>NC_141698.1:152927408-154179599 GCF_964263255.1 Lissotriton vulgaris | reverse complement strand
GAATACAAGCTGTGGCGCACAACCCGCAAATCGCTGGCCCACATTGCAGACAGAGACAACAACTGAATACTATGAGCAGTATTATTCCTAGGAATGACAACACTTTCCATCCCCAGGCGGATATCACACTCCAAAGCCAACCGGACCAAGTCCAGGAGCCTGGATTCTGGTGTATCAGGTGAGCAATTTCGTGGAGCCTTGTTATTGCTTTATATACTGATGGCGCGTTATTAGGAATGAAAATACAGCAACTAGATCCGATGACTCTACAAGCCCCGCCCCTATTGGCCAGGATGACGTCAAGGACAAGGCGATTTTGAAGAACAACAAGTCTCATAGCAGATTGCTCTTCGGTCAGGTTACCTAAAGCAGAAGTAGTCTCAATCACTACTGCTTCCAAAGTTCTGGTTAATCTACGAATTAATTTACTATTTTGAATGGGGCCTATGAAGAAAAAGAATCCTTTATTGAAATCTGTATATTGCTCCAATGTGGTCTCAGTCTGATCGACAATCGGGGTCTTGATCTCCCTTCTATGTCTTACATGCACAAGATGTGGATTTCGATGATAATCAGGCGGGGCTAGGAAAACAGGTGGCAATAAGAACGCAATATAACACGTTCCATCCCAATCCAATGGCAGACGTACATAAGCTGTCTGACCACATATAAAATAAGAATGGCGGGAAGCTTTGAATGTAGACTTTCCTTTATCACTGAATTCGACCACAGTATTACAATCACTGTGTCCTAGATGTACTGAACCATTCTTTCTGACGCATAATTCGCCTTTTACTGGCAAAACTGTAATAAACGGCAAGTCCGAATTAGTCTCAGACTGCACATTCAGAATCATGAGGTTAAGTGTAAA
Source organism: Lissotriton vulgaris (assembly GCF_964263255.1). Classification (NCBI taxonomy): domain Eukaryota; kingdom Metazoa; phylum Chordata; class Amphibia; order Caudata; family Salamandridae; genus Lissotriton; species Lissotriton vulgaris. Next base: position 154,178,728 of record NC_141698.1, on the reverse strand, counting down.
ATTACCTAATCCATACACTTCATTTTCTAGATCGGTCCCTGTCCTCTGGGGAAGACCTTCCTTGTCTGGGAAACATATTTTATTCATAACTGTATTCAGGTTCCCCCATATCCAATTGCCTTGGGAAACCGTGGACGTACTATCTAGGGAGGACATTAAAGTAAACCATGCACCACACGAACCATTATGTGTAAACGGGTAGGGAAAGAGAGGCAGAGCTCCCTTGTATTTCTGATAGGGAGGGAGTTGGCCACATACCCAGCAATTGGTGGCATTGCTGGTCTGGTGAGAATGGTGTAACATACGGATAAAAGTGTTGTTGCGCATTGCTAATCGATAGGACAGCTCATGAGGGGGCAGGTCGCTGAAAGTGTGCTCTACAGAGTCATTAGAGAAAGTATGTACATGAGAACCAAGAGGAAAGAAAACATGTAGCATTAAACTTATGCATATGATCGTAAGACTCAGAAGAAACATAAAAATTAATGTAATAACGCATCGGCTATGCAGATTTTTGCAATATTTTTCTCTCTTTTCAATTCGCCTATCTCTCTGACTACTTGGGTCTATCTTATACATGTCAGAAACCTGTCTAACCGCTTCACCCGAGGGGGACTTAAACAATTAAACGCTGTCTGACTTACTAGACCTCAACTTGGCTCGATACTCCTGTTGTGGAGTTTTCTCTAACAGGGGAAGTTTAGAGTCAGTGTCTGAAAGGGGGCAGTCCTTGATTACAGTCTCTGGGCACAGTCCATTAAATTTCTTCACGTGGCTGGAATGTAACCACCCCTTCCGGCCTTCCAGTTTCACTGCGGTCCTCGTGGTCATCAACACCAACTTTGGCTGCTTCCACCTCGGCTCCAGAGGGCTCGATCGGTCAAAGTTGCGGACCAATACCAGGTCGCCGGGAACAACTTCATGCGGTTTCACCTGGGTATTGTCCGGGAAGGCAGCCGCGACCTGTGAACGACAAGATAGTAGTGCAGACATCAAGGAAGCTAGGTAATCTGTCAGCATAGTACTTTCAACATCAGTGATTTTGCGGGGCATAGGCGTACCCCACATATTTGGGGGACGTCCAAAGACTATTTCATACGGGGACAATCCAGTTCTAGAATGGGCTACCATTCGCATGTAAAAGAGGGCAACTGGCAGAGCTACTATCCAATCTACACCTTTTTCTGCACAGACCTTCGCTAACCGTGTTTTCAGGGTTTGATTATGTCTCTCAACGAGACCAGCGGCTTCGGGGTGTCGTACACAGTGGAATTTCCACTGGTAACCTAACAGGAGTGATACCTGTTTCATGAGCTCGGACGAGAATGGCTGACCATTATCAGAGTACACGACACGGGGCAAGCCGTATCGCGGGAAGAATTCACGGACCAACTGCTTGGCAGTGGTTACAGCAGTGTAATCTGGGACTGGATATGCTTCTGTCCATCGGGAAAGGGCACATACGACTACGAGGACATACTTGAATCCTCGGCATCTGTCCATCTGGATATAATCCATCTGGAGGACTTCAAAAGGATGGTCAGGAGGATGAAATCCACCTTGTTCCACGGGGATACCTTTGCCTGGATTGAACTGACAACAGATCATGCAGGTACGCACTTTCTGTTTCGCTGCTGCACGTAAATGCTTGTTGAACCAAAGATTCTGAATGCTGTCTAACATGGCTTTCTCTCCTAAGTGTGCTGGACTATGTGCTGTGTTAATGATAACTTGAACCATAGAGTCGGGGAGGAACCATGTGGCTTTTCCCTTCGTCATCCATCCCTGATCTGTCTGGATCCCTCCTTGTTCAGTCCATTTCTTGATTTCATCTGGAGTCGCATGTGTCTGTATGTCGAGTACATCTAGTGTGGGATCCTTAACTGTCATGCAATGTGTCAGTGAAGTTATTTCAGTCTTTGTCGGATCAGTCGGTATGTCTGTTTGAGTCTGAGCTATGAGTTTGGCTGTTCGATCTGCCAGGTCGTTACCCTGGGAAATAGTGTCGGTGACTTTAGTATGTGCTTTGCACTTCATGATGGCTATGGCTGTAGGCAAATGTATTGCTTCTAATAGGGCTTGAATGAGGGGACCGTGTTGTATCTTGGCACCGTGGGAAGTTAAAAAACCTCTTTCCTGCCAGAGAACGCCGAAGTCATGAACGACTCCGAATGCATACTGTGAGTCTGTGTATATATTTACTTTCTTGTTCTTGGCTAGTATACAGGCTAGGGTCAGAGCAATGAGCTCTGCTGCTTGAGCGGACAGTGTGTCAATACGATGTGTTTCTATGACTTCAGTTTCAGTGGTCACTGCATATGCGGCCACTAACTCTCCTGTGCTTGTTCTCATACATGAACCATCCACGTAAAGTGTCAGGTCTGGGTCGGGTAATGCAATGTCTGTTAAGTCTTGTCTGGGCTTTGTCACGGTATTAATAACTTCCACGCAGTCATGTGGTGTTGGATCTGCTGTACTTGAGGGTAACAATGTGGCAGGGTTAAGTATGTTGCAACGTCTGATTTCTATGTGTGGTTGAAAAAGTGTCAGTTCATAACCTGTCAGTCGTGCTATGGTCAAGTGTTGAGTCTGGGTTCGGTTTAGGAGAACTTCCACGGAGTGTGGAACTTGTACTGTCAGGGGATGTCCTAGTACTATTGAGTCGCTTTGTCTGATAGCTAGAGCTGTTGCTGCAACTGATTAAGCACACATGCAGAGCCTGGGCTACTGGATCCAATGTACTAGAAAAATAAGCACAAGGCTTATGGTGTCCTGCTTGATCTTGTGTGAGAACAGATAATGCTGTGCCATCGCGTTCTGTGACAAAAAGTGTGAAAGGTTTGCTGTAACATGGTGTCGCTAAAACAGGTGCTTGACATAAAGCGTTCTTCAGTTCATCAAAAGCTTGTGTATGTTCCTGAGTCCAAAGGAGGACAGTCGAAGTCGCTGCCTCCTGTGTTGTCAACTGTATGAGTGGTTTGGCTAGATATGCATACTGAGGAATCCATTGTCTGCAGTAAGAAGTGAGGCCAATAAAGGCCCGTATTTCCTTTTGTGTCTTGGGTTGTGGCAGATGTGCAATTAACTGGATGCGATCTGGTGTCAACTGTCTACCCCTCTTGGACAGCAAGTGTCCTAGGTATACCACTTGCTGGGCACAGAATTGTAGCTTCGAAGGGGACACTTTATGCCCCTTTTCGGCCAGAAAATACAAGACTGTCAGTGATGCGCGTTCGCAGTCACGTTCGGTCCGTGCTGTAATTAACAAGTCATCAACATATTGCAGTAGGGCAGTGTCAGTAGGCATGTGAATACAATCTAGTTGTCGTTTCAGGGCTTGACTGTAGATACTAGGACTTTCCGTGAACCCTTGAGGTGCACGTGCAAATTTGAAGCTTCGGCCATTTAAACAGAATCCGAAAAGGTACTGGCTTTCCGTATGAATGGGGACACTAAAGAAGGCGTTCTTGAGATCGATTACGGTAAAGAACGCAGCTTCAGAATCAATGGCAGTCAATAGGGAAGAGATATCTGGGACCACTGGGTACTGTGGTATTATGCATGTATTCAGTTCTCGAAGGTCGATCACCAGTCTGTAGACTGGAGGTGCATTCGGGTCAGTTCGTTTAAGAATCGGAATGATTGGAGAATTACATACATTGGAGTCAGTTTCTACAACTACTCCTTGTGCAATGAGCTCGTCAATAATTTTCAGTAAGGCTGCTACAGCCTCAGGTGGCAACTTGTATTGTCGGATTCGGGGTAGTACAACTCCTTGCTTGAGTGTGACACGATAGGGTGTAATGTGCATACAACCTACATCAGTTGGACCTTGCGCCCATAAATGCTGTGGTACATTCTGCAATCTTGGATCAAAATCTCTCAACACATAATGTCCTTTAAAGTCACGTAAAAATAATCTCACTCCTTCCGGAGAACAACATATCACTGCTCCTAATGCTTTCAACGTTTTAATACCAAGCAAGTTTTCAGGACATGATTTCGTAAGTAACAAGTCTGTAGTACGAGACAATGGACCAATTTCTAGAGGAACTGGCTTTGACACTTCGTTAACAATAGGCTTTCCTGAAAATCCAAGGAAAACATTCTGTGAGCCTGAGAGGGGTGCCCCTGGAACCTCGTCATGACTGATGGTAGTTCTGCTCGCCCCTGTATCAATCAAAAATTTTCTGTCTTTCCCTAATACCTGCTATTAATAATGAAACATTTCTCGAATCTGGAATAAAAATCACTAGTGTCTTCATCTTGTTTCTGTTTGCAGGCTGAGATTGCATCCCAGTCTTCCTTTTTAACTGTCAATAACCTAGGCAAAACCTGTACTAATAATCCTGGTAATGCTTTAGCTTTATCCCCAAGACCAGTACCTGGGATTCGTCCATTTTCTTTGGTTTCTAATTCAGTCCAAATAATCTTTTTATCTCCCACCTCCCATTCTTTCTCCTTGAGTTTTTCGTAAATGCCGGCAGGCAACAATACCTTTAACATTTTAAGAATGTCGGGATACGTATAATCCCCCATGAGTAACATGTCCTTTAATTCACGGTGGAATCCTGCTGGATCTTTATCATGACAGGGCACTCATTTTTTCATTTCCAATAATTCCATTTTAGTCAAGGGTGTGTATACGAATACTCGTTGAAGCTCACCCCCTGCGGTCTGGACGGGATGAACTTCTCGTAAGGGATTCTGTCTGTCTATGTAAAATGGTTGTCTTACTGGGGGTGGAACAGGAACGAAATGTGGAGTCAGGAAAGTTCTGTATTTGTGGCGTTGTTCTAGAATGATATTAATTAAATCGGTACCTAGGCCTCTCCATCATTTTAGGAGTAATTCTTCCAATATATTATATAGGGGACCTGGATCAGAATGTTGACTTTCATATAGTGCAATGAGATGCTGGATCATGTACATACCAGCTAATCGCTGTTCGTCTGGGGAAAGACTCAAAAACGTTTGCGCTACTGAATCATCTTTATATATATTAGTATTGCCAGCCCATTGTACTGCTGACTGTGCTAGTTCCTGATCACGCATGGTACTAAGTTCACTGTAACCTATTCTTTCTTTCAGTATTTTATCAGTGGCTTGGAATAAATGTTCAAGAGAACATTGTTCTGGTATGGGAGAAAGAAAACGTTTCTTGTTTTCTAGGCGAATGGGTCTGTCAAAAGGTCTTGCTCTAACCACGTACGTTATTCTATCTGGGCCTTCATCTGTATCATCTATATCTTCCTCCTCTGTTTCATTCTCTTTCTCGTCTTCCCTAGCTGCTTTTTCTTTTTCGTGTATTAGTACAATTTCTTTACGGATCTTTCTGTACATGGATTCTATACAACTTTGTTTATTATGTTTACCATCAGCTATATTGTTACTCCAATTTATCAGGACGTCCATCTCTTCTTTGCTTGTACCTGGCCGATCTCGTTCCCTTATCAAACAATTTATCAAAAACTGTAAGATCATTCTTTGTGTCTCAACCTTGTGGTGTGCCATGGCCTCGTGAATGCATTCTGGTCTCTCCCTGTTCTAATAAAATGATATATGTTGTCTAAATGGTTAATCATTTCTGGTAAAAGAATCAGATAGTTTGTAACACGTCGTAAACGTATTGAATATAGTATCATCTCGTCTTCGCCTGGTACTGGATCGTATCTGCAATCTGTAAGGAACTGTCTAAGGGCTGCGAATGTCGCAGCTCTGGGTGTACGTTGTAATGCTGCTTCTCTAAGCGTCATTCGTTTTCCTTGAGGCGGGGTGACAGGGTGACCTCCTACGGCGCCTCCTGAAGCGGAAGCGTAACCATCAACTAGCTGTGTTGTTACTACTGGTGTCATAGCTTGAAAAGTAGGTGTAGGTAATGTAGGCAGACTCTGGGTTGCAGGTGCCTTAAAAGGATTGGTAGGACCAGTGGCAGGAGGGACAGTAGCAGTGACAGTAGGGGTAGTGACAATGGGTGGGGGAGTCGAGTCTTGAGGGAGTGGGGGTAACGTGTCTTGAACTGGCTGAATAGGCTGATGTATATTATTAGCAGGTGGTACGTGTACATTGGTATACGCAGGAGCAACATCGTCTAAATAAGAAGAAAGGAAAATGTCCGCTGCGGTCTGTTTGTGACGGAGTTTAGTCGGGACCAGTGGTGGTGGTAAGTTACGGGGTACTTCCGGGGTCGCCTTGGGCAGGCCCTCGGCGAGAACAGGATACATGCCTGTAATAAGGGCATTTCGTTGTCTGTCTTGTTGTTCTATTCTGACTCGTTCTCCTTCTTCTAGTAACTCTTTTTCTCTGGCTTTTTCAGATTCTTCTCTACTTTTCTCTGCTTTCCTGATTTCTTTCTCTGTTCTTCTATGGACTTCTTTACGCCACAATTCTATGGCATCTTTCTGGGATTGTCTGGCTTTCTTTTTCCATAATGCTTCTTCTACTCTCATGATGCAATCAGCATCCCATGTCCCTGAGACAGGCCATCTATACTTCTCTTCCAGATCCCTAGTATAATCCACCCACAAATCTAAGTACAGTATGGCATCTAAGCCATGTTTATGGTACATAAAATGTCCAGGAGTGTCCCTAGGCGGGACGGGAACTGCTTCTTCGAGTATCCCTTTCCTAGTTCCTATCTGACGTAATTTCGAGAACAGCGGCATTTTTGAACCGACTTGAACGTGAACACAATAAACACAGTAATGAATAGCAAACAATCATTCATACCACGACATTAAACACATTGAAACATTTCAGACTGATATTACCTGGTACATAGAAAAACATGAATACTGAAATCTCGAGATACAATACTAGAATGCTGAATCACTAGATGCACTGCTAAGACAGTACAGACAATACCGGTCCCATAAAGAGACACGTCATACCGCGTTCACCTAAGTGAACACGTCTGGACCAGGTCTGTGTACCCAGACCTGTCTTGACCGGGCACAAATTAATGAACCTGTCTAGATGCGTTCCCAACAACGGTACTCACCGGGAAGCAAAACTGAAGGCCTCGGAAACTGGACTGGACTGGACTGCGTCGGGCTGCGATTTCTCCTACGCATGCGCCTCGGAACAGGTGGGCCTCCAGATACCTCGGACCTTGCTCTCTCGACTTAGGGCTCTGGTCGGGATCCTCCGCATTCCTCACCGCCTCGTCTGGATGCCGGACCGCAGTCTCCGTCTCCTCCGTGGGCCTGAGGGAGATAACAGGAAAACCCGCAGGTGTGCACTGGATCCGTCACGGCTGTAGAAGGGGTCAAGGCCTGCGTTACATCGCCGGCGAGTGGGGAAGGGGGGGAGTCCCTATTCGGGCGCCAGATTATGTGGTAAATAAAATTACCGGACTATTTTTCCATACATTATATATCAATAAGGATAGCTCAATCAAATGAGAGGCAGAGTCCGTGGTATCTGAGTCATACGGGCTTTAATTATGATCCTCGAGGAACAGGACATCATGTTCCGTCACCACTAAGGTTCAGGAAGGGACATTCAACGTTTTATTAACATCTCACATTATATATAGTAAAACAGTATAATTGAAATGAATACAGTAGGCGTAACAGGTGAAAAGAGAGAGATAAGAACACATGTGCGTAACAGGAGGCGTGTAAGAAGGCGTATACATGGGCGTGCACTTGACATGTCAGAGAAACGTCACAAGAAAACGTCACAAGTGGGTGGATGCTTAGAGAAAGTTTGCAGGATCAGCAGAAACTTTTGGCATAGATGCGCCAGATGCGCGCGCAACTAAACATGACGTGTAACTGGGGAGAGCTGGGGGCTTTGACTTTAGCACTAGTAGAGGAGACTAATGTCTGGGATGTCATAACGACCTGTACCTATAGCATATCTGGTATCTTATGTTTGGAGGATGTAGTGTCTGAAGTAAAAGGTCTCTCGGGCAGAGGCCGTTCAATACTGAATGCGTGCATACGTGTCTTGGTGCAATGAGTGGGGGCCATGGGCCTACCATGGTAACGGGTTCTAAATCACTTGCAAGGAGGACAAGGAGAACTGGGAGAACTGGGCTCTTTTCTCTGCAGCCGGAAACATGTTTACCTATTTCACTAGACTGGAATGTGTTTTCGAGGAGGCCGAGCTGATAACTGTAGGCAAAATACTATTTTGGCAGGCAGGCCAGGCCGAGCCGGGCACCGCTTCGCTGAGCAGGAAGTAAGGCAGAGGTCAGGGATGCATACCTAGACTGCAGCTTTCAGAGACAGAAGAGACTTGGAGCCTCAATTAAGGGCCTAGCTCGACGGAGCCAGGAAACATGGAGAATAACGTGTGCGAGATTCAAAAGTGCACCATGTAAAGACGTTGGCACCATAGGCCTAGAAGCCTAATTAACGTGGTTTTCCTGGAGAACTGAATAACTGACATGTTAACGTTGGACGCAAATGCATATGCGTTTTTCTAGCATGCACGGGAAGGAAGTTACACGACATACAAGGAACATGGGTTCATGGATAGCGTGCGAGTGGGGGACACATTAGCTACCTGAAAATTTCTATTACCTCAAATTTGTAATTTTTTTAAATTAAATATGTAATATATATTTTTTTAACATTATTAAATATATTTAAATATGTTCAAGTAATTTATAAGTATTATTTACAGTATTTTTCATGTTTATTTAAACCCAAAAAAAACGATATATTTAACAACGATATTTTTAACATCGATATTATTTTTTCGATATTTTGGTACTTACCATGTTGTACATAGGGCATCGATATTCTTGCAATCGATATAATTGCGCCGATATATGTGTAAGTCGAAATTATGTCTGTCGAAATTCTGTCATAGATCCCCCTAAATGAGCCCATTAATTTCAGTATGAACTCTTGAACTGAAATTCAAACTGCTCCGAGTGAGTGGAGACCTAGTGAGCTGCACATGTGCTTGATTTGTGACTATGACGAGAGTCTGAGAGCTATACGAACCATATCATCTCCGAGTACAGGGAGAAGAACCTATAGTGGGTGGGTTTCTTTACCAGGCATAGCAGTTGCAATTTCATTCTTGCATCTAAGCCCCACTGAATTGTGTTGTATTACTTTTTTTTCTGTGGTAATATATGAGATCAAGGACCATGCCATACATTATAAAAATATTCCAGGTCACTGAGGAATTACATGACCATACAGCAGAAAGAGCCCAATTGCTGAATTCCTCTATAAGCTCATGGGGCTGCAAGGTTACTTTCTAAATCCTTAAAATGTATGGCAGATGTTATTGTATTCCTTATAATACATAGTCACACCATCACCTTCCCATCAAGCTGTTTGACACCATGGTGTCTTTCTTGTTAAAATGAAACAGATAGTATAGATGCAAAGCAAACACAAGGCGATGATGGACGGAGTGCTGAAACTTTTCAAACACTCACCCCCAGATTCTACCCAGATCTGTGACTGGGGGTGAGTGTCTGAAAAGTTTCAGGGCTCTGCCCATCATCTCCTAATGTTTGCTTTGTTCACCCTAAGTTGGCATGGTATGCCCAGACGTGGGTCACTTGCTCACTTTGCCACTGGATTAAAGCTAGCCTGGCTGATGAAGTGTGTTACCCAGAAACCGGTCCCAGGATACTTGTTTCCGGTTCAGGGAAGACCTGGCTTGGCAGTTCGGGCTGAACTGTTCCCATGAGGCACAGGGTCAAGACTGATTTGCATATAGCTGGGTCTGAACTGAGGTGGCAAAGTGAGCTAAAGAGCGATGATGGATTCAACCCAGATCTGTGACTGAGGGTGAGTGTCTGAAATGTTTCAGCGCTCTGTCTATCATCTCCTTGTGTTTTCTATAGTATAGATGTAGACATGAAAAATACAAGTATAATCTGGTGTGATACTAAACACATCAAAAAGTTAGTAATTAGTTGCAAAAACATATTAGAATCAGTTTAATGTAAGTCAGTTTTAAAATGTGTAAATGTGTAAAATTTGCTCCCATAAATATCTCCTTTCACTGTTCCTGTAAAACAAATCAGAAGAATGAAAAGGCAATTTTCATTTTTGATGCTTTGTTTAAACTATATCTTTAATGATGCCCATGACCTGCCTTTCACCTTTGCTTCTGACTCTGGCAGGAGGCATTTTGATGACACAACTCTCCTGTAATAACTAATTACAGTTGAGCAGCTATGTCATTTCCTTATCACAGCTGACTAGAGATGTCACAAGTTGCTTGTAGTAAGGAAATTCAAGACGGTCCTTTAAACAGGGATTGCAGACTCCCATGTATTAAAAAATACTTTCTATAAGGACTGGGCTGGACAACATGGTTACAGTGACATCTTAATGATTTGTGGGGCCTTAGGCAAGATATATTTAGGGGCCCCTGCTTGGAGCAACTTTGAATTGAAATACCCCTTTTTGGCTCATTCAAACCCTTGTGATGATAAACAATATTGAATTATATGTTAAACCTTCAGAAACATAGACACACAAAAAAGGATGTATGACGTTACAACGCATACTTTTACACCGCATGCCTTTACAACGCATTTTTTACAACACAAAATCCTTTACAATGCATTCCATTACAATGCATGTCATTCCAACGAATTGTCTAAAAACTACCATTACAACGCATTCCATTACAACGCATACTACCTTTACAAAGCATACCCTTACAACGCATACCATTACATTGCATGTATGGTAGGTATTAGATATTGTAGGGGTAAACATTACTATTCTAACTCCAGGGAGTGCAACAGTAGGGTAAGTGTTGGATAGTGTAGGGGTACAAATTACTATTCTAACTCCAGGGGGTGCAACAGTAGGGTAAGTGTTGTGATGGTATGCGTTGTAATGGTATGCATTATAATGACTGCGTTGTAATGACTTGCGTTGTAGTGGTATGCATTGTAATGGTTGCGTTGTAATGGCATGCGATGTAATGGATCGTGCGTTGTAAAAGTTTCGTTGTAATAGTAATGCGTTGTAAAAATTGCGTTGTAAAGGTTGTTTCCCCACAAAAAAAGCCAAAAGCTTAAGCTTAAGGTTGTTCGCCAGCCCAATGATGTCAAAAGAAAATATGAATACAAATTAATAAAACCATTTCTTTTTCCAATAGGTCTAGTTTTTTTTTTTAACTTTCAACAACATTTTATTTGGAATGTCTGCCCAGCTTACTCCTCCCATTGTAGGAAAAGCACGCTAAGGGTGACATGTTAGATATTTGATGGACTAGTGCATAATATTAAAAGTAAAATATATGCACATAGCACTTTTAATTGAAGCTTTGCTTGCCGCATACCTATATTCATAAATATGCCACCTTCGCTACTGGTGTCTTTGCTGCAACAGTGAACCTCAAACCACTCCTCTGAGTATTTTCACCATTCCATTGGTGAATATCTTATATTTTTTCTAATTTCCCCCCCACTGCCTGGCCCGTCTCCTTTTTTTATGTGCATGCTTCTCTGACTAGACAGGTACCAGTGGCCCTGTTGAGTAACAGAAGTGAGACGGGCATGATACAAGAGATGGACAGAGAAATAAAGACAACAGAATAGAGAGAGATGTGAAAAAAAGTTAGAAGGTGGTAGAGATGTAGATCATATAGAAAGAAATGCGTGGTAGGGAGAGGAGTACAGTAAAAAAAGAAAGAAAGGTGAGGGAGCCAGTTGGAAAGATAAGGAAAGGTAGGAAGAGGAAGATGTAAGTACAGAATGAGTGGCAGAGCTTAGGTACGGGTTTACAGTGTGGTAGAGATTTAGAGAAAATTAGGAGAAGGCAATGGAGAGAGAGAGACAGTACTCCAAGCGGCATTTAGAGAGATAGAAAGGTAACATAAATAAAGAGATTAAATGGAGACGGATAAAGGCAGCAAGAGGTAGGTGTAGACAGGGAGACTTGAGGAAAAACAGATGCAAGGTAGAGAGATAGCAAAATGAGAAGAGGTAGAAAAAAATGGGCCAGGTAAAAAGAATAACGGGGAAGAGAAAGGCTGAAGGATAGAAAGAGAAATATGCTGTGAGTGAAATGAAGAAGTTGAAAAACATGGGACAGAGAACGACATCAGGTTTATACAGAGTTAGTGAGTTGTGGGATAGAAAAAGAGAAAATAGAGATAGTTAAGAGAAAGGAAAAGAGGGAGAGATGATGCGCCCGAGATATCTATAAAGAAAGAGGTTGAGAGAGATAGTCGGGGTGAAGGGTGTGATTTGAAATGGAGAAGGATGTCCAGAGAGAGATATGTGTTTGTGTGTGAGAATGAGAGAGAGGGACAAAAGAATTGACGATAGAGGAATAAGTAGAGAAACAGAGACAGCCAGAAAGGAATATGGTATTTAGAGAGGTGAAAAAATGGCAGCAGAGGTAGAAGAAGAGAAAGAGGTGGGGAAGTGAGATAGTGAACTATTGGTCAGGTAAATTGAGAGCTTATGTAGACAGACATAATAATAATAATGAAGGTGATGTGAGGTTGAGAAAGAAATGTGATTGAGAGGCATATGCGCTGGAAATAGGGGTGCGGTAGATGCTGCAGCACCCCCCAGAAAAATCATGCTGGAGTTCAGAAGGCGAATGAGCACTAAAGATGCCTTTACATTTGGTGTGTATTCTGTCACATTTTTTACCATGGTTAAATAGAAAGGTCAAATATCAGGCTATATCTTCCAACAAATAGCAGCTTATTTGGAAACTGGAGTGGACTTTTATTTCTCTGACTGCAAAGCGAGAGGATTTTGTAAAAGTTATCTAGGTGATAATCCTGCTGTTGTACAGGAAACAAAAGATAGGGCTATAGTATGTTTTTTTTCGAACACATAACATTTAAATATCAGGAAATTAACTGTATACATATTTCAAATTAAATTAGCAATTAGGAAAGAACAAATGTAGCACTTTTTTGTAATTCTGAAGTGTGATGGAAACCAGTGCTTAAAATTGAAAAATAGAACTCCAGGTGCCTTGTACCAAAGTATCAGCTTGTTTCTGAGAAGTGCTGGTACTCTCCAATTAAAAGTATTACGTCTCTCAGGAGAAGTGCATGTACTCTTCCGCTCAAAATAAATAAGTGCCGGTACTCAGTATTGGACAGTACCGGCCCATTTAAAGCACTGATGTAGTTTAAGAACTAGATTGGAGCCAGGGAATTCGATCTCCTGCAGGTTCAGCAGTCAGATAGCGCGGAGATACTCCCTTGGGAGTTTATTCTAGCGCTCTACAAACCCGCAAAATAAATAAATAAATGTAAACAAAGATTTTAATTGGATGAAAAGAAATGAAGACACTCTACTTTGTGATGCTCAAATGATAATTATTCCCTGAAACCCGCTATATATTTTTAGCAGTAAAACGGCATGTCTTTGCAAATTTAGTGGCCAATTCAACAGAAAATTAGCTGTCAAAAATGCACCACCAGCTACATCCTTACTGCTCTCCTGATGAATGAGCGCTGCATATTTGCTACACTTGTCTTTTTTGTATGACGATTGGATCTTTCACAATCCCTATGACTTCAGTGATATAACTATTATCGCAGCACAACCCCCCCCCCCCCCCCCTCCACTCTGGCTGGAAATTGTTCTAGCACCACTGTTGAGAGGTAAAGGGGATTAGTGAGGTAGAGAAAGGGTAGAGAGAGGTAGAGAGATGTAAAATACTAGAGACGTGGAGAGTGGGATGGAGAGGTGGCACAAAGATATAGATGAGGCTGCCTAGGAAGTAAAGTAGGTGGAAATTGGTGCACAGACATAATATCGAGTCCAAAATATCGTTTGGACATAATATCGAGTATTTAATATAGACTGGACAAAATATCGACAGGACAGAATATAGACAACAAAAATATTGTTTTTAAGGTAAGTGAAGTAATATCGACTGTATAAAATATAGATAGTTAAAATATCGAAGTATATAATATAGATAGGTAAAAATATCGATTTTTCAATAATATATAATATTTTACAGTGTATTTTTATGTAATATTATTAGTGAAAAGTGTGTATTTATGTTATAAATAATTTTATTAAATGATTTTTGATTTTATAATTATTGCGTAATGTAATTCTGTAGCGGGTTGTGGGTTTATAGGGGAATAGGGTGGGAAGTAATTTAATTATAATTATTAAATATGTAAATTTATTAATTGATATTAATGTGTAATTAATTGTTAATTTATATGTGTCAATTAATTTAATAGTAATTGAAAAATAATTATTATTAATTGGTAATTATGTAAATTTTACTAATTTAATGCAGTAGCGGGTTGTGGCATTATAGGGGAATAGTGTGGGAAGTAAATTAATAAAAAATAATTAAATATGTAAATATATTTATTGATAGTAATTAGTAATTAATTGTTAATTAATTTATATGTGTTAATTAATTTAATTATAATTGTTAATTCATTTACATTAATTGATTAATTGGTCATTATGTGAATTTTACTAATTTAATTTCTGTAGCGTGTTGTGGGTTTATAGGGGCATAGGGTGGAAAGTAATATATTAATAATTAATTAAATAATAAAATAAAATACACGTTATTTATTTGGAAATAATAGTGACATAATTTTTAATTATTAAATAATTAATTGTTTGTGTTTAATTCATTTGTATTAATATGTGAATAATTAAAATAATTATTGTTAATTAGTAAATGTCAAATATTATTTATTCTATTACATAACATTTTTATTTACTTTTTATGAATTATTAATAGATATTTCTTGTTAGATTTTTGATTTATATATGAAAGATTTACTTTCCCTAATGTTGTATTCTCTGGAGTGGGAATAGTAATTTTTACCCCTACGCTTTTCAACGCTTTCCTTACTGTTGCACCCACTGGAGTGGGAATAGTAATTTTAACCCCTACGCTATCCAACGCTTTCCCTACTGTTGCACCCACTGGAGTGGGAATAGTAATTTTAACCCCTACTCTATACAACGCTTTCCCTACTGTTGCACCCACTGGAGTGGGAATAGTAATTTTAACCCCTACGCTATCCAACACTTTCCCTACTGTTGCACTCTTTGGAGTGGGAATAGTAATTGTAACCCCTACGCTATCCAACGCTTTCCCTACTGTTGCAGTCTTTGGAGTGGGAATAGTAATTTTAACCCCTACGCTATCCAACGCATTCCCTACTGTTGCACCCACTGGAGTGGGAATAGTAATTTTAACCCGTACGCTATCCAACGCTTTCCCTACTGTTGCACTCTTTGGAGTGGGAATAGTAATTTTAACCCCTACGCTATCCAACGCTTTCCCTACTGTTGCACCCACTGGAGTAGGAATAGTAATTTTAACCCCTACGCTATCCAACGCTTTCCCTACTGTTGCACCCACTGGAGTGGGAATAGTCATTTTAATCCGTACGCTATCCAACGCTTTCCCTACTGTTGCACTCTTTGGAGTGGGATTAGTAATTTTAACCCCTACGCTATCCAACGCTTTCCCTACTGTTGCACCCACTGGAGTGGGAATAGTAATTTTAACCCCTATGCTATCCAACGCTTTCCCTACTTTAGCACTCTTTTGAGTGGGAATAGTAATTTTTACCCTTACGCTATTAAGCGCTTTCCCTACTGTAGCACTCTTTGGAGTGGGAATAGTAATTTTAACCCCTACAGGTATCCAGCGCTTTCACTACTGTAGCACCCACTGGAGTGGGAATAGTAATTTTAACCCCTAAGCTATCCAATGCTTACCCTATGCTTGCACTCTTTGGAGTGGGAATAGTAATTTTTACACTATTATTATTGTACGTTAATAATATTGGCTATTATTTAATTATATTTTGTTACTATATATATATATGTTTTAAGAAATATGATTATTTTTTTTTACTTTCAATAATTATTTCATTATTATAATTGAATTTAAGTATTTATAAGTATATTTTAGTAATTAATTTTTAATATTAATTTAATTTACCATTTTTTTTAGTAAAGTCGATATTTTTTACAACTATATTTTTGTAAACGATATTTTAAACTCGATATTTTTGTACTTACCTGTTTGTACATAGAAAGTCGATATTTTGACTGTCTATATTTTGTCAACGATATTTTTGAAGGTCGATATTTTGTCATTCGATATTATTTCAGTGATCCGTGGAAATTTCCTACATGGTGGTCGGATGGAAAAAGTGCAGTAAGGTGTAGACAGGGATGAGACAGGGAAAGTTGAGGTAGAGAAAAAAGAACAGAGAGTGACAGATATAGAAATAAGAAGAAAGAGCGGCATGATCATAAGAAAGAGGTAGAGGGTGATTAAATTGAGTGAGGTTAATGCGTATATTAAGAGAGATGTGAGGTAGACAAAGATGAGGGAGAGAGTGCTGGGACAGAGGATGAAGGTACAATAGAAGAGTAGATACAGAGAAAGGTTAAGAGAGACTATTACAGTAGACAACGTGAGGTGAAACAAGGAGTGGGAATTTACACAGAAAGGGTGTTTTTCAATTTATTTGCCACCAACTGCCTGACAGTGTGAGGGTTAACATTGGGCAAGCCAGATCTGCTCACTATAGGGAAGATTTATTTTTTGGAGCAACACCGGGCAAGTGGGGTGATGGAGAGTGGTGCGGGGTGGCGTAAAATGGAGTAGAGTGGCGTACAGTAGAATTGAGTGGAGTGGAGTGAAGTGAAGTGCCATGGAGTGGTGTGAAGTGGTGTAGAGTGTTGTGGAGTGTTGTGGAGGGAGTACAGTGGAGTAGAGTGTCATTGAGTGCTGTGGAGTGGTGTAGAGCAGAGTGGAGTAGTGTAGAGGGTGTTGCTTTGAGTAGAGTGTTGTAAAATGGAGTAGATTGTCAGAGTGGAGTAGCATAGAATGCAGTAGAGTGTTGTAGAGTCAAGTGGCATAGAGCACAGTGGAGGGGCATAGAATGGTGTAGAATGGAGTGGTGTGGAGTGGAATAGAGCGGAACAGAGTGCCAAAGAGTGGAGTTGAGATTAATAGAGTAGAGTGCCATAAAGTTAAGTGCCGTAGAGTGTAGCGTCGTAGAGTGGAGTGTAATAGAGTGGGCTAGAGTGAAGAGGCATATAGTAAAATGCTGCAGAGTAGATTGGTTTAGAGTGCAGTGATGTAGAGTACATTGGTTTTAACCCCTTTGATGCTCATGACGAGCTCAGCTCGTCATGAGGTACAGTGGAGCTGTGCTCATGACGAGCTGAGCTCGTCATGACCACACCTATTTCCATTGACCTTCAGCACAAGAGATGAAGATGTGCAGCATCCATGTGGTTAAGCAAAGTGGTATAAAGTTCATTGGCGTAGAGTGCAGTGATGTAGAGTAGAGTTGCATGGAGTGCAGTGGCATAGATAAGAGTGGTGCAGAGTAGACTGCAGTAGTGTCGAGTGCAGTGGCATACAGAAGATTGTTTCAGAGTAGAGTGAAGTGGTGTAGAGTGGAGTGGTGCGGGGTAGAATGCAGAGGTGAAGAGTGGCGTTGCCTGCAATGGTATTTATTTATTTATTCATTTATTCAACTTGTTAAGCGCAACTGTCACCTTGCAGGTATCCTGGCGCTGAGCGGCTGAAGAGTAGGGTTGAATCGGGTCGGGGTGCTGTCTAGATCTTAGGGAAACAGCCAGGTTTTAACACGTCTTCTAAACGGGAGGAGTTCTCTAATTTGTCTAATTTCCCAGGGAAGTTTATTCCACAATCTGGCTGCTGCCACTCCAAAGCATCTACCTCCTGACCTGACTTTATTAAAGCTTGGCACCTTCACCAGTCTGGCCGAAGGCGAACAAAGCAATCTCGATGGAGTGTACCAGTCAAATAATTATTTTCGCAGGATCAGTGGACCGCCCCATGAAGGGCTTTAAAAACCAGACAGAGCGATTTAAAGTGCACTCTCTGTCTCACGGAGAGCCAAAAGAGTTTGGCTAAGGCCTCAGAGGCAGAGGACCTTCTAAACAGACCTAACACCAGCCGCTGATTGGATCCTTTGTAGTCTATCCAGGAGAAAATTAGGGGAGTCTAGGAGGAGGGCATTACAGTAGTCAAGCCTACTGAGAATTGTGCACCTCGCCACTGTGGCACACGCCTGACAAGGTAAAAGAGGAAACATTTTACGAAGGGACCTGATTATAGCGAAACAAGTGGCTGTAGTTTTTATGACCTGGGCTTCCAGGGAAAGCTTGCAGTCAAACATAATACCCAGGTTACGAGCATTTTTTATTGGCTGCACAGTGTTAGAAAAACCTGGAGGCCAAAAGTTGTCAGGAAGAGAACGGGGGATATTATTCGCAGTACACACAATCACCTCAGTCTTGCCTGCGTTGAATTGAAGGGAGTTGGCCCAAAGCCATCGAGCCGTATCCTGCAGGCATTCATGGTAGGCCTCTATAGACGTTGGATCCTCTCCCTCAAAGGAGAGGATCATCTGAGTATCATTGGCGTAATTCACCGCGTCTACGTCGTAAGATTTTATGACCGCAATCAGAGGTTTTAAGTAAATGTTATAAAGGATGGAACTAATTGCCGATCATTGAGGCACGCCAAACTGCACATTAGAGAAGGCGGATTGAAAGGGAGGGAGGGTTACTGCCTGCTGTCTGTCGTGCAGGAAGGGGGGAAACCAGCGTAAAGCACAGCCTCTCACTCCAGCCTTGCTAAGTCTCTCCTGCAGAGTCCCATGATTTACCTATCAAAGGCGGCAGACAGGTCAAGCAGAATCAGTGCAGCTGCCTGACCCCTGTCTGTTCGCCTTTGAAGCTCATCCATGACGGTCACCAGGGCCGTCTCCGCCCCATGTGCGGGCCGGAAGCGGAACTGGGTCTCCTCCAGCCAGTTGTGTTGTTCAAGTTGCTCAGAGAGTGCAATGGCAACAGTACGTTCCACAATTTTTGATGGAAAGGGCAGAAGGCAAATAGGCCTGTAATTTTTCGAGCAATCCGGATCTAGAGACGGCTTCTTCAATAGCGGGGACACTAGTGCTTGTTTCCATTGACTGGGCACTTTTCCACTCACCAGGGACTGATTGCAAATCAGCCGAAGGGTAGGGAGGAGATCCTCCTCATACTCCTTCCAGATCTTATGTGGCTCTGGATCCAGGATGGAGCTGGATGTAATGCCATGTGCCATGCAATTGAAATCCTCCGTTGAGAGTGGTCTAAACTCTGATAGGATTTCAGTGTCTTGCCACCCTAGGCCATTATCTATATCCATTAACTCCTCCCCAGTAGGGGCTCCTGGGTGCTTGGCCTTACGTCCGGGATTCCCGGTGGCCGGCTGATCACCCGCAAGGTCATTAATAATCAGTTGGATCTTTTCTTGAAAGAAATTAGCCAACTTTTCGCAGAGGTCTTGAGAGGGGACTATCTCATTCTTAGAACAGTCAGGGCTGGTAAGACTGTTCAAGATATTAAAAATACTCCTAGCACTATTTCATGCATTGCAGATGATGGAGGTGAAATGGTCAGCTTTAGTCTTTTTTTAAATATATATATTGGTATAGAGTGCAATGGCATGGATTGCAGTGGTGCAGTATAAACTAGAATTTGGGGAGTGGTGTAGACTACAGTAGGGTGGTGTAGATTTGACTGGTGCAGAGTACAATACAGCGGCTTTGCATACAGTCACTGGGAGTGTAGTCTTGCAGAGTGTTGTAGAGTGCAGTGTCATATAGTGCAGTTGCACAGAGTGGAGTGGCTCAGAGTAGAATGATGCAGAGAGGAGTGGCACAGAGTACAGTGGTGAAGATTAGAAAAGAGGCGTAGAGTGGAGTGTAGTAGGGCACAATGATGTAGAGTGGCATAGCGTTCAGAGGTGTAGAGTGCAGAGGTATCGGGTATAGTGACACAGGGTGCAGTAGTGCAGAGTAGTTGCCATAGGATGCAGTGGCATAGAAAGCATTGGTTTTCAGTAAAGTGCTGTTGAGTACATTGGCATACAGTTTAGTGGTTTAGAGTAGTGTGGCATAGAGTGCAGTGGCGTTGAGTGGAGTGGCTCAGAGCAGAGTAGAGTGGCGTAGAGTGCAGTGTTTCAGAGTAGAGTGAAGTGGTGTGGAGTGGTACAGAGTAGAGTGGAGTGGTGCAAGGTAGAGTGCAGTGGCATAGAGTAGCGGTGTAGAGTCCATTAGCATAGAGTGCAGTGGTGGAGAGTAGAGTGGAGCGGTGCAGGATAGAATGGAGTGGCCAAGACTAGAGTGGTGTAGAGTGCAGTGGAAAAAAGTGCAGTGGTGCATAGTAGAGTGAGGTAGAGTGCACTGACAGAGTAGAGTGGTACAGAGTAGAGTGGTGCAGAGTAGAGAGGTGTAGAGTGAAGTGGTGTAGAGTGCAGTGGTGTGGTGCGCTGTAGCTGAGTGTACTGGTGTAGTGTGTAGTCGTGTAGAGATTATTGGCATAGAGAGAAAAGGTGCAGTGGCGCAGAGTAGAGTGCTGCCGAGAAGAGTGACATAGAGTTCAGTGGTGGATAGTGCAGTGTTGCACAATAGAGTGTAGGCGCATGCAGATTTCATGCTGCAGGACAAAGCTGGAATAAATGATGGGAATGCAGATGGATATTCCCGTCAGTTCTGCCAAACCAACGTTTGGACTGTAGAGTAAGGTTTGGGTAGTGTTTTCTAGGTGTGGAGCCTATTTGGATGGCAATGTCCCCTGAATGGTGTAGAGTTTTGTTTCCTTCTCCTGAGAGCCCAGCTGTGGATATCTAGTATTTTGTTTTTAGGTTTCGCCCTGGCCGTAGCACCTGCGAAGCAGGTGCTCTGCCCAGGGCAAAATCTTATGATCCTACACTATGGGGCTTAGTCCCGCCTCTGTCTTCCATTGGCTAGCTCCATAAATGAAGGCTAGCCATTGGAAGAGATTGGCTGTCAATCACGCTTTCCCGGTGAAAACGAGATTCAGGGGCGTTTCCGTGTCTTTTTTTAAGTCACGCCCTCTCCTCTTCCCATTGGCTGGAATTTTACCTTCCAGCCAATGGGAAGGGGAGAGCACGCAAACACGCCCCCCCCGAATCCCAAAATGACCTGGTTTCAGCTGTCTGCCCCTCCCTTGGTTGCACAGCACTGGAAACTCCCTAATTTACATTTCATCTGAGACATTTCAACTCTCGTAATTAACTGTCCAGTCCCCCACTTTAACTCCCCATACGATCCCATCCAGAATATGTTTCAGCACCATAGTCTACACCGGCCGTCACAAACAGTCAGCGCCAGATCCATCAAAAATACCCTAGACTTAAATAATCTACGAACCACACACACTGCCAACTGCAGAGCAACATTTGCGCCGATACAGGGAACCTCGCACTTTTATTTACACACAGCAGAGGCACATGCCAAATCCACAGCCAATCGGCATTTAGGAATCTGTGAAATGCAGCAGGATAGGCTGAGTTGACGACAATGCTCCATTCCTATGTCTTCTTACATATTACAAGTCCTGCCTACTTCCAAAGTGCCCGTAGAATATGTTCAATCGTAGGACTGGCTGTCACGCGACCCGGAAGTACTGGAATCACGGGCAAATGTGTGCCGTAAAAGATCAATAACGGGCTTGGGCGGATTTTACGGACGGTTGGTGTAAGTGGAGGAGCAGTGGTGACTCTGGTTTTATGTTTCCGTGGTATGACGTTTTTATGAAGACTGTACGCTTTCAGTTTTCGAGGCGTATGTTTGTGTGCCTGCAGGACAGGTATGCCCGTGCCTCCTTGATTACATTTTCTCCTTTTTTCACTTCAGTGCATCAGAGGAGAGGCCACGATGAGTGTCAAGGCCTTTCAGCTGCTGTGCCTCGTAGAGCGGGAGCTCCTGGCGGTGCCAGTTGTCTCGGGTGACAAGTCCCGACAGCAGCAGCTACGCATCGAAAGCCTCGAGTGCTGCGGACATGATTTGTATCTGGGTTCAAGTGATGGCTGCATCCGTCACTTCCTGCTGGAGGAGAAGAGCCATCCAGCCACTGGGCTGACAACTTTTACTGGCTCCCGGCAATTGCAGCAAACACTACTGGGCCCAAGAAAGCCAGTTACAGAACTCCGTGCCGCTTCAGCTTTGCACCGGCTTCTAGTTTTGTGTGATAATGTCATCAGTCTTGCTGACATGAGTAGTCTGGAGCTAGTGGCTGCTGCCGGGGCCCGAATAAAGGGTGCTGCTGCATTCACCCTCAATGAAAACCCTGCAAGCGGCGGAGATCCTTCCTGTGTAGAGCTGTGCCTCATCTCTGCTAAGCGCCGTGCCATTCAGATATTCCTGGTTTATGAGGATCACGTTCAGATGGTCAAGGAAGTCGTGACTCCCGAGCAGCCCTGCTCCCTTGCGGTGGATGGACACTTTTTGTGCTTGGCCTTCACCACTCAATACATCATCATGAATTACAACACTGGTTCATCACAGGACCTCTTCCCTTACAACAGCGAGGAGAAGCGGCCTATAGTGAAGCGTATAAGTAGACAGGAGTTCCTGCTGGCCGGTCCTGGTGGATTAGATGAGGCTCTCTAAGCATGTTGAATTACAGTTCATTAATTGCTGTAAGCACTAGTTTTTGTTAGTTCTCGCATTTGCGAAAGGTTAAGCTATTGACTTTGTAAATGACAATGCCATTTATTTCTCTGTTTTCAAAAACAACACATAAATAAATAATTTGTCATTTGCATTGCCAATAGCTCTAACTTTGTCAAAGGCGAAACTGTTGCATTGTAAATGCTTGTTTAATTTTAGCCCTTGCCTCACACTAAAATAGTTTGATCGCTGAGGCCTAGACCTATCTCTTGATGAGAGATCTTGGACTTGTGCTGTGACATAGGCAGGTGGAGCAGAGTAAAGTTACATAGTGTGCAATGGTGTCTGTGTTGTTGACATGATTGTCTTTGTGCAGGAATGGGCACTGGTCCTGGACAGAAACAATAACGAGAGGACTCATTCTGTGTGTGCTGCAGAATGCCACACTCATGGAATTAGGAAAAAACAAGGAGAAATGTAAACATTTCTCCTCGTTACGACTGCTCTAGGGAGGCGTAGGTTTTTGGCGCTGCCCCCGGTTTACGTGATATTGTAAATATGGGGCAGTGTCAAATTTGATGGGTGTTGAGTGGGAACACCCACAGCAACACCCATGGAATGCCTCCTTGAGATAGAGTAAGGCAAGACAGCACTTTGCACTGCCTTACTTTGTTTCATATTTATTAGGCCATGCAAAGCCATGCAGGGTGGCTTTGCATCTCCTCATAGATATGATTGAGGCCTGTGCCATCGGATCGTCATAAAAAGCAATGCTCCAGCGGCACAGACCTCTTGTAAATGAGCGTCCAAGTGTATTGTTTTGTTTTGCTTAATTTGGGCTTTTCTAATTCTTAAATATCTGCAAAGTTGATTTACAGGCATTCAAATTTTGCTATGTGCTAGAAAGAAAATAACATTGTTCAACCTTCCTAAAGCACTCCCTCAGAGCCAGCATGATTGTCACATAAATCATCCCACTTTGAAGTCAGGGAATGAAAAGTAAATCCCAAGCTCCCTGGGGTACAGAGCCTGATATTTGACCTCTGTGTTTGAATGCACAGCAAATGTGACAAGATAAGAATAATATGTGAAGGTCTGTGTACAGAAATCGAGCACTGGTAGACGAATACAGTAAATAGGGGTTGGGCAAGGAAAGGAACGAATTTGAGCTGAAGAGCCTAAATAAAATACAGCCAGCAAATAGAAAGCAAGCAAATGTGAGTTACAAACCACAAAGCCAATGGTAAAGAATGGGTAGAATGCATTACCAGGAAAGCTTTCCGAATGTACCCGAGATGTCAGCAAACCAGCCAGCTGTGTTGTCTGGTAGGCTTTGACCTAAAAATGGCCTGCTGTTGCTCACTACCCTAGAGCTAGCACACAACCTTTGCACCTTATGCACAGATATATGTGTTTTCTAGCATAGGATTTGTACTGGAAGCATATCCCTTTTGAGGCAAATCATATGCCTAGAAAAATTCTTAACACCTTCCGTGGGGCCCCGATTTCCTCAGTGTGCTGGACATTCCTGAACAGGTTGCGGTCGTGACGGAACCATTCCGTCATCAGCACAGCTCAACCGTGACTGATGACGGAATGGTTCAGTCACCAGCATCGAAGGGGTTAAATATTCCATGCATTGTGAATGTGCTGTAAACGCAATGTGTGAAAATGTGTTATCCCTGTGCACTCGCTGTTGATGATAAACAAGTTTGACTGTACTTCTGGATAGTTCGTGAGGGCGCTCTAGTCGTCGCACGTAGTCAGACCGTGCCTTTAAACAAAGTGTCAAGTGTTGTGGGTAGGATCACCTACCCTCGTGACTATGCGCTCGATAAACAATGAAACACGTTGGTTTCTTCTCAATGTTCAATTTATTTTGATTCAAGTTCGTGGAAACTTCAATCTATTGTGAAAGACGGATTACAAACAATGATTCCTTGCGTGCATAATAATAATCTTATGTCGCAATTTTGAGATTCCTCATAATTTTACGTCCACCCAATGCATTTCGGGTCAGAAAACCATGACCCTTCGTCAGGGGTCTGAAAACAATGGGTAAGACAGGACCAAATTAGTTACTCCGACAACATATTTTTTTTTTTTTTTTTGTATGTTCTTATATAGCGCTCGACTACCCGGAGGCATCTCGGCGCTTGCCTTGGGAACCCGTCCTGGCTTTTCCCTGTGAGATAGCCCCTAACGGGCATCCCCAAGGTGAAAGCCAGGCATCCCGCCGCGGGGGGCCGTTGTGGAGATTAAGCAAGCTTAATGCCCAGAGTTGCAGAGTGTGAACCCATGATTAGGTCAGGCACCGAAGCGAGAATTATCGAGTCCGTGGACATTTGAGCTCAAGACCCTGCCGCGTCGGGAATTGAACCCTGGTCCCGGGTCTGACCTCTGCTTCAGGGTCTGCCTGCTCTAACCAGTGAGCCACACTTCTCCACATATGCGTTTTATACAAAGTGATAAATAGTACCGATCGTGCTACCTTACGTAACCCAACAGAGTGTCTGAGGAACATGCCGTCAGTGTTGTTAATGGGCAAAATCCATATCAAATAGTGCACCGAGTGGCAACTGAAAGCACGTGTATAAAAGTTCGTAAAATGCAAACAAAAGTAACAGAAGTGCCAACATGCATACCGAATGGCTACAGGAATCGTGATAAACGGAAAAGGTACCGGTGCAAAATGAAAAAAGAAAAATGTGACTGTACACTTATGAAGGATCGGGCAACACCGTATCTCGACAAGCTGTAACAGGTTTACACAATTCAATGAGAACGGTGTGGATAAGTAGACCAAAGGTCACGTGATCGGAAGACTAACCAATGAGCGGAGACGAAAAAAATATAACACCCGTCACGTGATTATGGTATCAGTGCTTCAAAATAAGGAAGTGAAAGAGTGTCGGGTGAAAAATAAAATGAAATGACATGCACAAGGCAATATTGACCAAAGAAAATAGAACACGAAATATGAGCAGGGAAAATCTTGATAAGGGAGAACAAAGCAAATAATACAATATGGGCGGGGACCAGTGTTATTCGAAAGGCAATGCAGTAATGGGGTGATCAATCATAGGAAGCAAGAATGTTCTACACGATCATTCATCCCAAGTGGATGAGCAGAGTTAAGTTTTTTAATCCAGTAGAATTCCGCTCTTTTTTTTGGGGGGGGAACCTTTATTAGTATTACAAGCAGTTACAAGTATGGGCCTACAACCATCCCGTCAGGCCGCTAATCAGAGCAGGAGTACAGCAAGCAATAAGGAAAGTTATAGCAGTTCGAAAGCCGGGGTCATAGAAATACCAGGCCATAACTTGTAGTCAGACGTACAGGTTTGAAATCAGGATTTGAAAGGTTCATTTTCAAATAGGGAACTGAAAAGGAGTGCCGTACAGACATACATGGTCCTACAATACTGCGCGCAAATCAGGATATCCACAAATAGTACAAATACGAATGTATCGGGGGTAAGATACACAAATCAGGAGAAGTGCAGGCACAAACCCGGTACGTAGCGAAGTCCAAACCCCACCCCTCAAAACAAAACATACTGCAGGAATTATGAATGACGATGACACTTAAAAGAGAAAAAGACTAAAGGGCCATAGAAACAAATACCGAACAAACACCATCCCCCCTACCCCCCACCCTGCACTCCCGCAGAAGGCCATGGCCCCCCTCCCAGCAGCGTGCCTGTCGCCCTATTGGAGACCCGAAATATAAAAAGGAGAGAGAGAAAAAGAAAAAGTATAAGCGGAGGAGGGCCCTCCATCTCGCCGCTCGACCCCGCCCTTCACCCCTACACCCAGGAAAATTCCCAGAAGCAAAGTAGAATATCAATGGAGAACATCAAGCACCTGCCACAACAACAATGGAATCCCGGTCAAGCATACCCAATGCACCGTCAGTCAACAATATGGCCACTAGACTCTGAACTATATCATCCCTGGCCTTGTCTAGCAATGGAACCGCCAGATGTCCACTTGTCAATCAGTGTACAGAGCAGCTGGGAGGGTCCAAACGATCCGGGCGGGTCAGGCCGGAGCGTAGCCACAGAAAAGTACAGCAACCCAAACCCATCCGAGTATACACAGCGGAAATCCGGCAGTGTCGATGTTGACCCCGGGAACTTCCCAAAGTCCATACACAGTAGTACCATCCAAGAAAGGAGAGTCACACAGTCCGGCAAGCGCCACGACATCGCCGGGGCAGCCCAATAAGGAAAACTGTGTCGTTTCCTCAGCCGCCAATTGAACATGTGCCCCGAAGAAACACTCCCGTGTACAACCATGTCGGCCAGAGCGGTCACAGGCACCGGGTCCTTCGGCTTCCGGTAACCAGGCGGAGCTGGGACTCTCCCCGTGGACATAGTTGCGGGCACGTCGGCACTCTACCCAGATCCCGAGCATTACAGATCAGGGTCTTGTGGAAAATCGTTAGGGCAGCCAATACGTCCTTGGATGTGCGCTCTTGTGTACGCCGCCAGCATCCTGACTCCATCCGTATGGCAGCCGTCCGACCTGGACATGGGCCGTAGAGGAGGGCGCCAGCCGCCATCTTAGTCAGTTCGGCCCCGTCCCTCTTCACCTCGCCTCAGGGACCAGGCCCCAATCCAGGGCGCTACGGGATGCACAACCGGGACTCCAAACTGTGAGACGGGCTCCCCGGGGGAGAGTCACCAAAAGGCCAAACAAAATCCCTGCCGCTCCCCGGGAGCCGCCCGCCGATTTCGGGGGCTATCCTTGGTTATGCCCGGGCAGAGAGATTGGGGAGGGGGCCAGGATTCATGCACCCCCTCCGAAACTGCTTCGCCATGCAGCCCCTCAAGGCTCACCGCCAAGTGGACCGGGCCGTCGCTGCCATCAGCGGCCCTTCAAGTCAACGGCACCCTCCGACCGACACCTCACCGCCACCAGCAGCCGTTGTTGTTGCAGTCGCGGCGGCTGCACGTCCAG
The DNA here is from genome assembly GCF_964263255.1 of Lissotriton vulgaris. NCBI lineage: Eukaryota > Metazoa > Chordata > Amphibia > Caudata > Salamandridae > Lissotriton > Lissotriton vulgaris. The sequence continues at coordinate 154,151,344 of NC_141698.1, read as the reverse complement.
GTCAACGCCCCGGTCTCATCACCACGGGGGCCGCAGAGCAATCGGGGACAGTTCTCCGGGTCTGCCGCGCGTAGGAGCCTCAGGAGCAGACGGTAAGTGATCGTTCTCCTTCTCCTATTTAAAGACGCCTTCGTAGCTCAGGATAAGTGCCAGGATGTATGTGTGGGGCGAAAGGGCTCGCGGAGCCGAGCGACTATGCGACCATTTCGGATGCCTGCTTGGCTCCTCCCCCTAGAATTCCGCTCTTAATCTTTGTTTCAAGGGATCCATGTCTGGGCGTTGTGGGATAGTCTCAAGAACCGTGAATCCTTGTTGGGATATCTGATGCCCGGCTTCTTTCCAATAACATGCTATGGTAGATTTCACATTTGCAAGTCGAATACTGCTCTTATGTTCCGTGATCCGTACTTTTATTTTACTTTCTGTTTGACCGACATATACTTTGTCGCAAGGGCATTTGATTGCGTAAACGCAATTGGTGGTGTCACAGGTGCTGGTATGGTGGAGTTATATGGGGTAACCTTTGGTGGGCAGGGCTCTACAAATCTAAAAAATCTCACTTGACCTGCAGGTCGAGTGAGTAGACTTTTCTACTCGACCTAACCGCAATGCACTCGACCCACAAATTGATCGCATAATGGACTTTTTTCAAAACATTTGCAGCGCCAACAATCCAGGAAAACGTTGGCCAACCAAATTAACGGCAAATTTGATTAAGTTATCACCCATTTAATTTAGCGGTCACACAATCTGCACAATCCTGATGGTGACACTTTCTTGCGAGCAAAATCAAGCAATGAAGGTGAGGAAACATACAAATATTCTTATGCAGCAGCTCGAGATTGCATTTTCAAGGGCACAGTTTAGGACTTGCTTGACAGTGCAACTCTCATTTGACCTTACTACACCAATGTCATTCTATTATACAATTCTTTGCTTCCATAAATGCATATAATTCAATTTCCCATGCTATTTGCACGTAACGCTTTACATTACAACATTCTTGTAAAGTCACTTAGTCAGATCTACTGGCATTACAGTGCTGGTGTATTAGTAAATCAAATCAGATTTATACTAAACAGAAAATTAAACTTTACGTCGCCCAAAGTTTACAGCAGTCACTTAGTTAATCTTGAAAGTTAACATACCTGTAACAGACCTAAGTGACCGAGGAGACTGATTGAGAAAATGTACAGAGAAGACTCACTGAGATGGTATGCAAATGGCAGGCGTCATATATACTGTGAGAAGACAGACACTGACTAGTTATGTTAATTTGGAAAAATGACCATGCTAGAGAGGCTCACTGAATGAGATGCCAAAAAACTGCTTTAGAAAGGCACGTTTAGTAGCAAACATGAGGTCACTAACTCTCCATTGAGGTTTATTGATACCTAGGGACGTTAGTCCTAAAGCAGGGAAATACTTAAAATTTAAAAATATTTTATTGAGACAGACCTTACCATGTTGTTTTCAAAACCACCTCTATTTGTACACAGGAGAATTAAAAAAAGCCACACATCAGTAAAAAAATAAAGCGTCAAAAGGGACAGAAACTCAGCCCCAGATCGGCCAGCAGGTACTGTAGGTGGTCTAATCTGTCTCTGAAAAAGAGAAAACCGAAGACAAATCCATGTATAAGACAATGTGCAGGATAGAAAAGATTTTCGGGTGTGGTAATAACAGTAAGATAGGCTGTGCCAGGGGTGGTAGGTAGAGAGTACCGGCACTTCATTTTAGCGTCGGGGACTTCTTTTTTGGCCATCAGATCATGACCCAGCACAAAGGCAGGAAGGGGAAAAGTTGGCAGAATAGAAAGATAGTTAGAAGGTGACAAAGAGAAAACACAGACAGTATAAACAAGCATTGGAAATGCAATAGGTCTCGCATTAGAAAAGTTGGAGTTATTGGTATTGTAAATGACATATGTTATTTATTTGTTGGTTTTTAAAATTGCTAAATTGATGGCTTTGTCATTTACAATGCCAATAGTTATAACTTTTGCGAATGTGACACCTATAGCATTTGGAATGCAACATATTTTGTATTTACGTGACTTAGATGGCAGCTCTTGTCGTTAGGCCACATCTCTAGAGAGCAGGAGAGTGCAGCAGGGGAGAGAAGCACAGCAATGCAATAGGTCTTGCATTAGGAAAGTTTGAGCTATTGGTATTGTAAAGGACACATTTTTTATTTATGTGCTTGTTTTGAAAATAGCGAATTAATAGCTTTGTTATTTACAATGCCAATAGTTTTATCTTTTGCAAATGTGACACCTATTGTAACACAATATGTGTTGTGAGGGTGAGTGAGGGTGAGGGTGAGGGGTTGAGGGTGAGGTGTTGAGGGTGAGTGAGGGTGAGGTGTTGAGGGTGAGTGAGGGTGAGGTGTTGAGGGTGAGTGAGGCTGAGTGAGGGTGAGGGGTTGAGGGGGAGGGGTCGAGGGGGAAGGGTTGAGGGTGAGGGGTTGAGGGTGAGGGAGGGTGAGGGGTTGAGGGTGAGGGAGGGTGAGGGGTTGAGGGTGAGTGAGGGTGAGGTGTTGAGGGTGAGTGAGGGTGAGGGTGGGTGAGGGGTTGAGAGTGAGTGAGGGTGAGTGAGAGTGAGGTGTTGAGGGTGAGTGAGGGTGAGGGTGAGGGTGAGGCTGAGGGGTTGAGGGTGAGTGAGGGTGAGTGAGAGTGAGGGTGAGTGAGGGGTTGAGGGTGAGGGGTTGAGGGTGAGGGAGGGTGAGGGGTTGAGGGTGAGTGAGGGTGAGGTGTTGAGGGTGAGTGAGGGTGAGGGTGGGTGAGGGGTTGAGAGTGAGTGAGGGTGAGTGAGGGTGAGGTGTTGAGGGTGAGAGAGGGTGAGGGTGAGTGAGGGTGAGGGGTTGAGGCTGAGGGTGAGTGAGGATGAGGGTGAGTGAGGATGAGGGGTTGAGGGTGGGTGAGGGTGAGTGAGGGAGGGTGAGGGTGAGGGTGAGTGAGAGTGAGGGTGAGTGAGGGTGAGGGTGAGTGAGGGTGAGTGAGGGTGAGGGTGAATGTGAGTGAGGGTGAGTGAGGGTGAGAGTGAGTGAGGGTGAGTGAGGGTGAGGGTGAATGTGAGTGAGGGTGAGTGAGGATGAGGATGAGGGGTTGAGGGTGAGTGAGGGTGAGGGGTTGAGGGTGAGTGAGGGTGAGGGGTTGAGGGTGAGTGAGGGTGAGTGAGAGTGAGTGAGGATGAGGGGTTGAGGGTGGGTGAGGGTGAGTGAGGTTGAGGGTGAGTGAGGGTGAGGTGTTGAGGGTGAGTGAGGGTGAGGGGTTGAGGGTGAGGGTGAGTGAGGATGAGGGTGAGTGAGGATGAGGGGTTGAGGGTGGGTGAGGGTGAGTGAGGGTGGGTGAGGGTGAGGGAGGGTGAGGGTGAGGGTGAGTGAGAGTGAGGGTGAGTGAGGGTGAGGGTGAGTGAGGGTGAGTGAGGGTGAGGGTGAATGTGAGTGAGGGTGAGTGAGGGTGAGAGTGAGTGAGGGTGAGTGAGGGTGAGGGTGAATGTGAGTGAGGGTGAGTGAGGGTGAAGATGAGGGGTTGAGGGTGAGTGAGGGTGAGGGGTTGAGGGTGAGTGAGGGTGAGGGGTTGAGGGTGAGTGAGGGTGAGTGAGAGTGAGTGAGGATGAGGGGTTGAGGGTGGGTGAGGGTGAGTGAGGTTGAGGGTGAGTGAGGTTGAGGGTGAGTGAGGGTGAGGGTGAGTGAGGGTGAGGGTGAGGGTGAGTGAGGGTGAGTGAGGGTGAGTGAGGGTGAGTGAGGGTGAGTGAGTGAGAGTGAGGGTGAGTGAGGGTGAGGATGAGGGGTTGAGGGTGAGTGAGGGTGAGGATGAGGGGTTGAGGGTGAGTGAGGGTGAGGGGTTGAGGGTGAGTGAGGGTGAGGGGTTGAGGGTGAGTGAGGGTGAGGGTGAGTTAGGGTGAGGGGTTGAGGGTGGGTGAGGGTGAGTGAGGGTGAGGGAGGTGTTGAGGGTGAGTGAGGGTGAGTTAGAGTGAGGGTGAGTTAGGGGTTGAGGGTGAGGTGTTGAGGGTGAGTGAGGGTGAGGCATTGAGGGTGAGGCATTGAGGGTGAGTGAGGGTGAGGTGTTGAGGGTGAGTGAGGGTGAGGCATTGAGGGTGAGGCATTGAGGGTGAGTGAGGGTGAGGTGTTGAGGGTGAGGGTGAGTGAGGGTGAGTGAGGGTGAGTGAGGGCGAGTGAGGGCGAGTGAGGGCGAGTGAGGGCGAGTGAGGGCGAGTGAGGGCGAGTGAGGGCGAGTGAGGGTGAGTGAGGGTGAGTGATGGTGTGGGTGAGGGGTTGAGGGTGAGTGAGGGTGAGGGGGTTGAGGGTGAGTGAGGGTGAGGGGTTGAGGGTGAGTGAGGGTGAGGGATTGAGGGTGACTGAGGGTGAGGGATTGAGGGTGAGGGATTGAGGTTGAGGTGTTGAGGGTGAGTGAGGGTGAGGGTGGGTGAGGGGTTGAGAGTGAGTGAGGGTGAGTGAGGGTGAGGTGTTGAGGGTGAGAGAGGGTGAGGGTGAGTGAGGGTGAGGGGTTGAGGGTGAGGGTGAGTGAGGATGAGGGTGAGTGAGGATGAGGGGTTGAGGGTGAGTGAGGATGATGGGTTGAGGGTGGGTGAGGGTGAGTGAGGGTGGGTGAGGGTGAGGGTGAGGGTGAGTGAGAGTGAGGGTGAGTGAGGGTGAGGGTGAGTGAGGGTGAGTGAGGGTGAGGGTGAATGTGAGTGAGGGTGAGTGAGGGTGAGAGTGAGTGAGGGTGAGTGAGGGTGAGGGTGAATGTGAGTGAGGGTGAGTGAGGGTGAATGAGGGTGAGGATGAGGGGTTGAGGGTGAGTGAGGGTGAGGGTTGAGGGTGAGTGAGGGTGAGGGGTTGAGGGTGAGTGAGGGTGAGTGAGAGTGAGTGAGGATGAGGGGTTGAGGGTGGGTGAGGGTGAGTGAGGTTGAGGGTGAGTGAGGGTGAGGTGTTGAGGGTGAGTGAGGGTGAGGGGTTGAGGGTGAGGGTGAGTGAGGATGAGGGTGAGTGAGGATGAGGGGTTGAGGGTGGGTGAGGGTGGGTGAGGGTGAGGGAGGGTGAGGGTGAGGGTGAGTGAGAGTGAGGGTGAGTGAGGGTGAGTGAGGGTGAGGGTGAATGTGAGTGAGGGTGAGTGAGGGTGAGAGTGAGTGAGGGTGAGTGAGGGTGGGGGTGAATGTGAGTGAGGGTGAGTGAGGGTGAGGATGAGGGGTTGAGGGTGAGTGAGGGTGAGGGGTTGAGGGTGAGTGAGGGTGAGGGGTTGAGGGTGAGTGAGGGTGAGTGAGAGTGAGTGAGGATGAGGGGTTGAGGGTGGGTGAGGGTGAGTGAGGTTGAGGGTGAGTGAGGTTGAGGGTGAGTGAGGGTGAGGGTGAGTGAGGGTGAGGGTGAGTGAGGGTGAGTGAGGGTGAGTGAGGGTGAGTGAGGGTGAGTGAGTGAGAGTGAGGGTGAGTGAGGGTGAGGATGAGGGGTTGAGGGTGAGTGAGGGTGAGGATGAGGGGTTGAGGGTGAGTGAGGGTGAGGGGTTGAGGGTGAGTGAGGGTGAGGGGTTGAGGGTGAGTGAGGGTGAGGGTGAGTTAGGGTGAGGGGTTGAGGGTGGGTGAGGGTGAGTGAGGGGGAGGGAGGTGTTGAGGGTGAGTGAGGGTGAGTTAGAGTGAGGGTGAGTTAGGGGTTGAGGGTGAGGTGTTGAGGGTGAGTGAGGGTGAGGCATTGAGGGTGAGGCATTGAGGGTGAGTGAGGGTGAGGTGTTGAGGGTGAGTGAGGGTGAGGCATTGAGGGTGAGGCATTGAGGGTGAGTGAGGGTGAGGTGTTGAGGGTGAGGGTGAGTGAGGGTGAGTGAGGGCGAGTGAGGGCGAGTGAGGGCGAGTGAGGGCGAGTGAGGGTGAGTGAGGGTGAGTGATGGTGTGGGTGAGGGGTTGAGGGTGAGTGAGGGTGAGGGGGTTGAGGGTGAGTGAGGGTGAGGGGTTGAGGGTGAGTGAGGGTGAGGGATTGAGGGTGACTGAGGGTGAGGGATTGAGGGTGAGGGATTGAGGTTGAGGGGTTGAGGTTGAGTGAGGGTGAGGGTGAGTGAGGGTGAGTGAGGGTGAGGGTGAGTGAGGGTGAGGGTGAGGGGTTGAGGGTGGGTGAGGGGTTGAGGGTGAGTGAGGGTGAGGGGTTGAGGGTGAGTGAGGGTGAGGGTGAGTGAGGATGAGGGGTTGAGGCTGGGTGAGGGTGAGTGAGGTTGAGGGTGAGGGTGAGTGAGGGTGAGTGAGGGTGAGTGAGGGTGAGTGAGGGCGTGTGAGGGCGAGTGAGGGCGAGTGAGGGTGAGTGATGGTGTGGGTGAGGGGTTGAGGGTGAGTGAGGGTGAGGGGTTGAGGGTGAGTGAGGGTGAGTGAGGGTGAGGTATTGAGGGTGAGGGGTTGGGTGAGGGTGAGGGTGAGTGAGGGTGAGGTATTGAGGGTGAGGGGTTGAGGTTGAGTGAGGGTGAGGGTGAGTGAGGGTGAGGGTGAGGGGTTGAGGGTGAGTGAGGGTGAGGGTGAGTGAGGATGAGGGGTTGAGGGTGGGTGAGGGTGAGTGAGGGTGAGGGTGAGTGAGGGTGAGTGAGGGTGAGGGTGAGTGAGGGTGAGTGAGGGTGAGGGTGAGTGAGGGTGGGTGAGGGTGAGTGAGGGTGAGGGGTTGAGGGTGAGTGAGGGTGAGGGGTTGAGGGTGAGTGAGGGTGAGTGAGGGTGAGGGGTTGAGGGTGAGTGAGGGTGAGGGTGAGTTAGGGTGAGGGGTTGAGGGTGGGTGAGGGTGAGTGAGGGTGAGGGGTTGAGGGTGAGTGAGGATGAGTGAGAGTGAGGGTGAGTGAGGGGTTGAGGGTTAGTGAGGGTGAGGGTGAGGGGTTGAGGGTGAGTGAGGGTGAGGGGTTGAGGGTGAGTGAGGGTGAGGGTGAGTGAGGGTGAGGGTGAGTGAGGGTGAGTGAGGGTGAGTGAGGGTGAGTGAGGGTGAGGGTGAGGGGTTGAGGGTGAGGTGTTGAGGGTGAGTGAGGGTGAGGTGTTGAGGGTGAGTGAGGGTGAGGTGTTGAGGGTGAGTGAGGCTGAGTGAGGGTGAGGGGTTGAGGGGGAGGGGTCGAGGGGGAGGGGTTGAGGGGGAGGGGTTGAGGGTGAGGGAGGGTGAGGGGTTGCGGGTGAGGGAGGGTGAGGGGTTGAGGGTGAGTGAGGGTGAGGTGTTGAGGGTGAGTGAGGGTGAGGGTGGGTGAGGGGTTGAGAGTGAGTGAGGGTGAGTGAGGGTGAGGTGTTGAGGGTGAGTGAGGGTGAGGGTGAGGCTGAGGGGTTGAGGGTGAGTGAGGGTGAGTGAGAGTGAGGGTGAGTGAGGGGTTGAGGGTGAGGGAGGGTGAGGGGTTGAGGGTGAGGGAGGGTGAGGGGTTGAGGGTGAGTGAGGGTGAGGTGTTGAGGGTGAGTGAGGGTGAGGGTGGGTGAGGGGTTGAGAGTGAGTGAGGGTGAGTGAGGGTGAGGTGTTGAGGGTGAGAGGGGTTGAGGGTGAGTGAGGGTGAGGGGTTGAGGGTGAGTGAGGGTGAGGTGTTGAGGGTGAGAGAGGGTGAGTGAGGGTGAGTGAGGGTGAGTGAGGGTGAGTGAGGGTGAGTGATGGTGAGGGTGAGGGGTTGAGGGTGAGTGAGGGTGAGGGGTTGTGAGTGAGGATGAGTGAGGGTGAGGGATTGAGGGTGAGGGGTTGAGGGTGGGTGAGGGTGAGTGAGGGTGAGGTGTTGAGGGTGAGTGAGGGTGAGGTGTTGAGGGTGAGGGTGAGTGAGGATGAGGGTGAGTGAGAATGAGGGGTTGAGGGTGGGTGAGGGTGAGTGAGGGTGGGTGAGGGTGAGTGAGGGAGGGTGAGGGTGAGTGAGAGTGAGGGTGAGTGAGGGTGAGGGTGAGTGAGGGTGAGTGAGGGTGAGGGTGAATGTGAGTGAGGGTGAGTGAGGGTGAGAGTGAGTGAGGGTGAGTGAGGGTGAGGGTGAATGTGAGTGAGGGTGAGTGAGGGTGAGTGAGGGTGAGGATGAGGGGTTGAGGGTGAGTGAGGGTGAGGGGTTGAGGGTGAGTGAGGGTGAGGGGTTGAGGGTGAGTGAGGGTGAGTGAGAGTGAGTGAGGATGAGGGGTTGAGGGTGGGTGAGGGTGAGTGAGGTTGAGGGTGAGTGAGGTTGAGGGTGAGTGAGGGTGAGGGTGAGTGAGGGTGAGGGTGAGTGAGGGTGAGGGTGAGTGAGGGTGAGTGAGAGTGAGGGTGAGTGAGGGTGAGGATGAGGGGTTGAGGGTGAGTGAGGGTGAGTGAGGGTGAGGATGACGGGTTGAGGGTGAGTGAGGGTGAGGGGTTGAGGGTGAGTGAGGGTGAGGGGTTGAGGGTGAGTGAGGGTGAGGGTGAGTTAGGGTGAGGGGTTGAGGGTGGATGAGGGTGAGTGAGGGTGAGGGAGGTGTTGAGGGTGAGTGAGGGTTAGTTAGAGTGAGGGTGAGTTAGGGGTTGAGGGTGAGGTGTTGAGGGTGAGTGAGGGTGAGGCATTGAGGGTGAGGCATTGAGGGTGAGTGAGGGTGAGGTGTTGAGGGTGATTGAGGGTGAGGCATTGAGGGTGAGTGAGGGTGAGGTGTTGAGGGTGAGTGAGGGTGAGGGTGAGTGAGGGTGAGTGAGGGTGAGTGAGGGCGAGTGAGGGCGAGTGAGGGCGAGTGAGGGCGAGTGAGGGTGAGTGATGGTGTGGGTGAGGGGTTGAGGGTGAGTGAGGGTGAGGGGGTTGAGGGTGAGTGAGGGTGAGGGGTTGAGGGTGAGTGAGGGTGAGGGTGAGGGTGACTGAGGGTGAGGGATTGAGGGTGAGGGATTGAGGGTGAGGGGTTGAGGTTGAGTGAGGGTGAGGGTGAGTGAGGGTGAGGGTGAGTGAGGGTGAGGGTGAGGGGTTGAGGGTGAGTGAGGGTGAGGGGTTGAGGGTGAGTGAGGGTGAGGGTGAGTGAGGATGAGGGGTTGAGGCTGGGTGAGGGTGAGTGAGGTTGAGGGTGAGTGAGGGTGAGGGTGAGTGAGGGTGAGTGAGGGTGAGTGAGAGTGAGGGTGAGTGAGAGTGAGGGCGTGTGAGGGCGAGTGAGGGTGAGTGATGGTGTGGGTGAGGGGTTGAGGGTGAGTGAGGGTGAGGGTGAGTGAGGATGAGGGGTTGAGGGTGGGTGAGGGTGAGTGAGGTTGAGGGTGAGTGAGGGTGAGTGAGGGTGAGTGAGGGTGAGGGTGAGTGAGGGTGGGTGAGGGTGAGTGAGGGTGAGGGGTTGAGGGTGAGTGAGGGTGAGGGTGAGTGAGGGTGAGGGTGAGGGGTTGAGGGTGAGTGAGGGTGAGGGTGAGTGAGGATGAGGGGTTGAGGGTGGGTGAGGGTGAGTGAGGTTGAGGGTGAGTGAGGGTGAGTGAGGGTGAGTGAGGGTGAGGGTGAGTGAGGGTGGGTGAGGGTGAGTGAGGGTGAGGGGTTGAGGGTGAGTGAGGGTGAGTGAGGGTGAGTGAGGGTGAGGGGTTGAGGGTGAGTGAGGGTGAGGGTGAGTTAGGGTGAGGGGTTGAGGGTGGGTGAGGGTGAGTGAGGGTGAGGGGTTGAGGGTGAGTGAGGATGAGTGAGAGTGAGGGTGAGTGAGGGGTTGAGGGTGAGTGAGGGTGAGGGTGAGGGGTTGAGGGTGAGTGAGGGTGAGGGGTTGAGGGTGAGTGAGGGTGAGGGTGAGTGAGGGTGAGTGAGGGTGAGTGGTTGAGGGTGAGTGAGGGTGAGTGAGGGTGAGTGAGGGTGAGTGAGGGTGAGGGTGAGGGTGAGTGAGGGTGAGTGAGGGTGAGGATGAGTGCGGGTGAGTGAGGGTGAGGGTGAGTGAGGGTGAGGTGTTGAGGGTGAGTGAGGGTGAGTGAGGGTGAGTGAGGGTGAGGGGTTGAGGGTGAGTGAGGGTGAGTGGTTGAGGGTGAGTGAGGGTGAGTGAGGGTATGTATGTATGTATGTTGAGTTTGAGGGTGAGTGAGGGTGAGGTGTTGAGGGTGAGGGGTTGAGGGTGAGTGAGGGTGAGGGGTTGAGGGTGAGTGAGGGTGAGTGAGGGTGAGGGGTTGAGGGTGAGGGGTTGAGGGTGAGTGAGGGTGAGTGAGGGTGAGTGAGGGTGAGTGAGGGTGAGGGTGAGGGGTTGAGGGTGAGTGAGGGTGAGTGAGGGTGAGGGTGAGGTGTTGAGGGTGAGTGAGGGTGGGTGAGGGTGAGTGAGGGTGAGGGGTTGAGGGTGAGTGAGGGTGAGGGTGAGGGGTTGAGGGTGAGGGGCTGAGGGTGAGTGAGGGTGAGGGGTTGAGGGTGAGTGAGGGTGAGGGGTTGAGGGTGAGTGAGGGTGAGAGGTTGAGGGTGAGTGAGGGGTTGAGGGTGATAGAGGATGAGTGAGAGTGAGGGTGAGTGAGGGGTTGAGGGTGAGGGGTTGAGGGTGAGTGAGGGTGAGGGGTTGAGGGTGAGTGAGGGTGAGGGTGAGGTGGTGAGGGTGGGTGAGCGTGAGGGTGAGTGAGGTGTTGAGGGTGAGGGGTTGAGGGTGAGTGAGGGTGAGGGGTTGAGGGTGAGTGAGGGTGAGGGGTTGAGGGTGAGGGGTTGAGGGTGAGTGAGGGTGAGGGGTTGAGGGTGAGTGAGGGTGAGGGTGGGTGAGCGTGAGGGAGGGGTTGAGGGTGAGGTGTTGAGGGTGAGTGAGGGTGTGGGTGAGGGGTTGAGGGTGAGTGAGGGTGAGGGGTTGAGGGTGAGTGAGGGTGTGACCATATCCATTCCAGACACTGATAATTAATTGGCGACAAAAGTTATTATTTGACGTGGCATATCTTAATTGCTAGGTTTTTTAATTACTAGTTGATGTTTAATTTTTGTAATCTTTTTTTAAGTATGCACCTCTTAAAAAATAAATAAAAATATTGCTTGTTATGTATTTCCATTTGTAGACCTAGAATAGTTATGGTGCATTGTATGTAGCTTTAAAAAATAAAAATGTAGACTGCTCAATGTATTTCCGTGAATAGATGCAGGTTGCCTCTTTCTGTCAAATAATATCCCTTGTTCAACTTACTATAGTGGCGCGGCATACTATGAAGCAGAGGAGGACTGACTGTCAGAGCCTTGCTCTTTCCTCTCTTGCCAACAGGGCTACTCCAGAATAAGACCACGAAAACCATAATTTGTGAAACATGGCCATTTGACTCGCAGCCCGGTCAGTGGGGGGGCTCCGCTTTCTGATCCGTAGAGGCTGATGCGCAGTCACTTTCTTGAAGAGGAAATGGGGAATAAAAACTTTACTTTTGCAGTGATGTCGATGAACCTGGCTTGATGTCACACTGCTGCATTGTGCTGATTTTTTAAGTAAAAACATGCATAGTGAGGAGCACTAATACGGGTTTGAGATGGTGGAAGAGCTGCTTATCTCTTATGGAGATAGATTATCTGGGGGGAGGAAGGGCTCCTAATGGGAAGTGTAGACGGGGAGAAATTGAGAAAAAAAGCGGAGCAGGGAGGGTGTTATTGTGGCTATCTGTTTGCCCGAGGGGAGGAGAAATGCCGGCCTGAGGCAGAGCACACGCTGAGAAGCTTGTGGGAGGGGGGCTGGGCTGCCTTTGATCTGGTAATGCGAGGCAGGCAGGCAGGCGGCTGGTGGCATTGTGCACGCGCTTTTTAGGGCTTGCGCTTGCGCAATGACCTAAAAAGCACATGCACTTGAAGAAATCGCCACTGGAATCGCCAGTGGTGGATCAACACTGGATAAGCCGTAATAGAGCTTCGCCAGCGATGCGCAGAAGCGCATCAGCAGGCGAGCCCTAAAAACAAGTGAAATCAAGTGAAAGGAAATGAGGGGGCAGGAAGGGGAAAAGTTGGCAGAGAAGAAAGATAGTTAGAAGGTGAGAAAGAGAAAACACGGATGACAAGTATGAAAAACAAGTGAAATCAAGTGAAAGGAAATGAGGGGTTTAGGGCCCAGCCCTGTAACGGCTCCCCCCTATAACAGTGCTAAAGAGACCATCGGTAGACATTCAGAGACCATCGGTGTGAAAGAGAGTGGAATCGTACCAGCTAGCCTTGCTACCAGGTAACTGCCATCCAACTGTGCAGGAGGAAGCAGGTGCCCGAGATTCATTTAGAGCAACTTTACTTAAAGTTATGAAGGTATTAAAGAGCTGCATTTGTCCGAGGGTGCACTGGATAAATCTCACTTGTTTGGGCTGCTAGGCTCATCCAGGTTCTACAATGGGAAGTCATACCAATGTTCAAAACTGACAACCCATTAAAAATTCTTCACATGAAATACCTCATTATGCTCAAGGACCAATAAAATACACTCGGAACATAACGTGGCAGGAAAAGGCAAGCTGCTACAAAAGTGGACGCAGAGGCTGAACGATAACAAATGCTCTAATTAAGGAATAAAGATGCCGCGCTCCACAACAAGATAAACAGGCAGGATAATACCACTCTCTGCGCCGCTCCCTTAGTGATTGCTGTTATACAAATGTTCCGGACAAATTTGATTGGCAGCGCCGAGGTTCTTTCAGCGCCGAATCTCTTCTGACTGCTGTTTAAAAACACAAGCGGTAGCTCTGGTCATTGCCCATATAAATCAGCCACCGTCGTGGGGGTGGAGGGAGGGAGCCGGAGCAAGGGTGACTGACATGTACACAAAGCGTGGCGGTAGCTCTGAACACATTTGCACACATGATATAAATCAGCCATCGTCATGGGGGTGGAGGGAGGGAGCCGGAGCTGGGCCTAAAGACCGCCACATTTCCTTTGCGGACTACATGACAAATTGGCAGGGAAGAAGAAAATGAGCTTGCTGCCTAGATGCTGTGATATGTCTGCTATAGGTAGCAAGCGACTGGGCGCTAGATGTTAAAAATGCCCATTAAACGTTACATTCACACACCATTGAAAACCACGATGTTTGTAAGAATACGGTCATAATAAGATGGAAAACATTGTGTCTGTCGTATGGACTAGCTAATCATAAGTATGCGTGCGGCTCACTTGAGCGTGTTGTGTAAAATATTTTTAATGCCAACACGAGTATTCAGTGAGGTAGCAGTTCAGGCGTGCTCTGTTTCGTGACGGTGTTTTACATATTGTCTAATGCGTGCATCACAGCACTGCATGGCAATTCAGAATCTTTTCAGGTCATGTAGCAAATGGAATTAGGCAGAACATATCAGGAATGGCAAAGGACAACGTGCCATGACACAGCACAAAGTAACTAGACATGCCCTACGATAAAATGGCATGACACAGCTTAACAAATTAATGCATAACACAACATGCTGTGACGCCGTCTCAGAGGATCGGATCAGTCAGCTCAGCCTCATTTGACAAAAGGATGTAAACGCAAGTTGTCGAAACTGACTCACCTCTGCAGGCCAAATCGCCCTGCACTCTGTCCCGAGTCCCGACTCCACCGAGGAGAGCACGTGTGGTGGCGTGCTACGTCACTGCTGCACTTGGAGCAGCACAGCGCGGGGGCAGGCCAGGGCCGTCATTGGTAGCGCTTTCGCGCGCTACAAGATTGACGGCCCTGGCCCCCAAACAATAGGCAGTGCGTGCACGATGCCCCCTAAAGCCTTTCATCGCGCACCGCACCGCACCGCAATGCTGCCACCTAGAGCCTTCCACATGCTACTGCACCTACCAGTTAGCACTCGCCAGGCCGGTCAAGTAGGCCTTGAAACTGACTCGACCTGCTGAAAATTCACTCGCATTTGCGAGCGGGCGAGTGGATTTGTGGAGCCCTGGTGGGATGAGTAAAGATTCTTCCTGTCATCACATTATTGCAACGGATGCAATTCAGACATTTTAACATCCCTCTCCAATTCAAATTCTCTTTCTTAGTTGTATTGAGTAGTTCTTTCAAGTTCTTTGATCTTTGGAATGCGAATGTTACTTTGTCACTATATAGGTCTTTTAAATCCGGTTCAGATTGGATTAAATGCCAATGTTTATTGATGATGCGTTTGATTTTTGTGGATTCTGTAGAGTATTTTATCACACATACTATCTTTTTACTCGAGGTTTTGGCTTTCTCTTGTAATAGGATGTCTCTGTCAAGTTTTGCAATTTTGCTGAGCGACGTGTCTAGAATGTTTTGAGGATAACCTCTCAATTGGTATTTCACTGTTTGTTCCTTAAGTGAAGTCTGAAGATCTTCATCATTAGTCGTAATTCTTTTCAACCTGATGTATTGAGACGTCGGCAAGTGCTTCTTTAAAGATTCTGGATGAAAGCTTTGGAATAAGAGACTTGCATTTCTGTCTGTTGTTTTTGTGAAGACTTTAGTGCTGATTGTGTTATTGGCTAACATCACTTGTACATCCAGGAATGAAATGGATTCCTTTTCAATGGTGTGAGTGAACTTGATGCGTTCATTGTGTGTGTTCAATGTGACGATATTCGACTCTAGTTGTTCCTTTGAACCTTGCCAAATTAGAAAAATATCATCAATGTAACGTTTGAACATTGTTAGTCCTGTGGTCCATTCTTGGTTGTGTAAGACATGATCAGTCTCAAATTTGTGCATGAAGATATTAGCATATGAGGGTGCCCCCCCCAAAGCCCATTGAAGTGCCTTTGCTTTGGTTGAAAAACTGTCCTTGTCACTCGAAATAGCTGTGGTATAGTGCGAATTGCATCAACACTTTTTGTGATTCTTCCAAGTCGCTGTTAAGTAGGCTCCATTCTAAAGCTTCAATTCCCTCATTGTGAGGGATGGATGTATACAACGCAGTGACATCAATAGTGCATAACCAGTATGTAGAGTCTTTCTGCAATGACGTGGTTCTGAGTAAACGCAATGTGTGAAATGTTTGCACGAATGAAAACATTTGTCCATTTTAGCGCCGTCTTCAAGGGTGTCTTTTTTTATGCAAAGCACAGTCTGGCTATGTAGTAGATTGAGCTTTGCGTTGAAACCTATGGGTCTTCATTCTTATCCACCCAAGTTACAGTCAAGTATTGATGCAATGTGATGCAGTGCAGAACAAAATATTAGACCCGACCCACAAAGGTAAACTGATATGAAAGTCTAATTTTACAAATTTCGGTATTCACAAAGGGCATTTACGAGTAGTAAAGATAGACTTTTGTCTCAGTTTTGCTCTCAGATAAACTTAAGAACAAAACATAAGTTTAACTTTTTTTTTCAGGTAAAGGTAAATAAAGTTTATTGTATAGTTAGTAAAAACCATTACAAAAAGTAGAAAAAGAAGCATTGGTTAAAATAAATTATCAATGTGCATCCATGATTTAGACTTAGTAACATTAAAAAACAAGATGACATACAGTGAACGTCAAGTGCCAAGGCGAATCAATTATATATTGTCCGTTTACTTGTTGTGGAACGGTGAGTGAAATTCATCTTCCATTGACTGGCAAAGAAGAAACAGCAGGTGCAAATCTTACGTGACATTAAAAAAGAGAGAACTAAATCTTGTTTACTCTAAAATTAACGGCATATCTAAAATAATTTCAACCTTGTGAGGTAATACCTCTTTTGTTCTCAAAGTTCATGACAAATTTGACTAATCTGCAGATTAATTGTGGATCCGCTGTACACAAAACCTGTATAACAGCGGAGCGACAGGTACGTACTCTATATTCAATAAACTTTGTCTTTAACCAGTACCGTCGTTCCTGATCCAGTGCAGGACAGATGCAGAGTAGGTGGATAAAGTCTTGTTTTGCATCGCCACACAGATCACACTCCTTAGTGTCAGGTTTCCTCCAATCCGGTTTGTCTGCATTTGTCGGCAGATTACCCATCCTTAAATTAAGATATTTCATTTTGACATATGAGGAAAAGGAAAGCCCTAGATAGGCTGCAGGTTTAAGCACTTTATTTGATTGGATTATCATCCAGGCATGCGCTCGGTAACTGAGGGTTAACTTGTCATTGATTAGCGAGTGCCTGTTTGCAGCCTTTTTAATCGCTTGCTTGAATGATGATACCGGTAACTTAGTTTGCCACAAGGATGTAAGTTCAGTAGTGTCGAGGGATAGTTTTAGATACTTAGCGTACTGAGAGTTGGGATTTTTCTGCATTGCTTCCCACGTGGCTTGGTTGATTCCTGTTTCCCTGTTCATCCAAATATCGTACCAGAATTTAATGGTCTCGTACTTTTTTTGCAGGTCTTGGGATTGCAGGCCGAACTCCAGTCGGACCTGCGCAGGTGAAGCATTAGACGACACACTAAAAACCCGCTTGTAGACTCTGATTTGGATGCGGTCTAGAAGCTGTGCACTTCTGCCATGATGTAACACACTGCCATAGCCTATTGTGGGTAGTAACTTGGCTTTGATGACTGTCAGAAGTGGATTAAAAAACGGGCCTTTTAGCTGTTTGGAAATACTGTTAAACGCATGTAACAGGGCTATTCCTTTTTTTTCGATGACATCGAAGTGCAGGGAAAAGTTAAGGCGACTGTCCAATTGTATTCCCAGGTACTTGTAATTGCCCACCACTTCCAATTTTTTGTTGTCTATGATGAAAACCGTCAGGGTGTTTCGTCGACGTGTCAGTATCATAATCTTTGTTTTCTGACTGTTGATTTCAAGGAGATTGAGTTTTGTATATTCTGCCAATTCATGCAGGAGGCGTTGCAGACCTATTTTTGTCTGACTTAAGAGCACCACATCATCGGCATAGGAGAGATGTGTCAGACGTAGTGTTCCTAGCCGCGGTGGGTGAGCATTGGTCCCATCCAGCCTTGAGGTTAGGTCTGCCAAGAACAGATTAAAAAGATGAGGGGCCAACACACAGCCCTGTTTTAATCCGTCATGGGTGTTAATCTTCCGTGTCAGCCGGTGCCCATTAGCGATCTTTACCTGCATCCAGGTGTCTGTATATAAATCCATTATAGGGTTGAGAATTGCATCTGGCAAGCCCTGCTGCTTTAATTTGGACCATAGTAGTTGACAGTTGATACGGTCAAAAGCCGCTTTGAAGTCAACAAAGCAGGAGTATAATGCTTGATGGTTTTGCATACTTTTTTCGGCGATTAAACTTATTGCCATGGCATTTGCCATGGTACCTGTACCCCTACGGAACCCAGTCTGGTTTACCGGGATCTTTTGATTAACCTCAGACCATTTTAGAAGGTCAATTAAAACCAAGGATGCGTAGTATTTAGCTTCAGCATCAATGAGTGCTATTAGACGGTAATTTGCTGGGTTTTTACAGTCTCCTCCTTTGTAAATCGGGTTTATAATCGCCCCTCTCCAACTTTCTGGCAGCCGGCTCGTGTCATTTATTGACCTAAATAGGATGTTTAACTTGCGTGCCCAGAATTGAGGGTCCTCCTTGTAGATGGCCTGGGGGACGCCATTTGGCCCAGGTGCACAGTCTTGTCTGCTTCTCTTAATTATTTGCAATGTTTCGAATTCCACATATGATCT
Source organism: Lissotriton vulgaris (assembly GCF_964263255.1). NCBI lineage: Eukaryota > Metazoa > Chordata > Amphibia > Caudata > Salamandridae > Lissotriton > Lissotriton vulgaris. The sequence continues at coordinate 154,133,994 of NC_141698.1, read as the reverse complement.
TGATGTCTGGACTCCGCCTCGCTGGATAACACTCAAGTTGTTAAATTCTGCAGGGACAGTGGTCTTCACTTCCACTGTTTTTAATATTTCGTGAGCTTGTTTTGTGGGTGGCACCAGTTGGTTTACTGAAAAAGTATCAAGTAAATGTTGGACCCATGCATTTTCCATGACACAGGTCATACTTGTTGTTTGTGCTGATCTATTTAGTGAATTTACTTGCGACCAGAATGCTCTGGAGTCGGATTTTTTTGTGTTGTGTAGCAATTTGGTCCAAAAGTCAGTGACTTTAGTTTTATTTTCAAGCCAGATTTGTTTTTTGTATTGTTTCCTAATTAATCGAAACGTTTGCCATACGTGCGAATCCGAACTGCGACCCTTTGCTTGCCTCATGGACACCCGCAGACGCCTTCTTAAGGACAATATGGTCTTGCTGGTCTGACCATATTTCTTTTGATTGGTGTTCTCGCGCAAGTTGACTCCAGTTTTTGGTAGCTTTTCCAAAAAGGCAGTCCATATTTCTGCACACAATTCGCTTTTATCGGTTACGGTTTGAAGAAGGTGCTTAGCCTCATTGGCTATTTGAGGTAGTGAATTAGTCGTCCACCTTAATCGCTTCAGGTCGGTTGTTGTTATTTCCCCAGCTGTTGATCGGGCTTTTAAGTGTTTGCGCGTTGCCAGATTAATCTCAATATGCTGCATTGAGTGATTACTCTCCGCTGAGCATTGAATTTGGAATCTTTTGATTTGCCCCAGGAGGGGGAGCGAGACGATGGTGTAGTCCAGTATTGTGCTCGTGCTAGGGCCTATGTGGGTAATTGAAGGGGGTTTATCCGGTTTGATTCTTCCATTTAATACTCGCAACCCCTGATTTTCCAGGGCCCATATCAACTGTTTTCCCACTCGGTCAGTCCTCTTGGCTGGCGGGATCTCCTGTGTTTCAACAGCCCAGAATTCGTTTGCAGCCATGATATTGTCTTCCTCTTCTGGGAGCTGTATGAGATTTGCATTGAAATCGCCCGTCAGGATTATCTCCCATTCTGGTTGGTCAAGGCGGAAACCTGATATTGCATTATTAATTCCATTGAATAATTCTTTTTTTGCCTTCGTTTTTGGATGGGCGTATATATTGATTAATATAATAGTTCCGATACCAGCCTGGGATATCCTCTCTAACTTGATTATTTGCATGTCTGGTGTGGAGGCTGCCAGTTGGGAGGCCTTGACGTTTAATGCAGTGCTTATATAAACCGACAGACCCCCCTTTGCTCGACCATAGTGCTGAGCGCGAATTGCACTGACATGAAAACTGATTCTACCTGGAACATCGATTGGCTCTGTTAGCCAAGTTACCTGCAGGGCAATGATGTCATATGTGTCCCAGGTGTCCATTTTCCTATTGTTGCTTAAAAATTCTTTGGCACCGGCGATATTCCAGGAAAGGACTTTTACTATACTATGTCCGGTGTTGCGTGCCCTGCTTTTAATTCAGTATTCCGTTTGGTCTTGCATTTGTCTATTCTGTTGGTCGGTTTTGGAAATGTCTACACCCCTTGCCCCTTGCAATACCGAATATGTACATCGGCTAACCCCGGTGTGACCTCTTAATTTGGTGCGCTTTCTTAATAGGGGCGAGGGATAACCTATTGTTTCCTCTTCCTTGAGCGAGATGCCCCATTCTTCAAATTTCCTAGTTTCGTTGAGTAACTGCTTGACAGTTTCCGCGCTCCTCCAAGTTGTAAGGGTGCCTTCCTTTGGTGTGTTGTTTGCGAGGGTGATGATTTCAATTTTCAGCAGGTCCGTAGATGTTTTGTGGTTGAGACTCCGGATAGCCGATGTTAGGTGTAAGATGTTTCCTCGGTTTAGATAGTCTTGTGTACCTTGCATTTTATAGTTGGGTATGAACAGTAGCCTTCCAGATATTATAGGTTGTGCTCCGTGCGTGTTGTCGTGCAGCCGAGTTCTCCCTGCTTTATTGCTTCCGTTGTGTTTTCCCTCATCCCTTGTGCTATTAACCTGTAGGCTATGAGCTTCGTTCCCTGGTTGTTCTGGCAGTATACTTTCCTTAGTTTTTACTTTTGATGTTGTTCTTTTAGGTCCGCCTAGTTCTGTGTTAGGCGTGCGATCGTTCACGTTATTAACTGGGTTGGGACCTGGCCTTGTGGCCTTTTCCGGTCCTTTGCTTTGATGTTGTTGCTCGGTAGTAATCTTTATTTGTAGTTGGTCTTGTTTGTTTTGGTCAGCTTTTGCTATAACTTGTATTGGTGACAGGCCGGACCCTGCCTGCTACCGCCCGATCTCACTGATCTCACTGATCGACAATACGCTAAAAGTCCTTGGTAGGGTAATTTTTAAAAGGATAAGGAATTGGGCTGAGGATAATAATGTGCTACACTGCAGTCAACTGGGATTTAGAAGCCATGTGGGCAATGTCAAACAATGTCTTAATTTGAATTTGATTATGGCCAAATACATTATCGTTAAAAAGTCCCCGCTTTATTTAGGTTTCATGGATCTGAGTTCCGCTTTTGATTTTGTTAATCGTTCTAGGTTATGGTCACTTTTGCTTGATTATGGTTTAGATGACTCATTGGTATATTTTCTTTCATATTTACATAGGGATCTTAAGGCAAGAGTACGAATTAACAATGATGGCGAATTATCCGATGATATTTTTATTAGCAGAGGAGTTAGACAGGGCTGCGTACTCGCCCCACTGCTTTTTATCCTATATATTAATGGGTTGAGCTCCTCTTTGAGCAAGAACACTAAGGATGTACCAATTATAAATGGTTCCCCCATTACTACCCTACTTTATGCGGATGACGCAGTACTAATGGGGCGCACCCCAAATGCTCTATGTTCTTTAATCGCAGGGTTTGTTGCTTTCATGTCCGATCTGGGTTTAAATACCAATTTAAAAAAATCTTTCATCATGAACTGTAGACCTAAAAGGTACAACACTACCTCAATTAAATCAGGTGACAATGTATTAAAATGCACTAGCACTTTCCCTTATCTAGGGTTACTATTCTCTAACACTGGCTCATGGCAGCCTCATGCTGCCTACGCGAGAAATAAAATTGGCAAGTCAATCAACTCAATTTTATCTCTCCGTCAACCGAAACTGGCCGATGTTATTACCCCCTGCTCAATATTTATCGCACCCAATGCCAACCAACTGGGACATATGGAGCAGAAGTGTGGGGTTGCTGTAACAGCACGTCTCTGCAGTTGGAGGAAAATAGATTTTGTAGGAAGGTGCTGGGGGGAATTTCCTGTGCGCCCACATTTATTTGTCACCATGAACTCAGGTTGCCTTATAAAGCTGATTTTATTAGGTCAAGGCCCGCGCTTTTTTGGATAAAAATATGGACAAATCCAGCGGCATCCTTAACGCGCAGCATAATTTCAGATTGCCTATTACACGAAAGATCCCACCATATACCTTGGCTAAATGCTGTCAAGAATAGCCTGTTAAGCGTGGGACATGGCTCTCTGTTCAGTTCTCCAAATACCATTGTCCCCGTCCACAAGAATAGTGTAAAACGGGCATTGTTTGACAAATATAAGGAGGAACGAATGAGATCTGAATTGACGAAACCAGCTATTATTAAATATTTTCCACTAATTGATTCAGGTAATGATAACCCAAACAAGCCCTGTAGATACCTGTCAATCCCAATAGGAAGATGGAACCGGAGCCTTTTGTTCAGGTTCCGGGATGGAAGTATTGTCAATCTACTAAGTTTCCCCCTTGGCTATAACAAAAATTTAGAAGAGCTGGATTGCCCCTGCTCTGAAGGAGTGAAACAAAGCAGGGCTTAATTTGAGCCGGAGCTTGCCGGTGCTCAGCACCGGCACTTAATTATGGGGGCCGGGTCTATCACTCGGCATTAAGTGCACCTGCTCTCCTGCCTTATTTTGATTTTTTAAAGTCGTGGCGTGCGTGTCTCTGTCTGCGCACTGAGTGTGGCTGTGTGGCGCTGCTGTGTTAGCTTAGCTGGCCTGTCACTGAGTCTTGCCAACTTGCCGAGTTGCCGACTCTGAGTCTGTCACTGATCAGGTCGTCGACGTGACGTCGATGATGCATGCAGCATGCAGCATACAACTGAGCTACCCTGCTCGTGCTCTCTGCTCCGGGTCCCGGTCCCACCAGTAACAGTTACTCTCTTACTCTTCTTTCTTTAAGAATTTCCACACTTCCCGGCCGCGGCGCGGATCAGGGCCTCAGTGGGCGGGAACTGTCCGGGACTTGTTGTTTTGTAACTGTTACTTTTTGCAGGGGCCAGGGGCAGGCACTGGGCAGGGCTTTGCTGCGGGGGGTGGGGCTGTGCGCGCCAGAGGAAGCAACGCGTGTGCAGATTGCATGCAATTAAATGCATTGCACGTGCATTTTCTCTGCCCGCCCCAGCATACCCGCACCTCTCTTCCCTCGCCCGCCCAAAGTTGCTGGTGGACCGGCCAGGACTCGACTCGGAGTTGGGAGCGGCGAGTGCTCAGCAGGTGAGGGCGAGGTGCTGCGAGCGAGGCAGGGCAGGGGGCCTGGCAGTGGCGGCACTGGCGGCGTGAACTGAACGTGATTAATTTATTGGTGGTGGCCAGACCAGTCAGGTTTTTTAAATCATTAGAAGACCTCGATCTTCGAGCGAGGCCACAACATGTGCGGTAAGTTTACATGCTTTGCTGTGATCCTCTGCACCTAGCGCAGCAAGACGGAGCTACGCCTCAGTATCCACCAAAAGCTCGGGGTTAAAACACCTTCCGAAATTGCCCTTGTACAACTATTGCGGGGGTGGGGGAGGGAGGGGTGTGATCCTGTAGTGTAACAGCATATTGCAATTGTATATGAGGGGGCGTAATAAATATATCTTGGGCCTTTTTGCAGTTTTCGTAATTACAGTGCTCTTTGCGTATTCTCCCACCCTCATATCAATTTGGAGAAAGTAACACCAAGACTCATTTTACTTTTCTATGGAGAGAGTTAATTTGCGCCGCCTGTGCTTTTAGTGTTCTGTACGTATTTATCTGGCATGCCAATGTTGTAAGTTTTTTAAGTTGTGCCTAAGGGATGATATTTATTGGCAAATAAAATAGGGTTTACTGGTCATGAAGCATGTTGCTGGCGGGTAGGCCGTGCACGTTCACAAATCTCTTGCTTCCCTCGTGGTTCTTCGCATTGCACCCATTGCCTCCCTTGCAATGGCAGATATTGCTTTCCTTCCGTCCTTTCTGCAAAGGAGGGTCTCCCTCTAGGGAACACAGGGTGTCAAATGCATAGAACTAATCGTTCCCACGTAGTGGTGACAGTCGGGGAATCCTTTCTCCTAGCTTCAGAGGATTACACTCCTGCGCTGCATTCGTCATTATCCATGTAGCTTGAATAATTTGCATTAACTCCAAGCTTGATTCTTCTTTTAAAAAAAACACCTGTTCCTGTGTATTTATAATTCAGAAAAATCCCACAAGAATTCATATATGGCTGTAGCGCTAGTGCATAAGCAATGGCTGCTTGCAAATAATTAGTAGCCGGTCTCTCCTTGGAGTTCAACAGTCAAGTGTCCCAAGTCGAACAATGTGATCAGTATCCCCACTTTGTTTTTGCCCACCCCAGCATGATGTGCAGCTGCAGCGTTAGGCAAACGAAGCAAACCGTGTGTACAACAGGCCTCAGAATAATTAAATAAACGTCAGTAAGTAAAGGTATTGTGATGATCGTAACAATACATGAAGTATTGGGACTTCATAAGATTATATCTCATGATGTAAGGAATCATGGGTCACCGTCACGCATACTAGATGATGAGCCAGGGCGACAGGCAAAGAGATACATGCAGGTATTAAGTATTGCATAAATAAACCGACGCGAACTGAACATCCTGTGATTCTGGGCAAATCTCTTAATTTCCCTGTGCCTATAAAAAACATAACCTCTCCTGCTTGTAATGTATCTGGTGCTCATGTAGCGCTCCAATACCTTTAGGTCGAGTTTGTGAATATGTAAAAAAAAAAAACTGCAAACCCAAGGTGGGATGCTTTCCAGCAAAGCAATGCAGCCGCTGAAGCGAGGGATCTCAGTTCATAGTTCATTTTAACTTTGCCTTCACGAGACCTCAGCATAGTTTTGAGAGCATTTATCCAATAATGTGTTATGTGGTGTTTTATAGATATCGCCACCACATGCAACTCGTGGCCTGCCTCAGAGTGCAAGAATCTAAAAAAGAAAGCTAGAAACTTATACAAGCAGGTACCAAAACATGAATAACACTGATCGTCACTATTAGACCATGTTAGCATATGTATTTTCCAAAATGTAATGCTGTTACAAGTGTTATCTAACTGCCCCTAGTATGTGTCACAGGGTTTGAGCATGTACAGAGGGGCTGAGCACCTGGATTGTCTGCCTTTCCAGCCCTGAAAGCAACTCACTCTGCCCTCCCTCCCTCACAGTTCACTGTGCCTCAGTGAGTCAAAGCAGGAGTTCCTCTATCCACGTTTGTTCTAGGGTGCCTATCAAAACCACTTAAGATTAACTCTATTATTAAAGCAGTGGCGCACTCGCATCACTATCCCACCTTCAGTTCTGTGGGGAACACAACCTACCACCTACCTAGGGTTGCAGGATAGAATATTTCACACTATTACATCTGGCTTTCACCAGTGCCAGTTGAGGAACTGGGTCAAGCGATAGAGTAAGTGGGTGGAGCCAGTGGAGGAAGTGGGTGGAGCCATATGCAGTGGGTGGGGCCTCCTAAAAAATGTTGAGCACCTGCACTTAATATTTTACAAATTAAGCACTGAAACAAAGTTTGTTGCATTATTTTCTTTTCTGTGGCCACTATAAATTGTATAACCGTCAATATCTAATGCCGATTTTCAGAAAATATAACCTAAGGGACTTTAATCTGGCACTGAGATTTTTACAAATGCTACCAACAGACGAGGTTATATACACTGTAAGTTGCTTTATAAAAGCCTGTGTGAGATCAAGGGCAAGTATCGAACATGTATAATGGCCACTGAATGCACATTGCACTTTAACATCCTGATATAAATTGTACAGAGAATCAACTATATGTATGTCTGGATCTATATGATTACTGGGATTGGTTAAACTGAAACCTACGACTACATTTGTTAATAGATTAATGTCTTCCTATTTTGTATTATGCACTTTATGTTATATATGCTGCTCACACCCAATTGGTATCTTGCTTTTAATTTTTATACATGTTTTTATGTGTTTTTAATGTGTTTCATTCTGTATGTACTTTTATGGATGTATCAAATTCCGAATAAAGATCATTTGAATTGAACTGAACTTGTCTTGCCTTTATTTTATCGCTTTTGGAGGCGATGTTGATACTCATAATGAATTCAGGTTTTGAAGCAGCTTTGTGTATATTATCTGGACCTTTGGTCACTACCCTTTGGGTTCCGTGCTTGATGGATTCGTGTCTACTGTACTCTTGTTTCCTTGTGTGTTGGTTAATACCTTGTTGATTAGGCCAAGTTTTTTGCCTTATGTTGTTCCCATTGTTGATTGACTCGTCCTTAACCCCTTCGACGCTAATGACAAAGCCAGCTCGTCATGGGCGTTACCTGCGCTGCGCGGATGACGAGCTGGCTTTGTCACGTTACGCGGGATTTTTGAAAATGCCGCGCACAGCGGGAAAAGCCGCCGCAGCGATGCGGTTAAGACTTCCTAGTGTTTTGTTTAGGTGTGGATGATCATAATCGATACTTTCCAGGCTCCAATCCTCCTTTTTTGAGTCCTCTGTGTCTGTGCTTGTTGCATAGTTGATTTCCTCAAATAGTGTTGATGCTCTTGTTCTTTTTCTCTGAGCTAAGTCATTACAACAATCCTCTTTGACGGTTAGATGCTGCCCTTTTTCTTTTACACTATGCTTCCGGTGACTGCCTTGGGGTTTTGGCGATGTTGGCGACTGACGTGACCCCTCCGCATCTCCCTCTTGGGTTTTAGCAATTGTTTTTTCGACAGTTGAAGATCGGGAAATTGGTCAGGGCCTGCTTGGTTGCAGGTATACGGTTTAATAGTTGATTTCTATTTTTCCTTGCACGTTTTTTCTGCCTTTTAGTTAAAGGTTGCTTGATATGTAGGTTTTTTTCGCCGTCCTGTTTGTGCTGTTCTTTTTCTGGCGATTCATGAATAATGCCATTTTGGGCTCCTATGTTGTTCCCTGTGATGTTTTGTTCTTTCTGTTTGTCTTCAAAGTTTTTTTTGTATGACAAGTTATGTTTCGGTTCATTGTCTATTATTTGTTGTAATACCAATGCTGTCAATTCTGACTTTCTCTTTTCCTGGGTTGATATTGCTTCTTTATGTGCATCCTTTTGCTGAGCAGTGTGGTCTCTTTCATTAGTTATGTTATTTGCACCCTGATTTGAATACTTGCATTCATGTAGAATGTCTCCGAGTATTGACGGTAAGTCTTTTAACTTTTCCAATATTGGGCTGCAAGCGCAGTGTGGGTTCTGGATCCCGGAACGGGGCTGCTCCTGAAAAACGTCAAACAAGTTTCCCAAAGTATCCATTTTTTTATTTATGGTGGCTATATGTTCGGCTATTGTACTCATTAAAAGAATTTGAATGTTAAGTTTGTCTGACTGCATGTTCAATGTTTTAATTGAGGTTTCCAGGATATTACCCAGTGCACTGTGTAGTGCAATTATGGATTCCAGATTTTGGCTAACGTCGCTCATTCCTGCTTGCTTGCGCTCATTCGCTTTGTCGTGTTCGTCGTGGGTTGCGGAATTTCGATGTTCCTCATGTTGTATATATGAGAGACCTTTGTGTGGCAACCTTTTTGCAGAAGGTGGATCGCATGGCACTGACACACTTGAAATTTCTATTATTGTTGGTTCCTGACGACACTCGGTATCAGGGCCCGTGGGCGAAGCTGGATGAGCTTTGTTTTCTATGTCCTGATTTGACCCACTTGATATCTCGATTAAGTTATTGTTTGCTAGTTCCTGGGTTGGTAGATTGATTTGGTGCTGTTTGCTTAAAGTTTTTCCTTGTACCTCCGTTGTTGCAACTGCTGGCTTTTTGCTTAGTTTCTTTTGCTTGGAACCAGTTGTTTGTCTTGCTTTGTGTTACAAGACATTGTGCTTTGATTTTTGTCCCAAAAAATTTGGGAGTCGGACCAGAGATTGCACCCCTCAGTGTCTTTACTGTATTTGCGCTTTAATTGATTTAAACGTGAGTCCGATCTTGGAGTTGAGTGGTTATTTGGTTTCACCTTATACGCCGCCTCTGTGGTGCTAGTGTTGTGGCTACCCTCTTCATCACCAATTACCGGTGGGCTGCTGGCCCTTGGTAGAATTGTATTTGTTCCTTTTGCTGATTGAACTGACAGTTTTGGTGTCGTTGTAGTCCTTTGGAGCTCTGTGTTTGGTAAACTCTCTTCCAAAGGTTTTTCACTGGGATTGTCCATTATCCACTCAAAGACACTTGACGACTTCCGATGTTTCATTTGTTTTTGGGCCGAGTCTTGAGCCGAGCCATGGCTTATGTTTTCCGTGTGCTCCGTGTGTACTTGAGCTTGTATTTGCAACTTATGCTTGTTATTTCCCTCGGTGATTTGTGTGCACCTGCCTGATTCATCTATTCCAATACCCTTTGCTGAAGTGATGTTTACACTAGGCGGGGGTAAGTGTTGTTCAGCCAGCTGTGTGATTGCCTTGGTCGGGGTCATTGGTTTTTGTAGCCCGTTTGGGGTTGCTGGCATTGTACAAATTGCTGTTACAGGGTCTTTCAAAAATGTAAATTTTCCACTGGGCTTAATTGAGCCAAAAATTGAGTAGATTGGGGGTATTAGCGAGGTAGTGGGGGGGTTGGCTGGAGTATCTTCGGGGGGACTAGTGAGTCCTTTTGTTTTGGATTTCCGTTTTGTGGTCTGCGGGGGGGTTCCTCAGTATCCTCCCCGACCTCATTGTTCCGGTAGGCTTAATTCCTTTGGTAACCTGAAACTTCTCACTCCCCTTTGGAACCTTTACACTGGGATCTCGGTGAGTGTTTGCTTGCGTGATGGGGTGGTCAAAGATAATGTATGGTGGAGATTAGTCGCGTGAAAGACCTTGTCAGGACCCCCCTCTCCACACTCCGCTACACTCCTCACCAAGTTCCTTTCCGACCAGTGAAAAACCTTTACCAGGTTCCTTTCCAACCAGTGATTACTTTTACTGCTGCGCGCCACCTCTGTCACTTCTGCCTCTCACCCCCTCCACCACTCCTCACCGGCTCTGCTGCTCCCTTGCAGGATGTTACTGTGCCTCGCTCCTTCGCTACTCAGCTTGCTGTCGGTGTTTATTGTCAATGCGTTGTTCCTAGATCCCAGTCTTCTTCTCTCAGCTCTCGGCTCCAATTCAGGCTCTGACGTGGATGGCGTATTGAGGTGCCTCAAATGCCTCAGTGAAAGTGTATTAGGTGCTCAGGGCATTCCAGGGTTTCCAGCCACTTCTGATACCTCCGTTGCACCTGCTCTCTCCTTTGCTCCTCGGCACCGATTGAACTTTAGTCACAGGCCTGCAGGTGCCTCTGTATGCCCGTTCTGAGCGCTTTAGGTTCTACGAGCGCGCGGCACCTCTGCGCCCTCCCCGACCTCGCAGCACTTTAGGGCTTTGGGACTTCAGAGAACTGCCTCCAGGTGCTTCAAGGCTATGGCTATGGAGAGATTCGGGGAGCTTCAGGCTAGTGCACTTGGCCCACTCTCCGCCCGCTCGCAGCCCGCCCCTGGCCGCGCTCGACGTGCACCTAACTCCTGCTTCTCACCGCTTCCCTCCTGATGCGGTACGCAGGGTGCTGGACGCGGGGTGCGAAATGCGGGATGCGAGGTGCTTGATGTCACCAGCACACTCACGGTTCACGGCCTCCCGGCTTCAGCTTCTGCTTCGTTCGCGGCTCCCGATTCTGCTCCCGGTGCAGCCTCACAGCCTCACTGCCTCACAGCTTCGCTCTGACCGCTCTGACCGCTGGTCTAGCACGACTGCTAGCACGACTGCTCCGCCTCGCTTCGACTCGCCTTAAGTTTAACTGAGACAAAAGTCTAACTTTAATACTCGTAAATTCCCGTTGTGAATACCAAAAGTCGTAAAGTTAAACTTTTGTCTTAGTTTACTTTTGTGAATCGGGCTCATTATTTACACTGAGAAAATGGCACCTTCCAGTGCAAAATAACTTTTGCACTCAAATGTAAATGCCCTTGTAGGTGTTTTCACTGTTTTGCATGAGTGTACATAACTTTGCCCTGGCACAAACACTTAGTGGCCATAAGTTTATTTTAAACATGTTCAGCTGTCAAGTTAGAAAAAGAAGCTGCTTTTTTATGAGCAATGGTATTATGCTGTTAATTTCACCAGTTCCACCTGCTATACCAGAGGCCCCCCCCCCCCCGGAAGGTAGGTGCCTTAGGGCAATTCCCCACTTTTCCCATGGCTTAAATGTCTCTGTGTAGTTATGATGTGTGTTGGCTGACTGTTGAGTTCTATCTCTTGCCCCACAGACTATCTCCATCTGAAGCCTTTTATTGCTCAACCTTGCTACCTAAATGGTCAGGTATGGAAAGGGTTGTACTTAGCCCACTTTGCAGAGCCATAGTAGGACAGACCTTCAGCCACTTGTGGCAAACTATACCATCCACTACAGTTTGTGCCCAGCTGCCCCTGCCTACCCTGTGGCCACCAAAAGTGATCTGACTTTATCTTACTGGGATTCGAATATGTAAGGGCAATTCACAAAATAAGTAATGCCTCAGCATCCATAAGAAACAGTTGCTGATTCAGGGGTGGTTCCTCTATTGTTTTTTACAGATTTTATTGATTTTTTATACCAGGAGTATGGGGCTATTTTGCCATGACCCTGTCAGTCAGCAAATTTACAATCAATCTACTTGGGATACAAGTAGGACAGCATATAACGTACATAGTTTCAGTTCATTTAAAATGTTGGATTATCACGTCAAATACTCGCAATTCTGCACATGTAATTGTATTCAGCTCCAGCTACAAACACCTTTCCCCAAACTACCCCCTCCCTTTCCTCCCTCCAGGCATGTCACTTAAGTCCAGATCAGTAATGTATGGTAGACCTAGGTACCAAGGAGGGCGTCGTCATTGATTGAGATATCGCTGTAGGGGATCGTGTCCCAGATTGGTTACCCAACACCATCTCTAGTAGCGAGGCTCCAGGCCCTAAAAGTCCTGCCTCTGCCTGCGAACTAACCTGTGTCGGCTGTGGAGTCCCCTATTGAGGTGTCCTCCTCATTGTCTCTGGCAAGACATTTAGTGAGTGGGCTTCAAAAAGTCAACCACAGCTTTTTGTGTGGCCTACATCCTGCGGTTACGCGCACAGTTACGAGCACAGGTGCAATCTGGCTCTCCTGTCTCGTCATGGCTCATTAAGTACATCACTCGCAGGCACCCTTATAGCCCGCGAGCAATCACTTTTGGGCTGCGCGGCCAAGTCACTTTCACTGCCGCGCGGCTCTCTCATTGTCTGAGTTATCGAGGATTTACCTGAGGCTTGCAGTGCTTAATTCCACGACACACCCAAGTACTTGACCAGCTCTTCTGCTTACTGTGAAAATGTTTTCATTGCCTTGTGCAGTTCTCTGTGCAGATGCTGTTCTGTGTGCCCTTGTTCCCTAGTTTGAACAATTCAAATAATATGCTTGCACTGCACGGTGTTCCTTTGTTACCACTTCTTCACTCGATTTGCTCTTTGCCGCCAGCTATTTATATGCCCTCTATGCCTGCTTTCTTGTCTGTGGCAGCCCACTCGTTCGCCATGGCTGTCCCTGTACTTTTTTCTCCTGCAGCAGCCGCGTCCACCAGTGCTGCTAGCAGAAAGCCTTCCACCGCCCCGTCGTAGCAGCCCCTTCCAGCAGCAGCGCGCTACAGGCAGCAGCCCCTTTCAGCCATGCCCCCAGCTCCCGTCCAGCAGCCCCTTCCACCCTGGGATACGTCACTTCCCGAGCAGCAATCCATGGAACCGTCTCTGTGCAGCAAGAGATAGCACTGGAGCGTGCGCGCTCCCCTTCGCCTTCTCTGTTTCTCGCTCTATATATTTCTCTTTCTGTTCCCCCTCGCTCCCCTCCCTTCCTCTATCTCATTTTCATCCACCCTCGTTCTATTTCTCGCTCCTTATTTTTGTTGTTTTTCTTTCGTTTTTCATTTAAGTTTCTTATATCCCTATCTCTTTCTTCACTCTGCTTCTTTTAATTTTTCTCAATTTATATTTGACAAAAAAATCTGTTTCTATTCCATCAACTCTGTCTATTTCTAATTCTCTCCCTTTCTATATTCTTCTAAACCAAAGAACAGACTCACCGCCTTTCTCATTCCATTATTCATCACCAATCACCGTCTTTCCTTTTTTATTCTTCAATCTGTCTCATTTCCTTGCTCCCTTTCTTGACCCCTATGTTTTTTGTACTACCTCTCAGTATGCACTCTTTGTATTTCTTTAATTTCTTCATTTTTCTTGTTCTATATTCTCCCACCTTCTTATTCCACATTTCAGATTGGTGCAGAGCAGCACTTATACGTAAGGTATCCTAAAACTGTAAAGTAGCAAATACCATCAGATTACCAGAACCTTGCTACCAATTGTACCAAGTTGCATGTTGATGCTAGTTCATGTGTTGTGCCTCCAACATGGCTGACTCGAACTTTCATTCTTCTAGCCCCATATTTGTCTGTTGGCACGTTTTTATTTGAACTACTAACATTCAATATTTAGCAGTGAACACAACGGAAGTACAATGTATTACTGTTCAATGAAAGTGCTTAATCAGGGTATTCACCCTATTATCATCACACTTGCTTAGTAATATCCGAAAAGTGTGATACCTGTCAGGTGGGATATTTTGATAGGCAAGTAGTATGTTTTGGGGTTTCGCTCGATAGCAGAGCTGTCTGCAGAACATATTGTTGGCATGATTATTATTAATTATGGTAACAATGGGTTTTTCAGACTGGTGTGCCTAGGTCTTGTACACGGGTATGCCTATTGGTACCGATTATTTGATATATGCACAGAGAGGACTTTGACTTCAAACTGTGTGTACTGTGCACAAAAGTACACTTGCAGGTCCTTTGTTCATAATGACTCACACACAGGATGCATTTTGCACGCTGTATCATTAGGCCCTTGTTTACATAACAATACAGACAAGGTACATTTAACTCACCAGTATATCTCAATTACCTTTGTACGAAATATACCACAATCCAGGTGCATTGTGCTCACTAGTGCATCGCAGTACCCTTATTTTATACCCCAATTTGGGTGAATTGTGTTTACTGGTACACAATGCCTTTTCTTTATATTATGACACAACCAGGCTACATTGGGCACACTAGTACACCACAATGTACTTTTTTTACACCAGCCACTGTTAGTGGCACAAGGTCTTTCTCTCTCTCTCTCTCTCTCTCTCTCTCTCTCTCTCTAAATCTCTTTCTCTCTCTAAATCTCTCTCTCTCATCTCTCTCTCTATATATCTCTTTCTCCCTCTCTCTCTCTTTAAATCTCTCTTTTTTTTCTCTCTCTCTCTATACATCTCTCTCTCTAAATCTCTCTCTCAATCTCTCTCTCTAAATATCCCCCCTCTCTCTCTCTCTCTCTCTCAATCTCTCTCTCTAAATCTCTGAATCTCTCTAAATCTCTCTCTGTCTCTCTAAATCTCTGTCTCTCTCTAAATCTCTCTCTCTCTCTAAATCTTACACTTTAAATCTCTCTCTAAATATCTCTTTCTTTCTCTTTAAATCTCACTCTTTAAATCTCTCTCTCTAAATATCTCTCTCTCTAAATATCTCTCTAAATCTCTCTCTAAACCTCTCTCTCTCTCTCTAAATCTCTCTCTCTAAATCTCTCTCTTTCTCTAAATCTCTCTCTCTAAATCTCTCTCTCTAAATCTCTCTCACTCTCACTCTGGTCGGTTGACATGCTAGCTGTCTATTTGGGAGTAGGACATAGCTGATACTCAACAGTTACTATGTAAACAAGCATTGGCATAGCCAATAGGTCTTGCTTTTGGGACCTTATAAGTGTTTATCCATGCAATAGTTGATGTTGTTGCACCAAGGATATTGTGCTGCATAACTAAATACTTATAAGGTCCCACAGCGAGACCTATTGGCTATGCCAATACTTGTTTAGTTCAGTTGCCCTGCTGGAGGCTGGTCGGGTGCACACTGCAGGCAGATCCTGTGGCCTACATCCTGCGGTTACGCGCACAGTTACGAGCACAGGTGCAATCTGGCTCTCCTGTCTCGTCATGGCTCATTAAGTACATCACTCGCAGGCACCCTTATAGCCCGCGAGCAATCACTTTTGGGCTGCGCGGCCACGTCACTTTCACTGCCGCGCGGCTCTCTCATTGTCTGTGTTATCGAGGATTTACCTGAGGCTTGCAGTGCTTAACCGCATCGCTGCGGCGGCTTTTCCCGCTGTGCGCGGCATTTTCAAAAATCCCGCGTAACGTGACAAAGCCAGCTCGTCATCCGCGCAGCGCAGGTAACGCCCATGACGAGCTGGCTTTGTCATTAGCGTCGAAGGGGTTAATTCCACGACACACCCAAGTACTTGACCAGCTCTTCTGCTTACTGTGACAATGTTTTCATTGCCTTGTGCAGTTCTCTGTGCAGATGCTGTTCTGTGTGCCCTTGTTCCCTAGTTTGAACAATTCAAATAATATGCTTGCACTGCACGGTGTTCCTTTGTTACCACTTCTTCACTCGATTTGCTCTTTGCCGCCAGCTATTTATATGCCCTCTATGCCTGCTTTCTTGTCTGTGGCAGCCCACTCGTTCGCCATGGCTGTCCCTGTACTTTTTTCTCCTGCAGCAGCCGCGTCCACCAGTGCTGCTAGCAGAAGCGCCTTCCACCGCCCCGTCGTAGCAGCCCCTTCCAGCAGCAGCGCGCTGCAGGCAGCAGCCCCTTTCAGCCATGCCCCCAGCTCCCGTCCAGCAGCCCCTTCCACCCTGGGATACGTCACTTCCCGAGCAGCAATCCATGGAACCGTCTCTGTGCAGCAAGAGATAGCACTGGAGCGTGTGCGCTCCCCTTCGCCTTCTCTGTTTCTCGCTCTATATATTTCTCTTTCTGTTCCCCCTCGCTCCCCTCCCTTCCTCTATCTCATTTTCATCCACCCTCGTTCTATTTCTCGCTCCTTATTTTTGTTGTTTTTCTTTCGTTATTCATTTAAATTTCTTATATCCCTATCTCTTTCTTCACTCTGCTTCTTTTAATTTTTCTCAATTTATATTTGACAAAAAAATCTGTTTCTATTCCATCAACTCTGTCTATTTCTAATTCTCTCCCTTTCTATATTCTTCTAAACCAAAGAACAGACTCACCGCCTTTCTCATTCCATTATTC
This sequence comes from Lissotriton vulgaris, assembly GCF_964263255.1. Lineage (NCBI taxonomy): Eukaryota > Metazoa > Chordata > Amphibia > Caudata > Salamandridae > Lissotriton > Lissotriton vulgaris. Next base: position 154,117,592 of record NC_141698.1, on the reverse strand, counting down.
ATCACCAATCACCGTCTTTCCTTTTTTATTCTTCAATCTGTCTCATTTCCTTGCTCCCTTTCTTGACCCCTATGTTTTTTGTACTACCTCTCAGTATGCACTCTTTGTATTTCTTTAATTTCTTCATTTTTCTTGTTCTATATTCTCCCACCTTCTTATTCCACATTTCAGATTGGTGCAGAGCAGCACTTATACGTAAGGTATCCTAAAACTGTAAAGTAGCAAATACCATCAGATTACCAGAACCTTGCTACCAATTGTACCAAGTTGCATGTTGATGCTAGTTCATGTGTTGTGCCTCCAACATGGCTGACTCGAACTTTCATTCTTCTAGCCCCATATTTGTCTGTTGGCACGTTTTTATTTGAACTACTAACATTCAATATTTAGCAGTGAACACAACGGAAGTACAATGTATTACTGTTCAATGAAAGTGCTTAATCAGGGTATTCACCCTATTATCATCACACTTGCTTAGTAATATCCGAAAAGTGTGATACCTGTCAGGTGGGATATTTTGATAGGCAAGTAGTATGTTTTGGGGTTTCGCTCGATAGCAGAGCTGTCTGCAGAACATATTGTTGGCATGATTATTATTAATTATGGTAACAATGGGTTTTTCAGACTGGTGTGCCTAGGTCTTGTACACGGGTATGCCTATTGGTACCGATTATTTGATATATGCACAGAGAGGACTTTGACTTCAAACTGTGTGTACTGTGCACAAAAGTACACTTGCAGGTCCTTTGTTCATAATGACTCACACACAGGATGCATTTTGCACGCTGTATCATTAGGCCCTTGTTTACATAACAATACAGACAAGGTACATTTAACTCACCAGTATATCTCAATTACCTTTGTACGAAATATACCACAATCCAGGTGCATTGTGCTCACTAGTGCATCGCAGTACCCTTATTTTATACCCCAATTTGGGTGAATTGTGTTTACTGGTACACAATGCCTTTTCTTTATATTATGACACAACCAGGCTACATTGGGCACACTAGTACACCACAATGTACTTTTTTTACACCAGCCACTGTTAGTGGCACAAGGTCTTTCTCTCTCTCTCTCTCTCTCTCTCTCTCTCTCTCTCTAAATCTCTTTCTCTCTCTAAATCTCTCTCTCTCATCTCTCTCTCTATATATCTCTTTCTCCCTCTCTCTCTCTTTAAATCTCTCTTTTTTTTCTCTCTCTCTCTATACATCTCTCTCTCTAAATCTCTCTCTCAATCTCTCTCTCTAAATATCCCCCCTCTCTCTCTCTCTCTCTCTCAATCTCTCTCTCTAAATCTCTGAATCTCTCTAAATCTCTCTCTGTCTCTCTAAATCTCTGTCTCTCTCTAAATCTCTCTCTCTCTCTAAATCTTACACTTTAAATCTCTCTCTAAATATCTCTTTCTTTCTCTTTAAATCTCACTCTTTAAATCTCTCTCTCTAAATATCTCTCTCTCTAAATATCTCTCTAAATCTCTCTCTAAACCTCTCTCTCTCTCTCTAAATCTCTCTCTCTAAATCTCTCTCTTTCTCTAAATCTCTCTCTCTAAATCTCTCTCTCTAAATCTCTCTCACTCTCACTCTGGTCGGTTGACATGCTAGCTGTCTATTTGGGAGTAGGACATAGCTGATACTCAACAGTTACTATGTAAACAAGCATTGGCATAGCCAATAGGTCTTGCTTTTGGGACCTTATAAGTGTTTAGCCATGCAATAGTTGATGTTGTTGCACCAAGGATATTGTGCTGCATAACTAAATACTTATAAGGTCCCACAGCGAGACCTATTGGCTATGCCAATACTTGTTTAGTTCAGTTGCCCTGCTGGAGGCTGGTCGGGTGCACACTGCAGGCAGATCCTGTGGCCTACATCCTGCGGTTACGCGCACAGTTACGAGCACAGGTGCAATCTGGCTCTCCTGTCTCGTCATGGCTCATTAAGTACATCACTCGCAGGCACCCTTATAGCCCGCGAGCAATCACTTTTGGGCTGCGCGGCCACGTCACTTTCACTGCCGCGCGGCTCTCTCATTGTCTGTGTTATCGAGGATTTACCTGAGGCTTGCAGTGCTTAACCGCATCGCTGCGGCGGCTTTTCCCGCTGTGCGCGGCATTTTCAAAAATCCCGCGTAACGTGACAAAGCCAGCTCGTCATCCGCGCAGCGCAGGTAACGCCCATGACGAGCTGGCTTTGTCATTAGCGTCGAAGGGGTTAATTCCACGACACACCCAAGTACTTGACCAGCTCTTCTGCTTACTGTGACAATGTTTTCATTGCCTTGTGCAGTTCTCTGTGCAGATGCTGTTCTGTGTGCCCTTGTTCCCTAGTTTGAACAATTCAAATAATATGCTTGCACTGCACGGTGTTCCTTTGTTACCACTTCTTCACTCGATTTGCTCTTTGCCGCCAGCTATTTATATGCCCTCTATGCCTGCTTTCTTGTCTGTGGCAGCCCACTCGTTCGCCATGGCTGTCCCTGTACTTTTTTCTCCTGCAGCAGCCGCGTCCACCAGTGCTGCTAGCAGAAGCGCCTTCCACCGCCCCGTCGTAGCAGCCCCTTCCAGCAGCAGCGCGCTGCAGGCAGCAGCCCCTTTCAGCCATGCCCCCAGCTCCCGTCCAGCAGCCCCTTCCACCCTGGGATACGTCACTTCCCGAGCAGCAATCCATGGAACCGTCTCTGTGCAGCAAGAGATAGCACTGGAGCGTGTGCGCTCCCCTTCGCCTTCTCTGTTTCTCGCTCTATATATTTCTCTTTCTGTTCCCCCTCGCTCCCCTCCCTTCCTCTATCTCATTTTCATCCACCCTCGTTCTATTTCTCGCTCCTTATTTTTGTTGTTTTTCTTTCGTTATTCATTTAAATTTCTTATATCCCTATCTCTTTCTTCACTCTGCTTCTTTTAATTTTTCTCAATTTATATTTGACAAAAAAATCTGTTTCTATTCCATCAACTCTGTCTATTTCTAATTCTCTCCCTTTCTATATTCTTCTAAACCAAAGAACAGACTCACCGCCTTTCTCATTCCATTATTCATCACCAATCACCGTCTTTCCTTTTTTATTCTTCAATCTGTCTCATTTCCTTGCTCCCTTTCTTGACCCCTATGTTTTTTGTACTACCTCTCAGTATGCACTCTTTGTATTTCTTTAATTTCTTCATTTTTCTTGTTCTATATTCTCCCACCTTCTTATTCCACATTTCAGATTGGTGCAGAGCAGCACTTATACGTAAGGTATCCTAAAACTGTAAAGTAGCAAATACCATCAGATTACCAGAACCTTGCTACCAATTGTACCAAGTTGCATGTTGATGCTAGTTCATGTGTTGTGCCTCCAACATGGCTGACTCGAACTTTCATTCTTCTAGCCCCATATTTGTCTGTTGGCACGTTTTTATTTGAACTACTAACATTCAATATTTAGCAGTGAACACAACGGAAGTACAATGTATTACTGTTCAATGAAAGTGCTTAATCAGGGTATTCACCCTATTATCATCACACTTGCTTAGTAATATCCGAAAAGTGTGATACCTGTCAGGTGGGATATTTTGATAGGCAAGTAGTATGTTTTGGGGTTTCGCTCGATAGCAGAGCTGTCTGCAGAACATATTGTTGGCATGATTATTATTAATTATGGTAACAATGGGTTTTTCAGACTGGTGTGCCTAGGTCTTGCACACGGGTATGCCTATTGGTACCGATTATTTGATATATGCACAGAGAGGACTTTGACTTCAAACTGTGTGTACTGTGCACAAAAGTACACTTGCAGGTCCTTTGTTCATAATGACTCACACACAGGATGCATTTTGCACGCTGTATCATTAGGCCCTTGTTTACATAACAATACAGACAAGGTACATTTAACTCACCAGTATATCTCAATTACCTTTGTACGAAATATACCACAATCCAGGTGCATTGTGCTCACTAGTGCATCGCAGTACCCTTATTTTATACCCCAATTTGGGTGAATTGTGTTTACTGGTACACAATGCCTTTTCTTTATATTATGACACAACCAGGCTACATTGGGCACACTAGTACACCACAATGTACTTTTTTTTACACCAGCCACTGTCAGTGGCACAAGGTCTTTCTCTCTCTCTCTCTCTCTCTCTCTCTCTCTAAATCTCTTTCTCTCTCTAAATCTCTCTCTCTCATCTCTCTCTCTATATATCTCTTTCTCCCTCTCTCTCTCTATCTTTAAATCTCTCTTTTTTTCTCTCTCTCTCTATACATCTCTCTCTCTAAATCTCTCTCTCAATCTCTCTCTAAATATCCCCCCTCTCTCTCTCTCTCTCTCTCTCTCTCTCTCAATCTCTCTCTCTAAATCTCTGAATCTCTCTAAATCTCTCTCTGTCTCTCTAAATCTCTGTCTCTCTCTAAATCTCTCTCTCTCTCTAAATCTTACACTTTAAATCTCTCTATAAATATCTCTTTCTTTCTCTTTAAATCTCACTCTTTAAATCTCTCTCTCTAAATATCTCTCTCTCTAAATATCTCTCTAAATCTCTCTCTAAACCTCTCTCTCTCTCTCTCTCTCTCTCTCTCTCTCTAAATCTCTCTCTTTCTCTAAATCTCTCTCTCTAAATCTCTCTCTCTAAATCTCTCTCTCTAAATCTCTCTCACTCTCACTCTGGTCGGTTGACATGCTAGCTGTCTATTTGGGAGTAGGACATAGCTGATACTCAACAGTTACTATGTAAACAAGCATTGGCATAGCCAATAGGTCTTGCTTTTGGGACCTTATAAGTGTTTAGCCATGCAATAGTTGATGTTGTTGCACCAAGGATATTGTGCTGCATAACTAAATACTTATAAGGTCCGACAGCGAGACCTATTGGCTATGCCAATACTTGTTTAGTTCAGTTGCCCTGCTGGAGGCTGGTCGGGTGCACACTGCAGGCAGATGTGTGCGCTCTGCGGTTGTAGGTGAGGCTTAATTATTGGCAGCAGACAGGCTGGCTGGGTCTGCACTAAAGTGCCGCGTTAGTGTACATGACAGGTTGAACAGGTGACTTCATACGACCAAACCGACATACGCTCTTGAGGCCTCTCCAACCTGCACACCTAGTGAGCCGAGGATTACAACCATAGCCTCCTGAGTCTCCTAAGGAGCGCTTGTTTTGCCTGCTTCAGCCAATCCTGGTGCTGCTCTCATGCTGTTTTCTAATATAAACAGCATGGGAGCAGCGTATGAATTGGCTCAAGAGAGGCGAGTAGACCTAGTCTAGTTTGGTACATGATTGAGTCAGCACGGAGGTGTGGGTTCTTAGGATATGGCCAGTCACTGTATAGCTTTTTTATGAAGCCCTGCAGTGATTGGCCATTTCCCTTGCTCTACTCTCTACTATTGCCTCATCATCATGCTGGAGGCGAAGGCGCGGAAAAATGAGGGCCTAGGGCGTGGTGGCGGCCTGACTGAGAGTTAACTTGCATTACAAAATACTTTCCCCTTCATGGTGCACATAACTCCTCGGTAAACATCCTTTACAACGCTACTTTTACCACGCAGTGCCTTTACGACGCAACTTTTACAACGCAAACCATTACAACGCATTGCGCTGGGGGGCGCTCTAGGATAGGGAATAGGTTTAATTTACTATCCAACACCTTCCCTACTATCCACGGGGACTGGAGTTGGAATAGTAAATTAAACTATTCACTATCCAGCGCCCCAAAGCACTATGCGTTGTAAAGGCATGCGTTGTAAAAACCGCGTTGTAAAGGCATGCGTGGTAAAAGCATGCGTTGTAACGTCATACATCCAACTCCTCAACCCATCTCTCCAGGCATCACACTCCTCTGGGTAATTTCATGGCAGAATAAATTGAAGGCAGACGTAGAGACCATGGACATGGATATAAGCTATTTGGGCATGCTGCATATTTATATTCTTTCTATGGCGCCAAGACCGCTTCACATTAAGGGATAGATGTATCAAAGGGTTTTACCGACTCTGTGTCTATGGGGAAATGTGTTCGTACATATGGCTCTAAAAGTTTTACTCATGGACTGTTTCGCGATCGCAAACATATTTTTAAAGCTACAGACATATATAAATGTCCTGCAAGCTGGCTACATATTCTTGCTCTGGTGTCCTCGGAATCAGCAGCTCTCTGTAAACGTGAGACCAGCAGCACTGTGGGTAATAATTAAAGCGCCAAATGCACTGTGCCTGCCACAATAATAAATTATTAAAAGAAGAATGGCATCATCACGTAAGTGGAAATTAAATCTCTGACACGGCCCGCCTTCATATGAAGTTGTCTAACTCGCAAAGAAAACAAGCATTTGATTTCAGCAGAGCTGCTAATCTGTGAAGGGCCTACTGGGGGTTTCTTCTAGTTCAAGGTAGGCCACTTTAAACCGCTGGCGATTGGCTCGTTTACAGGGCGCGCCATTGGCTTTCCTGAGCTACTTCTGTTTAACTTGCATCATTAGCGAGTCCTATGTGTTGCTAAATGAAGGGTGACATCCATCGGACGATTATTTCCAACTCTGCTGTTTAAATATATTGCAGGTCGGCTATATGGATGGAAGCGGGAATGTGGAATACACAGAACCCGCTTAAAAAACATAGACAAAGCAATTAGTTTTTTCTTTTGAAGTTTTGCTCAGTAAAGTGGGGGTCAGAGAGGTCTTAGTCTCTGGAATGCTAACCACTTGTCACACTGTATGATTAGTACACCACATTAATTGTTGAACATAAGTAATTCAGTAAGATATGAGACTGTTTTGAATGCCTCAAGACAACATGTTCACAATTACTTTGTAAATGTTCTTGCTTTGTGAAATTTGAATAAATTGCACAATTTGCTACTTTTTTTTTTTTTTAAATGTTCATGGAGCAGAGCACACAGCTTCATTCGCGACAAAACACACATTCTCAGCTTTTACGTCCTACCACTTCCAAATGTCACCAGCCACCACTGTGCAGATATACTACTTTGTAGAATTCACAACCATTAGTAGTAGTGTGCTTGGAATGCTGCACTAGTTTAGCATGTCATGTGACATTTCTATGAGCTACTATTTTCCCAATGAGTAATTAAAGGCAATGCATAATTAAGTATTGGGGAAAGGTGCTGTGCAAATTCACTTCTTTTCGTTGTGCTTTTTTTAGGGCTCGCAGGTGAAAAGCCCTTTTGGTAGGGTGTCAAAAATGGACCTGGAAATTCCACACAGCTCGTGCGTGTTATTTCCTAGGTCCATTTTTATTGGGCTTTGCGAGCGTGCTGTTTTTTAACAGAACACGCAATAGGCCATAGGCGGTCGCGTAGCTCTGCCTATGGCCTATTGGTGTCTGTTACGCGCACCAAAGCCCATATAGCTTCAATTATCGCGGCCAGAAATGGCCGCGATAATTGAAGACATATGCTGGCAGTGGCGTGCGTGCGCACACCACTCGCGGGCTTTTGTTTTTTTTTTATCCATTTCACGGCGAAGCAAAAAAACAACCGCTGACGTCTTGTTCTCCTTAGAAGTGGCCATGAGGTTAGGGAATGTTTTCATTTATTTTCTCTGAACACACACACAGGTAGTTTCCCGCTTTTAAAGTGCCTTAGAAGTCTAGCCTGATTTGAATCCTGGGTCTTGCCAAGCCATGGTCACAGTGAAAAGGGAAGCTTCGTGCTCCGGCAGGCAGCGTCTGGTGGGCACCCTGTCTGAACAGAGGTAAGACCACACCTTAGCATGTGTCACTCCTCGGTTACTGCCGCCTGGTTACTTTATGCGCGCCCTTTGCATCCCTTCTGAAAAACATAGCACCCTTCCTCAAAAAAACGTCATTATCTGGGACCCTAATAACTATGAAATTATCCAATATATTTCAAGGGAATAATAAGGCTGCAGCCGCGTGTAATGCTCTGGGGTTCGCTTTCATCTGTGACACCATGAGAACTGAATCCTTTCCACAATTCTGTGCGGTCAGAATTTGTAGCAGGAACCGGCATGCTCAATAAACACACAACCTTTGTGCATGTTTGCTGACCCTTTGATGTTTACATTCTACAAAAGCACACACATCTTCCTTTCACAGATATAAACTACTAACTAGACAGCCTGAAAAGGAATGATCTAGTGACGGTGCCGGGTTACTGCTGCTAGTCTATCGGTTTTTTAATCTCAGTGTAATCGCGGAGGGCTGACTCGGCCTTTCACCCTGACTGGGCCAAAAAACTGAGACACTGGATCGGACAAGGATAACAGCTGCCCTTAAGAATGCTAGTGCTGTAAAAACACGGGTTGACCCAATAAGTAGCTGGGACCTGAGTGAATAATTGATACAAACAAGGTGGTCCCAGATACTAGAACGAATAAACCATAACTAAACAGCTTGAATGAATTCAAAGAAATTATACCAACATTGTTTTTATTCACAACGTGGACCATAAAAAATTATTCATAAAATGCATCCATAATTGATTACAATTGTTGCCCCTAAAGAGATGGACGGGGAAGGGTAGTGATTGGAAAGTGAGGGTACTGGAGTAGTAATAGAACAGTGGTCATTTGACCTCAATAAACCAAAAATAATGATAAATTGACAAACTGAAAAATGCAATTCATTAATTGATTAAAACAAGAGCATGCCTCAAAGAAACAAAATCACAAATGATAAATCAGGAAAGAGGCTGAAGGTGAGAAGGAGTGTCGACGTTTCGACCCAAACTGATGCAGGAATGGAGTGAAACCTTGCTAGAGGGTCTTCATCAGGACAAGGGCACGGAGGGGGGCAGTGAATCTGGTCTAGGAGACGTAATCAGAGATGGTAAGGGAATCCGTCATGTGGATCAGGATCCTGAGATTCTTAATAACCCCTCAGCCTTATTAAGAATCTCAGGATGCCGCTTTTTATCTCACCGTGACACTGCCACTGGTCGGTAGAACCACTAATGGATGGTGAGGAGAGCCTGAATTGTATGCTTTGTTGCGGATGTTTGGGGACAGAAAGATGCCCTTTCTAGGGCTCAAGTCCAGATGCGTGCACAGACATGTCAAGGCAAGGGGGAGAAAGTTTGACCTGCAAACCTGATCTCCTCTTTCAATGATCCGAGCAATGTAAAGATGTTCAGAGCACAAGAGGCGGTTAGAAGGGAAAGGAGGGACCTGAAGGGGCTACACAACGCGGCTGGAAACTCTAGCACCGGACAGATGGAGAGGGCCTCTCTTTCTCACATTACACCACCCTCACACCTCCCTCCCCCTCATCTGCCACTAGACAGAGTCCAGGTGGGACCTGCAAAGTTTTTAACCTTCATTTATTCCCATGGGAAGGCTCTGAAACTGACATTATTCACAATATGGCAGCGATGTGAAGATTTTCATAGTTAGCAGTAAGCCTGCACGTGCAACCTTCAGAGGAGCAGCCCAACGCAATGGGACCTCACAGTTCTAGCCAACAGAAAGTGTTTGAGAACCACCATTGTTCTATAACAGAATGTCTTTTTAAAAATATTTCATTATGAGAACGAAAGTATTATTAGTGAAATCGGCATAGTAAAGGCAATGAGTCCGGTCGTGTTTTTAATATTTTCTCGGGGTTTGCATCATTACGCAATGCTGTAAGTTTGAGGTGTCAACTTTAAATATGTATACACACCTCGTTTTACAATGTGTTTACACACATCTTTACTGTTTCATACGCAATACAATTCACTTTTGCATATCCCTTTCATGTTTACCTAAAACTTTTACGGGTCCTTTGCAAACAGCCACACCTTTAACACTATCTCTAGACATTCCAGGCCCCACATACCGTGACCTTTTGTTACTCCTACAAGATAACTATCTTTTATTGCCTTGTACTGTATTTAAACACAGAGGGGCAACATATCCGCACCTGTGGGAGCAAGGTCAGTAAGGGGTGAGGATACAGTTAAAAACAACTGTAAATGTAAGTTTAAGCACAAGCCCCTGTAGCGGATGCCTTAGCCCATTTAGCTACCAAACTATCTGTCTGTGTGTCTGTGTATCTGTGTGTCCCAGTCTGTGTGGGTGTGTCTCAGTCTCTGCGTGTCTGTCTCTGTGTGTGCGTCTCTCTTTATGTATACGTCTCTGTGTGCGTTTCTGTGTGCATTTCTCTGACTTGTGTGCATATCTCTGTCTGCGTGTGCTTTTTGCTGTGTGTGCGTTTCTGTATCTGTGTCTGTGTGTGCATCTCTATGTGCGTGTTTCTGTTTCTCTGTGCACATCTCTGTCTCGGTGTGCTTGTTTCTATCTGTATGTATTTTTCTGTGTGTGCGTCTCTATCTCTGTGTGTGCGTCTCTATATGTGCATTTGTCTCTGTAAGTATATCTCTTCTCTGTGTGTGCATCTTTGTTTCTATGTGTGTCTCTGTGTGTGCGTCTCAATACATGTGTCAGTCTCTATGTGTGGTGACTGTCTGCAGGGTTGGATTGGGATTAAAAACCGCCCCGGGCACGCAAATAAAAAGAGGCCCTTATTTGCATATTGCCTTGCAAAACACTGCTTCAGCGAAATTTTATTTAAAAACAGGGGGGAGGTGGGTGTTAAAAAAATGCACGGATTAGGTTACCGTGGTGAAACACCTGAAAACAAGTGAGGCCACTTTAGCTCAGGCCCCCTGCCCCGCCCAATATGCACACATTATTTGGCTGGCCCAGCGAGAGAAAGGGAGTGACACCTCTGCCGTTGATAAGAGGTAATGGACGCCCATTTACCTCCAGAAAGGCCACTCAGGCACCCACTGGGCCGTTGGCGGCATTGAACAATACAAAATCAGCACAAATCGGCCTCCAGGCTGCTAAAAAAAGCAGCCCACAGCTGGAACTGTACACTGGCCCTTCGGGCATTGCCCGAGAGCCCTCGTTACCAATCCGACGCTGACTGTCTGTGCATCTCTGTGTGTATGTTTCTATGTGCGTGTCTGTCTCTCTGTGTGCGTTTGTGTTTGTTTGTCTCTATGTGTGTATCGGTGCATGCGTCTCTCTGTATGTTTGTCTCTGTGTATGTGGCTACTGTTAGCCTCACTTGCAATGTAAACATGACATGGGAACGCTATAATACACATACTTACTCCACAGGTACATACAAACCTGCCATTCCCTAACACACACAGTGCACAAACCAGCAAACATATCCAGCTAAATATAAGCAATGCCAAATTATATAACTAATGCGAGGCCTGTTGCAGTGGAAATGCGTGTCTTCCTTTGGGGCGTTCCCGGCTACTTACTTCACCTTAGGTTGTTTGATGTTCCTCCTGCCAGGTATCCGATTTTAGCCCTAAACGCCCATCAGATCACTTAAACATCCACAATCAAGGCAAACTCACAGGACCAATATGGAACCTTTTTTTTTGACAGGTGCAAACAGGTTCAATCAGGCGGACATTTTAACGCGTGCTTAAAAGATCGCACCAAAGCACTGCAGACATAGGGTGCGCGCGACCCTCTACCGAAACCTCATTTAGCACAGAGAGAAAGGCAACACTCACAAATAAATAGATTTAATGGCGGAAGAGCAGGCCCGAGGGTCTGCACACCCCGGCCACTCGCGAACGGCAGGCGGATGGGTGCGTATCTACGGATGACCTCTCAGTCCACCCCCTCAGACATAAAAATAAAGTCTCCCGGCTGGCGCAGCCACATAAGGTCTGCCCCGGGAAGTATTGTGCGGCGGCTGAGGCGGAGTATTGAATGGAGACCGAATCCCCATTTGGACGTCTTAAGATGGCATCCCGACACTCGCTAATAATAGCCGCAGCACGTGGGGAGGCCAGGTTTCTGCTGAATGTGTGGAAGACACCCGAAGCCTGCCATCCTCCGAAGGCCCCTTCCGTGTAAGTCCTGCCTCGCGCGAGTCGCGGGGCATTAGCGCCTGTGGAGAGGAGAGGCCTGCCGCGTGGTATAATGCTGCGTGAGGCAGTTATACTTCATTTGTTACTGCATAAAAGTAATCAGGAGTGGGCCAACATCATGCCTGCCATTCGTGCCTGTTGTTATCTATCTAAAGCTGCAATACGGCACTCTTTGCTGCTGATAAATAGCGCCTTAAGGCCGCCCTGGCGGGGATTGCCTTCAGGAAATGTGTGCTGCCTAGAATGAGCCAACCATTAAAACACCAGCCTGATTTAAAATAGAAAGATTAATGTTTTTTTCCAAAAATACCCAGCCCTATAAAAAACATTCCACCAACATGTGTTATGCAGATCCTTGCAAGGCCTCTATTTTGGGCCTGATTACAAGGTTTTCATTTGAAAAGTGATTACAGTGGCTCGGTAAATTCGGACAAATATCTTAAAAGAAGGGTGAAATATCACCGGTAAAACCAAGGCAGAAATTTGGGAAAGCGAAATTGGTGTGGTAAGAGGGACTGGTTTGAGCATTTTTGCTAGTTGATGCTTTTGTTTTGGCCCTGATAATTTTTCCCCCATCTGGCCAATATGCTGAGAGCGCCCATCTTTTCAAGACGTTATTGAAGTCTTTGTAGATTTGCTATGCTCTTTTTGTAGACCTCAGGTCTGCACGAAGGCCTCAGAGGACTAAAATCGAGAGAACCTGTTGGGGCAACGACATACCTAACGTGACTTCATACTGAACTAGGAAAAACGAGTGTTTTAATTTATTTATATATTTATTTACACTGATAGCAGGACATATCTACCAGAAATATCGTTCATAAAAAAGGGGCACCTAACTAGATTGGTATAAAGAACAGTTGATATAAACAGGGGAGTGTGGTTGCGTGATTGTACAGCGAGGCAAACAAAACGAGAACAAAACAATTAGTGGAGTTGCATCAGGCAACTAGACATAGTTCTGTGCCCCAAGAGAACTTCTGTTTGAGTTATGCAAAGGATATTATTTATTTAACAAAGTCTTGTATAGCTGTTGATACTTTTGTCTTAACTTAGCTCTATGGTCTTAACCTGGATGGCACCTGACAGTTTCTAGGATCTGCCCTTTGGCTTTTTTTTGTTTTGGCATTTAAACTGGACCATACCATCAGCTGTAGGAACAGATTCACTGAAGCGAGATGGCCTAAAAACAGTAGATAATATTGAAGTCCAATGTCTAGGAAATTGTTTAGGAGAAATGAAATTTCACCCTTTAGAACCACATGGCTTTAGGATTTCTGTCCATGGAAGGAAGAACAATTTAATTTGGGAAACTCTTGATCAACTTCAGAGGTTCCAACAATTGTTCATATTTACGGCTATTGCTATTAGGTGGTAAATAAACTGCAATCACCAAATCAAAACATTTCATTTTATGGCCTTTCATGATTGGTATACAGAAATGAATGGCCAAGTTCACTAATGTTTAATAACACCTTGCTATGTGTGTACTATAACTTCTCTATTATTCCACCAAGAAGATAAGACACGCAAACGCAGATGTGAGGAACGCTTGCAGTACGTCTAACCGCTGGCAATCTCCCGGGAGTAGCATTCCACCTCATTGTTCTTTTACTCACCATCCTACCTCAGCTTGGACCCAGCCAGGCCCTCCGAAACTGGAACACAAGCAACCCAAGATAATTTTTGTTGCCCAGATTGGGGATCTTTAAATGGGTGTTACTAGGTTCCAGTGGCATAATGGGCACGGGACCCACGTCTGGCCATAACCTCGCCACTTAAGGAAGGACATCAAACTGACAAATGGTGATGGGAGTAATGCTTGCAATAAGTCTAACCACTGGCAATCACCTGGGGTAGCATTCCAACCCATTGTTCTGACCTCAGTGGCCAGACTTTAAATTCAGATTTTCAACTGACTTTAGTTAATTTGATACCCACTTCACAGCAGTGTACTCTCATCAGTACACCTACACTGCACCTCACCCTTCTCATTGGCGACATATTTCCCTTGCATAGTGTATATTTGTGTAAATGGTGCTGGGCCTCTTGGTTATTATGTGCTCATGTTAAATTTTGTGGAATTTCTGTTTCTTCTTGTGTGCTGGGTGCTCTCCGTGTTTCTATAGCAACCATCCCTGTTCTTTTGATCAGTCAGGAACTTGGGGAAATATATTTTTTAAATCACTTCCTGTGAGCTTGTGCTTGCTTATTTTAAGTACTGTAGGACCTTCCTAACTTGAATTTCGGTCACGTTTACAGGGTGATTGTGTTTCCTTACATGTTCAACAGTATATTATTTGGTGGTGGCCTTACCATAGCAGAAATTGGAGTCATATTCTGTGCATTTGCAATGTATCTTTTAACTAGAAGGGTTTTTGTTACTATAGGTGTATCCCCTATAACTTAAAATTAGTTTCCCTTTTTTTATTTGATTTATGTTGCAGTTTCTGACATTGTATATATATATATATATTACAGAATTTTAAAAATGTATGTCATTTTATGTATATTGTATGTTATTAAAAATATTTGACTTTTTATATCATTTTTGTCATATATATATATATATATATATATATATATATATATATATATATATATATATATATATATATACAGACACACTTTGATGATATTTTTGATTTTGTGGTTTGCATTTTGTTTCATTTGTATTATTGCATAGACAGTACAGTGTATTCTTTGTTTTCGATATTTACTTATTTTCAATATTGTTTACAATAACGTTTTGTTGTCGATATTTGTGTTATATATATTTATATATATATATATATATATATATATATATATATATATATATATGAGTGTGTGTGTGTGTGTGTATATATATATATTTGAGCATTGGTATTTTTAATAAATATATATATAGGGAACTATCAGCCAGATTCATCAAACCGAAATCGGCTCGCAAAGGGCCAGATTCTGAGAATCTGGCCCTTTGCGAACGCTATTTTTGCATTTGGGATTCATCATCCCAAATGCAATAATCGCAATTCTAGAAATCGCTAAATTGCGATTAATTGCATTTAAGGAATCTCAATTTAAGATTTCTTAAATGCAATTCATGAAACATTTTAAAATTGCGAATTCACAATCTGGGGGCGCTATTTACCGCGAAGTCTAACTACGTGGTAAATAGCAAAAACTTTAGTGCATTTTTCTAAGTTGTATGTTACACACACACACATGTCCTTTGGACATGTGTGTGCGCAACACCAGTGTACATTACCATTTCAGGTTTGCTAGAGGGTGTCCTTTGGACACCCTGGCACCCTTGAAATTGCTTCCTTATTTGCGATTCGCTAATTGCTAATCGCAAATAAGGAATGACTCCCCATTCATCCTATGGGCATTTAGGCCCATAGGAATGAAAGGGAAAGCCATTCCTTATGTGCGATTAGCAATTAGCGAATCGCAAATAAGGAAGCAGTAGAAATCGCATAAAATATTGCGATTTCTACATGCATTCCGTTTTGCGAGTCTTTAATAGCGAATCCTTAAAATTCGCTATTAAGGACTCGCAAAACATGACCATGATGAATCTGGGGGTATGAGACTTCTGCTCACTGAGGCTCTGGCCTGAATTGAAAATGCATTTCTTAAGCTGAGATACGAAATCAGTAAACGTTACGGAATGGTCCGTTTGCCTCCCACTTACCTTGTTACAGGTCTCGTGAAAGCTGACTACATTTTGAGGAAAAGGCAAAGTATTTTTATTACTTTCCTTGAATCACCTCTGGTGAACCAGTAATGATTACAGCACTCAACATTTCAAAGTTAATCTTGGAACCTGATACTTTTCAGTTTCTTAATTATATCTGTCCCGGGGAGGCGGGGGGGGGGGGGGGGGGGGTTAAGGCTTTTTGCATCATTTATAAAATCCTGTTGCAAATTCCAAACCTTCAAGAACGCATGATATTTTACGCTCTCCTCCACACGTATATGAACATTTTACTTTTGCACGACTGTTGAAAAATGTACCCTGTGGAAAGCAAATCAGCAGGCGTTTGCCATTGTGTTTAGAAGCACTCTGCAAAGGATAAACTAACAGTGGAAAGGTCTACATAGATTTTCGCTCTTCTGATAAAACGATTAGAGTAGCAATCATCTCTCAGTGCAGCGAAACATATGACATAATTCCCAACAGTGTTGCATAGGAAAGGCAAACTTAAACCGGGAAATTCTGAAAGCGTTTCGAATTGTGAAAATTAGGAACTTTACCAAACTATGCATGGTTAAAAAAACACTTTGCACGAACATGCTATGCACTTGATGGCAGGAGAAGACTATGCGAAGAGCATACCATTTAACAAATGTTTTCCTTCAGCTAATGAGCTGGTGAGTTGGCACAAATATCAACACTTGGGGCACTGGTCTTTGTCAAGTATTTAAAGAGATGCAATGCATGGAACAGTCCGGACTCAACAGCATCTTAAAATTCATTGTTACAAGCTCGGTGCCAGCTGGAAAGGAGACAAGAAACAGGTGCAGCACGCATGGCTTCCCTAATCCCTGGATAACTTCCCCTGGCACAGACTACTAGTGGGAAGACAAGTGCCAAAAGCATGGCAGGTTGCTATAATGAATTAGTGACATAGGCTTACATATAAAACTGTTTATCAGCATATCTACATTTTATATATATATATATATATATATATATATATATATATATATATATATATATATATATATATATATATATATATATATATATATATATATATAATATAAAAAACGCTCTTGCAGATAGAAGACCAGCACTCGCGGGAGATAGTACAAGAAATCACGCTCCCGAGCACCCGCTTGTGGGTGCAGAAGCTTTGGTGAAGATACGGAGCCTTTGTTATGTTATGTTATTTATTATTTGTTAAGCGCGCATACGCCCTGAGGCTTCTTGGCGCTGGTGAGAGAATCAAACATAACAGTACATAAAAGAGATACAATCACTGTTTACCATAGGCCTCGGAAAAAAGAAGAGTTTTAAATGCCTTCCTAAAAGCAAGGAGGTCCTTGCTATGTCGCAGAGTCAAAGGGAGGGAATTCCACAATGAGGAGGCTAAAAATTGAAAACTGCTGCCTCCCTGACGTTTCTTTTTGAAACGAGGGACCACGAGTAGGTCTTTGTGGATTGATCTCAAACTGCGCGAAGGTAAGTATTTGCGCAGTAGTGATCTAAGGAACATAGGACCCTTACCCTCCAGAGCCTTGAACACAATGCAACCCACCTTGAAAGTGGCTCTCTGTTCCACAGGCAGCCAGTGCAGGGTCTCTAGTCCATGTCTGATTGATTCCCACTTAGGGACTTTGCAGATAAGTCTCGCAGCTTGATTTTGCAAGTATTGCAATCTTTTGAGTTGGCCAATAGGCGCCCCCAGATAGAGGCCATTAGAGAAATCAATGTGGGACAGGACTAGAGCACTGACTGTCTGAATTAAAGCCAGACCTATAAGAAGATGTGCTATTTTCCTAACCTTCCTCAATTGAAAAAACCCCGAGGAGACCACAGTTCCGACTTGACTCACCAAGGTAAGGTCCTCACTAAGAGTCACTCCCAAACTTTTTACTGTACTGGATTTTTTTGGGGGCGAGCCCATGTCCGATGGCCAAAAACTAGGACTCCAACTGATCTCACTCTTCCCAGGTAGAATGAGCTCCGTTTTTCCCGGATTTAACTTAAGGTGGTTTAGAGACATCCACCTCTGGATAAAAGACATGGTTGCTCGAAATTCCTCGGCAGCATTGAGGGAGTTTAGCACAAAGACCAACTGCAGGTCGTCTGCATAGTTATATACATCAACCTTAAACTCTCGTAGAGAGAATAACAGTGGCCGCATATACAAATTAAATAATAAAGGGGACAAGGAGGATCCTTGAGGGACCCCACAGAAGGAAATTTTTTTAGGGGCTGTGAAGGAACCTAGTCGAACCGATTGGGTACGTCCAGAAATAAAGGACTTGAGCCAGGCCAAGGCCGAGTCCCGAAGACCGGCCTGTTCGACACGGTTGACCAAGATGGTATAGTCAACCGTGTCGAACGCCGCAGACAGGTCCAATAGCACCAAAGCCTGGTGTAAGTCCCTGTCTGCATTAGACCTTAAAGTATTCTGAACGGCCAATATCACTGCCTCCGTGGAGTGACCAGGCCGGAAGCCTGCCTGGTTGGGTTGTAAATACCCAGAGGCTTCCACAAAACTTGATAGGCAATTGGTTACATGCGCCTCCAATATTTTGGATAAGTAAGGCAGTAACGATATTGGTCTGTAATTAGAAAGGTCTGAGGAGTCAATGCCAGGTTTCTTTTTCAAAGGAATCAATAAGGCCTGTTTAAAACTATTAGGAACATTCCCTGACACAAGGGAGTTATTGAGCAATGGAATCAGGCTGCTTGGGAGTGCCCGACCAATTTCTCTCATTACTTGGGGAGGGCAGGCATCCTGAGGAGATCCTGATTTAACTCTAGTGAGCAAGTCTTGAAGGGTTTGGTGAGTGATTAAGGGGAAGGAATGCAAGGTAAGAGGGTTTAAAAAAGTGTCGTCTATCGGGGCACAACTGGAAGCTTGGATAGAGTATCCTTAATCAGCACTATTTTGTCATTAAAATAGTCATTCAACGAGTTGCAGAGCAATTGTGAGGGGACGACCGGGGGAGAAGTTCTCTCATCATTGCACAACTCAGTCACAATCCTGAAAATTTCTTTCGACTTATTGGTGGCATTAAGTATTTTAGAAGAGAAATAAGCAGTTTTGTGAGTGTGCAACGTTTTTTGGTAGGCTTTGCGAGTGGAACAATAAGCGATCCTTGCTTGGAGACAATAATTGGAGCGCCATGTTCTTTCTTGCTGCCTCACTTCAAGTTTTAGTTTCCTCAACTCCGGTGTAAACCACTTATGCGCGTCCGCGCCGCGTGAGTTATCAAAGCGAGTGAGGGGAATACAAACATTAGTTTAGCCAGTCTTGAAGCCTACAATCGGCTATCTCCACATCTGAGCTCTGCTCTGGCAGAGTAGACTTTAATAGATTTAAAAAAGCTGACATGTCCAACGAGGACCATTTCCGAGTCAGACTGGTAGCCTTCAGCTTAAATTGAAGAGCTTTCTCAACACAAAATGAGAAACTGATAGTGAAATGATCAGACCAGCTACAAGGTTTAATATCAATAAAATCAATAGCTAGATTCAATGACCAAAGTTGATCGAGACTGTGGCCCTTTTGATGGGTCTGAGTATCTATATGTTGTATTAAATTCAGATCACTCAGAAGGTCCCTGGTCTCAGCTGCTTGGGGATCTGATAGGATGTTATCAAACCAGAGATTTAAATCCCCAACCAGGAGCAGTTTTTAATTATTAGTAGCTAGCATGGCTAATTGCTCCGCAAGAATAGCAGCCTTTGAGATATATATGTGTGTGTGTGCATGTACACACAAATATATGTATACATATATATATATATATATGTATTACCTACTGGTGGTTCAGAAAGATGCGTGGGGGGCTTGAGCCCCCCCACACAGCCCCGGGGACCACCCCCACTGAGGGACAAATTACTGTTGGAGGGGGGACGCACGCCCTCCCCCTTTGTGGAGCAATAAATGGCCCTGGGGATCGCCACCCTGAGGGCCGGCTCCAGCAATGTCCTGGGGTGCCCACCTTTGGGACATTGCAGATTGCTATGGGATGGCGGGAGTACTGCTTCCGCCATCCAGTAGAAAATCAGTGATGTCATTTGAGATGTCATCAGTGAAGTCATTAGTGATGTCACTGACCATGTCATGAGTGATGTAATATGTGAGGTCATACGCAGTGCATTGCGGTGGCGCAAATTATAGTTAACTCAGCTAACTATAACAGCTGAATTCCTCTGGTTTTGTACAAGTGAAATGTCAGCCAAACTATATCGTTTATTTTATTTATTTTATTTTATATGCTTATAAAGCGCCAGAATAGACCCCCGAAGGGGTATCTCCGCGCTATAACTGCAGATGAGGGTGAGACATAGTAGTGTGTCCGATGGTGAAAGGAACGTTAGTTGCTGGGAAACAGGTAAGTTTTTAGGTTTTTTCGAAACATCATGTGGTTGGTGAGGGACCTCAGTTCCGGCGGCAATGAGTTCCAGAGTGTAGGTCGGGTGTGAGCCAGCGCACGGCCACCTTGCCTGGTCTTCTTAACTCTAGGTACCTTCAGTAATTGCTGTTTACTGGAACGCAAGGAGCGCCCAGGGACATAGGGCTGAAAGATGTTCCTGAAACCTTTGGTTTTTTTCAGTGAATTTCTAAGATTTTTTTAAATGCTGATTCCTAGCTATAACAACCCTGTAACCTATGGTTTTAAGTGAATATATTTACATATATCTCATGTGAACAAGGCTTGACAGAGCCGAAACGCGTAATGGCTGTCTAAAATAAATGAAAATATATGCACTGATACCCTGGTCCGTGCCCATCTTTATGGAAGAGTGGAAGAAATCTGCGAATGTGACGGAATCCAAGGTATATATCAACCTTACAGATTCCTGTAAGCATGAGCCACACACCGATCCAAGTTTGGCAAAAGGTATTTTATTGATTTAAGGCAAAGAGACGCGTTTCGAGCTATCCAGCTTTTGGTCACGTGACCTTGGTTCAAAGTTCAAAGTTTGTATACATTTCCATAAAACTAAAGAAAAGACTCAGGATTCCAATCATCCCAAACAAAAACATGAGTATTCAAAAACATTTCATACTGTATATATATTACTATGCAATCAGTTTGTTTAAACACAAGAGAATATATAAATGTAAATAAATAACAAAATAAGCAATAATAGTGAATTTGCATGTTGTGCATGATGTAAAGAAGAGCACTGACAAAATTCTACGCAGTCTAATTATGTTAATCATAAATTATATAATGCTGGGTTATATAATTGTGTCTCCGGTATAGGATTTCAGGAAACTTTTAGTTTTCATGACAATTCTGTTTTTTATATATATATATATATATATATATATATATATATATATATATATATATATATATATATATATATATATATATATATATATATTACCTACTGGCGGTCGCCAGTAGGTAGTTATAGTTAGGATTTTCTTCAATGCAAAATCTCAAAATTGTATTGTGAATAACTTTGGCACCGGTTGACGAATCTGCCTGAAAATTTCCTCAAATTTGCCTCGCGAAGCTCCGGTCCTTCCTTGAAAGTTTGGGGAGGATTCGTCCCGGGGGGGCCGAGATAAAAGGGGGGTCCCAAAACGTGTTTTCCCCATGTTAATTTCCATGGGGCGGTCGACCTCACTATTAGCCCGAACGGCTGAATGGATTTCCACCAAACTTGGCAAAATTGTAGGGATTGGTAGCCCGATGTGCCTTTGCTATGTCTCAAGAAATGTGCTCCAGTGGTTTTTGAGTAATTTAGGTTAAAAAAAATATACATATCTATGGCCGCACCCCGGTACGCACACCGGGGCGCGCTCCGGGCGCGCCACACGAGGTGCGCACGGAAAGCTGATTGGCTCTCGGGTGTCCGTAAACATTCGAAACAGTCCAGAGCGGCCGCCATCTTGTGTCTCGGTAGGATCGAGACACAAGAGGTGGCAAAAACAAAGGGGGAAATTACCATAAGGGGGCAGAGTAGACTCCCCCTGACCCCCTAGGTTTGATGTGGGGGCTATAAAAGGGCCCAGCGGGGCAAACAAATTTTTTTTTTTGATTTGCGCGGGGGGAGCGCCCGGTACGCGCACCGCGGAGCGTACCGGGGAGCGTTCCATAGGGAAAAAACAGAGTTTTAAAAAAATGTAGGCTTTTTTTATAATTTGGAGGTAGTTCTAAAAAGAACTGTTTTTTTTCTTCTTTTTGTTGTTTTATATTTTTTTATGTTTTTTGAACATTTTGTACTTTTTTTGGCTTTTATGAACTATTTTGAATTTTTTTCGTTATTTTTATGGGGAGAAACAAAAAACAGGGAAATTGAAAATGGCTCAACTGGAGTTAAAAAAAATAAGGAAAAAAATAGGGGTTTTTGGGGCAATTGTGGTTGTCACCAGCAAGGAGGGTGAGCTTTAGGCTCTGCTCACCATATGAGATGGTCTTACCACAAAAAATACAAATGACCCTAAATTCTCCAAACCGTGGTTGAATGCAAGGGATTGTCTCCCTTGTCTCTGGTCCCGATGGAGTGGGTTGTTTTCGTTTGGAGGTGCTGGGTGTAGATTGGGGAGGGTTGCTGGCCAGTTCTCTCATCTCTGCGGCAGCATAGTTGTTAGGATGCTTGCGCTGCATATGCCTAATAATGGTATTGTTCCCAAATTAATATTTTTTATTTGGGTTACCCCTTGAAAGTTCCATGTCACAGATAAGGCAAGTCACCTTTGCCGCATTCACTTTCTTTTTTTCCCTCAGGGATGGAAAAAAACTCCCATACAGTGTGTGGCTTGGGTTGGTATGGGGTATTGTGTTCTTCCAGCCACCTCCTCCTCGTCCCCTCCTCCTCTTCCTCCTCCTCCTCTTCTTCTTGACCACCAATGTGATGTTGTGGTGGTCCTCTTGGTGGTGGTGGTGGTGGTGCAGATGCTCCAGCTGATGCTGCTACTGTAGCCATTTCAAAGTACAAAATATACGTCAAAGATTTCAAAACAGGTCTTCCTCAGTCAAAGGACAAAGTCAGAATAAGGAAAAAAGGTGGGGTCTTTCATCATTTGAAAAAAAAAAAATTCCTGAACCAATGAGAAGTGTTATTTTCAGGTCACAAGACCAGGGATTTCATCATTATGAAACCAAAACTGTTCTGCACCAATTAAAAGTGTTATTTTCAGGTCACATGACCCGACGCGCCCCCTGGCGCGCCCTGGGTCGCGCCGCGTAAGCGCGTCGGGTGTTTACGTTGCGCGATCGTATTCGCTCGAGTGCTTCCGGGTGCGCTTACGCCGTGCGTATCACGTGGACGTGGCTACGCGATACGTCACTATGATGTTTTCGTTTGCGGCAATAGCAATAATGGGACGCTCTCCGGAGCGCGCTTCAAAAGACTACGCTTTCCGGGGCGCTCACCGGGGCGTGCCCCAGGAGTGCTCCAGGGCAAAAAAATATATATATATACATTAAAAAAATTGTTTTCAATACAAATATAATATAGGATTCATTCATTTTCAAAAATATTACATTTCATAGCTATAGACATTTGCTATTGACAAAATTTTGAAATTCACTGAAAAAAACATAGGTTTGGGGCCTTATATATAGTTAGGAATTAGCATTTAAAAAACCTATGAAATTCACTGAACAAACCATAGGTTTCACACCAGTTATAGTTCGGAATTAGCATTTAAAAAACCAAATAAATTCACTGAAAAAACCATAGGTTTCACATCCGTTATAGTTAGGAATTAGCATTTAAAAAACATATTAAATTCACTGAAAAAAACATAGGTTTCACACCAGTTATAGTTAGCTGGAAATTTTACTGACATAAAACCATTGAAATTCCCACGTTATAGTTAGTTGCACTCACTATAACTTGCGCGCCTGCAATGCACTGCTGATGACGTCACATATTACATCACTCATGACATGGTCAGTGACATCACTCATGACATCACTGATGACACCATCCAGTGAATGTGTGTCTTTCTGAAAAATAAATATGTTTTTGTAAAGGTCGATGGAAGAATACATTTTTAAATAAGTGTTTAAATGGATGTTTTAAAAAAAAATGATTGGTTAACTGACTTATAAAGTGTATCTTAGTGAATACATATATTAGCGAGTAATTTTTAAATATTTAAATATATGTATCCCTCATGACATCACTGATGACACCATCCTTGTGACAGAGTGACAGACCTCCTTTCAGTGTAATGTAACCCTTGAAACACATATTCAAAAATAGAAACTAAAATTTTCAAAAAAATAGAGATACCATACCAGTTTCAACAACCAATTCAGTAATACCACCATCTATATACACATCCACTCATTCACCAACAGTTCTATATAGTCACTCATACATATATTCACTCATCATATGTAGTGAAACACCTGTACATCCTGTTAGACACCGACAGTCATCCAAAAGTTACTCACACACATAATCACACATGCAAATAAACTATTGATCATCCATTTATTTGCATATACAACTATACACACACTACCTCTTTACTTCTAAGGAAACTTACACATACTTACTCTCTTAAACAATCACTTATAGAAACATATTTATTTAAACAAGAACTCTTTCAATCTCTCACTCTCACATATACTCACTTATATACATCAATACTCACATATACTAGATTAAAACATATGTAGTTACTGATAAAGACAGCAGTGAGACGGTCATTCATTCACTAACACACACATATACACAACAACGGGCACATGCATCAATCTCGGCATTTGCGATTCCTTAATTGCGATTTTTAAGGAATCGCAATTAAGGAATCACAAATGCCTATGCATTAAGAAATCGCTAAATAAATTGCGATTTCTTAAAATTCCTTAATTGCGATTAGCATTTTGCGAATCGCAATTAAGGAATCCCTTCCCATTCATTCCTATGGGCCTAGAGGCCCATAGGAATGATTGGGAAGACAATCTCAATTTGCGAATCGCAATTAGCTAATCGCAAATTGCACCCCTGAAATCAAACAATGCACATATGTTGTGTACACACATGCCCTAAGGGCATGTGTGTGCACAACATGAAAGTAAAAAAAATGCACAAAATTGCATATTTCTAACATTTCGCAAAATTACCATGAGGTCCAACCTCATGGTAATTTTTTCTCTCTAATTGCGAAATCGCAATTCTTTTTCAGTTTCATGCATTGCTTTTAAGGAATCGCAAAATTGCGATTCCTTAAAAGCAATCGCACTTTACAAAATCGCAAAAATAGCGATTTCTTCACTTTTAGGATAATGCATCCCAAATAGTGATTTAGGAATCGCAAACGGACGAATTTTGCAATTCGCACCGTTTGCAATTCCTAAATCGCTTGATGCATGTGCCTGCAAGCCAGTTAACCAATCAATTTCTTTTTTAAAAAAGCATCCATTAAGACACTTATTTAAACATTTATTCTTCCATCGACCTTTACATATACATAAATAAAACATATTGATTTTTCAGAAAGACACACATTCACTGGATGGTGTCATCAGTGATGTCATGAGTGATGTCACTGACCATGTCATGAGTGATGTAATATGTGACGTCATCAGCAGTGCATTGCAGGCGCGCAAGTTATAGTGAGTCCAACTAACTATAACGTGGAAATTTCAATGGTTTTATGTCACTAAAATTTCCAGCTAACTATAACTGGTGTGAAACCTATGGTTTTTACAGTGAATTTAATAGGTTTTTTAAATGCTAATTCCGAACTGAAACCTATGGTTTTTTCAGTGAATTTATTTGGTTTTTTAAATGCTAATTCCTAACTATAACTGGTGTGAAACCTATGGTTTTTTCAGTGAATATATATATATATATATTCGGTACGTTGTCGTCTTAACAGCCAGTAACACGGTAAAAAGACGAGGCAAACCCAGTATCTGGTGCGTGTTATTTATTTTTCAACCCAACACCACTCTGCCATAATATATATATATATATATATATATATATATATATATATTCACTGAAAAAAACAAAGGTTAATGTATATAATATTATAGATCATAACTTCACCTTTTATTGTTAGCAGAGCTGACTATAACTTGCATTATTGCCATGCACTGCTTGTGACCTCACATATTAAATCACTCATGACATGTTCTATGAGATCATTAAGACATCACTGATGATTTCTTATAGACTGATCTTTTTATCACATTTAACTATAACCTTACTTTAACCTTTGTATTTTTTCAGTGAATTTCTAGGGTTTTTTAAATATAAAGTAATATTTTATTACCATATGCAAGACCAACCTTGCAGGGGTTATTGACAGGCAGCGAACACCATATTGTGCACAACTTTTGGCCGTGCACAGCAGGGGTGTGGCAACAGGGCCTGGACTGCGACCAGGCCTTGTGGGCAGCCCACCCCGAGGCAGCTACACCCCCTCCCCCCACAGGCAGCTAACATCATGCTGCGCACGGCCTTTCGCCAGTCCCCGCCGGCAGCCACCCGTAGACAGCCAAATCTATGCCGTGCATGGTCTTTTCTCATGCGTGGCGTTGAGTTAGCTGCAGGGTCTGTGTTGGAGCCATGTGACCCCCTTCCCCAACCCTGAAAGGCCCTGGGGACCCCATCCCCAGGGCTGCATTTTTTTTAAAGGGAAGTGTCCAAGCAGTCCCCATCCCTGAGCTTATTTTGGCCCCAGGTACCCATTCCCCGGGGCCTCCTTTTTAAATAGGTAAGTAGTACCCGGGCCCACCCAGGACACACATCATGCACACATTGGGGGCTGGTAGTGAAGCCCCAGGTCCGCCCGTCTCCCCGCATGCTGTGATATCCGGCATTGCTCCCACCCACAGGGAGCAGCTATTTGTGCTGCTCCCTCCAGGCGGGAGCAATCTGTTGATCTGGCTCCCTGCCCTTTAAGTGCGGGCAGGGAAACATATCTCAAGTCTGCTCCCAGCCACCTGGAGAAATTTTAAAAGCTCCTACTTGCTGAAAGCAGAATTTGTATTTGCTGCCATTTGGCAGGAGATTAAAAAATGCTCCTGCCTGGGGGAGCAAACACGTTTTCTTGCTTGCGCCAGTGTGGGCAGGAAAACAACTGCGTCTTGGGGGTTGGCCCCCAGGACACAGCCAGTGAGCTTTTCCCATGGAATAGGGTCCTTGGGGCCATTAAAGGCTCAGGGAGAGGGCCTGTGTCCCTCCTCCCTTTTAAGTAAGTTACGGCTCTGGGGATGGGGTCTCCAGGGCCTTTTTAAGGCTCAGTGCAGGGAGCTGAACGGCACCCCCCAAAATAATTAAATTAGGCCCTAAGGAGGGGGTACAAACTCAGCTCAGAGAGTGGGGGGGCATGCACCCCTCTGAATAATGTATTGGGGCCCCAGGGGATGGGGTCCCTGGGTCCAAACACGGCTCCGAGAGGAGGGCTGTGCACCCTATCCCCATAACAAATGCTTTGGACTACTGGGATGGGGTGCCAGTGCCAGAAACAGCTTGGAGAGGGGGGCGTGGGCCCCCTTCCCTTAAATTAGCAAGGCTCTGGGGAATGTAGTCCCAGGGGCCTTATATGGACTGGGGAGGGGAGCCCTACTGACGTCACACTCCCCATATATATTCATAAAAATGGCATGTTCATTTTTTATTTCTTTTGCAGTGATCAAGGAGTCCACTAATGGGGCGGGCGCAGGCTAACCCTACCCTACCTCTTTTATACTTTTTTGTTTAACTTCAGGAAAGGAGATTAAGTACCCAAGTCCTGTTATGGCTGACAGCAATATTTTTCTCATATTGCTTGCAGCCAGTCAGAGAGCTCACTCCTGCAGGAGTCTGACTCCCGTAGGAAGGAGATAGCCCACGGGAAAAAAGGTCACTGGGTCAATCAAAACAATCTAATTTTAAATTAACTTTCCTGCAAGACTCTCGCAGACCCAATTGTCCAGATATACAAACGTTTTTTAACCTTAATTTCGCAAAAACAACTAAACAGATTTAAGCCAAATCACTAAAAGCACAATCTGTGGACCAAGATCTAGCAACCTACCAAATTTGATGTAAATCAGTTCAGCAAATTTTGCTGTAGCCCTGTGCAAAAAGTCATAGTATAAACCATATACTTGACTGTGGCAGTGCTACCCTTGTGGGCCTCCCGAAAACCTCACTTGCTCCTCTTAAGGCCACTCTTAATGCAGGCTCATCATGAGATCTAAAAAAAAGTGATCACATCACCTCTGACCTTCGAGCTCTGAATTGGCTACCATTCGAGACCAGGATGCATTTCAAAATTGCTTGCATGTCTCATAAAGCGCTGCACCACAACCCCCCTCCTACCTGTACCAGAAACTGATCTTTTTGGGTTTGAATCAGGTCCTCCAGAAGAACAACTCAGGTTACAAAAATTCAAGAAAAAGAAAAGCTACTACCGATCCTTCTCTGGCATTGCGCCAGATATCTGGAACTCTCGCCCCACTGAGATCAGGTGCAACCCATCCACATCCTTCAGGAAAGAAGCAAAAGCTTTTCTATCCAACAAATTCCTCACCCACTGAGGATCTAGCCATGCCCCCGTTTCCTGCTTAGACCCGCCCTCCTGTGTCCCGCTGCCTCCTGTCACGCTGAAACGGGCCAGGTCTTGGACCTAAGTCACACTTCACCCCTCATGATAATATATGCTTCACTACCTCAGGGAAAACTGTGCACCTACTCTCCCCACCCTAGCTTCTCCCTTTCTCAACTATCTCGAACTTTAATGTACACTGTCTCTTCTTTGATGTATTGTCGTTATGTATGGGTATTTGCATTTTTGTAACTCGGCTACTGCTGCTATTCTGTATATTCACTGTTTATTGTCTAGTCTTTCTTTTTTTCAGTTATTATGTATTCTTACTTTTTTTCTTTTGTGTCTGTGTCCCATGTGTAACTTACGTTGCACTTATTCTGTAAAGTTTTTATGAGCGTAAGTGCCAAGATGTCATGTTCGCTCACCACCTCAGGGAAATTCTGTGCCTGTACTCCCCTCTCCTGGGCGACTCCCTATTATAAGTTCCTCAGACTTTTTCCATGTTCATTTAACCTACTGATCTTTGGATTCTTCTTCTATACTATGTATCTTCATCATAGTTTTTTTTTCACGCAATTCGGGTCGGGTTTCTGCTGCTATTCTCTTTACATATCTCACTGTATACTGTTTACTTCTTTACCATTAGTATACATTTTTTATTTATACTCTATGTACTTTATGTTATTGTTGTTGTTCTTACTCTGTAAAGTGCTCTGATACCTTTGAGTCAAGTTTGCATATATATAAAACTCACAAATAAAAGAAACAAATAAATATAGGTAGATGTACAGAGTATTAAACAATATTTAGTACTATTGTTGAGTTGAGGATTGGGAAAATGGCCCACTCGAGGCATTACCTTTTGTAAAATGATGACCCCCTCCCCAGGCTCAACAAAGATAATGAATACCATATCAGACTTTTGACAGATATATGCTATTAAAAAAAAATCAAATTCAAAGTTCTTTATTCGGTTAATTGACAATAACCATAAAAGCATTCAACATGAAATTTCATTTACAAAGAAGTATAACACATAATTCCTTATATAAAACAGTTTTCCACACAAAGAGAGAGTTAAAATACACCCATACAGGTCATTTAAAAATAAGTATTACTGGTAATTCCTTACATAAAACAATTTTCCACACAAAGAGACAGTTAAAATTCATCCATACAAATGTATTTCCGCAATATAAATACTTGTTTTAAAAATTCTGAGACTGTTGCAACAGTTAAAACTGTATCTAATCTCTGTAATTCTAAAAACGCTGGGCGACATCGATTTAAATTCATTTCATTAAGGATAGGGATGATAAGTTTCCTGCGAGGCAATGTATAAAATTTACAGAAAAATAGTAAAAGGATATCAGACTGGACTGAGGAGTCATTACACGGGCACATAATTAAATCTTGGGACCAAGAGTTCATTTCAGGTAAAGTCAAGAGTCTAAAAACAATATTTAATCTAAAACGCGTCAGGACAAACCTCTCATAATTAGTCATATATAAGGTTAAGTATAGCTGTAGTTTGTCCCTAAATACTATCAGTTGATGTAAAGAAACCGTCTTTTTCTTTACTTCTTCTTTTACTCTTTTCTCTCGAAGATGTTCCATACAGAGTTTTTTCAGTAATTTTCTGGGAATATTAACCATTTTGAGTGGATCGTCATAGTATTGTTGGCAATCAATTTGAACAAGGAAAGATTTAACATATTCAAGCCACTTGATCCTACTCGCTTTTTCTAGGTTTAAAACATCCCAAAGAATAGTGCGATTCAAGACACACTCATTTGTTGTCCATACCCTATGCCACCGAAGGATCTGCTGAATTCTAATTGTGTCTGTAATATGCGGCTGGCCGAGTTCTGCATGACAAATATGAGTCGCGACACTCTCAGGAAGAGTTAAAATGTGTCCCAGGAACATATTTTCGGCCATTTGGATTGTTTTTATGCTGGCATATCCCCAGAGACCTGATCCATAAAGTACAACTGATACACAGGTAGCATTATAAATAGTTAAAATTTCCCTGATCGTTTTTTTCCCCATATTTTTGATAACACTTTTTAAAGCCATTATTGTTTTTAGGAACAAAAGTGTTCTCGCTTTTACCGCACTTGCCCATGTACCAGTCTCATGGAACAGGATACCTAAATAAGGAAAGGTGGGGGTAGTATCCAAGGGAGTATTATTTATAAAGATCTTTTTTCTTCATTGCTTACCACCTGTACCGCAGTTCATGGAGAACATTTTTGTACAGTTAATTTTTAGATCCAGGTTTGACATAAAATTGTTAAACTATGTTGTCAGGTTCTGTAGGGCCAGGGGAGTCCGTGCCATGAATACCGCATCATCCGCATACAAGAGTGCAGGGATGGATCTCTTACCAACCACAGGCATATCACTGCACTCCTGCAGCAGATGCTGCTCAATGCCATTTATATAAATCAAAAATTAAAAAAAAGGGTCCAGAACGCACCCTTGTCGTACCCCACGGCCAATCCCAAAGGATCTAGTACATTCTCCACCCTTCCCATAGCGGACAGATGCTGTGGCCCCTGAATATAATTCCCGTAGAAAATAAATGATAGTTTCTTCCACCCCTAGCCTTTCTAGTAATGCCCAGAGTTTGCTATGGGACACACAATCAAATGCCGATGTGAGATCGACGAACGTAAAATATAAACGTTCCCCCTTTGCCCTAGTATATTTTTGGTGCAAAATAAATAAATGTAGTCCTTGTTCAACTGTTCCTATGCCCTTCTGGAAACCATATTGCACGTCACTTATTATCCCATTTTCTTCTGCCCAGTTCTGGAGTCTCGCTAAAATGACTCTGCCAAGGATCTTTATGGACGAATCTAAAAGGGAAATGGGTCGATAGCATGCACAATTTTGCCTATCTCCCTTCTTAAATATTCGCACAATTACCGAGGTTAACCAAGAGGGATTTAATTTCCTCGCGAGAGCAGCATTAAAAAGTTGTACCAACATGGGCCCCCAAATCTCACTATTTTCTTTAAACAGGTCTGCTGGGATCCCATCTGGGACTGCGGCTTTTCCGCCCTTAGTTAATTTCAGGCTCACCATGACTTCTTCCAGGGTAACGACCAATTTCGAATCCAGCGCCCTTTTTCCCCTAGTTTCATCAGGCAGTACTTGGCATGTTCCTTTTGGGCAACTATAAAGTTTCGGGAAATGGTCAACCCATTCGTCCTCAGCAATTGCTATTTCTATGCGTGCTTTAGTGTTGTCATAAAGGAAGGTTGCATTTACCGCCTTCCATAACGCAGATGGATCTTTAGATAGCGACGCCTCACAGAGGGCATCCCAGGCCTCCCTTTTTATAGCGTTTTTCCTGTTTTTCAGTGCCTCATTATATGTTTTCCTTAAACCTCTCACCAATAACTGGTCTCGAGGGATCCCATGTAGTGCATTTTTAAGGTCGGAGAGCGCCTTAGTGCATGAAGTATCAAACTATCTCCTATTACCTTTTCCGCGATTCTTAAACTCAACCCACAAACTGTCCCTGATAGTAGATGCTATATAGTTAAAATGTTCAATAATACTCTCACTGTCTGTGCGCTCGTCCAAACAGATCATAAAACTTTCTAAACATTTCTTCATCAAGTTCTGTATACATTTTCTGGAGCCAACTTACTCCATTTAAGTGTATAGCCATTTTGCCTCCCAAGTATCACATCAGGGACTGTCTGGCTGACGAGCCCTTCACCATCCAACTCCTGAAATGGATTTTCAATCTCTAATGTTAGCGGCCGATGGTCGCTCAACAGCAAATCAAGGGTCTTGAATCTTTTAATCTGGCGACCATATCTATTCACAGATATAATGAAGTCAATAACAGACAGTGCTCCCCTACCAATAAATGTCAGGACAAAGGGGGATGATATTTCAGCAATTTCATTTGCATATCCCAAAGCATAGGTAAACAATATTTCATTTAAAAGGTCCCCATACAAGGAATGCTCAAAATGGGTAAGGCTAATGTCTTATTCTAACATAAGACCACAAATGCCTTGTTGACCCCTTTTACAAAGACCACAGTTAAAATCCCCCCCCCCAAAAAAAAGATTATTACTTCTTTCTTATTGGTATCTATTTCATGTTTTAGATCATCCCTCAACGTTTTTATAGTGATAACAATATCACTATTCGGGATGTTATTATAAAAATTTATAATAATAAAACTAACCGCCTTTTTAACATCTATCTTTACCAGCTGGTAGAAGCTACTTTTTGATAGTAATTGTACTCTCTATATTTAAGCTGGTTAGAAAGGTGCATGCTTAGGCCACCCTTAGCTCTCCCATGCTTTCCCCCCAGAGCTGGTGTAAATAGGGTATATGCTATTCATATATGGGAGTAGATTTTTTGAGGTACTAGCTCGCTTGGTAGTGGCTTTCTTTCATAATTTGTACTCAACTTCTGTTTTAGTTACTTAATACTTTGGCAAACTGGAATTATTATTAGAGTTTTTTTATTTGAAAGCTGTAGAATAAGACATATGACAGCAGTGAGCACAGTGAATTGAACTCGTGTCAGCGGCAAGCACACAACTCTGTATTGTGCTGGTAACACACATAGCTGGAAATGTCCAGGGTCCGGCATTCTGAGCTCCTCCAGTACAGTTTTTTTATTCGTTTGAATTCTGGAACATGTCCTCCTGTCATTAGAAGGGAGTAGACAAGACTACAAGTCCCAGAATTCAAAGATAAAACCTGGACTAGAACAGCTAATCAAGCATGGGCCTGGGAACATTGGCATAGCTGTGCGTGTGTCCATATCCCCTGCCCTCCTGAAAGTACCCTGGTTTCTACAATCTGGTTTCAACCAGAGGAAAAACTAGCAATACTGTTCCATATGTGCCTAATATTTGAGATTCTACAACAAAAAAACAAAAACATTGTGGCAAAGCTCTCTCATACCTTTCAGAGATTGATTCATGCAATATCAAATAACTAAATTAAGAACACAAAAATTGTGCTGTCGTGTACATTGTGCACAGCTGCATCAATTTCCACCAGATGTCAAAACCAGAGATATCTTCTTGTGATGTCCCTTTTGTTAAGTTTTGTGTAAATGTGCAGGCGTTCAAAAGTGCCAATTTCCATACAAATGTAGCACTATTGTGTGCTGTCTTCGTAGTAAATACAAATCAAATGAACAGCAGCAGAGACTTAAGAAGCTGCCAGTGCAGTGTCTGAGCAGCATGTCATACTTAAATGACACGCATGAATGTAGATGACATCTAAGACACAAAAATAACCTCTGTGACTTTTAAAGCTGCACTATTCATTTCAGAGCACCTAGAGGCTGAAAGCAGATCGCACTTAAGGTTTTAAATCATTTCACGTATTCTTTCTATTTAATCAACTTTAGAGTCTGGATTAATAAGTACTTTACACTAGATACACATATCTCTTCTGGAAATAAAGCATTAATATACCTTGTTCCAACAGCCCTAAAATTAGAACAAAAAATCTATATCACAAAAAAGTTTTACAAAATACACAGAAAAAATAAAGTGCTTTTTAAAATATATTAAAACGATGAATGTTGATATTAATTAATTATGGCCTACAGATAACGTTCATTCTTGAAATTATACAGCTGGAGTTTAGATGCCTTGAACTCGGCTGCTTTTATGCCATACTTTTAGAGTCTTATCATTTTCGAAGCTTATTTATACTATGTTTTATGTTTTATTGTAATGTTTGAATAATACAATAAACTTTACTTACTACCACTATACTGGGTTCATTATATGCAACATGTAACTCTGGGTTGAGCGGTAAATAAAAACTGGCGTTGAAATATGAAGTTGCACCTCCAGTTCTGATCAGGTCATTTAAATATTTTTGCATACCTTCCTTTATCCTTTACAAAGCCACACTGCAGCCCGAAGGTGGTATTTGGCATTTAAGGCACGTGTATAGTTTTTAATGAGGAGTTTCCTAAATGTCCAACTAGCAAACCGGGCCAATTACTTTTCACGTCTCAGGGGTAAGAGCAAATGCACTGTAAGGTGTTTAGCAGTATTTCACCAGAATATTGACTGCACAATATCGTGGGACTAAAACATTGTGGCAAAAAACTGAGGAGCAAAATATTGTGAAGGTAAGTTTATATAGGCAAGCACACGATTACTAAATTTAACTCCACATATTATACTTACCTATACGCATTTACCCTCTCGATATTCTATCATACACTCATTTTAGCAGCTTCCAAGTGCTGAGAGTCAACATATCAGCAAATCCAGTCAAAATGATCCCGGTGAACTATGCAAAAAGGTGCACTGTCCTACTAGAGCATATGGTTGGGAGGGTATTATTGTATAAAGTGACGAAGTTCTGCATGTGCATGTCTGCTAGGTGTAAACATACAGATGACATATCCCTTTCTTTTTCCGACAGCTGGCACAAGCTGGTCATAGAGAGCCGGTACACTACAGATATAGAAGAGACAAGCTGCTGAGAAGCGGGCAAAAATGTCTGAAGAGGGGTAAGATGGAAAACTGGAATCCGAGCGGGCCAAAAGACAAGGAATGCACCTCTGTAGAAGGCATGATGGATGGTATGGATTGATAAGTGAATAATATTGACACCAGCTTGGGAGAAAATGGGACCCTCTGTGTTACTCATCGAAGCCTGAGAGGCCATTGCATATCCACCCTACCATTTCTGGTGTCACTCCAACCGCCTCAACATCAGCCCACTTAGAGAGTTAGGGGAGCAGACAAGTCACAGACCATTCTGTAAAGTGTGGAAAAAGCTGTTTTACTGAGACAGGTGCACATTAACAGCTTAATCCTTAGCAAACCGCCTTACAAAACTACCACCTCGCGAAACATCAAATTAACTAACCAATGTCCTACCCCTACGTCCCACCCACAATACCGCACCCTTCAAGTATTTCATTACTATTAAAGAGCATTTGGCATTTTTCAACTTTAATTTAGCACTCCAGCTTAAGACTGCAAGTATTAAACTCTAAGCAGTTAAACTTCTGAACCTTGAACTTCCTGCCTACCTTCCCTTTCCCCGTGTTTCACCAATGGCAATACACTTCAACTTCTATAACCTCCTGGAAAGCTTTCCAGGCCACCCCGCTTACTGACTTTTGCTGCCCCCTACCCATAGCTTCCTGCTTATCTAGGGAAATTCAGCACCCTCGCCACTACCTATTTCAGTTCCAATAGGTACAACTCCATCCCTACCAAAGAAAGATGAACGCCATCGCTCCAGAAAAACTCAACATTTCATACTGCTTAAAAAAGACCAATCACCCA
This sequence comes from Lissotriton vulgaris, assembly GCF_964263255.1. NCBI lineage: Eukaryota > Metazoa > Chordata > Amphibia > Caudata > Salamandridae > Lissotriton > Lissotriton vulgaris. Next base: position 154,082,251 of record NC_141698.1, on the reverse strand, counting down.
AGAAATTAGAAACGGCAGAGAATCAATGGAGACGGCAGTAGGAGAGTGACAAAGAGGACTAATAGATATAATTGATGCACTTGTTAGACATATCGGATAAAGTGACTCGCTAATTCATTACCGTGGGAACAATGGAGGGACTTCACTCTATTTCTGTCTTCTGCCTCTTGTTCATGCCTCTCTGTCACGACAATAAGCCGGTGGTGCAAACTGGGAAAGAGCACCGCCCCCCATTTTTCTTTGTTTAGAGTTCATTATGGGGTGACAAACACTCTGCATAGTTGGTGATAGGGGCACCGTTTTGCCCAGATAGCAGGGAGGGGTGACCGGGGTTGCACTCATGCTTAGTTTTAGTTACTTAGTTGACACTAGTACATTAGACACAAGAATATCTAATGATCTCACAGATACACATTTCAAAACACTATCACCAGGTTACCCTACAATAGTGGTCACGTATCCTAGAAAAATACAGGCACAGGCAGAACCATTCAACAAACTAGGTCATACAAATTAAGAGAGAGATAGGTAAGATGGGGAAACAAAGCATTAAACTATTATGATGGAACGTTAATGGCTTGGGGGACAAGTTAAAAAGGAGGATTGTACTCCAGTATATAAAGAGACACTCACCAGATGTGGTGTTCCTCCAAGAGATGCACCTGATGGGAAATGCATGTAAGGCCCTCACTAGATGGGGTAATAAGCTGAGTCACACTCACGATCGGCTCTAGTTGGGTGGGCATGCTGATCAAAAAGAGCTTTCCTTTGTAGATTGACCGTACATAGACAGACAACTTGGGCAGATATACTGCAATATCGGGTGCATGGGAAGGGCAGACACTAACACTTCTCTCCATGTATGTGCCCCTGGGCCTGCAGATGGCGGCACTTAAGGATCTGGGAGAACTGTTGCAGACTCTCCCTGATGGACTATTATTAATGGGAGGGGATTAGAATTCCATAGTCTCCGGACAGCTAGACTGTCACCCACGGAGGGAGGCCCCATCCTCTAGAACACATATTCGGAAATTTATGGAAGCAATGGGACTGCAGACACATGGCGCATCTTTCATCCAACAAACACCCAGTTCACATACCATTCTGGAGTTCACAGATCTCTATCCGGGCTAGATTACATAATTGTACCGTGTAGTGGGTAAGTCCCACAGGTACAGGTGTAGATAAGTAGACACCGTAGACCAATTCAGGTACTTGAAGTTGATGTTTATTAGCATAAGTCAAGGTCAAGATTACAGCCCCATCAGGAGCAGCCCACTGGCTGCTCAGCCCATCCTTAACTGACACTCTGATGCATCCAACATTCCACACAGACTAGGATTCCAATATGAAAACACACACACAGGGCTGAGCAGCTAGATACAAGTACATATACATTACATGAGAATACTACATTATCCTCTCCCTTTAATAATGTAAAACAAAAGAACAGAAGAGAAAACAAAGAGAATCTATGCACAAGAAAAATATACAACTTCCAAGAAATCTGTGACCCAGGGATAAATATGAAAAAGCATCACGAGAGGGAAAACAGAAATCTAAATTATTAAAGAAGGAAGAAAGCGAAAATAAATAAATAAACTGACACCATCCTCCTCCTTCAATAATTAACAAATTGAAAATAGAAAGGAATACATTAATGGCTCACAAAAGCCCACGACATTTAGTAAACTTAAGGGGACAACAAGACCCCAAACAGATTCATAATAAGAGAAACAAAATCATGGAAAATACTACTAGCATTAGAAGAATGTGGCAAAGATTAACTAAATACGCCACACCTCTAGTAAAGAAACACTGTTGGACTAAGACCAACGTGCAAAACTGTTCGCGACTAAAACCCAAAAGTCACGACAAACAAAACCTCCTCTCTAAAAAGATAAAATCCCAAGGCAGGGATTACAAACTTCATGAGGTAATGGGACTAAGCACCCACCCCAAAATGAAAAGCGATAATTAGGGAAAATGGGACTCTGAACCCACACCCATCCCAAGACAAGACAGGGATAACCTAAAAATAAGAAGAATAAATGGGACTGAAACCCATACCTAAAAGTAGCGCGTAAACAAGGGAACATGGGACTTGGAACCCACACCCATCCCACGACAAGACAGGGATAATCTAACTACATGAAAAGGTCATGGGACTCAAACCCACACCAAAATGCAGCGCAAGAACACAGGAAAATAGGACTTGGAACCCACTCCCATCGCAAAGTGAACAAGGGAAAATGGGACTTGAACCCACCCCATCCCAACGCTGGGATAAGTACCGTAGAAATGGGGTGATGGGACTTAAAACACTCACCCAAACTCAAGAAACAACATGTTCCAAAAAGGAAATGGGACTGTGCACCCACCCCTATGTTAACCACAACTCTAAAGTTAACATTTCTGTAGATAAACATAAGCAGTATACGAAATACATTTACAGGTTAAATAAAAACATTACACTGTGAATTTAAACTAAAATTTAAACCAAAAGCAAGACAGGCAGGTTTAATTAAATCATAACACCAATATCTTAAAATAAAGGGTGTGCCTGTCACCGAGTAAAGCTGCAGACAGGCAAGTTACATTGAAATAATACTCCATTTCTTAAAAATCAAAGGTGTGCCTGTCACCGGGATGATGAACAGGCATGAAGTAAGATAAATGTTCCACGTTGAAAAAGAGCAGTTTGAAGGTGCATGTTCGTGGCTAAAGCTAGAATTTTGAAACAGAATCTTACTTGGGGAACAGGAAACAGAACATTGGTGGCAGGATAGGCGCAGCTGGTGTCATGCTCGAAGAAGACATGACAAACAATCTTCCTTTTGAGCACACACGATGAGCAGACAGTTCCTTTTGAGCACACACGATGAGCAGACAGTTCGAAACTGCAGGCACTGGAGCTGGCAACATTTTCCCAAAACGAAAAGCTTTAATCAGAACTCTATGTATGCCCGCTCGTTGAGAATCAGTGTGCACGGCCTTTTCCTCAGGATTACGTGACAAGCAACAGAAGGCGAGCTTTGCGTCACATAAGAAAGAGGTGACAGCGTTGCCATGGTAACGATGGCGGCACGCTCATCACGTTGCTCCGGATGGCTCACGGCGGAGCAGAGGAACCAAGCAGCCGTGCTGACGTGTGGCAAAGAACATGACGCATACACTTGACTGAACCCAATTGCAAGGTTCGATTGCGTCACTAGAACAAACAGGCAGAGGAGGGGAAAGGAGCTCCTGACCAACGGAAATACTGGCTGAGAGAAAGCAGTTGGGCTCCTGACTAAACAGGTACAATACGTTATTCCTGTAAATAAAATGCTTCCAAAGTAAAAAAAAAAATAAACACATCTCAGATCTCCTTATAAATTCGGTTCCTTTGAGAGAATGTCATTTCACACAACAAGAGTAAATTTGGCAGGAAATACAGGAAATACCTTTAAATCCCCAAAGACATGCCGGTACACTCACTGCCAAAGAATGGGGAAAAAAATTCACTTGCTTCAGATACTTGCCTCTTTTAATTTCACTGCATGGCCATGGAGAAGGAAAGAAACCGTTTAGAGATAAACACTTGCCACGTAAAGACAAACAGCGTGCCCTCAAATCTTTGGGCCTGATTCACAGAACTAACTTAAGACAAAATCCTAAACTTAATACTTTTGGTATTCACAGAAGTTAGGATTTTGTCTTAAGTTTGTCTTAAGACAGATTTAAGACAAAATCCTAACTTAAGTCTGTCTTAAGACAAACTTAAGACAAAATCCTAACTTCTGTGAATACCAAAAGTAGTAAGTTTAGGATTTTGTCTTAAGTTAGTTTTGTGAATCGGGCCCATCGACAGTAAACCCAGAGGTTAATAGTCCTTGAAACTGCCTCTCACTAAAAGCACTAATTAGCCTCTCTCTGGTGGGCAAAGATGCAGAAATCATTCTTTTCTTTAAACATGGAAAGTTCTCGTTTTTTTTTAACTTGGCTTTGTTAGAGGCTTGAGGAATTTTTTTTAAAGTTTTACATGCAGCATGTAGATTAGATATCCTTGCAGAAAACAGACAGACACAGCTCACCTGCATATGGGCTGTCGTTGCGATGGACACCGATGGGGCAGGCAGGTAGCAGTTGGTCTGGTTACTTGAAAAGAATCTTTTGCCTTCAGGTGTGTGCTTCTTAATCAGCTTAATCTTAATTTCTTTTTATTTAGTTGCGTTTTAGGTTGCTGCTTAATCTTTCAAGAAGGTAAATCGTTGCTTGACAGTTGTAATAAGCTTACTTGTTAGTCTCTAGATGTGCTTCATGCTTTAAAGTTGTAGGTAAGTTGATCCATCGTCACCAAAATGTAGTGGGTAAGTCCCACAGGTACAGGTGTAGATAAGTAGACACCATAGACCAATTCAGGTACTTGAAGTTGATGTTTATTAGCATAAGTCAAGGTCAAGATTACAGCCCCATCAGGAGCAGCCCACTGGCCGCTCAGCCCATCCTTAACTGACACTCTGATGCATCCAACATTCCACACAGACTAGGATTCCAATAAGAAAACACACACACAGGGCTGAGCAGCTGGATACAAGTACAGATACATTACATGAGAATACTACATACCGGCAGCTCAGATGGGCCATATTAAGGAAGTGCGACATATGGCGAGGGGGATATCTGATCATTCCCCAGTGTGGGCCCTAATGGAGACAGAGGAACGACAGGTGGGAAGGGTGGCACCGATAAACCCTTGGTTTTTGAAAAATCCCTAAATCAGAAATGCAATAACTAAAGAAATAGAACTGTTTTTTATATTAAATGAGGGATCTTTGGAATCAACACAAACGTTGTGGGAAGCCATTAAAACAGTGATCAGGGGTCATGCACTCTCCCACATAGCGGGGGCCCATAAGGAGAAGGTGGCCCAGATGGCAGAGCTGGAAGAGGCGATACTCCGACTGGAGGGAAGGTTGGAGGAGAAGATGAGATAACAATTAATCATGTGCTAGAAATTAACACCAAAGAATACAATGACCTGGCCACGGAGGCAGCCAGCGAACACTATAGAGCCACGCAAAGCAAACTGTACGACATAGGGGACAAAGTAAGTAAACTCTTGGCATGGCTGGAAAGAAGGGAACAGGCCAATAGACTAGTGGTAGGACTGACGACGGAATCACAGGAATACCTGACAGAACCGCAAGAAATAGCACATGTGATTGCAGAATACTTCCAGAACATATATACATCGATTACGACCTCCACTGAGGAAGACACCAATGCCCTGCTGATGGATATGGCCCTCCCCGCTATCTCTGGAGAGGATTCCACCAGCTTAGATGAGGAGCTCACTCATACTAAGCTTGAGTGGGCTATTCAGGAGCTACAGTCTGGGAAAGCGATGGGTCCCAACGGATTACCCATCGAACTGTAAAAGCTGGCACCAAGCAAGATAGCGCCACATCTCACTGCCATGTTCCTGGGGAGTCGTGACAAGGATATGCTCCCAGAGGTTCAAACCAAAAAGGAGAAGCGTAGAGGTACTGATAGAATCACCCTCCAAAGTAAGCTTTTATAACCACAGAGATTCTATAAAAAAAAAGTGAATGAGTGATGTTTTTATATATATTTTTACCATTTACAACAGGGTGCTAGGCTCTCTCTTACACGTGGAAAGATGGGAGCACAATTTGCTTTTTAAAATACCCCTCACACTCTAAAAAACCAAGTAGAGTCATGCTTCATCATAGGGGTCTTCCCGCCCCTATAACGGGACGGGGCGTGCTACGACCAGACGAAATACGCGGGAGCACTAAGATGTGACAGAGGCAATGTGTGGGTGTATAGGAATCAGTGAAAGTGTAGGGACCTAACACTAGTGAGTGTGCAAAAAGTGAAAAAAATGAAAAAGATTTAAAAATTCCCTGGCTTGGTAGAAAAAAACAAATTTATTAGCTTCTCCAGCTGGGAACATTAAGAAGGGGTTGTGTGGTAGAGCATTAGCCACTACCATGTCGACATGTTTCGTAAGCAGTCCCCTACTGCTTACTCATCAGGACCAAAAGAACAGTCCCTACTGTTATTTACTCAGTTTCTAACAAGTGATGCCTACTGTCCTATAAACAACCAACAAAAATAAGTTGGCTGTTTAGGCCTCAGGGCATGAGTTGGCCCAAGTGAGGCAGAAAAAATCGACCTATTATGGTCTCTGTAAGAAAAAAGGAAGAGAAAAACCAACATAAATTTATGCATGGACATTGTTTTCTGAATGGGAAAGAAAACAAACAAACGAACAGGTTTTTTCGTGTAGAGGACCACAATTTCAAATATTCAAAGCGGTTCTTTTTTCATACATGAAAATCAGCATGTAATTATGTGTCTCTCGGTATCACTGCCCTTTGTGGGAGACACCAATGGTACCGTTTTGTCGGGACCTTTATCATAGTATCACACACACACAACAACAATCGTGACTCAATGCATTTACAACAGACAACAGACTAACAGAAGAGAGGGGAGGGGGACCTCCTTGCTAATGTTTCTGAAATGATAATGGTGACATACTTATCTCAGCAGTTATCTATGCCCCATGAGGTTTTGCAGGCGAAGGGTAATCTGCGCAGTTTACTATGGAAGACAAGGTTTCATTTCAGGTGTTTGTTTAAAAAGCGCAGCGAGATATCAGTGCGTTTTATCTGCCCCTGCGACCCGTTTTTTAGAGACTCAAGGTCGGAGTCTATTACTTACGTCTCTGCTGCAAAAAGAAAGCATTGTTCCTACCCCCGTGCACCTCCGAGGATTGCCGGGCTCAAGTGACACTGTGTTTTTGTTGTCCGCAACGAACCATTTATCTTTTTACATGACAAAACCTTTAAAATAGATTGGTCTAAAATTTCATGGCGATGTACTAGGGACTGGATAATCCTTATTATAAAAACAGCGAGTAGATTGGCTAGTGAGCTAAAAGTGGAGATACAGACCATAGAAGTACGTATCAAAAGCTATGAATCTCCAGCTGATATCAAGAAATATTTAGACGAAATGAACAAAACCTTAAATGAGTTTGAAACTAATCTAAAAGACAGTAAATACGATAAACTAAAAAAAGACAACAGCCGATGGACAAAGGAGAGAATCTATCCCTATATCAGGGACGATTATAAAACAACCAATGACAACGTAACAGATGATGAAACATCTGACTCAGGTTCAAACAGCTCAAGCTCGAGTAGAAATAGAAGCCCGAGGTCACGTCGAAATAGGAGGAATTTCCGGAGACCCAATTTCAGGGGTTCAAGAGGATGGAATACCTTCAACCCTCCCATGATGTACCATCAGCAACAACCATATGGACCACCACCCTTCCAGCATCCACAAGGAGGCCTGATTTATAACATTATCATTTCAGAAACATTAGCAAGGAGGTCCCCCTCCCCTCTCTTCTGTTAGTCTGTTGTCTGTTGTAAATGCATTGAGTCACGATTGTTGTTGTGTGTGTGTGATACTATGATAAAGGTCCCGACAAAACGGTACCATTGGTGTCTCCCACAAAGGGCAGTGATACCGAGAGACACATAATTACATGCTGATTTTCATGTATGAAAAAAGAACCGCTTTGAATATTTGAAATTGTGGTCCTCTACACGAAAAAACCTGTTTGTTTGTTTGTTTTCTTTCCCATTCAGAAAACAATGTCCATGCATAAATTTATGTTGGTTTTTCTCTTCCTTTTTTCTTACAGAGACCATAATAGGTCGATTTTTTTCTGCCTCACTTGGGCCAACTCATGCCCTGAGGCCTAAACAGCCAACTTATTTTTGTTGGTTGTTTATAGGACAGTAGGCATCACTTGTTAGAAACTGAGTAAATAACAGTAGGGACTGTTCTTTTGGTCCTGATGAGTAAGCAGTAGGGGACTGCTTACGAAACATGTCGACAAGGTAGTGGCTAATGCTCTACCACACAACCCCTTCTTAAAGTTCCCAGCTGGAGAAGCTAATAAATTTGTTTTTTTCTACCAAGCCAGGGAATTTTTAAATCTTTTTCATTTTTTTCACTTTTTGCACACTCACTAGTGTTAGGTCCCTACACTTTCACTGATTCCTATACACCCACACATAGCCTCTGTGACATCTTAGTGCTCCCGCGTATTTCGTCTGGTCGTAGCACGCCCCGTCCCGTTATAGGGGCGGGAAGACCCCTATGATGAAGCATGACTCTACTTGGTTTTTTAGAGTGTGAGGGGTATTTTAAAAAGCACATTGTGCTCCCATCTTTCCACGTGTAAGAGAGAGCCTAGCACCCTGTTGTAAATGGTAAAAATATATATAAAAACATCACTCATTCACTTTTTTTTGATAGAATCTCTGTGGTTATAAAAATATATATGCTCCCAGAGGGCCAGAGGCTGGGCACAATAGTGGTTATTCATAAGAGTGGTAGGCCCAGGGATAGATGCTCCTCCTACAGACCGATATAATTGATAAGCGCAGAAGCTAAGATCCTAGCTAAATTACTGGCCACCCGTCTTTTGGAGGTAATAACGAAGCTTGTACAGCCAGACCAGTTTGGATTCATGCCATCAAGGAATACTTCACTAAACCTCCGGCGCCTACATGGAGTCATGGGTAGAATAGAGATACTGAGAGAGGAGGTGGTAGTGATGTAATTAGATGCCACTATGGCCTTCGATACCATCGAATGGCCCTATATTGTAGTGGTCCTGGAAAAAATGGGCTTTGGATCTAACTTCATTAGCTAGGTGAAACTCCTATACAGCGAACCATTGGCACAAGTAGTGGTCAACAACAGAAAGTCAGGGGCGTTGTGCTGAGGAGAGGCACCAGGCTGGGCTGTCCCCTATTCCCGCTGCTTTTTTCCTTATTGCTGGAAACCCTGGCGTGGTGGATAAGGTGAGACCCAGTTATGAGAGGATTGCAGTGGGCAGAGGATTGGGAGGACTGAATCTCCTTGTATGCAGACGATATTTTATTACATCTGGCGTCACCAAAAGCCTCTATCAATAGAGACACTGCATATCTTCACGAACTTCGGCAAATATTCCAGCTATCAAATAAAGTGGTCTAAATCAGCCATTTATGTATTAAGAGGTGATATTCCGATCCTGCCTAGAAGGGTTTAAATATCTAGGAATCTTTGTTACCCAAGATCCAGCTCTTTCATACGAGCGGAAACTCCCTCCTCCCTTTGTAAAACTCAAACGAGATATACAATATTGGAAATCCCTCCTACTGTCCGTACTGGGGTTGTGCCGCTTTGTTTATAAGGATGTCACTGCCGCAATTCCTTTATATATTAGAGAACTCTTCAGGCCCAGTACATGCAGAACATTTCAAAAGTATTCAGAACGCACAGAGGGAACTATTGTAGGAGCAAAAACCACAGCGAATATCGACCGAAAAACTGATCAGAGGGTGGTATGATGGAGGTATAGGGCTCCCAGGCATGAAAAAATATTACTGGGCAGCATAATTGACACCAATTAACCAGAGTATGTATAGACCCAGTGAAGGCCCTGGCTATAGCATGGATAGATGGCTCCGTCCTGAAGTGCACTACACCAGGATACTGTACACGGAGTCAGCAAAATTAAACTTAATGGGCCCAACCAAACACACAAGCTTAACATGGTACACCGTGAATAAAAGCATGGGATGGGACGGGACACTAACGCAGGTGACCTCACTGTGGGGCACAGCAAATTAGGCAACCTGAGGAAGTCAAAAGGCTTTGCAGCCTGGGATATGATTGGCATTTCCCGGGGTGGCAATATATGAAAAAAGGGGGAGGTGATCACATTTGCTCAGTTGCAAAAAGAATAAGAATTGGCCGACAAAGAACAGTTTAGATATTTACTGATCCAACATGCACTACAAGCGGCCATTCCGCAAGTCAAGTCGCTTCCTGAGTCCTACCCACATGAAGATAGGGTCCTAGAAGAATATATGCCTAAAAAAGCGATCTCATTGGTATATAAAAAATTAATAAACAATATGCCCGATCCCCTTCTCCAGCTCTGAGGTTATTAGGAGGTGGACGCAGCGGAGATGGAGGATGGGGAATGTCAGGAAGCTCTATTGTCCGCTAAAGAGGTTGCAGTCTCATCAAAATTACGACTAGTGAAACTAAAAATACTACATAGACCTGGAATTGTGTGTATATCCAGCGCTATTGGCTAAAGGTAACACAGTGCATGACAATTGTACTGGGCAAGCAAGTAGAGCCCAAGGTGAAACTATGTATCTTGAATGTATGGGACCCCACAGACATGAACAGGAAAGAACGAAACTGGGTGGTGCTGGGGCTGATGATAGCCAAAAGAAATATAGCAAAATTGTGGGGAGTACCTGAGATGCCTACATTAAATATGTGGAAAAAAGATATGGATTGGTGCATGGTGATGGAGAAGACGGTGTATTTATCATGCGGCTGTCCCAATAAATGGTCACAGATTTGGGAAAAATGGAATGTCTATAGAGGGAACATTTGTGAACCCCCTCAGATAGCCAGTCACTTGACACTAGAGATTAATTTAAACTAGGGTGGGAGGCATTCAATAAGCTAAAACAAAATGTACAAAAGAAAATGTATACTATGTGAGCATAACAAAGTTGGAAATATACTTGAAATGTATTTACGATGTCAACAATAAAAAGGGATTTAAAAAAAACATTGTCATACTGAATATAGGAATGGCAATTGCGGCCAAAACCGTGGTCGCTGAAAAACCGACTCATCTCCCTGTTAATCTTCCTGCGTGCCCTGTCCAATGCTGCTAGCTTCACAGCACCCCTCCACTGCCTGCGGGGTATAAACTCTGTCCAGATTACAAAGCAACCAGACCACTGAGCCTTTAACTGCTTTAAGTCATGTTTCATGGCTGTCATCAGGACCACAATTTTCTCCAGGACAAAAACATGTTCCCCAGATGGAGAACCAACACATCCTGACATCTTCCTCCCACCAGCATGCCATTTAAACACCAGATCAATTTGAGCCATCTCATACTCCCTTTTCCTCGCCAGGTAACAGGAAATAAGTGCCGGTCGAACCCCTAGTTGGTACAATAGCCCCTCTTAGCCGCCTGAATGTCCTACTATCCAGATGGATACATCTTCTACTGCCAGTCCCGAAATAGAACCTGAAACATAAACAGCAGTAAATATTCATATGGAAAGCCGGACACACTCCCCTCGATGCACTTACATAGCTCTGGAAGAAATCAGAGGACCAGTTTCTCAGCCACATGATGGCCTTCCATGCCCAGCGTAATTGCCAGCCTTGGTCGCAGCGCCAATTCAGAATGAGTTTGTCCATAGTCAGAAGGAGTGGCCCCCAATGCCACTAGCACTTTGCGTAAAAGAGAGAGGAGCTGGAAGGCAGTTTACTCACGCTCTCAACCGGTGCTGGAAAACTACCCAGTTGGAAACCCCTCTTTGTGCAAACCACTTGTAACGCCATGCCATTGGGCAGAGGCCCGACGCCAGAAGCACCTATAACACTATGGATTTCCCTTGTGCCCTGTGGTCCTTGGATCTGCGCAGCCACACCAACAACCTGCTCTCTCTCCTTGTGACATCCTCCCATGTCACTCGCCCCTCTCCCTACAGCCCAGCAACTCAGACATTCAGAAGGTGCCAAAGAACATCCAGGACATTGGGGTGGAAAACCTGCCCACCTCCTTTTCTCTCCCATAAACCAACAGCCGGTGCCGTAGCACCCAGCAGAACAAGTTCCATGATAAGGACCTCTGAGGTCTCTCAGCAATCGAGCATCCTTCACCCCAGTTCCCTGGCTGACAGGTAGTAACCCCACATCAATTTGTCCATGAAAGCAATACCCGCAAGCTTCCTTGCAATTGTCATGCGTGGCAAGCTGGATAAATTGAACCACATCTTCGGACCTATGCCACCCCACCTCCCTGCGCCCCTGAAGCCAGAAATTCTAAACAAGCCTGACCATAAGCTCTCTTAGTCTATACAGCTAGGTACCCTACCACCAATTGCACATCCTGTGTTGCCTACTGACCACATCCCCACTGGCATAGGCATTTTACAGCTGTCTGCTCCCTGTGCCCCAACCCGTGCTGCCACAGGTTCTTCAACATCGGGTACCTCGCTTTCTTCGAGGCTATCCTCCCCATAATCCAATATTGACACCCCCATGGTGTCCTCTGCCCTGGCCCAGTTCGTGCCTGCCCTCACATACTGGCTTGTCAACGTTGCAGTGGCCTGTGCCATGGCCGGCATCTGGCGGCCAGGGGGGCTGTATGAAACTGACCATACCAGGCTGCCAACACCACCGGTCCTTCTTCCACATCAAAGGAGCTGGAGATCGCAGAAGACCAACCCGCTGTAGGAGCCAATGAGGTCGTCCTGGACCTACTTCTGTTGGATGTGACGGAATCCCCTATTGGCCCCCGGCGAACTGCTCTGGGCCCAGTCATCTCTTCACCTCTGTGCCTTTGAGCTGCGCCAAGCTCCTCCAAGTCCGGAAAACTGGGATGCTCCTCTTTCTGGAAAAAAGAGGACAGGACTGGTGTGCTGGTGCCCCTGTCCCCACTGCATCTCCCTCGGGTGCCCAAGAAAACTGGCGCCGTCCGACTCAGCCATCCTTGCTCTCGGTGAGTACACCACTCTGGTCCCTGCCTCCTCACCCACAACTACTGCACCGCACCTACCCCCGCCCCTGATCATCAGACTCCTCCCCTTCCTCCTCACCACACCATTCCTGCATGGACTCCACAAACGCAGATGCCGGCCACTGACTTAATTGAGGGCCCCCCACTCATACCGGACCTAGCCAGCCCCCCACTGGTCATTGGGCCGCCTACGCTGCCACAACATCCCACTGTCCACCATCGCCAAGCGTTCTTGAAGGCCTTTGAGGACCCTCTGCAGCCCGTTCCACCAACCTAGCCAGGGATCATCCTCTAGCCCCAGGGACTCCCCTGCGCCCTCCCAGCCTGTATCTGCCTGATGGAGCCCAAATAAAGCTGGGGCCCTGGAAAATTGCACAGTGGTTCCTCCCCACCCTCCCTGCTCACTCTCCAGTCTAGGGCATTCAAGCCAGCAGTAGGCGCTGCATCAGTTTCCTACACCCGGCATTGGTCATTCAGCATGGAAGGGTCATCCGACACCTCCCACTCATTCTGTATCCCCTGGAAAGCGGGAGACACTGCATTGGCCTCTGCCCTCCCAACCACTTTTCTTTTGCAGTCCCTTACACCCTTCTGGGACGCGGACGGGCAGCTACCTGTTCCTAATAGGGGGGCGCTGCTTCAGCCAGCGCAGACACCTCCCTCGAAGCTGCCAACTCGCCTTGGCCACCCCTCCACTATGCGGCACTGATGCAGACCACAGAAGCGCTGAGGCAGCGGTCTCCCTTACTGTGCCAGCCTCATCCCCGGGAGAGGAGCCCCAGCACCTCGAGTGTGACGGTCAGTGCACCAGCGTTTACTGCCAGCTGGCGAGAGCGTGCGCATAAAAAAAAATTGGGTGGAGCTACGAGTTCGTTCGCGCCTAACCACCACACTGTGTGCGCGTTATTCTGTTCAGCTCGCAGTAAGGCCCGCGCGCACTGCACAGCGGGAGGCTGCCCCCCGCATTCACCACATTGGTGACGAGGAACGAAGCAACACACGCCTGCTCTTTCCCCGCTGGGCTGCATTTCGCTCTGAGAAAGCAATGAGGACTCCTCAGGAGTACTGCAGGCCCCGCCGGGCGACACCGTGATTGACCGTACCTCGCCTCATCGCCTGTGCAGGCAGCATTTAGGATGCAGCAACTACTCAGCAGCTCTCCACCGCCTCCACGCCACTTATCCGGCCATCGGCGCCACGCCACAGGGGTGAGTCTTGCATGCCCAGGGGAAGGTCACAAGGACACAGAGTTGATCTATGCAGGCCTGGCGTCTGACATTCAACCGAGCATACGTGGGCCCACGCGACGCCCAGTGCCTTGCACCACCACCTGCACACCTAGGCCTACCACAAAGAGACAGCTTCCTTGCTAAGCTGCACATCGGCGCCCACGGCTAGCACCATTGGGGATCAAGACAACGCCGCCCTGTCCCTGCGCCAGCGACTCCGCAGCACCCCCTCAGGTGTCCTTCCTCCATTCTGTGAGTCTGCAGACCCCACCACGGCTGTGCCAAGGTGGCAGGCCTGGCTTGGCCGCCTGGAATACTATTTCATCGCCACAAGGGAGAAGGATGGGGTAGTAAAACGTTTGTTGCTGCTTCATTATGCAGGGGAAGAGATCTACCTTCACGGCCCTAAACGCTCACTTCGGCCCCCAAATGAACCCAGACTTCGAACACTTCAAGCTGAGGCAAGCCAAGCAAAGGGAGGGTGAGTCGGTAGACCCTTTTCAAGCACGGCTCAGAGAACTAGCCGCCACTCACCTCGTGGGGGATCAAGCCGCAGAAGAAATCAGAGCCCAGCTGATCCTTGAGATACGCAGCAAAGTCCTGCGAGGCCTCATACTCAGGCAGCCGAACATACTGATGAATGCCATCCTCATACTGGCACAGTCTCAGGACCTGTCGGCGGCGCAAGTGGAAGAAATGGACATGGCGTTAGTGCGAGGGGCGGATTAGAGCATCGCCGTCAAAGCAGAAAGGACTGACGCAGTCAGAACAAGCGACAAGACCTACAGACCACGAGATTGCCAGCCGCAGACCCCAAGGAACCACTGCGGATACTGTGGGTACGAGGAACACCCTTCACAGGCATGCCCGGCACAAGGGAAAACCTGCACTAACTGTGGCATCGCAAATCACTTTGCGTCAATGTGCAGAAAGCAGGCACAGCGCAAAGAAGGAAACCGACCCAAGCATATGAGGAGGATGGTCCGACAATGATTGCAGGTCTCACTAGCATCACAACCCGGAGGGCAGAAGAGAGAAAATACAGCCTACAAAAGAGATGAGTCTACATCAGAATGGAGAACATCGTTTACAACGCAGTGTTTACACCGCACTACCTTCACCACGTGGCCATTACAACGCAAGTCGTTACTACGACTTGCGCTGGATGGCGCTGTTGGTTAAGAAATATTGTAATTTTATATTCCAACACCTACCCTACTGTTAGGTGGGCTGGTGTTGGAATATAAAATTATAATAATCCTCAATCCGCGCCCTCCAACGCAAGTCGTGATAACGACTTGCGTTGTAGAAACCGCGTTGTCAAGTACCGAGATCTAAAAGATCACGTAGTACTGACATACATCCCATCAGAAGACGAAGGGAAGACGTACCTAATCTCATTCACCCGAGCTCTGAAGAGTAGGAGGCGACCCCAACCTCGCTGCACAATACAAATTGCAGGGACAGACTTCAATGCAGTAACCGACACCGGAGCCTTAGTGACTGTAATGGGGGTCAAGCAATACAATAAGCTGAGGCCCAAACCGGAACTCAGACCCTCGAAGGCCCAGATATTTGTGTATGGGAGCAACTCGCCAGTGACTCTCTGAGGCAAAATGACGGTGCCAGTGCGGTCAGGAAGCATCAAGATCACCATCGACATCCATGTCATTAACCAGGAGGTAGACACACTGCTCAGCAGCCACGCGGCTGAAGACCTGGGTCTGGTGATGTTCGCCATGAGAGTACAAGCAGACCAGACAGAAGAGCTGCTGAGCCAGTTTGAGGACCTGTTCAAGGGGCTAGGGAAGATAAAGAGAGCCCCCATCTGACTACACATACACCCGACTTTCTTGTCAACAGCCCTAAGACAGCAGAGGATCCCTTTCCACATCCGACCACTGGTGGAGGAAGAATTACAGAAGATCGAAGATCAAGGGGTCATAGAGCAAGTGTCCAGGCCCATGCTGTGCGTGTCAACCATGGTAATCGTGGAAAAACCTCGCCAACCGGGGAAGATCAGACTCTGCATTGACATGTGCCTCCCTAACAAGGCCATTTGGCACAAACGTCATATAACGCTGACTATGGACAACATCGTGGCCGATATGAATGCAGGCTATCACCAACTAGCCCTTGCCAAAGACAGTCACTACATATCAACCTTCAACACGCACCTAGGCCTCCGGAGGTATAAACGGCTGAATTTCGGCATATCCTCTGCAAGGAAATGTTCCAGAATACCGTCAAAGGGATCCTGGTCGGACTACCTGGCATCTTAAACGTGAGTGATGATATCCTCATTCACTCAAAGACAGCGGAAGAACATTACCGGCATGTGAGAGCCATGCTAAAGAGACTCCCGGACCACGGGGTCACCCTACACAAAGAGAAGTGCATGCTGTTCCACCAAAAGATAGAGTTCTTCGGCTACATGTTTACCCAAGAGGGCGTAGAGGTCGATCCATGGAAATCCCAAGCCATCAAGATTGCAGCTGCCCCACTTACCGTAGCAGAAGTACGCAGTTTCCTGGGAAGGGCCACGTACTGTGGCCACTTTAATCCGGACCTAGCTACCCTCACAGAGCCCCTCCGAAATCTTACCCGGGTAGATGCCATGAGGCCATGGGGTCCAGCCGAAGAGACGGCATTCCAGGCCGTCAATAAAGCCCTCCTCAATCACACCACGCTGGTGTACTTTGACCCTGTGAAGAGGACAGAAATACTTGTAGACGCTAGCCTCGTGGGCCCGTCCTCACACAAGAACAGAAGCCCGGACGCTGGGCCGCCCTAGCAGAATCCAGCAAAGCACTATCCCGACTGAGAAACAATACTCTCAAATTGAAAGAGAAGCCCTAGCAATCCGTTGGGGCTGCAGACACTTCCACTTGTACATATGCAGACAACCGTTTACTGTAGTCACGGATCACCAAGCGCTGGTGCTGCTATTCAGAGGATCAGCGCCACACCCGCCGCCACGCGTTAAACGGTCTCCAACACTACGACATGGACGTGATCTACCGGCCCAGCACCAAGAAACCGTCCAACTTCCTATCGCGACACCCAGACACAACCAAAAAAAGTAGTGAAGCCCAGTAATGATGACACTGAAGAACACCTGGAGATGATCGTGGTGCTGACGTGCCCTCGAGCACTGACGCTCGAAGAAGTAGCCACCGCAGCCGGGCAAGACCCAGTCGTAATCAAGGTATGGGACACTATCCAAGGAGGGCTTTGGCGTCAATTCCTACAGTCTGCAAACACATGGTCAAGCCCAGAGAAGGAAAGCCTGATGCACATGTGGAGGGTCCGGAACAAACTAAACCTCACCCAAGGAGGCATTCTCCTCAGAGGACCCTGAATCGGAATACCTGCAGCTATGAACAACCCAGCTCACCCATAGAGGGCACCAAGGAGTGGAGAAGATGAAGGCCTGCATGAGGGAAAAGGTCTGGTTGCCAGGGATGGTTGCCCGGGTAGAGGAAACCATCCGGAAGTGCCCATCCTGCCAATTAATGAGCTGGCCCGAAAGACCAGCGCCCATCCTCACAGAAGAACACAGCCAAAGCCCATGGGCAAAAGTGAGCGTGGATTTTGGAAGTTTCCCTGATGGACGTGTCACACTAGCCCTCATCGATTGCTACTCCAAATATCCAGTGGTAGAAGTCGTGAACTCAACGGCCTTCCGGCATGTTGGCCCTGCCCTAGAGAAAATATTGAGAACAAAGAAGGCTTGGGTCCTAAAACCTCCTGGACTGGACCACTGTAAATATAAGAGAAAAGAGTGTGTGGCAAAGGACTAGTTTGCACACTTTAAAGAGAATACCCTAGACCATCAAATCTAGATTGTTATTGCTTTATTTAGCTTATTTTAAATGATTTAGATTAGCGAAGCAAATAAATATATTTTGATGTCTTAGAAAAGAAACCTTCCATTTACAGAACACCACATTTACAAAAACACATTTATACACAATGTTATATTCTACTTAAAAACGAAAAAATTCAAAGACAAAAATGACAAGTGAAACAAACTTAGACAATCGTGTGAAATAACAGGATCACTGAAACAATATCGATGACAAAAATATAGAACTACCATAATATCGATTAAAAAATATAGAATGCCAAAATATCGACTTCCTATCTCCAAACAGGTGAGTACAAAAATAGTGAATCAAAAATATCGTTGTAAAAAATATAGTTAGTCAAAATATTGAATTTTTTAAAATGCTTTAAAGTAATTAAAAATTAATTAAATAATAAACATAATTAACTTAAACATACTTAAAATACTTAAATAACCTTAAAATTAATAAATAATTAATGTAAGTTAAAAAAAACATGCAAATTGATTTGTTAATACATCTATATATATGAACGTAATATTAAAAAAAATATATACAATATTTTTACAATAGGATAGTGGAAAGGGGGGGGGCGTGGCCAACTGCCGAGCATGGCGGCAGCTTGAAGCGGGAGCTCCCCAAGGCATAGCGGCCCGCCTTAACATCCGTTCACTTATCCGCCTTATCGCCCGCCCGAAGAAGCGGCATCGGCTCGGAGACCCGAGCGGCACTGATTGATCCGACCCCGGCGGCAGTCCGATGCCGGGAACTGCGCCACTTTGAAACGACGTGCTGAGGCCTGTGACTGTCTGGCCGCACCGGACTGTCGTACCTGGTGAGCCCGGGCGGAAGTGCATCCTGCTCGGCTTGGACGCATTGGCAACAGCCGGCCCCTTCGGGACACGAAAACGAGAAGTGCTCCGGCGCTCCGCATTGCCGGCGCGGACCCCCGTAAGTGCAGTAGGGACTGCCGCACCTAGGACTGGTTACCTAACCCGTCAAAACACAACGCAAGTACCAACGCAAGCGGGGATACCCCTGGGTCCCGGTCAGCACCATATTGGGGAGAGGAGACGATCAGGCGCAGCGCTCACGCAACAGGGTGGGAAAGATCGCATCGGAGACCCTGCCATCCTCCCACAGTGCCAATAATCCGTGTTCCCACGCAAGAGTAATGGGGGGACGGGACTGAACCCTTGAATCTTGGCACAGAGAGAACATCCTACTGGGGCGTCCATAGTGGTGACCGACCCCTCGAGAGGCGCCGTGGCTGACCAAACAGTTGCACCCTAACGCTGCTGGACTGGGGTGCCCCCCTGCTGCGCTGTGGGGGTCTGAACACAGTTAGCAAGGTAAACCCTGCCAAGGGAACAACGAAGACACACGGAGCACCGAGGCAAGGCATATTGAAGTGGATGTGAGGGGCCGGGGTGGCCACGCGACAAGCCGCACAAATACAGCACTGGGACCGGCGTGCTGCTCATCGCGACCGACGACTGCACCGCGCCTGGGCCCTGTGGGAGACAAAGCGAGCTCTTGAAACCAGTGAGACACCCACCCAACTGCACACTGCCTGACGCCCGAGGGAGCCACGTAGCTCATTGATGCATGGTACTGAGAATATCGCCGAGAACAGGCTATACATTCACAAACACGACGCCATGGCAGGCAAGGGTACAAGGAGTACGTCGACACAGGCGAAACTCGACAAATTTGCGTACAGCCAGCACGGACACTCTCAGAATGGCGGGCGTCATTCCACAGGCGCAGCCTCAGATGCAGACGGAACAAAAAAGGTAACCTTAGAAGACATTATGAAAACCCTCTCCGAGGTACAGACAACGGTGGGTTCCATTTCTTCCGAAGTTAATCTGCTAAGGGCGGACTTTAAGAAAATGTCGGAAAGGGTGTCTCAAGTGGAGGTAGTTACCAAGTCGCTCATTGAGGACACTTCGGACCTGCAAGTGGCGATGGAACGAATGGAAAAAGTCACCAAACAACTACAGGACAAGCTGGACGATCAGGAAGGGCGCTCCCGGAGAAACAACGTCCGCATCCTAGGCCTTCCGGAATCGGAAGGAAAAGGTGCTATGGATTTGTACGTCGAGGACCTCATCAAAACTAAGCTACAACCTAAAGGCCTGTCACACTTTTTCTCTGTTGAAAGGGCGCACCGGGTTCCTGGCGGTGCGGCCAAGCCAGGAGCCAGGAGACCTTGCGTATTAATTTGCACTTTCATCTGCGATCCCTCAGACGCAGAATTAAGAATGAATGCAGTATGTATGATAAGAAAGGGGTGTATGTACTTGTGAGAATGTTTATTGTTTTGTATATTGTTTTCTCTGCATGTAATAGTCTTTTACTGATGGTATTATAATATGATGTGTTTTATACTATGTGTTTTTTGAAAATCATATAAACTGATGCGATACATTGATAAATGAAAAAACTTTTGTACTAAGAAATATAACTAAAAGAAAAAAATAATAAAATTATAAAGTTCCAAAAAAATCTTTTCTTGATGTTTGCCCTTATGTGTTAAAATACAAAAAACTAAAGTGTTGGATATGTTCCATTAAAATTATAGAGGTCAAGGGGGAATATAGATTATTTGTTAATGCAAGCCAGGAGCCACACCGCGGCCTGTACTGGCTAGACTATTTAATTTTAGAGACAGGGACGCCATCCTGCAAGCGGCCAGGGTCTCACCGCCTGTAAAAATTCAGAACTCGACTTTGGCCTTCTTTCCGGACTACACGGCGGAGGTGGCTAGGCGCCGGAAATCATTCACTGAAGTGAAAAAGACGCTACGTGACAGAGGGCTGCCATACTCGATGCTTTTCCCCGCCAAATTGCGGATTGTAGCCGACGGAAAAACGTGGTTTTTTGATACGCCGGAGGTGGCACAAGAATGGCTTGATGGATGGAGACAGGTGGGCCAACCCCAGCGCCCGCACAGGGACCGCCAGAACCAACGTAACGGAAGACCGACGGAACACCCATCCAGTAGCCCCACGAACGAGGAAGGCGCCGCAGGACTGGAGTCTGATCTTGAGAGGGACCCACTTGATTCAGGACAGCCTGTCAGGGTATGAATGAATGGCTGCGTGGGGGACAACACGCTTGCAGCCTTTGGGACCTTGAAGCTGATGGAGCTGAGTAGGGCGGGCATTGGCCGGTGCCTGTAGGGGACTCACCAACCCCACGAGCAAGTAAGATAGTTAGGGATGGGATTAAGCACTCTGCCAAGTTGGGGTTGCAGGCGGGAAGTCGTCCGTGGTGCAGGGGAGCAGGGGGGGGGGGGAAAGTTGTATTGTTACTGTTATTGTTCTTAGTCATCACTGCTTTTATGTGGAACACGGCCCCGCTGAAGGCCGTACACTCCTGGTACCCTAGCACACGTCATTGCATATGCGTTGCACCCCACTGCCACACACCAGTAACACTGGCCACAAGCCCAGATGGCCCAACAGGAACGAAATGCACCCGCTGAGGGCGCCCCTGCATTGACAGCGGTACCCCCCCTGAAACTACTCGCATGGAATGTTAGAGGCCTGGGAGACAAAATTAAGTGAGGTTTGGTCCTACAGACCGTCAAACGCCACGGGCCTGATTTAGTAATGCTTCAGGAAACACACCTGGCAGGGACTACATGCAAAGCACTCGACAGACATGGGTATGCCATGGCGGTACACGCAGAATTCACTACGGGATCCAGGGGCACAGGGATACTCCTCAAAAAGAACTCGTCCTTTATGATTGAAAGCCGCAGGACGGACGACCAGGGTCGCTTTGCGGCGCTACATGGCCAATGGGAGGGGAGGCCCCTCAGTGTGGTATCCGTGTACATCCCCCCGGCACTCCACTCTACAGCACTGCCAGCGCTTGGACAGTTTCTCCTTGACCGCCCAGAGGGCGATATGATCATTGGGGGGGACTTTAATGCAATAACAGACCCCTTGCTGGACACCTTTCCCATACGAGACCGCCCGAGAGGGGCTGCCAAGCTTCCTGGTTTTCTGAGCGCACTAGGCCTCACAGATGTCTGGCGTCAGTTGAACCCCACGGCGACGCAGTACACGCACTACTCCTCTACACATAACAGCCTCTCACGTATTGATTACTTTTTCTTTCTAGGGGTGGGATTGGGATCAATAGACAAACTAGAAATTCTACCCAGAGGCATATCTGATCACTCCCCAGTGTCCCTCCACCTTACTACCAAAGAGAGGAAGCGCGCCAGAATGTATCCAATATACCCTAACTATTTAACAGTCCCTGGAATCAGGAAGAAACTCAAGTTGGCCACAGCGCACTATTTTACCGAAAATACAGGGACAGTTTCATCGCCCTCGATGCTTTGGGAAGCGTACAAAGCAGTCCTGCGCGGTGCAGCCATAGCAGCGATAACAGGGCATAAACGGGACTCCAGAAGTGAACTCGCAAAATTGGAGCTGGCACTCCACACCGCAAACGCCGCCCACATGTCGGACCCCACCCCTGAAACGACACATGCGCTACACCTCCGACAGCAGCAACACCAGGCTCACCTCACAACGACTACTAAGGGACATTTGGCAAACACCGCACATAGAATATATGACGTGGGTGACAAGGCTGGGAGGATGCTGGCTTGGTTGGACAAACGGGGCGGTAGTAACAGAGGGATACAGAGACTCTACGCACATGATGGCCAGCTACAGACACACCCTGAACAAATAGTACGCACCTTAGCACGCCACTATCAAGAAATATACACCCCGGTGCGGACCGTCACGGAACGGGAGGCGATGGCTTCGCTCGAACACATATCCCCGTGCTCTCGCAAGAGGCACAGCAGGAACTAGACACTGAATTGACAGAGGCAGAAATCCAATTGGCAATACAGGCGCTGCAGTCCGGCAAGGCATTAGGGCCCAATGGACTGCCCGTTGAATGGTACAAAGCGACGGCTTCCGTGTTGAGCAAACCCCTGCTGAATATGTATGTTGAGAGTGTGGAGAGGGCGGAACTCCCACTTGACCAGCGCACGGCCACGATAGTGGCCATTCCTAAACCAGCTAAGCCGCCAACTGAATGCACCTCGTACCGGCCCATTTCATTGCTCAACGTTGAAGCGAAAATATTGGCGAAACTCTTGGCCAGTCGCTTAACCCAGCACCTACACACCCTGATACACCCCGATCAATCGGGTTTCATGCCACACAGGAGCACGGCACTGAATCTGCGGAGGGTCCATGGGGTGCTGGCACGGACACATCTCCTTTCAGAACAAGCTGTAATTTTATCCCTAGACGCCAAAATGGCTTTCGACCTGGTGGAATGGGAGTATCTATTGGCAGTCCTAGCTCGTATGGGCTTTGGCCCGAAATATCTTGCGTGGGTACGGCTACTGTACACTTCACCAGTGGCGCAAGAGGTTGCGAATTGTCAAATTTCGCCGACGTTCCCATTGGGGCGCGGAACTAGACAAGGGTGCCCGCTATCACCCCTACTCTTTGCGCTGGTACTAGAGCCATTGGCCATCTTGCTCAGAGCAACGCCATTGTTTCGGGGCATCACTTGGGAGGAAGGGTGGGAGGATAAAGTCTCCCTGTATGCAGATGATATGCTGATTTACATGGGTGGTCCTAACGAGGGAATCCCTGCCCTATTGACTCTCTGCGATGAGCACGGAAAGGCATCAGGGTACACCCTAAATTGGTCCAAATCAATAATATACGTGCTTAAGGGCCCGGAACCACTGCTGCGGGACGACTGTCCCCTGACGTTGGCGACCATCTCCTTTAAATATCTGGGTATTTTCATTACCAATAGTGCTGCGGACTTCTATACCGAAAACTTGATGCCACCTCTGGCACGCCTGCGTGCAGATGTTAAGTACTGGGCTACTCTACCACTGACCCTCCTTGGGCGAGCGGCATTATATAAAATGATGGCTCTCTCCAGATTTCTCTATGTGTTAGAAAATACCCCTTATATGGTGGCACCGCGTTACTTCAAACAAGTCGCTGCGCTGGTATCCACTTTACTGTGGAGCAACGGCCCAGCCCGTATAGCGCATGATAAATTAGTGAAAAGCTGGTATGAAGGGGGGATCGCGTTGCCCAATCTTCAGTTGTACTATTGGGCGTCCCAACTTAAGGTAATTAATCACTGGATCCACGTACCGCGGGGGGACCCCGCGTACAAGGTGGACTGGTCACAGCTGGGGACGGACGGTATGCTCTCGGTACTATACAATTCCTCACAAGTTAAGCACCTACTCGGACCGACGTCTCATACGGCGGCATTATGGCACACAGCACAATCTCGAATGGGCTGGAAGGGGAGGATCACCAGAATGACGCCATTGTGGGACACAAGATCGCTAGGAAACCTAAGGTCCTGTAAGGGATTCGCACAATGGGATCAAATAGGAATTTCCGCGGTAGGGGACCTTTGGGACAAAGGCACGGTAGTTGCATTTTCACAGCTCCAGCAACAATATGGTTTGGGCCCCACTGAAACATTTAGATATGTGCAGATCCGACACGCGCTACTACAAGCAATTCCACCTGATACCACACTCCCAGAATCGTCACCACTAGAGGATAGGCTACTGACTGACTTTATGGAGCAGAAGGCAACCTCTCTCACATATAAGAAGCTGGTTAACAACCTGAAAGACCCCACACAGAAACTCAGAGAGAGATGGGTTGGGGAACTAGGCGAAGTGGATGACTCAGAGTGGAACGAGGCGCTTGCATCACCAAGGGAAGTGGGCGTTTCGGCTAGGTTCAGGTTAGTGCAACTCAAGATTTTACATCGCACTTACTACACCAGAACACTTCTGCACAGAATACAGAGGGCGCCACACCCCTTCTGCCTCAGGGGCTGCGGGGAGGAGGGTACTCTGTTCCACACCTTATGGGAATGCCCACTGATCCAAGACATATGGAAGCAGATTATGCGCACAGTCTCCCAGGCCATTAAACTGTCAATCCTGCCTGAACCCCGTAAGTGCTTATTGAACATTTGGGACCCTACTGACCTGGACAGGTATGGACAGCTGTGGGTCACGTTGGCTATGACAGTGGCCAAGCGAGACATTGCACAAAGGTGGGGTGCCCCGGAGTTACCTACGGTGGCTGGGTGGATCAGGAATATGGACTTACTAATGGTGAAGGAAAGAGCGGTATATGTACTACGGGCCTGCCCCCGCAAATGGAACAAGGTGTGGACGCCCTGGAACGAGTACAGGGGAGAGCCATGTGAACCATTACCGGAAGACGAAGACTTGGATTCAGAGGAGGAGGAGGATTAGGAAGGGCGGGCATACACAATGAACTCTGGTATATGCTGGGGTGGCGCAAGAGGGTGACAAAACCCTTGATAACGAGCTGATCGTGTGCAGTGACTAGTAACCAACTATGAACGGGTATAACTTCTACTAAGTGATGACAATAGTTAAGTTTTGTTGTTTTTCATTTCTCTGTTAGCTGAATTTGCTAGTAACTAATAACTGGGCTGAAAATGGGCAGATCGCGGACTGCAAAATGGGTCTGGTATGACGGTGTGATAAAGTCTGTATGAAATGGTTGCTGACAATTCATCCATGTCCATGGTAGAAAAGCTGATGCCCCGTGTCAGACTGTGATTTATGGTATCCGTTTTTTCTTGATAATAACCAATGCTACTATGACACTGGCATCTGAATGTCTTATTGAGGATAGTGGAAAGGGTAAAATTTACCATTACCACTCCAGTGACTGCAACATTAGAGAAAGCGTTGGATAGCGTAAGGGTAAAAATTACTATTCCCACTCCAGTGAGTGCAACAGTAGGGAAAGCGTTGGATACCGGGAGGGTAAAAATTACTATTCCCACTCCAGAGAGTGCAACAGTAGGGAAAGCGTTGGATAGCGTAGGGGTAAATATTACTATTCCCACTCCAATGAGTGCAACAGTAGGGAAAGCGTTGGATAGCATAGGGCTACAAATTACTATTCCCACTCCAGAGAGTGCAACAGTAGGGAAGGCGTTGTATAGCAGGAGGGTAAAATTACTATTCCCACTCCAGAGAGTGCAACAGTAGAAAAAGCGTTGGATAGCGTAGGGATACAAATTACTGTTCCCACTCCAGTGAGTGCAACAGTAGGGAAAGCGTTGGATAGGGTAGGGGTAAAAATTACTATTCCCACTCCAGATAGTGCAACAGTAGTGAAAGCGTTGGATAGCGTAGGGGTAAAAATTACTATTCCCACTCCAGTGAGTGCAACAGTAGGGAAAGTGTTGGATGGCGTAGGGGTAAAAATTACTATTCTCACTCCAGTGAGTGCAACAGTAGGGAAAGCGTTGGATAGCGGGAGGGTAAAAATGACTATTCCCACTCCAGAGAGTGCAACAGTAGGGAAAGCGTTGGATAGCATAGAGGTAAAAATTACTATTCCCACTCCAGAGAGTGCAACATTAGGAAAAGCGTTGGATAACAATTATTATTCCCATTCCAGAGAGTGCAACAGTAGGGAAAGCGTTGGATAGCGTAGGGGTAAAAATTACTATTCCCACTCCAGAGAGTGCAACAGTAGGGAAAGCGTTGGATAGCGTAGGGGTAAAAATTACTATTCCCACTCCAGGGAGTGCAACAGTAGGGAAAGGTTGGATAGCGTAGAGTTAAAAATTACAATTCCCACTCCAGAGAGTGCAACAGTAGGAAAAGCGTTGGATAGCGGGAGGGTAAAAATTACTATTCCCATTCCAGAGAGTGCAACAGTAGGGAAAGCGTTGGATAGCGTTGGGGTAAACATTACTATTCCCACTCCAGGGAGTGCAACAGTAGGGAAAGTGTTGGATAGCGTAGGGGTAAAAATTACTATTCCCACTCCAGAGAGTGCAACAGTAGGGAAAGCATTGGATAGCGTAGGGGTAAAAATTATTATTCCCACTCCAGAGAGTGCAACAGTAGGGAAGGCGTTGGATAGTGGGAGGGTAAAAATGGCTATTCCCACTCCAGTAAGTGCAACAGTAGGGAAAGCGTTGGATAGCGTAGGGGTAAAAATTACTATTCTCAGCCCAGAGAGTGCAACAGTAGGGAAACCGTTGGATAGCGGGAGGGTAAAAATTACTATTCCCACTCCAGAGAGTTCAACAGCAGAAAAAGCATTGGATAGCGTAGGGGTAAAAATTAATATTCCCACTCCAGAGAGTGCAACAGTAGGGAAAGCGTTGGATAGCGTAGGGATAAAAATGACTATTCTCACTCCAGAGAGGGCAACAGTAGGGAAAGCGTTGGATAGCGGGAGGGTAGAAATTACTATTCCCACTCCAGAGAGTGCAACAGTAGGGAAAACATTGGATAGCATAGGGGTAAAAATTATTATTCCCACTCCAAAGAGTGCAACAGTATGGAAGGCATTGGATAGTGGGAGGGTAAAAAGAACTATTCCCACTCCAGTGAGTGCAACAGTAGGGAAAGCGTTGGATAGCGGGAGGGTAAAAATTACTATTCCACTCCAGAGAGTACAACAGTAGGGAAGGCGTTGTATAGCGGGAGGGTAAAAATTACTATTCCCACTCCAGAGAGTGCAACATTAGAAAAAGCGTTGGATAGTGTAGGGATAAAAATTACTATTCCCACTCCAGTGTGTGCAACAGTAGGGAAAGCGTTGGATAGGGTAGGAGTAAAAATTACTATTCCTACTCCAGAGAGGGCAACAGTAGGGAAAGCGTTGGATAGCGTAGGGGTAAAAATTACTATTCCCACTCCAGAGAGTGCAACAGTAGAGAAAGCGTTGGATATCCTAGGGGTAAAAATTACTATTCCCACTCCAGTGAGTGCAACAGGAGGGAAAGTGTTGGATGGCGTAGGGGTAAAAATTACTATTCTCACTCCAGTGAGTGCAACAGTAGGGAAAGCGTTGGATAGCGGGAGGGTAAAAATGACTATTCCCACTCCAGAGAGTGCAACAGTAGGGAAAGCGTTGGATAGCATAGAGGTAAAAATTACAATTCCCACTCCAGAGAGTGCAATAGTAGAAAAAGCGTTGGATAGCGGGAGGGTAAAAATTACTATTTCCATTCCAGAGAGTACAACAGTAGGGAAAGCGTTGGATAGGGTAGAGGTAAAAATTACTATTCCCACTCCAGAGAGTGCAACAGTAGGGAAAGCGTTGGATAGCGTAGGGGTAAAAATTACTATTCCCACTTCAGAGAGTGCAACAGTAGGGAAAGCGTTGGATAGCTTAGGGGTAAAAATGACAATTCCCAATCCAGAGAGTGCAACAGTAGGGAAAACGTTGGATAGCATAGGGGTTAGGTTTACTATTCCCACTCCAGTGAGTGCAACAGTATGGAAAGTAAATACTTCATATTTTAATTTAAAAAAATATATTAATACCAAACACAAATTAATTAAAAATAATTACCAATTTAATATAATATAATAATTAATCAATTAAAAATACAAATAAAAAATATTTAATAAAAATAATTTCCTATTATTACAAATTAATTACCAATTTACAATTAATTATTAGCAATTGAAAAATAATTAACAATTAATTAAAAATAAATGCCAATACATTTTTTTTATTAATTACAATTAAAATACTTCCCACCCTATTCCCATATAAACCCACGACCCGGTAAAGTAAATAAATTAACAAAATTAACATATTTATCAATTAATCAGTTAATAAAAATTAACTACCAATTATAATTTAATTAATTACCAATTAAACATTAATTAACTATTAATTCAAGATAAATACCAATAAATAAATTAAAACATTTAATCAATTATAATTAAATTACTTTCCACCCTATTCCCCTATAAACCTACAACCCGCTACATAACATAGATTAATAAAATCCACATAATTATCAATTTATCAATTAATAAAAATGTGTTACCAATTATAATTTAATTAATTACCAATTAAAAATTAATTAACAATTAATTCAAGATAAATACCATAAATAAATTAAAACATTTAATCAATTATAATTAAATTACTTCCCACCCTATTCCCCTTTAAAACCCACAACCCGATACAGAATTAAATTACCCAAAAATTAAATACCATACAATTCATTACTTAAAATAAATTATAAAATAAATATACACTTTTCACACATATACTAACAAACAAAAAAAACACTTAAAAAAATTCTATATTATAAAAAAATCGATATTTTTAACATCTATGTTATATACTTCGATATTTTAACTTTCTATATTTATGTAAATCGACATTTCCTTACTTACCTCAAATTCGATATTTTGTTGTCTATATTCTGTCCATTCGATATTTTGTCCATTACATTCGATATTTTTGTTGTCTATATTCTGTCCATTCGATATTTTGTCCATTCTATATTTTTAACTCGATATTAATGCAATTCTATATTTTTTGCTCGATATTATGACTGTATACCGAAATAACATTAACATTGAGAATACAACACCAGTCCTAGTTTTTACATAAGGCACCAAGCGGACGCTAGTTTCCTGATTGTTTAATCTAGCACTTTACCGCAAAGCCCACATCGTGCTTCTATCTTTGTGCCTGTTGTGTTGTGCTCGCATTGTCTGAGATTGTATTGATTTCCTGATTGCTCAAGTGGTATCGTAGCGCTCTGCTGCTCATTGCTACCTTTACCATTTGCACTCTGCTCGATTTGATTAATTAAAATAGCGCTTGCTCGCATTATCTGAGATTGTATTGATTTCCTGATAGTTTAATCTAGTACTTTACCGGATAGCCCACATCGCGCTTCTATCATTGTGCCTGTTGTGTTGTGCTCGCATTGTCTGAGATTGTATTGATTTCCTGATTGTTTAATCTAGCGCTTTACCGCATTGCCCACATCGCGCCGATATCTTTGTGCCTGTTTTGATCTCATAGCGCTACATTTGGAAGGCCGAACTACGTGTTAAATAAAATTGTACCTGATTGTGCCGGTGCCTCTACCCACATCCTGTTTCGCTTTTGTTTTGCTGCCATTTTGTTGTTGTGCCTCCCAGCCCGGCTATCCACCCGGCTCCTGCCTCCCAGCTGCCCCTCCCTCCCACTGAAGTTAAGAGCTGACCTGTTTACTCTAGCGCTGTGACCGTCCTGACTCGCTCAGAAGCGGTCGCTCCCCACGCTCCCTGCTCAAGTGGTATCATAGCGCTCTGCTGCTCATTGCTACCTTTACCATTTGCACTCTGCTCGATTTGATTAATTAAAATAGCGCTTGCTCGCATTATCTGAGATTGTATTGATTTCCTGATTGTTTAATCTAGCACTTTACCGCATAGCCCACATCGCGCTTCTATCTTTGTGCCTGTTGTGTTGTGCTCGCATTGTCTGAGATTGTATTGATTTCCTGATTGTTTAATCTAGCGCTTTACCGCATTGCCCACATCGCGCCTCTATCTTTGTGCCTGTTGTGATCTCATAGTGCTACATTTGGAAGGCCGCACTGCGTGTTAATTAAAATTGTACCTGATTGTGCCGGTGCCTCTACCCACATCCTGTTTCGCTTTTGTTTTGCTGCCATTTTGTTGTTGTGCCTCCCAGCCCGGCTATCCACCCCGCTCCCGCCTCCCAGCTGCCCCTCCCTCGCTCCGCCACCCTCCTCTATCCACTTATGACTGATGCATCTGCGCGCAACGGTCACACGCAGCGGGCGCGCCCCATGCGCGCCGAAGGTGCGCCAAAGGTAAGCCCGTCTACGCCCGTCCGCGCCTGGACCGCGCCCAGCGCTAGACCCCCTGCCCCCGTAAAACCCTCTCCACCCGCATAATGTACGACGCCGCTACCCTCTCTGCACTTAACCCCGGCCGATTCCCCAACTGCTACCAAGCCACCCCAGGACACACCCATTGATCCTTCACCTGCCACTCCTGCAAGTTCAACTGCATCAGGACCCACACCAAATCCACAGACTCCAAACAGAGCTCCGACACTAACCACCTGAAGTGCATCCTGCTCAACACCCGCTCGGTCCACAGACACGCCATTGAACTTTGGAACCTACTCGACACCACATCGCCGGACGTCGCCTTTCTTACAGAAACCTGGATGAACTCCTCATCAACGCCCGACATCTCCATAGCCATCCCGGACGGCTGCAAAATCATCCGAAAGGACCGCATCAACCAAACAGGAGGAGAAATCGCCATCGTTCATAAGAACACCATCCACATCACAACCAGCTCCGATGACAACCTCACAACCGCCGAACACCTTCACTTCCAGATCCACACCGACCCTAAGACCACACTCAGAGGCACCCTCATCTATAGACCACCCGGACCCCGCACACAATTCAGCGAAGACATCATGACTTCATCAGCCCTCACGCCTTCCCCTCTGAGGACTACATTCTACTGGGAGACCTCAACTTCCACCTGGAAAAGAACAACGACAGCAACACCACCACCCTTTTGGACAACCTCGCCAATCTCGGACTCAAACAACTTGTTGACACCCCCACCCACTATGCCGGGCACACGCTCGACCCAATCTTCACCTCCAGCAAGCACATCTCCTTTAATAACACCACAACTCTCCATTGGACGGACCACAGCTGCATTCACTTCAACTACAAAAAGACTACGACCCACAACCACCCACAACCAATTCCCCGGAGAAACTGGAACAAAATTACCACCAACCAGTTCTTCACATCGCTTCACCAAAACCCTCCTGCAAAATCATCGGACCCAAACCAAGCAGCCACCAACCTCACACAATGGATCACCCACAGCGCTGACGAATTAGCACCCTTGAAAAACCATCAAATCAAGCAAGGCAGCAAAAAAGCCCCCTGGTTTAATGATGACCTTAAGAAATCCAAGAAGATCTGTCGCACCCTCAAGAAAGCCTGGCAAAAAAACCCAACCTCTGACAACCTGGCCACCTTCAAGAACGCCACCCGCAAACACCACCAACTGATCCGATCCACCAAGAAATCAACATTCAAGGATCGACTCGACAACAACTCCCACAACAGCAAAGAACTATTCAACATCGTCAAAAAGTTTACCAACCCCACTGCCAGCACCAACGACATCACTCCCTCCCAAGACCTCTGCGACTCTCTAGCCTCGTTCTTCCACAACAAAATCGCTGACATACATAACAGCTTTGGAGACCAGTCCACCCCACCCACCTCCGAACTTAAACCCCCCTCCAACAACCTTTGCGCCTGGAACCCATTCACCACTGAAGACACCATCCGCCTGATGAGCACCATTCACTCAGGATCACCAACCGACCCATGTCCCCACCACATTTTCAACAAAGCAGACTCCATTATTGCACCCCATCTCCGAGACGTCATCAACTGCTCCCTCAACTCCGCTACCTTCCCGGAAAGCTGGAAACATGCCGAACTCAGCGCCCTCTTGAAGAAACCTACAGCAGACCCTACTGAACTTAAGAACTACCGCCCCATTTCGCTCCTCCCATTCCCTGCCAAAGTCATTGAGAAAGCCGTCAACAGTCAACTCACCGCCTTCCTCGAATCCAACAAATCCCTCGACCCTTCACAGTCCGGCTTCCGAGCCAAACACAGCACCGAGACCGACCTCATCGCAGCAACAGACGACATTCAAACTCTACTGGACAACGGAGAAACAGCTGCCCTCATCCTACTTGACCTCTCCGCAGCCTTCGACACAGTCTGTCATAGCACCCTTATACAACGCCTCAGCAACGTCGGAATACAAGGAAAAGCATTGGACTGGATAATCTCGTTCCTCGCCGGAAGAACCCGGGAGTCCGCCTCCCCACTTTTAGATCAGAGGCCACCGAAGTCATCTGCGGCGTACCCCAAGGTTCTTCACTCAGTCCCACCCTATTCAACGTATACATGAGTCCCCTCGCATCCATTGCGCGCCAACACAACCTCAACATTATCTCCTACGCAGATGACACCCAGCTGATCCTCTCCCTCACCAAAGACCCAAACACCGCCAAAACCAACCTACACAAAGGGATGAAAGAAGTAGCCGAGTGGATGAAGAACAGCCGTTTAAAACTGAACTCGGACAAAACGGAAGTCCTCATCTTAGGATCACCCCCCTCCGCTTGGGACGACTCATGTTGGCCACCGGCCCTGGGAACCGCACCCATACCAACGGACCACGCACGTAACCTGGGCTTCATTCTGGACTCCTCCCTCACGATAACCAGACAAGTCAACGCCGTCTCATCATCATGCTTCAACATCCTACGCATGCTCAAAAAAATCTTCCGTTGGATCCCCACCGAAAATAGAAAGACAGTCACCCATGCACTGATCACCAGCCGACTGGACTACGGAAACGCCCTTTACGCCGGAACCACAGCCAAACTACAGAAAAAACTCCAACGCATCCAAAACGCCTCAGCCAGACTCATCCTAGACATCCCCCGCCAAGCTCACATTTCAGGCCACCTGAAAGACCTCCACTGGCTCCCCGTCAACAAGAGAATAACGTTCCGCCTCCTCACCCACTCACACAAAGCCCTCTACGACCTTGGACCCGAATACCTCAACACGCGCCTGTCCTTTTACACCCCCACCCGCCAACTTCGATCATCCAATCAAGCCCTCGCCGCAATTCCACGCATCCAAAGATCCACCATGGGGGGAAAATCCTTCTCCTACTTAGCGGCCAAGACCTGGAATTCTCTCCCCACCCACCTCCGCCCTACACAGAACCACCTCTCCTTCAGAAAACAACTAAAAACTTGGATATTTGATAAGTAAAGCTCCCCCCCTCCCTCAAGCGACTTGAGACCCTCTGGGTGAGTAGTGCGCTATACAAATTTAAACTTAAACTTTTTTTTAAACTTAGAATCTTAACTAGACTTTGTTAATTGTCCTGCCTAGGCCAAGAGAACGGGGTAATGTCTTCAAAACAATGTTGCCTACACAAGAGAAAAAAATGAAATGATTGCTACATTTCTTAAGGCACAATATATACCCAATCCCCTGAGCTCACAATGGCCAACGCGTTTAGAATCCACACAATTCACGGATTCTCCTCAGGACTTGGACAAGGTTGATATCTTGAAAGCGGCGCGATGTGTGTTTGGCCTGTGTGTAGAGGAATAGTTGAAACCTCTTCTAAGTGCTTGACGGTTCAATTTGCCATGAAATGTGACGAAAAATGTTTAGTTGGAAATCCCAGTTGACACAGAGACTTTACAAAGTTGAACTGACGGCTTGACTGTAGTCAGTAATTGGCGCCTCACTGCCAGGGGAATCAATTTCACTCCATGAGGCTGCTCAGGCGACGCCCATCCCGATTCCACACTTCTTTAAACTTAGTCTGGATTCAATTGTTTTAAAGCATTCTCCACACACCCGATGTTTGCTACAATTCAGCATGTTCTTATGTCCGGATGAGCTCCGCAGCGACAATGGGTCCCCGTTCCAAGGACACGAATTCCGTGATTTCATGCACCACCACGGCATCCGGCACCGGCGCATCACCCTACAATGGCCCCAGGCCATTGGGGAGATTGAACATCTCATGAGAATGATAAACAAGACGCTTCGTATTGCCGTGGTGGAGCAAAGCGACCCAGAACAAGAATGGCAGAAGTTCCTGCGGGAGTACCGGAACCCGTAACACTGCTCGACACGCCAAGCACCCTGGACGCTAAAGTTCAACGGCACCCGCCAAGATGGTCTCCCCACTGCTCCGGGGTGGTCTCCCCCTCCATTTGACGAAGACGGTGCCCTCAGGAGGAGAGAGAAGCGCAGTAACACCGCCAGCCTTGCTGGGAGAGCGGTATCCCGCCACATACAACAAGGAGACACTGTCATCATGAAGGACCAGAGACCCGGGAAGAAATTCCGGACTCGGTACGAGCAGGGGTACTGGACAGTGATCGATAGACAAGGAACCATGGTGACTGTCAAGAAGGAGGGAGAGACAGTAACCTGCAACCTCTCGTGGTTGAAACAAGTAGACAAGCCCGATCCTCCCACTGCTATCGCAGACCATGCTGAGGAGACCGAGGCCAGCCAGAGGGAGCCCCAAGAAGCTGATGACCACCATCCAGGTGCGACTCCGTCGCCGGCAAGTCCGTAGGCGGCCCTGAAACCCTCAGTCTGCCTCCAGGATCCAGCACCCGGGTCCCTTACTCAACCACTGGCAGGGGCCCCTCCAGGTATGCCCTGAGAGAGAATCCTCTGCGAGCACTCCCAAATCCATGCGACCTGCTTCGTGCAGCAGGCACATGGCTTCAGCAACTTTCTTGGCATTAGATGCCATTTTCCGCCCTACTCTCCAACGTTTTAAAATATAAAAGTACTGGAAAAAGACTACCAGGGTTTCGTGCCACCAGTTCACCAAAAACCCAGAAGGTGGCAGGGGGCCCAAAAGAATCCCCAGTTATAGGGTTATTGGGCTACATTGTACTGCAATAGAGCCCAAGCCTAAAAGATGGAAGAGCAGTCAAATCTAACTGCACTACCTCCCAAAGACCCCCAGGGGCAGACCTTCCACCCACTCCCTGCGGTCAGTTGCCCCTCAAATCCCCACTGTACTCAGGGGATGCACCTATTTGTCTCCTTCACTACAGCAACTCCTCACCAGCTACCAGGACCTTCAGTGTTGAATACTAGGCTGCCTGTATTAAGGTAACCTGGATGCGCACTAGATGCAGTGTGTACCCATGGGCAAGCTGTGATCACATTCTGATTTTAGAAATGGTGTATGTATGTACTACAATGAAATAGTCCTTTGATCAGCCATGACTATGGGTTGCTGAGCATGACAAAGACATCACATGTCCGGTTCCTATCAGTCTTGCAGGAAAGGCCTGCCCCTAACCTCTTAAAAATCCCCCTCTATTAACATAAATAAACATGCATGTACCAATACCCAACCACTTCCCCACCTCATGTTGGACCAGCCAAGGCTACACAGTTACACCATCTCGAAAGCCATCCACGGCTCATAACGCTGGACGGCGAGGATGGCAAGCATCAGGAGGAGTAGGGCGATGATGACAGCGATACTCGAAAGCGACTGGGTAGCGATATTAAACTTTAGTTTAATAGATTGCACTTTTTTTTTTCAAAATCTATTTAACTTGTCCTTCCCATATCCATTCCAAAACATTGGCATTCACCCGTCTAACTCCTCATGACCTACACCTACATCTTCCCCTCATTGAATGTTTTATTCCTGCCTCCATCTCTGTCCATGTTCATTGTCCATCCTTGTATGTACATGCCATTTCATCATAGCCATGCTGTCGGATGACTGTGTAGGTCAAAGGTTGACATGGGTTCACATACCATTACTATTCAAGACATGCACAGGGGGGAATCAGTACATTGTCAAAAAGCAAGTTTTAGGTGTGCTTAATGAATTATTGGATAGAAGGGAATGTGCTGTGAAAGGTATAATTGGATAGGGCACGTGTGAAATATGTGTAAACTGTGTAGATGGGTGAAGTGAAAATATACGATGAAAAAGTTAGGTTTGTTCACTGGTTCAGTAGCAGGGCACGAGTCGAGGGTACTCGTGCGTAGATAGCGTCTACCCACTATTTTCACACAGTGAACGCCGTTTACCCTGCCAAGAAGTTGGACTCCACAGAAATATGCTGAACTCCTCCGTGTCTTTTTCATACTCCAGGATACGTTCAGCAGTGCCTGCACGTTGTCTGCTTTTGGCTCGAGCAGCAAAGTGCAGGTGGAGAGGGGGCTTATCAGACTTCAACTGGGCCCATAACAAAGCCCGAAATTAAGGAGCCATCAAGCCTCTTTTTGTTGGAGTATCCTGGCTTGGAGCTATCAGGAGCCTCACACCTAAACACAATGGAGGGGAAACTAAGGAACACAGCTTGTTATTACTTGGAAAAGTACTTAAGAGAGACATGCTTTTTTTCTTTTCAGTCCCTCAGTATATGCGGTATGCATTCACTATAAGACTGTCAGATGTGCTGGTTTATCTTTTTGGCAAGATTACATCTAGGTCTAGATAACATCTATAACCCATTACGCATACCTGCTACTAAGTCTATTTTCGGAGCATGCCAAAAAAAACAAAAAAACAACTGTATTATGACTACCCCCTCATCTGAAGCAAAAAGGCATCTTCATCCTCGGGGGAGCTGAAGTTGGGCATCTTATTTTTCCACATTACCTTCAGCAATGCGGGAAACTTCATTTGAACCTGTACCCCCAGGCTCCTCAATTCTGGCATTCTAGAGCCCAACGCCCACTGCCTTTGCTCTGTTCTCCCCCCTATATCATAGCAAATTTGATAGGCCCCAGCCTCGTGATGCAATGTTGACCCTTGCAAGGACCTCCCCAGGATCAGTTCTTTCTCTGCGTAAGTCTGAAAGTTGACTAAAGTTTTTCTGGGGGCGTTCCTATCAAGATGCAGCCTAAAGGGGTCTCTATGGACTCTCTGGATCTCTGACTCAAGGCCGATGTCCTCTCGATCTTTCAGGACTCCCTCTCTTCCCACCCTATTCCCCTTTAAAACCCACAACCCGATACAGAATTAAATTACCCAAAAATTAAATACCATACAATTCATTACTTAAAATAAATTATAAAATAAATATACACTTTTCACACATATACTAACAAACAAAAAAAACACTTAAAAAAATTCTATATTATAAAAAAATCGATATTTTTAACATCTATGTTATATACTTCGATATTTTAACTTTCTATATTTATGTAAATCGACATTTCCTTACTTACCTCAAATTCGATATTTTGTTGTCTATATTCTGTCCATTCGATATTTTGTCCATTACATTCGATATTTTTGTTGTCTATATTCTGTCCATTCGATATTTTGTCCATTCTATATTTTTAACTCGATATTAATGCAATTCTATATTTTTTGCTCGATATTATGACTGTATACCGAAATAACATTAACATTGAGAATACAACACCAGTCCTAGTTTTTACATAAGGCACCAAGCGGACGCTAGTTTCCTGATTGTTTAATCTAGCACTTTACCGCAAAGCCCACATCGTGCTTCTATCTTTGTGCCTGTTGTGTTGTGCTCGCATTGTCTGAGATTGTATTGATTTCCTGATTGCTCAAGTGGTATCGTAGCGCTCTGCTGCTCATTGCTACCTTTACCATTTGCACTCTGCTCGATTTGATTAATTAAAATAGCGCTTGCTCGCATTATCTGAGATTGTATTGATTTCCTGATAGTTTAATCTAGTACTTTACCGGATAGCCCACATCGCGCTTCTATCATTGTGCCTGTTGTGTTGTGCTCGCATTGTCTGAGATTGTATTGATTTCCTGATTGTTTAATCTAGCGCTTTACCGCATTGCCCACATCGCGCCGATATCTTTGTGCCTGTTGTGATCTCATAGCGCTACATTTGGAAGGCCGAACTACGTGTTAAATAAAATTGTACCTGATTGTGCCGGTGCCTCTACCCACATCCTGTTTCGCTTTTGTTTTGCTGCCATTTTGTTGTTGTGCCTCCCAGCCCGGCTATCCACCCGGCTCCTGCCTCCCAGCTGCCCCTCCCTCCCACTGAAGTTAAGAGCTGACCTGTTTACTCTAGCGCTGTGACCGTCCTGACTCGCTCAGAAGCGGTCGCTCCCCACGCTCCCTGCTCAAGTGGTATCATAGCGCTCTGCTGCTCATTGCTACCTTTACCATTTGCACTCTGCTCGATTTGATTAATTAAAATAGCGCTTGCTCGCATTATCTGAGATTGTATTGATTTCCTGATTGTTTAATCTAGCACTTTACCGCATAGCCCACATCGCGCTTCTATCTTTGTGCCTGTTGTGTTGTGCTCGCATTGTCTGAGATTGTATTGATTTCCTGATTGTTTAATCTAGCGCTTTACCGCATTGCCCACATCGCGCCTCTATCTTTGTGCCTGTTGTGATCTCATAGTGCTACATTTGGAAGGCCGCACTGCGTGTTAATTAAAATTGTACCTGATTGTGCCGGTGCCTCTACCCACATCCTGTTTCGCTTTTGTTTTGCTGCCATTTTGTTGTTGTGCCTCCCAGCCCGGCTATCCACCCCGCTCCCGCCTCCCAGCTGCCCCTCCCTCGCTCCGCCACCCTCCTCTATCCACTTATGACTGATGCATCTGCGCGCAACGGTCACACGCAGCGGGCGCGCCCCATGCGCGCCGAAGGTGCGCCAAAGGTAAGCCCGTCTACGCCCGTCCGCGCCTGGACCGCGCCCAGCGCTAGACCCCCTGCCCCCCGTAAAACCCTCTCCACCCGCATAATGTACGACGCCGCTACCCTCTCTGCACTTAACCCCGGCCGATTCCCCAACTGCTACCAAGCCACCCCAGGACACACCCATTGATCCTTCACCTGCCACTCCTGCAAGTTCAACTGCATCAGGACCCACACCAAATCCACAGACTCCAAACAGAGCTCCGACACTAACCACCTGAAGTGCATCCTGCTCAACACCCGCTCGGTCCACAGACACGCCATTGAACTTTGGAACCTACTCGACACCACATCGCCGGACGTCGCCTTTCTTACAGAAACCTGGATGAACTCCTCATCAACGCCCGACATCTCCATAGCCATCCCGGACGGCTGCAAAATCATCCGAAAGGACCGCATCAACCAAACAGGAGGAGAAATCGCCATCGTTCATAAGAACACCATCCACATCACAACCAGCTCCGATGACAACCTCACAACCGCCGAACACCTTCACTTCCAGATCCACACCGACCCTAAGACCACACTCAGAGGCACCCTCATCTATAGACCACCCGGACCCCGCACACAATTCAGCGAAGACATCATGACTTCATCAGCCCTCACGCCTTCCCCTCTGAGGACTACATTCTACTGGGAGACCTCAACTTCCACCTGGAAAAGAACAACGACAGCAACACCACCACCCTTTTGGACAACCTCGCCAATCTCGGACTCAAACAACTTGTTGACACCCCCACCCACTATGCCGGGCACACGCTCGACCCAATCTTCACCTCCAGCAAGCACATCTCCTTTAATAACACCACAACTCTCCATTGGACGGACCACAGCTGCATTCACTTCAACTACAAAAAGACTACGACCCACAACCACCCACAACCAATTCCCCGGAGAAACTGGAACAAAATTACCACCAACCAGTTCTTCACATCGCTTCACCAAAACCCTCCTGCAAAATCATCGGACCCAAACCAAGCAGCCACCAACCTCACACAATGGATCACCCACAGCGCTGACGAATTAGCACCCTTGAAAAACCATCAAATCAAGCAAGGCAGCAAAAAAGCCCCCTGGTTTAATGATGACCTTAAGAAATCCAAGAAGATCTGTCGCACCCTCAAGAAAGCCTGGCAAAAAAACCCAACCTCTGACAACCTGGCCACCTTCAAGAACGCCACCCGCAAACACCACCAACTGATCCGATCCACCAAGAAATCAACATTCAAGGATCGACTCGACAACAACTCCCACAACAGCAAAGAACTATTCAACATCGTCAAAAAGTTTACCAACCCCACTGCCAGCACCAACGACATCACTCCCTCCCAAGACCTCTGCGACTCTCTAGCCTCGTTCTTCCACAACAAAATCGCTGACATACATAACAGCTTTGGAGACCAGTCCACCCCACCCACCTCCGAACTTAAACCCCCCTCCAACAACCTTTGCGCCTGGAACCCATTCACCACTGAAGACACCATCCGCCTGATGAGCACCATTCACTCAGGATCACCAACCGACCCATGTCCCCACCACATTTTCAACAAAGCAGACTCCATTATTGCACCCCATCTCCGAGACGTCATCAACTGCTCCCTCAACTCCGCTACCTTCCCGGAAAGCTGGAAACATGCCGAACTCAGCGCCCTCTTGAAGAAACCTACAGCAGACCCTACTGAACTTAAGAACTACCGCCCCATTTCGCTCCTCCCATTCCCTGCCAAAGTCATTGAGAAAGCCGTCAACAGTCAACTCACCGCCTTCCTCGAATCCAACAAATCCCTCGACCCTTCACAGTCCGGCTTCCGAGCCAAACACAGCACCGAGACCGACCTCATCGCAGCAACAGACGACATTCAAACTCTACTGGACAACGGAGAAACAGCTGCCCTCATCCTACTTGACCTCTCCGCAGCCTTCGACACAGTCTGTCATAGCACCCTTATACAACGCCTCAGCAACGTCGGAATACAAGGAAAAGCATTGGACTGGATAATCTCGTTCCTCGCCGGAAGAACCCGGGAGTCCGCCTCCCCACTTTTAGATCAGAGGCCACCGAAGTCATCTGCGGCGTACCCCAAGGTTCTTCACTCAGTCCCACCCTATTCAACGTATACATGAGTCCCCTCGCATCCATTGCGCGCCAACACAACCTCAACATTATCTCCTACGCAGATGACACCCAGCTGATCCTCTCCCTCACCAAAGACCCAAACACCGCCAAAACCAACCTACACAAAGGGATGAAAGAAGTAGCCGAGTGGATGAAGAACAGCCGTTTAAAACTGAACTCGGACAAAACGGAAGTCCTCATCTTAGGATCACCCCCCTCCGCTTGGGACGACTCATGTTGGCCACCGGCCCTGGGAACCGCACCCATACCAACGGACCACGCACGTAACCTGGGCTTCATTCTGGACTCCTCCCTCACGATAACCAGACAAGTCAACGCCGTCTCATCATCATGCTTCAACATCCTACGCATGCTCAAAAAAATCTTCCGTTGGATCCCCACCGAAAATAGAAAGACAGTCACCCATGCACTGATCACCAGCCGACTGGACTACGGAAACGCCCTTTACGCCGGAACCACAGCCAAACTACAGAAAAAACTCCAACGCATCCAAAACGCCTCAGCCAGACTCATCCTAGACATCCCCCGCCAAGCTCACATTTCAGGCCACCTGAAAGACCTCCACTGGCTCCCCGTCAACAAGAGAATAACGTTCCGCCTCCTCACCCACTCACACAAAGCCCTCTACGACCTTGGACCCGAATACCTCAACACGCGCCTGTCCTTTTACACCCCCACCCGCCAACTTCGATCATCCAATCAAGCCCTCGCCGCAATTCCACGCATCCAAAGA
This sequence comes from Lissotriton vulgaris, assembly GCF_964263255.1. Taxonomy (NCBI): domain Eukaryota; kingdom Metazoa; phylum Chordata; class Amphibia; order Caudata; family Salamandridae; genus Lissotriton; species Lissotriton vulgaris. Next base: position 154,040,480 of record NC_141698.1, on the reverse strand, counting down.
TCCACCATGGGGGGAAAATCCTTCTCCTACTTAGCGGCCAAGACCTGGAATTCTCTCCCCACCCACCTCCGCCCTACACAGAACCACCTCTCCTTCAGAAAACAACTAAAAACTTGGATATTTGATAAGTAAAGCTCCCCCCCTCCCTCAAGCGACTTGAGACCCTCTGGGTGAGTAGTGCGCTATACAAATTTAAACTTAAACTTTTTTTTAAACTTAGAATCTTAACTAGACTTTGTTAATTGTCCTGCCTAGGCCAAGAGAACGGGGTAATGTCTTCAAAACAATGTTGCCTACACAAGAGAAAAAAATGAAATGATTGCTACATTTCTTAAGGCACAATATATACCCAATCCCCTGAGCTCACAATGGCCAACGCGTTTAGAATCCACACAATTCACGGATTCTCCTCAGGACTTGGACAAGGTTGATATCTTGAAAGCGGCGCGATGTGTGTTTGGCCTGTGTGTAGAGGAATAGTTGAAACCTCTTCTAAGTGCTTGACGGTTCAATTTGCCATGAAATGTGACGAAAAATGTTTAGTTGGAAATCCCAGTTGACACAGAGACTTTACAAAGTTGTACTGACGGCTTGACTGTAGTCAGTAATTGGCGCCTCACTGCCAGGGGAATCAATTTCACTCCATGAGGCTGCTCAGGCGACGCCCATCCCGATTCCACACTTCTTTAAACTTAGTCTGGATTCAATTGTTTTAAAGCATTCTCCACACACCCGATGTTTGCTACAATTCAGCATGTTCTTATGTCCGGATGAGCTCCGCAGCGACAATGGGTCCCCGTTCCAAGGACACGAATTCCGTGATTTCATGCACCACCACGGCATCCGGCACCGGCGCATCACCCTACAATGGCCCCAGGCCATTGGGGAGATTGAACATCTCATGAGAATGATAAACAAGACGCTTCGTATTGCCGTGGTGGAGCAAAGCGACCCAGAACAAGAATGGCAGAAGTTCCTGCGGGAGTACCGGAACCCGTAACACTGCTCGACACGCCAAGCACCCTGGACGCTAAAGTTCAACGGCACCCGCCAAGATGGTCTCCCCACTGCTCCGGGGTGGTCTCCCCCTCCATTTGACGAAGACGGTGCCCTCAGGAGGAGAGAGAAGCGCAGTAACACCGCCAGCCTTGCTGGGAGAGCGGTATCCCGCCACATACAACAAGGAGACACTGTCATCATGAAGGACCAGAGACCCGGGAAGAAATTCCGGACTCGGTACGAGCAGGGGTACTGGACAGTGATCGATAGACAAGGAACCATGGTGACTGTCAAGAAGGAGGGAGAGACAGTAACCTGCAACCTCTCGTGGTTGAAACAAGTAGACAAGCCCGATCCTCCCACTGCTATCGCAGACCATGCTGAGGAGACCGAGGCCAGCCAGAGGGAGCCCCAAGAAGCTGATGACCACCATCCAGGTGCGACTCCGTCGCCGGCAAGTCCGTAGGCGGCCCTGAAACCCTCAGTCTGCCTCCAGGATCCAGCACCCGGGTCCCTTACTCAACCACTGGCAGGGGCCCCTCCAGGTATGCCCTGAGAGAGAATCCTCTGCGAGCACTCCCAAATCCATGCGACCTGCTTCGTGCAGCAGGCACATGGCTTCAGCAACTTTCTTGGCATTAGATGCCATTTTCCGCCCTACTCTCCAACGTTTTAAAATATAAAAGTACTGGAAAAAGACTACCAGGGTTTCGTGCCACCAGTTCACCAAAAACCCAGAAGGTGGCAGGGGGCCCAAAAGAATCCCCAGTTATAGGGTTATTGGGCTACATTGTACTGCAATAGAGCCCAAGCCTAAAAGATGGAAGAGCAGTCAAATCTAACTGCACTACCTCCCAAAGACCCCCAGGGGCAGACCTTCCACCCACTCCCTGCGGTCAGTTGCCCCTCAAATCCCCACTGTACTCAGGGGATGCACCTATTTGTCTCCTTCACTACAGCAACTCCTCACCAGCTACCAGGACCTTCAGTGTTGAATACTAGGCTGCCTGTATTAAGGTAACCTGGATGCGCACTAGATGCAGTGTGTACCCATGGGCAAGCTGTGATCACATTCTGATTTTAGAAATGGTGTATGTATGTACTACAATGAAATAGTCCTTTGATCAGCCATGACTATGGGTTGCTGAGCATGACAAAGACATCACATGTCCGGTTCCTATCAGTCTTGCAGGAAAGGCCTGCCCCTAACCTCTTAAAAATCCCCCTCTATTAACATAAATAAACATGCATGTACCAATACCCAACCACTTCCCCACCTCATGTTGGACCAGCCAAGGCTACACAGTTACACCATCTCGAAAGCCATCCACGGCTCATAACGCTGGACGGCGAGGATGGCAAGCATCAGGAGGAGTAGGGCGATGATGACAGCGATACTCGAAAGCGACTGGGTAGCGATATTAAACTTTAGTTTAATAGATTGCACTTTTTTTTTTCAAAATCTATTTAACTTGTCCTTCCCATATCCATTCCAAAACATTGGCATTCACCCGTCTAACTCCTCATGACCTACACCTACATCTTCCCCTCATTGAATGTTTTATTCCTGCCTCCATCTCTGTCCATGTTCATTGTCCATCCTTGTATGTACATGCCATTTCATCATAGCCATGCTGTCGGATGACTGTGTAGGTCAAAGGTTGACATGGGTTCACATACCATTACTATTCAAGACATGCACAGGGGGGAATCAGTACATTGTCAAAAAGCAAGTTTTAGGTGTGCTTAATGAATTATTGGATAGAAGGGAATGTGCTGTGAAAGGTATAATTGGATAGGGCACGTGTGAAATATGTGTAAACTGTGTAGATGGGTGAAGTGAAAATATACGATGAAAAAGTTAGGTTTGTTCACTGGTTCAGTAGCAGGGCACGAGTCGAGGGTACTCGTGCGTAGATAGCGTCTACCCACTATTTTCACACAGTGAACGCCGTTTACCCTGCCAAGAAGTTGGACTCCACAGAAATATGCTGAACTCCTCCGTGTCTTTTTCATACTCCAGGATACGTTCAGCAGTGCCTGCACGTTGTCTGCTTTTGGCTCGAGCAGCAAAGTGCAGGTGGAGAGGGGGCTTATCAGACTTCAACTGGGCCCATAACAAAGCCCGAAATTAAGGAGCCATCAAGCCTCTTTTTGTTGGAGTATCCTGGCTTGGAGCTATCAGGAGCCTCACACCTAAACACAATGGAGGGGAAACTAAGGAACACAGCTTGTTATTACTTGGAAAAGTACTTAAGAGAGACATGCTTTTTTTCTTTTCAGTCCCTCAGTATATGCGGTATGCATTCACTATAAGACTGTCAGATGTGCTGGTTTATCTTTTTGGCAAGATTACATCTAGGTCTAGATAACATCTATAACCCATTACGCATACCTGCTACTAAGTCTATTTTCGGAGCATGCCAAAAAAAACAAAAAAACAACTGTATTATGACTACCCCCTCATCTGAAGCAAAAAGGCATCTTCATCCTCGGGGGAGCTGAAGTTGGGCATCTTATTTTTCCACATTACCTTCAGCAATGCGGGAAACTTCATTTGAACCTGTACCCCCAGGCTCCTCAATTCTGGCATTCTAGAGCCCAACGCCCACTGCCTTTGCTCTGTTCTCCCCCCTATATCATAGCAAATTTGATAGGCCCCAGCCTCGTGATGCAATGTTGACCCTTGCAAGGACCTCCCCAGGATCAGTTCTTTCTCTGCGTAAGTCTGAAAGTTGACTAAAGTTTTTCTGGGGGCGTTCCTATCAAGATGCAGCCTAAAGGGGTCTCTATGGACTCTCTGGATCTCTGACTCAAGGCCGATGTCCTCTCGATCTTTCAGGACTCCCTCTCTTAACAGTTTACATACGAAGGCCTTCTCTACCCCCTCTGGTATCTTGAGGATCCTCAGATTGTTTCTCCAGGTCTGCATTTCTAACCTCTCCATGTCCATCTGTAGTGATCTGTTCTGGGCCTTTAAGGCCTCTATATCCTTCGTATTCCCCTGGACAGATTCTGAAAGGGTTTTGACCTGGAGTTCAAGGGACCCAGTACGTGTACAAATATTGTCCAGTTTTGACTCTAGGGCTTCACATTTTTTGTTAATCCCCTTCTGATTTGACTCAGATATCTCAAATTTAGAGAGCAAATCTCCCCTTAGAGCCTGAAGCAAAGACCCAAGCTGTAATCCATCACTGTCCATACTTTGTCCCCCTGAAGCACGCACTACGGGGCCTTCATGCGCTATCTTTAAGCCCGATGGATCAGAAAGACTGCCTTCGATAGGTTCTGATTCTTGTGGGGCCGATAGGGCGGGTGCTGGAAGAATAGAAGCAGCAAAAGTACCAGAGATAAAAGTAGTAGTAGAATTAGTAGATGGACTACCATGGTGACTTGACGTGGGAATAGTATCACAGGAGGGAGCATCCGGCTGACTCGCGGGACTCTCTGTGCAATTCTCAGATTCCTGGATCTTCATGAGGGGGGGAGAAGCGATTCGCAAGAGGAATTGAGGGGGGACTCCTCCGAGGGGCTGGAATTGGCTCCTTAGACCCCACTACCCGCTCCACTATCTTAAAATATGTTTTACGATGGGGTGAGTTTTAGGGGGGTGGGGCAGGTGACCTTAGGCCCTCTAGATTTTTTAATATCCGCTGATTTGGCAACTTTTCTTTTGGGGGGTCGTAGGGACCACTCCTCTTGAACACTCTGTGGGGTCCAGAGTGCCCTTAGTTTTAATCACGGACTGGGGCGGCAGCTGGTATCTGTTTTTTATCGGAAGAGTTACAGGGAGAGTTACCCCCCTTCGAAAGGCATCTCCCTTCTCCTTCTATTTCTCTCTGCAGGACACGGCTCTCTGGGGGTATTAACCCCTTCCTCTGGTTTTTGAATGACCACTGGTCCCCCCACTACCTCTCAAAATTAAGGCTGAATCCAATGACAAATCAGCGGTAGTAAGGTCTGAATCCATACACCCCCGCTCGCTCCCGACTGGCAACCACATTACCAAATTTAAACAGGGAGCGAGGGGGCACTGAATGCAGGGGCGGCTCTAGGCTCATGGTGGCCCTGGGCAGGGAGCGTAAGTAGGGGGCCCTGGAAAAGGGGGTCCGGGAGGGGCAGAGCCCCCCCCCCCACGAGCTCAGGAAGGTGCTTGGAAGTGGAACAGAGCCGGAGGCCGCCAAATCCCTGCCAGGGGCCACCACTCAAATATGTATCAATCCTCAGAGGATTATTATATTAAGGATATATATTGGCGTGGTGGCCCCTGGGGTTTGGTGGCCCTGTGCAGGTGCACAGCTTGCACATGCCTAAGGCCGCCCCGGCTGAATGATCGAGGCGTCTGGAGACCGAACGCTGTAGAATGCCTCTGCCTCTGCCGGTAATCCCCCGAAAACTGGCCCGTTCAGCTTGTATCCGAGTCCAGAACCTGGCTCGGCGGCCTCCAAACCCGTGGTAAACAGCAGGCTCCACCTCCTGACCCATCCGAGCATCCCAGCCCCTAGCGTCCGCGTCCGCCGTTACCGCCACCGCCCTCGGCCGCCACGAAGAAAGTACAATCTCCGGCAAAAAAGAAAGGGAAAAAAAATGTATTAGGCGGAGTAGTCCATACTGGATTTAAGCAAGTGCCACCTCCTTACCGGGTAATTGTACTGTGTTCAGCTTGTTTCCATAGCAAGTGCTGTGCTACTCCCGGAGCGACCACGAACGGCGTCAGCCCCCCGCCATGTTCCTCTGACTCTGCCCCTTACGAAAAATGTACACAAATAATTTAAATACCACTATTTTGCTTTGTTTCTCTTGTAGTGCTACTCATCCAGAAGCAGTGTGTTAAAGCGCTTAACATCTCACATACAGATTACACGTTCAACAATAAATCATGCAAGCGTTGAAATTCATGTACAGTATGTGTTACAAAAAACTGTGAGAGTTGCAAGGTGTAGTAGCCACATGTCCTTCATAGTCACTGTGCTATATTAGAAGAATTTCAATTTAAGAGTTGCAAGTAACTAAAGGATCTCAATGTTAAAAGCAGTGACCAACTTAACTAGCTATAAGAATAATAAAATGTCATCTGCATATTACATGATGTGCTTTACCGGAGACTTATTAACCCTCTATTCTACTTTGATTCAAAACTGCGACTAAATAAAACAGAGATCTTTCCAGCAATACATTAACCTCAGGAGTTTTCTTTCCATTATTATAATTCACTGATATTTTGTGGCCACACAAAGATCTCGACAGCAGGTGCCTTAACCGTATAAGATATTTTAAAATGCAATTGAGCAGAACCGATTTAATGTCTCGTTTCTTCTTGTTGCCAATTTCTTTGTGGTACAAAAGGGGGTGGTGATGGACGGAGCATCTGAACCAATCAAACACTCACACCCAGTCAAAAGATCTGGGTTTGATCCATCACCGTTCTTTAGCCCACTCTGCCACCCCAGTTCAGACATGGCTATATGCAATTCAGTCTGACACTGTTCCTCATGGGAACAGTCCACCTCTGGTCCCTGGGAAGTAGCCGCCAGCTGATGAATGCTACTGGTTAATCTAGGCCCTCTTTGTTTAGCTGTGAAAGCCCAGCTCCCACATCGTGCTCTGATGCGTCAGTCTTCACCACAAGCTTCTTTGGAGAAGTCAGGAGCCTTGAGCATGGCCGTCGTATACATGGCCTCTCTCAGGGCATCAAAAACGATCTGACATGCTTCAGTCCAGATCACCTGACGTGGCTGCTTCCTTGAAGTCAGCTCAGTCAAGGCGGCAACAATGAAGCCATACCCCTTGACAAACCTGAAGTAGTACCCAGTGAGACCTAAGAAGACTTTCACCTCTGTGTGGGTTTTATGGAGTGCCCAAGCCTGAATGGTGTTAATCTTGGTTTGGGGCACCACCGGCTGCTCCCTCCTGGTACCCTAAGTACACCACCGACCCCTGCCCTATCTTTCACTTCCTGGCCTTGATAGTGAGGCCTGCCTTCTGCAGGCCCTTCAACACTTCCCAGAGGGGTTGCAAGTGATCTTCCCAACTGGAACTGAACACTGAAATGTCATCCAGGTAGGCGGCACTGAAATCCTCCTGCCCAGCCAGGACCTGGTTGAGCAACCGCTGAAAGGTTGCAGGTGCGTTCTTCAACCCAAAGGGCATAACTTGGAACTGGTAGTTCCCTTCTGGGGCTGACCTCTCCTGTGCCCCCTCGGTCAAGGTAATCTGTCTTTACCCAGATGTTAGATGAAATGTACTGAGGAACTTGACAGCTCTCAGCTGATCAATGAGCTCATCAGCTCGGGAATGGGGTGTTCCTCAGTCTTCGTGACAGCATTGAGCCCACGGTAGTCCACACAGAACTGTAGTTCTGGAGTGGCACCAGGCGCAGGAGGTTTGAGTACTACTACCACTGGGCTGAACCAAGGGCTGCTGGAGGGCTCAATCACCTTTAGAGCTAACATCTTGGACACCTCCTCCTTGATGCTAGCCTTCACTCTGTCTGTCAACATGTAAATCAGGGTGGCAAAGTGCTCCAACAAATACCTACAGTCACCCTGCTGCTCCAGGGTCAGTGTAGGAGAGAGGACCACACCTTCCACTGACCAATCTTGCTCCTTGATAGACAGGAGGTCTGGGAGAGGTTCAATCTCCTCTTCCACCCCATCATCAGTAACCAAGAGCATGGTAAACTCAGATCTCTCAAAATGGGGTTTGAGGCGGTTCACATGGAGGACCCCCAAGGGGTTTCTAGGAGTCCACAAGTCCACCAGGTAGGTGACATCACTTTTGTGCTCCTTCACCTCATAATGGCCAGACACCTTGTCTTGGAGAGCACATTGCTCTGCTGGCTCCATCAGACAAACTTTCTGACCAGGCTGAAACTCAACCAAAGTGGTATTATTTTCATAACAGCATTTCATGTCCCCCTGGCTTGACTTCTAGGTTTGCCTGAGCAAGTTTCCTGAAGTGGGCTGTGTGGTTCTGGAAGGCCAGCATGTAGCTAAAAACATGCTAGGGGGGACTTCCTGGGAGATTCCTCCCAGCCCTCCTTGACCAAACTTAGATGCCCTCTCACAGGCTGCCCGTTCAACAGCTCAAAGGGCCTAAAACCGACCCCTTTCTGCAGTACCTCCCTGTAGACTAATAAAAGGCATGGCAAGAGGATGTCCCATTGATGCCTTATGGGTTCTGACAGACCCCAAGTTATGTCTTTCAGGTTATGGTTGAATCTCTCAACCAACCCATTACACTGTGAGTGGTAAAAATGCCGACATGAAGTTTGTACCCCAGTCAGAAACAACGTCCTTGGGGAAACCCACATGGGTAAAGATCCTAATCAGTGCCTGGGCCACGACGGGTGCTGTCACTGTCCTGAGAGTGATGGCCTCTGGGTACCGGGTGGCATGGTCCACCAAGACCAGGATGAACCTGTTCTTTATGGCTGTCTTGGGATCCAGAGGCCCCACAATGTTGATGCATACCCTCTTGATAGGGCTGCTCACGACAGGAAATGGTTGGAGGAGAGCCTTACACTTACCCCACTTTTGCCATTTGACTGGCAATTTTGTTCTGCAAAATGCATCTGACTGCCTTTGCATTTGGGCCGGTAAAAGTGAGTGACAAGCCTGTCAAAGGTCTTACCCTGCCCCAAATGTCCTGCCAAAGGCACATCATGAGCCAACCCTAAAAGGAAGGTTCTAAAGTGCAGGGGCACTACCAGAACATGTGCGGCCCTAGGCTCAGCATCCTTAGGCTCACTATTGAGGAAACCATTCTACCAGTAAATCAGATGTGACCTAGCCTCTTTGCCAGCTGCCTGGTCCTCAGCCTGCTACCTAAGACCCACAAGAGTAGGGCATGCCTTTCAACAAGAGTAGGGCATGCCCTCTTCTTCATGCAGAACTCTTTCCTGGTGGGACCACATTCTTGCTACTAATGGGTCAGCTCAGCAAGTATCCCAGTTCAGCTACCTCTTCCCTTGTAGGTACTGGGGAGTCCTCCTCAGGTTCAGCCTCCTCCAGGACCGTGGGAATTTCAGGAGCAGGTTTCCCAAGACCCCCGCCCTTCCTCTACCCAGCACACACCTGGGCCACTGTTTCAGGCTCCAGGCTATTTTGATGGCCCTGGGCTGCCATGGACCATGTGGTCATGCACGCCCACTCAGACAATCCCAACATCTCTAAGTCCGACCCAAACTCTACCTACCTCTGGCGGTAGGTTTCAGGTCGTTCCCCAGCAGACAAGCCACAGTCATGGATGGGCTCACAGCTACTCACAAGGAACCCGAGACCCCCCCACTCAAAAATAACCTGAGCTACTTTACAGAATTGCGCACTGTTGTCTAAAGCCACAACTTGGTGAAGTACATCAGGGACTACTTGCTCTTCAGACACCAGGTGACACCTGGCATTATTCACACTGACTTCTGTGTCTCTCAGAGCCTTTACCCACCCACTGCCTGTACTTCTTAGTGTTATCAGGAATTAGGTGTCTCTGGACCATCTCACTGTCCTTTAGTGAGACAAAGGTCATTTCAGCTAGGTCCCCTCACCCTCCTGGGACCAATTACTTCCCAAGAGTTACACTAGCCATCATCCATGACTGCCCACCGGTGTGCCCGCTAGGATCACTCGGGCCCCTCTCATGTGACCCTCCGGATCACATGCATAGCACTTTCTGGGACCCCTCTCTCCAGGCTTCCCTGAAGAGTTCCATGGTTTCTTATCACCTCTCTACCCCGGGGACTAGTTTTGGGCCCTTTAGAGAACTCCTGCTATTTACCCTTGTCCCCCCCCCCCCCCCCCCCACTCTTCTGATGTGGACCCTGCCCTTCCTTGGCAGAGTCTCCCATGTACAACTTCTTTGGATCCTGGTATTATTGAGCCAGTAGTCTGCCTCCTTAGCAAGCTGCCTGGGGTCACTAAGCTTGCTATCAATCGGGTGCTGGCACAGCTCTGGGAAGCAACATTTGGACAAGTGGTCCCATGCAATCAAATTGAGCCCCTGATAATATGATACCCCAATAACTTCTCCAATCATCTACTTATCTGCAGTACAAATCCACATACTCAACCCATGTTGTGAACCAAGTTTAGTTCTTTGCCTAAACTTTTACGCTGTAACTCTGTGGGGTGAGACCATACCTCCTGACCAGGGCTGCCATCATCTTGGGGCCCTTCATCTGATCCTCTGCTGGCAAGATCAGCAAGATGTCTCTCCCCTCCACAGTTAAGCGCTTCCACCGTCCTGCCCCCAGTCTCTCTCAGGGACCCTGTGTACCCTTAAAACTACCTCATAACCCCTACACCAGTGGTCAATGTCATACCCCACAACATAATCTTACACTACCTCCTTTTGTATGTGTACCTTTCCCTCTGAGTACACTGATGAAACACTGCCACCATCCAGGCTGCACTTGGACTTCAAATCAAGCTCCCTTGAAATCAATTCCTGATCTAAAACCATCTTTTTTTCTGTTTTGAGCCTAGCGAGCTCCAAGTATACAATTCAATTCAATAAGACTTTATTTCGGATATATTTCAATCCATAAAAGCACAAATTCAATAAACATTTCATACTTAAAATAACAGTTTCTTGAGGACAAATAGTACATATTTCATTAAAAGCAGATAGTACAAATTTCATTAATGAGTAAGTAGGCAAAGTCAATATCAAAATTAAAGTGCTGGTAGTACCTAATTTGCAACAAGGTGCGTTAGTGCGTCATCCTTCAGAGATATATAGTCACTCGTCTAGGCACTTTCTTATTTTCACAGCTAATTTAAAAAATTCTATCACCTGAAGAACACTATCACTGTGCAAAAGCTGTAAATACATGAGTGCAGGTCTTATTTGATTAAAATTTAGTTTCTTTAAAAGGGTGACAAGATAGCGTTTTCGAGGGTATTCATAAAACCTACATAAAAATATAAAATGCAGCATATCCTGTGGGGACTTCCCGTTGCAGCCACAGGGAGCAGCAATTTTCTTAAAAATGTCCTACTTGGGGGCGTGGCCAAGATGGCGAGGTGAGCCGACGCACTCTCCGCGAGCTCCTCCGACCTCGGAGCCCTAGACCGTGAAAAAGCAGCCGATCTCTCCCCGTTTGGCGCTGGGGTGACGGCGGACGCGGAGGGACCGGAGTACGCACTTCTGCTGACCCCCGGAGCTGCACTGGGACTGCTTCTCGGAGTTTTTGAGAGTAGCGAAGTCGAGGGTAGGCCATCTTAGCGGCCTACCTGGCGGCCGTCCGGGGCACCGCAGCGCTCTCTCCCAGACGAGGCGGCGGTGGAACTCCTAAATGGCCCAGAGGCGGTGAGTGGCTGCCGCTGGTGTGGCCACGAGTGGAACCCAGAAGTGTGTTGGCGCCTCGAGTGGTGCGGGGAGCGACCGCATGAGTGGAAAGAGGCGGAGTCCCAGTACGCTGAACTAACTAAGAGAGACCGGGGACGCGGCCTAGCCCGAGGATTCCCCTGGCCGTTTCTGGAGACCGGACTTCTGGGCTGCGACGGTGGCCGATGATGGATGGTGGACGGGCCCCAATGAGCATCGGGACTCGGGTCCGGACTGGGCGCTGAAGACGGCCGGGAGGTGGCCGGAGGAGCTTCCGCTAAGCAAGTGGCGGAAGAACAGAAGCGCAGGCCTGAGGTCGCGGCCTGAGCGCCGCACACACGCGGCCCCGCAACGACTGAGCTGCCAAGGAGGGCCAAGCAAGGGAGAGGCCCGGACAGTTCGGGGTCATCAGCGGGGACCGGCTGCCGTCACAGAGGCCTGAATCACACCGACGGCCCGCCATATGTAGCCGGGGAGCAGAACTGGTGGTGCGCGATCACGGCCGCGACCCCGCACAAGACCCGGACGGCGCCCGGGTTGCCGCTGGAGCGGATCGGGCTCAAGAGCAGAGTGAGGAGGGGGCGCCCGAGCGGACCCGGGGGTAACACCGAGAATGTGGTCTGGCGGCAGGACATCTCCGGCAATTGGCCAAGGGGCGGAGGCCTGAAAGCGCGCACATGTCTCCGTAAAGGGTCAGACATCGACGATTGTGAGCCCTGAGTCGACGGAGACGCAAGGCAGAGGAACCGGAGCCCGGTGGGTGGACAGGACACTATTACACTCTCCTGCGAGGCGCGGCTTGCCCCGAGCGCTTTCCCGCTAGGCGGTCCCTCATTGGGTGTGGCTGGTTTGGTTTGCGGGTTGCGGGCCCGTGCTGCATGATCCCGGTGCCCTATCACCGAACCACTGGGATACGCTCCCGACCCCCGGGCCGGGGAGGGGGGCGCGACGAGTCGAGGAAGAGAGACACTGCAGCTCTGAGCTCCCTATGGGACTGGGCCGGGCTAGCTTGGAACTTTTGCCTTCTTTCTTGGAGTTGCCCCAGGTGAGCAATTTAGGAGGCGTCATGGCTGGCAACAGAGGAAATAAGAAGAGGGATCGAACTCTGCAGGACATGCTTACGAGGGGCCCGGCGAGGCAGGATAGGGGACAGCAATCATCGAGTCCCGCGAGCAGCTCCCAGGGGGCAGCGGGTGGCGAGCCCCCAGTGACCAGGTCTTTCCTGGAATCTCTTTTTAGCTCGCTCAGGGACGATTTCCACGCACTGAAACAGGAGGTGGCAGGAGAAGTGCGGGAAGTACGCAGAGAAGTCGATGGATTGGGCGAGAGAGTGGCTACTGCAGAAGCGGCGGGACACACCCGGGACGAGGAGATCACGCAACTGCAGCAGGAGGTGCTGCGCCTGCAAGACCAGCAGCTTGACCTCCAAGCACACAATGAGGACCTTGAAAACCGTTCTCGCCGCAACAATATTAGGGTCCGTGGCGTTCCATCCGGAGAGGAGGGTGAGGACGCGACGGGTTATCTGCAGGACCTCTTCAGAGAGATTTTGGGAGCTCCGACGGACTTTATCATTAGGATAGACAGAGCACACAGAGTGGGACCGCCGCGCCGAGCCTCGGCCCCCCCCCCCCCGGATATATTGGCCTTCCTGCCGGACTATCCTTTGAAGGAGCGGATTCTCCGTGAAGCTCGACGGCAGCAGTCCCTAAGTTTCCGGGGACACCGGGTAGCCCTCTTTCAGGATCTCTCGGTGATCACGCTTCAGAAGCGTAAAACTTTCAAAATTGCCACGGATTTCTTGAGGGACCCCGACACGCAATATTCCTGGGGCCACCCTTTCCGGCTCATCTTCAGGTGGAACGGAACACTCCACCAGCTTCGCTCTTTGCAGGATACCTGTAGCGTCTTGGGCATCACCGCGACGGACGACGCAGTGCCTACTCCACGAAGACGTCGCACTACCAGGGATGGTTGGCAATCGATGACACGGAGGCGCCCCTCTGCGTCCTCAGCACGACTGGACTCACCCACCATCAGAGCGGATATGGCTGAGGCAATCCAGGAGGTGGACAGGTCCACTGCTACCGGCGAGGTCGCTTTGACAGCCTAAAAGGACTCCGGGGGGAGATCGATGAAGCACCATTGGAATAGCAGGTTTGGGGATCCGGGGGAGGGGGGGTGGCGGGTGAGTGGGTAGTGGCCGGGCGTCCACTTGAATACTTTTCCGCAGACTTGTCCGTTCTGGACTGGACTGGGACAATGGGTCCTCGGGCCCGACTGGAAGAGGGGGGGGAGGGAGAAGGGAACTGTTGGGGTTGGGTTGGTTGTGGTTTGCGGGGGAGGGGAAGGTGGGAGGAGGTTGGGGAGTTTCTGGCGGGGTTTGGGGTTCAGGGTAAGGGAGTTGAGAGGAGGTTGTGGGTAGGGAGGGGGGGGCTCCATCCAGTGCTCTTGGTGCATACATGCTGCCCTGAAGGGGGCTCGCTGGCTCATCTGGCCACAGCTCTGCCACTTACAGATATTGTTCATTTGCTCTTGCCACTTTGGTTTGATTAATTATGGCGACCCTTAAGGTAGTGACCCTGAATGTTAAGGGGCTTAACAATCAGGTTAAAAGAAGAGCGATCCTGTCTCTACTAGAGGATACGCAGGCGGACATCTGCCTTCTGCAGGAGACTCATTTGCTGGCGCGTGATTGCCATAGGATGCGCTCACGCAAGTTCCCCACACAGTTTTTCTCCTCGAACAACTCCAAAACTCCGGGGGTGGCAATCTTGGTGTCTGGGTCCTTTAGGGGGGAGGTTCTCCACAAGCTCGCGGAGCAGAAAGGGAGGCTTTTGGTGTACAGGTTCAAACTGGGGTCACTGACGCTCACTATAGGGACAGTATACAGCCCGAATGACCATCAAGAGCGCTTCCTTCACCCCGCGCTGGTGGACATAACAGCGTCCCCAGACAGACATATCATTATAGGGGGGGACCTGAACATGGTGCTTGATTCTTCTATGGACAGATCAACACAACGTTACCCACAGACGGGGGAACTGTCGCAAACTGGAAAAGGCCAATTGGCGGATCTTGATCTTCAAGATCTATGGCGCCACTTCCATCCTACAGATAGGGACTATTCTTACTATTCTCATGCACATAAAACTTACGCAAGATTGGACCATATTTTAGTCACCGGCCCAGTCCGTGACTTGGCCACAGCTTCTGAAATTGGGGTCCTCTCTCTGTCAGATCATGCACCGGTCTCGGGTGCATGATCTGACATGCACCCGAGACCGGTGCATCTCCTCTGCAGAGAACAAGGAACGGCGTCAGAAACGTGATGAACTGACGCAAAAGGTCCGGGAACTTGAGCAGGTGCACCACCGTACGGGGGCCCCTAGAATCTGGAAGCAGTTGAAGGCGGCGAGGAAAGTCTTGTCAGCGCTGGACATGGATAGAGCCAAATATGCGGCGCTGAGGTTGCGGCATGCGTATTATACAGGAGGGGACAGGTGTGGCCGACTTTTAGCGAATAAATTGAGAGAGTCTCACCAATGTCGTCGAGTGAAAGAGATTGAGGTTGGGGCTGGAGTGGCGGTTTCTGAGGATGCTCAGATAGCAGAGGCTGTCCGGCGATTCTATGCAGAGCTATATACGGAGGACCTCCGAGGGGAGGGAAATGCTGAGGACTACTTAGATACAGTCACCCTTCCATCTTTGGCGCTGGTACAAACAGAGTACTTGGAGAGGGAAATCTGGGTCGAGGAGGTGCTTACAGCCATCTCCAGACTCAAGCATGGCAAGGCCCCGGGCCCTGACGGGTACTCCACGCTCTTTTATAAGACATTCAGTGCCGTGCTGGCGCCCATTCTAACCAGACTCTTTAATGCCTTCTCCACCTCGGGAGCCATTCCACCCGATCTCCTACAGGCGACGGTGTCAGTTATCCCCAAACCTGGAAAGGATCGGACCAAATGCAGCTCATATCGGCTGATCTCTCTCCTCAATGTTGATCTTGAATTATAAACGGGGGTCCTTGCGGCAAGGTTGGCACTCCACCTGCCGGGACTGGTGGAGTCGGACCAGGCACGCTTTATACCGGGGAGGCAGACGGTGGATAACACCAAACGGATAGTCCACATTTTGGAGAAAGCCTCCAGAATTCCGGGGGAACGAATGCTGCTATCTGTCGACGCTGAGAAAGCGTTTGACCGGGTGCACTGGCCCTACTTAGAAAGTGTGTTGGAGAGAATGGGGATTCGAGAAAAGTTCCGCACTATGGTATTTACCTGCTATAGGTTTCCAACTGCGGTGGTACGGGTGAACGGTTGTAACTCCCAGGGATTTAACATCGAGAGGGGAACCAGACAGGGCTGCCCACTGTCACCACTTCTCTTCGCCTTGTATATGGAACCGTTCGCCCAAAGGATACGCCAAAACCCGGATGCGACAGGCGTAAAAATGGGTGGATATGTCCATACAGTCAGCCTTTATGCTGATGACGTGATATTTTCCCTGGACCATCCGAGGCGAGTTCTCCCCGCGTGTATTAGCGAACTGGAGGCCTTTTCGTCAGTGGCTGGCTTCTGCATGAACATGGGGAAGTCGGTGGCATTGGATCTTTCTCTAACGGCTGCCACTCGATCAGAGCTGCAGGGGCTCTTCCCTATGCACTGGTCGTCGCACCAAGTACAGTACTTAAGTATACTGTTGGCTCCCACGTTGCCGGCAACAGTCACAGCTAATTATGAGGCTTTGAGTAAGAAGATCAGGGAGGAGCTGGGAAGATGGGGCAAGGGCATGATATCCTGGCTTGGCAGAGTGGCGGCTGTCAAAATGACAATCCTCCCCCAGGTTTTGTATCTGTTTCGGGCACTGCCACTCCAGCCGCCTAAGGGGTGGATCCAGCAGACTCAAGCAGACCTGGCCCGTTTCATTTGGCAGGGTCGCAAACCACGAATTAAAAGAGTTCTCACGATGTTGGCTCCGGTGTCGGGGGTACTGGGTGTCCCGGATCTGCGCAAGTACTTTCAAGTGGCGCAATTGAGGTATCTGGTGGAGTGGAGTAGGTGGGAGTCAGACAAACCCTGGCTCTTCCAGGACCAGGCAGTCGCGGGTCGCCAGCTGCAGGAGGTGCCCTTTCTGCGTAGGGCTCACCGCCCTCCTAATCTTTATGCATCCTTTGTTACACGGGTCCCACTGAAAGTGTGGGACGCCACTTACAAGGTCCATGAGCTCACTACGTTCCCCTCCCCGTTTACACCAAAACTGGACAACCCGGACTTTACGCCTGGTTTGGAACCAGGGGCCTTTACGCACTGGCGCACAGCCGGTTGTAGGGCGCTCTCACAATTGTATGACGCGAATGGGTTCTCCCTTTTCGGAGCCTCAAAGAGGAATTCCGGTTGTCTGAATCGGATAGGATGCGTTACTGGCAGGTGAGGCATTGGGCGTTACAGCCACAGGTGCGGGAGTTGGCTGACAGGAGGTTGTTACCGTACAAAAAGTGGTTGATCACGCGCACGTCCGACACTAAACACATATCTGATCTTTACAAAATGTTGCAGCCGCCACCCTTCCACTTTCACAACCCAGGCAGAGAGCGGTGGAATCGAGAACTGGGTAGGACGCTGAGCCATAAGGAATGGGACCAGATCTTGTATCGGGCTAGGCATTCTGCATACCATATAGGGCTCACTGAAACGTTCACCAAAATATCGACTTATTGGTACTATACTCCAGAAAGGTTACACGAGATGAATCGCAATGTTGAAAACACCTGTTGGCGAGAATGTGGACAGATAGGCACCTTGACACATGTATTATGGGACTGTCCCCTGCTAGAATCCTACTGGAAAGTGGTGCTTGATGAGATTGACACACACTTTGGTATAGAGCTCCCCCGCTTCCCAGCTTACACACTGTTAGGCCTCCCAAATGGGTTGATGTACCCCCTGAAGTCGGGTAGGGGAAGACAAATTGCAATAGCGTTGGGATCAGCGGTGCAAAACATTTTAATACACTGGCGCTCGACTGTCATCCCCTCTACCACGGGTTGGCTTCATAGATTGTGGCATGTCCTGGGTATGGAAAAACTATCACTTATGGTGGCGGGGGAAGTGAAACAATTTGAGGAACTGTGGCAACCATTCCATGCTCTACTAACCACGGAATTTAGAGGGCTCACATGTCCCAGGTACCTCCGATTGCTGAGACTCGCTCCGCCGATGGCCCACACTGCTTAAGAACTCACTATCTGGGTATGGGAAGCACCGATGGGCAGCGTTATGGGCATGACGTAAAAGGAAAGACAAGCTCTGGATGGGGAGGGTAGGGGACGGGGGGGTCTGGGGAGGGCGAGGGAGTTGGGGGGGTAGTTTTGCAAAATTTGGAAGAGTACAGAGGGACTGCGCTATCTTTGTTTTGTATTATAATCGTACTTGCTGAGTCTAAGCTGAAGGAGGCTACGCTGCACGGACTTAATGCACGGCGCACTCATCTGGAAAGCCTCCCGGGGAATTGCGCAATCACTCTTGCTTGAATGTTTAATTTTCTTTCTCTGTACTCATTCAATAAAATACTTTAAACATAAAAATGTCCGACTTTGGTCTGATTAAAAGGTGATGAAAGATATTAAACCTGAACCTCGTCAGCAGAATTTTTTCATGAGATGTAAAGGAGCATGTTAGGTATAATTCCATAGTATCACAAGTTCTTAACATGACATATTTCCTAACATTAGGTTTCATGAGCTCAACCTCTTCTCTTTGGGCCCTTCTGTCCATATAAAAATCCCGCTTAATTGCTGCCACATCACCCTTTACTATCTCACTCGGGTTTTCAAACAGATTCAAGCGTCCAAGCTTCAGGAAATGAGACTTCAAATATTTAAGCCAGGGCACACACATTGCGTTATCTTGAGATACAAGGTCTTTCACTATCAAGTGGGTTAACGGAATCTCATGATTTAACCATAATTTTACCCAACATGTCAGTGGTCTTAACCCAACTATATCGGATAGGTACTGACTTCCCAGCTCTTCGTGTACCGTCAGATTCGATGTACTGGCTGGGACACAGAGCAGACGCATTAAAAAGTTATTTTCAGTGACCTGTAACTGTTCGCCACTAACATAGCCCCATATCTCACTGCCATAAACTGCGTTACCTATCGATTTAGCGTTATAGAGTTTCATCATGGCAGTGTTTGGCTTTTTCCCCAGTTTGGTAGCAAAATTAAAGATAGAGGCATTTACTCTTGTCATTTCCCCCTTCTTTCTTGCCACGTGTGGGGCTCAACTGAGCTTTGTGTCAAATAAAACACCAAGATATGAAAATGTATGAGTGATGGGGATCAGGACATCATCTAGTTTAAAAATAAAATTATTTTTTGATTGACGGCCAACATGCATTATATAAGATTTGGAGTTGTTGACCAGAAGGTCCCTATTAGTCATAAAGTCATTGAAAGCATTCAAAAGTACCTGGAGACCCTTTTCCGTTCTTGAAATTAAAACCGCATCATCTGCGTATAAAAGTACAGGAATACCCCGCCTGCCGACTCTAGGACAATCTGATTTTACCTCCTGTAGTACGGCATCTAAATCATTAATACAAAAATTAAAAAGAAATGGGGCCAGGATACAGCCCTGACGCTCTCCCTTTTTAATTGTAACATTTCCAGTGGTTTCCCCATTGGATGAGAACCTAACATTAGCTCTGGTATCACTGTGCAAATGCACCAAAAAGTCCACAATCCCTCTGTCTATACCTTTCTCCCTCATGGTCTGCCACAGCCTTCCCCTGTTAACACAGTCGAAGGCCGATGACAGATCCATGAAGGCAAGGTGGACGGCTCCCTTCTGTACAACAGTATATTTACTCAATATGAGAAACAGGTTAAGACACTGTGTTATAGTAGAACGGCCTTCACAGAAGCCGTATTGGGAATTTGACATAATGTTATTATCAGCAGTCCAGCTTGTTAAACGCTGCAGTAAGATTCTCCCCATAATCTTGACCATAGAATCTATTAGTGATATTGGACGATAGCAGAGAACGATGCCCTTGTCTCCTTTCTTGAAGACAGGGACAATAGTTGACAATCCCCAGGACATGGGACAACCCTATATAGTCAAACACTGGAAGGGGACCTGCCCGCAGTAATTTTAGTCAATGGCCTAGGGGAGGTCCTTTGTATTATAAAAATTGTCCTGAACCCAAGCAGATCATATAACAAGTATAGTTTTATCAAAATTTATTTTTTTATTATTTTTATGAATTCATTGTCATTTGTAAATAGATATAAATAGTTTAGCATCAGAAATAAATAAACAGCACCGACCAGCAGAGTGGTTATCAAAGATGGGGCCACCAACGAATAACCACTTTTTCTGACACTACGGACTCCGAGGGTGACGATGGACACTATCCCAACTATGACCCCAACTACGACACCTACTACCCTCAGACAGGTAGACAGGACAACACAGATCGAACCCCACGTCCCAACCGTTTTTTAGGGAACCGCCGGGGGAATTACAGACCGAGAAATCGGAACCCCCACAGAGGGAATTACCATCAGGGTCCTCCTCAGCCGTATGTACAAACCCGACATCAACAATATTGGACAAGGTAAACACCATTCCGGTATTTAACCTGTCCAATAAGCACATAACCCCTGAAACAGTGGGACTACTCACCAGGGGCCTATCCTTTGTGCCCACCACTCATTTCAACAAATTTGAATTTCTGAGGGACCTATATGCTTTTTTCAGAAAAATACGTCTCAAAAAATTCTTTTCAAGCCGTCCTATGTTGGTTGACTCTGATAACAAATCAGGTCTCAAACCTCCATCTACTTTTACCCCCAGTTTGGAAGAAATTGGTCATGAGGTAGGAACATTTGAAAAAACGGTTACCCTCAAAATTAACAAAATTTTGAAATTTGTCCCCATGGGACCCAGAAATTTAAGCAGCACTGAGGAACAAACCCTAAAGTCTCTTGAAACTAATGACTCACTCACTATAAAACCCTGTGATAAGGGAGGGGGCATTGTTATCTTTGACACACCTACCTACATAGAGAAGATGAACATCCTTCTATCTGCCCGTGAATACTATGTAAAAATCACCAAAAACCCGGAACCAGCCCTCAAGCGTCGTATCTTGCAAATGACCGAAAGGGGAGTCATGAATGGTGATATCTGTGAACAGGAGGCTGAGTTTCTTACCCCTTCATTCACCAGGATACCGATCATCTACGGGGTTCCTAAAACCCATAAAAACCAACTTGATCCACCTCTAAGACCCATTGTATCCATGATTGGATCAGCCCTAGAGCCCCTATCAAAATACATTGACCAATTCCTCCAACCTCTGGTCGGAGCTCTAGACTCCTTCATCAAAGATACTGGCCATTTTATCTCTAAAGTTGAGGGAACCCCATATCATCACAACAGGGAACTCTTGGTGACTCTGGATGTGGAGTCCCTTTACTCCAACATCCCCCAGGAAGGTGCCCTATTGGTAGTGCAAGATATCCTAACATCTAATCCCCAGATACAAAATTCCAACTTCATTATGGACTGCCTAAAAATAGTACTAAAGGAGAACTATTTCGAGTTCAATAACAACTTTTACCATCAGGTAGGCGGAGTAAGCATGGGCGCTGCTTGCGCCCCCAGCATCGCCTGCTTATACATGGGCGAATTCGAACGCATCCATATTTACAACGAGATGTCGCCATTCTACGAGAACGTGCGGGCTTGGTCTCGTTTTATCGACAACGTTTTTTTTATTTGGGAGGGGGATGACATCACCCTAACTGAATATATTGCATGGCTCAACTCAGCGGACCCTAATTTGAGGTTCACGAGCCACTTCAGTCAAGACAAGATTGAATTCTTGGACCTATGGGTCGAACACAGCAACCAAGAAATCACAGTGTCTCTTTTCACCAAACCTACCGCCCGAAACACCATACTGCAATATGGAAGTTACCACCCCCGTTGCCAACGTGACAACATCCCCTTCAGTCAATTCCTTCGCATTAGAAGGAATTGTACAGACATCAAAGACTTCCTAACTGAGGGAGATGTACTTAAGGAGAAGTTGCTGCAACGGGGTTATCCTTACCGGCTGGTTAAGGATAGCTTCAAACGGGCCCGTTACTACAACCGAGAAGCCATGTTCGAACCTAGGGACCCTAACCCCAGGGAATCCATTGTCTGCATCACCCGACACTCGACCATAAACAACCAACTTAGACAAGCTATCAACTCTAGTTGGTTTTTGCTTAACCTGAACCAAGACCAAAGTGTGCTACCGAAACCCATCTTTGCATTTAAACGCAACAAAAACCTCAAAAATCACTTAGTGAGAGGTAAAATGCGTGGACCGGACCCTTAACACAGAGTTCCATCACCGGGACCGGCCCAGTAACGGGCAACCACAAATGTGGCAAATGCCAGGCATGCCCGAATGCTATAGTGGGAAAGGAAATAGTGACTCCCACTCGTACTATCCACCTTTCTAAAATGAGCAACTGTAGGTCCTCCAATTGTATTTACATCATCATATGTCCATGTAAAACACCATATGTTGGTGAAACAGGAAGGGAGATCAGGTTGCGCATTGGAGAGCACAAATCCAACATCCGGACTGGCAAAAGAGGGGCTCCTCTAGTTGAACATTGGATATCTAAGGGGCATTCTGAAAATGACCTTAGATGGTCCATATTGGAAAAGATTCAAACCCAGGCAGGCACTGACCCCACAACGCTGAGAAAAAAACGTGAGGTCTTTTGGATCTTTTTTCTCAACAGCATGGAGAAGGGCTTGAACGAGGAATGCCCGTGGGCGAATGCCCTACTATAAATTGTGGTCATGTTATGCCTCGCTACCTTCTCTAGGTACCCTTCTGGTCTGTTGATTGCCTTGCAGATAAGTATACCTCTACACGGCCGTATTTTTTGACAGCATCTTTATGCAAACAGCTAGAATCCATCTAGAACCTACTCCCCCAGTCAAATTATTGTGCCCCTCGGCGACCGTCTCATTAAAGTCGCATTACTACATATGATATTCTATCCCCTACCCTTATTCTGTACTGATGGGTTCCCATTACAAGATGGCCGCTGCCGTTTTTCGGCCGGGATCAGTACCTTTTTAACCCATCTTCTATGTTGCCTAGACGCTAGGATTCCCTCGCGCCGCCACACCTGAACCTATCATCGGCACCTGCTCTAAGTATATATAGACGTATTCAAACGCCGTACGCTCTGCCTGTCCGAACGCGAGCGACCCGGACCGCCGACTGGAGACTGCCCCCTGCCCATGCGCCAGGTAAGCTCACAAGGGTGACTAGATCAAGTAGTCACAGTCCTACCTCGTAACCGCTTTTCCTGCATTTTCCGCATTTCGGTAAACTATACTTCTGTCGCCTTCCAGGTTCCATCCAGATGGGACCTGACTAAACACCTGAAAACAATTTGACGGCAGAACAAACGAATCCCAAGACTTCTACAATGGTAGGCTGGCCCTCATCTTGATATTCACTGTCTGCCGGCATTTTCTGCAGCCTAACCTTCATTCACCCCACCACCCCTCCCTCTCTCTTTTTTTGTTGTAGATTAGTTTAACCCACACCCCCAGCCGGCGGCCACAGCTCTGACAAGAATCCTACCGTGGTCGTCTCCCCATCCTTGAAAAGGTACCCCCGAAATAATCCCTCATGTTGTTACAACTTGTGTTTTCTTTAAGTTAGGACGATACTGTTAACGAGCGCTTAATTAAACTGCCATTTCCCGTTTTAGGTATACTTATTTTATACGGGTAGCAGACTAGGTCAGCATCCATTTACAGTCCTCCATGGTATTCCCCCCTTGATGTCAAGGTATGCTATTTAAAAATTGTGACCCTGTACCCCGCCTTTCCACTCTTAGGCTATACCAGCCCCGGGTAGGATGAATATACTGATGTGCCTTTTCTTTCACCTTAGGGATACACTTCCTTACCTATCTGTGTGTTACCCCCCTTGGGACTGATTCTGCCATATATAATTGGGGACGTCTATTACAAATATTTACCTACGACAACGCGATCACTTCCTGGCACTAATAAATTGCCATCTACTCGGTTAATCACACGCCAGCTTCTTTTGCTACCAGAAGGTAAAATGCAATATAGCTCTATTATTATGTCAGCTCTAAGGAGATGTCATTCGTTAATATTACCATCTATGCGCTAAAGTGTCCTCTCTTTTCTTTTTCCTTTTCTTTAAAAAGTCTAAATATTTGTGTGGCGCCTCCACTGTATAAATGTTGTCTCTGGGCCTAACCTGGACGGTACAAACTGTTAGTCATTATCGGCATGAGTATCCACGTATTCGTATCTCTTTGTGCCTGAACCCACGCTAGAATGTTGTCTAAAATATATGTTTTTAATATGTTTCCCCATACAGATTCTTTGTACACGTGTGGTTCCTTCTTCTCTACCCCACTTTGCCCTGATGAAGGTGCTGCCCCGGACGGGGCTATACACCGAAACGCGCGTTGGCGTCTGTTCCTATTTTGGAACCCATTGAACCAACCCCGGACATTTGACCATCGGTCCCCTTGTCATCTAAAATCATCTCTGCCTAGTGTTGTAGGATGCATGAAGTGTGAATGTTTCTTGTATGAATGTTAAGGGTATGTTAGTATGAAGTTAGAACCACCATTTAATTGTTGTCAAGATGTTTATTTATTTCTGATGCTAAACTATTTATATCTATTTACAAATGACAATGAATTCATAAAAATAATAAAAAAATAAATTTTGATAAAACTATACTTGTTATATGATCTGCTTGGGTTCAGGACAATTTTTATAATACAAAGGACCTCCCCTAGGCCATTGACTAAAATTACTGCGGGCAGGTCCCCTTCCAGTGTTTGATTGTTACTTTCCCCATCGACCTGCCTAAAGTGATGTGGGGTCCCCCTCCGATTTGAAACAACCCTATATAGTGGCAGCATTAAATACAGCTACCAGGATGGGTGCCCAAAAATCTGGATCTGAATTAAAAAAGGTCCGTTGGAATTCCATCAGGTCCAGGGGCTTTCTTTGCTGTAAGACCCTCTATGGCATCCAATACCTCGCTTTTATCAAATTTAATATTGCCTCCCCTAACATAGGAAGCAGCATCAACTGTTACAGGATCCACTGAGTAGTACAGTTTTTTAAAACCCACTCCTCCTTAGTTATGCAGCAGTCAAGTCCGTCACCTGGTTCTTCTGCCAGGAAAGGTTTTTTAACTAGTGCCCAAAATTTGGTGCTGCAATTCAAGGTATAGGGGTCAAGTATTTCATCCCAGGCCTCTCTTCTTAAGATCTCCTTGCGGGATGCAATGACAACCTTATATTCCTTTTTGCACAGTTTTACATCCTTCCGATTCCTGGGGGTAGCTGACAGAGCAGACCTAAGTTTGCGTGCAGCTTTAGTACAATCGTGGCTAAACCACCTCGGACCCACTTTCACCCGGTTCTTATTGAGGACAGATAGTAATTCTGACACCTTCTCCGATAAGTTTTGATAAGCAACTAGAACCTGCCTGGGATCTCCCCCCTCAAGAGTACAATTTTTGATATCCTCAGTGCAACTTTCAGCAATGTTTTTATAGAGAATATCCGGGGAGACCATCGACCATTTGAGTCGCCTCCTCCCATCTGTTGTTCCCAGCCTACCTATGCTGTTGGTTTGGTTTGCCTTTTTTACCCAGGATCCTTTTAAGCAGATTGTTAGAGGATTATGGTCACTGAATTCACTTAAGACAATGCTGAACGAATCTAGGAAAGTCTGCATTGTCAGAGAGACTAGCATATGATCTATGAAGGTGCCCCTACCATGGCTTTTGAAAGTAGGAATATCAAAACATTTTAACGGGTCCCTGAGTGTCATAGCCGATGAGAGGTCAAAGTTGTTCAACAGGTCATTACATAATTCCCCCTCCTCAGTATGTTCCATGTGGAGACCTCCCATACGTTCACAATGCAACTCTGTTAAGCATTTCTTCAGTGGATCACCACAAGGGTGCACATTAAAATCCCCCATAATCATGAGGTTGTGGCCAAAATCTTTCGAGAAAGTAGTAACAAAAGAATTTAGTATAGAAATTTGATTAGTGCCTGCACTATCATGAATAGCATTATAAAAATTCACCATGCCAACCCGACAATTTTCTCCGGATAGAACTAGGCCCATCATGCCTGTATGCTGTGATTCAATTCTACGTACCTTACATGATATTGAAATGGAAACAAAAATTACAAGTCCCCCCTTAGGCCTGCCCCTTATCGATGGTGTGGCTGGCACATAGAAGGCCTTGTACCCTTCCAGAAAGAGATCACACCCCACCACCCACGTTTCTTGTAGGCAGATGATCTTAAATTGCTATATATAGTTAACCCAATTTTCATCAGACATTTTGGCAGCCAGGCCTGCAATATTCCAAGAAACAACATAACATCCAGATGCTATAACCTGTCGGTTCTCTGTATGTATAGGTTCACCTGAAGCCACAGTGCCCTGAGCCGCAGGTACCTCCCGTCAATCACACATCTCAAGTCCAGACAGCACTTCGTACCTGTTCTGTGTGTTAACATTAGACCCATGCTGATAGCGTCCAACACTATTAATCCTGTTATAAGTTTCATTCATACCACCTGAGCCACAGGGATTGGTGATGTTATATATGAATTGTGCGTCCCAAACTGGTGTCTGTGGTTCAAACACCTGCCTAGTTAGCCTTTGTCGGGGTGTGGGTTTGCACAAATGTGCGTAGAAGTATCCCAGTGGGCGCACACAAATACTGTTCTCGTTATAGACTAGTGAGGAAGCTCTCAAAAGGACAGTAGCCACATGCTGGGGATGTTTAAAATTTACAACAATGCAATCCCCACTGCCCGTCTTTTTAGAAGGTCCTACCCAGTTCACCCGCCTTACTGCCATTATCTGTTCTGAGTAAGAAATGGGAAAACCACAATTTTTATTAAGCCACGCCACTGTCTTATTTTTCAAAGAAGCATGGGATTCATCATAAGGTGAGGCAGGATGGGTACCACAAGGTGGAACATTGGTCAATACTGCCACAAACGGTGCACAATCCGGTGGTGAATTCAGGTATCGATTATACCTGGGGGGTCTAGGGGCTGTACCACTTTGTGGGACTATATTGGGTTGTGTCAACGGAACAGCTGCCGCTGGGGCGTCTGGTATATTTAATGCCTCATTCCCAGTGGTAGCTGCTGCAACAGTATTCCCCGTGTTCGGAAGGTCTTTAGCTTTCACCACATCCTGCCCTTTTCCACCCGCCTTAGCGCTACCATTAATTGGTGCAGTCAGGTGTGTAGATAACAGGCCGCCCAGCCTGGCCACTTCCGTGACCAAGGTCTCAATCTTGTTGATTAGTGGTTTAATTAACTCCTCTATCTTCATTGTTAGTTTTGCTTCTAGATTTTTAATGAGAGAAGCAGACTGATCAGAATTCAGATTAAGACCAATGTCATTATTTCCTGTAAACACAAAAGGGGTTGTGGCAGGGCTGTGGGGTTCTTTCCCGTCCTTGTTTTTAGCGTTAGCGTTATGCTTCCCCACCCCTTTTTGATGAGCTGTCCTACAGGTTCGCATCGGCCTGATAACAGGCGGAGCCTCATTTATTACACCTATTTCCTCACTTAACAGGGCGTGTTGGTCTGAGTGAACCTCAACACTCACTGTAATGGGCATTGGTGGTTCTACTATGGCAACACCACTCATATTTGCCTCAGCGTCTATAGTCATTCTAATGGGAGACAGTTCTGGCAGGTCCACTATCGGAGTGCCCTTCCCTAAAGAGGCGCGTCTTTCATTATTAATCTGGTTAACTTTCTTGACCAAATAGTTATCCTAGGTGGCGGGACCCAATACTGGTTTATCGCTTTTGGATTTAGACATATTAGTTAAATGTGGCAAAAGATATAGACTCAGGTAAAACCACTACTTACTCATAAGAAATATGACAAAATATGAAATAAAGTCTCATGTGATTAATATACAGTAGAGGTCCAGTTAAAATGATATAGGGTTCTTGGCCCAGTCCAGTCTCTTCAGGCCTCTGAGGGCCACAGAGGGTCCGCCCTTTGCCCGGGTTTAGCCCGGCGCGTCCCGCGCGCGTACCGCGGGACGAGGGGCTGACGATGCCTTTATGCGCCTCCTGGCGCTGTTGCTGCGTCACTGGTGGGAGGGGCCCGGCGGAGCCAAGCCCGGCCGGGATGCAGGCGGAGCAAGGCCCGGCCCTTAGCTGTTGGTGCTGCGCGTTGCGGCGGAGAAGGAGCCTGGCCGTGTCTAACAGGTTCATCAATCACCCCCACAAGCCTCGGAACTGGTGCTGCCTTTATGCGCCTCCTGGCGCTGTTGCTGCGTCACTGGTGGGAGGGGCCCGGCGGAGCCAAGCCCGGCCAGGATGCAGGCGGAGCAAGGCCCGGCCCTTAGCTGTTGGTGCTGCGTGTTGCGACGGAGCGGAGCCCGGCCGTGTCAAACAGGTTCTTCAATCACCCCCACAAGCCTCGGAACTGGAGCTGCCTTTATGCCCCTCCTGGCGCTGTTGCTGGGTCACTGGTGGGAGGGGCCCGGCAAGGCCAAGCCCGGCCGGGATGCAGGGGGAGCAAGGCCCGGCCCTTAGCTGTTGGTGCTGCGCGTTGCGGCGGAGCGGAGCCCGGCCGTGTCAAAGAGGTTCCTCAATCACCCCCACAAGCCTCGGAACTGGCGCTGCCTTTATGCGCCTCCTTGTGCTGTTGCTGCGTCACTGGTGGGAGGGGCCCGGCGGAGCCAAGCCCAGCCGGGATGCAGGCGGAGCAAGGCCCGGCCCTTAGCTGTTGGTGCTGCGCGTTGCGGCGGAGCGGAGCCCGGCCGTGTCAAACAGGTTCCTCAATCACCCCCCTCCGGGCGAGACCAAGGGAATGGGCCCAGCCCAGCCTATTCTGAGGGGCGCGAGACGGGCCCGCCGTTGGCCCACGCGCGTCCCGCGCCGCCGGGTCTCCCAGGCAGTTTTAAATGCTGGTGACGCGGGTCCTCTCGTGCCTCTTCACGCGAGACCGCACTGCCTTCTGGGGGATCGAGTTCCCCGGCAGTACGCGGTCTGCGAGGAAAGCGCGTTGGTGACTTAATGCAGCCCGCAAACCCCAGGAGAATCTAGATGTCAGCAGGAGTCTATTAGGGCAAAGTTCTCAGGAACCAAGTAAAACCATCAAGCAGCGTCCAAGTAGAGCTTCTCCAGATGCTGCATTTTGAGCCTCTCTAGCTCCATCTCATGCCTCCTGCCCTTACACCTGTCCTCCAGCTCTCCTGGGGACAGACCTCTAGACGAGACACTGCTACTTGCCCATAGACAAATCCTGAACCAACAGTACATCCTCATGCAAGTATTGCTCCTCAATCTCCTCAACCTGAACCTGGCTTCCCTGCCAGCTACCCAGGACCTCAGCACCTTTTGTAGTTTCTGCTTTTTGGTGAGGCCTTTGAACAGGACCTTCCGATCCCTGCAGATTTGCTTAAGTTGCTGCACATTGTAGGACTCCAACCTGTCCTCTCAAAAAACTAAATCCACTTGGGCAACTGATGTTTCTCTAGACTGAGACATGCTTGTAGTAGAAGCTCAAAAAGTACCCACACTCAAGAAGGTAAAAAGAAAAAACTGAGTGTGCTTGCGTAATGATCTGCACTCTGGTAGTAGTGTACACCAAAGACTGTGTGTAAAGTACAAACACAAGTCCAATCCCATCACTGCCACCAATATTCAAAATGGGGGTCTCTAGTTGGCAATAGCTTGCACTCTGTCCAATTAGGCACCCTTAATCTAGTCAGGGGAAGGGGATTGCAAAGCTAAGATAACTCCTGGTCACCCCCTTGATAGCTTGGCATGAGCAGTCAGGCATATTGTGGTAAATATAATTACCATGCAATTTTTCCGTATAATTAATGACAGGTAAAAGAATAGCTCAATCAAATGAGAGGCAGAGTCCGTGGTATCTGAGTCATACGGGCTTTAATAGAAATGGCTCGAGCCATGGAAATCAGATCCATCAATACAAGGGTTCAGGAGGGGGTAAAATGATGGCAAAAGATGTCAACGATTTATTAACAGTACATGACATATATAGTAAAACTGTACAATGGTGATGGATACAGTAGGTGTGACAAGTGAAAAGAATATGATAAGAACACATGTGCGTAGCAAAAAGGCGTGTACAAGGGCGTACACGGAGGAGTGTGCTGGAAACGTCACAGAAAGTGTCATAAGTGGGTGGGTGCATAGAGAATTCTGCAAAGTCAGCTGAAACCTTTGACATGGGTGTGCGCGCAATTAGTATGACGTGTGATTGACGTGGAACTAGGGAAAGCTGGGGGCTTGACTTTAGCACTAGTAGAGGAGACAGAAGTCTGGCATGTCAGATCGACCTGTTCCTATAACATATCTGATATCTTGTGTTTGGAGGATGTTTAATCTGAAGTAAAAGGTCTCTCGGGCAGAGGCTATTCTATACTGAATGCATATGTGTCTAAGTGTAATGCGCGGGGCCATGAGCCTACCATGGTAACGGGAGCAATGAATTACATGAAGGAGACAGGAAGGCTTGGCCCTTTGCTCTGCAGCCGGGAATATGTTTACCTATATCACTAGACTGGAATGTGTTTTCGAGGAGGCTGAACTGATAACTTGAAGGCAAAACACTGCTTGGCAGACAGGCCAGGCTGAGCCAGGCACCGCTTCGCTTGGCAGGAAGTAAGGCAGAGGTCAGGGATGCATCTCCATGCTGCAGCTTTCAGAGGCAGAGACAGAAGTGGTTCGAAGGCAGAAATCAGGGCCTAGCTCGGCAGAGCCAGGAAAAACGTAAAAGTGCACCATGTAAAGACGTTGGCATGGCATGTTTAGGGACTGAATTATCGATCCATTCTTGGTGGATCTGGTAGAGGACATGTTAGCGTTGGACGCAATGCATTTGCGTCTTCATATTCGGCCATGGAGGGAAGTTACATGTACTTTAAGCTCGTACATGGAGACGTTGGGGTACACGTTAGGGGACATACCTGACCATAAAATTTTCAATTACCTCAATATCTCAGAGGCAATGTGTAAAGCATTTGTTCAAAACACAAACAGTAACACAATTAAAACACTACAAATGGACTCCACACCATTTTAGATAAATAACCAATCTTTATCTGATTAAAACGACCAAACGACAAAAATCCAACAAACACAAGTAAAGATAGGAATTTTGCAAGAATAAACTAAAAATACAGATCCTTGAAGTTGATAGTTGCAGCATCCAACAGTTCAGTGGTGCGGCGTCGGAAAGACCCGCAAAACAGTACCTTTGGAAATTAAGGGGGTTTGGGGGCGTTGCGATGAGATCTGAAGGTAAGGCGGTGGCGGGGCGGCAGTTCCGGAAGTCGATGCAGAAATCATGAGACCTTGAAGTCACGCGTTACGGATCGATCTCCGTGATGCTGAAGTCAGGGGTACAGGCAGCGGCCGGAATCAGGGCAGCTATGTTGTCTCAGTCGATGCGTCGTGCTCCACACTAGTGGTGACCACAGCTTCTGTGGAGGCAACAGTGCTGCATCAATGCAGAAGCGCTGCTGTCCATAGACCGGGTGCTGCGATGTGAGATGGAGCGATGCATCATGCTCTTCACGAGCAGTGAACTCAACCACAGTGCAAGCAGGGAGGTCGTTGGATGAAGTCAGAGTCAATGGTGCTGTCAGCGGCAAACCAGGGGCTGCTATGTGAGATGGCGTGATGCGTCGTGCTCTTCACAAGCTGGTCCCTCAGCCATGGTGCAGACAGCGGCTTCAATGACGGTGTGAAGGGTGGTCATCGGTGAGGTTGGGGCTGCGATGTCACGGTCAATGCATTATGCGTTTCACGAGCGGCGACCGTGGTGCAGGGGGCAGTGTTGATGACGGCGTCTGGGTTGCTTTTCTGGGAGTTACAGCACAGCCACTCTGTTCCAAGGGCCCAGGACCTGTTTTGGCACCACTTGGTAAGGCAGGACTCACAGCAGAGGAGTCCCAGTGCTGGCATGTAATGCTATTAAGAATGATATATTGACCATTGGCTCAATTTTGCATAATTGACTCCGTTTTCTTTGCTGACTCCATCTTGTGTAGCAGACTCAATTTTCTGTGTTCACACACAGCTGCAAAGTGAGGAGGGGATGTTTTCGCTCTTCACGTGTTTTCGCTCCTCTACGATAAGACTGAACTGGAACATGTTGTGTGGGATGCGTGCTTCATACCTTTCATGGAATGTGTGGAATGTACAGCTCTGTCTCAGAGTCAAAATACAGGGGCCTGGCCATCTTCAGTATTGACCTTGACACAGACCAGTTTGGCCAGCTCAATTTTCCGTAACAGAGGAAAGGGGGAGAGGTTTCTAGAACCTTTGTCTCAAGTTGAGTAAAAGGTATTAAGGGCGGAGAATGTTGAGAGGCAGATTGGAGCTCACTTGTGGGTTAGACATGCCTTCACAAGAAGAATCTGGATTTGAGTCCCGATTCCGAGTCTTGCCTGGCTATCAACGGGCTCCCCAGCTTAAGTTGGCAAGGATGTCGAGTGAACGATCGGTGAAGTATTACTTACTTTGTGTATATAATTTCTAAGTTTCTGTGCTACATGCATATATGCTACACGTTATTCTGGTTTTGTGCTTAACTTACTTGATAATTGAGAGTCTGCCTTAACCTCTATATTTTAATCTTAATCAGGGAGCCAGCAAAGAAGTGGGGGGAGGTAGCAGGGCAAATTAGTCGGCAGTCTACAACTGGGGGTTTGGCCACTACTTGTGACGTTTAGCCACTGTATGCAAAGCAGATGTGGCTGAGGGCAATAGTTCACTCAAGGGATTCAACACTGTACCTTCTGGTACCAGCCCAGTTCTGCAAAACACAGGAGAGGGTCTTGCAGTCTCTTGACCCACTTCCGTTCGTTCTAGGAAATGTTCCTTAGCCCAGAAAATTACTCTCACAACCCCGGCCCAGTCCGGTCAGTACTACCAGGTAACACAAAGTTGTTGGGCCAGGTGAGGAGAGGACAGTTGGTCCGCCGTACTGAGGGCATGAAAGGAACAATCGGTGAATGGGGGATGAAGCATGGGAGCCTCTTGGGAGAAAGAGGCATCCCCTCGGACACACGTGGATCAAAGTAGCACCAGGAAATGCGGGCACCACTAAGCAAGAATCCGCTCTTCTGCACCTCCCTGGTAATGAGGCACAACATCTGGTGGGCGTTGTTCTGAGTCGCACTAGACAATTCCGGTCACACACACAGGTGCAAGTTCAGCAGTGTCGCATGAGGTAGAATGAGGCACTATTATGGGTATGTCCCAATATCCGAGGGTCGCAACCTGTGAATCTTTCACTGTACACAATAGGCGTGCAAAGATGTAACAAGATTGACAAAGTGGGCCTCGCGGGTCCCACAACAGATGAATCCCCTTACCACCAAGAAGATGCTTATGCACGTTGAGGTCCCACGAAGCAGCTTTGCTCTCCATAGATGCAGGCAGTATTTTTTGGGGCTTCGCACAAGGCGATCCGGTCTCCAGGCACAATTCTTAGTTTTACTCTCACACCGCACTACCAATTGGGATCTAGCAGACAATGTGGGCACTTAAGAGAGCACCGCTCTCCTGGTGTCACAGGTAGATTGTGTGGGTCCCTCATGGGAGGTCTTTGATGTCCCTGAGACCTCCACAAGTGAATAGGGGCAATCATACAAGCCCTTGGTGAGCTCACTTCAGTGTGCCACACAGTAGCAGTTAGTCAGCCCAGACCAGCCATTATTCAGGAAGAGTGTACGTCCCTCTCAATGGCAGTAATCATCCTTATGCACAACAAATTCCTCTGGCAGTGTGCACCACGCGGATCCAGGATCTCTGGTCCCTCGTCTCCGCAATTGTATCTCTGCCCTGCTGTGGCACTAGTAGTTATACTGTAGTGTGCCTTTGAAGTTGGGGTTGGGTCAGAAGGTTTCCCTTTGAACCACAGATATCTCCCCTAAATTTCAGTCCTGTCTGCCATGGGTCTGTGGAATGCAGACCTTAATCTTTAGTGGGGCCATGATCGGTGCCAGTGTGCACCCCCCGGCATACAATGGGAGGATTGAGACATATTTAAAAACGTAAGGAAAGCAACAATTCCTAACGTGTGTAGGAAGGGCGCATGCACTTTCACACTGTATTTCCAATAGAAAAGTGCCCAGTGCCCTAAGGCACTAAAAGGGAATCAGCAAAACCTAGGTGTTATCCCATTGGAAGAGCCGACCTTCTAGGTAGGGAAAACCCACATAGGGGTTTTTCACTGCCTGGGAAGGGAACATTGATGTCCCTGCCTTGCCTTTTGCCAACTACTTCCTCCAAACCTCAGGGCTTACCCTTGGGGTGCCCTAGTGATAGTGGAAGGCCCAGTCAAGGTTGGCCAATGAATTAAAAATACCAACCTGAGCGTAGGCGCGACTGTGCACCCACAGGCCTGCAGTGGCAGCCTTGATACATCTTTGAAAGGCTATGCTGGAGGGTGGCATAATCAGTGCTGCGTCCCACCTTCAGCCAGTGTAGTACTTGTCCTGGGTATATGGTGTACCTTTTCACAGGGCACTCAAAGGTACAACACCTAAACCAATCAACTGAGCACCACTTCCTTGCATGTGTAGAAAAGGTGCACGCACTTTCACATTGCATAACAGTGGGAAACTGCCCAGAGTCCTAAGGCCAAGAAAAGATCATCAGTAAAAACCAGGAGGAGAAAAAGCAAAAATTGTTAGGGAAATCCCCTAAGAAGGGCCACGTTCAACAGTATATAACAGCAGAATGAATTAACTGTTATCACGTTGTATACAGAAAAAAAGGGATTTATAGCAGAATTAGTTACCAATAATGTCTAGTTTACTTACTGGTAATCTTCATTAGTCTGAGTTCAAGTCTTTCTTGTGGCAGTCCTGGGATCACCTCCGATCCCGCAAAACTATTATTGTCCTCACCTGGATGACATGCTGCTTGGAAGTGGACAGGATGTCTGCAAAGCCCTTAAAGTTCTTATGGTAACAGGAAGAGGAGGAGCCAAAGCTACAACACAATTACATTTTTGAGAGACCGTTTTTCTTATTCTAAGAGGACTAGTGAATTATGTGTCTTTCTGTTCAGGACTTATATTGCTTTATAAGAACTCTAACTAGGGAGATGAATTATGTTATAATGGCCTGTAGTTTGCAATTTTAGAAACAAGTTACTATTTTAAAAAGCTCAATTGTGCATGCAATTGTCCTATTCAAAAGGTACGAGGTTAGTTGAAAGAACAAATTGCTTAACAAACGATAGTTTTCAATCCTAATGTACCAGTGGTTTTGCATGGAGAGGGGGCTATTGAAAAGAAAGTATGATTCTACAGGATAGTAGAGCCTACGAGTTCGATATCATTCCACTTTATTGACACAAACCTATTTGTAACACACTGAAAATGATTCTGCATTCATTATGAACTGTAACTCTAAATCTGAACCCTAATCTTAAACCCGAAATCCTAACCCTTAGCCTAATCCAAACTATCCCTAAACTGGACTCTATACCTAGCCCTAAACCCATTTGAAACTTGACACAATCATCATATTTTACATTAACTGAAAACCTTGAACCTAACCCTAAACCCTAAAGGAAAACCAT
This sequence comes from Lissotriton vulgaris, assembly GCF_964263255.1. Classification (NCBI taxonomy): domain Eukaryota; kingdom Metazoa; phylum Chordata; class Amphibia; order Caudata; family Salamandridae; genus Lissotriton; species Lissotriton vulgaris. The sequence goes on along the minus strand of NC_141698.1, from coordinate 154,005,428 downwards.
AATCCTTATCATTTTTTAATCCTTTACTTTTTCTGTGAATTGTGTATGTCTATTTCAGTGGAATGCATTTCCTTTGCATTAAATTAGATACCTTCAGAGGTAGCACAACAGTCCCATTTGCATTGTAAAGTTGGTTTGTTCCGATATCAGTTGTACCTGGCGTGCATGGACGTCATTCCGGGGTTGCCAGCGGTTGTAGGACTTGCCCCTTGAGACCGCTAGCATTGCCTTTGAGACTTCTGGCCCCCGAGGTGGCAAAATCAGTGCCATGAACAAAAGGGAAACTCCTCATTCCTTATTTTCATCCATTTGTCTTAATACTAATAGTGAATAAAATCTGATAATACATGAAATTCTGCAGTTCCTGTATCAAAAGCCTGTCTCTAATTTCCTTATAATCGGTCATTTGTGACGCACTCAGTCAGCGATTATAAAGAAATCACGTCAGAAGCCAACTGTAGTAGCTTATTACAATCGAGTTCTGACATCCCAATGCCTGCTGCCAGAACCAGCAGCTGTGGTGAAGGACAGGTTATGTCACAAAGCTTAATTAAAACTGCTGAAAATAAAATGTTCCTTTTCTTTCTTCTGCTCTGTTTTTCCAGTTGTACAATAAAAATCTGAAAGGGAAGATTTATGGCAACATGTTTATTTTGCATGCTCCTAAAGTAGTTCTAGAAAAGTTAGAATCTTTCTGTATGGTTCTACTTTGCTTTTTTTGTTAAATTAGTTGTATTAAACTGATTCTAATAACTTTTTGAATAATTATCTAACACATTTTTGAAGTGTGTAATTTTGCACTAGAGATGTCTATGATTCTGTTACTAATCTACATGTTTGCAAACGTGCTCCCTCTTATATGAAAGAGCTATGCACCAAGAATTTAAGTAGTTTGTTGGAAAGGTGATGGTGCGACAATGTATTATAAGGAATAAAGTACCCCCCCCCCCCCAATACAATATTAGGACATTCCAATTCACAGCAAAGATTCCTAACCTTGAAAAGGAATCCAGCCTACAGCCTAGTTCCTCCATATGGTCATGGAACTCCTCAGTGACTCGCAATATCCTTATAAAATACAACACAGGGTACTTTATCCATTTATTATTCACTATTAGTGAAATTAAAAATGGAGCACACTTAGCTTTAATCTAAATTGTGTGCATACTTGTGGACTTTGCACTGCCTCAGCCTGCTTAACTTATTGATTGTCCGCCTCAGCCTGCTATACTGCTGCATCGAATCGAAATTGATTATCAGCATAATTATTGTCTTAACTGGATAGCGAGAGATTGCCCCGCCTGCCCATTAATATATAATATTAGCGGAGGCACCTTCGAAAGTAGCGCTAGACTGCAATTTTTTGACTTGCGCTGTTGTGCTGCCTGCAGATCTCCTTTGCCCGATTGTCGACTCCACTGCCATTTGTTTTAGAGGCACTGCCGATCGGACCCCAGTCCTGTTTAATTTTCGGATTGCCGCCATTTTGTTTGGTTTTTTTTTGTGCCTCCCTGCCCTGATCTCCACCCCGCTCCCGCCTCCCAACTGACCCCCCCTCCCACGGATAATGACTAGGCTGCTCCACCGCAGATGCGTTGTGACCATCCCGCTACCAGCAGAAACGGCCGCTCCACCCGCTGCTCCTGACCTCTCACCGGTATCGTAGCGTTTCACGCCTTTGCACTGCCTCAGCCTGCTTAACTGATTGATTGTCCGCCTCAGCCTGCTATACTGCTGCATCGAATCGAAATTGATTATCTGCATAATTATTGTCTTAACTGGATAGCGAGAGATTGCCCCGCCTGCCCATTAATATATAATATTAGCGGAGGCACCTTCGAAAGTAGCGCTAGACTGCAATTTTTTGACTTGCGCTGTTGTGCTGCCTGCAGATCTTCTTTGCCCGATTGCCGACTCCACTGCCATTTGTTTTAGAGGCACTGCCGATCGGACCCCAGTCCTGTTTAATTTTCGGATTGCCGCCATTTTGTTTGTTTGTTATTGTTTGTGCCTCCCTGCCCTGATCTCCACCCCGCTCCTGCCTCCCAGCTGACCCCCCCTCCCACGGATACTGACTAGGCTGCTCCGCCGCAGATGCGCTGTGACCGTCCTGCTACCAGCAGAAACGGCCGCTCCACCCGCTGCTCTTGACCTCTCACCGGTATCGTAGCGTTTCACGCCTTTGCACTGCCTCAGCCTGCTTAACTGATTGATTGTCCGCCTCAGCCTGCTATACTGCTGCATCGAATCGAAATTGATCATCTGCATAATTATTGTCTTAACTGGATAGCGAGAGATTGCCCCGCCTGCCCATTAATATATAATATTAGCGGAGGCACCTTCGAAAGTAGCGCTAGACTGCAATTTTTTGACTTGCGCTGTTGTGCTGCCTGCAGATCTCCTTTGCCCGATTGCCGACTCCACTACCATTTGTTTTAGAGGCACTGCCGATCGGACCCCAGTCCTGTTTAATTTTCGGATTGCCGCCATTTTGTTTGTTTGTTATTGTTTGTGCCTCCCTGCCCTGATCTCCACCCCGCTCCGTACTCCCAGCTGACCCCCCCTCCCACGGATACTGACTAGGCTGCTCCGCCGCAGATGCGCTGTGACCGTCCTGCTACCAGCAGAAACGGCCGCTCCACCCGCTGCTCCTGACCTCTCACCGGTATCGTAGCGTTTCACGCCTTTGCACTGCCTCAGCCTGCTTAACTGATTGATTGTCCGCCTCAGCAAGCTATACTGCTTCATCGAATCGAAATCGATTATGTGCATAATTATTGTCTTAACTGGATAGCGAGAGATTGCCCTGCCTGCCCATTAATATATAATATTAGCGGAGGCACCTTCGAAAGTAGCGCTAGACTGCAATTTTTTGACTTGCGCTGTTGTGCTGCCTGCAGATCTCCTTTGCCCGATTGCAGACTCCACTGCCATTTGTTTTAGAGGCACTGCCGATCGGACCCCAGTCCTGTTTAATTTTCGGATTGCCGCCATTTTGTTTGTTTGTTATTGTTTGTGCCTCCCTGCCCTGATCTCCACCCGCTCCCGCCTCCCAGCTGACCCCCCCTCGCCCCTCCCCCTCCACCATCCATATATGACAGATGCTCTTGCGCGCAGCGGTCGCACCCCATGCGCGCCAAAGGTGCGCCAAAGGTAAGCCTGTCTACGCCCGTCCGCGCCTGGACCGCGCCCAGCGCCAGACCACCTGGCCCCCGCAAACCGCACTCCGCCTGCATTAAGTATGACGCAGCCACCCTCCTAGCCCTTAACCCCGCCGCACACCCCAATGCTACGAAGCTGCCCCGGGACGTACCCACGGGCCCTTCGCCTGCCACTCCTGCAAATTTAGTGTCAAGACCCATACCACATCCACTAACCCCAAACACAGCTCCGACTCTAACCACCTGAAGTGCATCCTGCTGAACACCCGCTCGGTCCACAGACACGCCACCGAACTCTGGGATCTACTCGATGCTACATCACCAGACGTCGCCTTCCTTACTGAAACATGGATGAACGCATCATCAACACCCGACATCGCCATAGCCATCCCGGACAATTACAAGATCATCCGAAAAGACCGCACCGTCCAAACAGGAGGAGGCATCGCCATCGTCCATAAGAACACCATCAAAATCACAATCAGCTCCGACGATAACCTTACAACCGCCGAACACCTCCACTTCCAGGTCCACACTGACCCCAGGACCACACTCAGAGGCACCCTCATCTACAGGCCTCCAGGAACACATAAACAATTCAGCGAGGACATCACTGACTTCATCAGTCCACATGCCCTCGCCTCCGAGAACTACATTCTACTAGGAGACCTCAACTTTCACCTGGAAAAGAAAAACAACAGCAACACCACCACCCTTCTGGACAACCTGGCCAATCTCGGACTCAAACAACTTGTTGACACCCCCACCCATGTAGCCGGACATACGCTCGACCCAATCTTCACTTCCAGCAAACACATCTCCTTCGATCGCACCACAGCTCCCCATTGGACGGACCACAGTTGTGTTCACTTCAGCTACAAAACCACCTCGACCCACAACCCCCCACAACCTATTCACCGAAGAAAATGGAACAAAATCACCACCGACCAACTCCTCACATCGCTCAACCAAAAACCACCCGCCCTCTCATCGGACCCAAACCAAGCTGCCATCAAATTCAAACAATGGATCGCTCACAGCGCTGACGAATTAGCACCCTTGAAAAACCATCACACCAAACAAGACAGCAAAAAGGCCCTCTGGTTCAACGATGACCTTAAGAAATCCAAGAAGCTATGCCGTACTCTCGAGAAAACATGGAGAAAAAACCCAACCACTGACAACATGACCACCTTCAAGGCAGCCACCCGCAAACACCACCAGCTGATTCGATCCACCAAGAAATCAGCATTCAAGAATCGACTCGACAACAATGCCCATAACAGCAAGGAACTATTCAACATCGTCAAAGAATTTACCAACCCCACCGCAGCCTCAAACGACATCACTCCCTCCCAAGACCTCTACGATTCGTTATCCTCCTTCTTCTACAACAAAATTGCCGACATACATAACAGCTTCGAAAACAGTTCCAACAAACAATCCTCTCCACCCCCCTCAGAACCTAACCCGCTCTCTAACAATCTCAGCGCCTGGAACCCAATCATCACCGAAGACACCATCCGCCTAATGAATTCCATCGACTCTGGCTCGCCAACCGACCCATGTCCCCACCACATCTTCAACAAAGCAGACTCCATCATCGCACCCCATCTCCGTGATGTCATCAACTGCTCCTTCAACTCTGCTACCTTCCCAGAAAGCTGGAAACACGCCGAAGTCAGCGCCCTCCTGAAGAAACCCACAGCAGACCCCTCTGAACTCAAAAACTACCGCCCCATATCCCTCCTCCCTTTCCCGGCAAAAGTCATCGAGAAAGCCGTCAAGAGCCAACTCGCCGCCTTCCTCGAATCCAACAACTCCCTCGATCCCTCACAGTCCGGCTTTCGAGCCAAACACAGCACCGAGACCGCCCTCATCGCAGCTACAGACAACATCCGAACACTACTGGACAACGGAGAAACAGTGGCCCTCATTCTACTCGACCTCTCCGCCGCCTTCGACACAGTCTGTCATAGCACCCTCATACAACGCCTCAGCAACATCGGAATACAAGGAAAAGCATTGGACTGGATCATCTCGTTCCTCGCCGGAAGAACCCAGAGAGTCCGACTTCCCCCATTCAAATCAGAGGCTACCAAAGTCATCTGCGGTGTACCACAAGGATCATCACTCAGTCCCACCCTCTTCAACGTTTACATGAGTCCACTCGCATCCATCGCGCGTCAACACAACCTTAACATCATCTCCTACGCTGACGACACCCAGCTGATCCTTACTCTCACCAAAGACCCTAACTCCGCCAGAACCAATCTTCACGAAGGCATGAAAGAAGTAGCCGAATGGATGAAAAACAGCCGCCTAAAACTTAACTCAGACAAAACGGAGGTGCTCATCCTAGGATCATCCCCCTCTGCCTGGTACGACTCATGGTGGCCTTCGGCTCTGGGCACAGCACCCATACCCACAGATCACACACGCAACCTGGGCTTCATCCTAGACTCCTCCCTCTCGATGACCAGACAAGTCAACGCCGTCTCATCCTCCTGCTTCAACGTACTTCGTATGCTTAAAAAAATCTTCCGTTGGATCCCCCCGAGACAAGAAAGACTGTCACCCACGCACTAGTCACGAGTCGACTGGACTACGGAAACACCCTCTACGCCGGAATTACAGCCAAATTACAGAAAAAACTCCAACGCATCCAAAACGCATCAGCTAGACTCATTTTGGACATCCCTCGCCAAGATCACATTACCGGCCACCTGAAAGACCTCCACTGGCTTCCCGTCAACAAGAGAATAACATTCCGTCTCCTCACCCACGCACACAAGGCCCTCTACAAACTAGGGCCCGAATGCCTCAACACTCGACTATCCTTCTACACACCCACCCGCCAACTAAGATCCTCCAATCAAGGCCTCGCCGCAGTTCCGCGTATCCAAAGATCCACCATGGGAGGTAGATCCTTCTCCTACTTGGCCACCAAGACCTGGAACTCACTCCCCACTCACCTCCGCCTTACAGAGAACCAAATCTCCTTCAGAAAAGAACTTTAAACCTGGCTATTCGATAAATAATGAACCCCATCTCCAAGCGCCTTGAGACCCTCTGGGTGAGTAGTGTGCTATATAAATTCTTGAACTTGAACTTGAACTTGTGTGAGTGACAGTAAGTGACAGGTAGTAAGTGAGATTATTTGAGATTGAGGTCCAGGTTTACTATTCTTGGATGCAAGGCAATGCTGCACCAAAGATACTGCGTTGCCTTGCATTGAAAGGGAGAGAGAAACAATGTGACATATCTTACTCATTATGGTGCATTGGTGCTGGGCGCTGGTGCACTTTTGTCAGCCACATACCAATGCACACTACCCTGCGAAATAGTGCAAGAATGTGTGCATTCTCTGAAGCAAGGATTGCCTTCCAGTACAAAAACTATGCTTTAAGGCTTTTCCCACTTTGTATGTGTGCTGTACGATGCAGCACCCATGCAATGTCTGAAAAATGGCGAGAAATTAAAACAAATCTTCTCACTATGCCTGCTTCAATGATTCGTAAGATTTTGCCATGAATTCCTCTCTCCCAATATTTGGAGAAAGGAATTTGTGTCACAACCCATGCACCACCTGTAGAACGCCCACTTCACGCACAGTAATGCAAAGCAGTAAATAGCACAATTTTGCGTAACTTTCAGATACTGTTCATCGCAAATCAGGATTTACGTTGGATAGTAAATCCCACACCAACACTTGGTGCTCGGTTTGTGTCACAGAAGTGCAAAACAGTAGTATATCTGTGCCTGAGTGTCCGTATATATGAGTGAGTGTGAGTGAGATTAAGAGTGAATGCAAGTGAGTGAGAAAGAATAGGAATGAGTGTAAGAGAGTGTGAATGTGATGTTAAGGTCACGTGAAATGCCTTCCTGGAAAATTAGTGTCACGGGTTATATGATGTCAATTCCTGCAATGTCATTAATGTCAAAGGGAATGTGATGTCCTCCTGCTACCCCTCGCATTTTGGTGGATCGACCCCCATGCTGGCATGGTTGAACGGAGGATGTGAAGTTCAGGTGGATACGAGCAATCGCTTTGGAGCAAATAGATAGGTTTTTTTGGCAAGGTTATAATTATGGGTAATGCATACTCTCAATTGAGTATATATGGTCTAGACGAGCCAAGTGTTGCATCAAGCTTCCTTTAAGAAGAGATTTTGTTATCCCATGGTGAGGCTTACAGAATGTAATTCTGGTGCACTTATTGCCTTATTAAGAGTTGTCTGGTAAAATGGGATGGTAATTTCGTTTCCTGTATTACCATTACCGGGTGATATTACCAGCTCATTTACAGGAAATTGTAAGTACGAGCCCTAAATGTGGGATCCAGTATTACAGGGAAGTTTGAGTTTCTTGCCTTCAGTTTCACCCTCATGGGAGCAGTGTGTTTTTGTGCACACGCGGAAGGCAGATTTACTATTCTTGCTCCAGTTCTGGAATATTTGGGGAGCCCTAAAATTTCCCCAAGCATTTAAAAGAAGGGTGTAAAACCTGAAGACACTAGTTTCGAAAAAAAAAAAAAAAAACAGGCATACCGTTTTTAGGTCGAGCAGACCTACGCTCAATGCGTGAGCATTGAGGGTGTCTGCTTCAGACCTATTGTGGCCCGTATTTAGGAATGTGGACAGCTACCAGACGCGCGCTTTGACGAGGTCAGATTTCACCTCGGGAGCGAGAGTCTGGTAGCTGCGCATGCGCGAATGAAATCCCTTGCTCACACATACACACAGGCAGCCCCCACCCCTCTGCATGCACGCACACACACACACACAGGCGCGCGCATGCACACGCAGGCATACGACACACATACAGGCACACATACAGGCACACTATCCCCTACCTCGCATGCTCTCTCAATCACACAGTCACGCATGCGCACACACATTCCCACACGCACACACGCGCGCACACACTCCCCCTCCCCCTCCCCACCCCTCCCAGGCATACACACAGGCACGCACGCACTTCACTTCAGCCCTGGGCCCCACTCACCGACTGCGCTCTTCCGGCGGGCTCCTCTCGCGCTCCGCGCGTCTCGTCTCCTCTTCACAATCGGGGCTCCCTCAGGTCCGAGGAGCCCCGCAACAGGCGCCACACTCCTCCTTCTCCCCGGCCCCCTCCTGGGGACTCGGGCTGATTCGGACCGGCAGGGCGCTCCATGCGCCGGCAGCTCGCGGACCTCGGGAGGCGGGACTTCCGGTCGGCCGCGACCGGATTGGCCGGCCGGCTAAGAGCTTCCGGGTCGCCGCGGGCCGCCTCCTCCCACCCAAAGCGGCCCGTAACCATCGATTTCCTCTAGTTTAAAGATTGCGGTGGGTTGACCATGAATTCAGGGAACAGAGGATACCGAATTTGCACGGTATGCTATATTTGGCTGAATTCGAGAATGCTTGGTTTACCACTTAAAGTTACGAGGCAAATGCGATAATTACTGCTACAAGCCATGGTGTATTATTGCCTGGATTTGACAAGGCTAACTATTAATTTGAGGTTATGCCTGCTAATTGTGTGATGATGTGGCCTAAAAGGGACTATTGCTTCAGGTTATGCCTCATAACTGTGTAAAAATGCGGCGAGAAACTGACTTAGACCATTGTCACAACGGCCGATATAGTGTATTGCTTTACAATTGGCGAAGGCGAGATTCCCCCTAGTGTGTGGTTCGCCGATTTCCTTGTCAACATGTCCATGGCGCTACGGTTAACTCAAATTCCCCTTGATTGAATGTCTTTAAATATGAGGGACACACTATGTGTGATGGAATTTTGCTCCCCTCTACCCTCCCCCTTTTGTAGTTGTTTAAGCCGATTTGGTTGTAATGATTTTGCTAACCCGGATGCAGGAAGTATGACAAGGACAGAGGGGGCTCTGTGTGTCCTCAGTCCACCATCTCGGCACTGGCACTGCACCTCGCAGCCTTCCTCTCTTCGGCACAGCGCCTCGCAGCCCTCCTCGCTCGGCACAGCGCCTCGCAGCCCTCCTCTGCACAGCGCCTCGCAGTACTCTCCTTTGCAGCACAGCACCTCGCAGCTCTTGTCCACTTGTCCGGCTGCCATCAGGACTCTGCAGTGTTTCACGCGCTGCACGTGCTGCGGTGCTCGGCACATTTCAGAGTGGCTGGGGGGTGGGGATTGGATAAAAGGTGTGCTCAGCTGTAGACATTAACAGCCCATAAAGGCCTTTTAATAGCCCTCCTGCCCTGCCTTCCTCAAACACCCCATCCTCGGTTCAGAGGAGGCGTTCATTGCTGGGTTACTGACACCCCTCCTCGCTCCTTCTTGCCCCCTCCCCCACCCAGCAGACGGCACCGTGAGCCCCCGGTGGGGCTGAGTGGGGATTATCTGGGCAGGGGGTGGGGTGTCCAGGTACCACGTGCAAGACCACCTGGCAGAGGCGCCCCCCTCCCCCCCAGCAGGGAGGGGGGCAGTGTGTGGGGGGGGGAGCAGTGTGAATACCTTGGAACCTCTGCGAGGGTGACTCCCCCCGTCCAGACACCCGAGGCGCTACCCGTGGCACGCCTTTCATCTTGTCTGACGTGGGCTCTCAGCTCAGGCTTTTGGCACCGGGAGGGCAATTTGGCGGGGTGGGGCACTGTAGGGGAACAGTGTGAATACTTTGGAACCTCTGCGAGGGCGCCTCCCCTCTCCAGATACCCGAGGCGCTACCCGTGGCACGCCTTTCATCTTGCCTGACGTGGGCTCTTTTGGCACAGGGAGGCAGCAGCGCCACAGAGAAGCCAATAAATAAATAAACATCCATCGGTTGTGTCAAAAATACCAAAACTCCAAAAGCAAAACACTTGAGTGCACGCCTTCAGCAAGCACGGGACCCGTCATGCCAGCTGTGCTCAGTGGCTGTACGGGCCGCCTACGTCATTAGTTACAGTGTGTGCGTGCCACAAGCTACCGTCACCAACCCCAACAGTGCGCATCTTATCGACCGCAGAATGATGAAAGGCTTAGCAGGCATAACCTTCATCAGCAAAGAGACAGACCCCAGCAGTGCGCATGTTATCGACCGCAGAATGATGAAAGTCTGAGCGGACATAGCATTCAGCAGGCAGGAAACAGACCTCAGCAGCAGGCACTAAACCCCTTGAGCTGAGATGAGCGCAGCCTTGTGATGGCAGAGGAGACTCCGAAGCTGCGCTTACCACGTGTGTCTCTCGAGGTCCCAAGGCTCCACATTTCACGTGTGTCTCTCGAGGGCCCGGGGTCCGCATTTCATTTGTCTCACAGTAAATGTAAATGTAAATGTATTTGAGCTTATATAGCGCACAGCTACCCACAAAGGGTTTCCCGGCGCTTGCTTAGGGAACCCGTCCTGGTATTCCCCTATGAGATAACCCCGGCAGGGTATCCACAAGGTGAAAGCCAGGCATCCCGCCGCGAGGGGCCGTTGTGGAGATTAAGCAAGCTATTGCCCAGAGTCGCAGAGTGTGAACCCGTGAGTCGAGAAGGCACCGGAGCGAGAATTATCGAGTCCGTGGAATTTTTAAGCCCAAGACCCGCCGAGGCGGGGAATTGAACCCTGGTCCAGGGCCGATCTCAGCTTCCGGGTCTGCCGCCTCTAACCCCTGAGCCACACTTCTCTCACTAGGCCGCACATTCCACTGTTCACAAAACCAGGCCTTTTAAGAATGTTGCTGGCCTCGGGGTACACACTTCCTCGCCTCCAGTCACGATTAACAGTTGAGCTACACAAACCCAAGCACTTTAAAAACGTGTTCTTTGAGTAAACACTTGGAATGACCCTGTTGTGGCCTCGAGGCACTTTACTGAGCCACTAAGGCCACGGATTAAAGAGCGGGCTCAGGAGACGGCGCCCCTCTCACACCACTCTCCCCTCTCTCCTCTCTCCTCTCTCACCACTCTCCCCTCTCTCACCACTCTCCCCTCTCACACCACTCTCCCCTCTCACACCACTCTCCTCTCTCACATCACTCTCTCCCCTCTCACATCACTCTCTCCCCTCTCACACCACTCTCTCCCCTCTCACACCACTCTCTCCCCTCTCACACCACTCTCCTCTCTCACACCACTCTCCCCTCTCAGACCACTCTCCCCTCTCACACCTCTCTCTCCCCTCTCACACCACTCTCTCCCCTCTCACACCACTCTCTCCCCTCTCACACCACTCTCTCTCCGCTCTCACCACTCTCCCCTCTCTCCTCTCACCACTCTCTTCTATCCCCTCTCTCTCCTCTCTCCCCACTCTCCCGACTCTCCCCTCTCACCACTCGCCACTCTCTCCACTCTCCCCTCTCACCACTCTCACCACACTTCCCCCTCTCACCACTCTCCCCTCTACAACTATTAGCATTGTAAATGACAAAGCTATTAATTTAGCTATTTTCAAACCAAACGCATAAATAAAAAATTTGTCATTTACAATACCGATAGCTCAAACTTTCCTAATGCGAGACCTATTGCATTGCAAATGCTTGTTACAGGATGTTTTTACTAAATTGAGGGACGTTTGATACGCTCACAGTTTCCACTTGTTTTGAGTAGGTAGAATTTGTGACCTAAAAAGCATATGTTTATACCAGGATCATTACTACAACTGGCCATTGCCCCCATGCCCGAAATTACTGGGTCCATAAACACCAGCTCGAGTAATACTTGGCCCAGGGACATCTGCCTGTCTTTGGAGCTGCTGGCACCGCAGGCAGAAGCAGCACCAGGCTCTCGCCTCGGCTCCTTCTGTACCACGGGGGAGATGCAAACACTACACCTAGCTTAGGGCTCTCTCCGACTCACCTAACTACCACCTGTGCCCCCCTACCCCGCTGCAAATCTCCCTCAGTTTCATGCATCACCTGCTCTAAGCAGCTGGTAAAAGGAAGCAGAGAATTAACGTGGGAAGCAATGCCCACCCAAAAAGTTGCCTTGTTATTCCCCATTCCAGTCATCATTAACTTGTAATTGTAAATTTTAGGTATGATTATTCTGGATGGAATAGGAGAATCTTTCCCCTTTTTACCCCTGGTAAACTAATATTAGTGAATAATAGCAAGCTAGCGGTCCATTACAAAATGTCTGAATGATACCAAGCTAGCAGCACAATACAAAATGTCTGAATAATACCAAGCTAGCGGCCCATTACAAAATGTCAGAATAATACCAAGCTTGCAGCCCATTACAAAGTGTCTGAATAACACCATGCTAGCGGCCCATGAAAAAATGTCTGAATAATACCACGCTATCGGCCCAATACAACATGTCTGAATAGTACCAAACCAGGGGTCCATTACAAAATGTCTGATTACTACCAAACCATGGGTCCATTACAAAATGTCTGAATAATACCAAACTAGTGGCCCATTACAAAATGTCTGAATACTACCGAACCATGGGTCCATTACAAAATGTCTGAATAATACCACGCTATCGGCCCATTACAAGATGTCTGAATACTACCAAACCAGGGGTCCATTACAAAATGTCTGAATATCACCGAACCATGGGCCCATTACAAAATGTCTGAAGAATACCACGCTATCGGCCCATTACAAAATGTCTGAATACTACCAAACCAGGGGTCCATTACAAAATGTCTGAATACTACCGAACCATGGGTCCATTACAAAATGTCTGAATAATACCAAACCAGGGGCCCATTACAAAAAGTCAAAATACTGTCAAACCAGGGGCCCATTACAAAAAGTCTAAATACTGTCAAACCAGGGGCCCATTACAAAATGTCTGACTAATAACAAAGCAAACACAAGGAGATGATGGACAGGGTGCTGAAACTTTTCAGACACTCAGCCCCAAAGAACGATGACGGATTTAACCCTGATCTGTGACTTTGTACGCCCTAAATTGGCAGGGTATGCTCAAGCGTGGGTCCCTAGCTCGCTTTGCCACTGGATTCAAGCTAGCCTGGCTGATGAGGGCTTCATCCCGAAACCGGTCCCAGGATTCTTGTTTCTGGTCCTGGGAAGACGTGGATTGGCAGTTCAGGCTGGACTGTTCCCATGGGTAACAGGGTCAAGACTGATTTGCATATGGCTGGGTCTGAACTGAGGTGGTGAAGTGAGCTAAAGAATGATAACGGATCCAACACAGATCTATGACTGGGGGTGAGTGTCTGAAAAGTTTCAGCGCTCCATCCATCATCTCCTTGTGTTTGATTTGACTAATAATAAACCAGGGGCCCATTACCAAATTAAGTTGAATTTTGGCTGGATGTGGGTTGCCGAGATACCTTTGCTGGAATTACCGATCCTAATTAGTATCTCCGGACCTAAATCCAGTCATAACGAGTTTTTGTCAAAGGAATGAGGAGTAACCAATCACACCCAGGAAACCCAGTGACAAATCTTGTCAGATTTACCTACAGTTTTAGGCGTTTGATAAAATTGGGCCAGGAGTTCCACACAGTAATCCCCAGATGACTTGTATCCAGAAGAAGCGGAATTCCACCCCTAACACCGCTGAGCCGCACTCGTAATGAGCCCCAGGTATTATTTGTAAATCATGCAAAGCGGTATTACCAGTGAAAAGCAGGCAGTATTACCGCTCCTCACTACTTGTAATAAAGGCTTTGGAGTTGTGCTGGATTGTCGGCTCACAAGAGGGCTGTATAAGGGATCTCCTAATGAACTTGAAATGGGAAGATGAGGTATCTAGGGGTGTAGACAGACCCAGCCTCCTCTCCCCCATCCTCAACAGGAACTGCATACCTCATCTTCGCATTTCATGTTCTATGGGGCTCGTATGCTGGACCTACAAACACCCCATATCCCTCCTTTGCTATAATATCTCCTAATGAACTGCCTCAACTTATGTTTGGAAGAATCTTTTCCTATAGCCACACAAGGTGCCATATAATAGAAACAACACAAGCCTTTTGCAAACATGCAACTATTAAAAGCCCAGTGCTTTTTTTGATTTTTTCAGGGCTCACTGGAAGTTCGATGTTACAATAACCAATTGATTGATTTTCTGTTTTAATCGTTTTTGTGATGGAGATGTTTTAGGTCACACCAGCAGTTATGTTTCTGTGAGACCTGTGTGTCGCTGGTAAAACGGAGCAGGCCTCTGTGTAGGTTCGCATGCGTTCTGACTTTCTGATTTGGGGATAATCTGGAACCTGCCCAATAAAAAAACTTTGAAAGATAAATGAACAATTAGAGATGTTTGCTTCATGGTCCCGCTGGCCTATAGGGCAAAAAGGCAGTGCCCGAAGTGCTGTTCTGACAGGTCACTGTGTGAATTTGTTTCGACGTTTCGACTCGACTAATGCTGTTCGGCAATTTGTAACCTCAGCGGTGAGTCTTCCTCAGGACGGGGGTATGGGCAACCTAGGACTGGTGCCAGGTTGGCTACACATGATTGTGAAACAATCAGATGGCAGCTAAAGGGCTCCAAGTCGCCTCAGGTGCTGCAGTGGAAGGGAATTGGTAATTCTAGTTCTGTGGCCTGCTAGTAGTCAGCGGGGTACATATGAATCAAGTACCTCGGCTTGTGAAAGGTCTCACGGCTCCATGGTGCTCCGTCAAAGGTGAGCTCCTAGTCCTAGGTTGCCCATACCCTCGTCCTGAGGAAGACTCGCCGCAGAGGTTACAAATTGCCGAACAGCATTAGTCGAGTCGAAACTTCGACGCCTTCCACCAACTGAGACCTGTACCTCTCTCCCCTACTCCTACCACAGAAGATGCATTGTGTGCATGGTGATAAATTTACAGATGACATGTAAATGAACAATTTTACATTGGACAGGTCTCCTTGACTGGAGTGCTTTACCAGTCTTCTTGAACGAATTGTGCTTTGTTACCCTTGCTTAGATTCTTAGAATCACACTGTTTTCCACCTACCACCACCACTATCCCCCCTCTTTTTCCTGCTCTTGCGCGTAACATGGATTTTCTTGAATTACGGTTTCCAAATGTGTAAATACATTTGTGAATACTTTGAAATCTGTTTGGCGCATACATTTTTGGTCACAGAGAGATATGTGCACTCTTAAAATCTGTGTTGAGTGCGCATGTTTTGGTAATAGATATTAATTACCGGTATTGTAGTGGATTCCCACAATACAAATTGAGGATTGCTAATTAACATATTGCTTGAAGAATTGGTCACGGACCATTGTTATATTCCCGTATTGTACCCAGGTCCGGTGACTCATCGGGTTACCCCGTTATTCATAATGATTCTATTGAAACAGAGGCAAGTTCAGACAGGAAACAGTTAAAATTAAGCCATTTCTGAGTCTCCAGCCTGATTTTGGTCTGTTGGCATGTATCACAAGTACTTTTACAAGTTCATAATTGTGCCAATTTGCAAACATGGGCCACGGTTTTCCTGATCCAGGTCTGTTGGCATGTATCACAGAACAGTGGCATCACTACGGGGGTTCGGACCGCACCGGGTGACACCATCACATGGGGTGACACCGTGACAGGCCTGCCAAGTATCACGCATCACATAAGGCGTGATTGGGCACCATCCCTGCATCGCACCGCCTCTCAAATTAAATACTGGAGCACATTTCAACCTAACATGCACACATGCACTGCACTACTAATTTTATCATCCTCAGAAGGATGAAAGGCTGAGCGGTTCGAAACGGCAACTAAACTGTAAAAATAGTGTCAAAAACAGATCTGCGCACTGGATGCCCAGGTCCACTGAGCTCCCAGCCTAGCCAAGTGTCCCTTTAGCTAGATCGGAACGTAGCCACTGAAGGGCATAGCTGGTTCCGAATCCCTGGGCACTGGCCAACGCCCCTATTTCACCGAAAGAAGTAAACCTCTTACCTTGGACGGCAAAGGCGCAGATGGCGACGAGCAGAAGGGCCCGCTGGGGAGGTGTGGCGCCGGCGGTGAGCATGGCTAGCTGTGCACAAGATGGCGTCCCCGGTGACTGCGAGGGCACCCTGGATAAAAGATGCTTCATGCACACATATATATATATATATATACACACTCCACGTTTACATAACTGCCACCGCAGAGCTGTGGAACTAGACATGCTTGCCTCATAAAATATTGCAGTTGTTTACACAGCTGCCGGTTATTGCAGAATATGCGCAACACCCCTCCCTTCCTGGAGTCAGAGATCAGACACCTTTAAAATGTTATCAGATCAGATTGCAATCTGTACCTGTACCTGTTCACCCGATAAATTGCATCATGACATATTAGGGCAGGTATATGCACCATACTCGAATAGGACATGTTAGCATCTAGGCACGGCCACTGGAATTGTGGGATTGTGCGGCTGCAGCGGTTTATGCAGTTTGTCGCATAATCTATTTATCTGAAGATTTTACCCCCCAATTTTTACATTTCTAGCTCAAACGGTTCAAAATATGTTAAAAATGCAACGACAAGTGTTGCGGCGCACGGAAAGACACTACAAAACGGGACTGGTCACCTTTCTGTTGCTTATTGCCATATAGTCACCCAGAGGGATACCCTCTGGGTGACTACGCGCTTTAGAAATCTTTAAATAATAATAATAAAATCTGGGTGTTAAACTGGTACTGAGGTGCGACCAATTCCCAGTGTTACCAAGTTTAAAAAAATCTTAAACAAGTGATTGTTTTTAAAAATGTGCCTCATTATGCTGCATAATTGGTCTTTTTACCATATAATTTGCTCAAACCGGCCGCACAATTTGGCTGTCTCCTGGCGCATAACTCGGAGGAGGTCCATGGGGTAAGTGGTGAGGGGGTGACACCATGAGTTACGCACTGGGTGACACCAACCCTAGTGACGCCGCTGTCACAGAGCACTTTCACAAGTTCAAAATTGCCCCAATTTGCAAATGTTTTTAGCTATCTAATTCACTAATGGGGGACACTTTTATTTTGGTGCCTGGGACTATTTCAGTCACTTTCCAAGACCGATCCTGCTTGCTTTTATCCTGTAGTCAAGAGACTCATGTTTTCGTCCTGTTTTCGTCCTTAAACATTCTTCTTCCTGCATGGTCCTGTACTTTGACAAGTTGTAGCAGTGTGGCTAAAGTGCACCATCTAGTGGCCAGAGATTATTTATTGGTTTTAAAGTAGCCTTTTAAAGAAGAGCTAGAAAAAATAGTCTATTGTTCGAAGTTTTTAGTGACTTTCATATTGTGTGCAGTTTCTAGTCACTGATATGTGTGCGAATTTAATCAGAGAAGAAAACTTGAAAGAAAAGAATTATAGGGCTTATTTATGAGAGCCCTCCTGTGTCTCTTTTGCACCACGTAAAGTGGCATTCTGCAGCACACATTGAAAGAGGAAATCACCTAGGATTGTTTTTTGTGCAGGAAGGTGCCCCTTCCTGCACAAAATAATCCTGTCTGCAACTGAGGGTCCCTTGCACCATGTTGCAAGAGAACCTACGTTAGCGCTTGGCTGCCAAAACTGCACCAGTGCAGGCAGAAAGGACAGGAATGCATCATATTGCTTAAATACAGTGCATTACAGCCCTTTCGCTTTGGCGAAGGGCAGCACAGCAAGGGGCCTTGCTGCACTGCCCCACGCCAACATGCCATACATTAGGTCCTTAGTTTGAAAGTTCTTGTGCACACAGTGTGTGAACATCACCCCCTCTCGTAGTTCAAATTTCCGAAATACTGAAACAGGTGACCTTTCGTAACAGGCTCAAAATTTTACAAATTCCATTCTGTTTAAGCTACTTCTAAACACCCACCTTTGGGATAATGTCAAACAGTGCTGGCCCGCATAGAGATATCCAACCAGGAAAATCCTCACGTTGTGGTTCTCATTTTAAGAAATCAAAATGTAGTTGGAGTCCCAAGGAACCAGATGGACCAGATTTCATATAGTGCACATTTGACATTGTTATGACCTTGTAGTATACTTTTTGGGGTAGTCAAGGATGTGTGCGGTTGCACGTCGCAGGAAATATTCAAGGCACTCTATATGGGTTTTGCGTTAGTGGGATTTGCCTAGCTGGAAAGTGTTAAAAGTGGGCCTGGTATTGCAGGGTCATGCTGGCCCACACTGATATTGCCTTTCAGCTACCTTACATTCTGATTGTAGTGTATTTCTGTTGTAATGCACATGGGTATTTCCATGGTTCCGGTTTCCATATTTGTGTTCATGTCTTAGAGTACAGTCGGGTATTTCTTTAGCCAGTTAAGTAAATCAGGGTGTGTTTGTGTGTCTATGTTTGTGTGTGTTTTTCCATCTCCAGGTACAAGTGTGTTAGGATACTCTTTGTGCAGGTTTGTGTTCGTTTGTTCCTCGGACGCAAAGGGCACCCCTGCAGAGTGAGGTGAGGGTCTCCAGACTCTTGTATCCTACATATTTATCAGGCCTTAAACTGTATGAGGGCTCCCTAACGGATGGAGGCCCTCCTGCGATTCTGGAGTAATAAGTCCTGACCTAATAGGTCAGAGCTACTGATCAATACATGTAGAACCAAGTACTCAACACCGGGTCCAGCTGTTTGTAACCTTAAATTTACATAATCTTAAGAGTATCAAAAAAGTAAATGATTTACATATGCATTAAGTGATTTATAATTATGTATTTAAAGATTTATTTTAAAAAAAATCCAACCCACAATAGTACGCTTTATTTTTTATTTAATATGTAATAAAATTACTAAAGGTTATGTATGAATTTCATTTTTTTATTGAAAGCTAAATTTAATTTAACATTTTAAAAAGTTTATTTACAAACATTATAATAATATTGGTTATTTTTTACATTAAATAATGTATATTTTTTAATTGTAGAAATAAGATAATTTATTTTAACATTTATTTCTTAGGGTGGGTTATTTGAAGTCCCTGCCTTGATTAGGTGTTTTTGGGAGTGTGTTCCAGTACTTAGGAGTGGCCATGTGTGTGGTGTTACATCGACTCCTAGGCTGAGCTAGAGTTCATTTACAACAGTTGAGGGTCCTTTTTGGCTGTAGCAACTTAAAAAGTGCATCTTGTGAATATCAGTGAGCTTACTCTTTCGTGGGTGGGTATTTCTCCTACCCTAAATCTAACCCTTCCTTCACCCCTCCTTTCCTCTCCCTGAATCTCTCCCATTTTGTAGTAAGTATTCTCCATTTTCCAGCCACTCTATCCGTTCCCACCACATTTACTCCTAAAAGTATGCATGCATGCACAGAGACCTACACAATTGGGGCGATCTCTGCATAGAAAAGCTAGGAGAGGCAAGGCGGAGGTCTCTGCTCATGGGTTAATGAATAGGATTTGGTAGTATGTGAGTAGTACTATGTTAGTAGTACTAAATGTGCTGCAACATTCAGTTTGTGAACAGGCCCCTACCTGTCCACATTTCATCGCGAAATCATCACTCCACAATTCTACATAAGATTCCTCTGTAGTCCTTATTAGTGGACAGGAGCATACCTATAAATGGTGCAGCAGGCTATGATATGACGGAAACATCACATACATCATCATGAGCGAAACCAGATGTGTAAGAGTGACAGGAAGTGTGCTCACATGGACCTTTACCCATGTGAAAGTGGTGGCCGAGCTCGGATATTCACTCACTCATCCACCTGTACACTAATTATCTCAGTGGATTAAGCACCTGCTCCATAGATGAACGAGCAAAGTACATGCCACTGATGCCTTAACTGTGCATGTTCCGAAGGAACGGACAGCTTGCCCTGCACATGCCTTTATCACAAATCGAAGCTTATGTTGCTGCTGTGTGCTGCTGTACCTGTTCTGTGAGTGAGTGGAGCTTGCACTGCTGCTGCTGCCCAATGTTTACCTGTCCTCTGAGGAGGAGAAGCATGCACTGGTGATACCCAAGCTGTGCCAATTATGTGAAACATGGAAACTGCCAAGGCACTGCCTGCAGCTTTTCAATGAAGAAGGATCATTTCTACTGCTGCTATTGCCACACCTGTACCTGCCATGTGAGGGAGTAAAGCTACATTTTTGATGCTTAAGTTGTACCTATTTCATGAGGAACAGATGGTTGTACTGTTGCTCCCTGTTATACCTGTCATGTGTGTGACAGAGCCTGAAGCGGGAAACAGCCATTACAACACAACTAAAACAACGCACTACCATTACAACAAAACTTTTACAACGCAGGATCCATTACAAGGCATGCCATTACAACGCATGCCATCGCAACGCAGCTGCTATTACAACGCATGCCATTACAACCTAAGTATGGGTAAGTATTTATTGACATTTTAACCCCTACACCATCCAACACTTACCCTACTATTACGCCCCCCTGGAGTTAGAATAGTAATTTTAACCCCTACACTATCCAACACTTACCCTACTATTACACCCCCCTGGAGTTAGAATAGTAATTTTTACCCCTACACTATCCAACACTTACACTACTATTACATTCCCATTAATTAAAAAAAAAAATACTTACCCATACTTGCGTTGTAATGGTATGCGTTGTAATAGCAGCTGCGTTGTAATGGCATGCGTTGTAATGGATCCTGCGTTGTAAAAGTTTCGTTGTAATGGTATGTGTTGTGAATGTATGCGTTGTAACTTCATACATCCGCCTGAAACTGTTCTCCTTGAAACCACTGCCTGTCTAGTCCCTATTCCTTGTTAGGGAAGGTTGTACTGCTGCAGTCCTTGCTGCTGGAATTAGGCCAGTTTTAAATGAACCAGATTTCTTAGTAAAATGTTAAAACCTCATAGTCAAAAGGCTCTGGCTTCTGCCGCACACCATCAGCCTATCATGGCTTTTTAGGCAACATCCCAACATGTTGCATTTATGGCACATTATTAACAGTTTTTAAAAACACAACTATAGGTCCTGAAGGCAACAAAATGAAAAATGAAAAACCAACACTGATAAATGGTAGCACATCATAGAGATACTCAGTGACCTTGTTAAAAGCATTCAGTTTCTGATTTTAGAGATAGAGTGTTTTTGCATTCCTCATGTTCATGTGCTGGTGTTCTCTTCTCTCTTTAGTTAGTGTTTCTTTTTGGGGTTTTTACCAAGAAGATTGTACATGCCTCTCAATTTCAGTGTGTATAAGGTAGTACCTGTTCCATCATGGGTTCATGTCTCCCCTGCCCTGGTTTACATGGTATCTTCTCTCTGTCCATATGTAAATGACAGCGTTTTCCCTATTTGAGTGTGAGTGTCAGTGTCTCCACACTCTGGGGCCATGTCTAAAGGGCAGTGGTTCCTCTTTCCCAGTGTCTGCGTCTTCCTGTCCCCGTTATCATTTCACAGTCTACCAGGTAATGTGTCTCATTGTCCCTCTGCCCACTCTTAATCAGCAGATGTTAATGTCTCCCAGCCTCATTGCCCCTGTCTCCCTAACCCACTCCCTATGTCCACGTCTTCTTGATTAAGAGTTTCTGTCTCCTTGCTGCCAGTGGAGATATCTCCTGTTGTGTGTATCTGTGAACCTGGGTGGTTTGCCACACTTTTGTAGAGCTCATGTTTTTTTTGTTCCTATAATCCCTCTTCCGGTATCTGGATCTTACAATCTCAGTATTTTGTGTCTCCCTGTCGGAGTGTCCACGTCCCAGTGTCAGTGTCTCCCTACCCCAGTGTCAACACCTTCCTGTCCAAATATTTATGTCCCCAGCTCCATGTTTCCATGTCCATTTGACTTGTCCCTGTGTTTTTGTCATTCAGTCCCAGTGCATGTGCCTCTTTTACCCAGTGTCTGGCTTTTCTCTGACCTCGACTTGTCCCTGTGTGTTTGTCATTCAGTCCCAGTGCATGTGCCTCATTGTCCCAGGGTCTGGGTTTCTCTGACCTCAATCAATCAATCAAGGGTTTATAAAGTGCGCTACTCACCCGTGAGTCTTCTGGTGCCAATCTCTGTGTATTTTGCCTGGCCCATGAATCCTGCCTCCATGGCCCAATCCTTGCGGATCCCTATCCCAGTGGCTGGGTACTGCTGTTTTAAGATACACGTTACCCTGTCCTGTGGTCTGCTCCAAACCTGAAAGTAGCACCAACACAGGTGTGTTGGTGTCTCCTTGGGCGCAGAATTGGTGCTGCGTACTACAGCTAGTTTCAACCTTGAAATTGTAATAAAACAATCAATGTTCCTTTTTCCTTTTCAACCGTAAGTGATTGTATTCATCATTTACTGCATCCAGGTAAATATGTAATATATTTTGTCACTCCTAGGTATCCATACAACGTTTATCTTTCATTCCCAATGCATTTTGGCTACTGCCTTCATCTGGGGAATATCTATTGAAAAACATATAATATACATCACTAATAGGAATATGTCAATGAAAGGTATCCACCACCTAATGAACATTGCCGTGTAGATTATCTGAAAAACACTTAGGCCCGTGAAAAATCACCAAGTGGTATGAACCTAACTGTTAATGTTCTGATAGTTATACAGGGGCTGTCAACGAAATAAGATAAAAAAGTTTTTTATGTTAAAGAACACGACTAAACTAAACGAAGCGAGTAAGTGTGAAAATAAAGGTACATTAGAGCAATGTGAGTATATACAGGTAGAGAGACGTGCTTTAGTATACATGCTAGAGCGGTGAACTCTACTCTACTGGCTTGGGCGTGCGTGATCGGGACAACATTAACCATCGTTACGGTTTACGGATTGTGGTATTAACCGGCAAAGGTGTGCTCTTCGCTGCAACCATGCGAAAAGGGTGTAGTTGTCTAAAAGAGCTCTACAAGCTAAGAACTTAATGCTTACCGAGTGAAAAAACGCTGCGGTTATTCAATATGCTGGCGGTTTAAACGCCATAACCTCATTCCGCATCCCTTCACCAAAGCGGATTTGGGGCGTGTACCATGTTACGTAAGGGGGAGTGGTTAAGTACGCGATTCAGTGTGTGATTGTTTTAAAGGTGTACAGACATCATGTCGAGTGTGCTTTGTAGATGAACAAATAAAGTTTAAAAAAAATAAACAGTAGACTCCTGTAATGATTCTAAGTGATCTGCGTGAAGCTATAAGTTGGAAGAATCAAAAGCTAAACTAAAATACATTATGTCACATAGTGTAAGTAAGAAACCCAGCGTCAGGCATGAAAAAAATATATAAAATGGCAGATAACATGAACTACTTTCATAGGTAGCATAAAAATTCAACCCTTTTGTTCATGCCGTTTGGTTTCAGGGTTTGAAGATGATAAATCCAATAATTTTCAAGTTTCAAAAGAGATTTCTTATTGTCTGTCCCTTCCGATCTTTCAATGATTTCAAGAATACATGCTTTCATCTGGCTCATTTGGTGAGTAGCTTCAATGAAGTGGGCAGCGATGACTGATTTAGCGGCTTTAGTTCTGATGTTACTTTTGTGCTCATTCAGTCTTATTTTCAGTTTCCGCTCAGTTTGACCGATATACCCCATTCCACATGGACATTTTGACATATATACAATTTTGCTAGTGTCACAAGTGGCATTCACGTTCAATGGTATCTTGTGCCCTTTCATGGGATGAGTAATGCTATTACCTTGCAAGATATTGTTACAGTTATTACAGTTCCAGCACCGAACTGTGCCTCTGTATATTTGAACAATAGTGCTTTATGATGGTTGTTTGATAATTTCACCTATATTTTTAGCCCTGCTAAAGGCAAAGAAGGGAGTTTCGCTAAAAATATTGTGGAAATCGGGTTCAGTCTGAAGTAGCGACCAGTGTTTTTTGATGATTTTCTTAAATTGGATGCTGGCCGTGGAAAATTTACTAACGCATGTGATTCTAGGTATCTTCTGTGTGCTTTGGGTCGCTAATAGTAATTTACGATCTTTGGTGTTAGCACGTTCAACAGCTTTATTTAACACAACTTCAGGATATCCTCTTTCTAAAAAATGCTGTATCATTTTAAGTAATTGATTTGTATAATCCTCGGGGTCAGAGACAATTCTTTAACTCGCAAGAGTTTTGAGTACGGTAAATGCTGTTTCAGCGCCTGAGGGTGAAAACTTTTGTAGGCCAACATGTTGTTCCGGTCTGTTTTCTTAGTAAAAAAGGTTGTGGTAAATCCTGTAGCAGATTTTGAAACGTGACCACATAGATAGAAGCCAGGCACCTTAAGGCTTACACACTTGGAAACTCTTCGGCCTGGGGTCATGACGGAGAGGAATGTTGACTTGAGAATTGGACAAGTACCTCCAAAATGTTGCTAATAAGAACTGTGTTCTCTGTGGGCTGGTTGAAATGTAAAAGGGTTCATGTGCACGATGCGAGGTGGATGCAATTGGCATTGACGGATGGTAGCTACACACACCTATACGCCTTAACCCCTTAAGTGCTTCGAACGTTCAGCGGCCGACGGCACCACTACCTCGGGAGTGCTGCCGTCGGCCATTGAACGTTCCAACTGCACCTGCGCAATGGAACGTCCAGCACTGGAGCTAGACGTTCCATAGCTGCTAAGGTGTTAAAAAACACGGAATAACTATGCAGACATGTTCTTTCCGGCTGGAATTTGCTTGGAATTTCCAATCCCACTGGTTCTAATGCACACATTTACTGTCTGCACTATGCAGGTGATAACTGTGTAAGATGGGGTTTGTGCATTGTTTGAGTTGCGGGTGCAGAAGGAGAAGGTTGGGGAGGAGGTTGCCTAGCTGAGAGGAGCATTGTTACATTCTTTGGGGCCAGAAGGTACAAGGCTGTATAATCAAACCGAGAAAAAACTAAGAATTGAGAAAGAAATTAATTTTTATGGTAATGCACCAGATGATTTAGAAAGATATTATGCACCAACTGTATGTATTGATATTGACAGATATAAGTTTTACCACCGTAAACAGGAACAGAGTGAACCCATTGATGATTACGTATCTGCGCTTAAAAATATAGCAATTTCGTGCACCTTTGGAGCACTTCAAGAGGAATTAATTAAGGACTAATTTATCATGCACACTAACAATAAGAGAGTCCAGGGGAGATTGTGGGCTACCGGGGATAGAACTTTGAAGATAGTGTTGGCATTAGTGAGGAAAGCATACATTTCTTACTAATGTGCGAAGAATGCTTTAGAACAGAGGTCTTCAATCTGTGGGGCGTGACCCACAGGGGGGTCGTGGAGTCCTGGGAAGGGGGTCGCAGATTCTGTCAGAGTGCAGTTCCTGGTGTCCGGCTGATTGAGGGTGCTCAGGGCAAACATCAAAGCCTCATTAACAAGTAAAGGTCCTTTGAAGACCTGTGAAGTACTCTGGTGTGCCTTTGTGTGTGTCCCTGAAGCTGTTTCAACCGGGCTCACATACACGAGATGGGGGGGGGGGGCTGGGGGAGGAGGCTGTAGCCCTTTGAGTTCAATGGACTTAGCTGTGGGGTTTATTTTTAACGTTTTATATAGCGCTAGTTTAACCCGTAGGTATCAGAGCGCTTTACAAACACACAGTAAACAGCAGAAGGACATTACAATCATTGGTTCAAGTCCCACGAGCCCTCATACCTGGCTCCTGTGCAGGAGAAATGTGGCTGAGAGTATGTTCTTCACGGTAAGATGTTTATACAGCCTGTCTGACCCCTCTCCCCCCCTCCCCCCCCCCCCCCCCCAAGCAGGGAGACACAGAGATGCCCTCCCATGAGAGAGGAAGAAGAAGGAAGAATACGCAGAGAGATATTGACCCACCCCCCCTCCATGAGAGAGGCACAGAAAAGGTGGGTGGATGAATGGTGGGTGGATGGATGGATGAAAGGGTGAATGGATGAAGGATATATGTATGGATAGAAGGATGAATGGGTGGGTGGATGGATGTATGGAAGGAAGGAAGGATGAAGGATGGATGGAGGTAAAAATGAAAGGATGGATGTATGTGTGAAAAGGTGGGTGGACGAATGATGAGTGGATGGATGTAAAGATGAAAGGGTGGATGGATGGATGAAGGATGGATGGATGTGTGATAAAGGTGGGTGGATGGAGGATGGATGGATGGATGAAAGGGTGGATGAATGAAGGATGGATGTTTGGATGGATAAAAGGTTGCATGGATGAATGATGGATGGATATGTGAAAAAGTGGGTGGATGAATGAATGGTGGATGGATGAAAGGGTGGCTGGATGAAGGATGGATGTATGGTGGAAGGATGAAAGGGTAAATGGATGAAGGATGGATGTATGGATGGATAAAAGGTTGCATGGATGAATGATGGATGGATTTGTGAAAAGGTGGGTGGATGAATGATGGGTGAATGGATGGATGAAAGGGTGGATGGATGATGGAAGGATGGAAGGACGAAAGTGTGGATGGATGTATGATTGGATAAAAGGTTGCATGGATGAATGATGGATGCATGGATGGATGTGTAAAAAGGTGGGGGATGAATGATGGGTGGATGGATGGATGAAAGGGTGGGTGGATATATGGATGGAATAATGAAAGGGTGGATGGATGAAGGATGGATGTATGGATGGAAGGATGAAAGGGTGGATGGATGAAGGATGGATAAAAGGTTGCATGGATGAATGATGGATGGATGTGTGAAAAGGTGGTTGGTTGAAAGATGGGTGGATGCATGGACGGGTGGATAGGTAAAGGATTGATGTATGGATGGAAGGATGAAAGGGTGGATGGATGAAGGATGGATGGATGGATGGATAAAAGGTTGCATGGATGAATAATGGATGGATGTGTGAAAAGGTGGGTGGATGAATGATGGGTGGATGGATGGACGGGTGGATAGGTAAAGGATGGATGTATGGACGGAAGGATGAAAGGATGGATGGATGAAGGATGGATTTATGGATGGAAGGAGGAAAGGGTGGATGGATGAAAGATGGATGGATGTGTGGAAGTGGGGGTGGATGAATGATGGATGGATGGATGGATGGATGGATGTGATGAGGTCTAACAGGCGCATTTATGTTTGTCGATAGTTGTTGATGATGAGGAGTACCAGTTTATAGAATCTTTTGTTGGAAGGGGGTCCTTGCGCCTAAAAAGGTTTTACAAGGGGGTCTTGCCATCAAAAAGTTTGAAGACCTCTGCTTTAGAAGAAAGTAAAGAAGGCACAGAAGTGTGTGTTGTAAGTGGAAAGAAAAGTAGTAAAACTTGTTTTTTACATATGGAAAGTGGAAAAGGTATAAAGAAGAAAGATCAAGTTTGTTTTGCCTACAGAAACTTTAGTAAGGGTGAGTATCAAGTTGGTTTGAGATGTGGAAGTCGAGAGCATTTGGCGAACAGTAAGAATTTTAGGGTGAGATATCAGAAGTGGTTGATTTGTGTATTGATAGCTCACTAAGCACGTTCGTGTAGGAAAAAAAACTGGAGGGAAGACTACAGTGTGTGTCCGATCCTCAAAGAGAGCCTACCATGGAAGATGATCAGTCTGGAGTAAAGGATGTATTTTAATGGTGAAAGATGTATTCTTGGATGTTGATAATAGTGACAGAAGTAACCCCAGATGTGAAGTGGCAGGCCTACCAGTTGTTCTGGTAGCAGATTTGAGGTCAAGGAAAGTTTCAAAAGAAGATTGATGAGGAAGTTAGGAAATCTGATATAAAACCAGAAAGCTTTACAAGGGAAGCAATACCTATGGTGGGGTTTAGAGATGTTTCTTTTAAATTTCAAAGTCGAAGGGCACAAGTAATAGTGTATTTTGCAGGGTATGGATCATGTGTACTAGGTTGAAGATACCAAAGATGTTTAGATATGATCTTAAACCTGAACAGTGAAGACCAAGTGTTAGTGATGAATGAAGGGGACAGTGTGGGTGAGATAACACGCAAGGAATTCAGTGAAGTATTTTCTGAAAAAATTGACATGCTGAAAGGATTTAAACATAAGATTATATTTAAGGAAAAGGCTTTTCCAGTAAATTACAAAGTAAGAAATGTTTTGTTTGTTGTGAGGAGTGAAATGGAGAAAGAATTAACAAGGCTGGAGGAGGCAGGAATAATAGAACACATAGTGTCGTCGGAATGGATGTCTCCAGTAGTCATGGCCAGAAAGTCCAATGACAAAATCAGATTGTATTTGAACTTAAGAGGTGTAAATCAACAAATTCAAGTGAAAAAATTCTGTTACCCCAAATTAGTGAGTTACTGGCCAAAACAAAGAACATGAAATGGTTTTGAACTGTAGATTTGTCTTCGACTTACTATCAGCTTCTCCTACATGAGCAGAGCAGAAAAATAACAGCTTTCATTACACTGTATGGATATTTTCAAAATGTGAGGATGCCATTTGGGCTGGTGTCTACAACCTCAGTTTTTCAGAGGTTGATGGAGGAAGTTTTGAATAATATTGAGGATGTTCTGTATTTTCAGGATGATGTATTGATAATGGGCAAGAACAGAAGAGAGCACGATGAAAGATCGAAAAATGTTATGATGGTGTTAAAAATGAAGGGGTTGACAGTCGAGTTACCAAAGTGTTTGTTTGCGCAAAACCAAGTAAAATATTTGGGACATGTAATTGGAAGAGAAGGTCTATCACCTAAAAAAGAGTTACTTAAGGCGATAAAGGATGCTCCGGAAGCTGGGAATAAAGAGAAATTATGCTCTTTTCTGGGACATGTGGAATTCTACTCAAAATTTGTAAATAACTTTTTGGAAAAGTCGTATGATCTAAGGCAGTTATTGAAGATGTGAAGCAAATTTGAATGGGGTGAAAATTGTGTGAGATCATTTCAAAATATAAAGAATGGCATTTGTAATGCGGCACCCATTCAAGGATTTGATCCAGATTCATGCAGCATTCTTACTGTGGATGCCAGTGGGAAAGGTTTGGGTGCAGTGCTCACTCAGAAGGAGGATGGAGAAAGAGAAGTTGCAATTGGGTTTACTTAGAGAAGACTTACACAGGCAGAGGAAGCATATTCAGCTATAGAGCGAGAGAGAGAGAGAGAGACGCTTGCCTCTGTATGGGATTTGGAGTATTTCAGGTTATTTATGTGAGGCACTGAGTTCGATGTAATAATGGACTACAAATCTTTGGCAAATTTGCTTACAACTGAAGGATTCGTGAAGGCGTCTGCAAGAATTGCCAGGCTTTGAATGCGGCTAAAGTATTATAATTATCAGATTAAATATGTTACAGTGTACAGAACAAATTTGCTCATTGTTTAAGCTGTATACCTTTGCATATTAGAGAGCTGCCAAAAAGTGAGTGGGATGACTCTCAAGTTGCTTGTGTGGATGAAAAAGGCATGGACTCCATTGAGAAAGAATAATTGAAGACGGCATATGAGAATGATGGGCTTCTAGAGGAAGTGAAACAGTGTATCTTAGAGGGATGGTGGGCCAAGAAGAGTGATCAGATAGATTTAAAGGGATTTTGATAAGTAAGGAATGAGCTAGGAGGCCAGTCAGGTTTTGTGAGGAGGGTAGGAAGGATTGCGCCACCGCAGAGTCTCAAAGCGAAGGTTTTGGAAATATGTCATGAAGGACATTTCAGAATAGTTAGGACAAAAAGGAAGGTTAAGACCTTTTTATTGGTCTGGAATGGATTTAGATATCGAGAGAAGAGTGAGATATTGTGAACAATGTGTCAACTTGGACAAGAGTTTGCATGCCATGAGACCTGTTGAGTGTCCAATGATGGTAAGGATTATGTTGGCAGTCGATTTTCTGGACCCAGTGCAGACTATGATGGGGGAAGTTATTATTATTATTATTATTATATAAAATTTATAACGCGCTCAGATTACCCAGGGGCATCCCGGCGCGGAACAGACCAAGAGGAGAGACTCAAATCCCAATAACTACTGTGGAAACAAATAGGTCTTCAAGAGTTTCCTAAACAGTAGGATCTTGGGCTCTGAACGAATCTTAAGGGGCAAAGAGTTCCACAGAGTAGCCACTTGCACTGAGAAACGCCTGCCCCCAGAGCGAGCTCTCCTTACTCTCGCTGACTGCAGAATATGTTTTTGATCTGAGCGCAAAAGACGTGTGGGCTTATAAGGGCGGGCCATGTTAAAAAGGATCGGGGGGCCCTTACCATGCAAGATTTTATGGGCCGTGCATAGCGCTTTAAATTTCACCCGCTCCTTCACGGGGAGCCAGTGAAGCGTTTTGAGGGCCGGGGCAGCAGACTGCCTTCTGGGGACATCCATTAACACTCTCGCAGATGCATTTTGAACCTGTTGGAGGGTTTTGAAGGTCGCTTCGGGAGCACCGAGAAACACCGCGTTCCCATAGTCGAGCCTCGACAGGATTAAACCACGCAACAAGAGCTTCCTTGCTGAATCAGGAAGCAGTGGTAGCACCTTGCGGGCTGACCGCAGCAGACCAAAACAGACCCCGCGGTCTTCCTGGCGTGGGTCCTGAAGGACAGATCTTCCTCCAACCACACTCCCAAGGTCTTGATCTCCTTCTTGGGAGATGGTGGGTCGCCCAGAGACCGGGGCCAACAACTAGCAATGATGGAGGGGCTGGAGTTACCCAGGAGCATCAGCTCAGTTTTTCCTCCATTAAGCTTTAAGGCAGAGTGAGACATCCAGCGATAGACATTAGCAAGGCAGTCGTGTAAGACTTCTGGTTGTTCCGCCAACTGAGTGAGGCCCACCACCAGCTGAGTATCATCAGCGTAGCTGATGATCTTCACTCCTGAAGGGGCGACCACTCTTTCAAGTGGAGTCATGTATATATTAAATAAGGTAGGGCTCAACGATGAGCCCTGCGGGAAGTAGATACATTATTGCTTTAGGGATGAAACAGTCTTTATTAAGGCACAACAAACCTCTACCCCCTTATTCATATGAGGATCAGGAGTTCGATGTCCAATAAAGGCATCTGGTGTCCTTGGAAAAATACTGGTTTCATCCCTAAAGCATTTAACTTGGACAGGTCCGATGAGCCAGGTTTCAATTGAGAACCAGGGTTATGTAGTTTCTTGCAATACTGGGTGTATTAATGCGCATGTTTTATCTCCTATTGCCCCAAGTAATCCCTGTGAATCGAGTTCAAGGGAGGTAGTGTCCACTTATATGCCCCATGATTGGGTGGGGCCTATTGATACAACTAACCAAGGGCGTCATTAGGATCGCGGATGGACTTGAGTCCGTCTGCGACCCCTGAGGAGGAGGGAACGTCCGCAGGGGCTGCGGCGTTCCCTCCGAGTAGATTAGGATGTGACCGCCAGGGTGGCGGTCACATCCTCTATCTTTAACATTGCGGCAGGTGCAGCTTCAAGCTGCACCAGCCGCAAGGTTAAAAATGCATGCATCGTATTTGCATGCACAAAACAGCAGGCACTGCGCAGTGCCTGCCGCTTTGTGCACGCAAATGCAGGGGGGTACCATAGGTACCCCCCATGTGCACCCCCCACCCCCCCTTCACCCAGAGGGCCCGCAACGGGCCCCCGAAGTGAAAGCCTGTATGCTTTTCCACGGCAGAAAAGCCGCTGTGGAAAAGCATGTATTTACCACCATCCTAATGTGGCTGGCGGTGTCTGATAGACACCGCCAGCCATGTTAGAGCTTTTCCGCCGCGGTCGGAAGGCGACAGCAGCGGAAAAGCTGCGGACGGAATTCCAGACCCACCAGCCATCCTAATTTGGTGGTGGATCTTTGGAGGCTCTGCAGCGGTTTTTCCTCATCCTCCGGGCCGGCCGTGGCTTCCGCCGGCCCGGAGGATGCGGAAAAACCGCTATCATAATCGGCCCCCAAGTTGGGAGAGAGGGTTACATTAAAATAACCTCATTAATTCCATCCCCTTGTTATTTGGACAATAATCCTACTGATAATAGGTGTAAGTATTCTTAAGTTGAGAGTACTAATCCTACAGAAATACCTGACCAGGCAGAATTACTAGTCGTTAAGTTTGGAAATGATTTGATTCGGCAGAATAATATTTTCACCTCATTCAAGATATTATCTTGGAATATTGCTGGCTTGGGACCAAAACTAGTAGATCCAG
Source organism: Lissotriton vulgaris (assembly GCF_964263255.1). Taxonomy (NCBI): domain Eukaryota; kingdom Metazoa; phylum Chordata; class Amphibia; order Caudata; family Salamandridae; genus Lissotriton; species Lissotriton vulgaris. The sequence continues at coordinate 153,973,501 of NC_141698.1, read as the reverse complement.
ATTGGTTGGCATATATAAACAATCAAGATATTTTTTTGCTTCAAGAGACATGGTCAAAAGAAAAAGTGTCTCTTGATGAGTTTACTAGCTATAGTGTGGATGCCAAACCTGCAGTCCATTTTGGGAGAGCCATAGGTGGGCTTTTGATTTTAATTAAGAATGGCTGTGTTAACAGCTCTACCTTGATGGTGATTGATAACCTAGATTTGATGGGGATTACTGTAACCTTTTTTTGGGTCTCTGTTTCAATATTTTTAATATTTATCTTAGGTGTTCTAGGGGATTGGATAAATCACCTACACTATCTCTTTTGGAGGAACTTATAGACAATCTGGATTCTAGTGTAAAAGTCATAGTAACAGGTGATTTTAATACCAATTTTGAACCTTCATTGTATTTAAATGAGATAACTAGAGAGGAAGATGAAGTATGGGGTATACCACCTTTGACTGGTTCCCCTTTGAGATCGTTTTCAGCCCTGCCTTAGAACTGGCCTCGTTTACAATAAGCAAGGGCCTTAGAGCGTATAATGGGCGTACTCGCTCTGATCCTACAAGAGCAGCTACATTTAAGAGAGGGGTATGTACCAGCATTATTGATTATGTCCTGGTCGATGTAAGTTTATGGCCTCTGCTGTTTGATATGGAAGTGGGGGTGCGCTCTGATAGTGATCATAATTACCTTGAAGTAACTTTGACCGGTGACTCTTTAAACCAAGCGAAAAATAACCACAAAACTATGGTACCTGCCCCTGTGGTAACTAATAATCGCCGGTATGTTTCATGGCCAAATGTTATGTCTAATCAGGAACTGTTCTCACAGATTTACAAACTTTATGTTACATACTTTGAAACATATGTGGGACTGAATATCGATGTCGTTCCTATTCTAGACATTCATGTTGGCCTGTCTAATGCCTTACGGGACATTTTTTACCAAAATTGTACTATTAGGACTTCTAATTCATTGAAGGTGGAGAAATGGTTTAATCCGGCTTGCAAGTTAGCCAAGTCCGCTCTGAGGAAGGCTATATAGAGGGAAATAGTACTAATGTTAAAGCAGCAAGATCTCACTACAAATCTATCCTGATTAAAGCCAAGAGGAATTGGGATAATAACTTATGGCAAGATATTTTGGATTCCTATCTTGAGTGTGAGACACACTCAACCTCGTTGCACTGTTGCTATATGTGGTTCAAAGTTTGAACAGCACTACATACTCAACAATTTTCACATAAATAAATGAATAAACATCTATGCTTTGAAGAGAACAGAAATCATCAAAAAAATTTTACTGCACAAAACATTCTCATTTAAACATTCCAAAACATTTTAGGGAATATTTTCATAGATATTAGTAGAACAAACAATCACAATGATGAATCTTCTCTTGAGCCCAATGCATTTCGAGCTTAACAAGCTCTTCATCGGGGGCCTGAAACTGAGATAAACATGATATCAACTCACTCGAGAACACCGAAATCCAGATACAGAAGGCTGATAAAGGAGGAGCCATCATTGTCATGGATGCTTCCATGTACAAACAGAAAGTTGATGAGCACGTGGCAGACACATCCATTTACTATGAATTAGATAAGGATCCGACAGAGGATCTCAAAGCAACTCTCCAAGACATTTTGACACAAGCATTTGAGTCAGGTCACATTTCCAACACGACCAAAGCTTTTCTCACAGTTCAGTACCCCAAGAGACCACTCCTCTATATGCTCCCCAAGGTGCACAAGAACTTACAAGATCCTCCTATGCGTCCAATTGTGACCGGGTGTGGCACTATTTTTGAGCCACTCGGTCAGTACATTGACACATTTCTCCAGCCATTTGTCCAACAGTGGCCCTCGTACATTAAAGATACCAACAACTTTTTTAGAAAACTGCAGGAAACACAAATCAGTGATCAATTGTTTTTGTGTACAATCGACGTTAAGTCGTTGTACACTTCTATACCTCACCAATCCGGCATGGAAGCCGTAGAATGGGCATTGTTGCAACAACCATCAATTAAAGCAGACAAAGTTTTTGTTCTCGAGTTGTTACATTTTTGTCTTTATCACAGTTATTTTCAGTGGTCAAAAAAATTTTTTCTTCAACAGAATGGAACATCCATGGGATTTGCGGGAGCTCCCGCGTATGCAAACACCTTTATGGCGAAATTTGAAGCAGACTTTGTATTTGGTAAAGAATCTTGGAAGCAACATGCTATCATCTACCGCCGTTTTATTGACGACATCTTTGTACTATGGTCTGGCACAAAAGAAAGTTTGCAATATGAAATTGGAGAACTCAACAAGTGTCTAGAACAGATTGAATTCACGCACACCATCAGTGAAAAAGAGATTTCATTCTTGGATGTTAAGATCAATATTCAAGATCAAAAAGTAATCACAACGTTATATCGCAAAGATACTCAAGAACAACTTACCTGTGTCTCAGTATATGAGAATCAAGAGAATATGTTCTATGAATGAAGACCTTGAAATGAATTTGATATCACAGCATCAGAGATATAAAGAAAGAGGGTATCCTGATGAGGTACTGGATAAAGCTAAATTGAGAATCCAAACCACCAGCAGGGATAACCTGCTTATGTTGAAGCCCAAAAAATTGAATGAGAGGCACGTTTTCGTCTCAAAATTCTCTACTTCATCACAGAAAATCAAGAACATTGTTAAAAGACACTGGGAATTACTACAGAATGAACCCGATTTCAATGGTATTTTTATCCGCAAACCGATCTTCGCATACACAAGATCTAAAAATATCAAGGAACTCCTGACTACACCAGTAAGAAACATCGATGTTCAACATAGAGGAATGAAAAAATGCCACAACTGCGTTCATTGCTCGAATGTGATTGAAGGCAATAAGCTGCATCACCCTCAAACTGGAAGAGAAATTACTTTACATTATGACGGTGATTGTAACACTAAAAATCTGATTTACTACATCAAATGCCCCTGTGGTAAATTATACACAGGCAAAACCGAGAGGAAACTGAAAACCAGAATCTCTGAGCATAAAAGCACGATTAGGAACAAAAACCTCAAGAGTAACCTTGCTAAACATTGGTCAGAGAACAGTCACAACATTTCCCAGGTCAGGTTTTCCATACTGGAACTCATAAAAATGCATGAGGGGGTTGATCTCACCAGATCCCTCCTCCAGAGAGAGATTCATTGGATAAAATTTCTTAAAACACAAGAACCTGCAGGTCTTAATGAAAAAATCGATCTATCATGTTTTCTGTGACCCTTTTTTGCACTTTGGTCTGTATTCATGGCTGTGCATGTGAACCATAAAATATCATTTATCTTCAGCGTTTGTATTAATTGTCAATATATTAGAGTGCATTACTTTTTTAACATGGCATCATTAGTATTTCCCACTTCCTCACTTTTTCATTTAACCCATCCTAATATTTTCCTTTCATACTACACTTTCTCCTCACTTTTTCTACTTCGAGTGAGCATGGTTCCCATTCAAAGATGGCGCCGGTTTATAGATTTGCACACACAAATCTTCAAACAATTTTTAACTCAGTTATTATTCATACCGGAAATTAATTCCTAAAGTGAAAAAACAAAAACATAAGAGCCCAGAAAACATACAGGTGTCCAATATATATACACACAAACAGATTGTCCTTATTAAAAGTAGAGGAGAAAACTCTACTATTTATTCATAATAAAAATCTCCTCATATGGCAGTTCACAATATATGCAATTCAAGACAGAAGGGGTTACGGAGAGAAAACAAAGTGTTTTTTAGAGTGAGATTCAAGTGCTCGTGCAAAGGATAGAAAGGACCAAGCGGTCAGGGGATATTGATTGGTATGATCATCAAGAAATCTAATAGCTTAGATGTAGACAGAGCCAGCCCTCAAACGTTAGTTCGTAATAAAGTTATCTTTGGCAAAGGTCCCTTTGCTCAGATGGTTTTTGATCTTCAGGGAAGGGTTGATGGGCAGGGGCATAAGAGATGCCGGCTCACTGTAGGGAAAAGCTGTCGACGTTTCGACCCAAGGATAAACAGGGCAAATTGTCTCCTCATGGACGGGTCTTCATCAGGACGGGACGGTGAAGGGGAAAGAGCATAGTTACATTGGTTTCATGTAACCCCAGTGGTAAAGTAGGACACCTGTAACACAAATGTAGGGGCTCAGTTCATTTAAAACTAACAACATGAAGGTTGATGATAAGTACTCCAGAAGCACTCACCCTGTTAGTGGTGTGCCTATATGCCCAATGGTCAATTCGTTAAAAGAGAGCCGAGCAAGCGTGCTCTCGAGTACTAGGAGGGAAAATAAGAAACATAAAGCCATCAGTGCTGTGTTTCTTATGCGGTGATTTTAAAATACAAAACATGGACTAGACATAGACAAAAATGAACACTGTGAAACTAGCTAATTGGACTCACCCTCGCTCAGTCGGCGAAAAGATGATAACTTGGGTTTTCTGTGAAGCAATATACACGCTGTGTCTGTGGACAAGAATGTATAATGAGCTAAGTGGGTCAACAGTTACAAAGTCGGAGTGGTAACATGTAACATCAAGGGATGTTGGTTAATCATAACATACCTCCTCCGTAGAACTGCGTGGCCTATCAATGGGGCTCTGTCTGTTGACGACTGCTGAGAGAAACTCGGTCAGCGTCAGGTTAAGTACTGGCCGTGACGTCAACGTGCACGCTACTAACATATCACGCTATGGCAAGGACTGTTGCCTAGCAACATACGTGGTGTGGAAAAGAAGACAGACTCTAGGCGTCTTAGAAGTTCGGAAAACATAGTAAACATGGAAGCATCCGCATGCAACGGAACATAGTACACACTATATGCCTTATACAGTACATGTTTACAAAGTACATATAAAATATGCATCCGGATAACAAAGTTCCATATATTTTGCAACTGAAGTACGAGCGTAAACAACAAATTAAGCTTTCAGCCATTGTACAGGGTGGACATTTGTCTTGTTGTTTCTTCGTACTCATTCAGACCCCGATTCACTGTGTCAAATATGTGCATCCATTTGCACTCTCGGAGACTAAGGGTACTGGCAAAGTTCCCACCCCTGATGTTTACCGCTACTTTTTCTAAGATCCACCACCGGAGGCTTTCAGGTGGGTGACCGAAGGTCAGAAAATGTTCCACCAAAGGAGCGCCTTGTACTTTGCAGCGTATTCTGCTTACATGCTGCAGAATTCGAGCTTTAACTTTTTGTATGGTCTGGCCCACATACAGGAAATCGCACGGGCATTTGATGGCATATATGACACCCGTCGAGTTGCAGTTAGTTTGGTGGCGTAAGGTATGGGTGTAGTTGTTGTGTGTACACTGCTTGATTTCCAGAGTCAAAGGGCAGGCCTTGCACCCACCACATTTGTAATGGCCGACCACTGGTGGGGTGTTCCACAGAGTTGTTTGTGAGTTGCTCGGTCTGCTATGTAGTAGGGATTGGACAACATAGTCCCTGACGCTTTTCCCTTTCCTAAAAGCATGCATAGGGGGTTCTGGGATCCCTATCTCATCTGCCACAAGATGCCAATGACTATTTATAACTCTCTTAATATCATTACTCCTGGTGTTGAAGGTAGTCACACAGGTCATTCTAGTGTTGGTGTCCTTATCTTTGGTTTTAGGCTCAAGGAGAAATTCTCTGTGGCAAAACCATGCCTTCTTGCGAGATTTTTTGAGCAGTCTACGGGGGTATCCTCTGTCTGCTAACCTTTCTATGAGTAAAGATGATTCTGTAAAGTAATCCACCTTGCGACTACAGTTCCTACGTAACCTCAGAAATTGTCCATAAGGCAGGTTATCTCTGAGGTTACGTGGATGGTGGCTTGAGTAGCGTAGCAGGGTGTTTCTCTCGCTGGGTTTTCTAAAGAGTGTGGTACGTAAATATCCCTCATCCTGAACTATACTGATATCTAGGAAGTTGATTTGGTGGTTGCTGAAGTCCAGTGAGAATTGGATGTCGTTGGAGCAGTTGTTAAGCCAGGTATGAAAATTCTTTAGCTGCTCCTCATTTCCCTGCCATATCATCAGCACATCGTCTATGTAACGACGCCATAGCACGATGTTGTCATGGAAGGGGTTGGTTCCATTAAGTACGAAGGTTCGTTCGTATGCATCCATGAAGATTATGGCCAGATCTGGGGCAAAGCTTGCCCCCATGGCCACACCCTTTGTAAAAGCTAAAGAATTTTCATACCTGGCTTAACAACTGCTCCAACGACATCCAATTCTCACTGGACTTCAGCAACCACCAAATCAACTTCCTAGATATCAGTATAGTTCAGGATGAGGGATATTTACGTACCACACTCTTTAGAAAACCCAGCGAGAGAAACACCCTGCTACGCTACTCAAGCCACCATCCACGTAACCTCAGAGATAACCTGCCTTATGGACAATTTCTGAGGTTACGTAGGAACTGTAGTCGCAAGGTGGATTACTTTACAGAATCATCTTTACTCATAGAAAGGTTAGCAGACAGAGGATACCCCCGTAGACTGCTCAAAAAATCTCGCAAGAAGGCATGGTTTTGCCACAGAGAATTTCTCCTTGAGCCTAAAACCAAAGATAAGGACACCAACACTAGAATGACCTGTGTGACTACCTTCAACACCAGGAGTAATGATATTAAGAGAGTTATAAATAGTCATTGGCATCTTGTGGCAGATGAGATAGGGATCCCAGAACCCCCTATGCATGCTTTTAGGAAAGGGAAAAGCGTCAGGGACTATGTTGTCCAATCCCTACTACATAGCAGACCGAGCAACTCACAAACAACTCTGTGGAACACCCCACCAGTGGTCGGCCATTACAAATGTGGTGGGTGCAAGGCCTGCCCTTTGACTCTGGAAATCAAGCAGTGTACACACAACAACTACACCCATACCTTACGCCACCAAACTAACTGCAACTCGACGGGTGTCATATATGCCATCAAATGCCCGTGCGATTTCCTGTATGTGGGCCAGACCATACAAAAAGTTAAAGCTCGAATTCTGCAGCATGTAAGCAGAATACGCTGCAAAGTACAAGGCGCTCCTTTGGTGGAACATTTTCTGACCTTCGGTCACCCACCTGAAAGCCTCCGGTGGTGGATCTTAGAAAAAGTAGCGGTAAACATCAGGGGTGGGAACTTTGCCAGTACCCTTAGTCTCCGAGAGTGCAAATGGATGCACATATTTGACACAGTGAATCGGGGTCTGAATGAGTACGAAGAAACAACAAGACAAATGTCCACCCTGTACAATGGCTGAAAGCTTAATTTGTTGTTTACGCTCGTACTTCAGTTGCAAAATATATGGAACTTTGTTATCCGGATGCATATTTTATATGTACTTTGTAAACATGTACTGTATAAGGCATATAGTGTGTACTATGTTCCGTTGCATGCGGATGCTTCCATGTTTACTATGTTTTCCGAACTTCTAAGACGCCTAGAGTCTGTCTTCTTTTCCACACCACGTATGTTGCTAGGCAACAGTCCTTGCCATAGCGTGATATGTTAGTAGCGTGCACGTTGACGTCACGGCCAGTACTTAACCTGACGCTGACCGAGTTTCTCTCAGCAGTCGTCAACAGACAGAGCCCCATTGATAGGCCACGCAGTTCTACGGAGGAGGTATGTTATGATTAACCAACATCCCTTGATGTTACATGTTACCACTCCGACTTTGTAACTGTTGACCCACTTAGCTCATTATACATTCTTGTCCACAGACACAGCGTGTATATTGCTTCACAGAAAACCCAAGTTATCATCTTTTCGCCGACTGAGCGAGGGTGAGTCCAATTAGCTAGTTTCACAGTGTTCATTTTTGTCTATGTCTAGTCCATGTTTTGTATTTTAAAATCACCGCATAAGAAACACAGCACTGATGGCTTTATGTTTCTTATTTTCCCTCCTAGTACTCGAGAGCACGCTTGCTCGGCTCTCTTTTAACGAATTGACCATTGGGCATATAGGCACACCACTAACAGGGTGAGTGCTTCTGGAGTACTTATCATCAACCTTCATGTTGTTAGTTTTAAATGAACTGAGCCCCTACATTTGTGTTACAGGTGTCCTACTTTACCACTGGGGTTACATGAAACCAATGTAACTATGCTCTTTCCCCTTCACCGTCCCGTCCTGATGAAGACCCGTCCATGAGGAGACAATTTGCCCTGTTTATCCTTGGGTCGAAACGTCGACAGCTTTTCCCTACAGTGAGCCGGCATCTCTTATGCCCCTGCCCATCAACCCTTCCCTGAAGATCAAAAACCATCTGAGCAAAGGGACCTTTGCCAAAGATAACTTTATTACGAACTAACGTTTGAGGGCTGGCTCTGTCTACATCTAAGCTATTAGATTTCTTGATGATCATACCAATCAATATCCCCTGACCGCTTGGTCCTTTCTATCCTTTGCACGAGCACTTGAATCTCACTCTAAAAAACACTTTGTTTTCTCTCCGTAACCCCTTCTGTCTTGAATTGCATATATTGTGAACTGCCATATGAGGAGATTTTTATTATGAATAAATAGTAGAGTTTTCTCCTCTACTTTTAATAAGGACAATCTGTTTGTGTGTATATATATTGGACACCTGTATGTTTTCTGGGCTCTTATGTTTTTGTTTTTTCACTTTAGGAATTAATTTCCGGTATGAATAATAACTGAGTTAAAAATTGTTTGAAGATTTGTGTGTGGAATTCTAGGTCTAGGACCACCATATCTGTAACACTTGATACCCAGGTCCTAGGACTCTTTTCGGGTTACCCCATATATAATAACGGTTTATAGATTTGGGCAGACTTCCTTAGATCGGTCTTCAGTTAATACAGCAGTCTAAGGACCTTCTTGTCATGTCAGTGTTTGCTTAGACTTCAGTCCTGTTGAGTTTCCTGCTCGTTATTTGTAGTGTCATTGAGTCTTTTTCACGGAGTCAGAGGACTTGTCCGCTTGTAGTCCGTTTTCAGTTTTCATAGTTCTGATCCCTTATAGACGCAAAAGGAAATGTAGAGATTAGCGGCTTCCGGTAATCACCCGAACCCGGTTAGAGTATGAGCTTGAGCAGTCATTTTTTGGGACGCGTCCTGACGGAGGTAAGGATTCGAGTTCAGGAGTTTCTTGTCTCTAGAGTTTGGTAGCTCTCAGAGTCCGTTATTCATAGTTCGTTTTGTTCAGCAGATTGTGGATGCCGGTTGCTGTGATCGGTTCAGCTTAGACCAGTCCAGTTCCCACGAACCCCTTCGTGATCTGTGAAGCATAAGCGTTCCAGGTAATTTCCCCAAACAGCGTTATCCATTAGTTTACACTCGTGTTTTGCCGAACACGCTCTAGAGTTCTTCTTTCTGAATTTGTTTTTTAGGATTTGGTTGTTTAAAGGCTCAGTCTAAAATCGCTTTGGGATTGTGAGTATGTATTATAATTTTTTCACGCACCGCGGAGTGGGCTATGGTTCAATCCTATCACTATATCACTTGATTTCACCAACTTCCAAAAGTGATTTCTAATATACTAGAATGTTTGCCATGTAAAGTCTGACGCCTTGTTTATCTTGAATTCGAGTGAGTTGATATCATGTTTATCTCAGTTTCAGGCCCCCGATGAAGAGCTTGTTAAGCTCGAAATGCATTGGGCTCAAGAGAAGATTCATCATTGTGATTGTTTGTTCTACTAATATCTATGAAAATATTCCCTAAAATGTTTTGGAATGTTTAAATGAGAATGTTTTGTGCAGTAAAAAAATTTTGATGATTTCTGTTCTCTTCAAAGCATAGATGTTTATTCATTTATTTATGTGAAAATTGTTGAGTATGTAGTGCTGTTCAAACTTTGAACCACATATAGCAACAGTGCAACGAGGTTGAGTGTGTCTCACACTCAAGATAGGACTTTAATTTAGGTACGGTCAGGACAGACGTGCTACCTCTGTTGCACGCTTATGTTTAGCCTCATAAAAACTAAGCTTAGTTAAAAATTACTGAAACATAGGAGTGCTCCTCTCACCCACCTATTTCATTTTAAGATATTTTGGATGCCATGAAAAAGAACAACATTAGATTATTTTGACGCCTTGTTACCCAAACTAAGTCAGAAACACCTAATTTACATCAATATAATATTTCCCCGGATTAATGGGTATCTCATTTTACAATGCTTTATGCTTCTGGTGACTCCCAGGTTCCTGATAGCACTAGCTTTCTAAATGTATGGCCTATATTAGATCCCACTCCTCTTATCATCTTTAGCTTAGGCAAAACAATTAGAGTGATTGATTCGCAGAAATCTGCTAAAGCACCTGGACCAGATAAAATACCCGGGGACTTACATAAATCTGAACCTTTGATATGGTCCTCCTACCTTAATATGTTATTTAATGCTATTGCATCTGGGGGGGGGGGGGGGGGGGGGGGGTACCTGACGCATGTCTTGGAGCTGAAATTATAGCTATACAAAAAAAAGGTGATCTGGGGGAGCCATCTAATTATAGGCCTATCAGCCTCATTGATAATGCCCAAAAGATTTTTTCGAAACAAATCCTGATGAGACTTTTGGATTGGGTTGATACACAAGAGATTGTATCTCCCCTCCAGGCAGGTTTTAGACCAAGAATTAGTACAACAGATCACATTTTTAGATTTATTGTTTTATATTGGAAATATGTTTTTCTTCAGAAACAACAACTTTATATGGCATTTATTGGTCTTAGAGCAGCGTTTGATCTTATTCCACGATCATCCCTTTGCAAGACCTGATAAACATGGGTGCTCCGGCCAACCTAGTGCATTTAATAAGTAGATTACATGTGAATAATTTTGCACAGGTTCGCTGGGGTCCAAATGGAGAATTGATGGATCATATTCCCATAAAGCGAGGAGTTCGCCAGGGCTGTGTGCTAGCGCCCACCCTATTTTCCCTATATATTAACAATGTTGTGGACACCCTAGAACATTGTAAAAAATGACTCTCCAATTTTAAATAACAAAAAGATACCTATTTTACTTTTTGCTGATGATTCCATCCTCATATCTACACAGTGGTGATGTTTTTGGATTCAGTATTTTTGAGAAAGGGGTTGCCAAGGAAACTATTGAGTGACAATGGAGCACATTTTACAGCTTCAAAGGTTGAACAGTTTTTGAAAAGAAATGTAGTAAAGCTTGTAAATATCTCTGTCTATCATCCTGTAGAAAATGGTTCAATTAAGCGATTTAATCAGGTAATTAAGTGTACCATCCAAATAGCTTGTTATGAGAAACTGGGTTCTTTTTGCTGTACCCTTCCCCCTACCACCACTTTTTGCTTGGTTTTTGATGCAACTTTGACTGAGGTGTACTGGGTCCCTGCTAACCAGATTCCCAGTACCAGTGTTCTTTCCCTAAAACGGTACCACAATTGGCACAACTTCATCAACCCCTATAAGTCCCTAGTACATGGATCCCACCAGATACCAATGACCACAGCAACCTGCACCCAGCCAAATTCAGGACGCTCAGAGAATCTGCTGGTGGAACATTGGTTCAGAAAAGGGGGTGGTGATGAACAGAGTGTCTGAATTAAGCAGACCACTCTTACCCAGTCCAAAGATCAGGGCTTGATCCATCACCGTTTTTTAGCTCACTGCACAATCCCAGCTCACAACTTGGCTACATGCAAATTAGTTTGACCCTGGCCCAGTGCATCATGGGAACAGGGCAGACCAAACTACCAAGCCAATTCTTATACTGGGAAGGAAACAAGCTACCGGGGACGGGTTTCTGGCATTTCAGCCGTCTTCGACCCGGCTTGCTTGAATCCTGATGGTGCAATGAGCTAGGGACTCACAACTGAGTATACCCTTCCACGCTTATGGTGGACAAAAATGATTCAGAAAAGGGGGTGGAACATTGGGCCTGGCCTTGTTACTTACCTAAATCCCGATGGTGAACCTTGAGATCCAACTGTGTGATTTTATATGCATTTTTCTATTTTCTCCCAATTACATCAATGGTGCGTAATGGTGCACAAAAGGGATTCATTTTGGGAATTTGAAAAATTCATATCTTAAAAAGTACTTACCGTAGAACTACATTCTTGGTCTGAACAATAATTTTGAAAAATCAGTGTTATTTTTGTAAATTGGTCTAAGACTTATTCTTGAGTATGTGCCTCATTTATTGCCTCTGTAAGTACAACAAATGCTTAGCACTATCCTCTGATAAGCCTAACTTCTCACCCACTCTACCACAAATAGAGAGTTAGTATTATCTAGGTTTGCCTCTGTATACCAATCTGGGTCTCATTGAACTCTCTACACAGTGTACTTTGTTTTAGCACACTATATAGAGAGCCAGCCTTCTACCTTGGTGGATCAGTGGTGGGATCTACAACTTTGTCTTTGCTGATACCACTCTGTCAATAAGTGAGCATATGAATACATCCAAAAATTGTCTCTAGCCAGTTGTATTTTTCGATTGGTCTATTTTTCTAAATTTTAAAATTAACTGTTAGGGTCTTGGTTAAGTCCCTGTACTCAGTTGTTAGAATTTAAAAATTGTACTCTACATAGGACAAAAGGAAAGTGTTAAGGTTTTTTTTTTACTTTATAAAAAGGTCCCAACTTTAGTGAACAATTACTACCCCACAGGAGCAACATGGAGATGTCATACTGCCAGCTTTGGGCCTTCTATATGGGTTATGGTGTTAAAACAGGGGCTCCTGCTACCAAAGAAAAGCCAATGAAGCTTTTGGCAGAAGAGGAGAGCAATCATTCAGCGGATTAAAATGATTCCCAGGAGAATCATACAGCAGAAGAAGATGCTGAGGAGATGGTGGAGACCCCTGCCTCAAAGGTGGAAGCTCCCTGAGAGGAGGGCCTTGTCCTAGAAATATTGTCCAAGCGGTTGAATGTAGAAGCACAACTCCTGGACATAGAGAAGCAAAGAGAAAAGATGGGTCTAGGACCTATCTCTGGTGGCAGCTATATCATAATACCTAGGGAAAGAGAGAGGAATTATTTGATCCTAAATTCCCCAAAGGAATTGTTACTAAATATGCAGAGGGTGATGAAATCACTAAATGATGTACTGCTTATGCGAGTGTCTGCTTTAGCAGAAGAGTAGCCAAAAAGAATTGGGGCACTATCTTGTGGGACCTTTTCTCAGGTAAATGCAGGGTTAGACTCCTAATATTGAATGGGGAAGATGCTGAGTGTCATGAAGGGTACTGTGATTGAGGGCTTTGAACTTTCCACTGGAGAATATAGAATTACATTCAGACAGACTCAGAAACCCCAGAGTCAGTTCTGGGTTGAATTTGTAGACCTTTCAGTGAAAACTCTAGGTGGTTGGTTAAAAGGAAACAATGTGTATGATTATGATGAGCTTTACAATTTGATCATGAAAGACCATCTGTTAAGTAATTGTGTGCAGGAAAAGTTGCATTAATACCTAGTAGACCTGGCGCCAGTCTCTACATAAGAGTAGGGGAGGAAGGCTGATCAATGGGTAAAGAACCAGAGTGGCCAAAACTTGACATAGTGGGGGTTACCAAAAGGGAGAGGCCCAAAAGCATCCCTGAGAAAAAGTGGACTACTCTAAAAAAGATAAAAGGGACCCTCTGTATGCCCCCAAAAACCTGTCCAGGAGGGTGGACCCGAGACAATTCATAAAACTAAGGTGGGTACCGGAGTAAGAACTGGTGCCCCAAGAAGGCTTGGTGCCTTTACAGTAACAAGACAGGGCACCTAGCCAGGGACCCTTGTTGTCCTAAAACCAAACTCACTAGTACTCCTTCAGGCGATCCTAGTGCAGCTTTTGAGGGGAACTCCTCAGAAGAGGAGGGCACCCTAACCTTTAACTCAGAAGTGGGCCCAAAATGTGAGCCGAAGATTACTGAAGGGAGTAAACACACACCTACTTGTGAATGGAATCCCAACCACTGCCCTAATAAATAACTGTGCTAGTCACACTGTTGTGCATGACAGGCTGGTTCTCACAAACCAGTATATCCTGACCCAAAAGGGGTACACCAGCCCCGGAGGATCAAATCTGTCTCCCCTCCAAGTGTGGAGACACTAGGATCTACCTGAGGCGTGCCACACCAATTCCCAGGGTGTGAGATCCTCTGCAACATTCACCAAGACGAAGAGTCCAATCCGGACTCCAACTGCCCAGGAAGCAAGCTCTCATCAAGGGACATTGAGACACCTGAGACCCACTTCATGACTGACCCAGCTGACCGTGAGGACATCTTGATGTGTGCCGCCCCAGCTGACCTATGTGCTGTGTACCCAGCCCTCCGGCCTGGGTATGCATGGACCAGCTTGTGCTCCAGTGGTCCTGAGGCCCTTGCGATCTACTCCCTTGAGCAGGACCCCTCGGACTTACCTTTAAGTCCCCTTGTGCAATGTGTTTTCAAGAAGCCCCCTTCTTCGTAGTGCACCAGCTACCAACGACCTCAGCACCCTGCTTCAGGACGAGTTCAGGGCACTCCAGAAAATCCGCTGGTGCAACATTGGTCCTGGCCCTGCTACGTACCTAAATCCCAAAGGTGAACTTTGAGATCAAACTGTGTGATTTTACATGCAATTTTCTATTTTCTCCCATTGACTTAAATGGTGCGTAATTGCGCACAAAAGTGATTTATTTTGCAAACTTGAAAAATTAATATCTTAAAAAGTACTTCATGTAGAACAAAGTTCTTGGTCTGAAAATGACATAACAAGTGGTGTTATTTTTGTAAATTGGTTTTGGATGTATTCTTGAGTGTGTGTCTCATTTATTGCCTCTTGGAGTACAACAAATGTTTTGCACTACCCTCTGATAAGTCTAACTGCTCACCTACACTGCCACGAATAGAGTATTAGTATTACCAATATTTGTCTCTGTATGCCATTCTGGGTTTCACTGGACTCTCTACACAGTGTACTTTGTTTCAGTGCACTATATAGAGAGCCAGCGTCCTACACTTGTGAAAATAAGAAGAGATGGGAGTTGGAGGTGAAGAAAATGTTTTGGACGTACAGATTGACACCTTCACTCACAGGGTATAGTCCTTTTGCTTTGATACATAGAAGGGAGCCTTTTACCAAAAACAATTTTGGATCCATGGATTGTGCAAGAAGAGTTGAGTGGTCACTAGATATTGTAAAAAGAAATATTGTTAAAGCCCAGTGTGATGTAAAGAAAGCGACAAAAGAGAAGTTGCAAGAAGGTGATTGGGTAAAGGTGAAAAGAGTTGGAAAAGTACTAACAGGGCAAAGTGGATATACTGAACCATTGGGAGTGATGAAATTATTATTATTTTTTTAAATATGTTTATTGCGGAAAACAAGTTAATAAAAGACTATTCCAGGCCCATCAAAAACACAGGCATTTTGATTCGAATTTGACCAAAGTCCACATTCAGGATAAGACACAGAGTGATGAAATGATTAAACAACTCAGCTACATTGAGTGATAATATTGTGTGGGACATCGGTCGCTTTGCTAAATTTAAGGCAGTCGAATAAAGTAGAAAGAGGAGATGTTAAGGATGAATTTGCCTCACAGACTGAGTAATTTGTGGGAAGATTGTGTGGATGTGGAGCAAGGGAGAGAGCAAGATGAACAGGAGACTTTTGATGAAGTGGTGAAGACTCAGGAGAGTGATGAAGTCGGTATGACGAGAATGGGCAGGTTGGGAAAGATACTCCGTCCAGGCTCAAGGATTTTCTGTTGAGCAAATTAAAGTTGTATGATGGGCATTTTGCTGTGACCTTATGTTATAGTTCACTGGACTCTTTGTTGCTGTGTATGAAAATGCTTTTTTATTTATTTGGAAATTGGTATTGTGTTTAGACTTATTGTTTAGCATATTCTCATTGTAGCAATGACTTTCATTTATTAGAATATAAAGAGGGAGTGTGTGTGGTGGTGTTGCGGCTCTCCAGCTTTAGAATGTGCATCGCGTCACTGTGATGTATGCTAGAACGTGGGGGTTGAGGGTTTTGGAGGTGGGTAGTTGGAGGGGAGGCTTGGACAAGGAGGTGCTGTTTCTATGCTGTCCTGCCCTGACTGCAGAGTTGAGAACAAAGGTTAGTTATGCACTATATGAAGGTGTTATCTTTATACTACAGCCTCATCCCCTGATATTTCCAAACGGAGACATTACAGTAACAGTCCCAGCATTTGGAGGGGGTGGCATTATTGAGTCAGGCAGCCCAATTTTAGTCCTTTTATATATAGTGTGACTGTTGTTTTCATGCTCCATCTTAATGCGTAGTCGTATCAACACCACAATTGCTTAAGGATGATCATATATTAGATGAGTTATACAATGTCATTCTCATAATACTCTGTGGGCCAGCAGGTGCTCCTGTTTTAGAATCAAATTAACCTCTTTGAAGGTTCAATTCTGCTCCCAGATTCGTATTTTGTAACGTATCCCGTTCACTTACACACAAAAGATCTTTCAACGTGCACCCCAGATTCTGGCACCCTCACTGACCCAATTCTGTGCCTTAGATTACACCACTTTTTTTCTGAACAAGAGGCACCTTTTATAGATGACTTGGCAATGTTTGTCACACAGGAATGTCCCTGGCATCCGTAGTAGGCACAAAACTAATGGTGTTCCCTAAACACACAATAAAACCTTTAAAAAAAACAATCTGAGATCTAAGGAATGCCAATAAAAATGACCCATGTTTTTGGGAAATAAAATGAGTAATGTCTGCAAGTGGGGGGCATGCATGCTGGGTAATGTAAAACAAATGTTTATTGAGATGGAACTGTAAAGCTGCACCTGCAACTTAGGAGCACGTTGGCAGAAAGTATTTCCAGTCAAGAAAAAAGGAAAGCAAATGAACAAAGCAGACTGTACAGGTAACATTCATCCAATTATTCAAGTTTACTCTGTTGTGCTGTACTCAACTACATTTTAGTCTGTTTAAAAAACATGTGACTAGCTTCACTTTTATTTAATAAGGCGGTTTTTATGATTAGTATCTCTTAACCCACTGATCTAATTTTGATGTTTTTACCCCTGAAAGTTAATTCAACCTTTTCTTCTGAGTAAATAGAATTTGGATCTTAAAGTTCATCCAAATATTTTAACTGGTCAGTTCTGTACACTGTGATGCATACCCCACACACACTTTTTCCTAGAGTATAGCTATTCAGCTCCAGCCATGTTATCAAAGATAGGATTCAGATTTTTGGCACCGAAGCATTGGAATGACCTTCCGTCTGAGATACGCCTGGAGGCATCAGAACCTCTGTTTAGAACTAAACTTAAGACCTACCTTTTCAGACGGTAGCCGGCTGCGCTAGCTGTCTTACTGCTCACCCCACTTTTATAGCGCGGGGACACGCCTGCAGGCGTACACCAGGCGCTCTACAAATGCCCCTAATAATAATAATAATAATACAAGAATATCTTACGACCTGTTCTTCAAACATACATTCACAGTAATTTTGTTGGAAAGTCCAGCTAGGTCTATTTGTTAAGTGCCTCCGTGTTCATATAGCAGATCCCAACTGTTAGCCCAGTGATTGAGAATGTTATGGAATCTGGGATCAGATTCTGTAGCCATAACCTATTTTGGGGCCCAACGGGGGAGGGGGGGAGGCAAAGCACCAACCAGAGACTCAACATTTTGGTGTGATAAAGCCCGCTTTATTGGAAGCAGGTGCACCTTACACAATGAAAACCCTTGGCCTGCGCCGTACAAAACTAGGCCTCACTAAATATGTAATTTCCTGACAAACCCCCCACCCCCTCCCCTAAACTGGTTCCCCCAATCCACAAGCAGTAAACAATTAGCAAAAACGTCAATTTGCCTCTCCACCTGGCTAAATACTTTATTGTGCTTGACCTACCCCCCGATAATCCAAAACATATCTCCTACACTTCCCCCATATATTAGTAAGAACCGCCCCCAAAGGCAGAAATCACACCCGCACCTGCTCCAGCGACACGACAAACCCCACAACCATCAAACAAATCCCAATGCACCTGCCCCCAAGAAAACCCCTTCCAAAAAACACCGCTGCACCCACAAAAAACCCTACCCCAGGATAAAAACTTGAACCCCCCTTTTAACTGCAACAAAACCCAGGGAGGGAGGGAGGGAAAATTATTTTATCCGCCACCCCCCGCACGGCTGCTGTGTCACAAGTCAACGAAATGGTGGCCTACTACACAAAATGGCCGGTTTTAAAGGCAACCAGCCCACAAGCAGCCCAAAAATAGCCCAACCCCAGCCCAAGGCTACCAGAACAGCCCAAAACTAGCCAACGTACGGTGCTGGCTCTACCCCCCTCCTTCCCCAGCCCCCAAACCCCCTGTGAGGTGGCAGCCTCCCGCTGGTCGGCCGCCCAACCCCAAAGCCCTATTGGGGCCCAACGGGGGAGGGGGGGGAGGCAAAGCACCGACCAGAGACTCAAAAGTTTGGTGTGATAAAGGCCGCTTTATTGGAAGCAGGTGCACCTTACACAATGAAAACCCTTGGCCTGCGTCGTACAAAACTAGGCCTCACTAAATATGTAATTTCCTGACAAACCCCCCACCCCCTCCCCTAAACTGGTTCCCCCAATCCACAAGCAGTAAACAATTAGCAAAAACGTCAATTTGCCTCTCCACCTGGCTAAATACTTTATTGTGCTTGACCTACCCCCGATAATCCAAAACATATCTCCTACCCTTCCCCCATATATTAGTAAGAACCGCCACTCGAAAGACGTGCTAACGGCTTTCGACCCCCCCCCCAAGACTCCTGCACTTTCGGGTATCTGCGCCCACCAATGGCCTGATCCAAAGCCAGCTTCAAGTGTACCATATACAACTCCATTCCGTACTGCCAGGTGTACCCCTCCTCCCTGAAAATCCACTGCCCCTTGCCTAATCTCCGGGCGCTCCATCCTTTCACAACCTTCTTTCTCCTCAAAAAGCCTTCATTTCCCTATAAAGTTCCTCCTGGCCTATCTATGGCCGCTGGCCTCTCAACCCCCCTCCAAACCCGCCTGTGACCTAAAATCCGACCACTTGACAAGACCCCCGCCTACCTGCGCCGAATCGCTAACAGGTCCCTCTTTACTTGTTTAACCAACGCTAACCCTTCGCACGTTTCCAAGGCCACGTCTGGCACACTCTCCCCTTTACCACCTCACACAAAGCCGGCAATAACACATGCCAGGGCCTGCCCCTCTTCCTTGCCACTGACCATGAAACAACCTGCCATCCAATTCCAACTTCCGATTCCGGCGCTTGACCCAGTCCCCCTTCTGCTTGCATTATAAAGGAGTGTTCACCAATATAGCTCTCCAGCGCCTCCGCAGTTGGACCCGCCCCTGCACCCGAAAAGACACACCTGAGAGAGGCGAGAAATGTTTCCTTCATGTCATAGCGTCACTCCCCTCCCCCGCTGCCTGACAGACGCCCACTCACAGTCCGAACCTCCAGGACCCGAGGCCTTCCCTAACTCTGACGCGCAGCCTCCGTTGCCGCCCCACTCCGAAAGAATGCCTCTGTAACGCCTTCAGGTCCTCACCCATACCATGGGGCGTGCCGCAGGACCCCCCAACACCCCTGCCGCATACACTCTGTCACCTCCTCCTCGACCAAAACCCCGCCCAACCTTCCATCAGCTCCATCCCTCAGTCCCCCGCCGACGGCGAATCGTCACCCCGCAAACAAAAAACCCGCCGACAACCGTAGTCAATGATGCAGCAGCGTCAAACCGGACAGCGTCAGACCCAAACAACAACGTTGCCATCCTCTTGTCTTCCGGCAGGCGTGCTTCCATGCCACGGAGTCGAGCTCTCTACCAAGGAATGACCACACCGAACTGGGACCATGCTTCCTCTCTGGCGCCCGGGTCACCCCCAGGTAAACCACAAGGCCCGTAAACCCGTCCAGCTCCGCTGGCAGTCTGTCGAAACCCGCCCGTCCCACCAGAAAGAAGTCATCCAGATAGTGCGGTACCAACCCAGAGCCTGTCCGCCAGGAAAAAGCCCACTGCAAAAAGAACTGAATGTCTCACACATCGCACACAAAATCGAACATCCCATGGGCAGTGCTGTCGCCCCCCATGCCAACATTGCAGCCCCTCATCCTCTGGCAGGGGAGCTTCCATGGCCCAGAGTCGAGCTCTATACCAAGCAAGGACAGCACCGTCCGGGACCGTACGTCTTCTCTGGCGCCAGGGGCACCCCCAGACAACCCACGAGGGCCGTACAACAGACCAGCTACCGCTGGCAGTCCATCGAACCCGGCCGTCCCACCAGAAAGAAGTCAACCAGATAGTGAGTCACCGCCAGCTCCTGTCTGCCAGGAAAACACCCCCACTGCCAACAGAACTGAATGGTTCACACAGCGAACACGACATCGAACATCCCCATGGCAGAGTTGTCGCCCCCATGCCAACATTGATGCCCCCTCCTCCCCTGGCAGGCGTGCTTCCATGCCCCGGAGTCGAGCTCTATACCAAGCCAGGACAGCACCGTCTGGGACCGTATGTCTTCTCTGGTGCCACGGGCACCCCCCAGGCCAACCACGAGGCCCGTACAACTGACCAGCTGCCGCTGGCAGTCCATCGAACCCGGCCGTCCCACCAGAAAGAAGTCCTCCAGCTCGTGTGTCACCGTCTCAGAGCCTGTCCGCCAGGAAAAAGCCCACTGCAACAAAGAACTAAATCGCCCAAACCGCGCACGCGAGATCGAACCTCCCATGGGCAATGCCTTGAACACCTTTTCAACACCTCAGTACTGCCCCCTGCCCCTCCCTTCTCTCCTCACTGGTTGATCCCCAATCAATGCTGCTTCTCCTCCACCTGCATCAT
This sequence comes from Lissotriton vulgaris, assembly GCF_964263255.1. Lineage (NCBI taxonomy): Eukaryota > Metazoa > Chordata > Amphibia > Caudata > Salamandridae > Lissotriton > Lissotriton vulgaris. The sequence goes on along the minus strand of NC_141698.1, from coordinate 153,952,682 downwards.
TGCTTTCCCATTGACGCCTTCCCTGCCACCCACCCTCCTTTATATGTGCCCCTTCCTACTACCCTGTCCCCCCACTCCCAGGCTTCCCTTCCTGAGATAGCTTACTGGGCACAGCACCCAGGAGAATGTGTCGCATAGCTAAACACCTACAAGATCCCAAAGGTGAGGCCTATTGGCTGTGCCAATACTTGTTAATGTACAATCACTAAACCAGCAAGGCTTGCACAGTTATTCACCTGCCTTTAAAGAGGCATTTTTGAGCTTCCTTGAGTCGTGTGTAACTTTCAGCTTTAACCCCTGTTACTGCCAGCTCAGCCTTCCGTCGATGTTCAAGAATACATTAAAAATGGCACAATAAAATCCTTTCTAACAGTAATGAGAAATAGTATTACCATGGGATTGTGTTGTAAGAAAAACAAGAAGCCATACGTGAAACACGTCCTCATGCCCCGCTCCCTCGAACCCTCATCACCCCACTCGATTTTAGGTACCTGTCGACTGTGGTCATTGCATGAATGATGTTACTGCTCTAGTTTTACGGTATAATAAGCCTTCTGCTGAAGGAGCCTTCGTACCCTTGTTGTCTTAGACTCGAATCCTGGTGTGCCCAAGCAGCCTCACTCCGACGAGGACAAAAGAATGAATACTAAATCAACAGCAATACCCTTCTGTTAAACGTGGAAGAGAACGAGCAAAATATGTCATGGTACTAACTGTCTAACATGCTCCATCCCGATATTCCCAGTGGGCCAGTCACTCTCGGCGCTCCCAGCCGTGGGCATACCTGAAGCACCCTACCAACACTGCTACTCTGCCCCCCCCACCCCCTTTCTGCCTCTCCCCCTCTTCCTCCGCATCCTCACATAGTCCAATGGCATCAAGGCCTCCTGCCCAGCACCGGGCCCCTCCTTCCACTCATCACCTCGTCCCGCCCCTTTCTCACTATCTCCCAAAGAAGCCGAAACTCTCTGTAGGCTCTAGCTCATAACCAATTGCGCAAAATCGACAGCATGGACCTCCCACTTACAAGAAGGACTGACCGACGGCCCCACCCTTTCCGGGCAACGCAATTTGCAACTGGAACTCCCTTCCGCCTCCGCTTCGAACCTCCAACTCCTCCCCGGCCGACAAAACTGACCTCCAGTTCTCCCCCTTCCAGACACTTCCAAATGAAATGCATGCCCCCCATTATTACCTGCGGGCAGACCTTTTAGCAAACAAAACTTTCATTCTCCATGACCATGTCAGTGCTGACCCCATGTGTACGTGTGGTCCGTTTGGCTGCCATAAATGCGCTAACACCCTTTCACCTGTGCTTGGCACTCCCAGTAACCAGCACACGTCACCAAGTCCCAGGTAACACACTGTTTGCTACCCCCACTTAACCCGTGCTCTTGTGTTCAAGTGTCCTCCATTGATTGCAGTATCATGCCACTACTTGCTGCTTGCCCCTTTTGTAACCAGCACACATGGCACTTCCCTCCTGTAATGCACAGGCTGCCACCTCTAGCAGTTTGTTTGCACCTGATTGTCACTGTGGCCTCATGTACCATAACGTTGCTTTCGCCATTCGTTCACTTGTACTGCTTCCGTATCAGGTCTGTTCCTATCTTGAAGCGCTCCGACACCTTCAAGTAAAGCCTGCCCCCCCCCCCACGCGACGCGACCACCATTACAATTAAATTTATGAAATAATTTTATCCGCCAACCCCCGCCCCGCCGGGCTGCTGTGTCACAAGTCACCGAAATGGTGGCCTACTACTCAAAATGGCCGGTTTTAAAGGCAACCAGCCCACAAGCAGCCCAAAAATAGCCCAACCCCAGCCCAAGGCTACCAGAACAGCCCAAAACCAGCCCACGTACGGTGCTGGCTCTACCCCCCGCCCTTCCCTGGCCCCAAAACCCCCCGGGGGTGGCAGGCCTCCCGCTGGTCGGCCGCCCCCCCCAAAGCCCTATTGTGAACAGAAAAAAGTGTTCTGACCAGAGTTTGGGAGGTTTTGTGGCTTTAGCATGTTCTCCTTAGCTGCTAGACCTATTTCTGGGATGGTATTTCACTTATATGTGCTATCACACACCTTTCTTTGGCCTTCCCAACATTTTTGTTGTTATTCTTATCAGCACACATGCTTCCTGCATTACGTTTTAGGAGAAAGGAGAGACTGAGTGAGTTCAGTCAGTGGTTTCCCTTTAAAGTCTTGCTATCCAGGTGCCCAGAGGCTTGGCCACGATGAGGGCAACTGGTACAGTCCCATCAGAGTGGAGGGGTGTGAGGGGCCGCTTCATCCAAATGATGCTGCCCACTCAGTGGCAATAAATATCTAAAACATCTGGAGAACTAAGAAAACTGCAAGGAACTAAGAAATCTGTGTTTTTCACAAAAAATCAGTGTCAGAGATTTGGATTGTTCCTAGTCATGGTCAAGCATAGGGATTCGGTATACAACAACGTTCCCCTGGTCTGTCTTCTGTGGTTCCTCAGATGTGTGTCCTCTTGTTGGAACTCATCCTCTCCAATTGCTGCTCAGAATCTAAGCCAATTTCTATTTTATGTTAACAGGTCCCTCACTCACTTGTCACATGATACAGGGTCCAATTCTTATGATGGTCCTCCACCAGTACCACCAGCGGGTAGGAGCTGGCTTTTCACTCCTTCCAGCATTTCATCTAGTCATTTTGAACCTTGGTGTTCTTTTTACGGCACTTAATCCAGGTTTACTGCCCAAATTGCGTCGGATAACTGGTTTTCTGGATTAGTGAAGAGAATAGCTTCAGGACCTACTGAAAAATGTCCTCAATTTAGCTTCCACTTACTGGAAACGAGTGTGCATAATCAGTGAGCCATTTACTTTAGGGAGTAGTCTGCTGGCAATGTTGTGATTCACTTATTTGCTGCATTTGTAGCAATGCTGTGTGGTGCTGTTTGTGCTAGCAAGAAAACCATGCATTCAAGTGTAGTCTTTTCTCCAGTGCTTGTGGTACCCTGTACTTTGTTTTCAATGGTTGTTGCACCCTCATCAAAAGCACCCACTACAATTATTTGTATAGATTTTTCCAGCTCTGTTTAGTTTTCCAGTGTTGCTTGGGTATACACTGCAGCTCCCAGGTATGGCTTGGCCACTTAACTTATTACGCTTAATAATGGGCTGATTTAGAGTTTGGCAGAGAGAGTACTCTGCCTCAACAACAAAGGAGCACCCTCTGCGCCCAACTGAACGTCCACCGGTCTGTAATACTCCTCCAATAGATGACGGAGTATAGGCCATCAGAGGTCTGGCCATTCGACCGATTTAGAGTGAACATTTGGATGGCTAGTTTTTACACTTCCTTACCAACTTGAAAAGCCGATGGAAAGGGGCTCCTATGATGTGAGAGCCATTACTTTTGGGGGGTTTTCAAAACCCACTTTGGGTTTTTGTTTTTGAAAAAATGAAAACATGTTAAATGTTTGACGGATGGAACCATTATTTTGATGGTACAGACAGTCAAACCTTTAATACAGTGATAGGTCCAGTATCCTCGCACCAAAATCTGTGAAACTTGTTAAGATGGCCATATAGAAGGAGCTGCAAGTCGGTGCCAGAATTCACCCAAGAAGAAGCTTGAAAGTCGCTCTTCGGACTCAACGTCATTGCGTTCTGTTGAAGAAACAAGGGTAAATCACAAACTAGGAAGGTTAAATGGCCTCTGTGGCTGCCTTGGAGATGGAGGTTGGGGATTATAGGATGGAAATACTGGCATCTTACCATCTTGGTGAAGGTTCACTGTTTAGAAAATAGGGGGTCACACCTATCCAAGATGGCAACATAGCGCCTCTTGTGGGTCACAGAAGGCTGCACTTTTGATGGACTTAGCCTGGCAGCTGTGCATTTTTGTAGGCTCACTCATTCTTTGTTCTCTTTCACATTCCACCTTTCTTACCATTTAACTTTAGTTGTTTTCTTGCATTCCCATGGGTAGATCCATTCATTGTGTTATCAATGGATTTACCCTATTGATGAAGCTGTACCAGAGCCACCATGTGGAGAGTTGCATTATGAATGCTTTATGTCTAAATCTACAAACAAAGCTAGACTGCTCCTGAAATGCAATGAAATGAAATGAAAAGGATTTGTAGAGCGCATGGCTACCCGAGAGGCGTCCCAGTGCTGCGGAGTAGACAAGAGGAGAGTATGTTTACGGGAAGAGCCAAGTCTTCAGGTGTTTACGGAAAGTGAGAAGGTTGGTTTCACAGCGGATGGCAGGGGGCAGGGAGCTCCAGAGCCTGGGGGCATTGTAAGAGAAGAGACGGCCCCATGTTCGTGCCTTCTTGATTCTGGGCGTGAAGGATAGGTGGAGGTGGTCGGAGCGGAGTTCTCTGTTGGCTTTGTAGGGTGGCATTGCCATGCAGGATCTTGTGTGTGGTGCACAGGGTTTTGAAGTTGACTCTCTCCTGTATCGGGAGCCAGTGGAGAGATCTAACTCTAAAACCTATCCTAATATAATTGTGTGATGCCTTTAATTATAGGCATGGCCAGATTGGCCAGCTGGAAATCCTCCGGGGGACTGGAGCCCCAGGAGACCGATTTCAACACTTGGAGGCCGGTTTCGGCCTCCAAGGAGCGGTGGTGCACCTGATCCCAGTGTCAACTTGGAAGAGTTGATCTGGCTCTAGCGCGCATTAGCACATCTGCATATGGTGACTGAATTTATAATTTTTGCCAAGGCTGATTCAAGTTACCAGTCCAGCCCCGATTACAGGTGAACAGAATTCAGAACATCACCTATTACAGTGTTTCTCCCTTCCCGTCCTCGTCTTTCCTATTTCCAGGGGCCTTCCAAGTGGTTAAATTGCTAATATAAGCACCGAGAATACGAGGCTTCAGGGAGGACCCTGTCTGCTTGGATTACAATCTTACCGGAAGTTGTGACTCAGCATGTAGCCAATAGGTGATACTTTCGGCCGGTCTTACTCTTGAGTACTGTGAAGGGCGTGGCAATGCGAATTTTAGAGATAGTCCCACATTTTTGGAAATTACCCAATGTACGGTTTCATTTTATTTATTTATTTATTTTTGCTCCAAAGTCCTGAGAATGTCCTATGATTACACCTGGCCTCGGAATAACGGGGCAGCCGGGATGGCTCCAGGCAAAACAAGAACTTCAGCCCTGGGCGCCCAGGATGGATTAGGGTTGCCAGTGTTCGATTGTATTTGCCAAGGGTGAGATGAGGACAAAAAAAAATGTTATTAAAAAAAAAAAATGTACGGTTTCTACTTATATCTTTTCTTTTTATAGGTAAGGTCAGTTTGTTTGTAAGGTATTTTGGGGTTTTCTTATATTTCTCCATGAGTCTACGGGTTAAACTATTGCTGTATTAAATCCAAAAGGTTTATAGTTGTAGAAAGAGAAGAGGAAACTTCCAGCTTGTATATTCGTTTTGGGTGAGAGTGGGGAGATTGTGTAATGTTTGCATTAGTCGAGCGCCTGCATTATCGGTTTTCTTTTAACTCGGGGCCGAAGGTATTTCTGATTAGCTTGCGGAAGTGGCCACACAAGCCATTAGGTTGCCATGCAGACGTGCTAGGAAGATTTTCCAAACCAGATTTCCTTTGTTGTAGTGTTTGCACACTTCGGTTTATTCACCTTCACTTCCCTTTGACACATTTAGTACCACGCCTTGGTCTTGAAATACAAACTGAGTAAACACCAAAGCAACCCGACCGCGTGCCTTAAATTAATTTGAATGGCAAGATGTATAACGTAGATGAAAGTCAGTATATTTTAACCACGGGCAATACATCTGATTTCCATACATGTATATTGTATGCCAAGATATGGGAATTGATAATCCCCTTTCCGGCACGAGGCAAGCCTCCGACTCTGTGTTCAGTTTGCAACCACTGCCTTTACTCTCATTAATGTTCCAGATACTAGGGACATTGACTGCAATAGGTGATTTTTATTTTTCGAATTTCAAGTTGACTATTTGTCTATTTATTGAAATTTACTGTGAGGCTTTTAACCAAAGAAAAAGCAAGGTGGAAAGAAGAGGGAAATATTACCTGAACAAAAATGCATAGGCAGTGTCCTGTAAGTAAATGAAATACTGCCAACATTCTAATATTGAAACCCTCTTCACTGTGAACTTGGGGCACAGTCCACAACCCTGCAACATCTACAATCCATGACAGAGGAAAATACCCCGGAAGGAAACCAGTCACGGCAGCAATCAGACCTCCTGTAAAACCCTAAGAAATAATAATAATAATAATAATAATAATCTTTATTGATTGGTTTAAAAAAACATTTACAATTTAAAACATGACAAAAATTGAATAATAGAAATGACTGTGATAAGAGTTTTAAAACAATTAATTTAAAATTACATAAAATTCGGGGGGCCATTAAGATCTGATAATGTTCTGATACAGTACATCACTCTGGATTTCTTGTAGTCTCTGATTTGGATGTTGTGTCTGAGTTTGGATGGGAGTGTGGCTTCAAGAAGTTTTGACACAAACAGGACTGTAAACAGTTAATACTCATCTCGCACCTCAGATACATCAGGCTCTCCCTTTTCTTACATGTTACAAGGCGACCTTAAGACTGAACATTTATCTATTCGATTTATCGCCTTGAAAATGCCCTTGGCATGTTAGCCACACAGGCAAAACACGTGTCTGCACTTCGGTTTTTTTTGGGGGGGGGGGGCAAAAAATATGGTCTCAAAACTGACGACACCTTTGGATTTTGGGATTTCATACCCCTGGATATTATGCATATACAAATTTTGCACAACCTGTTTTGCACACAATAAGGACTTTAAACAGGCCTCACTTGCTCCATGAACGCCACTGTAACTGGACATAATATCGACTACATAATATCGAATGGACAAAATATCGATGTAAAAATATCGACATTAACAAAATATCGACAGTAGGAATATCGTTGGACAAAATATCGACTCAAAAAAAGACAATATAATATCGTTTACAAAAATATTGAATCAAAAATATCGAACAGAAAAAATATCGACAAATAGTCAAAGTAAAAAATATCGAGAATAAGTAGAAAAAATGTAAAAAAAAAAAAATAATTATTAATATAAATATTAATTGTAGTTAATGTTTAGGAGCGGGTTGTGGGTTTATAGGGGAATAGGGTGGGAAGTAATTTAATAATAATGAATTAATTAATATATGTTTGTTAAATTTTTTTATTAGATTTTAATTGGTAATTAATTAATATTATTAGTAAATTAATTAATTAATTATTTTGGCATATTTTTTTAAATAATTAATTGGTTATTCATTAATGTTAATTAGTTAATTATTTTATTAATTGTTTGCATATTATTTTAATTAATATTATTAGTAAATTAATCCATTAATTATTTTGGCATATTTTTTTAATAATTAATTGGTTATTAATTAATTATAATTAGTTAATTATTTTATTAATTGTTTGCATATTATTTTAATTATTTAATTGGTAATTAATTAATTTACATTTGTTAATTACATTCATTGGAGTAAATTTATTATAATCAAAAAAAATTGTTAATTAATTAATTGGAAATTCATATTATTAATTAATAAATTATATTAATTAGAGCTAATGTGCTAATATATATAATTATTTGTTCTTGTTAATTATTATTTATGTTTTTATTTAAATATTTGTCTTTAATGTTGTGTAAAAGAGTATTTTTTAGGGTTCAGGGTCAGTTTTAACATCTTTGTTAAAGGGGTATTTTTTTGGGTTCAGGGTCAGTTGTCAGTTTGTGAGTTAAGGGGTTTTTAAAGAGTTCTGGGTCAGTTTTCTGTTCTTGGGTAAAGGTGTATTTTTTTGGATCAGGGTCAGTTTTCAGTTTGTGGGTAAAGGGGTTTTTAAAGGGTTCTGGGCCAGTTTTCAGTTTGTGGGTAAAGGGGTATTTAGAGGGTTCAGGGTCAGTTTTCAGTTCTTGGGTGAAGGGGTTTTTAAAGGGTTCAGGGTCAGTTTTCAGTTTGTGGGTAAAGGGGTATTTAGAGGGTTCAGGTCAGTTTTCTGTTCTTGGGTGAAGGGGTATTTTTTGGGTTGAGGGTCAGTTTTCAGTTTGTGGCTTAAGGGGTTTTTTAAGGGTTCAGGGTCAGTTTTCTGTTCTTGGGGAAAGGTGTATTTTTTGGGATCAGGGTCAGTTTTCAGTTTGTGGGTAAAGGGGTATTTATAGGGTTCAGGGTCAATTTTCAGTTTGTAGGTAAAGGGGTATTTTTAGGGTTCAGGGTCAGTTTTCAGTTCTTGGGTAAAGGGGTAATTTTTGGGTTTAGGGTCAGTTTTCAGTTTCTGGGTTAAGGGGTTATTTAAGGGTTCAGGGTCAGTTTTCAGTTCTTGGGTAAAGGTGTATTTTTTGGGATCAGGGTCAGTTTTCTGTTTGTGGGTAAAGGGGCATTTGTAGGGTTCAGGGTCAGTTTTCAGTTTGTGGATTAAGGGGTATTTGTAGGGTTCTGGGTAAGATTTCTGTTCTTGGGTAAAGGGGTATGCTTTGGGGTTCAGGGTCAGTTTTTAGTTTTTGGGTTAGGGGTATTTATATGGTTCTGGGTCAGTTTTAAGTTTTTGGGTAAATGGCTATTTTTTGGGTTCAGGGCCAGTTTTGGGTTTTTGGGTGAAGGGGTATTTTTAGTGTTCAGGGACAGTTTTGGGTTTTTGGGGTACAGGTCTACAGGGTAAAATAAAATTAAAAATTTAAAGCTATTACAGGAAAATACTAATAAATATTACATTGCATTATTCTGTTTTACATTTATCTAAAATATATATGTATTAGCACCTTCCTAGAAAATAGCTAGACTGGAGTTGGAATAGTAATTATTAATTGGTTAGTGTCCAGCACCATCACTGATATTAGCTACACTGGAGTTGGATTAGTAATTAATCTGTGGTTAGTGTCCACCACATTTACTGATATTAGCTTGACTGGAGTACGAATAGTAAATAATTATTGGTCAGTGTCCTGCACCTTCAATGATATTAGCTTGACTGGAGTAGCAATAGGACATATTACATTGGTCAGTGTCCAACACATTTGCATACATTTTAACATTACTGTCTTATAATATTACAAAATAATGCAACATGGATGTTTTAAAAAATCTTTATTAACCATTTTTGAAAGTTTTATTGTGTACTACAATACAATCACAAACAAAAATAACATAACATTATTATGAGTTTTAGTATTCGCAGAATAACACATTAACATTTATAGACATTTTTTCTGTTAATATAAAATATTCCCATCATTAACTTTGAGTTACAAGTATTTATATTGAAATAAATACAAAAAACATTGTTTTTAATTTTCTTCCATTAATATTTAATAATGTTAATATTAAATATTAATATTATTAAATATATGTATAAAACTTTTATAATTGTATCAAGTAACATGACTATTATTACATTTGTTCAAGAAACAGAAATACAAAATAAAATATTTGTTGATACATATTTCAGACAATGTTGTTTTTAAATGAGACATATACATATATTATGTTTTAAATTTTATAACAGTATAGGGGAACAATATGTTTAATAATAATATCTGGTATTGCCAAAAAATTAATTAAGCAATTATATACTTTTGTTATAGTTAGAAATTATTATTAAACATTTTGTAATAATTAATAAAAATAATAACAAATTATTTTATTATTATTATTAATTAATAAACATAATCATTCTTTTATTATTTTCAGAAAAACATACATTCAGAGATAAAATATAAACATTATTTCTGGCCATTGTTTATATATTAAATGGTTATAATTTAGATATTAATAACAATAAATAACTTATATTATTTATTATTATTAATTATTACCATAAACAATTATAATGTTTAATTAAAAATAAACACAAACTTATTCCTATAAATGTACACAATTTCAAAATATTTACATCTTTTATTCCAAGTTTTACATACTTTTTTAATATTATTAATATATAATAATTATTATATATTAATTTATATTAAATATATTTCTATTTCTTAAATATGTTAAATTATAATGAGTATAGTGTATTAATTTGTAAAATTATAAATGTGTATGTATCATATTTTTTTACTATAACATTGTATTGTCTATGATACTTTTACACAAATTGTTTAAGGGGACTACTTTTTTACCGCGTAAGGTTATTGCGCTCCATTCTGGACTGGAGAAGCTCGCGGTTGGGAGTTGCTTCGCGTGGAGAGAGGTAAGCTTATTTGTACATACAAATTATAAGTAAGTTGTTATGTTTGAGGGTATAATCGAACTTTGTAGTGTTTTTTGGTGTATGTATGAATTGTTTAAGTAGCGTTTTGGTGAAATGTCTTCGTTATAGATGCGTCGTGAATGTTTTAGGTCTAGTGTTATTTTAAGTGTTCGGAAATGTCTTCTTACATGGTTACTGTTAATTGTGAGTGTATTTACAAATGTTAGGACCTATTTGTGGTTGGGTTTCGTTATGTCTGTTATTTTACAGGTTCCGGTTCTTCGCATGAAAAGTACATGGAAGGAAGCGTGTTTTTTCCCGGTGAAACTAATGTTTGACTTATTATGGTTATATTTTGACTTTAATCTCCTATTTTTCGTGTTTGTCTGGAGCGGTTTTTACACATTATCAACATTTTTCGGGTTTTTGGAGGGTTTCGAATTGGATTGATATATTGCTATGCGTGACCGTTTTTAAAAAGTTGTGTGTATATCACTTTAAATAATAAAGTGTCCACACTACTGTTTTCGGGATTTCCTGGAGCGTTTTTTTAATTTTTGAACTTTATTTTCGGGTTTTTGAGGGTTTCCCATATTGGAATTGTCCTATATTGGATTGGATTGTATGGATTGCATTTTGCGTGATTGCGTCTTTCTTATCTACAAAAATTGTAAGTATTTAAATTACATTTTTTATTGGGTGGGAAATGTCGATTTTTATGTTTTGTGTATGTGTGATGTAATTATAAACATTGCATATTTGTTAAGACATCATTTTCCGATTTTTGATAAGTTTGTTTAACAAATATGTATTATTTATAATTGATTACAAATGTTTATGAAATGTAATTTTACCATTATTGTAAGAAGACATTTGTATATTTTGTTGACATTTTTATAGTAGACTTTTAGCTATTATTGACAGGTATTCTAATCCTCTAGTTGTAGGGTATAGTGTGACTTGACTTTGCAGTAGTCGGAACATTTGTTTAGTTTGTTTAGTGAGTTTTGGACCTATTTGGGACACAGATTGTTCCATTCTTAGTTCCTGATAGCTTTGTTCTTTTTTCAAAGCTTCAAGAAGGTTATGGAATGTGGGTTTGCCTCTGCTTGTGGTTGCTTGGAAAGCATTATGCCACCCTTCTACACTGTTGTTTGTTTTAGCCTCTTGGTTTAAAGTACTAAGATAGACATTCCACCAAGGGATTTGGAATTTGGGTTGGCGTCGATGTCCAGATCTGTGCAACCTTCCCACCCAAGTATCTTCAAAATAGTCCAGTAATGGGGTTAGTTTATCTTCATTCCTCTTGTAATATGTGCTGTCAATTAATAAATTGTAATGTTCCGCTACATCTGTAACAGGGACGTAGGCCAGGGCTATCAATTTTTTAACTTGATAGGCAAAGGTGCTATCTGTTGAGTATAGTATACTCAAAGTTGATTTTTGGAGATGCCTCCATATGCTCTGATTAAAATGATAATAGCAACCCTGGATTGCTGTGTGGGGAAATGTTCTCAAAATGCTATTAATCATAGCTAATTCGAAATCAATAATTATTTTTTCAGGAAAATAATTATTGATTTCAGTTTTGAGAACATTTAATATTTCTGTATAAGTGTTTTGCTGTTTGTTGGGTAGCAAACAGTAAATGAAAGGTATGTTAGAGTGATGGTATAAGCCGTGGATGGAATACAGTTGGTAAAAAGGTTTTGGGCATGGTTTAAATGTTCCATCCATCATCCATTGGGGACACTGTTGGATTTTCCTTAAATTACTTGCAGTTCCAAACATAATGATTCTGTTTGTACTGCTTTCATTGTCAAAATGATAAATTTGTCTTTATTGTGTGTGATGGCCATTTCTGGTGAAATAATAATTTCTTGAAAAGTAGTTGGGTTGGGTTGGGTTGTGCTAGTGAGTCTTTTAGTGCGTGCAATTGTGCGTTTCAGGGAGTCAATAGAGGGTAGTTGACCAGAAGCATGGGCTGGGACTTTTACCAGTTCTTCTTTAAGGATTTGTGTTGTTGGCTTATCACTTTGTGTGCTAGCAGTTTTAATACTTTCTAAAGCATCTCTTATTTCAATTTCTGTGACATTTGGGGGATGATTGTGTTCCCTGGTAAATAACACATTAGTTTCCTCAGTAGTAGCCCTCCCATAACATTTGTTGGAGTAATATTTGGTACACTTCCAAAACACTTTTCTACCACTTTGTCTTTCCTGATTATACACATACCCCATGTAACATAATAGTAATTTATTTTTCTGTGACATAACAAATTCTGCACCTTCAGTCATTTTGATTTACTTGTTCTAGGAAAGAGTAGAAAGAAACAAAATCAAAAAACATATATTTCACTTTCTGGTGCTAACATCATTTATGATGTATTTATACTTAAAGTTACTCAATGTAGTAATCTAAAATGCAGAACTGTATTTTGAAGGATTTTCTTGTATGCATTTCTTGATTTACTGTTGGTATGAAAATATAGAAATGCCAAGTTAATGATTAGACATAACAAACGTTTTTCCTACAAAAAAGCAGTTGTCAATTTTGCTTACTTGTACATTTGATATAAACATTACATATACTTACTTGTTTAAATAGTAGACTTGTAGTAATTGGTAGAGTACATCAAGGTAGTAAAGTTCAGATCTGTAGAGAAGATAGAAGAAATAAATGAAAATTATTATAAATAATATTTTGAACCGTTGGGAAAAGGGAAATATTTAAAAGTATACTAACTTCTAAATAAGTCGTTTTCTTTGCTGTAGGCAGAATAGCTGTATGATGTATTTAGAATATCTGTAGAGGAAATATAAAATATATAACATGTTGTTGAGAGCATAGTTTGCGTTATTTTGGCCAGTTTTCGACAAATTTCAAGTATACTTACATTATTTACAAGGGTAGTCTTGTCTTTTGGTATAGTTTGTGTTGGATGTTTTTATAGGATCTGTAGAATAGATGTATGATGTATTCTGAATATCTGTAGAGGGAATTCAAAATATATAACATGGTGTTAAGAATATAGTTAGCGTTTTTTTGCAGCAGTTTTAGACAAATTACAAGTATACTTACATTTTTTACAAGGGTAGTCTTGTCTTTTGGTATAGTTGATGTAGGATGTTCTATATGATCTGTAGGAAAGATGTAATATGCAAGATATGTTGCTGAGAAATGTGCCATTATAAAATTGGGTGTTTCATAACAAAAACATCTATACTTACAAGTTTAATTAGTGTAGTTTTATCCTTTTTTGTGTAGAAAGAGGAAAATCTCAGTATATCTGTAAATATAATGTTTGAAACAAAAAAATACTCTTGTGAAATAGTGTTTAAAAACAGCAGTTGGTGTATAACAGACCATTAATATATACTTACAATCTGAGTTTCCATGTGAAGAAATATGACCATGTAATAGGATTAGTTGTGGAGTACTTTCTATCAGAAATGTAGGAAGAGATGAAAATAAAATAAGTGCAAGAGTTAGGAGATGTAAGTAAAATAGTACACTTCTAATTTAGATTTCTAAATAATGCAGTGTTACTTACTTGAATAATTAGCTAGTGAGCTGGATCTTTAAAGATGTTTCTTCAGGAACAAAATCTTCAGAGTGTTGGCATCTACTTTCCATAGGGTTAGCAGCAACAAATGGTAAAATGCATGTATCCCTTTTATAGTATGTGTATTTTGTGTGCTTTGATTTGATTGGTTGTAGGATGTAATGAAGCATTGTATAGGCTAGTTTGAATTTTTTTTGGTTAATTGGTGTGTTTGTAGATGTGAGAATGGTGGTATGTGGTGATTGCCGCTTTAAAGCAGGTTAGTTGTTAAATGAAATAGATTTGTAAGTTAAAATAAGTAATGAAAACGTTTCTTAAATGCAAAGAATATTTAGAAAATGATATAATGCATGTAATAGAATGTATAGCAAATGTAGATAAATAGGAATTTTATAAAAGTAACAGTTATAATATGTAAAATGTATTTTGTATACAGCAATGACTTTTATTGATGATTAAGATGGTATTTTAGACATGAAAGTGTACAAAAAAGAACTCGATATTTTATTTTAAACGATATTTGTGTAGTCTATATTTTTTTAGTCGATATTTTTGTAGTGTTAGGGCTGAATTCATGTACAACGATATATTTGTAGTCGATATTTAATAAAGCGATATTTATGTACTCGATATTGTAAATACTCGATATTTTTTACTCGATATTTTTGTACTTTGTGTAATAAGTATAGAAAGTCGATATTTTTGCCGTCGATAATTTGTCAACGATATTTTTGCAAGTCGATAATGTGACCGTCGATAATATTTCAGTGATCCGAACGCCACATCTCCACCAAGACCTCGACTCCAGGCTTGGAACAAAGAGGGAGCAACCATGGTGGGGACACAGCACCATTGCCGGTGACAGCCCAGACAAGAGAGGCAGTGCCATTATAGTGGGCTTCAGATGCAGATGACATCAAGCAGGGCTAGAGTTACTAAGAAGTCTTGAAACGCAGCAACTAAAGTTGCTATAATGCGGTGTGTGAAATGGGGAGAGCAGAGCAGCACCATATCTACTAAGATGCAACACTGTTCTCTTTTCTCTCCCTGTATTAGCACTTGGCAACCATGGGCCTTGGCACATTGTATAAGGGTGTCTGTTCTCTAAAGCATAGGTTTTGTACTGGAAGAGGTGTCTTGCAGTACAAAAACTATGGTTTAAGGCTTTTCCTGCTTTGTATGTGTGCTGTATAATGCAGCACCAATGCAAAGTAGTAAAAATGAGGAGAAATGAGCACATGTCTCCTCGTTATGCATGCCTCATGGACTCTGCAGGGTTTTGAAGCAAATCATTGACTACGATTCATTGTAGATAATGATTTCCGTCAAAACCCATAGGTCCGTGAATGGAAATGCCCATGCACCACCCATGGAACACACCCTTGACGTAAAGTAGCACAAGGCTTCGCATTGCACAACAAAGCGCTACTTTGGGATACTATCTAATGCAAATCCAGATAGTAAACCCCACAATTATATTTTGTGTCAGGTCTGTGTTACGTAAGTAAGCATTTGTAAATTTGAGCCACGGTATCTGTGAAATGCTTACTGCTTCCAGGGAATATGGGGTAGCTCTGCACAGGTCTGCACCACCAGTGCACCAACAATGACGCTGCAATAAGGGACAGGGAGGCAGAAGCAGTAATGATGCCTTGCCAGTAGTATAATCCAAGTTATGGAGTCCTATGCAGAATGGGATGAGGGGCCCTTGAGTCTCCCATATCTTACAGATATTCTTTGACCTTTGTGCTAAATAGGGTCATCACCACAGGGGCTGCAGTGATGTGTGTGTTATGCTCTTGTGTCTTGCAACTATAACTCCTTTCAGTTGCCAAGGGCCATAAACTTCGCACACAATTTTTGTTTCAAGCCATTCTTCCTCATCCCGTGGAAGCCGGAATGGGAAGTGCCAGCAGGACACCTCGCCATTAAAGTGGCTGCTCCCGCGTCAGATCTACCATGCCCACTTGCTCATACTTCCCTAAATCAGACACTCCCGCATGTTTCCATCTTAGTGGCTAAAACTTGGAATTCACTTCCGTTGTTCATATGCATGCTTGATCAAATGTTTCTTTTTTGCAAGGACTTAAAAAGGTGTCTTTTTCATCATCAAATCTGATTCTGGTTACTGCTTTGGTTTTCATATAATTCTCCTGACTCACAGCACCAGGACACCATTGAGTAACCGTTGTGTTTCAGAGAAAGAAAATACAAATACAAACATTATAGCGCACAAGCCATAATGTGTGGCAAACGGAATTTAGTGAATATTTATTATTTGGCCATTGCAAGTGAATTGTCTTGATTTGGTCCTATTATAATCTTTGTTTCTTTCACGCACAATTACAACAAATGTGCTTCATTTGTGCTTTCCTAACTACTGATATATTTTGAAATATTTGTACTGTTTATTTACAGGTATTTCCTTTTTTTATGTGTTAGAAAAAAATGACATCCTACTGGCAACACTTCTTGTACCTCAGCAAGATTGTCATATAGTTCACTTTAAAAAATACTCTCACTTGGCAGAGAAAGAAAAGTTATCACCAGTCTCCTTGTTAAAGGAATAAGTAACAATTTTTCTGAAGGCACAGCCTGACATTTTACCTCTG
The DNA here is from genome assembly GCF_964263255.1 of Lissotriton vulgaris. Classification (NCBI taxonomy): domain Eukaryota; kingdom Metazoa; phylum Chordata; class Amphibia; order Caudata; family Salamandridae; genus Lissotriton; species Lissotriton vulgaris. Next base: position 153,936,288 of record NC_141698.1, on the reverse strand, counting down.
TCTTTAAAAAGACAGAACGTGTGACAAGATAGAAATGAAATTTAAAGGCACCTTTAATGGTGTCTCACCTTCTGAACACCAGCATTGTTATTTTAGGGGGATTGAAGCCCCCCGGCACAGCGACTGCTAGCACTTATGAGAGTATGTTATCTGTCTCTATAGCTTTGCAGACAGTCTTGGAGAATAGGCATGTTTTTATTCACTCACTAGACCATTTGTGGCATGGAGATTGATTCTGAATTGCTCTAATCTACCATGAATTCAGAAATATCTTACACAATTGACTACCAGCTCCATGAGGCAAGTGGTAAACCAAGGAGTGAAAACTTAGAGGCTAACTGGCTAATGTAGTACTGAGCGGGTGGTCCGCTTCGCTGCTCCTGCTAGCAGAGGTTCACTTGCCTAATTTGGAGATGCTTGTCATGTCTGTGGGGATCATTTTGCCGAAAGTGCACCCTCCCATAGGCAGAAATAAATCGCCAAAAGCTGGGTTTTGTTTTAAAAAATATAAAAAAACAAGCATTTACAATGCAATGGTTTCGCCTTTGGAAAAGTTAGAGCTATTGGCATTGTAAATGACAAAATTTGTATTTATGTGTTGGTTTTGAAAACAGATAAATAAATGGCATTGTCATTTACATTGTCATTAGCTTAATCTCTGCAGTCACTCTGCAGTCCCTAGCACTCCATAGCACTCCCTAGTCCCTCTGCACTCCCTAGTCACTCTGCACTCCCTAGCACTCCCTAGCCCTCCCTAATCACTCTGCACTCCCAAGCAGTCTGCACTCCCTAGCACTCTGCACTCCCTAGATCTGCACTCCCTAGCCCTCTGCACTCCCTAGCACTCTGCACTCCCTAGCTCTCTGCACTCACTAGTCACTCCCTAGCACTCTGCACTCCCCAGTCATTCTGCACTCCCTAGCACTCCTTAGTCACTCTGCACTCCCTAGTCACTCTGCACTCCCTAGTCACTCTGCACTCCCTAGTCACTCTGCACTCCCTTGCACTCTGCACTCCCTTGCACTCTGCACTCCCTAGCCACTCTGCACTCCCTGGCCACTCCTTAGCCACTCTGCACTCCCTAGCCACTCTGCACTCCCTAGCCACTCTGCACTCCCTAGTCACTCTGCACTCCATAGTCACTCTGCAGTCACTCTGCACTCCCTAGCACTCTGCAGTCACTCTGCACTCCCTAGCACTCTGCAGTCACAGTCGTAGCCATCGCGCCCATATACAGCGTCTTCGGCATCCCTGAAGAAGAAACATAGTTATCACAGTACCAATAACTACACAAATTAAGGTGGGTGAATGACATTTAGCGAATGGCTTACTGTAGTTTTAAGAACACACATGCTTTTGTTTTATGTGCACATTAAAATAAATATTATGACTGGTCTTGATTTGACTTTTTAATAGGGCAAAAGATCAGTATGACTTAAATGGAGATTAAACTCCAGTCTTTGATATATGTCTTTGTAGCGGGCCCAAATGTTTTAAACGCAGCAACGCTTTGCAATGTTCTGCATTCTGTTAATGGAAGGAAGGAAAAGAGGAGGGAATGGAGAAATGACTGGTGAAAAGGAACGAAAAAATGTAGGAGCATAGATTAAAAAAAAAATATACGGAGGGATGAAGAAAGATGAAGGGCCAAATTTAGAAAACCGAAATGAGAACAGTAGTTTGGCGGGTTTGAAGAAGCACGAAGAGAAAGACCAGAGACAAAAGTAGTTTCTGATCACTTGCAAAAATGAAGAAAGGGATAATAGTAAAGTTAGAATGGAAGAATATAAAAAAACTGAGACAAACAGGGAGAGCGGATTAATTTAGTGTGATTGATCAAGAAATTAGTAAAGAGAAGAAGTTAATGTAATTATCATGCAAGTAAGAGAAGGACCTCCAAAAAGGAGACAATAGAAGGACGTCGAGAGATAAAAAAAATACATGAGCAGAACACACAGCAGTATTTTACGTCAATTTGACCTTAGTTCATACTTCAATAGCTAACAAAATTAGTACATTGCACTTTACGATAGATCAAGAGCATCTGGTATACTTCCTAGAGCACCGTGCCTGTGTTAAAATCGTGACCTGCTAAAGATAACGGAAAGGAGGGGAGCAGGCTATTCAGTGATTTGTCCCGTGCCTGAACCTGCCTGCTCCTCTTGACTGAAATATTAACAAGGAAAGGCACGGACAGTGGGAGGGAGGACAAGAAAGGCACGGACAGCGGGAGGGGGCGGGAAAGGCACGGACAGCGGGAGCGGGGGCGGGAAAGGCACGGACAGTGGGAGGGGGGTGCGGGAACGGGCACACGGACAGCGGGAGGGGGGGCGGCGGGAACGGCCAGCACTCACCTGGACCTGGACTTCCTCCGGCGGTGGTCGGCCGCGGAATGACCAAAAGAAACCTGGACGAACAAAAAAATAAACCCCGCCCACCGCAGCACTGACGTGATAAAAGGGGCTGGATGAGAAAAAATCTCAGGAACGCCCACGAGTCGCCTCGCAGAATGACGGACGCCTCTCTCTTCCAATGGCTAGCCTCCATTTATACTGGTAAACAAAAGTTTTCGCCTGCGCGAAACGCTGCTTGCGCAGCTGTTCGCCAGGCGAAACCTAAAAAGAAATGTACTTGAGTTTTCTACCTGTTTTTTGGGGGTATCTCTGTCTTTGACTGACTCTTCTTGCTTTGTGAGACCGAGACGGTCCTGGTCAGGAAAAAAATCTGTGGTGGATTCCCCTTTGTAGACAGTTTGCAGCTTCTGTCATTGTGACCCACCAGCTCTTTAGCACCTGGGCCAATGGTTTCAGTTATTGGAGCAAGCTGAGGTTGTGTCATCATAAATGTAGCTTTTCTCCAACTCTAAATAGGATGGAGAAACGGCTATTCCAGCAGAGATGACGTTTTGCCAACTCTTAATGAAGCCTGTAATCTGTGAATTGGAATAGGCATTGATTTTAGTCATAGGTGAATGAGGAAACTGTCCTGATCAAGGTATAGAAATCTATTACCTACTACCGTGGGAGCAAAACCTATACCCCAAAATCCAAGACATCTCAAAATGTAAGTTACACAAAATGTACCTCATACAGTTCTCCCACATATTTAAATTGCGCAAAAAACACCCTCCAAATCTCCAATTTCATCAGAGTAACAAATGTAAGTACCTGGAACCACTCAATAAATGAGTTCTAGATCAGAGAAAAGTTAAAAGGTTTAATTACAAAAATCTCACCTCAGATGGTACAGAATCAATGCCATTAAGGTTTCAATGCCGTTAAACAGAGTAGTTAAAATCAAAAATCATTAGAAGTTCCAAAACAGCAGCAATTATCAGAAAGGAACTGAGCAGCATTTCTAGTTGAACTGGAAAGTTTTCTGGCTTACCCCCCAAATCAAGGGGTTCTTATACACAATTCTTGCATAGCAAATGAGTAAAGCAGCAGAATCATCGTGGTGTGAGCAACAATATAAATTATTTGCATAATTAGAATATTAAGAATAATTAAATTAACTCATAAGCACCATCCTTTTTTAAGAAAATATGTATTACATCAGCTTGACGTCATTCTGCGGCGTTTGGCGGGAGAGGATGTGCAGGGATGAATAAGAGTGAGAGAATGACAGAGACAGCATCTGTCTTGTCCAAGATGGCATTTGCACAACAATGTGGGCTATCAAAAATACATTAATAAACAGAATATTATGCATCATAATAAAATAATTTTCAAACATTATCTCTCGTTATTGTTGCTGGATAAGAACATAAACCCAAGTAACACTACAACACTGCTCCTCTGTAAATTGAGAGATGACACAGTCTGGGAAGTGCTAGCATATGCAACCCAAATGGCTCATACTCAATGTCGCGTTAAAATTCACAGTGGTTGTTGGCAAGTAAAAAAAACAGAACTAGTCCAGGATTAGAAGTGGCTACATTTATATTTGAAGCTTTTCCTTCTGAAACACTGTATAATGTCCCAATAATGTACATGACAACTTTAGTGCCCGAATGTTTACAAAGGTTCATGTGGACCATGAGCAACTGAAGGTGAAACAACAGTGATGACACTATACATACAGGCCCAGATTTATCAATATTTCACGCAAAATAACGCAGCAAGCAACTTTTTGCTCTGCACTGTGTGTAAGGAAGAGGGCAGGAAGGTGCCGTATTTAACGTTATACTGTGTATTCCTGGTCTCTGCCAGAGCTGGTGCACCAACTGCTGCCTAGCACCAATGCATACACCCATGAACTATGGTACAAGGGGGCCTGCATTGAAGACTGGTTTGTTTTTGTGCGGAAAGGGGCACCTTTCTGCCTTCCTGCACAAAAACAATTGTTAGAAAGAGGAAACAACGAGGAGAAATAAAGATATTTCTCCTCGTTGAGCTAAAGATATTTCTCCTCGTTGAGCCTTGGGTGGAGAGGTGCACAATTCTGGCACATTTGCATGTCTATCAATGTTGGTAAATCTCGGAATGTGTCAGAATGCATGGGTGGATGCATGGGAACACCCACATTCAACCCGTGGCAAACCTCCCTGGGGCAGAGTAACGCAAGGCAGCAATTTGCACTGCTTTGCATTACTCTGGATTTAGCAAGCTGTGCAGGGCTACACAAGGTAGCCTTGCAGAGCTTGGTAAACCTCATTTAGGTTTTGCATCACCCTTATGTTCCCCTGTGTGGCGCAAGAACGACGCAAAACCTTGATAAAAATGGGCCATCATTTTTAGAGCTCATTACAGAGTTTTATACACAGGATAAACTGCCATACATGGCCATCAAGACTGTATGTTTGCCTGTTGAAAGTGAGAAAATTCCAGGAACAGAAATTTTGAGTATAATGAAAATTATGAAAAAAAGAAAAAGAACGTTTCGTAGTGGGAAAAAATGTATTATAAAAAATGTTGAAGAAATTGAAGCTAGTAGTGTTAGAATAACAGCGATAGAATTCAAGATAGAGTTAGGATTAGTAACTGGGTAAGGCAAATTTCTTAAACTAGGAAGAGGATAAGTTATAGTTTGTACCAAAATTTCACGTTCAAATTCGCAAAATTTTGGAAACAAAACAACTCTGCTACAATCTTTTTCTAGAGCAATGCCAAGAATTAGGAACAGTATTGCACTAGAGTTCCTATATCGCCCCTTTAGTCTATCGTAAACCAGGAGATGAAATACTTACTTTGGCAACACATAAAAGTCTAATAAAGAATTAAATCTAGGCCCATATGGCCAGGATGCCCGCCACCCCCTCCCAACACCAATTCCCCATGGGAGGAGACAAACACAAGTTTGAGTTTTTGGAAGGCGAGGGGGAGTTACCCCCCCGGCCGTATTTATTAAAATATGAAACAAAATTTAAAACTTTAAATTAAAAACGTTTCATACATTATGTACAATTTTACTTTCATTACATTTTGATGTAGACATGTTCTTTGGCTAACCTTAACAGATCTCTAATACAAAGGTTTCCTAGCCGAGTCTAGCATCCTGAAAATGCATAACATTCTAAAATAAAATTGTACATCCTAGCATTAAGGGCCAACGGCAAGGTCTTAACCGGTGTCAGATCCCTACTACCAAATTCCCGCCCTCACGGTGTGAGTGGCGCATGCGCAGAGGTCTTTACCCTCGTTGCCAACTGTAACTTCCCTTGTCGTGGGGGCCCCCTTTCACTCGACGCCATCTTAAAGGTCGTCCGAGTTCCCGTGTGAGGTATCTGTAAGAAGGACAGCGTGGACTCCCCCCCTTCCCCACACTCTCTTCCGCCGGAGCGGATATCCGGCCCCCGGGAAATTTGTAGGAGGGGCATATAGCCGTCTCCCCCCTGGGAGGGGCCTATGGCCGTCTCCCCCTAGGCGACCCATCCGTAGTGGGTGCCGCCTCCCTGTGGGAGGGGCCAATGGCCGCCTCCCCCCGGGCGCTCCCATCCGTACTGGGTGGCGCCCCCCCCTAGGGACCTTGAAATCACTGCTCACCGATCATGACCTTACCGCCCGACCAAAATAAATACGACAGTTGTTTTACCTACTAAGGAAAGAAAATACGCCTAATCTGCCACAGCTTGACGATTCATCAACTTTCACATTTCTACAAAGGGAAAAAAGTCCTAAAGCACAAGACAATTTTTATTATTTGATACATTCCTCCATTTTTCTACAAGGGAAAAAAGGCCTACACACATTTATTCAATCAAAGGCCTACATTAAATGCTGAAAAAATGTGACTGCATCGCTTTAATACATTCGAATATCACCAACAATTACTTTATTCAAACAAACATTGCAAAAGGGGCTGGTGGGTGGGTCAAAATTGCTGCTTGTTCCGTCGAGTGCTCACGAGCAACGAGTGGTGCAGCCTTCCAAGCACTGGAACAAGAGGACGCTTCTTTGGATTCCCGCTCTATTTATCCGTCTGCGGGAGGGCGGGGGTCCTCCTCGGGTACGCCCATCCGTGCGCGGACTTCCGGCGGGTGTCTAGGACAACCCCTTCTGGGCGGGAAGGGCGTGCTCCGGCTACGCCGCTTTGGGCATACCAGCCGAACCACGCCCCCCGCCCAAAATGGTTTCCCGGGGGGATCGGGGCACCCATCCATACGTTCGGGGGGACCGAGTGGTCTTCCCTTTCCATATGGCCGGGATACCCGACACCCCCTCCCAACACCAATTCCCCATGGGAGGAGACAAACACAAGTTTGAGTTTTTGGAAGGCGGGGGGGAGTTACCCCCCCGGCCGTATTTATTAAAATATGAAACAAAATTTAAAACTTTCATACATTATGTACAATTTTACTTTCATTACATTTGATGTAGACATGTTCTTTGGCTAACCTTAACAGATCTCTAATACAAAGGTTTCCTAGCCGAGTCTAGCATCCTGAAAATGCATAACATTCTAAAATAAAATTGTACATCCTAGCATTAAGGGCCAACGGCAAGGTCTTAACCGGTGTCAGATCCCTGCTACCAAATTCCCGCCCTCACGGTGTGAGTGGCGCATGCGCAGAGGACTTTACCCTCGTTGCCAACTGTAACTTCCCTTGTCGTGGGGGCCCCCTTTCACTCGACGCCATCTTAAAGGTCGTCCGAGTTCCCGTGTGAGGTATCTGTAAGAAGGACAGCGTGGACTCCCCCCCCCTTCCCCACACTCTCTTCCGCCGGAGCGGATATCCGGCCCCCGGGAAATTCGTAGGAGGGGCATATAGCCGTCTCCCCCCTGGGAGGGCCTATGGCCGTCTCCCCCTAGGCAACCCATCCGTAGTGGGTGCCGCCTCCCTGTGGGAGGGGCCAATGGCCGACTCCCCCCGGCACTCCCATCCGTACTGGGTGGCGCCCCCCCTAGGGACCTTGAAATCACTGCTCACCGATCATGACCTTACCGCCACAGGCCGGATAGTTGACCGACTATCCGGCCCCCCCACACCTTCTAAAGGTCATGCCTCCTCAATCCCACCAGCCATGCTATGAAGTCTCCTATGAGTAAATCATTCCCCGCCCTGGACAGGTGAACCCCATCATTCAAGTAACAGTGATCACCCCAAATACACCCATGGGGAATGCTTTGCAGATGCGCGGAGCGAAACAATTTCCCAATTTTATTGTTGACCCTCTTTACCGAGTGGTTCAACGCTGTTACAGAGAAACTCCCCGCCAAACTCTCCTGGGGATCATGTGGGACCAGGCAATTGTGCACCCCGGGAGCCTCCTAGCCAACCAGCTGACTGCCGACAATATGTGTTCCACTAACACTCGTCTTCCCAGTCTTACCAAGTCATTGCCCCCCAAGTGCATTATGATTACAGATGGCGGTGACCTTTGCCGCCCTAAGAGTCCCTCCACAAACGCTTGAAATTGGTCAAAACAGAGGCCTCCCTTCCCATGGAAGGTTACCCTGAACCCGTATTCCCCAGATGCGTGAGTCGCGTCACCTGCCATGAATACGTCCCCTGCGCGCCTCACGTATGAGTGGCCCACGACCCATACCACTTGATCTCCAGACGGTGATCTTTGACCGCTGGTCCTCTGGTGTTGGGTCGATCCCCAATTCCGCCCCGCGCCACAGGCTTGCGAAACTGTAATTCAAACAAAAGACAACAAGCGTGAGTGCATTTCATCAGTCTTTTACAACATGTGCAGTCGCACATACCTCTTAAAACAGTTCGAGGACCAACGGCCCAGCTGTTTAACCTCTTCCCCACCCAGACCCCGGGCCGTAGCCTCAGTAGCGGCCCCTATTCTGAATGAGTGGGTCCCAAAATCGCACGGGTTCAAGCCCGCCGCAGCAATTGTAAGTGCCAGCACCCTCTGAAACTGAAATTTCGTCAACGGGGTGCCGTCCTTGTGTCTAAGCAGGCTCCCTCCCCATGTCGCCGGCCTCTGTGCCAGGTAGTCCTCTAAATACCTTATCGGACAACTGGGGCTCCCTCGGGCGCGCTGCACAACAACACTACTCCCCAAAGCTTCCTGGTCTGTCTTGGACCTGGCTATCGAGATTAACATAGAATCACCCCGTATTTGAACGTGATCCCTGCATAGGCCTCCCTCCACATCCTTCTTGTTCCTCGCCACGAGTTCACTTACCCGCATGGCCCCATAGAATGCCAATGCGAATGCCGCTCGGAACAGAACTACCTCGGAAGGGGAGGAGCATGTCTCATCAAGTTTTGCTAGTAGCAAAGACAATCTCTCTAAACCAATCGGGTGCCTTGTATCTTGTCTGCGACCCTCCAGGCGCTGCCAACCGCGGAGTGCCTTCCTGACTAGGAAGGAACCCGTCGGGTCCCGTATGCCATGGAGCTGTGCCATGAATGATATGGCCGCCCTATGTCTGTTGGCAGTTGCGGCTGACCGGCCTTCCTTATGAAGCGCCACTAAGAACCTTAGGAAGGATTCCTCCTGCCCCCAGCTATGTCTCCCTACCGCCCCTAAAAAGGCGCAGTATGAACGAAACGCTCCCTCATAGGCTTTCCTCGTCCTGGGCGCTAAGCTGGCTGCCACGAGGTCCTGTAATCCGGGGCACCGATCAGCCATAGTGCTTCGGGGAACGGTGCCGCCACTAGATCCGCTGTAGGTAGATAGCCCCTGAAAGCCTGCATGTGTGAACGAGAGAGTGCATCAGCTGCATTATTCAGTACACCCGGCACATGTTTTGCCCTGAACTGTACATTCAATCTCATGCATCGCAATACAATTTCTTTCAACAGTCTCAAGATCCACTTGCAGCGTGCTGCCTGGTGATTAATGCACTCGACCACCGTCATATTGTCAGACCAAAACACTACTACCACGTCGGCCATACTTGTGCCGACCATCGGTTACCAAAGATGGCGCCAAATCCCACGCTCCCAGCTGAGTCGGTCCATAAACCCAGCTCGTCAGACGATGCTGGGGGTTTGTTCCACGCCACCCGACCGTTGAAGTCCGCCAGGAATGCCAACCAAATGCGCATATCCTGGCGAACCTCTGCCGATAGTCTCGTGCGGTGGTGTCCCTCCTTGAGGCCGACCATAGCTTGTGCAATGGAACGTGAGAAGGGGCGAGCCATCGGTATTACTCTTAAGGCAAAGTTAAGCTGGCCCACTGTTTGTTGTAACTGGTGCAGGGTCACCTTCTCTTTACCCAGGCATTGTATTAAGGAAGCCTTGAACTTGGCCACCTTCTCCATTGGCAGACGGAAGCATCCCTCCACGGAATCAAGCTCAATTCCCAGAAACTCCAGTGAAGTAGATGGCCCCACTGTCTTACCCGGTGCCAATGGGACCCCAAACTCCTGCATGAGAGTGCAGAAGTCCTGCAGTGTCTGTGCACATTTCGTAGTGCCTGCCGGCCCTAAGAACAGGAAGTCGTCTAAATAGTGCATCACCTGTCTATGCCCAGTGGCCTCGGTGAACGCCCATTCAAAAAAACAGCTCAACATTTCAAAATAAGCACAAGAAATTGAGCAGCCCATGGGCATGCATTTATCCATGTAATACTTCCCTTGGAACGTGAATCCTAGCAAGCGCTGGTCCCGAGGGTGTACCGGGAGCAACCTGAATGCTGATTCGATGTCTAATTTTGCCATCAAAGCACCGGGGCCCAGGCGATTCAGTAGCTCGACGGCATCGTCGAACGATGCGTATCGAACTGAACATACTTCAGGGTCAATGGCTTCATTCACCGAGGCCCCCCTCGGGGCCGACAGATTGTGAATGAGTCTATACTCCCCCGGGTCTTTCTTCGGAACCACTCCCAGAGGTGAACACACGAAATCCGCCACTGGCGGGCATGAAAAAGGCCCTGCTACCCGTCCCAAGCTGACCTCTTTGGTAATTTTCTTGGCGGCCACTGCCGGGTTGTGTTGAACAGATAGCTGATTCTTACAAAAGGGGCTCCCCCGAAAATTCCCCGCCGGGATGTTGAAGCCATACAGGAAGCCATTTCTCAAAATCCCGGCGGATACATGATCAGGGTATTTGTTCAGCCAGGGAGTCAAAGCCAGGATGTCGATGGGTGAAGATGATTGCTTCCCAGGCATCACATCAATCCTGCTTGGATCCCCCCTTTCCTCCCGAACTACCGCTCTTGGACCTACAGCTACTTTCTGGGTGTGAGGAGTTCCCACAGCCCGCACAAGCATGCCGGAACCTACATGTTCCCTGGGGCCTGTTACAGTTACCTCTGTTGAAACCCCAACAAACCCCACGCTTGCCCCCATTCCCGCCGGTCTTGGGCTGTGATTCCCCACCGGCGCTTGCTCGAGAGGGCTGCGCCGGTCTTTGTTGGACTGTCCCAGACCCGCTCCCGCCTGGCGAGGACGTACCCGCCGATCCAGGCAAGAGCTGTTTGTGCCATGACACCGTGTCGAGACAATCCCACGTTAAAGTCTCATCAAACTCTTTAGATTTTCGAAAGTGAACATCGTAACCCTTCCATTCATTCCCCCCGTACATCGTATAAAAATCCATGATCCTGTTCTGGTAACATAATAAATCGGGCAACACTTCGGGTTTACGTTCCCCCATTACTGCTGTAAATATAGAAAAGGCCTTCACCCAGTTCGCCATGGTCTCATCGACCCTGAATTCCGCCATCTTGGCGCGCCATACGCTGGGGTGCCATAAATCTTTCTGGGTCTTTGCGTACTCTATCTCACGATGGTCGGTCAACAGTGAAAACATATTAATATATTTGTCCCCCCCATATCATTTCCTTCATGGTCGCCGGGATGTGCTGAGACAACCTTTCCCGCCTCAAAGGCACTGAACTCTCTCCAACCATTGGCAATGGGTTCTTACCGGGTTTAACCGCCGTGTCCGCTGTTTTTGCTCGGCCATCCGTCGTGACTCCCGGTGCTACCTATGGGGGAATATAAGGAACATTCGCCGTCCCGGCTTCCCTTGACTGCCGTAACTGCTCAATTATTATTCTGGCTTCCTCGGCCGGATCCCCCGCAGCCACTGCCCCCCCCCTGCTTTCTTCTTTAGCCAGGGTAACACCGCCGCTAACTGAAGGGCCAGCTCTGGGGGCATCTGATCATCCTCAACTGGCGTTATAACAACGGGGATTGGTAAACCCACGTCCGGACCTGGTACCGGGCTGTCCACAGGTGCGACTGGGCCTGCTGGGGGCACCTCCGGGACTGGGCCCTCCCTGGAACCCGCCCTCCTCTTATTACGCTTCCCCTTACCCTCTGGGGCGACGTCCGGCAAGGCCGGTCCTATCACTTTCTTAGGCCGCCCCGAGAGGTTGTTCTGGGCTGCTATCTGCTTTTTAACCTCTGCTAAGCCCCGACCGATAGAATCGACTTTACCCAGTTTTCGGTCCATCACTGCCATTCGGTTCACCAAGGTGCGTAGCATCTTCTCCATCTCGGAGCTCTTTCCCGCTTTCTTGCCAGACATGCCTTCGGTTACTCCGTCCGACTTGATTCACAAGGTCCTAGATCCTCCACACGCCTGACACTGAAAGAGAAACAACAAAGATTACAAGTTCTCAAAATTGCTGCTTGTTCCGTCGAGGGCTCACGAGCAACGAGTGGTGCAGCCTTCCAAGCACTGGAACAAGAGGACGCTTCATTGGATTCCCGCTCTATTTATCCGTCTGCGGGAGGGCGGGGGCCCTCCTCGGGTACGCCCATCCGTGCGCGGACTTCCTAGCGGGTGTCTAGGACAACCCCTTCTGGGCGGGAAGGGCGTGCTCCGGCTACGCCGCTTTGGGCATACCAGCCGAACCACGCCCCCCGCCCAAAATGGTTTCCCGGGGGGGGATCGGGACACCCATCCATACGTTCGGGGGGACCGAGTGGTCTTCCCTTTCCATGTGCTTTGCCCTTGCCTGCAGCTTACATTTGAAGCCCTAGAACTCTCCAACTTCTGTTTGTCAACACAATATTCTCAAACTATAAGACTCATCTACTCTTGCGAATGCTCTTTATATTAATATAGTTTACACTTGAGCCCTTTTGATGTTAAAGAAAATACATTAAAAACATTTTGAAAAACACCATGGAAGCTGTAAATGCCTTAAGGACTAACAAATAATGTACATTGTTTTATATTAGTCTTCTGCCCACCGTTTCATGGATCATGTAATTTACGGAGTGTAAATATCTAAACGCACTTTTCAATGTTGCACCATCTGACATGGCCCTAACCACCGCAGCCCGTGCAGGTAAGAGTGGTGGGACAGTGGGGCCAACTGAGGGGGATTTCGACGGACGATGACGAGGGAAAATAAATTATTTATTACATTTTCCGTCTTCGTTGTCCGTCGACATCCCCCCAGCCGTCCCCACCGCTCTTACCTGCACGGGCCGCGGCTGGGCCCTAATCCACGCTATAGAATACTACAAGTAGGCATGGATTAGGGCTAGGGTTCGATTTAGGAACACGGTTTAGTTAAGAGACACATGGTAGGCTAGGGTAAAAGATGGGGTTAGGGTCAGGGTTAGGATTGGGTATGCAGACAGTGCGAAGGAAAAGGCATGAGAAGGTGCAAGGTTAGTATTCAAGAACAGAATAGGTATAGATTATGGGTTAAGGATAGTGTAAGCGAGTGTTCTTGCATTAGGGCTAGGGGAGGGATACTTCACATTTTAGGGTTAGTTTTTGTGGTCAAATTAGGGTTGTTGTTTCTCTTAGTGGCTACTTATATCGGCTAGGAGAAAACAATGTAGTTACCATTAAGATCTTTCTCAACAGGTCATATGGGCATAAAGACAATTATTCTTCTAAATTAGATGTGTTCTTTCGAATCGGAGGGTATATAGCAACACGCTTTAATATTTATAACCTTATAATAGATAGGACTGAGAGGTGGAGGTACCCATCCAGTTGGAATTTCCACATTTACAGGCATACAGTCACAGTGGATCCATTTTCTCTCACCCTCAGATTTCATCTTCTAAAAGCAGTTGAATTTCCAGGTAATGCTCCAGGGGAAAATAAGCAATAATCAGGGAAATCGGGCCCTGAATTACAGATTCACTCAACCAGTCCTCATGTCAAAGGAACCTCAAGGTTCCATCTGTGAACCCTGGTAATTCAGAACCCTCAGAGTTACTGGTGCACCAAGTATTGGTAACCCTGGGGGTAATTATTTACAACTGCCCAATCCGTGGCAGTCTTACTAGGGCTGTAATGGTTACAGGCGTTTAAGAGCTCACCTTGGGCCTAACTCACTTATCTTGCACTTTTATCATAAAGTATTTTGCCTTTTGGCTCGCTGCCTGCTCTGATTTTGAAACAGGCATGAGCTGAAGCATTGATATCCCTCAACAAATGTTGTTGAGACAAATACAAGGCTGAAGTAATGCAATGCACACTACTGAGATATGATTGACTACATTCTCAAGATTTACAACCTGCTGTCCTCACTCGGCTGATTTAAAGTCCTCAGTGTGTTTGGCAGCTTTCCTACCACCTGCTCGAATCGTCTCAGTTCCACCAAGCATGACTTTTTCTTCAATGACCATTTGCTACATTATGACATGTTTTGGTCCTTTAAGGAAGTTATCCACACAGCCCTTCAGCGTGATTTTCTATAGAATGTTAGAAAATCATTTACCACTGTGTATTTATCAGCATGTGCAAAGGTTGTACAGCGCTAACGAGAACACGTAATCGTGGATAGCTTTTTAGATTACAGTGACTTTTCACACCGATGGTTCTGTCTTGTGGAAGTATTTCTATCTAAAACACACAAAGTACCAAATACAAAGTTTTGCATTTAGAAAATATTCAAATCCTTTCACATTCCATGGACATTTTTGGTCATTTGAATATATCTTAACACTAGTGCACATTTCTATTTTAATATAGCGCTTAACACTGGCGCAAATCTCATTCCTCTGCTCTCCTAAAATTAATCAGTAGGACAGCTGAGGTGCCTGGGGACCAAGGGCATATGTATCATCCCTTTTTTTAGTCGCAAACGCTGCGATTCGCAAAAAAGCTGCGTTTGCAACAAAAAAAACGAAAATGCGATGTATGATGAAAATTGCATTGCAAAATTAAGGAATCGCAAAATTTGCGATTCCTTAATTTTGCGTCAGCATTTAAGGGATCGCAAATTGCGTTTCCTTAAATGCTATGTATGAAGCACCCAAGTTGTGCAATTTCTCATTAAGAAATCGCAAATTACCACCAACTTGAAGTTGGTGGTAATTTTTTATTTCTTTCACAAATGCATTTTTTTGGCATTTGTAAAGGTGCCATGTGGCGCACACATGTAAATGGCAGGGGTGCATCAGGGTGTCCTTAAGACACCCTTAGCCCCTTGAAATTATTCTCAATTTGCGATTCTCAAATTGAGAATCGCAAATTGAGAATAACTTCCCATTCATTCCTATGGGCCTCCTGGCCCATAGAAATGAATGGGAAAGTATTCCTTAACTGCGATACGCAATTTGCTAATCGCAATTGAGGAATATTAAGAAATCGCAAAAAAATTGCGATTTTTTACATGCATCCCGTTTTGCAATTCTCAAATAGCGATTTCTAAAAAATCGCTATTTGAGAATCGCAAATGAGGATGTTGATACATCTGCCCCCAAGTGATTTGCCCAGAATCACAGCATTAGTGGATAAGTGGGGAAGCTGAGATTGGAACTCCAGCTTCCGCAGTCCACCGATTTGAGCCACTAGATCACATCTTCTCCAATTTTTAGGATTGTTTTGGAATATGCTTTTGAAGAAAGTCATAAAACGTGTTCATAAATTCATGCAGGAGTGGGGTGATTTTTGTGTTCAATCAGTACACACTGGTGGGAGTGAACATAACACTCCTTCATATGTATATATTTAGAACGTGTAGTATTTTTCTATTTTTGCAGCAGCAGCTGTTGATGAGGCCCACGTTTACCACCTCCTCAGCTCCTCTCCAGACTCCAGTTTCCACATGCTTTGCTTCTGCATGTCTTCAAGAGGAAGAACTCGTGTGAACTACGAGCGTAAGAACTACCGAATGTTATGTGTAAATAATCCTCCACATAAATTTTACAACACAACCTTCAAGATCACTACGGGAGCTTAAAATGGAAGCCTGAGTTGTTTACTAATTCATCTAAACCTCTCATGTGAGCTGACGAGAAGAACTGTCTGCATAAAGGTCTTATAAGCAGCAACGCTGCCTGCCTATACCCCACTGATCTGTTTAAAGTGCTTTCAATCGTTTTTAACGTGCAACAAGTTTTTAGCACCCTATCAGCAGCAGCGGCTCCTCTACTATAACGGAGCAGCATCGCCCAGCCCTGCAGCAATCTCAAAAATTGAAAAATAAAACGATAATAAAACATGTTTATTATTGTTTTACTTTTCTTCTGAGGGTCGAGTCTTGGGGGCGGGGCCATCACGATGGCTGTCACGGAGGGCGAGTGGTCGGCACTGCCATTTGTGTGGATGTCGGTTTGGCCAGATGGTTTAGGGCGGCCAAACCGACATGCGCACTGAGTTGTCTCCAAACCGAGATGCGTTGCTGCGTTGGAGACAACAGGCACAGGCTCCCAGTCTCTCCGGGAGCGCAAATTGAGGGCGCCCAGGCCAATCCTAACGTTGCTCTCAGCAACATGAGAGCAGCGGCTGGCTTGGCTGCATGGGAGTCTGGGTGCCTACGCCTGCAGTGGACTGGAGCCAGAGAGAAGCGGAAAAGTGGCGATGCGGGAGGTAAGTTATTTGTCTTTTGTTGTGTGTTATGTTGTCAGCCCGTGCCCCCCCCCGCCCCACTAGTTTGGTTTGACACCGACCACAACTGCCTATCAGCCCCCTACTTTGCTCTCCCATCTACCTCTCACCCTCTGCCGCTACACACCAACACGTCCTCGCCGCCCCAACAAACACGTTGAAATCAGTCTAAAGACGCTATGTTGTGAGTGGGACCAGCTCCAAGCCCCCCCCCCCCCCTCTGAAGCTACCTGTTTTTTTCACGCTTAACCTGATATTTATGAGCGGTGCAAATCTGTCCTACTAACAGAGCTTAATTTAAGCCGGTAGTTTCTGGTGCATGGCACCTTGGTTTCCGGTGCTCTGCACCAGCACTTAATTGTCAATACCCCACATGGTGGCGCTGCTCATCTAATTTAGAGATGAGTAGAACAACAGTGGTTTATTAATACAATATACTTAAAAAATTACTAATACCTGCCTACCCAGCCATTCCTTTAGCTTTGAGGACCTGGAATAATCTGCACTATCGCACTGACAGGCGGGATAGACAATTAGTAATTGGTTTGGTACCGCCATTGGCAGCGATGTCCGGGGCATCGGCGGTGCAAGCTGCAGTACCCTCCTGGTCAGGGCCCTCTCACTTATTATTTTATAAATTAAGCACTGCCTACTAGCCAGTTTTCTCTTTTTATACAACACAATTCAGACTCAAAAATTCCACAAGTTCTATGTCTGTAAATTAAGAATTGGACTTCTGAACCATAAAAGCAATAGTTTGTGGCTGTTTTGTTTTATATGACGGTGAGAATGTAAATCAGGGCAGAAATGAATGATTAGTTTCACAGGGTCAAAAACGACTACCAACATTTCCAACAGCTCATGGCTTTGTACTCAGCTCTCTATCACAGGCTTTGATTACATTGACTAACTGGAATTGCTTCAAATCCTTTGTACACGTTTTCTAAGAGCTATAGCAGGGGTCTCCAACCTTTTCTGTAATAAGAGCTACTTATGAGCAAGGAAAATCATCTCGATCAACTAATTGTATTAGTGCTGCAATAGTGACCGCATCAGGCAAGATTACATTAGTTGCCTCAACATTCAAGATTACTAGCCATGATCACCTCAGTACATCAAGCAGGGCAGCCAGCAGTAATGTAAAAAGGATTTGTCAGTTTAGAATAGCTTTAGATAGGTAATACATAATACCTATAGCTTGAATTACTCTGCATCAAGGTAATACTATTACTAATCTGTAAATATATTTTTGGACTCCGAAATTTTTTTCCCAAACATCAGCTTGTGAGTTCTGACAATGCACTCTTTGTCTTCTGGAATACACAATTTCCAATTTTTGTAAACATATATAAGAAAAGCAAAAACTTCTAATTTAGTAGGTGGAGCTGGATGCAGGAGAGCTACTTACTGAAAGCTCAGGCGCTACCAGTAGCTCGCAAGCTACTCGTTGAAGAAGCCTGATCTATAGTCCACCTGTCCTTTGTAACATGTATTACTATAGGTAAGGACTTAATGTAAAACTATATTCAATTTCAAAAGTGATTTATAATAAATTAACATGCTTTAACTCACTACCCTTTGGATTATTGATTCTCATAAATTCATATTCGTTTATCAGTTTCTAAAGGGAAGGATCAGTATCTAGACCATCTGAGTACCAAGCTAGGGGTTATAAAAACATAGCAAAATGGGCTCCTTCAAACCCGCTGTATAGGGAACCCACAAGCCCCTAGGGCGTGTTCGAACCGGCCAAGATGGCGAGCACAATGTGGTTGCGCTTCTGAACCTCCTCTCTAACTAATGCTTTGACAACTTGCTGCCAGGGAAACCCCAGTTGGCGATTTGTAAACTGATGGGGTGACTCAGTGAATTACGGCCAGACAGGAGGACAACTCCTCCATTCTGAGAGGTTCCAGCCGAAGGCCCCACATCGAAGGGCACGCAAAGCTACCAATGCTTTTCGCCATGTTGAGGGGGCCATGTCGATTCTACACAGGGTGGGGCTTCGCTCGCCAATGCGACAAAGGCGGAGGGTGTCGGCCCCAAGTCGCAGATCCTTCCTCTAGCATGGGGCCTAGTGGGTAGAACTGTGTTCGAACTCCCTGTCCTGAAGTCTACAATGGACACTTCAGCAGCGTGACTCAGTAGGTTGCCCCAGGTGAGAGCCCACCCCTTAGCATGGGGACAGACAGCTGACACTGCACCTCCCAAGGGATTGAGAGGCACACGCTGACATTTCATGCTCCCCTCTGAAACTCACCCTAGCATTTTACTGGTATTAATTGGGAACACCAGGGCTGCTGGGGTTGTGGAGGGTTCACAGAGAGGCCAGACTCACCTTGGAGACTGTTTCCTAGGACTGGACTTACTGACCACCCCGTGCTTGCTCAGGCTGCCCGTCCCGGAACATGTGGATGGTTCAAGTGGGTCGGGCTGTGAATACGGGACCTCAGTCACTCATCTCAGATCCTGACCCCGGGGATTGGGCTTCTCGACAGCCGGCCACTGCATCCTGCATGCTGGTGGCCCTGTGAGAAAGCGAATTGGACAAAACCCTTTTTCTCCTGAGTTGCCGGGCACTGGAGACTGTTCTTGTACTCAGTGGTTGGCCTTAGTGACCTGTTAAGCCTAACAAGAGAGGGCGGGGACCCCGGCCTGTATACACGTGACCACCAGGCCACCAGATGGGGAAGAACAAAGGTCCCAGTCCACCATCACAGACACTGATTGATAGGTACACAACTCCTCCGCTGGGTCTAACGGGTGCCCACATTGAATGTGCACCAACCAGGCACACGCCAAAACCTTTAGTGCCAATATCGGCAACACTCCTCAGTTCTTATACCGCAACATAAATAAACCACAAGACACTTTGTTAGTGGAGAATATTGCTGCAGGTTTATTTTGCATAACAGAATATGCCAACATGGTGAGTTATCTTATGGGCGATCCAAGGGCAGGCCAGCCCCTCTGCTGCCTACGCGCCTGATGAGCCAAATTACACCGTGGCCATCGCCAAGCGGTTATTACCAATTTTTCTGAAGGGGGCGGAGCGTTCCAGGCAGCCCCGGTTGCTCAGGCCCACAACCGCCCGTAGGACTAACGGGGCGCTGTCGTTCTTCCAGGGGACACGCTAAGACATCCCTGGGTATCCTTGGCTTAGCACATTTGTGCCGCTGCATATTGTACCCATCTGTACTTTGCAGACCCTGGATCGCCCTGTAACTCCTCCTGCAACACAAAATAATATGTTAGATTCTTCCCCCCTACTACCACCCTTTGGTCGTCCGCAGGGTAAGCGGTAGGGCGGGAAACAGCGAGACGGACAGTGGTCGACCCCGCAGCGAGACAGGCAGTGGTCAAGAGGATGCGCAGTGGGCGGGGGAAGGCATATGTACCCCTGTCCTCCCCCTCCCATGACCGAAAGTGACGCAGCCCGCTGACCCTCAGGTCCCTGGACCCGGGAGCCTAGTCTGCTGCCTCCTGTGCCACTAAGGCGGCCGCCCTGTTGGAGGGTCCCCTTCGTTGCCCCCGGGCAGCCTTGGCATATTACCTGCTTATTTAACATTAATGACAGATACACAATACTAAGGGAGTACAGGGCTCGACAAATGTACTCGCCCGCTCGCAAATGCGAGTGAATTCTGTTCAGGTCGAGTCAGTTTCAAGGCCTACTTGACCGGCCTGGCGAGTGCTATCTGGTAGGTGCAGTTACAGTGGAAGGCTCTAGGTGGCAGCGCATTGCGGTGCGGTGCGTGATGAAAGGCTTTAGGGGGCAGCATGTTCATGCACGCACGCACGATAGGCGGAGTGCAGGTGGTGCGGTGCGCAGTTAAAGTCTTTAGGGGGCATCATGCACGCACTGCCTATTGTTTGGAGGCCAGGGCCGTCAATCTTGTAGCGCGCGAAAGCGCTACCAATGACAGCCCTGGCCTGCCCCCGCGCTGTGCTGCTTAAAGTGCAGCCAGTGACGTAGCACGCCACCACACGCGCTCTCCTCGGTGGAGTCGGGACTCAGTGGCAAAGTGCGGGACGATTTGGCAGAGGTGAGTCACTTTTAAATTTCTTTTCATTACACGAGGCTCCATCATGTTGTCTCACCTTCACAGGTCAGCCTCCGAGTCTACGTTTTCCTTTTTCAACAGCGTTAGCCGTGTACCGTTACACATCGGTTTCTTTAAACTGCAGAGCTGGGAAAACTTATCATCATGGTGCCGCTGCAGGGTGGGCTGAGTTGATTCACTAAATCTGATTCAATAATCGCAAATGTATACATGAGGACCGACCGCTGTGAGTTATTGGATGCTTTATTTTTTGCAAGTGGATATCAACCTCCTGTTAAGGTTGAAATTGCTTTTTCGAATGTATAAGTGGAGGGGACATGAATCGCTGAGACAGTAACGATTTTGTACAGTTGGAGTTGTAACTGAAGAGAGGAAAATGATGAGCCACTGTTGGCTCCTGTGTATGCTTAGCCTATGGCTGCTCCTAATTGTTGGCCTCCTTTTCCTCTGGATGGTCGCCTTCTTTAGGCAGCCTCTGACGTTGCTGCTATTGTCCTTGAGGCCACTTTGGGATTTAAGTACTCTGATGAGAATAGAGACTCTCGTAAGCATGTAACCTCAGTTCTTTTCTCCTTTCTGGGTCCCACCTTTAGAGTTTCCATTGCGGCCTTCATTTGGGTCATTTCATTATAGACATGTATGCTGAATAAGATAACAGAAAAAAGGTTGAGAATCCTTTGCTGCACCTGTAGTTAGAGACCAGTGAGCCTCAGCCAGGAAGATCGTCTCAGGCCATAATAATCATGATCTGATGTGTCTGCATGCTGATTGTCTGTTTCAACACCATTGTTAGTTTATTTGCACCCCTGGTCCTAGGCGAATGTATATTCATGATCGCCTACAGGATGTAGAATATCTCAAATGCCTGAGATGGCGATTGCAATGGCATGTCACTAAGATGCTGGTTTTCTGGATAGAAACTGGTGTCAGTGGTAGTCCTGAATAAGCTCCTGAAGGGCTCTAGAATATTTGCAGGCCAGCTATGTTGAGGTCATGAAACATTCATGAAGCACTACTGCCAGTCGTTCCTACCAGAGAATAATAGTGAGACAAGCTGTGCTCAGAAAAGTCGTCTAGTGCAGTGAGCCTCATTTCTTCTTCCTGAATCAATGATGTGACATATTTACTATTTTGTAAAGCACACACATATCCAACAAGATGCTCACTTGGACTAGTCTTTTTGGCATTAACTTGAAAGAGCCAATGCTAGTCATGAAAAGGGCACTTACCTGTGGCTAGGATTTCCAGTGTTGTTATTTTTCATAGACTTACATGCAGCCCTCTCTATTATTTAAGTTTTACACTCCTTCCTTGAGCATTATTTTGTGACCGGCCACGGGCCAGTTCGAGAATGTCTGTTTGGCATTGTGTTGAGAGTTGCATTCGCTTTTGGTGTGGGACCTTTGTGTACCTGCATTTTCAGTTGGTAATATTGCTTGGTGTGCCAAGCCCTAGTGGTGTGTTTTTGTGTGTGTGCTTATGTATTCGCGCACTTGTGCACACATTCTTCCTGCTGCTGATGCAGGGGTAGTCTTTGCCTTTCTCCCTCCAAGGTTGATAACAGTCATGGGTACCAGTGATTTGTGTGATGATCCAAGAAGTGATTTGTGTTTTGTGCGATGCAACTACTTACAGTAATTTATTACGCTGCACTGAATTTTTTCCTTTGGTCTTAATAAGATTCAATATTTTTATTGTGCATTGTGAGTTGAAAATGAATGTCCATGTTGTAATGAATCTGTAAAGCGTTATGTGCAAATTTGTTTACAGGTCAGACTGTCTGTGCTGTGCCCATATAAACTCACTGTTTAAAAAAGGTTTGCTTGCCTTTTCCCAGATGAAGCGCAATGTGGAGAGTTTGATTTGGCTGTTGGTTCATGCACTTTTATAAACGTCCCGAACTTCTGTCAGTTATTATCTGAAGGTAATGGAAATTAAATGTCTTCCCAGAGTTTATACTGCTGCAAGTTGCATTAGAACAGGTTTACTATGTTGTGTAGTTTATTTGTATGTTTCCTCACCTTCATTGCTTGATTTTGCTTGCAAGACAGTGTGACCATCACCTAAGGTGCGGCTTGTGCAGATTGTGTGACCACTTGACTAATTACCACCCAGTTTCCCCCCAAAAAGTAGTTTAGGCCCAGAGTTAGGCTTTGGGAGGGGAAAGCGTCAGGCAGACCTTTTACTGACCAGGTATAAGCCTCCCCCATATTAGAACCACCCGCAATACTCGAGAGCAGACTAGTCTCAATAGTGAGTTATTTTAGAAGCTGCACTGGTGTTGCACATCGTTCAGTACCATTAGAGCGCATTTCCAAATTGGGGTGCTTTTGTGCGAACCTGAGAGTGCCACACTGAGTTACAGATCTGATGCATACAAATTTATATTGGAACCATCATATGTTATTAATTATTGAAAGCAAATGTTATAAGCCAGTATTGTAGTTTTGTACAAACTTCATGGTAAATTTTTAAATTAGTTACAGTGAGTTTGTTGTTTTTGATTCTAGCTCAAAGCGGACAGAAGCAGTCAGTGAGTCAGTGCTGGCTAACTAGTGAGGACAAGGCAGACAACAGGCAGAGAGTGCAGCTGCAATGGCAGACATCAGGTTGTGGTTGGCCGGAAAAACTGAAGCTAAAACTCCAATGAATAATGCAGGAGAGAGTTCAGCAGTTGGAAAAAGGAGATTAGAAGAAATCCACCAAAAGCAAAGGGAGTATGATCAAAAAAAAGACAGAGAGTTTTACAACAGAAATGGCTTGAAGATTTCAAGTGGGCAGTGATTGAAGAACAGGAAAGTAATGGAGCTGCTGCTGACCTAGTTGAGCCCAGTTTTAAAAAATCTCAAGTTTTGTATTGTGGAGTTTGCAGGAAATTTCCTCATCTTGCAGATACTAAGTCTTCCCTATATGTTGGTGTGACAGAAAAATTCAAAAGGGAGACGTTGGAATGGCACCACAAGAGCAAATTGCATGAAAAATGCATATTACATGAAGCTGCAATTCAAAAGCCCCAGGAGACCTGCATAGCCAAATCGATCACAAAAATGCATGAAAAAAATATCCGGCACTTAAACATTTTATTTAATACAGCCTATTATATCGCAAAACAAGGTGAGGCTTTTATTAAGTTTCCAAAACTCTGCTCACTGCAGAAAAAGAACAATCCTGAGTGGAATTTCGAAAATTATATGACTGATCATGCATGCCGTAACTTTGTAATAGCAATTTCCGAGACCCTAAAAATGTCAATTCGATCCCAAATAGAAAATGCTAGGTTCATCAGTGTTCTGTCAGATGGGTCAACTGACAAAGGAATTCAGGAACAGGAACTTATTTATGTACGATTTGTTTGTGAAGGCACCCTTGTTACCCATCTGTGTGACATTGTCAGCATGAAAAACTCCACTGCGTCCGGAGTGAAAAATGCTATTATGGTTGGCCTGGAAAGCATGGGCATATCTCTGGATATTCTGAGCCAGAAATGCATTGGTCTGAATACAGATGGAGCTGCTGTGAACCTCGGTACTAAATCTGGTGCTGTGAAGCAGCTACTGGACGAAGTCTCCAAGCATCAAGGATGGGACAATTGCAATCACATTGCAGTTGTGCACTGTGTAGCTCACAACCTAGAGCTTGCTGTGTGTGATGTTAAAAAAAAGAGTTCATACATATCCACATTTGAAGAGGTGCTCAAAGGATGTTTCAAACTATATTATTATTCACCTAAGCGGAGAAGGGAACTTAAAGAGATAGCTGATAATCTGGAAGAGCAGTTACAACATTTTGGTGGCTTGCAGCAAATCAGATGGGTAGCAAGTCAGCACAGGGCAGTAACAGCGCTTAAGACAAACTGGGAAGCTACAGTACTTCATCTTGAGCACCTTGCTACTGGTACTGATGAATATTCAAACAAAGCCAAAGGATTGCTTCATGACATGAAGTCGGAGAAGTTTCTTTATTTCTTGCACTTCATGATAGACTTCACAGAGCTGCTTCAGCAAGTGTCTAAGGCATTTCAACATCTCAGGCAAGCCGCATTCTTTGTTTAACATTTTTGATTTTACTTTGTGGCCAGACTCTGTTGAAAAGATTGGAGTTTTTGGGGATCAAGAATTTGAGGACCTTGTACAGTACTACAAAAAGGTACTTACTGATGAAGAAATTGAGTCTGCCCCTGGAGAGTGGCTAGATTTTAAACTGTACGTCTTTCATCGGAGGTTGTTGCAGCCTGTATCCCTCTTCACTCAGCTATTGAAAAAACGCCCAGAAGAAGTTAAACATGTCCTTCCAATTTTAGAAATCATGCTTTCCATCAGTCCAACAACAGCAATATGTGAACGGGGGTTTAGCAGCATGAACCGAATAAAAAATGAGCTCCGTACGTCCCTTAAAAGTGACACCATGTCTGCTTTAATGCGAATCCAAGTAGATGGGCCAGAGTTAGACACTTTTGATCCAAACCCAGCCGTTTTGCATTGGCTTTCAGCAAATCCAGGAACAAGACATATTATGGGCCACAAACATCCTTGTCAAAACAACACTAGTGTTGTTACTGACTCAGAAGATAGTGACTCAGTTTAATGCTACTCTGTTCAAATCAGCACCATTTTCCTTAACAACTTGTGCATTTTTGTGTTTTACCATTCACTGTGGTGTCTGAATACTTCTGACAATTTGCAATGGTGGCAGCTGTTTGTCTCCTTTCGAGACACTGACTCTCATTCACAGACCTGTGTTGAATCCATCATCGTTCTTTAGTTCACTGTTCGCCACCCCAGTTCAGGACTGGCTATGCAAATCAGTCTTGACCAATTTATTAAATAAAACTTCTGACAATTTGCCATGGAGCTGTTTGTCTCCTTTCGAGACACTGACTCCCAGTCACAGACCTGGGTTGAATCCATCATCGTTCTTTAGCTCACTGTTCCCCACCCCAGTTCAGGACTGGCTATGGAAATTAGTCTTGATTACTCCTGTGCCTCATTGGAACAGTCCAGCCCGAACTGCCAAGCCATGGACTCCTGACCCGGCCCGTGGCACTTTTTTTCATACAAATTAAACACTGCCACAGCTACAGCAATGTAAATGAAACTTTGAGGACTTGGCAGCATAAACGGATTACAAAATGAGCTACATTCATCTGCTGACGGAGCGCTAATGCTGTATTTTGAAAGAACAAGCACTGACTCTGGCCATAAAGTTATTTCAAAGGGAAGGACAGAAGGCAGCGATCTGAAGAACGCAAACCTTAGCCTCAGTCTGAGCATCAGCTTCCTCACTACAAGTAAGTGCCAGCCTGATATGTATACATGTTAAAGTTGAGGTATTTTTTTTGCCATGTATGTTCGCAGAAACCTTCCCCACAGCACTTTGATACACACATAGGGAGGTAAATGGATGAAATTTGCCGTTTATTTGGGTGGCCAACGTTTTCCTGGGTTGTTGGCGCTGCAAATGTTTTGAAAAAAGTCCATTATGCGATCAATTGTGGGTCGAGTGCATTGCTGTTAGGTCGAGTAGAAAAGTCTACTCACTCGACCTGCAGGTCAAGTGAGATTTTTTAGATTTGTCGAGCCCTGGAGTAGATAAGAAAGGAGAACTACTTTACCAATCCTGCCCATAATGATTTTCCCAGACTAAACTAGTCAGGTCCAGAACCAATGGAAATCATTTGAGGAGGTGAAATGGAAACTGTGAAATTAATCTTTCCTACATACTACTCTGCCCTGATCAGCTCAGAGTGGTTCATGGCCCCAAGTCGGCCATTTGTGATACTCAGGAGGTGGCGTGGGAGTGGACGTCTGAGAAGAGGGAGCTAAAAAGCTATGACCTCTGCTTCTGTCCCCCAGGGGCCCACACTACAGCCCTCACATGGATGGCAGGCAGGGTTGGAATGGGATAAAGAATTGTCGCGGGCACGCTAAAAAAAAGTGGCCCATATTTGCATATTGCCTTTCTGCAAAACACTGCTTCTGTGAAGTTTTATAAAAAAAGGGGGCGGTCTCTGACAGAGGCATGTTTTCTTAACTTTACTAAGATAAAGAAAATGCATGGATTAGTTCGCACTGGTGAAACACACCTGAAAACAAGTGAGGCCACTTTTGCTAAGACCCCTTGCCCCGCTAAATGTGCATACATTAACGGGTAGGCCCAGCGAGAGAAAGGGAGTGACACCTCTGCCCATTGATAAAAGGGTGGAAATGGACGCCCATTTGCCCACTGGCGTAACGAAACTCGAGAGGGCCTCCCTGCAAGGCACGTGGAGGGGCCCGCTCTGGGCTCAATCAGGAGCTCTACAGCCAGAGTGCTGTGCTGAGGGGGCCCCCTGAAGCTTGGGGCCACCAGGCACCGCGCGGGCTGTTTGGGCCTGTGTTACGCCCCTGCATCTGCCTTCAGAAAGGCCACTCAGGCACCCACTGGGCCGCTGGCAGCATCTGAACAACACAGACACCGTCCAAATTGGGCCCCCAGGCTTCCCCAAAAAGCAGCCCACAGCAGGAACTCGGATACCGGTCCCTCGGCCATTGCCCCAGTGCCCCCCTTACCAATCCGACCCTGATGGTAGGCTCCAGTCTAGTCAATGATCAACCCATGCAAGCAAAGCCAGAGGGCATTCTGAAGGCTCTCCGGAGTCATCTGAGATTGATAAAAGTCGTCCTCGTATTAACCCTCGAGACAGCAGGGGCTCACCTGCAGATATGACAGAGATGGCTGCTTGGTGGCCTCGGACCCCTGAGGTGGATAGTCCCCCGTGAAGCAGTGGCAGAGGGACCCTGGGAGATGATGGCAAGCCAAACTATACAATGCATCCATCATTACTGCGGAGGAGGAGTGAGATGGATTATGACTAGCGGTGGGATGTTGAGTATTATTTGTTACTATCTGCATCCTAATGTTGAAGGAGGTCCACACATTATTACTTTGATTTTCTTCTAGGAATTTGCAGTAGGTATCATTTAAGTTGTGCACACAGTTCAGAGGGGAAGGGGGGAGGAACATGAGTGGGCCACAGACCTTTCCAAAGTTGAAGAAGTGGGTAGTTTTGAGCCCACAAGTAGGAAATGTGGGGAGGGGGTGCAGTTGTTTTTTTTTTTTTTTAGTTGGGTGTAATCCTTATGTATGCACGATATTACCCACAACAGAATGGAAGGATCTGGCAAAGACCCAACTTCCCCTGGACGGAGTTTTAGTCCCATGGTGAGGGAAGGGATAGAACCCACTGCACTTAGGATCCTTTCCTGGAATGTCAATGGCCTGGTATATAGAATTAGGAGAGGGGTCATCGCCCAATACATCCTTAGACAGGGACTGAACATGCTGCAAGAGACATGTGTACTGGGATCACATTGAAAATGCCTCCAACGGAATACCTATGACTCTCTTGCCCATACTTGATTCACCAAGTGATCAAGAGGGGTAGCAATTGTAATTAGGAATATCCTCCCTTTCAGGGTTCTGGCTCACTGCTATGTCAGATTCCAAGGTACATAGGGCTGACAATAGATACTAATCCTTTTTTTTTTATTTCAGTAATTTTTTATTGAAAATAAAGAACATATTTACATGGTACAGGGTGAAACACATGGGGAAAAAGAAAGAAAAAAGCATTGTGGGGGGGGTGTCAAGCATTGTCTAGATTGGCTTAAATTAGTTTGGCTCTTGACAGTCCATTCTACAGTTTGTTTCATCTTCTTCTCGCCGTTCTTGCACGTTTCCAGTTTCCCCCTGTGTCCCTTTGCAACCTGTCTGGTTATCTTTCCGCACCCCTGGTGATGTGAGGAGATAGAAGATCAAAAGAAGAAAGGTGTCGGAGTAGAGAGAGACATAGGCGCATTATGTTGTTGAGTAGGGTGCATGTGTGGATTTTGCAGTATTGTCTGGTCTGGGTGTTTAGGGTGGCTTATGAGAGGACAAGTAGTTGTCTAGTGACAGCCATATCTCGCTCTTTTTCCCTGAGTTTGTTTGGCTGTTGGTCGTTATGGTGTCGGCTCCTCTTAGGAAAATGACCCAGTTGAACCAAGCTTTAAAGGTGGCCTTTGCTGTGTCCTTCCAGTTATTCAACACCGTTTTGACCGCTGCTGTGAGCAGGAGGTCAATCAGGTCTCTGTCGTTTTCGGATGTTATGGAAGGGTCAGTGTATCCCAGAATTAGGTGGTGAAAGTCCATTGATAGTGTGGCTCCTGTTACGTCATTGATTAGAGTGTTTATGGAGTTCCAGAACTTCTTTGTTTTGGCGCAGTGGAAGAGGAGGTGTGCCAGGTCACCCTTCTGCATGTTGCAGTTCCAGCAGGAGTCGGTCTCTCTGATACCCATGTTGGCTATACGTGCTGGGGTCCAGTAGGCCCTGTGCACTAGCCAGAATTTTGTCTGATCGAGGGTCGTTGTCACCTTCCTCCTTGATGTGGAGGACCATAAATCTGCCCTTTCCTTCTCGCTTAGCTCTCTCCCTGCTGCTTCTTCCCATTGGCTTAAAGTTCTGTTATTTAATTTGGAGGTTTTGGGGGTCATGGCTCTGTATATGTGCGCTATCTGGTGTCCTGTGATGTTCAGGCTGTTAGCGTATTGTGTTATTGATGGGGTGAGCGTGTTTATGTTGGCTTTGGCTATTGCCACTCTTATTTTAAGGAAGTTATAGAGCTCTATGGTGTCGAAATTGTATTGTTGTCTGAGTTTGTCAAACGCTGTCTGAGTCCCTTTCTCCTGTAGCTGGCTCACCGTTGTTATGCCTTGCCGGTACCAAGTGTGCATATCCAGTGTTTCATCCCTATACTTAATTCTAGGGTTGTGCCAGAGCGACTCTAGCTGAGTTTGTCTGACCCTAATGTCTAGTAGTTTGTCTAATTTTAGTAGGGCCAGTCATGTGTTCCTAAGGATTGGGTTCTGTTTGATCGCGGGGTGTTTTGTCGCTGTGAGTAGTGCCACGGGTTCCATTCCTCCTAGTAGTCTCTGCTCTAGGGAGAGCCAGGCCGGGGTGTAATCGCTCTTTGGTGATATCCAGTGTAGACCCTGTGCTGCCATGCAGGCTGTTTGAAAGGTTCTAAAGTTCGTTATGTTCAGACCTCCTAGAGCCTTGGGAAGTCTGAGTTTCTGAAGGCTGATTCTAGGTTTCTTCCCTCTCCATAGAAATGTGTTTAGTAGTTTGTCCAGTTTCTTGTGAAAGTCAGGTGTGTTGGTTAGTGGTAGCATGTTGAGCGTGTAGTTGATCATAGGGGTGACCATCATTTTGATGGTCTCAACCCTTCCCCACCATGTAGTAAATCTTGGTGACCATCCCTCTAATTTCTCCCTTATTTTGTGTAAGATTGCTTGTTCGTTCTAGTCTACTGTGGTCCGCAAGTCTCTCTCGAACAGGAGGCCCAGGTACTTAATGGCTTTCTTCTGCCATGTTAGACCTGAGGTCCCCAGTACTGTCTTGTTGGTGTGTATATTCAGTGGTTTGCATTCAGATTTCTCTCTGTTAAGTTTGTATCCTGACACTTGCGCAAACTGATCTATGGTGTCCATTAGTGCTTTAATGGATCTATCAGGGTCCTCTGTTACAATGAGGACATCGTCCGCATACGCTGCTAATTTGAAGGATTCACCCTCTATAGGTATGCCTCTGATGTCAGGGTTTGAGCGGATCATGCTCAGTAGGGGTTCAATCGCTAGTAGGAAGAGGCCTGGAGATAGCGGGCGTCCCTGCCTCGTCCCTCTTTTGAGATCTAGTAGCTCCGATGTGCCTCCATTCACAACCACGCGGGCTTTGGGTTCATTGTACAGTACCATTACCATCTTTCTATAGTGTTGGCCTAGTCCGAATTTTTGCATACATTGGTCTAAGTAAGGCCATGACACTCTGTCGAATGCTTTTTCTGCATCGAGGGCGATCATGACCGCCGCGTTGTTGCTTTTGGCCGCGTGGTTAATTACGTGGCATAGCAATCTTGTATTGTCCTGGGACATCCTGTTCTTCAGGTATCCCACTTGCGCGCAGTGTATGAGGGATGGAAGGTATGTGTTGAGCCTGGTCGCAAGGATCTTGGCGTATATTTTACAGTCAACGTTGATAAGTGAGATTGGTCTGTAGTTTTTCGGATGTTGTGTGTCTTTGCCTTCTTTTGGGATCACTATAATGTTGGCTTCGGCCATTGACGGCGTCATGCGGCCTTTATGTATACAGCTCGCGAAGACTGATGTCATCGCTGGCCTTAGTGCTGTGATGTAGTGTTTGTAGAACTTGGCTGTGAACCCGTCAGGCCCAGGGGCTTTTTTATCTTTCAGGCTTTTGACTGCTCTCTCTATCTCATCTCCAGTTATTTCTGAGTCTAGTATTTCCTTCTGTGTTTCTGACAGGGTTGGAGTTGTAATGCTCCCCAGTAGCTCCTTCCCCCCATCTGCCTTTAGCGTTTCGTCTTTTTTGTATAGCTGTGCGTAAAAGTCTCTGAAAGTGTCCAGTATTCATTTGTTCGATGTGTGTGATTTGTTCGTGCTGTCCCTGACTGCTGTTATTGTGTGCTGCCTCTGCTTGCCCTTGAGGTATGCCGCAAGTGCCTTCCCTGCTCTGTTGGCCGAGCACAGGTTTATTGCTCTATACTTGTTAATCCAGGTTCCTGCCCTCTCACTAAGGATCTTGTTTAGTTCGTACTTTTTCTTTGTTAGTGTTGTGAGGGTGTTCCTGTCCTCTAGATTGATTATGTGACCTGCTTCTAATCTTTTGATTTCGCTTTCTAAGTCGATTATCCTTTTGTTTCTTTCTTTGTTCTGTCTTCCTTTGATGTTCATTATGGTCCCTCTTACAGTAGCTTTCATTGCGTCCCATAATGTCTCTCTTCCTATGTCTGCTGTGTCATTGTTTGCGAGGTAGTCCTTGAGGGCAAGTTCTATTTCAGTACTGCTGCTGCTGTTTTTGAGGAGGTCATCGTCAAACCTCCATCTTCGTGTAGGGTGCTCATTGTGTCTGCCCGTTAGAGTCAGGCAGATGTGAGAGTGGTCTGAGATCGCTCTTGGGCCTATCTCCGTGTGCTCTATAAGGTGTGTGTGAGTGTCTGAAATTAGTATATAGTCGATCCTGCTGTATGAGTTGTGTGGATTTGAGTAAAAGGTATATTCCCTCTCATCTGGGTTTTGTAGCCTCCATGGGTCTGCTAGTCTGAGTCTTGCGCAGAGGTCCCGTAGTGGGTTGCCCCTCTGTGTATTCAGGCTATGTCTTTGTGGGTGTCTGTCTATGGCTGGGTCCAGTACCTGGTTCATGTCGCCCGCTACTATTAGCAGTTCTCCCAAAGGTAGCGCTTCTAGTTCCTTGGCTGTCTGTTCCCAGAATGCCTTATCCTCCGTGTTGGGTGCATAGATGTTTGCCACATGTATAGGTTCCTCCCCCCTGAGCAAGCTAGTGATTAGTGACCTCCCCTCTTCGTCTCTCTTTGTTTTGACCGGTGATAGTTTTGACTTTTTACTAAGTATAGTAATGACCCCGTTTTTTTTGTTCTTTGCAGGTGACCCTATTACGTGACCTATCCATCCTGCCTTTAGGCGGTCTATGTCCTCTTCACCTAGCCTGGTCTCCTGCAGGACATAAATATCACTTTTTAGTTTGGACAGGTGATCTAGGACTTTCCTTCTCTTAACTGGGTGGTTGAGGCCCTTCACATTCATTGATACTACTCTTATGTCCGTTTTGAGATTATGGTTCGTCTTGTGTGTCATTTTCCGTTCCTGCCTGGCTGGCTTCCTGTTGGCCTCCTACTTGTCTTAGTTCTGTACTTGGTTCCCCTGTCTGCTCTCTCTTGACAAAGAATAAGGGTGTAGAAAATAGGAAAATAAAAGAAAATAGTATCAGCCCATGTGTGTGTACCCCGCACCCCCCCTCCCCCCCTTACCCCCCTCCCCTCCCTCCCTCCTCCCCCCCTTGCTTGCATATTGGGTGTGCGACAACAAAGTTCCTTTGTCCGCAACTCCCTGAGGTAGATTGGTTGTCGACTCTGAAGTTGTCCATCGTCTTGTTATTTAGTTCTGCTATTCTTGCTGTGATGGCTTTCTACGCTGCTCGAGGTAGTGTCGTATTAGAGTTCCTTCATTCGAGCTATGAGGTAGCTATGAGGTAGCCATGAGGTAGATGTCGGTGTAATGTTCATTGGCTTAGTCTCTTGGTGTTGAGGTAATTCCTTGTACTTGTTTCTGTCTGGGGGGCTCAGTCTGTTTTCCCTTCTTCGCTCGGTGATGCGCTTCTTTTTGGGGCGCTTTGGCTTTGACCGCTTGCCTCCATCTCCTCGGTCGGTGGTCCTGCCAAGTAGCGTCTGAGTTCTCCGGGCTCCTCGAACGTGATGGATCTCCAGTTGTCTGTGACCTTAAATCGGGCCGGTCCTGTGAAAGAGTAGGTGAGGTTTCTTTTCCGCAGCGCTTCTCTCATGGCTAAGAAGGCTTTCCTGGCTTCTACTGTGGCTTTCGAGTAGTCCTGTGTGAGCACGATCTTGTTGCTCGCCCAGGTGAGGTTTTGGTTTCTCCTTGCAAAGGCGAAGATCGCGTCTGTATGCTCCGCTCTTAGTGGGGAGCAGATTATTGCTCTTGGGGGCTTACCCGTAGCTGGTTTTCCTGCTGGTACCCTATATGCTTTGTTGACTTCAAAATGTCTCTCAAAGTTCAGGCCGGTGAACTTAGGGAGCATGTCCTCGAGCATTGCGGCGCAGGATTTCTCCTTTTCCTCCAGGCCTTCCGGGACGCCTAAGATTCTGATGTTCCGCCTTCTTGCTCTATCGTCCTGCTCCGCCAGCTGCTTCTGTATTGTCTTGGCTATCTTTGCGTGTCCCTCCGTGGCCTTGATGTTCTTGTTAGTTGCGTCTTCCACCACACTATCCTGCTCTCTACTTTCTCCAGTCTGGTATTTGTGTTATGCTGGTCTGCTCGAATCGCCGCTAGCTCTAGTTGCATGTTATCTATCGTCTTTTTGGTTTCTCTCGCCATGTCCTTGACTTCGTTAATTCTTTTCAACACTGTTTCTAGTGTTACATTCTCTGTTTTGTGCTTCCCAGGTGAGTCCATGTTGTCTTTCCTTTGCTTCTTCAGGTCGTTAGTGTTCTTTCCCTCGGCCATCTTTCTTAAATGTGATCTGCTCCTGCTGCTAAGAGTGCCTGCTGTCCTCTCCCCGGCTAGTTGTTTGGCCTGAGTGGGATCTGCTGCCTTTATTGCGGGGTTATAGCGGAAACGGCTCGGGACTTTGAACAGCCTGGTCTTTGTTTTTGTTCTTGTCCCCTCCAGCGCTTGCTTTGTCTCGTTCGCTTCTAGTATGGGTTATGTTTGTACCCACTTTGGTCCAGCAGCTGCGCTGGCGGTGTGGTCTCCTGCTCTTCGCTTGCCTTTTGACGCTAAGTACTGAAGGGAACAGCGCCACCGCGCTCTCTGTCCCCTCTTTCTCCTCTCTTGTTTCCTGGTGTGCCCCCTTTAAGGTCTCTCTTCTTTGGCCGAGCCTTCTGCTGGTAGTGGGCACGGTGTTACTCCTGCACCTCAGTTGTATAAGGGGTATGCCGCCCAGCGCTGCTGTTGCGTGGTAAGGTTGCCTCTTGTGCAAACTCCTGCAGGTACCTGTGTAGAGGTATCACTAGAGCCTCGGTAGCTTGTGTTACCCCCGAGCTCGTCTTCCAGGTGCTGCTTCTGCTGCAGCTGCTGCGCGTTGCTGCTGCCCTCAGTTGCTTTCAGTTACCGCCACTTTATCCCTTCTTTGCTGTTCAGGCAAAATTCCCCTCAGCTTGGTGCTCCTCGCTGGAGCGTGTGGGTCCTGCGCTCACTTCGCGCCTGTTTTTGAGGGAGGGCAGGGCTTTCTCGTTCGCTCTCTCGCTAACGTGGCTCAGGCTGCTGATCGGGTCGCGTGTCCCGTGTTTCCAGGCAGGGGAGCAGGCTGATCTGGCTGATCGTATCACGTCAGCTGTGTCTCTTCCTTCTTCGTGCCTGTCCCTGCTCCTTCGCTTTGCTTCCTGGTCACTGGGTCGCGTGAGTCATTTCCGCTTCCTCCCTCATTGGCTTCCGGTTCAGCTTGCCCTTCTTCTTCCGCCTCCTACCTTCTTGTGATGGCCGCCTCCGTCCGTAACTTCCGGTTTCGGCTTCGATCGATTCCTGCAGACCTCGCCGGCGGCGTATTCCTCCGGTAGGTAGTTGCGGTGCGCTCTTTAAGAGTTGTTTCCTCGCTCCAGCTCGCGTCTCTCAGCTTCCTTTCCGCTGTTTTCTCCGTTTTCTGTTTCTGCCCTCCGATAGAGCGCCGGTTTTCCAGTCCGCTGAGTGTGCTTGTTGTGCCTCCCGGTCAGCTTGTGTTCCGCTTGAGCCTCTTTGTGCGTTTGACTCCAGGCTTAGTTGACCCCAGCTCGGCTCCTTCTTTCTTAGTGTCGTCCTTTCGTCATCTTGTCTCCCGTATCTCTGTGGTTTCGAGAGTTCGTTTGGCTATTTTGGGCTTCTGGGCTTACTTCAGGTCTGATTGCTCCTATTTTCTTGCAGTCCTTCTCTTCATGCTTCGCTGGCTTCTTTTACAAGGTAAAAACCTTGTGTTTGGCTTCCTTTATTCGCTTTTGTTTCCTCAGGGGTCGCGGAGCTCTGGACCTAGACGACCAGAGGGTTCTCAATGCCGTAGGACCCCAATTGTTGTAATCTGATGCCGCGAGACACATAATAGGGGGTCATTTCAACAATGTCTTAGATGGAAAGACAGATGCATACCCCATACCAAAACACTGCCTGCACCAATAAGCTCGGCGCAATTCACGCACACTCTGGGCCTGGGGAACGTCTGGAGATTAAAATATTCACTTGACATGCAATACTCCTTTGTTTCTCTGGAGCTCATAAAACATTTTCACGATTGGAATATGTCTTTGTCCTCTTGCTCAGTGGCCCTCGGATAATTCCCCTCTAAAAATTGTCCTGGATTCGGAAAGGGCTGAGCCTACGATGCCCCCACATGGAAATAAAGCGCATGGGAAATGCAAGATAAGGAAATGGTAAAGGGCCTGAGGGTGGCCTACAGGCTTTATTTAACTGATAATGGCAGTATGTTGGACACCCTTGTTACCCTTTGGAAAGTTTTCAAAACCTTTTCAGAGATAGGGCGCAAAAGTTAGTGGCCCAAGGAAAGAGATGAGAGGCTCAGGAAGTGGAAGTTTTGGAAAAGGAGATAATAGAAAAAGAAGCCCTCTGTTTGACTCCCATTACAGTAGAAGAATTGAGACACCTAGAGATAAGGTATTAGGAATACAGGCACAGCGGTAACCAGGCAGCTAAGAAACACTACATTTCACAACATCACCGTCTATACGAGATAGGAGACAAATTGTGTCACCCAGCAGTGGCTAGCATGGCTGGAGGGTGAGGGGTGGGTGTCGTGAGGAAGGTGCTGTGAGGGGGTGTGTTGCGGGTAGTGCCGCGTGGGCCAACAAAAAAAAACCATACATTTACCTTGAGGCCAATCCGGTGTCGCTGCTCCTGCTCTCCTGTCTGCGACTACAGGAACAGGAAGCAGGCAGCCAGGCTCCCTCCCCTAAGCCAATCACAATGCTGCAATGCAACGTTATGATTGGTCTGAGCGCCGGTGACACGGTGCTCAGCCAGGGGCTGGAGGGGTGGGCATGTTGTCCATGCAGGCGGTAATGCAGCCTGCATGGAAAACAGGAAGTGCGCATGACTGGTTTGGGCAGCCCGAGAGGGCCGACCAAAAAGTCATAGAGCACTTAGGAGTGGACAGACCACCCCTCCCTTGCCCTGTTTCGTGAGCAGAGCAGCCCCACCCACCCGCCTGCCCGCAAAGCAGCAGGACACGTCACGAAGCATAAAATGATAATAACTTAAAGTTATTATCATTTTATGTTTCTATTCTTCACACTGCTTAAAAGCAGTGCGGCTACGCTCCTATGCCATACCTGTTCAGCCTCCCCGAGGTCTCCTTTTGGCTTGATTAAGCAAGAGAGGGCGGGGGAAATTCAGCTTGACAATGGGCGGACCTGTCTTGGCAGTTCAGACTGGACTGTTCCGAGTAGAGCAGGGTCAAGACTGGTTTGCATATAGCTGGGTCCAAACTGAGGTGATATGGTGTGCAACCTAACAGTGGATTGAAATGTGGCCCGAGTAATTACCACTGGCTGAGCTTAATTCAAGCATTCCGTCCATCACTTTTTGTATACTTCATTTTGTATGATCAGCTTCTGTTGTAATAGGTCCAACGTAGGAATTTTAGCTGGATTAGTCTGAGTTTGGACTTAATGCCCCCATTCCACATCCTCCATAGGGCCCATGTCGCACTATTTTGCTGTGCAAGTCAGGTTTGTTTTTTATTTTAGTGTGGAGCCACCTTGCAGCTGAGAAGGAGTCACAAAACCTGAAACCTAATACGCCCTCATAATAGCAGACTTAATCTACCTAGCTATAGTAGAAGTGGAGAGGCGAGACCCCTTATTATGAAGTCAAAAGTGACAAAGAGGAAGACCACTCTCTGAAAAGGAGAGGTACACTCAAAATAAAAACTCAAAGCTTTGCAAAGATCGAGAGAATGCAAAGCCACCGCTTCTAACGAAGAGGGGCGAGGAAAAAATACAGGAAGAGCAATAGCCTCCGAAAAGGGTAAGCGTGAAGGAATCTTGGGCAAAAACACTAGGGCTCGTTCAAAGCCCAACCTTATCAAGAAACAGATAAATGGAGAAACTGCTACCAAAGCACCAATCTTCCTCACTCTTCTGTCCGAACAGACAGCCACCAAAAACACCACCTTCTCCATAAGGAATTTGAAAGTGACAGAATCAAAGGGCTCAAAGGGAAGACCAGTGAAGAACTGGAGCACGAAGGGCATATTTCGGGGGTGGGGAACTGGGGAATAGGAAACCGGTCTCTGAAGAAAAAACTCAGAAGGAGACAGGACATCAAAGGAGCCACCTCAGTGAGCTCATCCCCCATGAAAGCACGAATATCAGCTCACTGTGTTCATATTGTGAAAACTGAAAACCCCAAAATGAAGCTATTGTTCAAAAATCCAAACTGTGTATCTAAGAACAAACTGTTGGATCAAACCCCTTAGTCAAACACCATTTCGCAAAGTGGCACCAGTGATGGTCATAAGACTTGCGAGTCGAGGGCCATCAAGATAGCTGTATAGACTCTGCAACTGCCATCAAACACCCCTGAGCCAAAAAAGTCATCTGCTCAGCAGCCTATCCCACAGATGGAAGCACTGTAGGGAGTCCAGCGACAGAATCAGTTCACTCTAGGAGAAGGGATGTTGAGGAAAGAACTAAGGGGGCAGTCAGACAACTGAAGGAGAAGTAAGTACCACAGCCTCCGAAACCACCCCGGAACCACCAGAAGAACCTGAGAGTGATCGGTCAGTCACCTTTTGCAACACCCTGTGAATCAACAGAATGGGAAGGAAGTGCTACAACAGACCCCCGGCCAGAAGATCGACAGCGCATCTGGCGTCCAAGCATTCTGAGAGGGGAGCAGGAAGCAGAAGCGGGGAAGGAGGGCATTGCTCTCTGTGGCAAACAGGTCCAGCCATGGCACCCCAAACCTTTGGGATATTGCCCAAAAAAAACGTGGGGACAGGCACAGAGAGTTCGAGGAAAGAAACTTCCGACTGGGTTGGGCCCATTCTTCCTTGGAAGATAAACTTCGGTCAGATATAGAATATTCAGCTCTGACCTCCATGCAATCTCTCGAGAAGGAAGAAAGAGACAGTGGATCATCCTCCCTTGATGACACAAGTAATATCTAGCCACTTGTTTGTCCATCTGGACACAGACCCGCGACCTATGGTCAATGGGAGGAAATTAAATGGAGCCTCCTGCACAACAGCCAATTGGTGGAGTAAAGATCATCTCTCCTGCCCCAAACGCTTGTGCTGCGTGATCTCCCAGGCCTACCTCACACCCCCAACCGTTGGCATTAGTTGAGATGACTATGGGTGTGAAGCAAACAATTGCCCTTGTCTAGGATGACTGGGTTCAACCACTACTGCATGTCCTGACAAATCTGGAGTGATAGGAACCCGTGCCTTGAAGTCCTGCAAAACCGGACTCCAGTGCTACAGAATATGATGAGCAATGGGGTAGAGGTGTAGCTGGCACCAAGGAGGTAGAGTTGATGCCATCTCCCTCTGACCTCTGAGCCAGTCTTGCTGCAGCCTCCAGAAGTGCCAAAAGAACAGCCAACTGAAGCACAAATCTGTCTCTCCAAGCCGAAGCCAAAAAGACCTCTCGAAACTCCATCCTGAAAAGGGCTCCGATAACTTGTAGAGATAGGGAAGGATGCAGGTGGGACTTAGCGTAGTTTAGCAGGAAGACATGCGTGAGCAGGAGGGTACAGACCTCCTTGGCTTCCTGGAAAGCCTTAGAGAGAGAAGAAGAGGCAATTAACCAGTTGTTGAGATAAGGAAACACCTGAACACCTTGAGAATGTAAAATACCCACCTACGGAGTCAGCCGTTTTGAGAAGAATCTGGGTGCTGAAGCAAGGCCAAACGGAAGAGCCCAAAACTGAAAATGCTGGTTGGCCACGGAAAAGCTCAGAAACTGCTGTTGGAGAGGAAAATGTGGCTTGTGCAATATGTGTCAAACGTGTCAAAAGATGTCAGGTACTGTCCCTGCGTCAACTTAAGAAAGATACTTTGCAGTGTGACCATCTTGATTATGCAAGGAACCAGGAGACAATTCAATGCTTTTAAGTCCAACACTGAACAATAGACCCCCCAACGCCTTTTTCACCAGGAAAAGACTGGAATAAGACCCTTGCACCTGCTCCAGCTGAGGGACAGGAAGAATTGCTTGTTTGTCGAGCAGTTGCTGAATGCCATTAAAAAGTGCCTAAAGTCGCACTGGATCTCTTGGAAGGAGAGCTTCGGAAGGACTGTCCTGGTGTTCTGAAAATTCCAAATGATACTCCTGGGAGACGACTTGAATCACCCACGCATCCAAAATGTCCTGTTGCCGCTGGTCCTGAAACTACTGAAGGCACACCCCAACTGGAGAAGACCCATAATAATCATGCTCTGGGAGTAGGAGGGGTGAGGGCTGTGGCGGAGAGTTGGAAGCAGAATTTGTGAAAATTTGGAGCGTGCCAGCTGCAAACCCTACCCAGAAAGGGCTGGGTCATACCTCTTAGATGCCTGGGAGGAAAAGCTCTTTTATAGGCAAATCCTTTACCTCAGGAAAGGGACAATCCTGAGTCGCCATTTTTTATTCTCAACTGATTTCTTAATCATCTGCTTTAAATGCTGGCCAAAAACTTTGGAACTCTCAAGAGGCAGCTTCATATGAATACCTTTTTAAGCAGCATCTGCCTTCCAGGAACGCCTCTACAAAATGTCAATGTGAGGAAACAACTGCCCCAGATGTTACTGCTGATGCACACTGATTGTCAAATTCCAATCCAAAAGAACACAGACTTGCTTCTCTATGAGAGACAAAAGGGTTGAAATTCCACCTCATCAGATAAGTGGAGGACCAAGGCCCAGAGTGCTTTAAAAGGGGCTGCACAGTATATGTGGTGTAAGTGTTGGCAAAAATTGAGATATCACCAGAAATGGGACGTCAATCCGTCCCAAGCAACCACACAGTTTGCTATGCCACCTTGGCAAATTTATCCAATCGCAACCATAAGTTTTACACAATATGTTCCTTGTAAACAAAGTTCATTTTTCCATTTTTCAACCTTTAAAACGAGACCACACGCTGAGTGTACATGCTTGTTGCAAATTTCTACTGTTCCAGTTGTGTCTATCCAGACCTTCTCCAAGGACAAGACTGAGGCATGAATTCATTCCAGGCAGTGTTTATTCGATAAAAATAATAACCCAATGCATTTCGGGCTCAACGCCCTTCTTCGGGGGTCACTGTAAATGATCATAAAAAACACACAATTACCACCTATGTTTCATAAACTGTCACATTTACCATTGTTCTACCTCTTGTGACAGTATTATTTTATAGGCTCTCAAAGGGACTTTTTATCGTTTCTAAAAATGTTATCATCTACTGAATTACGAAGAATGCTGAACGGGTGAACCTATCAGGGGTCAGAGTGACGAGTTAAATGGGAGAGGAATTGTGGGGCGCATGAGGTCTCGACAGGAAACAGCGAAGATGTACGGCTTTTAGCAGCAGATGGCAGGTTTGTGTTAAGCAGGAAGTTAGATGTGTGAAAGGGCAAGAGTTTAGATGCAATGTTTAAACAACAGCTTAATATTGGCACACAGAAGTAAATGGTTAGTAGGAAGGGCATTTGAACCGTAAAGGGAAAACAAGTAAAAGGTAACGCATGTAGGTCTACGTTTGTTAGTGAGTGTGGGGTGGCTGATAAGGAGGATCAGTATGGGTAACATACGAAAGAAGAACATCAATTGCATATTGTCACGGAGAAATGGAGGATGGAGAATGCAGGAGCACTGAATGTATAGAGGATACCAGTTAGGATTATGTTGCATTGAAAAGTTGGGATGTAATGCGCAAGGAAACGTAATTGAATGGATGGGTTCATTGTTAAAGCATTCTTCGTAATTCAGTAGATGATAACATTTTTAGAAACGATAAAAAGTCCCTTTGAGAGCATATAAAATAATACTGTCACAAGAGGTAGAACAATGATAAATGTGACAGTTTATGAAACATAGGTGGTAATTGTGTGTTTTTTATGATCATTTACAGTGACCCCCGAAGAAGGGCGTTGAGCCCGAAATGCATTGGGTTATTATTTTTATCGAATAAACACTGCCTGGAATGAATTCATGCCTCAGTCTTGTCCTTGGAGAAGGTCTGGATAGACACAACTGGAACAGTAGAAATTTGCAACAAGCATGTACACTCAGCGTGTGGTCTCGTTTTGAAGGTTGAAAAATGGAAAAATGAACTTTGTTTACAAGGAACATATTGTGTAAAACGTATGGTTTCGATTGGATAAATTTGCCAAGGTGGCATAGCAAACTGTGAGGTTGCTTGGGACGGATTGACGTCCCATTTTTGGTGATATTAGTCCTCAGGGCCACAGGGCATGGCCCTAACAGCAATCTGCACGCATTCTTTGACAACGACTGGATAAACTTGATAAAATGGAAATACGATGTGTGCATCCTGTCCCCTTACTGATGACTTCGTAAAAATTGAGATATGGCAGCAGCATAACAGCGATTCACCGCACCATCAACCTTTTTGTCCACAAGATCCGGTAGGGAAGCGTCCTCAGACCTCACATTACAGAGAGTGGACAGGCCCTCCATCAGAAGTGAACTTTTCCACTGGATAATGACATGAAAGGAACCTGGGAAAAGACGTCTTGTCTACTTCCACCCACTAATTAGATAACACTCATCTGATAGCATTATACAAGGGTACAGTCCCTGGCTCCACACATTGATAATTAGCCAAAAAATCATCCCCATCAGTGAAGGATCCGCATAGGAAGGCTTAGGTTATCTCTTAAGTGTTGCAATAGGTCTGCCAGGTCAGACTCTTGAATATGAGAACTCCTTCTTTTATTTTCTTTAGAGTCAGCGCCCAGGATCATCTAAATTGTGCGTTGGAACCTTAGATGGGGGCTGTCCATCTTGAGCCCTAAACGCTACCTCCACATCAGCTTCAATCATTGCCTGAATCTATTCCAAAGACGGTTGGTACGAGGGCCTTGCTCCCTCACCAGAAGTCTCCAAGTCTGCGCTCAATCCAACTTGCTCCAGCGAGCCAGCAAGAACATAAATGCACCAACTTCCCAGGACGCCAAAAACACGAGGAAGTAAACCACTCGAAAACGTACTGTTAATGGTCAGTTTCTATGAAACCAAACTTAGTTAAGGCCGTCCCGAGGGGAGGATGTGATATCATCCAATGGAACAAGGATTAAAACTGTGTTTTCATTTCATAATATTGGGGCGTGTCATTTCGGGAGACTTGTTTGGTCCTTCTGAAGTGTTGCTTGTTGATCTATTGAAAGCCTCACTGGCTGCACATTGTGTTTCCGTTAGTCTTTCCTTCACGCTAACGATTTTGCTATCACTTTCAGAGAAAAGATAGCTTTATTTTGCAGTTTTATATAACACAAACTCAACCCGAAGGCATCACAGCGCTTTAAATGAGCCACAGTTACATTACAGATGGCCACATTCATTTTGAGGCATGGGGAGATTAAGTGATTTGCCCAGAATCACAGGATATTCGAGCTTCCCGCCAGACTCGAACCTGGCTCCCCAGCTTCTAAATCGGTGGCTCTAGCCGTTAAGCCAACTGCATTGGTAATAAAGTTAGAGTTGGTGATCATGCAGCTCTTAACAGAAACGTTCAGCGTTGTTATCGGTTTCCCCATCCTTGGCACTTATATTCCCCAGAAGGGGAAGAATATTTGGTGCTGTCTGCTCGATGAATCAACATCAGATGGAAATGCCGCCAGATGTCATAGTGCCAATATCGGCCTCTAACCCCAACCCGCTAACAACAATTTCTTCAATAACGGACACCACACAAAGTTTTGTTGGAGAAAGTTGTTGCAGCTTTATTTGCATAAACATATGCCAACACATTGGGTTAACTTACGGACGATCCAGGGTCAGGCCGCCCCTCGCGACCTGCCCACCTGCTGAGCCATAAACCCCTGTGGTACTAACCACAGGGGTGTTGTCAATGTTGGGGGAAGGGCTATCCCCTCCCCCCCAGCGGACCTCTAGTCCACCCCTTACTCACCCCCCTCCCCCTACGGGGGCTGAGTGTTGCAGGCAACCCCCGCTTGCTCAGGTCCACAACCGCCCGAAGGACTAACGGGGCGCCGTCACTCCTCCAGGATCCCACCGAGGATCTCCCTGGGGATAATTGGCTCTCGCACCCTTACTGTGCTCCTGTAGAGGGTACCCTTCTGTACCTTCCAGCGTTGGATTGCTCTGTAACTCCGCCTGCAACACAAACAAACAGAATATAAAATATTTATCCCCCTCCTGTGCTGCTCGCCGCCGGGTTCGTGGTAGGGAGGGAAAACAG
This sequence comes from Lissotriton vulgaris, assembly GCF_964263255.1. NCBI lineage: Eukaryota > Metazoa > Chordata > Amphibia > Caudata > Salamandridae > Lissotriton > Lissotriton vulgaris. The sequence continues at coordinate 153,893,101 of NC_141698.1, read as the reverse complement.
CGTCGGGCAGCACGAGTGGGAGGCCCACGAGGGGGGGGGGGGGTTCCGTCCACGAGGCTACCACGGTCAAAGAGGGCACCAGGCCTGCGTTCCTGGGCCTTACACCCTCGCCCCCCCCGCCCACTGCCAACCGGAAGTGACATAACTCGGGACCCACCGGGTCCCAACACTAGAACGCTCATCGGGCTCTGCCATCATGTGGCACTAAGGGTGGCCGCCCACATAGGTGGCCCCCTACGGAGGCCGGGGACAGCCTGTCATAGTACCAATATTGGCCTCTTACCCCAACCCGCTAACAACAATTTCTTCAATAACGGACACCACACAAAGTTTTGTTGGAGAAAGTTGTTGCAGCTTTATTTGCATAAACGATATGCCAACACATTGGGTTAACTTACGGACGATCCAGGGTCAGGCCGCCCCTTGCGACCTGCCCACCCGATGAGCCATAAACCCCTGTGGTTGGGGGAAGGGCTATCCCCTCACCCCCGGCGGACCTCTAGTCCACCCCTTACTCAAGCCCCTCCCCCTACGGGGGCTGAGCGTTGCAAGCAACCCCGGTTGCTCAGGTCCACAACCGCCCGAAGAACTAACGGGGCGCCGTCACTCCTCGAGGATCTCCCTGGGGATAATTGGCTCTCGCACCCTTACTGTGCTCCTGTAGAGGGTACCCTTCTGTACCTTCCAGGGTTGGATCGCCCTGTAACTCCGCCATGGCTCTGGGTGTGGCCGCCGCCGCCCCAGAGCCCCCCCACATTCTATAGCTTCCTATTATTTGCAACCCGCCGATGCAAAAGCTTCTGCTAAGTCAAGCAAGAAGAGGTCCATCCCCACCTTGGATAGTTCAACGCCATCTTTTTCAAAGCATCCTGTGCATTTTGTATGAAGCAACCCGTGTGTGACAAAACCAAATTCCCGCTGCTCTGTGAATTTGCGCATTGCCCTGTTCACCCGCCTGCGTGAGGTCTCCAAGGCCTCCCCTGACCTTGCACCCCGCCAGGATAACCTCGGGATAATTTCGGACCACCATAACTCGCAAGTCCCCAGCAAGTTGCTCAGATCGCATAACGTACTCTTCATACCCAGCAGCAATCTTCTGTGCCCCCGTGAACCAACTCATCACCCCCTAGGTGTATTATTAGTAAGTCAGGAGGAGAATCCCCCTTGCTCAGTCTACGGATAATATTTTTCTTCACGCTATTCCAGTGCATGCCAGGAGTTCCTAGCCACAGAATCCTTGTTTCCGTGAAACAGTGCTTCCACTTTCTGCTCTCCGCCCAATGGGCTACCCTTTGGACTCCTGCATGTCCTGTCACCCAGACCGTTTTACCTGATAAATAAAGATGCAGATGTTTTACACATTGTTTATTAAGAACACCAAACAAATTTTTTTCAGACACTGCAAACATATTTACACCGACTCTTGGTCGCAAAGGCAAGGTTGAAATAAAATGAAGTTAGTGACTATACTTGTTTCCTAAGAACGTATGTACTTCTTGTAGCAACCTGACTCCCAGCGCCCCACTTGTTTTATCTGTTCCACAAGCAAGCCTGCCTGGAAAGCAGTGGTTGCCGCCCCTATTCTGAAGCAGTGGCTACTAAAACGTTTGCCCTGAACCCTGTTCCCTGAGAAATCCAAACACACCTCCATAACACGCTGCACTTGGTACTTAGTCACAGGAGTCCCATCTGCATGAATCAGAAGGTACCCCTTGCAGTGGGGGCGCAGCGCAAGGTATCTTGCAAATAGTTGCACAGGGCAGTATTCTGCAACATCAAGCCTGTTTAATAATATGACTCTGTCTTAGATCTCCTCAACCTAAGCGTCAGGACCTCGTCAGACAATACAACATCCTGTCTGCACAAGGCAGTAAGAGAAATGTCCTGTTTGGATCTAGCCACCAGCTCCCCTATTCTAAAGGCACCAAAGAAAGCCAGGGCAAAAGTTGTCGAAAATAGTGCTGCTTCAAACATGGAATAAGTGGCCCTCTCCACCCAAACAAGTATCTCTTTCAAGGTTGAGAAATCAATCACTGACCTGTTGTCCGGAGCATGTGGCTCGCTTCTGGACCATCCCTTCATCACGAGCGAATTAAGAAAGGCCTGGTGGGATTTAACTGCCCCCTCAACCTAGCATGGCGGTTAATAGCTGACAAATGTCCCGCAACCCAAGATTGGGACTTCCCCTGATCTTTTGCCCATAGAATGAAATCCTGAATCCGGGTTTCCAGCGGGGGTCTCTCCTGCTCCCAAGCACCGGTGCCCGCGCAGAACTTCTTCACGCCTGCCCGGTATCTCTTGATCGTCCGAGGAGCTGAGGCTAGTTTACCTAGCTCCCTCAGTCGCTTTTCAGATTCAGAAGGAACCACAGATGTGCAGGGAACAGGGTCATCTCTTCCCTCGCTCGCGGCCATGCCTCCCGAAATCTGTGCCACTGAAAGCGAGAAAGAGCGTCAGCCGCTATGTTCTGAACCCCCTGAATGTGCTGCGCTCTACACTCTACATTATTAACCAGGAAGACTCTGACCAATTCCCTGAGAAGGCACAAGACTAGAGGACAGGACGCAGAGTGGAAATTTATGGCTTGAACCACTGCCAGATTATCTGACCAAAACAGGACCCTGCGAGCCGCCAACGAGGCTGGCCAAAGGTGGAAGGCAACTACTATAGGGAACAATTCCAGTACAGTGATGTTTACTGTTATCCTTTTATTTCCCCATACATTCGGCCAACTTTGTGCGCACTACTCTGTGTCCAGAATGACCCCAAAGCCCTCCCATCCTGACGAATCAGTGAACATGGCTAGTTCGGGAGACCCAGCCCAAGGCGCCCTCCAAACTACTGCCCTGTTAAAACCAGACCGGAAGTTAGCCCACATCATCAGGTCCTCCTTCATCCCCCTATTGAGCCTGACCAGGTGATAGCTTTTGCTGACTTTCGCAGATGCTCTGGCCAACATGCGAGCAAATACCCTTCCTGCTGGTATGATTCTGGCTGCGAAGTTAAGTTTACCCAGCAGTCCCTGTAAAAAGCTCAACATCACCTTTTCTTATTCAAGAGAAGCCTGAATGTTCGCAGTAAGGTCACGGACTTTATCTGCTGGTAATCTGGACAAGCCCTCAACCATATCAATCTCAATACCTAAAAAGGTCAAAACTTGCGCCGGACCTACTGTCTTCCCAGGTGCTAAAGGGACCCCTAGGATGGAAGTAAGAGCCTCAAAATCTCGCAAAGCCTCGCTACACTCCTGAGACCCATCCGTCCCAATGAACAGGAAGTCGTCCAAGTATACTTAATTCGCCATTTTGTTCTACAAGACGTGAGGTCGCCGTCCCGCTTGTGAAGCAACCTCGCTGATGCGATACATATCCTTATTCTAGCGCAGCGAGGTTCCGCTTTAGGAAACAGCGCGGCAGCAGAATTTGTCTATTCTCCTAATCAGATCGCCACTCCAATTTGCGACTAACCAGAGCAGCATTCGTTCTAAATAAATCTGATACAGCCATCATAATGATTTTTTGCGTGTACCCCTATTGAAAGGAACATCAATTTCCTTTAGATTTTGGCTCTTGGACGAGAACATTACCAACATCCTGTTTTAGGCGATTCGATCCATATTAAAGAAACTGAACAGGAAAGAACTCAGGAGTATTTACCGCAAATAGAATTGATCGACATCCTCTTTTTATCCCATTCGAAAATAATACGATTTGGCAACTTTTACTTTTGTAAAAACTAAAGTTACTATGTGGCCTGTCCTGAAGAAGGTGCTGGTCGCCGAAACGCACGTCAAGATTAATTACTTTTGTGCCACGTACATTTGCTTTGTATTTTTGTTTTTTATTATCTCCCTTATATAGTGATTGTGCTATATGTTGTCTATCTATTTATAGTTCTTTTGAACTATTTTTATTAGCTCCTTGTTTCATTTAATCCATTTTGAACTGTTTTATGAATTTTTGATGTATTGCCAATAAAAATTGTTTTAACCTCACTTCTGAGAATGGTCCCCTGCCCACGTAATATCTATTTGACAAGCATTATGTCTGCCTAGGTTGTTGTTTACACATATAAGTTAAGTTTACCCAGCAGTCCCTGTAAAAAGCTTAACGTCACCTTTTCTTGTTCAAGAGCACCTTAATGTTCGCAGTAAGGTCACGGACTTTGTCTGCTGGTAATCTGGACAAGCCCTCAACCGTATCAATCTCAATACCTAAAAAGGTCAAAACTTGCGCCGGACCTACTGTCTTCCCAGGTGCTAAAGGGACCCCTAGGATGGAAGTAAGAGCCTCAAAATCTTGCAAAGCCTCGCTACACTCCTGAGACCCATCCCTCCCAATGAACAGGAAGTCGTCCAAGTAATGAGACACACCACTAACACCATAGCTTGACTGGAGAGCCCACTGAAGGAAGCTGTTGAACGCTTCGAAGTATGCGCAGGACACTGCACACCCCATTGGCAAGCAACGGTCGAAGAAGTACTGGCCATCTATCTTGAAACCCAGCAGATGCTGGCTGCTGGGACGCACAGGTAGTAACCAGAACGCAGACTCAATGTCTGCCTTGGCCAACCATGCACCCTTGCCAGCCCTCCTAACTAAATCTAACTCCACGTCCGGGGTACAGTAAGTGACGGAGCAAGTGCCTTCCTCCAAACCATGATTCACAGAGGCGCCCTCAGGGTGAGAGAGGTTGTGTATCAGTCTGAATGACCCGGGCTCCTTCTTTGGGACCACTCCCAGGGGGAGACACTACAAAGTTTTTTAGCGGTGGCGTGGCAAAAGGTCCAGCTACTCTCCCTAACAACCTCTCCTTCTCAACTTTTTCTCTGACTACAAGCGGCAAGTCTTTCACTGACCTAAGATTGTCCGCTTCCCCCCGCCCACTGCCAGCCGGAAGTGACATCACTCTGGACCCACCAAGTCCCAACACTAGAACACTCATCGGGCGCTGCCATCATGTGGCACTAAGGGTGGCCGCCCACGTAGGTGGCCCCCTACGGTGGCCGGGGGCAGCCTGTCAGAGGGGTGGCCAAGCACAGCTCTTCATGGCTCGATCTTCGCTCAGGCACAGCCCGGGACGTCCCATGTGCGTCCCTCGCAGCGAGCGAGCAAGCTAATTTTATAGCACTCCTCTGCTTTGGAAATGCCAGCGGCCCTCTCGTCTTGGATGTCCAGGCCAGCGGCGGCTTGCTTTGGAATGGGAAGGGGGATGGTGGGGCGGGTGGAAAGAATGGATAAAGAAAATTGAAATAACTTACCTGCCTTTCGCTGCAGCCACACTGCATGCTTCTCCTCTGTTTGCTTCTTGTGCAGTGGCAGCACCAGAAGCAGATTCTCCCATCCAATCACAACACTGTATGAGCAGCATCATGATTGGTCTGAGTGGCTTGTTTGGCCGCTCAGGCAGTGCCTGGGAGCCTGGGCATGTTCTCCATCGAGCTGTGTAACACAGCCAATGGAGAACATGCGAAGTGCGCATGAATGTTTAGCCGGCCCAATGGTTGTTAGTTGTGTAAGATATATAAGCAACAACTATGGCTTTGTTGTATATAACATTGAAAAGGCTTCAGTTCTGAATAGGTGAGGCTGTGAAAGTACCATAAGGAATCTCTTTGAAGTTACACCAAAGGCAGTGAAAGGTGGTACTGCTGCCGAGGTAAGATGCTTTTTCACCCTAAGGCTGAAAGCAAAAACAGAGAGCCCGATAGGAACCCGTCTCAGCACCTGGTTTTAAGAACTGCTGGTGCTGAGCACTGGCAGAAGCTAGACCAGTTAAAGCCCTGCTCTTATTTATAGCATTCCTGCACTGTGCGAAAACCTGCACCAACACTCCTTAGCGCGTCCTGAGCAGCGGGTAAGTAACGTTGTTATTGATAGCTTTGTGCCCTGTAGCAGAGGCTGTGACACTCTAGGCTTGAAAGCAGTGCCGGATTACCAAATCGGCAAAGTAGGCACCGGCCTATGGGCCCCACTCCTTTTAGTGGCCCCGCGACAGCGGATCAAAATAAGATTGATCTTGAAAGAAAATTACAAACAAAAAATAGAAAAAAATGAATCAACTCAAAGAAACAAAAACTTTACATTAAAGTCTCTATAGAGAAATAACGGTATTAATGTAATGTATCCATTAACAACTAAAAGTACATAAACCAGAGACATCAGATTCATATAGCAGTTTCTCTCTTAAAAGCTCATCTTCTGGCAGCTTGTAAAAAAAATCTTGTGCATTGGGTATTAAGTAACCCTAGGCAAAGCACTACGCTCCGCTTGTGTAGTTTGCGAGGTTTGCGCTACTTCGCACTACGCGAACTGCACGTAGCACAGTGCAAACACACGTAGTGTAGTGCAGCAGACATTTTTTGCTCGCTCACGGTCCTCAACGTCAAGTAGGCGGCTGCGAGCAAGGAAAATGACATCCCCGCGAGACTCTTTCCTCGTTCGCGATCAGCAACATCAAGTTGCCGATCGCGAGCATGGAAAATAAACCTCCCGGCAAGATTCTCAATGTGGGAGGTCAGGTTTCTCATTGCGAGTAGTCGCGTATGCTCGCGATGAGAAACTACCAATCCGCGTTGAGAAAGCTGCCGCTTGAGTAAAAACTACTCATGCGGCAGAAAACTACAGGTCGCATTGTGCAAGATACCGTTTTCAATGATTGCAAAGTGCCGGATGCTTGTCCGCACTGTGCAATCATTGAAAACGGCATCTTGCATAGTGCGAGCAGGGTACTACGCAGTTCACGTAGTGCTACGCGTAGCTCGCGTAGTGAGAAGTGCACTTCGAGTAGCGACGTATAACACTACTTCGCAAACTACGCCAAGCCTTAGTATTAAAATATAATTTGCGAGCGAGGGGGGGGCCCTGAAATTTTGACTGCCTGTGGGCTTCCACAGGGTTTAATCCAGCACTGCTGGGAATTCCAGGCGACAACACACTTCTTAGTGGATATTCAAAAGTTTTTTCAGCCCGTATGTGTTGTCATGGTTAAAAAAAGTAATTATAGTCACCTCAGAGATTGTATCTGTTATTCAAGTGACTCCTACAAAAAATGTGTTGACTAGTTTCTCCGACCCTGATAGCAGCAAATGTCATGCAAATGGCATGCATATGCGAGCGATTAAGCTATTGGCATTGTAAATGACAATGACATTTATTTAACGATTAAGCTATTGGCAGTGTAAATTACAATGCTATTTATTTATGATTTTAAATAAATAAATAAAATAATGTCATGAGCAATGCCAATAGCTCTACCTTTAAAAATGCCGAGACCATTGCATTGTAAATGCTTGAAAATTATGCAGTTGTTCTATCCCTAGAGATCCAAACACCCAGTGTAAAGTGTCCAAACTCGTTGTCATTAATCCTAACAAAACATTGTGTATACATTTGCTTGATGGTTATAGGATGTCTCCATCCTGTCACTTATCATTTCAAGGAAATGGTTCTCATATGGACATCAAGGTTCTAAGTATACATCAACAATGATCACTGTTGGCCACCTTGCTGTTACATGCTGGGTTTTCTACACCTTCTCTAGATCAGACAGTTCATAGGCAGTCATTTACCTTATTAATGGCCCTGTGACATCCGGTTCCTTAATAGTACAAGGATTTGTTTCTCATAGCTGCATCTTGCTTCTGTTATACATATCTTACAATCTTCACTGCTGTTAACACCAGTGGGTATCAACACTGACTGTAGTTCAAACAATCCATTGAAAGTCATATAGCGTATCAACACCTCACCACCTCAAGGCCTGAGAATGTCATAGAAATGTGTAATTTACCTACTCATTTTCAACTAGTAAGGTTCATATTCTCCAACATTGGAATGTAGAACTTTAAAAGTGGCTGAGCAACATTTTTTTGTGTTGAAAGAGCATTCGTTTGGAGGTATTTACATTTGTTATGATTACAGAGATTACCTGTTGAGAAAACAAATCGTACTTGCTCATTATCTACGCTGAATCATTTGTAGTACCTACCACTGGAGTGGCAAATTGGCTCTAAAGGGGTGCATTGGATTCCCTAGCACTCACTTGAATATCCCACCTCTCTAGGATATTTTGATCAGTGATGCTGTGAACAACAAAGGAGGGATGCCCACCCAACATCCATAATCCGAACCAGCGGGTTCTATATAGACACCTATACAGCCTTATGGCACATGCAATTTTTAAGAATTCAGTCTTCTGTCGTTGTGAGCAATCTTGCGCTTTACGAGTGCTTTATTCCGCTTTGCATTAGCCAACACGTGTTTCGTCGTAATCAAGACTTCATCAGGGCTCAATATAAATGCAGACTGCATACAATGACAAAATCTCCCAAAACACATTATTGTCCTAGCTTGCTTATGCACTATCCCAGTGCGGTCTGTTCTGATGCACAATATCCCCATTACTCCACTCTCTACTGCGGCGGCAGAAATCTCAAGACTCCGCCCCTGTAATATATGCCCTGACATTGTTCTTCATTCTAACCAAAAAGGGGGTTGCTGTACTGTTCCTAAAGAAGTCAGAGATAGGAAAGTTCTTGCTGGCGTGACCAAGTAGAGGGGAAAGACAGGGGATATTATTGATACCCTGGGGAATCCATTATGTTGGAAATATTTGCCTCACACACCCCGAGGAGTGTCATGCTTCATCATCGGCGGTTGCTCCTCGTCGGGGAGGCGGTGCAATCCCCGACGGGCACACCTCAGAGAGGGGCTCTTTGGCGGAGATCTTTTTTCCAACTGCCTGTAGGTGAAGTGGGGGTATGTGGGCAGGGAGGTGTATACCTATGGTAAGGTAGCTAAAATGTAATTAGGGGTACCGAGCTCGAGCTCGGCGGGGATGGGTAGGTGATTACACTCGAACGCAGCTGACTGCAGCCACACCCTGGGCTTAGCGCTGTGGTTCAGCCCTGCCGAACACTCATGTGGCCTCTAGGTTCTGATTATTAGACATAGACATAGGAGGATCCACTAAGGTAAACAATTTCAACACATATGACACGAGCATTTTGTTGTCTTCACTTTGGTCCTGAAGAATCGCGGTAAATATACCAAGAGCGAGAAACATGTTGACCACATGCACCACTAGTATCTTCTAGGGTAACACAACATAATTGGTTGACACCTAGGGGACTAGTTTCACTTTTTAACCGTAGCTAGGGGACCCCCAGAATAAAGTCCGTTCCGGTACCCCTAATTACATTTTAGCTACCTTACCATAGGTATACACCTCCCTGCCCACATACCCCCACTTCACCTACAGGCAGTTGGAAAAAAGATCTCCGCCAAAGAGCCCCTCTCTGAGGTGTGCCCGTCGGGGATTGCACCGCCTCCCCGACGAGGAGCAACCGCCGATGATGAAGCATGACACTCCTCGGGGTGTGTGAGGCAAATATTTCCAACATAATGGATTCCCCAGGGTATCAATAATATCCCCTGTCTTTCCCCTCTACTTGGTCACGCCAGCAAGAACTTTCCTATCTCTGACTTCTTTAGGAACAGTACAGCAACCCCCTTTTTGGTTTGACTCCTAGTACTTTGTACAGACACTAAGCTGTTACTGGACCTTCCACTTTTTTGAGTGGTAAACAACAGACTCACTTACCTGATGCTTTCAGCCATCGGGCATTGCCGTGAGGGGAACGGCCGAGAGCAGCGGAGCGGGGAGGCGTCCCACGCAAACCGGACCACACTTCCCAGCATTCCTCGGCGGCCGGCGCGCCCGTGACGCGCAGTGAGCGCCGGAGGCAACGAATAAACGCTGACACCCCCACTCGCCCCGCGAGTCGCGCGCGGGAGCGACCGGGAGAAGCCCGGGCAAAGGGCGGGCCCTCTACGGCCCTCATCGGCAGGAAGAGGCAGGAGCAGGGCCCCACCCCCTGGCCCAACAGAGACTCGCTTACAAGTAAGAATCTGTCGCTGTGTCTTGTCTGTGCACCGTGTGATATATAAATGGCGACTAAAAAGAAACTTGCTGCTTTGCCCGCAAATACCATGGACAACTACGTTGTGCAAACTGTTAAAAAAATTAACGAACAAAGGAGGGAATCACTTGGGCTAAGCCAGTCACCGGATTTGCGTAGGTCAAGTCCTACTTTACCTCTGTCAGCTGAGGATAGCCCCTTTGTGCTGGTGGATAATAGGGTCTCACCAAATACATCACTTATGATTGAGACCGACAACCAGCCACTGATCACGCTAGCATCTCCTTTTACTCTGGATGTAGACTCTGATATTGTTAATGACTCCGATCCAGAAACAGTATCTGGTCCTGTGGACGATGATCTGCCACTGATTGAGAATACACCACGGCCTGTGCGCGCCTGTGTGAAGAACCAGCGCAAACAAGGCGGTCAAAGGCCAAGAGTAAAAAGGAAAAGAATATTATCCCCAGGTCCCTCTAGAGTTCCACAAAGGACTGCAGGGGAAGGGATTTTATCAAATAGAGGAGATGATGATATGCTCACTAAACTGCTTGAGGTTGTGGAGGGTAAACTTTTTGATATTGTAAAACCTCTGATTTCTAAATTAGATAAATTACAGGCGGAAGTGAAGAGACTTGGAGGGGTGCAAACAAAGTTGACGGAGGAAATAAGTAGCCTTAACACTTTACTAACAGCAAGAGATACTCCCGAAAGGGTTATACAGGCCGAGGAAGGGCCATCTGGAGTGCCGACTAATTTAGTCCTTATGCCGGCCCCAAAAACTAATCATAACATAGTAACTGCAGAAGGGCGTCCGTTGACAGAAAATCTACCCCAAGCATTAGTCCACGGAACAGACCCACTGCAGTTTATAGAGGAAGCCTCACCTGTTGTCCTGGTGTTAGCCAATGTACCTCTGCTGGATGATGGTATAACCGAGTCATCCAGCTCTTTGTGTAGTAAGGCCCTTCACTGGCTCTCTGGTAATATGAGGTTAGCGCCTGGTGGATCACAGCAACTGGCTCAAGATATTAAAGCAGCTAAACGTGTCCCCTGGATAGGGAATCGCCCTAAAAGATTTAAAGGGGACTGTGTGGCGGTAACATTTGCCCACCCCGATGTACTCCCTAATGTCCTAACACATATCCTCCCACCTCAGCGTAGAAAAGGAACGGTAGTACCCCTAACACTAAAATTCTTTTATGGGGAACAGCAAAATGTTACTCTACCAAAAACGCCAGCATTAGGTTGGGATAACAATCTGAATATGCATAACCGTTGGGCATCCCCCCTAGTACCAAGTATGTTATTACATAATAGATTTGATGCCTTGTCAGGACTTAATAACTGCGATTGACAAGAGGTCAGACATGAGCTTGCTGAAGTGGGTGTGGGATTAATTCTACATCAGCTCCCAAACACTACTGGTAGTATACAGATTAACAATGAGGGTTCATCTTGCAATACCCCAGAGGGGTCACCAACAACTTGCACTATCGCTAGCTGGAATATCGCAGGACTAGTCTCAAAACTAGAAGTACTAGGGTGGTTAGAACTTATTAGAACATTCAACATCTTATGTTTACAAGAGACCTGGTGCCTAAATTTTAAGGGTCTTGATGGTTTTGTAGCGTATGAGTTACCAGCAACGGCAACTACCTCAGGGAGGGCCAAAGGTGGTTTGCTAATCCTGATCTCTGTGAAAATGCAAATCAGGGTGAAGGAGCACATCATTGTGGGCAACAATTCTCAACTGCTGTGGCTAGTTGATGAGGCAGATAAAAACACTTTGATGATTAACATGTATAATAATGTTTTTGATGCTAGCAGACACACGGTCATTTTAGAATTAGACAACGCAATCAAACAATTGATGAAAACTTCTAATACAGTTTTTGAATACATATGTGTTGGAGATTTTAACATTTCTGTTTGCCCTCTCTCTAACCATAAGTTGTGTGGCATTTTGAACCGTGTTGGAGAGCCAGCTACACATTTCCAGCACAATATATACGGAGAAACTCTGAACTCCTTCCTATTAGATTATGACTTGGAGATCTTAGAGATTGAGCAGGATGGGAAGGGTGATAGTTTGCCAACCTTTGTGGGGAGAGGGGCAAACACTGTAATTGATTTTATTTGCATGTCTTTCGATTTAGCTTATTTTAGCTCCGATGTCAGGATTGTCGATTACTTGGTCAGTGACCACAACTGTCTTGTTATTGAAACTAGGTTCTGGAAAGCCTGTACAATCCCAGATAGTGGCCCTATTACAAACATTGAGGTTCATAGATCAAATGGTTTCAGAATAAGGTGGGCAGGGGATAAAGCAGAAGTAACCTCGAATCGCATTGTCTCATGCTGCTCAAATGAGATCACATCAATTATTGATGAGAAACCAAACCTTGAGGCTTGTATCCCTCACTTTATGAAAATCAATGTTTTTATTAGTGGTAGGTTTACTAGGTTGGCTGGACATTTTAATAACAAAGCAAAGGGATGGTTTAACAATGCATGCACTGTGGCACTGAAGACACTAAAAAATGCATTATCCGTAAAACCCAGAGATAAAATAGTTGTAGCCAAGCTAAGATCCGACTATAATTTAGCTCTCAAGCAAAGGAAAGCTGAATTACGTGAGGAAGCTTGGGAGCGATTGGATCTAGCGGCCGTATCGAATAATTGTACCCTTTTTTGGGCAGTAGTAAATAGCCCCCTTTTAAAAGATGACAAACTTCCCGTGTTAACCTCAAACGTGGGTAAGGACTCATGGGTACAGCACTTCTCTGGTATTTTTAACCCCGACATGGTAACGTTGCCGACAAGTTGTTCCTGGCCAGTACTTAACCTAGATATCACCTTACAGGAGGTCCTAAGTAGTATCAGGGCAAGTAAGGGTGGTAAGGCTCAGGGACCCGATGGTGTCCCAGTCGATTTGTACAAATTTGCACCCGAGACTTGGGGGCCAGTACTAGTCAACGTTTTTAACGCCGCTGTTCGCTATACTTTTCCATGTACCTGGTCTGAATCCATAATAGTCCCGATACACAAGAAAGGGGACCGAGGAAACGTTAAAAATTACCGGCCAATCTCACTGCTGGATTCATCGGTTAAGATTATGAGCCGTGTACTCCTCGTCCGATTAGAAGAATGGGCAGAGTCTAATCAGATAATGACTGACTGCCAATATGGATTCAGGAAAGGTAGAGGTTGCATTGAACAATGCTTAAATCTGGAACTCCTGATAGGGAAATATACCCGAGCAAAAAATGGCTCACTTTACCTCTGTTTCGCTGATTTGAGCAGCGCTTTCGACCTGGTGGATCACGCCATACTATGGACTACCCTGCTAGAAATGGGAGCACCTAGGGAAATCATATATTTTCTGGCCCGTTTATATGAGAGGCTTAGCTCGTGTGTCCGTTATGGGCCGTCGGGCGAATGCACAGAGAAATTTAGGGTTGGGAGAGGTATTAGACAAGGGTGTGTCTTGGCACCCTTGCTCTTCACTCTATTTATTAATGAAATAGACTCGATCTTAAAAAGGGCACCAGCTGACGCCCCTAGAGTAAACACAAATACCATCCCTGTGTTACTCTATGCGGACGACGCTGTGTTGCTCTCTAGGACTCCTCGAGGTCTCCAGCTTTTGATGGATACATTTTCGGCTTTTATTGAAAGCAGAAAGCTGGTCATTAATAAGAGTAAGACATATGTGATGGAGTGCGGAGCTAGTAAAGTCAAAATTAAAAAGCCCTACAGATATCTCATTGATGGACATGTGGTACAATGTGTGGATAATTTTTGCTACCTGGGGGTCAACTTTTCCAAAAATGGCCGCTGGGATATCGAGCACAAGGCGGTGCGCGACAAAATGGCCAGGAGTGCCAATGGAATATTTGCTTTTGCAAGTAAATTAGGTAGTAGAAAACCTAAAGCAATGCTCAAAATTTTTGAAGCTAGGTGTCTTTCTGTGGCCCTCTACGGAGCAGGGGTATGGGGGGTTTCCAGGGCAGAATCCCTACAGGTAGAAGAGAATATATTTCTGAAAAAGTTATTATGTCTCCCGACTTCTACTGCTAATAGTTTGGTCCATAAAGAACTAGACTTTGTCATCTAAACGATCTATTATCACTGAGACCTTTGATGTTATGGCGCTCGGTCTGGATGAAAGACGAAACCTCATTTAATAGGGCCATAATTGAGGATTGTCTACGTCTAGACTATTTTCTTAAAATCCCATGGATTAAATATATAATTGCATCCTTTTCAAATGTGTTCGGGTTTAACGTTACTCTAGATCACTGTTCTGCTTCGGATCTCTCCAAAGATAGTATGAAATCAATTTATCTAAATCATTGTGCAGAAAGACGAGCTACAGATGATCTTAAACTTTCCTCCTGTGTGCGTTATAACCTTTTGAACGATTTTGTGGGCTTACATCCTTATCTCCTTCAGGTAACTAAAGGACAACATCGGTTTGTTCTCACAAGGATGAGGATGGGTACGGCCCACTTATTGGTTGCATTTCCTGAGATTAAAAAGCGCCCCTCAGGTCCATGCCGGTGCGACAATATTTCAGAACAAAGCACAGAGCACTTTCTACTTATGTGTAACCTGTATAGCGAATGTCGTAAATTCTTTTTAAAACCTTTATTTATTAAATTTGGAACTAGAACTGTTAAAGAGGCAATGAAATTACTTTTTAATTTGCATCATCCTGACATCTGTTTTTATACGGCTAGTTATTTACTTAAGGCCATCAGCTATAGGAAAGGCATGATTTTTTTAAAAAAAAACAAAAAATTACAAAATTTTTATAATAACTTATTTATTCCACATCTTTTAAAGTGTGTTATTTGATTTTTTTATATGTATCATACTGTATTCGTCTGGTGGATTGCTATTGTCATGAATATTTCTTTTTAACACGTTTTGTATGTATGTACTTTTATGGACATGATTTACATGTTCCGAATAAAGTTTATTGAATTGAATTTGAGTGGTAAATAGTGTCCTTTTGCCTCCCTCCCTCTTTGGAACCCATTGTTCTTCATTCTGCCATGAATTTTGCAAGACAAAATAAAAATGCAAGTTTACGCTTTAACTGAAGAAGCCTTCAATAATTGGTCATAATTGAGAAGACGTCGATTTTGATATCTTTAAATGCAACATATTCGTGAGTATTTTGGGCAGCATGTGTTCAAAAAGAATGACCAACAGTTTTAAGTCCAGTGCCAGAAACCTGAAGAAACAAAATATATTGGAAATATTTTATTTTGGTTATTGCTTCACTTTGAATGTTTGCCCACATACTATAGAGCTGTTTGCACACGCAAACCCTCCAACCGGTCAATTGCAAAAAAGCTGATGATATATAGTGTGCCTAATTCAATAATTATTTTAAAAAAATAGCATACAAAATGGAAAATGAAAATGTCTTTAACGAATGCCACTTTTTGTTAGCATAAAAAAACTCATGTTTATTGCAAGGCAGAATAGAAATCGTCAGTCAACTGTTTGTCAACTTACACTTTTAATCGGCAAAGGCGATCACACATTGTCATGCACATACATTAACACCATACCATTCTATTGACGCATTAACACCAGGCAGCAGGTGTCACAGATCCCAGAGGTTTGGAAGGACACATCTCACACAGAATATTTCTGATCCTAGGGCATTAAGCACCACGTGTCACTGCGTGGCACGCCCAGCAGATGGTTTCTCGTCATATTTCTTTGCTTTTTCACCTTGGAAGTAGGTCGCATCTACATTGTTTGAAATGGTGGTAGCATGTCCTAAGCTGTAAATGTATGAAAAGAAGACAACAGCTTGAACTATTTTAAGACTCACATAGGGAAAATATAGCAAGGAGGCAGTCATCCACCCACGACAGTTCACACCGGCTAACTGAGGAGGATAAAAAAAGGCTATCCTATCTATAGATGTGCCAGAAGTTAATACTTGTTTAAAGAATTCAAACTGGTGGATGTGCAGCAGTTTACCAAATCATGGGTCATGGCGCGGGGGTCGTGGGAGCTTGAAGTTCTTGTATGACTATTCAGAGTTATTGGACCCGGAAGTATTTTTTACCATTTGCCCTGGAAAGTTCACTCTTGTTTCTTTTAACTTGATGGTCTGTGGTACCACAGACCACCAAGGTGGTGGCTCTAAGGGGCCAAGTTCCAAACGGCCTCAAGAGTAACCGCAATGGGCTGGCTATGGGGGCGAGTGCCTAGTTGGGGTCAGATTTTCTGGTCAGGATACAGATTTGTTACAAACCGCCACAGGCATCAAAGTCCGGTTTTGCGATTCCTAATTTGTGATTTTTACCGAATCGCAAATAAGGAATCGCAAAACGGGATGCATGATTGAAAGTGCATAATATTTGCGATTCGGTAAAAATCGCATTTTTTACCGAATCGAAAATATTATGCGAATTCCAATTTGCGATTTCGCAATTCCCATTGATTCCTATGGGCCAAAAGGCCCATAGGAATCAATGGGAATTGCGAATTCGCAAATTGGAATTCGCAAAATGTTAATGCATCCCATGGGTGCAGGGGGGGGTCCAAAGGACCCCCCCTGCACCCCTGAAATGTATTTTTAAATGGATGTTTCACACACACATGTCCTAAGGACATGTGTGTCTGTAACATGACCGTGTTTAAAATGCTAATTTGAGCATTTTACACCTTTTTCGCAATGAACTCGTCATGAGCACAGGAGTGCAGTGCCTCATGACGAGCTTAGCTCGTCATGAGCATGTGAGCGCTGTGCGCGCCCCCCTCCCCCCCAGCACAGCGGAGTAATATCCCCCGCAGCGAAGGAGTTAATTCATCATCTAGGCTTCTATAACACAACGCTGCCCCTTTCTCAATCTGGTATTCTGTTTTCAGTACTAATCATTGGGAGGGTGCAAGATGGGCAAGGAGACCTCCAGGGCTGAGATGCCTGCAGGTCCTCTGGCATTGACAGACGGGTCGGCTTCTAAGGGACAGCTTTTCAGGCTCCAGTAGGCCTTGGACGGACCAAAAAAACACGGCCCTCACACTGGCCCTTTCAAGCCATCTCATCTGGCAGTAACAATGTTCGGACAGGCCAGTCCAACGCTAGAGCTCTCCCTAAGATCAACTGTTTGTGTGACTGTTGTCCTATCAATAGTGCATCATATTTGCATTTTGAAACAGCATATGTACAATAAGGGACGATTCCCAGAAAATGTATATGGGGAGACTTCTGAACCATGCAAACAGTTGTGCATGCAGAAGCGAATTATGCGTCCACCAGAGACTGTGCACCCTTAAGGAAGAAGGTGTACTTACTGCGGTAACTGTTCACTCCTTCCAGAGTCAGGAAACTACTGACCGACGTGGAACTTTGAGGGCAAATTTGTGGAAATTTGTTGGACAAAAAAAAATGCTGACAAAGTGAGTGGAGCGTGGGTAACAGAAAGTGAGGGGTTGGTAGCTGAATGGGTGATGATTTGTTTGCTGCATCAAATTCACATGGGGGATAAGTTATTAGGGTCGAATGAGTGGCAGTATGATGTGTAAATGAGTGACCGTCCAGAAGCCAGATGAGTGACGGTTTGGGCAACAAATGATTCACAATTTGGAAGAGGTGAGCCAAATGGTGAGTCAAATAAGTGACGAGACATGAAGGGATTTTTTGTAGGCTAGTTAAAGTTTACAGGAATGAATGAGGCAAACTGTAAGGCAATCTAATAATGGGTTAGTGGTAAATGAGTAACGTTTAGGAGCCAAATGGGTCACGGCATGTCGCAAATCAATACAATTTTAAGACAAATGAGTTCATAGCTTAATGGCCAAACAGTGGTCAAATGTTTAAGTGTCTGAGAACATGAGTAACACTTTTGCATCAAATTAGCTGTGTGTGCTAACCAAATTAGCGCAGACAAGCTGACAGTCTGGGAACAGTTAGCGCAGACAAGCTGACAGTCTGGGAACAGTTAGCGCAGACAAGCTGACAGTCTGGGAACAAATTGGAGTCAAATGAGGGATCATTTATGACGTGAGTAATATTCGCGTTTATAAAGCACTTATTGCCAGTATAAAGAATTCTCTTTCGGAATAAGGCCTGGAGACAGAAACCGCAGCCTTTGTCCTTTGTTTCTGTTGTTTATCTTTGTCACCTGACCTCCCCTGTCTCGGAATGCCCCAGGTATGTTATAGTAGTTTATCTGTGGGTGTCGCACGTTCATCCAGAGATCACACACACACACCCCCTGTCATCACCGCTGCTGTCTCCTGCCAGGGTGGAGAGATATTCCGATAAGGGCACGGGACTTTCAGTTCCACCCCATTGACCTTGGGGCAGAGTACAGTTCCTCTCGCTGTATGAGGAAGTGAAAAGTGCTGCTCTAAAACCTTTTTAACAGCACCTTCACTTGCTCTCCCGCGTTTGTGAGGGAAGAACGCAATGATTCACCTGGGTGTTTTGTCAGGCAGGTTGCCAAGGAATGGAGGAAGTGAGTGCAGGGCACGGTTTATCAGGTGTGGAGCAAGAGTCGAAAGACGAGCTGGGCCTCACGGTTGTAAAAAAGATACCTTTGTACAAATATCACGTGTGTGATATCACTTGACCTTCGAATAAGCGGGGGAGACCTAAAAACAGGGCGTGACTGGCCATAGCAGGCATCAGGCTGGAAGGGTGGGAGCCGGTTTTGCACCAGTGGGGGCCGGAGTTGTTACTGGGGGCCGCTTTTGCAGTGGTGCTGCAATATTGCAACCTTGTAGCAAAAGCAGAAGTGCTTCACACTTGTGCCCGCCCTCCCCCGGGGGTTGGTCTGACAAAATTGCCAGGGCTGCTTTCAGTTCCCAGTCTGGCCCTGCCCAAAAGTATCCCTTTTCCCTGTCTGATGCAGGGCCGGACAGGCCTTTTATTCCACTGGGCATTTCCCCCATGGGCTGAGCCCATGGAGGCCATTTTTGAAACACCACACCGCTTCTGGTGCCTCTGTCACTTTGCCCAGCTCCCTTAGGTTAATTGCAGCAGGCACATGGAGGGATCGAGACAGAGATGAAGGGAGGGAGGAGTTAGACAGTAAGCGATAAGAGAGGGAGAAGAGAGAGAGTGTAAGAAAGAAAATGGATTGATGGAAAGAGAGAGAGTGTGGGAAGAAGTAGGGAGAGAGGCTGGTTCGAGCATTTTTGCCAGGGCTGGTGGTTCCCCTGCCCTGGTCCTAGGATTGTCCTTTAGCTTTGCTAACTGAGTCCTGCTGTCCACAGAGGAAAGGTGTACTATGGTACCATCTGCCTGCGCTTCTGGCTCGTCTCTGGAACCGTCAGCCCAGCGTCTTCCAGACCCTGATCCCAGCACTCATGCCACTACACTGCAATCTGCTAAACTGCTCTTAGACCTCAGGCTACAGCTTGGAATCAGGAACTCGTGAGGCATTTTCTGAAAAGACCCCATCGAGACCTATGCCATGTGGAATGGAACACCAATGGAGAATTTTCCTGCTTCCTTTTCTGGATTAAGTCTTGGGGGAAGCAGCAGCCAGCAACTTTCAAGACTTCGGAAAAGAAAATACCATATTTCATCTAGCGGTCGAAGTGTATTAAAAATAGTTTGGGAACTGTGATGCTGCATGCATTGTGAGTGGGGTCAGTGAGCATGGGACGGGGTCAAAGGCGTGGCTAAAAAACAAATTAATTTGTACGTTCTTTTGGTCTGTCACCAACAGGTAGCTACATATACAATAATGCGCTGCTTACAGGAAAAACACATTTTAAAAGTTTTTACTCAGTGGCAAATGCACAGTAGTACATTTTGAAACCTCTTTTATTTAATGCACTGCAGAGGTCTGTGTGTAACCAGAGAGCCACAGTAGTAATTCTTGGTTCGGGCAGTGGTGAATAGCGATGTGTATTTTTAGTGCTACGAGGTCACAGCCTGTGACAGAAAGCACTACGAATATGTATTTCATTATTTTAAACGCATTACACACAGCATAAGATAGACTGCAACAAAATTGCATAAAGAGGTTTAAGATAAAAAGGTGCTTCCAAAATATAGACTTTAGAAATACCAAGACTGTACGTAATGCAATATTTTTTACAGAACTGTCCCTTCAACACCTCGTATGGGGTAGTAAGCGCTATATAAATATAATTACACTTAAAAGCACAGACTTCATAGCTCAGTTGTTAACTCTTTGCGCTACCACTCAAAAAGAATACATTTTTGTCATCACAAAGCTTCGCGTAGGCTCCCAAGCAACCTTTACATTTGAATATTACCCTTTACATTAGCAGAATTAACTCGCACACATTAGCATTTCTTTCAGGCAAGAAGGCACTCTTGCAGGAAAGCTTGCATAGCTGCCTGCCCGGCTTCCGTTTCACAGCACAGGAGACTCTGAATGACACTTCAGCTGAAGCATTTAAACTATCAGAATTAACCGTCCTGGTTGGTTGTCTTTTTACAAAAAGTAGGAGAATGTTTTTTCCTAAATCGAAAAAGTATGAGCACGTAGTGCCCCTCCGACCCCACTCACTTCGACCTCTGATTTCATCCAATCAAACTGGCTTCAAGGCCGGTACAAGCATGAAGCCCATGGTGGTTACCGTACAGGATGAACTGAGCAGGGAGGTAAATGACAGTGATGTGAGAGTGTTGATCCCTGTAGACACATCAGCTGCTTCCAACAACATTGACCTTCCCCAGCTCATCTATCATCTTGTGCCATGCAGCACACCACACACTTGTTCTTAGCTGGCGAGCATCCTCCTCACGGATGGGTCCAAAATTATGGCTACAACACTGTTTCAGTCCTTTCCTAAGAAGGTTCTCTGGGTTGTTTTCCAAGCATTCTCTCTTTATCTCTCTCTCTCACAAACTCACTCTCATCTAATCTTTAATCTCTATATGATTTCCTGGTGAAAGTACTCAACAAGCGACCATATCTGGTTCTTTGCCAACACACAGCTATTACTTTGGCTAAGCCGTAAAGAGGACTTAGAAATCCACCCACTTTACCCAATTGAAACTCTTTCCCAGTTTCAATCGCTGATCACCGTGTGGATGCTGGCTAAGCCCTTGAATCTGAATCCCTCCAAAACGAATCTTATCTGCACCTACTGACTCTTGCATGGGTGTTCATAACATCTGTCCTCCTTCTCTGAGCACTTGTCCCATCCAACTTGTGGTGATGACAACAGATTAATATTGTCCCCAGGAACTCTTTCCTACATCTGCTCTGTTTAAGATGAACCCTTCCCTACCTCAAATCAGGGATTCCTGGTATGGCAACCGGTGTCTATATTCAATCTCTTCTAGAATATGGAAAGTGAGAATAGTTGGGTTCTATAAAATACTTAATGGCAGTGTGTTCAAAATTCCTCACTACAGCTTCTGCGTGGATACAGAGTAGGATAATGTTTTCCTGTACTTGTCCAGCTGCACTGGCACCACTGGCATATGGACCTCAAACCCTTGTGCATGTGTCCGACCCATCAAAGGTTGTGCAAGACATAGGGAAGTCCTCCCTATCCAGGAGGTGGTTCACAGAATTACCCTCCAGATGAGACCAGTTTTATATCATTCTGAATTCCTTTGCAACTCTCCTAGGTACCAAACACAAAGACACTGAAGTGCTGAAATAATTTCTTTCAAATTAATAACTACCACCTTCACCCAGAGCCATTACCTGTCTTAGGAATCAAAGCCTCCAGCTGTTCACTGGCTGGTTTCAAATTGTTGGCAGAGCAGTATTTCAAAGGTCCCTTGAATGGTACCTTAAAACCTTCTATATTGTTTCGTCACTAGAACTCATCCTCCTTTTCACTCTCCTACCCGGTCAATACCGTCTACAGCTTCCCCGACACAATATAAGTAGGTAATCGCAAATCCTGCCAGCTTACTGAAGTCCCTAGCATTTCATTTTTTCATGTCCTGTCCAGAGATGCTACCTAGCCCTGGGTGAAGTTTAAATTACGCAGCTAATTTGAGTAATTTTGGAAATTTCATGCTAGGCTTGTTATGCAAAATTTCCAAAATTACTCCATTACACTACTGCGCATAATTATGTGTCATTCGTGATAAAAATAGACAGCAAATTATGTAATGTACAGTAATTCACGGCAAACATTTACTGTGAACAACAGAAAGTGAACAGCTGTTGTTCGCAGTGCTCTTACTTTAATGCATCCAAAAATTAGCTCGAGGATGCATTGAGGCTAAAATATATCGTGAAATGTTGCATTTCACATAATTATGGGTAATTTCACACACTCCTAGTGCTACCTCCGAAGGTCATACTCGTCCTTTCCCTCGTGCCTATTGAGTACTGGTGCACCTTGTAGACCAGGTTTCAACTTTATTATGGATTCTTCTATTTATGCTTTGTATTTCGGTAAATCTTATGCCAAGAATGGCCTTTAATCTTGTAATCTGTGACTCATTAGAGAGAAACCAGACCTCCAGTAGAGTAACGTTCTTTGCCCTGTTTGATGTTTGGCTTCTTTGTGGAGTCCAGCCACGTAACCCCAAACTGAGATATGCATTTCTCTTCCACATCTTCAGACAACAATGCAGACATATAATATTGTAGATTCAATGCGTTTCCCTCAGCGTCTGTATTATTACTCTGTTCTCCTCTGTTTTCAACCCTACAATGCAGCTTAAAGGGTGGGTTGAGTTGCCCAACTGCCCAGGCTCAGGACATCTTCCATGAATTTTCTTACCTCCTCTTTTTCCATCCTTATCTGCCCTTTTCTTCTTATTTTCTGATCTATCACTCATTCCTTCAAGACGTTTTGCTTTATTTTCCTTTCCTTCTTACCAGGGATCTATTGCGAAAGACGTCTCTTCTATCCCACTGCTTGCCTCCTCCTCATCTTCCTCCTCCACCTCCCTATTTGAAGTGAGTTGCTTCTGTGACTGCCCTTGCCTCTACATCTTCTGGCAGGGGCAGCGCCTCCTCAGGAGTCGAGGAGTGTCGGCCCGTCTACTGCGAGCGCAGCAGGCAGACACAAATAAATAAAATGGCATTTCAATGCCATTTTATTTACTTACCACTCCACCGTCTCCCACTGTGTACAGTGCGAGGGTGGGGCTGAATCCTGCAAATGCAGGATGGCAGTACTGGTCTACAGTGCTCATGATGGATTGGCCGGCTGTCTACAGCCGTCCTATCCGACATGCTCGGTGTAGACCCAGCAAACCAAAGGCTGTGAAACAGCCTGGTAATTGCCGGCACAGGCCCCCAACTTGACAATGGGTACTGGGTGAGCCTTCTCCCACCAATCCCAGTGCTGCTTTCAACGCTTGAAGTGTTGTGAATGTATCTAGGACCCTAATTAAAACATTCCCGATGTATGCCCTTATGTGGTTATAACAAATCATATCCTTATAAAGGCATAAGAATCATAACCATATTAAGTCATAGCCAATGCAGTCCACATACGGCAAGGCTACTCCCATAGACTCCTAGAAAGCACAACGCGTTCTTAAACAAACCAAGCCTCAAGCATTCTCTCTTTATCTCTCTCTCTCACAAACTCACTCTCATCTAATCTTTAATCTCTATATGATTTCCTGGTGAAAGTACTCAACAAGCGACCATATCTGGTTCTTTGCCAACACACAGCTATTACTTTGGCTAAGCCGTAAAGAGGACTTAGAAATCCACCCACTTTACCCAATTGAAACTCTTTCCCAGTTTCAATCGCTGATCACCGTGTGGATGCTGGCTAAGCCCTTGAATCTGAATCCCTCCAAAACGAATCTTATCTGCACCTACTGACTCTTGCATGGGTGTTCATAACATCTGTCCTCCTTCTCTGAGCACTTGTCCCATCCAACTTGTGGTGATGACAACAGATTAATATTGTCCCCAGGAACTCTTTCCTACATCTGCTCTGTTTAAGATGAACCCTTCCCTACCTCAAATCAGGGATTCCTGGTATGGCAACCGGTGTCTATATTCAATCTCTTCTAGAATATGGAAAGTGAGAATAGTTGGGTTCTATAAAATACTTAATGGCAGTGTGTTCAAAATTCCTCACTACAGCTTCTGCGTGGATACAGAGTAGGATAATGTTTTCCTGTACTTGTCCAGCTGCACTGGCACCACTGGCATATGGACCTCAAACCCTTGTGCATGTGTCCGACCCATCAAAGGTTGTGCAAGACATAGGGAAGTCCTCCCTATCCAGGAGGTGGTTCACAGAATTACCCTCCAGATGAGACCAGTTTTATATCATTCTGAATTCCTTTGCAACTCTCCTAGGTACCAAACACAAAGACACTGAAGTGCTGAAATAATTTCTTTCAAATTAATAACTACCACCTTCACCCAGAGCCATTACCTGTCTTAGGAATCAAAGCCTCCAGCTGTTCACTGGCTGGTTTCAAATTGTTGGCAGAGCAGTATTTCAAAGGTCCCTTGAATGGTACCTTAAAACCTTCTATATTGTTTCGTCACTAGAACTCATCCTCCTTTTCACTCTCCTACCCGGTCAATACCGTCTACAGCTTCCCCGACACAATATAAGTAGGTAATCGCAAATCCTGCCAGCTTACTGAAGTCCCTAGCATTTCATTTTTTCATGTCCTGTCCAGAGATGCTACCTAGCCCTGGGTGAAGTTTAAATTACGCAGCTAATTTGAGTAATTTTGGAAATTTCATGCTAGGCTTGTTATGCAAAATTTCCAAAATTACTCCATTACACTACTGCGCATAATTATGTGTCATTCGTGATAAAAATAGACAGCAAATTATGTAATGTACAGTAATTCACGGCAAACATTTACTGTGAACAACAGAAAGTGAACAGCTGTTGTTCGCAGTGCTCTTACTTTAATGCATCCAAAAATTAGCTCGAGGATGCATTGAGGCTAAAATATATCGTGAAATGTTGCATTTCACATAATTATGGGTAATTTCACACACTCCTAGTGCTACCTCCGAAGGTCATACTCGTCCTTTCCCTCGTGCCTATTGAGTACTGGTGCACCTTGTAGACCAGGTTTCAACTTTATTATGGATTCTTCTATTTATGCTTTGTATTTCGGTAAATCTTATGCCAAGAATGGCCTTTAATCTTGTAATCTGTGACTCATTAGAGAGAAACCAGACCTCCAGTAGAGTAACGTTCTTTGCCCTGTTTGATGTTTGGCTTCTTTGTGGAGTCCAGCCACGTAACCCCAAACTGAGATATGCATTTCTCTTCCACATCTTCAGACAACAATGCAGACATATAATATTGTAGATTCAATGCGTTTCCCTCAGCGTCTGTATTATTACTCTGTTCTCCTCTGTTTTCAACCCTACAATGCAGCTTAAAGGGTGGGTTGAGTTGCCCAACTGCCCAGGCTCAGGACATCTTCCATGAATTTTCTTACCTCCTCTTTTTCCATCCTTATCTGCCCTTTTCTTCTTATTTTCTGATCTATCACTCATTCCTTCAAGACGTTTTGCTTTATTTTCCTTTCCTTCTTACCAGGGATCTATTGCGAAAGACGTCTCTTCTATCCCACTGCTTGCCTCCTCCTCATCTTCCTCCTCCACCTCCCTATTTGAAGTGAGTTGCTTCTGTGACTGCCCTTGCCTCTACATCTTCTGGCAGGGGCAGCGCCTCCTCAGGAGTCGAGGAGTGTCGGCCCGTCTACTGCGAGCGCAGCAGGCAGACACAAATAAATAAAATGGCATTTCAATGCCATTTTATTTACTTACCACTCCACCGTCTCCCACTGTGTACAGTGCGAGGGTGGGGCTGAATCCTGCAAATGCAGGATGGCAGTACTGGTCTACAGTGCTCATGATGGATTGGCCGGCTGTCTACAGCCGTCCTATCCGACATGCTCGGTGTAGACCCAGCAAACCAAAGGCTGTGAAACAGCCTGGTAATTGCCGGCACAGGCCCCCAACTTGACAATGGGTACTGGGTGAGCCTTCTCCCACCAATCCCAGTGCTGCTTTCAACGCTTGAAGTGTTGTGAATGTATCTAGGACCCTAATTAAAACATTCCCGATGTATGCCCTTATGTGGTTATAACAAATCATATCCTTATAAAGGCATAAGAATCATAACCATATTAAGTCATAGCCAATGCAGTCCACATACGGCAAGGCTACTCCCATAGACTCCTAGAAAGCACAACGCGTTCTTAAACAAACCAAGCCTCCAGCAGCCCAGGAATTCACCCTGCTTCTGTTTTGATTTGTCCTAGAACTCCTGAGAGTCCTGAAAGAACTGCCAGTTCTTAATGACGTCTTATGTCCAACCTTACGTCAAACTCGGCACCTTCTAGGTATAAACATACCAACATCTGCCTTAAGCAACACACGGTGGTTTGGAGCAGATCGGCTCTCTACTTGCCCGACGCCCTGCTGATTCGAGTGCCGAAGGAAGCCGACCCTCCCTGCTGACGCACTGAGAGAGACGCTGTCTTTTCTCCTGCCGAGAAATCCAGCTCCAGTGTTTCCCTGTCACCCTCGCGGGTTACTGGGAGATCGAGTCCTGAGAGAGAGATACAAGACCTCCTTCATTCTATACCCAAGGAACGGAGCTGATTAGACCCTTAGAGAATTCTTGATTCAGATTCTTGGCAAAAACTGTAACTCATCTACTCCTTCCCACGTACTAGGCTTAGGTTAGGTACACCGGGGTAGGCGTATCTTAGAAACACTAGTTGAGTACGTTTAGTCAAACTATTATCGTTGTATGTAACTGTATATATTTTATACCTTTTAAGTATCATATGGCTCAGAAACCATATAAATGCTTTTACAGTATTATTTCATAATACTCCTTTTACTGTACGCACTTTACTTTATGACAAGTATTGCAATTGTGGCAATTCATTTCTCTTGCATGAGAAAGAAGACTGCTCAATAAATAACCCTTTTATTGAAAACACCCGTCTCTCTATTTCTCTGCATTTCTGGTGAAACGAAGCATGCACGATTGACTGAGTAAAATAGATATCTATTGTTTCCGCGACTCTGAAGATATTCCTTATTTCAGGGGAACAAAGTTGTCATGTTATATGGTTGTCAGAAGCTAATCCCTTCTTGTCTATTCAGGAAAGTTAGCACCTTCTTGTTTACTCGAGAAAGTTTTAAGTGACCTCTGAGCTAGCTGGCACACACAATTAAGTCTAACATATTCAATAGAGACCTAGTCGACCTCAGTCCTACGTCTAAACTATCGTTTATGTTATTCCAATGCGCAGAGCCTATTGGGAATGTAGGAACTACACTACAGAAGTAAGGAACAACAAATTGCCAATGCTAATGCACAACTCTTATCTTTCACCAGGTGTATCAAAAGGAAACAATATCACCATCAACCACTTTTTCCGTTGGGTGTAATCAATACTTTTTTCAAAATTTACATCAATAAATAACCAACACCAAAGTCTATTAGATTCAAAAGTTTAGAAAAACGATCATACTCCCTTTACCCACAGACTCTCTCAAAAGAAATGTTTTCACTCATACAGCCTTCTCTTGTGTACCCTCTCAAAAATCCTTCGCTTTCACACACCTCAATCTACTCACTCATACAATGCACTATCCTCGCATCCCAGCACACTCATACCCTGCTTGCAACCTTTCAAATTTAAACAATTACATACAAAATACATGATCTAAGGAAATATTTCATCAACATAACGGCCAAACAACGTGATTCACTGAATTATACTATTGTTAGATTTTTCAAAAACGTTTACAATCTTTGTTGGCCAATCAAAAGTGGTTGACACGTTTTGAACCCCTTCAGAACCGGGGTTCTCATCAGGACCAAAAGCTCACCTTGTACTGAAAGATCAGCCGAACTCTACTTTGTTCTCACAAACTCTCAGGCTATTAGATGCTCTTGTGGCAGATTGGGAGAAAGTAAGTCCCGGGTCAAACATTTCAGAGCTGGACTCCTAAATGTACTGTTTGTAGATACTTGTTGTCCGAGGGTTCTTTTCTTCTTGTGATGAAATAAGTGCAGCTTGTTTCACGTTTTTCTTACGAAATGGACTATCACCGACAAGTTATTCGAGTTTCGGTCCGCCAAGGAACTTCAGCGCCAGGATTGGTTGGAGTTCGGTTCCACCAGCAGGAAGGAAGTCCTTCCTTTTCCTGTTGGTAGAAGGGAGAAGTGCGGCAGCGGGCATGCTCTTGCTCCAGCTCAGAGTTTATGGTGAGTAGGGCCTTCACGCCTCACCATTTTTTATTGAAGGAAGCCGCCACAGCCTGCTCGTTGTTCATCTCTGTGCCTTTACTTTGTGCTTCATGCCTCTTGAGCACCTTAGTTACACATGCACTATCATAATCTATGGTTGCTCTGAACTACTGCATTGAGTGGTCTGCATATTCTTATAGTCTATGTCCTTCCCTTCCTCCTCCACTGTATAGCCCCAATCCTTCTCTGTGCAGGCCTATGCCTCACTTCCCTTTTGCTCCCCTTGCTTCCCTCATCCATGCTTTCTCTGAATGACGTTTTCCCACAATTTGTTTATACTTTTGCCCTGCTCCCACCACCACCTGCACTTACTGCCCAGCACTTCCCTTCATTGAGCCTAGTCACTATTCCTTTGCCAGTTTCTGTTCCCATGGGCTTCTTTCTTCAACATCATGTTGCTTTCACTTTGCCTGAGTCCTCTATATGGTCCAAATCACAATCTCCCCTTCTGTAATGTGTGGCCTCGGGTAGTATCTTGTGCACTTCCATGATCTCCTCCACTTAATGTTTCACCTGAAACCACTGCCACTGATCACTCGTCTTGTTGTCCCACTTTGTTTTTATTTTATCCTTTGGCAAGGACTTTTCTTGCGTCCTCATTATAGACTATATGTACGCCACACAGTCATTGATGCCTACCAATTACGCTTTTCTGGTGACCCTCTTGCCTCTACATAACCATCATTTTTCTCTCTGTAGGGAACCAGGGAGTCTCAACCAATACTCTTCAATTTGCAGATATTGGGGTGCCATCTTGTCATACCCTTGCACTTTGCAAGTAGCACAGCTTGTGTAATGGATACACCAATAAATCAATCCAGATTAAAACAGTTGTGGATTGAAACGACAGATTGTCTGGCAAGCAATCAACCATCCTGAAAAAAAAGTCCAGCGAGCAGGTGCAATGAAAAATAACACCCTTTGAAAACTCCTGCAAGCAATCAACAATCTAAAATTCCTTTAACAAGAGCTTACACCATTGCAAAAAATTGCCCACTCTGATTAATTGTCCATATTACTGGAGGTATCTTCACTGACCTACATGTTTCTATTCTATTGTGGCTCTGTCCCACAGTCCACAGCCTCGCAGGCCCACCAACACCCCTGTGTTATGGCTCCTTTGTTTCACCCAATCACCTCCAGAGGTGCAGCAGGTGCCCAATTTGTAGTCCAGTAGCCCACCAAATTCTCGGTCCAGGTCTATCATAGACATACTTCCACCCGTTGTCCTGTAGGTGGGTTTCAGACTCTTTGCTCCCTCAGGACAACTTCTGATTCCCCCACATACCCGGGTAGTCTAGTTGTAGCCCTCCACATACGTTCTCTCTTGCCACAAAAAAGTATTTCTCCCCTTGCCCTCTCTTTGGTTCCCCCTTGCCATATGACATCTGCCTGGCATGAACTGCACCCTCCCAGTGGCTTGGTGTTTCAGTGGTCCCCTGCCTTGGATATGACAACAGATGTACAATCAGATCCATCCTGGTCAATGCCTGAAATATCCCAAAACTAATTCTCATGCCAACTGAGTGATCCGGGATTACAAAGTCTGGAGGGAGGCTGTGGGTTGGTAATATTTAAGATCACCATTCATCAATGCGGGCATAGTTGCTTCATCTCCTTTTGGTCTGCAGACACTCCAGAAGGTTTTCTTGTGATGCTAGAAATAGAGAATAAATGAGTATCCTTCAATTGCCAACATTTGAAAGTCCCCAAATCCCAAAAACGTGACCACGTAAAACAAAATTGTGAAGCAGATTTGGAGCCCCAAAAGTCTGCATTAGACAACTCACATCCAGTCTACTGTCTTTCAATTCAAACCCCATAAATGGCTGCTCTGCTGCAGTCTATGTTGTCTCTGACCCCCTCTGGGTCCTGGCATCCCCTCCATAAACCGGTACACAGTCAAAATATCGAGTTTTAAATTTCGACCTACCAAAATATCGTGTTTGAAATTTCAAAGGTGCAGAATATCGATGTCAAGAATATTGTTGAACAGAATATCGACCCTAAGGTAAGTAATATCTAAATTCTTTATATCGATGTAAGTAATATCGAAGTTAGTAATATCGATACCATATATATCGATGTAACTAATTTCGATGACACTAATATCGATATTTGTATTATTTTTTTGTTTTTTATTATGTATGTGTTATATGTTTTACTTAAGTATTTAAAATTATTTATATTATATGTGTATGAATTTTATATTTTAATAAATGTATTTATAAGTAAATTATATGTTTTAGTACCGGAGCGGGTTGTGGGTTTATAGGGGAATAGGGTGGGAGTAATTTAATTGTAATTAATACAATATTTTTTTATGTATAATTTATTTTGTAATTAATTATTAATTGGCAATTAATTATTTTAATTGCTAAATTAATTATATAATTGGTAATGAATGTTAATTTTAATTAAATGTTATGTTTTAGTACCCGAGCGGGTTGTGGGTTTATAAGGGAATAGCGTGGGAAGTAATTTAATTGTAAACATTAAAATATTTATTTATGTATAATTTATTTTTTAATTCATTATTAATTGGCAATTAAATATTTTAATTGATAAATTAATGATATAATTGATAATTAATGTTAATTTTATTTAAATGTTAAGTTTTAGTACCGGAGCGGGTTGTGGGTTTATAGGGGAATAGGGTGGGAAGTAATTTAATTGTAATCAATAAAATATTTTTTATATATAATTTATTTTGTAATTAATTATTAATTGGCAAATAATTATTTTAATTGATAAATTAATTATTTAATTGGTAATTAATGTTAAGTTAATTAAATGTTATGTTTTAGTACCTGAGCATGTTGTGGGTTTATAGGGGTATTGGGTGGAAAGTACTGTTATAGTAAATATTTAATTATTTATACATTTTTTGTTTTGAAAAATTAATGTATTAAATAATTATTCATTGGTAATTAATTATTTTAATAGATATTTATTTTTCAAATTGTCAATTAATATTTGTAATTTGTAAATATTTTTTAAGAATTAGAAAAATTAATTAAATAATTGTTGAACAATTTTTTTAAATATTAAATTGTATAATGTATTTTAATTTTTAATATTGATTTAAATTTAAATAATATGTTATTGTTATGATACATAATTTATTCTTTAATATTTCTTATTTGGTGAGTAATATTTAATAATTATTATTTATTGGTGTTTGTTGTTACTTTATTGTCAATTAATTATTCAAATGTAATTGGTTTTATTAATTACTAATTGTTTTTTATTGATGTGAATGTATTTGAAAAATTAATTATACATTATTTCAAATATAAACATTATTTAGAAGTATGTTAAAATAAAAATCTATGTTATTAAACGCTTTCCCTACGGTTGCACCCTTTGGAGTTGGAATAGTAATTTTTCCCCCTACGCTATCCAAAGCTTTCCCTACTGTTGAACCCTTTGGAGTTGGAATAGTAATTTTTCCCCCTACCCTATCCAAAGCTTTCCCTACTGTTGCACTCTCTGGAGTGGGAATAGTAATTTTACCCCCTACACTATCCAACGCATACCCTACTGTTGCACTCATTGGAGTGGGAATACTCATTTTTACCTACCCGCTATCCAACCCTTTCCCTACCGTTGCACTCACTGGAGTGGGAATAGTAATTTTTACCCACCCGCTATCCAACACTTTCCCTACTGTTGCACTCTCTGGAGTGGGAATAGTAATTTTACCTCCTACACTATCCAACACTTTTCCTACTGTTGCACCCACTGGAGTGGGAATAGTAATTTTTACCCGTACGCTATCCAACGCTTTCCCTACTGTTGCACTCACTGGAGTGGGAATAGTAATTTTTACCCACCCGCTATCCAACGCTTTCCCTACTGTTGCACTCTCTGGAGTTGGAATAGTAATTTATACTCTTACGCTATCCAACGCTTTCCCTACCGTTGCACTCACTGGAGTGGGAATAGTAATTTTTACCCAGCTGCTATCCAACGCTTTCCCTACTGTTGTACTCTCTGGAGTGGGAATAGTTATTTTTACCCACCCGCTATCCAATGTTTTCTCTACTGTTGCACTCTCTGGAGTGTGAATAGTATTTATTCTCCCTACACTATCCAATGCTTTCCCTACTGTTGCACCCTTTGGAGTTGGAATAATAATTTTTACCCTTACGATATCCAAAGCTTTCCCTAATGTTGCACTCATTGGAGTGGGAATAGTAATTTTTACCTACCCACTATCCAACACTTTCCCTACTGTTGCAACCACTGGAGTGGGAATAGTAATTTTTACCCGTACGCTATCCAACGCTTTCCCTACTGTTGCACTCACTGGAGTGGGAATAGTAATTTTACCCACCCGCTATCCAACGCTTTCCCTACTGTTGCACTCTCTGGAGTGCGAATAGTAATTTTACCCCCTACACTATCCAACGCTTTCCCTACTGTTGCACCCTTTGGAGTTGGAATAGTAATTTTTACCCTTACGCTATCCAACGCTTTCCCTAATGTTGCATTCATTGGAGTGGGAATAGTAATTTTTACCTATTTGCTATCCAACACTTTCCCTACTGTTGCACCCTATGGAGTTTGAATAGTAATTTTTAGCCTTACGCTATCCAATATAATTTATATTTATTTATGTATTTTATAATATTTTTATTATGTTACATAATGTTGTGTGGTTGAGTGCGCTGTTTAATTAATTTTTTTAAATATTGAAATCATATTTCATTGTTTTTATGTATTAATTATAAATATTTATTATTAATTATGTTATTATTTTCTGAGTGTTGATGTATTTGTAATTTATATTATTTGTTAATAATTTTAAATGAATTTAAAAAAAATATATTATTATTAATTAAATATATATTACATATTGTATGTTTAATTTTAACTAAATGTTTAACATTAAATATGTATTATTTATTCATTTTAAACATTCTAAAATATTTTCACATAACTTTAAATTATATAAAAGTATTATTTACTTTATATTTCTGTTTTTTAATAACAAAAACCCCCGATATTTTTAATTACGATATTTTTAACATCGATATTTTAGTTTCAACATTTTTGTACTTACCATGTTGTACATAGGGTGTCGATATACTTGCCTTCAATATTCCAGCGTCGATATTTTGTCTGTCGATATCCTGTCTCTCGATATTCTGTCAGAGATTCCCATAAACCATTACGGGCGCTTATCCCTGAAGGGCTCTTTATTCCCTCTCATGCCCTGCCTTCATGTTACTGCTCTTCTGGTTTTCTTCTTTTGATACCCTTCTTCTTCTGGTGTTTTTTTTTTGTCTGGTGCAGTCTGACCTATTATGTTGTTTTACAGCCAGTTTGGAACAAGTGCACACTAAGAAGGTATGGCTGGAGCTCTGCATCTTGAGTCAATTAGCTCCAGTGTTAACTCATCTGCTGGTGCTCATGCCTTTTAGGAACCCCAAGGAGGGTGAGCACCAAAGTCTTCTTTGATTGGTAGTGCCAAGCCCTCAGCAGAGGTTTGGTTGGGTATGAGGTCAGATCACATGGAGGGCAACACTTGCTGAGCGCTTTTGCCCTGGCGACCAAGCAAGTTTACCTCAACAGTTGCAGTGTGGCTGACAATTATAAGCACAACAATTGTTGTTTCACTGATCTTTTTGTCCAAATGTAATTTTACGTTGCGTGGTGAATGCAATGCGGTAGCAAATTTACTCAGTCAGCAGAATAAATCATACTTTCCAGCAACAATTGGCTAATTTCTAGGTGCTTTGCCTTAATATCCATATATTCAAGAACTGCTAACTTTCACAATTAATTGTAATGAAGTAAATTGGACACCTACATACTTTTCTTAGGCAGAAAGAAGCAATGCCATAATTTTTTTGCATTGTGCAGTATTATAACATCTGAGTAGAGCACAGGTAAAAGTTTAAATAAAGAACATGAGCTATTGCACTTTGTCTTCATATAAACCTCACATGGTTGGTAGGGTGTTATGTGGGGACCTGATGATTTCTAAGAGATGCTAGTGGCAGAGGAGGTGGAGGTTGGGGGGGGCAGGTATGTTGAAAGAGAAGGAAGGGGCTACAGGGGGAGTGCAAAATAATTTTTCAAAACGCCTGAACAGAGATGATTCAAAAAGGGTCAACAGGTAGTGTTCCAAAAGTGATACACAAGACATCCTCTCCAAGTGAGTTTAAAGAATGGGGAAGCACCCTTTTTCTGTTGATGCTTCCTCAAATAACAACTGGACATTGTTCCAGCCCAAATACTAGACCATTTCTACAGTTAACCTTGATCCTCCTACCACTATGGTTCTGATGTATAGCGTGCGTCCTCATCCTGATCCGCATGTATATTCATGACGAGACCTGCTCACGCAAGAGCAGTAGCATGAGTCAAGTTGGAATCTTCATTAAATAACTTAACATCTCTCGCCTTCCTCAATAATCCTGCCATTTACAACTGGTTCAGTCCTGACAGGAGCAAAGAGCAGCTCTATTCCTCTCTCACTTGTAAGAATAATAGTAGAATTCAGCTTTCTCAGGGAGGGAGGAGGCAAGCACCAGCCTTCTCTCAGTGAGAAACTCCCTTGATACTTTATCTGATTGAAGGTGGAAAGGACCTTAGCCAAAAAGGGAAGCTGTCACTTGTGAGCACTACAGCCAGTTTCTGTTGCTTGCATTGTTCATGCTGCTTTCAGTGGAACTGGAATGGGGTAGCAGGCAGGCATAATAGTTACCAATCCTTGCCATAATGTGAGCATTCTTGTTACTCCTGGCACTCTAGTACCATGTCTATGCCATATTGTGGGTCCTTGTGCCTTTCTGGATGTCCCTGGCATTATAGTGGCCTATCCTTGACCTTCTGAGAGCATTCTGGGTAACATTCTGCCTATCCCTAATATAATTGTGGCCATCCTAAACATACTGTGGGCCTTCTTGCTATCTTTAGCAAAGGTGCGGCCCATCATTCACAAATTGTTGTCATTTTCAACATCATTTTGACTATATGTTGTATGGTAGTTTGCAAAAGAGGCCGCCTTTGTCTTACTGTGTCCCTCCCATCACAGTTATCTGGCTATACAATGTGTATGTATCTATATGGTATTTCCGTTGCGCAAACCTAGCCAAAAAGGCAGCAGAGTGCTGTACATGGTTAGGACAAGCATAAAGTCAAGTTGTTGAGTGGCAAAGTGAGCAACGGACCCACATCTGGGCATACCCTGCCAACTTAGGGCAAACAAAGCAAAACCAAAGGGGATGATGGATGAAGTGTTGAACAATGCAAGCACTTGCCCCAGTCAACTGATCTGAGTTTAATCCATCATCATTCTTTAGCTCACTCCGCCAACCCAGTTCAGACATGGCCATATGCAAATCAGTCTCACCCTGTGCCTCATGGGAACAGTCCAGCCCGAACTGGCAACCCAAGTCTTCCCTGGACCAGAAACAAGAATCCTGGGTTCAGTTTCCAGTGGCAAAGTGAGCCAGGGATCCATGTCTGGGTATGGCCAGATTACGTGTATCATAGTAACACACGAGTAATGGATTATTTTGTTCACAGAACACTGCCCCTGAAGAACGAACCGGTGTGTTCCGAAATGCATTGGGCCAGTCTCAACATATCTTTATATTGAGAATCTGATAAACGCCAAAAGATGAAATAGACATAACTTATAACCAATTACAGCAATGTTATACAGTGGATTTATGTATTGTAGTGAATTATGCATCAACATGTGAAAATTGAACATATTAATGCAAAGTGAAAGATTGAAATATGAAATGATAAAACCTTAAGAAAAATGTTCACGTTTTGGTTTTGTGTGTCATGATCATTTTATTCAAAGTGACTGTGAGAAATATTTAAAGCTAAGTGAACTTTTGTTCATTAGGTACAGTGCACACTACATTCAGGGTAGCTCCTGTTTTGTTTTGTTAGTTAGTTTCAGTGTGAAGCCAACACACTGTAGTAGTGTAGCACCCTTGTTAAAAATTTGATCAAAAGAGTTCCAGTAGAATACAGAGTGCACCTCATTCCCATAAGGATCTCTTCCCTTGCTCACTTTGCCACTTGATTCAAGCTAGCCTGGCTGATGATGGCTGATTTGCCAGAAACCGGTCCCAGGATGCCTCACTTTGCCACTGTATTCAAGCTAGCCTGGCTGATGACGGCTGATTAGCCAGAATCCAGTCCCAGGATGCTTGTTTCCGGTCCAGGGAAGACATGGCTTGGCAGTTTGGGCTGGACTGTTCCCATGAGGCACAGGGTCAGACTGATTTGCATATGGCCATGTCTGAACTGGGGTGGCGGAGTGAGCTAAAGAATGATGATGGATTAAACCCAGATAAGTTGACTGGGGGTGAGTGCTTGCATTGTTCAACACTCCGACAATCATCCCCTTTGGTTTTGCTCTGTTCGCCCTAAGTTGGCAGGGTATGCTCAAACGTGGGTCCCTTGCTCACTTTGCCACTGAATTCAAGCTAGCCTGGCTGATGACGGCTGATTAGCCAGAAACCGGTCCCAGGATGCTTGTTTCTGGTCCAGGGAAGACATGGCCTGGCAATTCAGGCTGTACTGTTCCCACGAGGCACAGGGTCAGACTGATTTGCATATGGCCATGTCTGAACTGGAGTGGCAGAGTGAGCTAAAGAATGATGATGGATTAAACCCAGGTCAGTTGACTGGGGGTGGGTGCTTGCAATGTTTAACACTCCGTCCATCATCCCCTTTGGTTTGGCCTTCTTCGCCCTAGGTTGGCAGGGTATGCCCAGATGTGGGTCCCTTGCTCACTTTGCCACTGGATTCAAGCTAGCCTTGCTGATGATGGCTGATTAGCCAGAAACCGGTCCCAGGATGCTTGTTTCTGGTCCAGGGAAAACATGGATTGGCAGTTCAGGCTGGACTGTTCCCATGAGGCACAGGGTCAGACTGATTTGCATATGGCCATGTCTGAACTGGGGTGGCGGAGTGAGCTAAAGAATGATGATGGATTAAACCCAGATCAGTTAACTGGGGGTTAGTGCTAGCAATGTTCAACACTCCGTCCATCATCCCCTTTGGTTTTGCTTTGTTCTCCCTAAGTTGGCAGGGTATGCCCAGACGTGGGTCCCTTGCTCACTTTGCCACTGGATTCAAGCTAGCCTGGCTGATGACGGCTGATTAGCCAGAAACCGGTCCCAGGATGCTTGTTTCCGGTCCAGGGCTGGACTTTTCCCATGAGGCACAGCGTCAGACTGATTTGCATATGGCCATGTCTGAACTGGGGTGGCGGAGTGAGCTAAAGCATGATGATGGATTAAACCCAGATCAGTTGACTGGGGGTGAGTGCTTGCAATGTTCAACATTCCGTCCATCATCCCCTTTGGTTTGGCTTTGTTCGCCATAAGTTGGCAGGGTAGGCCCAGATGTAGGTCCCTTGCTCACTTTGCCACTGGATTCAAGCTAGCCTGGCTGATGGCAGCTGATTAGACAGAAACCGGTCCCAGGATGCTTGTTTCCAGTCCAGGGAAGACATGGCTTGGCAGTTCGGGTTGTACTGTTCCCATGAGGCACAGGGTCAGACTGATTTGCATATGGCCATGTCTGAACTGGGGTGGCAGAGTGAGTTAAAGAATGATGATGGATTAAACCCAGAAAAGGTGACTGGGTGTGAGTGCTTGCAATGTTCAACACTCCGTCCATCATCCCCTTTGGTTTTGCTTTGTTCGCTTGAAGTTGGCAGTTGTTAGACCTGACATCATTGGCTTGAGTCTCTCCTCCATTTTTTCTG
Organism: Lissotriton vulgaris; assembly: GCF_964263255.1. Lineage (NCBI taxonomy): Eukaryota > Metazoa > Chordata > Amphibia > Caudata > Salamandridae > Lissotriton > Lissotriton vulgaris. The sequence goes on along the minus strand of NC_141698.1, from coordinate 153,855,215 downwards.
TTCGCCTCCACTGTTTTTCGATGTTTTGCTGGTATATGCTTTGGGCGCCGTGCCACTGCTGATCAGTGCCACAGCGCAAGTGCTCCCTATGTTAAATTGATGTATCGATTGTATCCATGTTTGGCTTATTTGGTTTACTGTCAGTCCCTAGTCTAGTGCACCAGGAGTGCCGGGGCTTGTAAATACAAATGCCGCTCGTGGGCTTGCAGCACGTGTTGTGCCACCCACAAGAGCGGCCTCGTAAAAGAATGTCTACGGGTCGGTCATTGCGAGACCCACGTGCAGCCTAGTGCTGTCACGCAGGCTGCGCAAGTATACCTTCTTGCCAGCCCCTCAAACCTTCCCTTGACTTCATGTTAGTCACCCCTATGGTAGGCCCACGGGCAGGGTGCATTGTAGGTATAAGGTAGGACACGCCTGACCAAGTTGGCATGTCCTAATAGTGAATTACAGCCATCTTCGTTCTTCACTATTGCGAGGTAGCCTGCTCTCCATTAGTTAGAATGGGCCGCCGGGATTATTAATGCCATGATCCTAGCTGGCTCGGGGAGCATGGTGCAATGTCGAGTTTGGTATCCCTGAACTCGGGGTTTAATTACGCATCCGTTGGTGAGGATGGTTTTTGGACTCTGGGTTTGAAAATAGCACTTTTAGAAAGTGTCTATTTTCTTGTCTAACCATATCTGGTTTCTGCTGGTCTTGCGTGTGTGTGACAGGAGCTGGGTGGCTCCACAGGTCTGGATTAGTCCGTGTGGGATGAGTGGGACATTTACGTGAGAGTAGGGGGAGAGTAGTTGCTGATAGCCTGCCCTGCCTGATACAATGCTGGCTCCACCTCCTGACAAGCGGCTGATGGCTCTGTGCCTGCCATGGACGATCCTAGCCCCACCTCCTGCCAGGAGGCCGATAGTTCTGCTCCGGCCAGTGTCAATGCTGGCTCCACCTCCTGCTGGGCGTCTTAGGACCCAGCCCTGCGCAATGAATAGGCCAGGTGCTTCTGCCTGGCTCCCCCCACAACAGGCCCAGGATGTTGGGAAATTCCCCTGCATGGACAAAGGGATCAAAGCCGAAAAGGGGTATAAGAGAAGGACTCCTGAACCAAGAATTTAGATCACTTCTGACAAGGAACCCTGTAACCAAGGACAAGAGGCCTGCTGATCTGAGGACTTGCCTACCCCTTCTGCCAGTGTGCTGTTTGCTGGGGGGAATCCTGCAGTGCTTCTTTATTTTTGCCAAGGAACCAGGAGAGAGAAACTGTGTGTGTACTCTCACGCTTGCTAAGAAAATCTCCAAGGACTGGAAGAGTGCCAGTCTCCTGTTGAAGTCACAGGGCTAAAGGACTTCACCTGCTTAAAAGTGCTACTTGCTGGAACCTGTGAATCCAGCACCTCTGAAAGAGCCAGCAATCTCGACGTCGACGGACGTCGCCGAATCCAGCTCGACGTAGTGGGTAACGGCCCCAGTGTCCCGCTTCCTCGACGACCGGCCGCCGGGCCCGAACGACGCCAGCAGCAACGCCAGTGAGTGGGAGTACGGCTCCAGCTCCAAGGGACCTCGTGTCTGCACCGCTGCTGATCGCATCGCCCTCGTGCCCTCTCGACGCCGTGAGCGCTGCTCACACTTTGCAACCGCATCATCGACAACGACGCCTGCTGAGGCCTGATCGACACCGAAGACGCGACGCCGGATTGCTCGACGCCGCTGATCATCGTGTGCTTCATTTTCCGAAGGTACTGTGTTGTTGGGGGTCCGTGTGACTCCAGGCTCGACGTAGCGCTCCTCGCGGTCGACGCCGAACCTTTGGATTAACTTTGCCTCGACGTCGTGTAGCTCCCGTGTGGGTTACCTTGTTGCTAAGAACTGTGTTTCCAAGAAGAAGATTTGATTGATACTAAAGACTTTGTGCTAAAGAAGAAACTACCTTTGAACTATCCTTTTTCCTTCCCAACGTATTTATTCAGATTGTGTACAGTTTTGTCGTTATTTTGGTCTTGTGCTAAGCCTTATATAAAAATACTTATTTTTATAATACTACTGTGCCGTGTCCATTTGTAGTGTATTCACGTTATTACTGTATGTGGTCATAAATGCTTATCGCACAGCCTCCGAGATAAGCCTATCTGCTCTGCCAAGCTACCGAGGGGGTGAGCAGGGGTTATCAAAGGGTGTGATCCCCTTGCCCTGACTAGAAAAGGTGTGTCCTTATTTGTCAGAAGTGTATACCTCTGCCAACTAGAGACAGCCGGTATGCCCAGACGTGGGTCCCTTGCTCACGTTGCCACTGGATTCAAGCTAGCCTGGCTGATGACAGCTGATTAGCCATAAACCAGTCCCAGGATGCTTGTTTCCGGTCCAGGGAAGACATGGCTTGGCAGTTTGGGCTGGACTGTTCCCATGAGGCACAGGGTCAGACTGATTTGCATATGGCCATGTATGAACTGGGTTGGCAGAGTGAGCTAAAGAATGATGATGGATTAAACCTAGATCAATTGACTGGGGGTGAGTGCTTGCAATGTTCAAAATATCAATAGAGAAGGATCACTTGTCCTGCGTAACCAGGGTAGGCAGGTTTCATTCCGGCTAGTCCCAATTAAAAAACCCTCATGCACGTGTAGAATTGGTAACTGAAGCGGTATATCTTGATTCTCCGCTGTTCTTAACACGTGTCTGCATAATCATAAGGTTTAGTGGTCATGCATCCTCCGCCTGGAGGTTTTACCCTTGGTTAAAAACAGTAGTGATCAATGATGTGATAGTGAAAGTGTAGAGTGAATATTAAAAATCTCTTCTTACCAGAATAATTACTTTATTCGTTCTGGATTTGAGAAAAAATAAAAATAAAAAATAGTTGTGTGAATTAGAGAAATTAGGGCTCTCGCACACTTAGTTTAGTGAATGTTAAAGGTCGACATGTTTCAGCCCTTAGGTGCCAGTGAGGTCAAGTGGGCTTTCTTCAGGACCGAAGTGCTAGTTGTGTAGAGACCTCGGGCGTCTCTGTGAGTGTTGGGCAAATAGGTATATCATTGATTGCCTATTTTCAGATCTCAAAGGAGTTGATATGTAATTCTGCTCCTTTCAGGTCGCTGGGTACCTGTAAAAAATCACATAAAAACATGAGGTATAGGGGAGTGGGCTTTACATTGGATTAGTGCACTGGTACTGTTTACCAGGAACATTCAAACGCTATTACTGCGAAGCAACTAAAAGATGGCAATACTTCAATTAACCACACACAGACTATGGTCAAGCTCAACTTTCCCAGGATAGGGACATTCTATTCAGTATGGCAAGATTTCTCTACTCATTCTGTGATCACAACAAATTCGATACTGGTAAGTCTAGTGGTATGGTGTCAATTAATTGTGTGCCGTGAAGCACAGTGTGTCATTCATGACACAAATAAACAAAATTGCAAACATAGCCTCGATTTGCCGGTACTATGATAATCAATGTTCGTTTGCACTTAATTGTCACTCACGCGATGTTACCACGTACCTGCGTGTGACATTAATTTTGCCTCATCGGTGTCATTCATGACGCAAATCAACAAAATTGTAAACATAGCCTTGATTTGCCGGTATTATGATAGTCAATATTTGTTTGCACTTAATTGTCACTCACGCGATGTTACCACGTCCCTGCGTGTGACGTTAATTATGCCTCATTGGGGTCCCGGTGGGTCAGAGAGGCCTACTAGAAATAACAATACAGTTTCAGGGTCTAAAAGGTTAGTGGAATACGTTACGGTTTTGTTGCAGCGTTTGTTCTCTCCTCGTGCTACCTGCGGTCTCACTCGGCACGACTTGTGCTGACTCTATCACTCTGGGCCCGGGATCGTGTAGGCTCTTCTGGGTGGCTTAATAACTGACATGGCTGTGTAACTATCGAAGACAGACCCTTCTCAAGTAATTTAGTCTGTTCTCTTTGTTCTAATCACCAAATAATTATGTATTTGATTTAAATGTTAAGGCAGAAATTCATTAGGACTTTTGGGGGGATGGTTTAGCTCTAGTTTTTTCATCACTACATATTGGGTGTTTAGCTGAAGTTACAACCCTCACTTTGGCCACATGTTTATAAATTATATCTCAAGGACACAGAACGATAGCCAACGTGTTTTGCTGAAGTTGGAACCCTCACTTTGGCCACGTGTTTTTAAATTATATTTAAAAAATACAGAGCGATAGCCAACTTAAGGGATTGGATCATTGGATCTATTTGCCAGGCGATCTCTCTGTTGGCAATGACTAGTGGGTGCGAAGTAACACAAAGGTGGAGCTAAGCTGACGTTAAAGTTGAATTAAGTTAGAGGGATGTCAGCTATTTGTATATATTCCCCCACGGAATATTGTCATTTAATCCACCTGTGTCAGTCTGCAGTCTATGTACCCACCTCTGTTCCTTCTCAAAGAGGATTCTTTCTGCATTGTGATCCTTATTGCTTAGGGTTTCTAAGATTACCCAATTCAGATCCTCAGTCGTGTGTCCTGCTTCAAGGTAATGGTTCAACATCTTGGTGGTATTTTTCTTACATTTGACATTGCTGCGATGCTCGCAGATGCGCTGTTTCACCTTTCTACATGTCATACCTTGTAGCACTTCTTGCATGGACACGTGATAATATCGATCACGTGACTGGTGTTACAATTTGTGTGGTTTATAAGTTTCCATTCAAAGTCAGGTAGCAGTTGTATCTCCTTCGTAGTCTTTGTCAGTGGGCATACTGAGCAAGCCCCGCACGGGAAGTGTCTAGTGACAGGAAGGAGGTCCCCTAGGTGGCTGGTTCCAGTTGTGGTTTTCTTTGGAGGTGGTCTCGTGTGGACCAAAATATCTTTTAGATTTCGGGTCCTTTTATTAGCAAACCTTGGTTTTGGCCATTTTTTATTCGCTGAAGTAAGGATTCCCCAGTTTTTATTGATGATCTTCTTTACATTGTTGCTTGCTGGTCCATATGTGGTGACACATGTCATCAGGTCTGGTTCAGGCACCCTCTGTATGGGTTCTAAAAGGCTTTCTCTGTTCTGTTTTTTTGCCCTCTTCTTACATTTGTCGATTACTCTTTGGGGGTAGTCTCTTTCCTTCAGTTTGCCACATAGTTCGTCTGCTTGTTTTTTGTACTCTGTGGTTTTACTGCAATTCCTGCGTAGGCTTAAGAACTGACTATAAGGGAGATTCTCCCTGAGTGGGCGGGGATGAAAACTCTGGTATGACAGTAGACTGTTCTTGGATGTCGGTTTATAGTACGTTTTTGTTTGTAGGGTTTGGTTCTCGGCATAGATGGTGATATCAAGGAAGTCAAGTTGGTGCTTGTCTGCTGTGTAGGTGAATTTTAACCATTCGTCCCTTGTGTTGATCCAAGAATGGAAGTTACTTAGACTTTCTATGTCTCCTTCCCAGATTAAGATGATGTCGTCTATATAGCGACGCCAGAACAAAATCTGTTCATGGTATGGATTAATCGGATTGTTGATGTGTTCTGATTCGAAATTGCTCACGTAGAGCCCCGCTACGCTTGGAGCAAATGTGCTTCCCATTGATGTACCATGGCATTGTTGATACATGGTATAATTGTACTGAAAGTAATTTTCTGTAAGGGCTATTTTACAACATTCAAGTACAAAGTGTCTCGGGGTTTTGTAATCCCAATCGCTGTTGAAGATGATGGTTTCTAAAGTGTCCAGAGTCTTTTGTTGGGGGAGGCTTGTGTAAAGACTCTCAACATCAAGCCCCACCAAAATCATGTTTTCCTCTGAGTAATTGAAGTCTTGTAGGAGATTCAGAAGATCCCTCGTATCTTTTACATAGGTGGGAGTTTTTTGCGTCAAAGGCTTCAGGTATTGGTCTGCAAATTGCGATAATGGTTCTAATACCGAGCCAATCCCAGAAACGATGGGCCTTCCTGGGGGTGGGTTGCGTGCTTTATGGGTCTTGGGCAGAGAGCAAAAATAAGGCGTTCTAGGATTGTTGGTTTCTAGAAATTCCACTTCCTTCTTCGAGATCCAATTATTTGTTTCTGCCTCTATTACCATCAGAGCGATGGTTCTCTGTAGTCTTGGTGTGGGATCTGTGTTAATGGCCTTATAAAACTTTTGGTCTGAAAGTAAATCCAAACATTGTTGGTTGTAGCCTTCCTTTGAGAGAAGGACTATCCCTCCCCCTTTATCTGCTTGCTTTATGATGAGCTCACCATCATTCCTCAATTCGTCTAGAGCTTTTTGCTCTGCTTTAGATACATTTTGGAATGGTTTTTTTGTATTGTCTTTCAAACCGTCTATCTCTTTTATGATAGCCTGCTGAAAGGTGAGTATCTCTATTGGGACTTGCGAATTCATTGGGCAGAAGTTTGATTTTTTCCGTAGGGAAGTGTCTCCATCAGGAGTTGGTGGTGCTTGGTTGTTGAAAAATGCTTTTAATTTCAATTTTCTACAGAATTCGGCAATCTCACATTTGGTTTTGAAAATGTCTACATTGGGTGTTGGAACATATCCAAGGCCCCTGTTTAGTATCCGTTCTTGGTCTTCTGTCAGAACTTTGTTTGTTAGATTAACTACGAGGGCATTGTGCTTGTCCCTGGTTTTGCTCTGGTCATGCTCCGGGTGTGTACTTGTGGCTGGTCCTGCCAAGTTACTCCTTTTAGTCTCGATCTTTGATTCGTTTGGCCTCTCCCTAAATAAGGCGGCCTTTGTTGGTAATTTCCTCCCATAGGTTGTTGCATTTGGAGACTCATTGGTCGTGGTCCTTGAAAATAGGGGTCAACCCATCCTTGAAAATGGGATTGAAGGGGTGAAATGGTATTCCCTGTGGGTTTACAGGGTAATTTGGGGTGTGCCAATAGTTGCGACCACGTCGGTTCCCCCTCCTATTTCGATTTCTTCCTCTCGGATTGTTGGGGAATTCATCCCCGCTCCAATCGGATCCATCTGTTGACGGTACACTGTTGGAACTGTAGTTGGAGGTATTGTCATTGGGGTTATAATCCTTGTGGCTCTAGGGATGTATACGTTCAAGGGAGAATTTTTTTAGCTCTTTACTTAATTTTTGTAATTTTGTTTGTGTAAGATATTCTTGAGTTTCACTCATCTCCTTATTAATCTCATCCAACCTTTTCTTATATACAGTGACATAGACCATGTTATTCAGTTTAGTCTCGATAATTTGGATCTTTATTGTAAGTTCATCAGTAATCTTGGTGGCTGTTTTTATTATTAGGACTAGGTAGTCACGCGTACATTTCCACGATATTGCTGACCAATCTTTGCGGAAGGCAAGGTTTTTCAGAAAGCTTTGCGGTGCATTCGTCACCCAAAGTCCCTTGGGTGCCGCATTAACCCTTAGATATTCGGTCATGATTATCCCATGGACGGCTGTCCTGACTTGTTCCTTTTTAAGTTCCGAAAGTTCGTTCCATTCATTACTGTTTGCCAAAGTCTGGGAAAGGTCCCTGTCCAGTAGTAATGGTGGTTGGGCAAGTATTGCAAGTGATCCTTCTCTATTGATATTTTGATATTGAACTAAGGAAACTGAATGGATCACGTTTTCCTTCTCCCCCTATTCTGATTTTTTGCTTGCAATGTTCAACACTCCGCCCATCATCCCCTTTGGTTTTGCTTTGTTTGCCCTCAGTTGGCAGGGAATGCCGAGACGTGGGTCCCTTGCTCACGTTGCCACTGGATTCAAGCTAGCCTGGCTGATGACGGCTGATTAGCCAGAAACTGGTCCCAGGATGCTTGTTTCCAGTCCAGGGAAGACATGGCTTGGCAGTTCGGACTGGACTGTTCCCACAAGGCACAGGGTCAGACTGATTTGCATATGGCCATGTCTGAACTGGGTTGGCGGAGTGAGCTAAAGAATGATGATGGATTAAACCTAAATCAGTTGACTGGGGGTGAGTGCTTGCAATGTTCAACACTCCATCCATCATCCCCTTTGGTTTTGCTTTGTTTGCCCTCAGTTAGCAGGGTATGCCCAGACGTGGGTCCCTTGATCACGTTGCCACTGGATTCAAGCTAGCCTGGCTGATGACGGCTGATTAGCCAGAAACCGGTCCCAGGATGCTTGTTTCCAGTCCAGGGAAGACATGGCTTGGCAGTTCGGACTGGACTGTTCCCACGAGGCACAGGGTCAGACTGATTTGCATATGGCTAGGTCTTCACTGGTGTGGCGGAGTGAGCTAAAGAGTGATGATGGATTAAATCCAGATCTGTTGACTGGGGGTGAGTGCTTTCAATGTTCAACACTCCGTCCATCATCCCCTTTGGTTTTGCTTTGTTCGCCCTAAGTTGGCAGGGTATGCCCAGACGTGGGTCCCTTGCTTACTTTGCCACCGGATTCAAGCTAGCCTGGCTGATGACGGCTGATTAGTCAGAAACCGGTCCCAGGGTGCTGGTTTCCGGTCCAGGGAAACATGGCTTGGCAGTTCGGGCTGGACTGTTCCCACGAGGCACAGGGTCAGACTGATTTGTATATGGCCATGTATGAACTGGAGTGGCAGAGTGAGCTAAAGAATGATGCTAGATTAAACCCAGATCAGTTGACTGGGGGTGAGTGCTTGCAATGTTCAACACTCCGTCCATCATCTCCTTTGGTTTTGCTCAGCTCTTCTTGTTAAACTATTACTGCCACACAATACTGAAAGGTAATGCAATGTAGTACTGATGGCTGATTGTGTATGATACAAATGCTGTTAATAAATCAATAAATAAAAATCCAATCTACAAATACAACCCAGGGTGGGCTTCAGTCTATGAATCATCTTAGTGAGGGCAATGAGCTTATTATGGCAATATATTGTAAATGGAATGAAAAGTTAATTTTGTATAGCACATTTATTTTCTGAACTTTAAGCCATTTCTTGGGCCGCATAGGTACGTAGATACTTCATGAAAACTAGGGGGCATATCCACAAGGAAATAGAGCAGAACGACGCGGCGGCAAATTTTGCAGCACCATGCTGCATCATTTAAAAAACGAAGGGGTGTGCCATATTTACAACAATACGGCACACTCCAATGTTTTTCCTTGCGCTGGCGATAAAATATAACTGCCTAGCGCCAACACAGACCCTTTTGCACCACAGTGCCATAGTGCCTGCCTTGCAGGGAATGATTGTTTATGTGCAGAAAGGTGTACCTTCCCGCACATACGCAATCAATAATGGTGATTTGTTACTTCTATGTGTGCTGCATTGTGCAGCACACAGAAATAGCAAATCGCCATTATTGAATGTTTGTTTATGTTCATTAAAGGCAGAATGCAGCACATCCAGAAAAAGCAAAATTGAGTAGAAATAAAACTATTTTCCTTGTTACGCCAATTAACGCCTGTTCTTCCAATGACGTTCGTATTTAGTGCTGTCTCAGATTTACAGATCCTTGTAAATCTGGGGCAGTGTCAAAAAGCAATGGGTGTTGTGGTAGAACACCCACAGCAACACCCATTGCACGCGCCTTTCACTCAGAAAACTGCGGGAAGGGTAACGTATTTAAAAGCGACGTTAAGCCACACAAAGTGGCTTAACGCCACTTTTAAATATGGTGCAGAGCATTGCGCTACTGGAACACTGTAAAAAGTGAAGGTGGAGCTTTCCCTTTGTAAATATGGCCCTAGGTATTCGTCAATCCTTTACTCCAGTGTGTGGTCTTATTAATAATCAAAGGAAATCAACATAACAACTGTATGTGTACCCACACCATAAAGTGTTGCAATTTACGTATAAACCCGCTGTTTGTTTATGCCATTAGGGGCATATTTCTTTCCATATTTTACACATTTGTGCACGCATCAAATAGATTTGCTCTTGACAAATTGTTCAGATTGCATGGGACTCGTACAACAACCTTAAGATTTGCATAATGACATGTCACACATGATGATCACATGCATTAACACCATGAGTCATGGAACGCGCAGCATTTTGATGTGACTCAGAATATCAGTGGATTACTCAATGACGCTTGTGCTTGTTTTGTTCATGTTGTTCCCAGGCATTGTCAGATGCCTTCCACTGTGCCAAGGGCTGAAGCAGTGGGCGAGCAGCACAAGACTGGATGGTCTCCTTCCTGTCCCACCCCCAGATGGTACAGTTATCATGGTTGGAAGAAGACACACATCTCATTAAGTTCATATTCCAATTACCAGCATCCGGTCAATTTAACAGTGATGAGCCACTTGCATTTAAAATGCTGCTACCATTGCCACTTTTGTCCAGAAAAACATTTTGTCTTCAAACAGAGCGATCAGGCAATTCTTAATCTGTCTCTCCTAATATTGTTCCTGTGTGATCTAAATACCTACAAATGTCGAGCCTTTCGATGGCTTCTTGAAACCAGTGCTTAATTTATAAAAGAACACATGCTAGGGTCCAAAGTTTTTATCAGAAAACCCATCAGCGTTGCTACTCAGTGGCGGCTGGTAGGGACCAGTGGGGGGAAGGGGGTCAGAAAAAATATGAATTATAAAAAAGTAAATTAACCTGCTGGTCGCCGGTCGCCAGCCACCGCCTCTCCTCCGACGCAGGAACAGGAAGCACCCAGGCTTCCAGAATCCCCTAGCCAATTACGACGCTGTTGTCACCGGCATGATAGTGCCGTAGTTCAGCACTCAGACTGGGAGTGGGAGCCTCTGCATGTTCTTCACCCAGGCTGTGCAATACAGCCAGTGGAGAACATGCAAAGTGCGCATGACGTTTTGGCCAGTCCAAGATGGCTGGCCCAACCGTCATGCGCACTTATGGTGCAGTAACCTCTCCTCCTCCTGGCGTCAGGCGAGCCCTGCCCCACACTAACCTGGCTGCGAGCTCAATACTAAAAATGAAATGATAATAATGTTCTGGGGGAGAAGGAAACTCGAGCGGGCGATATTACACTTACCCGCAAGACTGCATCAGTCGTCCCTTGGTCCCTGACGCTGCTGGCCTCCCTGCCACCGCTAGTAACATCCCCCGGCCGCAGAGGGGGAGACCACAGCTCCCAGGCAACACTGCGACTGCCCCGCCCACTGCCACACATCTCGCGCGCCTGGAGTTGCTTAAACAGCCGAGGCTCCTGCTGAGGAGCGGGGAGAAGGTAACTCAAGCGGGCCATTACACTTACCCGCAAGGCTGCATCAGTCGTCCCTGGGTCCCTGGCGCTGCTGGCCTCCATGCCGCCGCTAGCAACATCCCGCGGCCGCAGAGGGGGAGACCACAGCTCCCAGGCAACACTGCGACTGCCCCGCCCACTGCCACGCATCTCACGCGCCCGGAGGTGCTTAAACAGAGGAGGCTCCTGCTGAGGAGGGGGGAGAAGGAAACTCGAGCGGGGGCCATTACAATTACCCGCAAGGCAGCATCAGTCGTCCCTGGATCCCTGACGCTGCTGGCCTCCCTGCCGCCGCTAGCAACATCCCGCGGCCGCAGAGGGGGAGACCACAGCTCCCAGGCAACACTGCGACTGCCCAACCACTGCCACGCATCTTACGCGCCCGGAGGCGCTTAAACAGCGGAGGCTCCTGCTGAGGAGCAGGGAGAAGGAAACTCGAGCGGGGGCCATTACACTTACCCGCAAGGTTGCATCAGTCGTCCCTGGGTCCCTGATGCTGCTGGCCTCCCTGCCGCTGCTAGCAACATCCCGCGGCCGCAGAGGGGGAGACCACAGCTCCCAGGCAACACTGCGACTGCCCCGCCCACTGCCACGCATCTCACGCGCCCAGAGGCGCTTAAACAACGGAGGCTTCTTCCGCGTAATGGGACGAGCAGAGGGTAGAGGGCGGGCCGTCTGTGGCCGTCCGGGGTCGACAGTGGTCGGGCGGGCCACCCCTCTAAGCTCCTACAAAGGTGAGCCAATAAACACCAATATGGGAAAACGCAATAATACTATCACAACCCAGTTCACTAAGGCTCCTTCTGTTATACCTGCCTCAATTGAAAGCATGCTGGAAAACGCTTTTAATTTAGTTTCTACTGAGATAGCTAATAATGAAAGAAGAATGTCTATGGGACTGACGAGTTCATACTTAGAAGCCCCAGAATCCCAACCAGTTTGTACCACCAACATTTTGCCACTTTCCCCAGTGGTTACAATCAACAGAACTGTCTTGCCGGCAATTTCACCCCCTGTATTATCAGAGGACAATAACGTTATCACCATTACTGACTCACAGCAAGATCCCACGGACCTTACTGTCATCCCCTCCTCGGTCCCTAGGGATAAGACACTCGGAGAGAAAAGGAAGAGAGGACCCACTAAACCAACACCAAACAAGAGGAAACAACCACCACGCAGCAAAGGGCAACCGACCCCACAGAGTATGTGTTCTCGTGGAAAAACCACATCTAGTAGGGGTCCTGTAATAGAGACTGTACCCTTAGTTGACATTGATATTGCCACTGCCTCTTTAAGATGTGAGCAAAACTCTGCCTGTACACAGACTGAGCAAACCATGGGAAGCACTTCTCAGGACAAACTAAATGGGAACTTTATTGAAACGATAGTAGACTCAATTTTTACACAAATGAAAAGTCAAATGGATAAACAGTTTAATATGATTTTTAAAAGACTGGACAGACTAGAAAGCCTGTTGAAAAAGGAAGATGTAAAAAGAAAAGGTTCTATTAATATTGACAAGTTAAGGGGAGATCGATTCCTAAAAGATATGGAGACTGTCAACAGGGGCATGATGGGGGAAAGGCCCATTTGTGGTACTTTGAACACTAAGAGTGTAACCAGGGATAGTGATACAGGGAGAAATTAGCCTCTGCCATCACGAGGTACTACTGTGGATAAACCACCTCAGACTGTGTCGCGTGCACTAGTTAGGCAGCTCTGTTCCACCGATGGGGTGGTTGGCGCCCCAACGGGTTCTGCTTCTGGGAAACCGTGGAACACAGAGAACGTTGTTCTTGACAACGGGTTAACCAATGTTACACGGCCTATAAAACAAACCGGCCCTGTCCTTCACCTGCCCCCTGAAGCCTGCCCATTTGTTTTAATTCTAGCTGGAGTCCCCCCTTTGAAAGAAGATCAAAGAGAGTCTTGGGTTCAGTTAAAAAATAAGTCTATTGATTGGCTGCCAAGGTACAAAGGCGTTGGGATGCAGATTTCTAGCGAAATCTTGACAGTACGACGGGTAGACTGGGTTGGCCCCTCGCCCAAAAACATCAACGGGAATTGTATTGTCATGAATTTCAGGCATCTCTCAACTGTCAAATACCTATTAAACAGCAATAACATCAAATTCAGTCCTTTAACCGCTGTGACCTCTCTACCTCTGGGTTACTTCTATAGACCTCCACAGAGACCATTTAACCAGGTGTTCCAAGGGGGCCGGGATACACGGGTCTTCCGTTACTATACTCTGACTGACAGGGGGTTTAGGAGCAAATAGAAACACTGGCGCCTTGACTAAGGGTTTAAGTGAGGGTTTTATTGGGATATAAGTCTTTCTTAGTAGGGGTGCTGCTCGGTCCCTGGAATGAGCTGCGGGATCATAGGGAAAGGTTGCTTGCTCCAGCTTTGCTTCATTCTCCAAGTGACGGCGAATGGTACTGGTGGGCTCCAGAAGGGGGACGTCTCTCCCCGCTGCTCTCCTCAGCTCCGGTGCAGGAAAGAAAGGAAAATCTGATCAGGTGACTGGTATGACCACGGTGCACTAGACAGGGCCGGGAGTGAGGGGAACCAGTGACAGTGTGGCTCGAGGATTCTATATACAGTCCGTGAGGTAAGAGTGCATGTGAAGGGGAAGGAAGGGGAAGCTTTACACTGGGCTTTACAAATTTACACACGGGGCTGGTTCTTCCGCCCCACCCAACCCGCCACACGACCCCGTACCTCTTGAAGCCACGCTGGTCCCGTGGGAACGTGGCGGGGCGAAGAGCGGAAACGTTGGCCTCCTGGCTTCTGGATCCCAGTCTCTTCTTCCTCCTCAGTATCCTTCTGGTCTCGCCTTTCTCCTACTCCGACTCCTGCTCCAGCCTCCTCCAGGGAAACGCCGTCCGTCCCCTCTCTCCTACTTCCTCCTTTTGACGTTCCGACGCTGCCGAGGGGCGTGGACTCTTCCTCGCGTTCTGGACAGTTAAAGGGGCCGTGTGTGTGTGGATATCAGCCTGCCAGCCCGACTCCGGTTCTTCTGTCCAAGTGCATTCTGGTAGCTGTTGGGAAAAGGGGCAAGGTGAGAGGGGGGTGGCGGACCACCAGTCCGTTGGAAAATTCGTGTCCTGTCCGCACACCCTGTCACATACCTCCCCCCCTGGCTTCTCCCGCTCGGGGATAGGAAACACGCGGGAAAGGAAGTCCGCATTACCGTTTATCTTTCCGCTTGCGATGGTGCACCGAAAATGAGTAGGGCTGTAAAGACAGGAACCACTGTAACACTCAGGGGTTTTGGCTGCTATTCTGGTGTATCCACTTCAGGGGGGCATGGTCCGTATAAAGGATGAATAGTTTTCCCTCCAGGTAGTACCTCAATTTCTCTATCGCCCGCTTGATGGCCAGGGCCTCTCTCTCAATGGTGGAATATCGACACTCCCTGGGAAAGAGCTTTCTACTCACATACAATACTGGGTGTTCTATCCCTTCCTCGTCTACCTGGAACAGCACCGTGCCAATTCCCACATTTGAGGCATCTGTGGCTAATACAAAGGGCTTGGTATAGTCGGGGGACACCAGGACTGGGGCTGTGGTCATCGTACTTTTTAAGAGCTGAAAATTACTCAGGGAGTCTTGGGAGGGGTGAGAATATTCTCGTAGCTTTGTGTCCTTTCTGAGAAGGTTAGTTAGGGGTGCAGCTACCTCGGCAAAGCATGGTATGAACCTGCGGTAGTATCCTACCAGTCCGAGGAAGGCCCTTAGATCTCTTTTGTTGGCGGGAAAGGGAACTTTGGCTATCGCTCGGATTTTCTCGCTTTGAGGAGCTATGGTGCCCTCCCCCAGTACGTATCCCATGTAGTTCACTCTGTGGAATGCTGCTCTGGACTTTTGTTCGGGTGCACATTCTCGCTATGTGGCCCCACTCCCCACACTCGAAGCACTGAGGTCCTTTGGTCATGGGGGACATCATTCCTGTTGGTCAAAATAGTTTGTGAACCTCGTTTCCTGCTTTTGGTCTCTTTTCTACTTTTGGGGAGGTATGGTTTTGTGGGCCTTTTCAGGTTCCCAAGGGCTGGTCTGGGGCTGAGCCCGAGCATAGTGAGATGCCATTTCTATGGCTTGTTCTATATTAAGCCCAGCATGTTGGCGCAGCCAGCGTTGGGTGGCATATGGCAGAGCTTCCATGAATTGCTCTAAATACACTTTATTCAGTATCTCTTCCTTGCTGCAGAGATCTGATCGTAGCCACTTATCCGCGGCGATCCGTAGTCTGAAGAATAGGGTCTTCGGGTTCTCACCTTGAACCCTTCTTTCCTTCCGAAAGCGTACGCAGTAGGCCTCTTGATCCAGACCAAGATGGTCTAGGATAACCCCCTTAATGATTGCATAGGTTGTGTTCCCTAGAGGATTAGCGGCCTGATATGCCGATTGGGCTTCTCCGGTAAGGAGCGGAGCCAGAAAGAACGGCCACTTCTCTTCGGGCCGCCCCGTAGCACGGGCGGCCCTTTCAAAGTTCAGGAGAAAAGCGTCTGGGTCCTCACCGTGCACATACTTTTGCAGGGCTATGCCGGTAGGATGGGGGGTATGCAGACGCACTTCTCCGGGAATGACCTGGGTGGGAGGCGGCACATTCCTAAGGCTTTCAAGCTGGGCCGTGATGGTAGTTGTAAAAAGTTCTCTATCTGCCTGCGCGGAGGTTAGTTGACTTTCTACGGCCCACTCCAATTTTTCCTGGCCTTTGATTATGTGCTCAATCAGGGCCTCCATCTTTATGTTGCGGATGGATTGTGGAGCTAATCCCACTTCTGACACCAGTTGTCCCAAGGGGGCCGGGATACCCGGGTCTTCCGTTACTATACTCTGACTGACAGGGGGTTTAGGAGCAAATAGAAATACGGGCACCTTGAGTAAGGGTTTAAGTGAGGGTTTTATTGGGATACAAGTCTTTCTTAGTAGGGGTGCTGCTCGGTCCCTGGAATGAGCTGCGGGATCATAGGGAAAGGTTGCTTGCTCCAGCTTTGCTTTATTCTCCCAGTGACGGCGACGGGTACTGGTGGGCTCCGGAAGGGGGACGTCTCTCCCCGCTGCTCTCCTCAGCTCCGGTGCAGGAAAGAAAGGAAAATCGGATCCGGTGACTGGTATGACCACGGTGCACTAGTCAGGGCCGGGAGTGAGGGGAACCAGTGACAGTGCGGCTCGAGGATTCTATATACAGTCCGTGAGGTAAGAGTGCACGTGAAGGGGAAGGAAGGGGAAGCTTTACACGGGGCTTTACAAATTTACACACGGGGCTGGTTCTTCCGCCCCACCCAACCCGCCACACGACCCCATACCTCTTGAAGCCACGCTCCTCCCGTGGGAACGTGGCGGGGCGAAGAGCGGAAACGTTGGCCTCCTGGCTTCTGGATCCCAGTCTCTTCTTCCTCCTCAGTATCCTTCTGGTCTCGCCTTTCTCCTACTCCGACTCCTGCTCCAGCCTCCTCCAAGGAAACGCCGTCCGTCGCCTCTCTCCTACTTCCTCCTTTTGACGTTCCGACGCTGCCAAGGGGCGTGGACTCTTCCTCGCGGTCCGGACAGTTAAAGGGGCCGTGTGTGTGGATATCAGCCTGCCAGCCCGATTCCGGTTCTTCTGTCCAAGTGCATTCTGGTAGCTGTTGGGAAAAGGGGGAAGGTGAGAGGGGGGTGGCGGACCACCAGTCCGTTGGTATATTCGTGTCCTGTCCGCACACCCTGTCACACCCGGTTACACCAATCTATCCATTATTTAATAGATTTAGTGTCCTATCTGATCTGGAGAGCCAGGGTTGACCACCAACAGACTCCCCAGATGACACAGAAAGGCCCATGACCAACAACAAAGCTTCTCAGTATAATAATAAACCAAGTACCACCTTCTCTGTCCCCAAGCCTTGCACCAAGGTTATACTACCAGGGAAATTAAACATAACTGATCTTGTTACCCCAGTCATTACCCCTACCGATAGGTTAGCCGTACTAAGCTGGAACATTGCTGGTCTTAAAGCAAAAATGGAATCCGTTGAATGGATCAATAACTTTGATATCCTAATGTTCCAGGAAACATGGTGCACTAGTTGTTTGCTTCTTGAAGGCTATACTTGTCATAACTATATTGTACCACGTCCGGCGGCGGGACGACCTAGTGGAGGTTTATCATTATGGGTAAAGATCACGTCAGGTGGAAAAACCAAAACTCTGGCGACCAATGATGAGAACTTTCAGGCTTTAATTTATTCCAGTAGGATAAAGTTATGTCTAATTAACTTTTATAAAAATGATTTTTCATCTCAACCCAATAATAATTTTATAAGGTTATTTGATTTTATTGACAAAATTGAGGATTGACATACCTACGGTAAATTTGATGGGATCATCCTGGGAGGCGACTTTAATGCCCACATTCACAAGGGCAGCATTAATTCAGCGGGTGCTACCTTGTAAAAGAGGGGAGGAACTACTTAATCACATAGCCACCCGGGACCTAGTCAATGTCATGGAGACAGCCAGTCGTACCACGGGCGAAGGCCCCCTGGCTACATACATAGGGAGTGGCTGTTCCTCCACAATTGACTATGTTTTTATTTACTCCCGACTTGTGGACTGTTTGATAAATGCTGACGTCCCCAGCACCGTACATAGTGACCATAATCCAATTTTGACTGTTTTTAATTCTATTAAAAGATCGGATAAGCAACAGGAAATAGGGGCAACTAACTTGACGGCATCAACCGACAAACTCAGAGTAATCTGGAAAGGGATAGACAACAAAGGGCTTTTAGCGTGCATTATTAATAAGCACCCCCAATTGATTGATATTTGTTTATCCATTAAATACCAACTCCCTGATATTATTGCGGCTTTCGAACAGCTATGTGCGGCTTTTAAAAAGGAGATCTCCAAACCAGTTAAACGCCCGAACAAAGATCCCAGGTGGTTCGACGGCTCTTGTTCCAAATCAAACCGGGAACTACGGGAGGCTCTTTCAGCTGACCCACGAGACCAGCCCCTGGTAAGACAATTAAGGCCACACTATAAGCGTGTCACTAAAACTCGGGCTAAAGAACTATTAAAAGAACAGTGGGAATCCCTAGCCCGGACAGCCGCTCTTAAAGATGTCGCCGGGTTTTGGGGCGAGGTTAAATCTCTGAGGTCTATAGGATCAAACATCACCCCTATTAACTGTAATATACCAGGTAAAATGTGGGAAGATCATTTTACAAATATTTATGCTGCACCTTGCGCATCAGCTGACACCATCTACCCAGTTATGGCACTTAATTTTACGATAACGGAGGTGGAAGACGCAATAACCCAAAGCGCAGGCAACAAAGCACCTGGTCCTGATGGATTATCAATAGATCAAATTAAATCAGAGCCTGAATTTTGGTCACCTCTGTTGTGTAACATTTTTAACAATTTGTCCCATACCCCTGCCCAGGAGACCTGGTCCAAGAGTATTATCGTCCCCATCTTTAAGAAGGGTGACGGACTCAATCCTAGTTGTTACCGCCCTATATCTTTAATTGACAACACCTTGAAGATTCTAGGAAGAGTCATTTTTAATAAGATCAGGATATGGGAGGAGGATTTTAAGAGTTTACACCCGTGTCAACTGGGTTTTAGAAGTAATGTGGGGACTGTGGAGCAATGCTTGAATTTAAACCTAATAATGGGCAAATACATTATAGCCAAAAAAGCCCCTTTGTATTTAGGATTTATGGATTTAAGTTCAGCTTTTGATTTTGTTAACCACTCTCAATTATGGGTGGTTCTTTTAAATTATGGGTTAGACAAAGCACTTGTATATTTTTTGGCCCATTTGCACAGTGACTTGAAAGCCCACGTTAGAATAAATAGTGTGAAGGGGAGGTTTCAGAGGACATTTTAATAGGCAGGGGGGTCAGACAAGGATGTGTCTTGGCCCCCTTGCTTTTTATTTTGTATATAAACGAATTAAGTAATTCACTGTCCAAACAAACAAGTGATGTCCCTAGCATTAATGGCACTTTACTCCCCTGTCTTTTATACGCAGACGGCGCGTCCTTATGGGCCGCACTCCTAAAGCACTACACACTTTAATAACGGGCTTTGTCTCCTATATGGCGGATCTTGGTTTATGCACTAATTTTAATAAATCATACGTAATGTTGTGTGGGCCCAAAAAATATAATATCCAGCATATTATGTCTGGGAGTGATCCACTAAAAAGCACTAGCACTTTTCCCTACCTAGGCTTGATGTTCTTTAACACATGTTCCTGGCAGCACCATGTGGCCCATGGGAGGAATAAACTGGGCAAGGCAATAAACTCTATAATCAGTCTTCGACAACCCAAACGTGCTGAGATAGTAGTCCCGTTATTACAAATCTACAGAACCCAATGCCTACCTACGGCAACCTATGGAGCAGAGGTGTGGGGGTTATCCAATAGCACTAGTATACAGATCGAAGAGAACAGATTCTGTAGAAAGGTTCTGGGGGCGTCTATGTCAGCACCCACCTATGTTTGCCATAAGGAGTTGAATCTTTTTTATGTGGAGGATTTCATCAGGTCAAGACCAGCACTATTTTGGTTAAAAATATGGCGGAACCTTGCTGCGTCTCTGACCCAAGAAATAACTATGGACTCCCTAAAGTGTGACAGGGCAAATCACATACCTTGGTTGGGGACAGTAAAAAGAAGTTTAGCAAGTGTGGGCATGGTGCATTTATTTTCCTCCCACCGAGCCACTGAAGAAGCGCAACATAAGCTAGTAAGTGAGGCATTTGTTTAACTTATATCAAAAAGAGAGAGAAACATCTGAGCAACACAAACCTGCTATTATAAGATATATCCCCCTCCTGGCACATGGTGGCAGGCTTAACAATATGCCGCAGGGTTACCTTAGAAAAAATCTGGGGAGGTGGAACAGACTTTTGCTCTTTCGTCTCAGGGACGGTAGCATTAAATATTCCTCATCATTTCCACTGGGCTTTAACAAAAATCTGGAGGCTTTGCAATGTCCTTGTAACCTAGGGTGTAAACAAACCTGGTTACACTTTTTGTTTTTCTGCGGTATTTATGCTAGATATACAAAACTTTATTTAATTCCCTACTTTAAAAACCATGCTGTGGTGGATTTTAATCCAGCATTCAAGGAATTATTAATGCTGAGCTGTGATTAAGTAATTTTTAGAGTAAGCTGCTTTCTCCACGTTCCCGAGCAACTATGAATATGCCCTGATAAATTGAACCACCTGAATATTATTGCGGTTTCGTACAAGAGATTGATTATTTATTTATCGCAGCCTGCACTTTATTGCAGTCCCCACTGTACACTGTTGTCACTTTGTATTTGTTTTTAATGTCTGGCATATAGCCAATTAGTCCATATAATGTTTACATCTATTGAGTATCTGCCTAGAGTATAAAGTGATGTACTTTTATTGACATAATTAGACAGTTCCCTTCTAAATCTAAATCGTTAGGCAACCATTACACAGATCGATTGTGTATTTTTAAAATGTTTTAGATTGTTTTAATTGCTTATTATGAGGATTGTTGTGATGATTTTGTACTTTTATGGATGTTTTTATATATCCGAATAAAGATCCTTTGACTTTGACTTTGACTTTGACTTTATCATTTTATTTCCATTGCTCTTAGAGCAGGTGGGTGACGCTCGTCCACATTAGCGGAGGAACTGCTACTGCTGCTACCCCATGTTTTGGCCAATAGTCTAGTTTCGATTTCAGCACATGCCTCTTGCATCCACCACTAAACTCTGCTGCCCTTTTATCTCACTCTTGCAGGTTGTTTTTCATGCCTGTTTTCTCCCATTGTCACTGGTTTCCCATTTTTATCTTTCTCCTTCTTTACTCCTTTTCTGCCATTCTCCTTCTAGGTCAAAGTCTGATGAAGAAAAACAAGTCCAGTGCCCAAAAATGTGAGCCGCTGGGCCACACCTGCAACCACCAGCTCAAATTAAGCTTGAAACTGAATGTGCTAGCATTCAGGGAACCGTTAGTACTTGTCTAAAAACGCATGTGTCATAGTTCAACTGTTCACCCTTCAATATTTCGTATGTCAGTGTGTAACCCTCTTTTTATTTCGTTGCTGATAGCCACATAATTGTTCCTTTCGTGGAAACTCTACCTGAAATTTGTACACTTTATTAATTTCACTTGTGAGCAAAAATTGTTTGTAGGGCTTACAAGAAGGGCATTACACAATTACACAGATTATGGAGCAGATGTGACCTGACTTCACACCTTGGTCAAAGTCCATGATAGATTCCTTAGCTTATGAGGGTAATTGAAACCAGGTAGTTTGTAAACAGCCAAGATAGGGGCCCAGAATTATAGCAGCTGTTTTACAACACTGAAAGCGGCCAAGGGACGAACCCTGGAAGCTCTAGGCCAGTTACAACCTCAACATTTCAATTAGAACATATGTATAATTGCTGCTTTTGTGTGTTATGTCGCGTGCTCGCCAGTGCGTTCAAGTCGCCTCACATATTTTTCAGGTATTTATTGATTCTAGCTCAACTGATTTACCTTGAGATGGCACATGGGTGACATCAGATACACATAGCATATACAATATTTTCTTAGGAATCGTATATATACAATATTGTATCTTAGAATAATGATAGTGTTTCTATAGCTCCTCAAGGCTCTATTCTTGCCTCAATGATTTCCGGCTTTACATAGAGCCCCTAGGAGTCCTACTATCGAAAGATAATATCGGGCATCACCAACATCTGAATAACATCTAACTCTACTTTACGGTGTCTTTGACTGCTGTTAGAAATTTGGCTTCTGGTTGTCAGAGGATGCACCCTGTACAAGCAGGAACAACAATCCCAGCCACGGTAAGTTAGATACACACTTGGAGGTTACCTTTGCTCACCCTCTGGTAGCTTGGCAGTGAACATTCTGGCTACCCTAAAGAGGCAATGTGTAAAGTATCACACACACACACAGTAACACAATGAAAACACCACAAAAAGAGTCAGCCTGGTACAAATCGCAAATTGCGACCGCGATTTAGGAATCGTAAATAGGGATTACCTATTTACGATTCCTAAAGCACATGTACATAGTATGTCCTAAATGCAAATCGGGCATTTAAGCAATGCTTTTACCATTGACTTGAAGTCGATGGCAACCATGTGCAAAATTTTAATAATGCAATTTTTCATGTGATATGACGCATACATGTGCACCTAGGGCATATGTGCACTTACATGTGCACTAGGAATTTTGGGGTGCCTCCAGGAGGGCCTTAAGCCCAGAGGCACCCTTGGCAATACAAACCAATTGCTATTTTGGCCATAGGCGGGAATGCAATGGCATTTCCTATTTGCAATTCCCTAATAGCGATTCCTACTGTGTAGGAATCGCTATTAGGGAATCGCAAATTTAGTACATATTCTTTTGCATTTCTTAAATAGAGATTCCTACGGAGTCACTATTTATGAAATTCAAACAGGAAGCTTTTTACATCTGAGGCTTAGTGTAT
This sequence comes from Lissotriton vulgaris, assembly GCF_964263255.1. Taxonomy (NCBI): domain Eukaryota; kingdom Metazoa; phylum Chordata; class Amphibia; order Caudata; family Salamandridae; genus Lissotriton; species Lissotriton vulgaris. The sequence continues at coordinate 153,832,631 of NC_141698.1, read as the reverse complement.
AAATAGCACTTAGAAGTAAATAGCGCTTTAGGGGTTACTTGACGCTGTGCTGTACCAGGACGAAGTCAAAGTTTGGGCCGACTGCAATGAAGCGCAGGCCAGCTACAGGACCCACGCAGGTCCTGGTGAACAAAGTACCTTTCCTGGTTGCAATAGTGAGATGCTCTGTGAGATGCATTGATGTCATTCCCACAGGTCGAGAATGCGTCGATTCCTCTCCAAGCAGGGATGACAATGCATCGTTTTCCACAGGCGAGACACGTGGGCTCCATATAGCAATGCGCTGGGTTTCTCCACGTAGTCAAAGGACGCGCCGATCTCTCTGAGCTGCTGTGGCAGCGATGCACAGTTCCAATGCATCAGGCTGTTGAGGCGATATGTTGGTTCCAAGAGGGTAGTGCCAATTTTAATACCACAACGGGATCGAAGCGCCGGTTCTGCTACCCGCAGACAGGAGATGCATTAAGACCCGTGTTGCAAGTACCTGGGTCAACTTTCAGTGAACCAGGCACAGGAGCAGGGGTAGAGACTTTGATATACCTGAGTCTCAAGCAACAGGAGGCAAGCCAAAAAGCCCTTGGAGCACACTTGGAAAAAAAGGCAGAGTTCAGCTCTTCTTCAGCAGAGTGAGAGAGCAGCAGGCAGCTGGACAACAGCGAGAGACAAGCACGCCTTTCAGGTCAGCAGTACAGCAATGAATCCTTTAAGCAGCACTGCAGTCTTTCTGACAACATTCTGTTGTAGGTCCAGAAGTGTCTGATTTTAGGTGGTCAGAGACCCAGTACTTATACCAAAATGTACCTTTGAAGTGGGTGTGACTTCAAAGCAGGCCCTTGAAGTGCACAGGTCCGGATTTCTTCCCTGCCCTCGCTCCAGACTAGCTATGGGAGGTACATCAGCCCTTTGTGTGGACACACGACATGACCTATTCAAGTGAAGTGTTAGCCCCTCCCTTCCATCCTGCCTTGGCAGGGCAATCAAAATGCAGTTGTATGTAGATGAGTTCTCAGACACAACTATCATTCCAGTGTTTTTGGCTGTCTAGAGGGAATGCACAAAGAATAGCTGTAACCCACCCCAGGCATGTATTGGAGACAGGCTGCAAGGCACAGGGAGCTATGAATGTAGAGAGATACCAACTTTCTAAAAGTGGCATTTCTAAAACAGTACTGTCAAATTCAACTTCACCAGCAAGTCCGATTTATCAATACCATTTCAAAGATGTAAAACAGGACACAGCCCCTCCTTTCTGATCGGGAATTACCACATAAGAGTTTATATGCTAATTCCCAATGCTAACCTTTGCAAGGAGTAGGCCTCACACTAGTGAAAAGGGAATTTAGCTATTTGTCACTACCAGGACATGCAAAGCATAAAAGTTTATGTCCTTCCCTTTATTTACATAGCACCCTGCACTTAAGGCTCCCTAGGGCCGACTTCTGTGTAATAAAGGAGAGTTTAAGGATTGACAAGTAGTTTATTTTAAATGTCAAGTGATCGTGGAAGTAAACTGCACACACAAGCACTGCAATGGCAAGTCTGAGTCAGGTTTGAAAGGCTACTTCTGTGGGTGGCACAATCAGTGCCGCAGACCCACTAGTAGAAATTAATTTACAGACCCTGGGCATATGGTATACCACTTTATAAGCGACTTCAAGTAAATTAAATAGGCCAGTTGTGCATACACCAATTTCACCATGTTTCTGGGAGAAACACATGCACTTTAGCACTGGTCAGCACTGGTAAAGTGCTCCGAGTCCAAAGACAAACAAAAAGAATCCGCAAAAACAGGAGGCACGCAGGCAAAACGTTTGGGCGAAGACCACCCAAAGGCTGACAGGTCTAACAACAGCTGACCTCACACTTGTACCAGTGCTTACACACCATTCAATCATCGATGTCCAATGTCTACTTGAATCTACGCCTGACAAACACAATAGATGTATTAGTCAGCAATGACAGACTGCAGTTGCAGTTGAACATCATGCCAACACCTGGGTCACCAGACTCCCATGACACACATCCCACTCCAGGCCTCCTCCCCTGGACCTGTTCACTGGATCACGGCTTGACATAAACATGAATAGGATCCCGTCTTTTTTAAGAGACCTTTACTTTCTCCTATTTGTGGCTCATATCATCACCATCATATAACTTTATTTCGATCACAAAGATCATAAAAGTATACAGCACAAGACAGATAAAATACAAAATGTAAAACAATGGTTTTAAATTGCATAAATACCATAAAATAGTTTAAAAATGGGAATAATAAAGCAGATAAAATGTACGGGGCATCATACAATACATTTAGAGCGCTTGATCCATAGTGCATGCCAGTATCTGGAGAAACCATAGACTATTACTAGCGTGTGTTGGTGGTCAAGATTCTTAACACCTCAAGGTTGTGGCCGGGGCCAACCAATCTACATAGCGGAATTATCAATATTTTCCTCAAGGATTTATAGTGTGGACAGAAAAAGAGAAAATGTACAATGAATTCTGGACTGGCATTGCACGCAGGGCAAAGATCATCATTAAAAGCATTACGCCACTTTATACAAAACAGTTTTGTGGGTAAGGTCTTGTAGCAAAACTGAAAAAATAGTTTACGTGCCAGAGTGGTAACTATTTCATCGATAGTATCCTCAAAACGGGAGGCAGGTTTAAAATTTAGGAATTCATCAGTCAAGCATCCCTCAGTTTTTGCCAGGACCTTTTCTGAGGTGGCTTCCCAGAACATCACTTTCAGCCCAGCCCTTGGTGTGATGGTCAGACTTTCTGGGTTTACCCAAAGCCCCTCCATCCCAAGCCTCTCCAGTAAATCCCTCAAAGAGCTAAACCAGGGGAGCGAAGTTATCTGGTGGAATTTCAAGAGGCCAGTTAGTGCCTCTCGATAGGACATGAGCTCATCCACGGACCACAGCCTGTGCCAGAACATGAGAAGTTTATAATTCAGTTTATGGGCCAGCTGTCTCTGGACAAGGTCCGGGTAAAGGGGCATCAGAAGGGTACTAGAAGGTAGGTCAACCAGGGATCTGAGAAAACAATTTTCAGTGGTAGACAAACAATTAGTATTACCCGTGCCCCAGAGTTCTGCTCCGTAGAGGACCCCACCTAGGACCTTGGTATTATAAATTTCCAAGGCTGGAGCTAACTGCATGGACAGGTTTTTCTGTGGATTTTAGTAATGTGAGCAGTCTGTTAGATTAGTTGTAGTTTCACTTTCTCGATGTGGGCAGCCCAGTGTATTGTCGAGGTCAAGCGACTACCTAGGAAATCAAAAGCATCAACTAGCTCCAGTTTGCTACTACCAGCTACCACAGGTCTTTTAGAGGGTCTGTCCATTCCTCTCGTAAAAATCATGTATTTAGTTTTAGCCTCATTAAGCACCAGGCCCCGTTCATCACAAAACTTAATGAAATCATTTCAGAGTTGTTGTAGACCCTGTGGGGACTTAGAAATTATGAGAGTGCCACCGGCGAAAAGAAAAGCAGGAACTCTTTGTGCACTGCTTTTTGGAGCATCACACCCATCTCTGTCTGACCTCTGTTGAATGCAATTTCCTACCTTTTTTTCAGCATTACACGGCTGTCATAGCATGTCCCTGATCTCGATGTATAGTGCCTCATGGCGAGTTCCCAGAATCTCCACAACGTTGTTAATATGGTGTCTGGCTAGCTCCAGTCCAGGCGAACTTTGCCCTTAGCTGCGCTTAAGGCCCCCGGATGTTCCTCCACCCAGTCCCGCTGATTAATCTCTGGTTGTGCGTAATTGAGAGGACACCCAGGTCAGGGCTTCCCCTAATGTCAGGTTCAAGAGTGCCCTGTTTAATCAAGGTAAGGGCTAGGGCGTTATGGTCACTGTCACCTCTGTTGACTACTACCATATGTTTGACTAAACACCAAAGTTTAAGGGAGACCAGACAGTAGTCTATTCTACTTTTGTGACCAGGTCTATTGAAAGTAAAGTCCCCTTATGGATCAGAGTTAGTTCTCCTATTTGTGGCTCTCAATTCGTGATGCAAGGTGAGAGCCAGCACCTGGGCTCCCCTCTTTGTCCACCTGGCTATAGAGAGATCTAACTGTGGGATTTGCCACTCACAATCCCAGTCCTCTGTCAGATCTGGCGGGATGTGGCGAGGGGTTCAAATGTTTAATTAAAATCACCCGCCACTGAGAAATGGGACAGGGCGAGGTCTACTATGTGAATCGGGTTGGTTTCCTCTGAGCCCCGCACCACTCTGTTGAATACATTAAAAATCCTAGTTTTCCAACCACTGTAGAAAATAAGCTCCAAGACTAGTATAACTTGAGATTCAACATGAAAGAGCTTGACTTTAGACCCCAGTGTAATTTTAACTCATCCAGCTACCCCTCCCAAGTGTCTACCCAACTCCTTCCTGGTGGCGTTGATAGCATAAGCAGAATAGCCACTTCTGTGTGGGGTATACAAGCTCCAGGTTTCCTGGAATAAGATAACATCAAAGGAGTCTACAAAGGAACACCATTCTGGGTCAACTAACAGCTTAGAGATCCCTGCCACATTCCAAACAAGAACCCCTAAAGAGTAGTCAACGGGATCCCCCCTTCCACAGTCCCAGAGGTGGTGGCAACCACGCTGCTGCTTGCAGCCACAACAGTACACTCATAGTGCTCATCATTGTTGGGAATTGAGTCCAGAAGTGCCGGGATTTCTGGTAAAAGCAGGTTTGGTTTTAGCCCTAGAGATACTCTGTTATTGACTACGGTCATCTGATCCTCATGCAGGAGTCAACTTTGCCCTCTCCATTCATCCCTAATGAGTGTGGGAAATCCTGATGAAGCATACCCAGGAATCATCGACATTGGGCTAGAAGGGAATCCAGCTGGAGGTCTATATCTGATAGAAATGAGGGAGTTTGCAGGGGAATCATACATGAATCTCTCAACAGTAATCATACCCTCATCAAAAAAGCTGACTTCAATCATATCCCAAGGTGACCCTGAAAGGGGCAGTCTTTCTTCAAACTTGATGTCATCTCTAATAATTGAATAACAATGTTGAGTAGACCTAAACCAATGGAGACCTTGTTTTTGAGTGAGTCCTGATCTTCGCGTCTGATCGTGGAAAGTTTGGGAACCTCTGTGAGGTAGACCACAGCTCGATACCCCGTTCACTAAGCCTAGTGTGAACACCATCCCCATTCCTGCTACCCCCGCCAGGAGCTGACTTAGAGGTACTACCTTCGCCCAATGTGACCTCACCTCTATCCATAATCGTACGCTCAGCCCTGCCTAGTGCAAAGCCTCGTGGATTTCCTATCGTTAGATTAGGTATGCCACTAGTGCTGCAATCTCTAGTGCTGTAGGGGGGTGGGTGAGTAAGCTTGGTTGTAATACCATTGTGTGAGGATATGATGTTACCCATGTTACATAGCCACAGGCACCTATCTTCAACCCCCTTTAAGGTCGTGGTCGGGAGGGCTATCGAAGACTGTAATGGAGCCACCTTCCCGCTATTGATCCTCTCTGTTAAACTAACTACCTTCACTCTAAGTGTGAGAACCTCGTCTTTCAGTGATTCAATCAGTGCCTTCAATGCCTGTATCTCACCAACAGGCATTTTACACGCTTGTTCGGGATAATCTGTCCCGGACCCAGACCCAGCCCCTGCCCCAACCTCCTCATTTACAAGCACATCAAATCTATTATGGCATCAAGTTGTGTAATCTGCGCAGCAACGGAGAACCTCTCATCTCATTACCGGGTGGGGAGGCAGATGGACCGTGCTCCAGGTCAGAAGGCCTAGTGGCCAGACCCTTACTCTGTCGTTTGGTGTTTTCTTTGAACATATGTGGTATTTGCTTAGCTAGCGACAATATCACATTTAAGTTCTTGAGCATCATCTACGAAGTTGCACACACACAGAAACCTTACAATCTAGTAGAAAAGCTATCTTTGTCACCCATGCGTACTCCAACTACAGCGAGAACCATGTGATCCACCCTAGAAGATAAAGATTTGTGGTATAGGGTTTAAATTTGCTTATCTAGGGCCTGATTCACGAAGGTAACTTACACTTTTGAGTAAGTTTACTACTTTTTAATATTCACAAACTGCACTTATGTAGTAACATACTCTTTTGTTGTAAATTCAGCGCTACATATAGCCAGTCACTGGTGCTGCAGCACCCTTCCATAGGAAATAGTGGCAGTAGGGACTTAAAATGAAACACCATAGAAAATAATGTTGAATGAAATGAAATCATTTAAAGTAGTTAGAGATATAAATAAATATAAATTAATGTTAAAATATAAAAATTATTCAGATTTATTATTTCATTATAAAATATTTAATATTCTATTTCATCAGCTATTTAAAACGCAATCAAGACTGGCCACATCATAGCACTTTTTTCTTTCCTTTCAGCCATGTTGCACATCTGCCATGCTGCTGTGCAGCATCGGTAAAAAAACATTGGCAAAGAAATAAAACTCATATACGGGAGTCCTATTGGCTTTGCCAATGCTTGTTTTTTTGGTGTGGCAGGACGGTAGATGCAAGTAAAGCAAGACAGAGCAGGATAGGACAGCAGGAGGAGGGGGCGGAAGGGCAAGCAACACGAAAGATCGGGCAGGGCCAATCAACACCACAGATAGCGGGAGGAGGGTGTCCTGTTAGATATCCATATTCCTGGTTACACATGTGTGATAGGTACATGTATCTGTTGTGATAGTATTCATCTTGTTGTAGCTGTGTAGTATCTGTGAGTATGTATGGCACTGTGTGAAGTTGCTTCTGTTCTGACACAGATAGGGGCCGATTTACAAAGGTAATCTGAGACAAAAGTCTAACTACTCATCTGTAAGCTTCTCAAGGTGCTGGGGGAACGGTTGGGATTCGGGCAGCTCAGAGGTCATCCGAAGAGCTAGGTCTTGAGGTCTTTTCTGAAGGTTTGCAGTGTAGTGCTTCGTCTGATGCTGAGGGGGAGTTTGTTCCAGGTCTTGGCCGCGATGTAGGAGAAGGATCTGCCCCCCGTTCTGCCTCTGTGGATGTGGGGGATTTCGGCAAGAGCTAGGTAGGCGGAGCGGAGGTTTCTCTTGGGGGCATGGAAGGAGATTCTTTCATTTAGGTATTGGGGTCTGGTGTTGTGGGGAGCTTTGTAGGCGTGTGTGACCAGCTTCAAGGAAACTCTCTTTTTGACCGGGTGCCAGTGGAGGTCGTGGAGGTGCTGGGTGATGTGGGTATGCCGTGAGATGCCGAGAACGATTCTGGCTGCGGCGTTCTGAACTGTCTGGAGTTTGCAAAGGAGTGATTTGTTAATTCTGGCATAGAAAGTGTGCTTCCGTCGTCTGTCGATTCAGGGTCCAGGTGATGCATCGAAACTTCAGGCGCACAGCAGGGCCAGCAACGGGGTCGGAGTGGGTGTCTCAGACGTCAGAGACACGGTTCTCAGTACTCGGGCTGCTGCGATCTTCTGGCCACACAGCAGGCGCTGTGTTGACTCTTTGGCTGTACTGAAGACCAGTGCATGGATTTTCTTCCTTTCTTACAGCAGAAGCCATCTCCAAGGGCTCAGAACTGTAATTTGTACAACTTGGCAGGTCAGAATCCCCAGCAGAGGAGTTCAGGCGCTTCAGATGAAGTCTTTCGTGGACCTGATACTTCTTAACAGGAGGCAAGCACACACAAACCCTTGGAAAACCTTGGTAAGCAGAATGATGAAAACAAAGTCCAGTCCTTTCACTTTCCAAGACAGAAACAGCAAGCAGTATGCCTGCACAACACAGCAACAAGTAGAATGGCAGTTCCCCTCCTACAGCTTCTCCAGCTCTTCTTCTTCTTGGCAGAATCTCTTCTCACTCCAGAAGTGTTCTAAAACTGTGGGGTCACAGGTCCAATACTTATACCCCTTTCCGCCTTTAAAATAAGCATACATCAAAGGATAGTCTTTGTAGTGCACAAGATCCTGCCTTGCCGTGACCTGGTTCCAGGCGCACTACAGGATGGAGGAAACAGCTTTATGTGAGGACAAGCCTAGCCCTATTCAGGTGTCAGTGACAACTCCTCCCATCACTTTAGCTCAGGATGACCCATCAGCCTGGTGATGGGCCATCAGGATATACAGGTCACACCTCAGCTCCCTCTGTGTGACTGGCTAGAGTGAATGCACAAACAGACCAACTGTCAGTCTAAACCAGACGTGGATTAGGTAGGCATAGGCACAGGATGGTAAAGCAAGAAACGTTCCACTTTCTAAAAGTGGCATTTTCAAACACACCATTTAAATACCAACTTCACAGAAAGATGTACTTTTGAATTCATAGTTCAGGGAACCCAAACTCCAAATCGCTATCTCTTCCCAATTGCAAGTTACACTTGTAAGATAGTACAAGGTATCTCCAATAATAACCTATGGGAGAGATTCCTTGTACGCTTTTTGGTGGGAGTTCTAAAATATGAACGATTATGGCACCGCTATTCCATATGTTGTTTTTAAATGATCTGCCTTTTACGATTTTATCTATAAAATTGAATAAAGATTTAAATGAATGGACTATGGGAGGGATAGTCCTTGCAATAGTAAAAACGGATGTGGCTGATGGGGTTTTTATAAGTGCTATTAAGGGACTACAGAACACCTTGATGGATGACAACGGGTTTATTTTACTTCACACAAAAAAGTATGGGGTGTTTTAACTTCAATAAAGTAGTCCAACAAACAACATAAATGTAGGAGTTGGCTTCTCTCCCAATCAAGTCCTGGTCCTGATGTTTCTTCTCAGGGTTCTTCTGTTCCTATCTCTTGTGCCACAGCCTCTTTCCAGGGCCGTGGCGTTGGGACCCGGGGCGTCTTCTTCTTCTCCTAGCCCGCCGGGTGTGTTGGCAGTGTACAATATATGCTGCTGGCTCCGTGTTCTCTGCTCTCCCACGTCTTCGTTATCCTCCGCCACTCCACTTCTGCCGTTTTCCATTGCTCCGCTTCTGCTGTCCTCTGTTGTTTACTTTCTGCTGTCCTCAGTCTCTCCGCTCCCACCGTCTCCTGCTTCTCCTTCTTCGCCAGCGGCCCTCTTTTCCCCATCTTCCGTGTCTTTTCTTTACGCTTCGGTCATTGGGTCCTCCATCCTCTCCAACACTAGACTGCTGCCCACTTCCGACGTACATGCATGTGGGCCATTAATTACCCGCTTACGGTTGTTCACCGCTCCGTCTTCCTCACATATCTCCCCCCTTAGGAATGGACGGTGGGGCCATTCAATGGAGGGGTATCTGGACAGGTAGTCCACACAGATTTGACGAGATCCAGGGACATGCACCGTCTGAAAAGAAAAGGGTTGTAATGTTAAGAACCATCTGAGGATACGTTGATTAGAATCCTTATGTTTTACAAGCCAGGTGAGAGGCGCATGGTCAGTGAGTATGGTGAATGAACGTCCCAAAAGGTAATATTGAAGAGCCTCAACTGCCCATTTAATGGCTAGGCACTCCCTTTCTATGGTCTAGTAGTGTATTTCCCTGGGAAACAGCTTTCGACTGATGTAGAGAATAGGTTTCAGATCACCTTGTATGTCAGGCTGGTATAGCACGGTCCCCAGCCCTAGACCAGAAGCATCCGTTTGTAGGATGAATTGTTTTTGGAAATCAGGAGAGTGTAAAATGGGTGCCATGCAAATGGCTTTCTTGAGGGATTGGAAACTATTTTCATGAGTTGCGTTCCAGTTTGTTATTCGAGATGAATACGTTTTGGTTAGGAGGTCCATCAGGGGACTAGCCAAGGACGAAAAATTTGGGACACACCGTCTGTAATAGCCAATGAACCCAAGAAAAGAGCGTACGTCACGTTTTGTTTTGGGAATAGGGAGTGTTTTTATGGCTTGGAGTTTATTCATTTGGGGTTTAATAAGCACTTTTTGTATTTTGTACCCAAGATACTGGATGGAATCTGTACCTAATAGAGATTTTTTTGGAATTATCTTGAGGCCTGCATCTTGGATGGGTGAAAATACAGCAGCTAAATGTCTCAAATGTTCGGCCCAAGTTGGACTATAGACGACTATGTCGTCCAAGTAGGCGGCAGCGTATCCTGCATGGGGTCGCAACAGCCGATTCATTAGTCGCTGAAAAGTTGCTGGTGCCCCATGAAGTCCAAAAGGGAGTGCCCTAAACTGATAAAGACCTCAAGGGGTCGCGAAGGCTGTTTTTTCTTTGGCTTGGGGAGTTAGGGGTATCTGCCAATAACCTTTAGTAAGGTCAAGGGTAGACATGTATTTAGCGTTTCCTAATTGCTCGATTAGCTCATTTATCCTTTGCATTGGGTAGGAATCGAACTTGATAATGCTGTTCACTTGGCTGAAATCGATATAGAATCGTAGACTTCCGTTGGGTTTTGGCACAATCACTACTGGAGAACACCAATTACTTGTGAAGGGTTCTATGATGTTGGCCTGTAGCATGGCTGTTACCTCTTTCTCTATGGCCTCCCTCCTTGCTGCTGGGATACGGTATGGTTTTGTTTTACAATAGTTGAGTTGAGGGATATGATGTCATGCTGAATCATAGACGTCAATCCGGGTGTAGAGGAAAACAGGCCAGGGAAGCGTTTCAACATGGCATGTAACTGAGACTGTTGTTTCGGATCCAAAAAGTCTCTGGTTGGGGCTTTTTCATTAAGACTCTCTTGGGTATCTACTGTGGAGATTTCTAAAGGTTTTTCGGTACTGACAAAAAAATGCTGGTTCCCCTACTTCGGGGGAGGTTAAGGATGGTTCTTCCCATTTCTTCAGGAGATTTACATGATAAATCTGTTTGCCCCAGTCCGTTGAGGTTGTAGAACACCATAAGTAACAGGCGTGATCTTTTTTTCTATAATAAAGGGACCTTGCCATTTCATCAACAGCTTATTCTCTGAAGAGGGGAGTAAGAGAAGTACCTTTTCTCCTGAAGCGAATTCTCTTAACTGACTATTTTGCTCATAATAGTGTTTTTGGGAAGTCTGAGCTTTTTCCATATTCTCTTGTACTGATCCCCAGATCTCATTGATTGTCGACCTCAAATCAGCTACATATTTAGTTAAGGGCTGTCCCTCTTCATCTTCCCCCTCCCACTGTTCTGCTGCCATGTCTAACAGTGTTCTTGGTTTTCTCCCGAATAACAGCTCAAACGGGGAATAGCCAGTCGATCTGCTCATGGGTTCTTATTGCAAAAAGGACTAGTGGTAATTTTTGATCCCAATCCCTCCCTGTGTCTGAGATGATCTTGCGTAACATGTTTTTGATAGTTTATTATAGTGTTCCACAAGGCCATCTGTTTGAGGATGATAGACTGATGTACGGAGTTGGCGAATACCTAATATCTCACATACTTGGGCCATTACTCGGGACATGAAAGGGGTTCCTTGGTCTGTCAGTATTTTCTCTCGGAAACCCTACCCAGGAGAAAAGGGTTACCATGGCCCTAACTATGGCAGGAGTAGTCATTGTGGATAGGGGAAAATCCTTGGGATACCTACTTGCATAGTCTACAATGACCAAAATATATTTATGGCCTCTGGCTGAGGGTGGAAGTGGACCTACTAGATCCATGCCAACCCGTTTGAACGGGACATCAATAATCGGTAAGGGACATAAGGGGGCCTTCTTTATCCTTCTGGGTTTGTGTACTGACATCTCATACAAGACGCACAGTGTCTTGCTACATCCCTATACACTCCTGGCCAGTAGAATTTATTCAGAAGATATAGTAGCATGTTCTCTTTCCAGTAGTGCCCCCCCCCCCCCCCCCGTTTGATTGTGTGCTAGGTGTAGTATGTGTTCTCGGAAAGGAAGAGGTACCAGGAGTTGGGCGTTAGAATGTTTTCCCCCTTTCACAGACCTATACAATAAACCCTTTTTTTACAAATAAATATGGTCCTACCTGGTCTGGTTCTGAATCCTGCACTCGTTCCCAGGCATGGATTAGGGTCTTGTCTTCCCTCTGGGCTGAACGGTAGCTAACCGGGGCTGTTTCTACTGGGTCTGTTATGGAGAGAGGAAAAGCATGAGGGGAGGTTTGTAGGTATTGTTTTTTTTCTCTGCGTCTTTCGCTTCTACTCTTCCTGTTCTTTCATACCATGCCCTCTTCATTACTGTTATGGAAAGGGGCCTCATGTAACCAGGACATATCTGCTCTCTTGGTCTCCTCCAGATAGTGGTTAAACCTGGGGTGATCGATGCCTATGATGACTGCTTCAGGTAGTGTAGGTATCCTTCCTTATCTGTGGGTCGTTGGAGATATCCAGTAGAACCTCTGCGACAGGGTAGGTCTTAGTGTCCCCGTGAACACAGGTGACATGTACTTGTTCGTTTTCTTTTATCTGTGATTGGGGTATCAGGGATTTATCTACTACCGTAACATGACACCCCGTATCAAGGAGAGCCTGTTGTTTCTTCCCATTTAGGAAAATATTCTTGTTGTATTGTTGTGGACCTTTTCCAGTTACAAAAACTTTTCCCTTTGTATATCCCACCTCCATTGGTTCTGCTAGGGAAAGACGGTGATGACATTGTCGAGCTATATGCCCCCACTCACTACAGTGATAACACTGGGGTCCTGGTCCACCTGGACTGGGGTTGGGGTATACAGGATTGGGGAATATACGAGGTGCTGTCTGGGTTTTGGTCTCAGGTTTGGGTGGATTTCTTGGGGTCATCATGGGGGTTCGTACTACACCTTGAACTTTGGCGACCGATGGAAAGTACATGCCAAATCCACAGCGGCTGCAAAGGTTAGGTGGGGATGCCGTTTAACCCATGAGCGGGTAGTCGCTGGTAAGGCATCCAAAAACTGCTCCAGAATAACCTTGTCTGTAACGTCCTCTACACTGGACACATGGGGAGTCAGCCATCTATGTCCTAAATCCTTGAGTCTGTAATATAGGGCACGCGTGTTGTCCCCGGAGACCCATCTTTCCTTTCTGAATTTAGTTCTATAATATTCTTGATCGCACCCTAAACGTTCTAATATGGCCTTTTTTACTTATTCATATTTGTTTGTGCCAGCAGGGTTGGCAGCCTGATAGGCAGCTTGTAGGTCGCCCGACAAGAGGGGGCGATGTATTGGCTCCACCTTTCTCTGGGCCATGCAGCAGTGGTTGCAACCCTTTCGAAATTAATAAAAAAATAATCAGGGTTGTCCCCCTCCTGAAATTTTTGCAAAACAGATCCAGGGACGTTAGGGTGTACTTTGGAGCTTACAATAGCATCAGTAAGTCTGAGTATAGCTGTATCCTTGACTTGTTGGTTGGAGGCTATCAAGGCGCTTGGTCCCTCAGGGCTTCCTGTAGTGCTTCTCTATCTTTTTGGGCGGCTTGAACCTGTTGTTCAAACACCAATTGCAGGTGTTATTGTCCCTCCGCCAACTGGTTCACAATGTTCTCCATGGGTAGAGGCACGGGTTGTGTCTTGAGTCAACACACTGGGGAAATATATATCCCACTTCTGACACCACTCTGTGGCCGATGTGCTATTAAGTGCTATTAAGGGACTACAGAACACCTTGATGGATGACAACAGGTTTATTTTACTTCACACAAAAAAGTATGGGGTGTTTTAACTTCAATAAAGTAGTCCAACAAACAACATAAATGTAGGAGTTGGCTTCTCTCCCAATCAAGTCCTGGTCCTGATGCTTCTTCTCAGGGCTCTTCTGTTCCTCTCTCTTGTGCCACGGCCTCTTCCCAGGGTCGTGGCGTTGGGACCCGGGGGATCTTCTCCTTCTCCTAGCCCGACGGGTATGTTGGCAGTGTACAATATATGCTGCTGGCTCCGTGTTCTCTGCTCTCCCGCGTCTTCGTTATCCTCCGCCACTCCACTTCTACTGTCCTCCGCCGTTTCCTTTCTGCTGTCCTCAGTCTCTCCGGTCCCACCGTCTCCTGCTTCTTCTTCTTCGCTGGTGGCCCTCTTTTCCCCATCTTCCGTGTCTTTTCTTTCCCCTTCGGTCATTGGCTCCTCCCTCCTCTCCAACACTACACTGCTGCCCGCTTCTGACGTACACGCATGTGGGCGTTCATTACCCGCTTCCGGTTGTTCACCTCTCCGTCTTCCTCACAACGGAATTGGCCGTATTTCATTTCAGGACATGTAAAACTCACCAGTACATGTCCTACCTTTCACATACACTGCGCAAAGCCCAGAGGGGCTAATTTTGGCCTAGCCTTAGGGGTGCTTTACATGTAATACAAGGGAAGGTTTGGGCCGACATGGCAGTTTAAAACTGCCAACACAGACACTGCAGTGGTAGGTCTGAGGCATGGTTGCAGGGCTACTCATGTGGGTGGCACAATCGGTGCTGCAGGCCCACTAGTAGCATTAGAATTACAGGCCCTGGATACACGCAGTGCACTTTACTAGGGTCTAACCAGTAAATTAAATATGCCAATCAAGGATAACCAATCACAGTCATAATGCACACAGGGAGCACTTGCACTTTAGCACTGATCAGCAGTGGTAAAGTGCCCAGAGTTCTAAAACCAGTAAAAATTCAATGCAGCACACAGTCAAAAACAGGAAATCATGAGCAAAAAAGACTGGGAAAATCATGCCAAAGATGCCAGGTCAAACAGTTGGCATCAAAACACTAAAACAGAGCACACAATAATACATAATAGAGGCCATACAAATGTGCACACCATCCATCCAGATGTGACTGGTAATATGAAGTCTCTGTTCGCACACAGTACATTACACGAGATAACAGACAACTTCCAAGAAAACACATAAAAAATAACGCTGTGCACACAGTTCAAACATTCTATAGTTCTTATCAACAAGCTTACAACATTATGAACCATAATAGTTACAGAACACAATAGTCTTAGTTTCTCAGACACATACCTCAAGCTGTGTAATGCACTTACGAATCACACTTGAACTAGTAAATATCTCCATCTACATGCACCAAGCCAATTAATCACACTCACACTACTAGAAAATGGACTCTAATCAAAATCTTCTAGACTAGGGCTTGGAGGTACTCAACCCTCTAAGTGCTGCAAGGCCATACTAATGGTAACTAGATCTTACAACCAGTGGCTTGCGACACAAATGAAAAGTGGTAAGGCAGGTGGAGGTGGTGCGGGGAGCACTGGGGGGAGCCAAGGGGGGGTAATAATAAATAAAACGTGCTGCCGGCTGCCTCACACCTTGGTGCTCCACTGCTTCCTGCTCCCAGCAGGCCCTGAGACAGCATCAGAACCTCCCCATCGAATCCCTGTGCTGCTCTCATGCTAATACCAAGCATGATGAGAGCACTGCGGGGATTGGCCTAAGCAGGCTGGTTTAACACTCGATCAGGCACAGCAAGTCTGTGCTGTTTCTCCAACCCAGATGTGCAATACAGCTGGGTGGATGAAATCTAACTAGGCATGTCTGTTTGGCCAGCCTAACCGACATGCGCACTTAGCAGCGCACATTATTCTACCCATCTGCCATGGCCCGGCCACGCCCCTCCCTACATGTCCTGGCTCAGCCAGCAGCTGAAAAATTCAACGATAATAAAATATAATTTCATTTTTCAGCTGCTGGCTCTCAGCCAATGGGGCGACGCTCCTCCGCCATTGCGGTGGAGCCACCGCGGCTTACAACGCAAACGGTGCCACCTTGTGTCACCTCATATCGGCTCGCTTCACATGCCAACCCAGTGAGAGCTTATATTACACCGCGTGCATACTATTAACTCGAAACCCCCGCAGGGTGCAGGTTTCCATCTAATTGTTTGGATGCTCTGCAGGGCCAATTTCCATTCCAGGTTTTGAAACCTCCCCAGGACATTGGCTGCAACCTCAAAAGCTTTGGGTGTTTTTTTGGGTGTGGAGACAGTGAGTTAACTCTGAACAGAGCCCATCCACAAAGCCCTGCCCCCTTCTCACACTGTAAAACTTTTCCAGAAGTTGGCAAGTCTGGGCAACACAGCACTATTCAAATCTCCTTTAACGCAAGAGAACAGTGAAATTGCAAATAACCTCAGCTTGATAAGAAGCCCTAAATCGAAGTCGTAACTCCCCAACTATTACCCTGTAGGAATGACATCTGCACTATGGTGAAGGTATCCTTTTGCTTATCTCCATCTTCTGGCACCTTCACTGCCATTGGTGAATAAAATAAGGCAGAAGGGGGGCTCCTTTTGTGTTTGCAAGTGAGGGGGCCCTTCTATTTGCATAACCTTGATGCAAAAGTTCAGTGCGCCCCTCTGAAGAGTGGTGCCTTGGTCCTGCCCAGTTAGGAGCTAGTGGAGAGTACCATAATTACTGTGAATGTACCACTTCTTTAAGCTTCTCACAATTCCTTCTACACAGCATCCTGAGGGCTATCGGGAGTAGGGATAATGTGGGATGGGTGTGGCGCAGCGGCCAGAGCGGCTGACTCCAGAGTGCGGGGCTTGCTGTTCGATCGCCGGCAGCAGCTCAGCTCAGCACCATGTGACCTCGGGCAATAACTCACTCAATCTGCCCGACGGCCCCCAGCGCCTTGAATCCCTTACTGGGTGATATGTCCGCGCTTTACAAATAGAAAATATAATAATGATGTCATTCTTTGAGTCCACTCATTTCGTGTGTGGTTCGTCTTGGGAAACAACTTAAAAGAGAGAAAAGATGGCTTTCAAAGTTCCTATTGAAAAAGATTGTGCCAGCAGCCATCCTCCTCGCCTAGAATGGCCAGATAGCTCTGTGTTACTGGGACATTGATTTTTCATTCCTGGACTTTGCTTTTACATATTTTTCTTATCATATGTTTTGGTCCAATTGTCTTGATTAAAAAGATGCAAAACGACTCCGAGAATGCACTACTATGTAAAAGCAAACTCCAGGAATGGAAAAAACAATATCTAGATTAGATTGGGGCACCTGCCCACCTTTCCTCGCCAAGACTTATTAGTACGACTCCCAGTTTTATGATGTTTTTTGTTTTTTTTTACTTTTATGTCTGAATGTATCCATATTTATTTTTTGGCCATGTTATTGGTATTTACCCTTATGTATTTTGTGTTTTGTAAATAAATTAAGTTGTGACTTTAAAATTACTCCTGCATAAAAATATTAGCATTTTAGCACAAGCATATGCTGATATAAGTCACTGAAAGAAATCTCATACTGTGTGTCTTAACTCCGCATGCTCTTTATCTGCACAGCTATTGACATGAAATTCATGAATGACAGCGTAGAGAGCGAATAAAAGAATTCCAATTTGGTGGGTTGCAGACGGCCCAATAGTCCCCTGCTGCACTCACGCACGCCCACTCGAAATCACACTGACTGATCGGCCCACAAGCACTTTCACAATGCCTACAACTCCGCAATTTATTTATTTGAAGAGTTTTGTAAAGCGCTGCTTTGAATGACAAAACCATTCCTAAATAAACCTTTCTAAAAAAATACGAAAGGACCTTGCTTTCATGAAGAGAAAAAAAAACACCTGTGAAGCCACCCACGTTTCTGGACAATAAATCAAAACAAGTGCTTATGTGAAAACCCCTCAGAATGGTGGTCTGGGAAATAAAAGATTACTAGGGGCTGAGACGACAATATCCAATTGGATGTTGTGTTAGAGGTAAACATCAAAGACAGTCCTGTCGGTGTGACGGAAGCCCTCCTCCTAGGCCCGTGAGTTTTTCTTTTCTTTTTTTGCAGTTTTATATAGCGACACTCGACCCAAAAGTTTCAGAGCGCTTTGCTCGAGCACCAGTTGCATTGCAGGCGGACCTATTCGTTTTCGGGCACGGGTAAATTAAGTGAGTTGCCCAGAATCACATGATCTTTGGCCCTCCCGTCAGACTCGTACCTGGTTTTCTAGCTTCAGGGTAGCCGCTCTAGCCGTTAAGCCGCACCCTCTCCCCCCGAATAGCAGAGCCACAGTTAAAACAGGAGCTTTAATGCTCCACTTTATTTTCAAGAGAGGGGCCTTTTGAGTTACATGAAAAGAAATGTGACCAACGCCGACTCACAGGGGAGGTTTCTTCAAAATATGATACGCTGCCCCTCACAAAGGGCGCCTTGTAAATCTGCCCTCTTGACGGCGCCTTCCACCCTCTCCCCGGATTATGGGGCCTCCCTGGAGCAGCTCTCGTTCTCAGAAGCGCCGCCAGTTTGCCTTTGATCGAGTTCTTCGACATGGACCAATCTCTGATTAATGTTTAACTGCCAGCCGAGGAGCACCGCCGCTGCCAGATGGAATGACAAAGGGCAAACGGGGGCGCGCGCAGCGACCTGGTGAGGGCCGCCATTGTCCCAGCCCTTGGGCTCGCGGCACCACTTCCTGATTTACATACCGGGCCTGTAAAAGGCAAACACGCAGCGCAGCTGCGAACCTCGAGCCAGAGTGGCTAAAAGAGAGATAGGGAGGGACAGAAAGAGACGTAGAGACAAGGGCCACATGTATTAAAGTTCAATTTTGCATTCCCTAAATAGCGAATTTTAGGTCATCACTATTTAGAGAATGCAAAATGGTATGTAAGAAAATAGCGATTCCCTAATATCGATTCCTAAAGAGTCGCAATCCCAGTTAGGAAATCTACTCCATTTGTTCCTATGGGCCTAAAAGCCCCATAGATGTGAATGGTTTTCCATGACCTAATGTGCGATACCTAATTGGTAATCGCAAATTAAGAAATGCAAAACCACCCTTGGTTTTGCACCCCCAAAAAAATGTGCACATGTAAAGCGCATGGATGCCGTAGAGGCATGTGTGTGCTACATGGCACTTTGAAAAATTCATTTTTTGTGCATTTTCAAAAATTGCATATGGTTTACCATCGACTTGGAGGAAATGGGAATAGCATTTCCTAAATGACCAATTTTCATTTAGCAAATGCTTGGTGCATGTGCATAGGGAATGAAAAATTGCGATAGGTTGATACATGTGGGCCAAACAGTTAGAGAAATTCAAGAAGAGATAGGGGAGAGAACGACAGGTAAGAGAGAGATGTGGGGAGAGAGAAGGAGAAAGAGGAGAAGAGAAAAAGGGTTTGGGTGGTATTAGTATATGAGAAAAGAAAGAGAGGAAGGAAAGAAAGCGAAAGAAGCGACAGGTAAATAAAGAGAGTGAAACGTGTAGGGTGCATGAATAAATGCTCACAGGACAGCCTTATACATAGCGGTAACTCACACCTTTATACCTAATTTTCAGACGCATCGCCAAATTCGGTGAGGGTGCTATACAAGTGCCTGTGTGTTCTTCGCCAAAGTGCAGGACTTCGTCATGCAATACTGCACCTGCCGACAAGGTATAAACCCTCTTCCCTCCCCAGGCATGATGAGGCCTCCTCAGAGGTATGGCGATGCTGCTCTAGTCCAGGGATGTTTCCCTAGAAGGTGCCCAAGTACATCACCTATCCCACCCTGGTGAGGAACACAACTCTCTGTTCTGTACTGGTGGAGGGTGGCCGCATGCAGAATGAGGGAATTACAGAAAGTGACAAGGGCCTTTCTCCATCATCTCATGCTGATCCGGCTAATGAAAGGTGAGGTTGTGTGCTGAGGTGGGTACACCACCCTCCGAGCAGTTCCCTAAAGTAATCACCCAGTCCTGAGGTTAGAAGGTGGAAGAGCTTAATCGACTGCAGCACCACTGAATCGGCTTCCACCTTCTTGAGCTTCTAAGAATGGGTGTCTAGTGTTATGGTCTCACCTGGACCTAACTGCTGAGACAAAACTGGAGCCAACGCTGGACCTCTTATCTCTCTAGAGAATAGCACATGTTGGAACAGAAACCTTGGATCACACACTGCCCCCGGGAAGAATTAGGGTTGTGATAAAATAAGAAAAGAGTGACTTGCTGTACTCGATCTGCTCAACAGCTGTGCGATACTGCATAACAGGATCTGTCGCTCAAGAGACCATTTGTGTCTGCGAGGTATATACAAACTGGACCAATACCTCTGGTTTTGCAATGACGCAATACACTGGAAATAACAAGATAAGGCAGTTACCATCAGTACACTAACAGGCCTCTATATACAATGACCATGCATTGACTTCAGTGGCATACACTTACAGGATTCATCAGCAGCACAACGAGAGCAAAAACGCAAAAAGTGGAAGGTGCACACAATTAGAGTCCAAAGGAAAGAAAATGTATTGTTTATCTTCTTCTTTATTAGTAGTTCAAATACAGGCACAGCCAACGCGTTTCGTTCCATTAACCTTGTGGAACTTCATCAGGGCGAATTGGTTCAGTTTCAAGACTGGGATCTATACAGACCCACCTTGTGGATCGCACGCTAGCCGATTCTGGGTATGCAAAGGCATGCAACCTTCATTTATTCAGAGAAGGTATTGTAAACTTGATACAACATAGTGCGCCCAGTGGGTGTTCTTATACTATATCCCGCAGTCTTCAGAGTGCAAATGAGCCAGGTAAAAACTGGTTCAAGGTGGAGTGGCCATTCGCAGAGAATCTAATATTCGTAAAGATAATTTCCTGTAATTCCCTCTAGTGCCGGGCTCCAATACGGGCATAAACTTAAAAAGACGAGGTCACCGGTCCGTGGTAGAACTCGGTGTTCGTGGTAATAACCACTGAGCACCTGCAGTCGGGTGCTCAAAGTTCGTGTAACGTCTCGTGGCGGCGTCCCGGGTTGAGAAGAGCAGACTAACCAAAATCACAGACTGTAGTGTGGGACACCCCCAAGAATTAAACCTGGAACACACATTTCTCACACATATCAAACACTCTGAAGTGCTTTCTCTTAGCACTACTGTTTATCAGAGAAACACAGAGCTACAGTCTTGTGCAGTCACAGTTCTAGCACCAAGGTTACAATAAGGGTGTAGAGTATAAACACACAAGAAGCGTTGGAGTAAATCATTGAGTGGGAAGGGAGGAAAAGTCTATAGTCTTTGAAGATGCTTATACTCGCTTCTGATTACTACTATAGTAGGGTTAGTGAGCACTAAGCTGATATTGAGTACTTAGCCTATTACTTTCACTTGACTCAACAACAACAACAACAACAAGTTTTTATTTGGTTTGGTACTCCACTGAGGACCACAAATAATATATAAAATTCAATTATTACAGCTTTTAAAAGTTCACCTGTTAATACAGAGATAAAAAAGGTTTTAAAAATGTATAAAGTTTATAACAAACTAGTTCATTTGGGGGAGTTTTGCTAGCGATAATCAATTCCTTGACAGTGGTGATGCAGCATCTGAGATATATAGGATACAGATGTTTTGCTCTCACCGCTACTACTTTTAGATTGGGGCATATGAACAGTAGATGCTCTAAGTCCTGCTCCCCACCGTTACATAGGCTACATATTGGTGACTCGTTTTGATGCCATTTTGATGTTAAAGTTTGGGTGGGTAAAATGCCCAACCGGAGCAGGATAATTAATCTCCTTGCGCCGTGAGTGAGATTAAAATCTATATAGTTCTGGGTTTTCTTAAATACCACTGATTGAGCAAAGTTTTTATATAGAATTAATTTGGCGCAATGCGATGAGTCAAGGTCAAAGCTTAGTCTTGGGGTGTAGCATTTTAAAAAGAGTTTCAATTGAGGCGGTGTCCAAGTCAGCAACAGATCAGTACTAATATTCGCCAGTTTGAAGGCGAAAGACATGTTTTTATAAAATACGTGCTTCGTAGAATCACTATCAAAGGTCTCTGTTTTAAGCAGGGAGCGAAGTGTGCCACCCTTTGCATGGAGCAGGTTGTATGCCCTCCTAATGATGTTTGCGATACCTCGAGAGTAAGAGCTCGTGAGCGATAGTTCAAGGCGGAGTGCTTGTACTGGGATAGACTGCGCTACCTTTAGCATTTTCCTCAATATTTTTCCTTCTTTTAGGTCCAGGAATGTCCACTTCTTTATAGGAATGTATTCCAAAGCATATGATAAAACTGCAGGGATCTTCACACTGTAGACTTTAAGCAGGGAGGAGAAATTTCTATTTCCAGAGGCCGTGTATAACCTTTGCAGTGCTCCTGCATGCACCTCTGATTTTCTCGACAAGTTTAGAAACTGGCGGTTATTTTTTAGTGACTTAGTGAAGATCCTACCCAGATAGGTATACTCCTCAACTTCTTCGATTTTTTTCGTCACCAAGTCTCCAACAGTATTTACTGCTTTTTTTCTTTCCTGAGAAAGAGACTATTTTTGTTTTGGTTAAATTAGGTTTTAGAAAATTTTCCTTAGTATACTTATACAGGGCATCCAGATCGTTTTGCAGTCCAAAGGGTGTTTGGTCCAACACTATAATACTTGACTCAAGTTTATAAAAAGTCTTGAGGCTTTGACTCAGGGAGTCGCAGGGGGTCCACAACAGCTGTGCAGGATGGAGAGAGAAGGAAGACGTCAAGGAAGGTGAAGTAGTGTGGCTCACTGGTTAGAGGCGGCAGACCCGAGAGTAGAGGACGGCCCGGGACCAGGGTTCGATTCCCGGCGCGGCAGGTTTCTGGACCAGGGTCAGCGGACTCGATAATTCTCTCGCCTCGGTGCCCACTCTGATCAGCGATCACACTCGGCAACTCTGGGCATTAGCTTGCCTCATCTTCACTAACGGCCCCACCAGACCGCCGGGGATGCCTGGTCTCACCCTGGAGATACCCATTAAGGGACCATCTCTCAGGGAAGCCAGGAAGGGTTTCGCAGCGGTCGAAGCGCCTTGGGACCCTACGGGTAAGTAGTGCGCTATATAAATGCCAATACATTTACATACACATTTACACAAGGTGGAGACATGGGAACCCCTGGTTCACTGGGACTTGAAGGAGACTGGAGCGCTTCTCGGTTCTGGCAGGATTCTTCAGGTGAGGGGGAAGGGTGAAGCTTGTACCGCAGGGAGTGAGGCCAAGCAATGGATCGGGGTTGGGCAGAGTTTATATACCCTCTTGAAGGCTCAATGGGTATAGTTAGATCACATGGGGCACGTGGCCGTCTGGAAGGTTCTCAAACCCTTGAAGAAAACATATGTTAGTACACTTGCTTTGACCTTACAGAATGGGCAGGTGCAACTTGATGATCGGAACAAATAACAGGAAACAAATGTTTTCTCTCGAACGTGCATAATGGAAAACAACACAAAAGTGGAGAAGTGTGGCTCACTGGTTAGGGCAGGCAGACCCTGAAGCAGAGGTCAGACCCGGGACCAGGGTTCAATTCCCGACGCGGCAGGGTCTTGAGCTCAAATGTCCATGGACTCGATAATTCTCGCTTCGGTGCCTGACCTAATCATGGGTTCACACTCTGCAACTCTGGGCATTAAGCTTGCTTAATCTCCACAACGGCCCCCCGCGGCGGGATGCCTGGCTTTCACCTTGGGGATGCCCTGTAGGGGCTATCTCACAGGGAAAAGCCAGGACGGCTTCCCAAGGCAAGCGCGGAGATACCCCTTCGGGGGTTGATTCAGGCGCTATATAAGAAACATAATAATAATAATAATAATAATAAAAGCCCCAGTAACAATGGGAGCAAGGCTTGCCATTGGCTCCTAGGATTTTGAGGGAGGCGTGCAAGGATTCAATGGAAAACCACACCAAGGCCCGAATGACTGCGGGTGCAAGATAATCTATTGGTTCTGGGGGTCGCTTGTAGGGATTCAAGCGCAAAGGAATTACGGCTTTTGGAAGACATCAGTCATGGTATCATAGCGCGCCTTAAAGCACCACAGGAGTAAAACAACATGAGCCCTGCATGCAAGGCCCACTAACATGCAGCACTGATCCTGGCTCAGGGGAAGAAGCAGTGTGGCATTATCAGCTGCCACTTCCCCGTAGTTTCAAGTTTCCCCATAGAGACTCCTGTGCTTCTCTGATGCTGAGGACTGGAGAGTGCTTATCTCACCCTCCGTGGAAATGTCGGTGCCTGGAGACCTTTACCACCTTTGAGGCACCATCAGAGCACAAGGACCCCAGAACCCCATCTCTCCCACATAAGAGTAACAAACCAAAAGCCCTATGAAAAGACAGTCTTCTCAGCAGGCATCCAAATCATTTTTTAAAGTAAAGATAATGGAGACAAAAAGTCAAACAGCATATGCCCAATATATTTTCAAAGTACAGCAAAGGACAAGATTGGCTCCACAGAAGTGTGGGGAGAATAGAGTGCTGGTTTTCAAAAGTGTATCAATTGCTCCAAAACTTCTGAAGAAGTTATCAATCCATGGCTATGCGGTAACATAAAAAGGATAGACTCACACAATAGTAACAAAGAGGTAAATAAGAGAATGTAAGACATTTTAAACACCTATGATATAACAAAAATGAAAACTCAACGAGAAGGGTTGTTTTTTCACTGCATTCAGTGAGATCTGTCTATATCCCAAACAAGGCCAGTTAAACAATAAAAAGGGCATTTATTATATGCCACCGCTATTTCATTGCTTTTTAGGTCGAGCAGACCTACCCTCAATGCGTGAGCATTGAAGGTGTCTGCTTCAGACCTATTGTGGCCCGTATTTAGGAATGTGGACAGCTACCAGACGCGCGCTTTGACGAGGTCAGATTTCACCTCGGGAGCGAGCGTCTGATAGCTGCGCATGTGCGGTGCAAAGCCCTTGCTCATGCACAGACACAGGCAGCCCCCACCCCTCTGTATGCACGCACGCACACACACACACAGGCGCGCGCATGCACACGCAGGCATACGGCACACATACAGGCACACATACAGGCACACTATCCCCTACCTCGCATTCTCTCTCAATCACACACAGTCACGCATGCGCACACACATTCCCTCGCACACACGCACACACGCGCGCACACCCCCCCCCCTCCCCCCCCAGGCATACACACAGGCACGCATGCACTTCACATCAGCCCTGGGCCCCACTCACCGACTGCGCTCTTCCGGCGGGGCTCCTCTCGCGCTCCGCTCCTCACAGCGCGGCGCGTCTCCTCTTCAAAATCGGGGCTCCCTCAGGTCAGAGGAGCCCCGCAACAGGCGCCACACTCCTCCTTCCCCCCGGCCCCCTCCTGGGGACCCGGGCTAACCCGGACCAGCAGGGCGCTCCATGCGCCGGCAGCTCGCGGACCTCGGGAGGCGGGACTTCCGGTCGGCCGCGAGCAGATTGGCCGGCCGGCCAAGAGCTTCCGGGTCGCCGCGGGCAGCGCGGCGGCACCCTGTAATATGAACTTGTTTTATGTATTCGTGACTGCTCTCTCAAATTGCATTACATTCTTAGGATAGCACTAGTGCAGATAAGGTCCTAGGGAGTGCTACATTTGTAAAAATAAATAATAATAAATAACAAATAATAAAAAAAATTGCTAGTGTCCAATGTATTTTTCAAAAGGTTATGTGCGATCCTACTGCTTAGGTTGCTGCTTCCATCACTAAAACATTGCACTGACTTCATGGTCACGTACATCGCATTCGGTGCAAGCACTCACTCCCTTGTTTACATGTGCGTTTTCTCTGAAATCAGGGCTCAAATCTTTCTTCGTATATGGGCAATCAGGGGCATCGCTCTCTGGCTAGTAGACCTTTAGTACCCGCAACACAGGACTAGTTACCCGGCCTCTTGGGGATCATTCAGGAGTATTTCTTGCTCTCATTTGTTTTCACCCAGTTCATGGCGAACAATTGAGGGGATTGTGGACGGACTAATGGGGGGGGGGCAGGGTTCAACCGGCCCTGTGATGTCATGAAAGCATGCAGGACGTCGCAGGCCCAGGGTTCAACTGACTCTGTGATGTCTTTGAAGCATGCATGACGTCACATTTCCGTCTCCCACCATTTCGTTGAATAAATGCCCACGTGATGCAGTCCGGGGATAGCACCTTTTTTTCTTGGACCCTTATAACAAGCTCTGTCTTGTGCCCCTGGGTGGACTCCACAGAGTCCTTCCCAGGCTCTGATGGGGGTCGGGAATTCCTCAGCTTTTGAATGCGCTGAACCAACTTTTTTAGGGTAAACAGCAACATTTTGGATCCAAAAATGTAAAACTCATTAAAAATGCATGTTAGGAATCAGCTCTGCCTATTGTTCACACTCACAACAATACATTATTCTTATGCACTGTGACGTTCACTACACCATGTGTGAAGCACGTCTTAGAACCTCTTGCACCTCCAACAGAGACCAAACTACATCCCACGCACTACCAACTATGCAAGGGCCAGGAATCCGATGCTGTATACACCTGTTTACTCGCAATTCTGTTTCATCAAATACTTGTGAAAACAAAATCATTTTCCCTGACGAAGAATGTCAACTCGAAACGTGTAGGCAATGTAATGCAAGTGTAATTATTCAAACAACCTTTTCCAAACAACGATTGTGAAACAAACCAAATGAAATGGATGAAATCTCTTTTTTCCTCATAAGTGTGCACTACTGCCAAGAAAAGGCTTTTACAGTATTCACATTTATATATAGAAGGTGCCCACCTCAAGCCAGATCGCCCCTTTGCATGTGAACAACAGGTGCTATTATTACACGACTCACTGGTACTCATGTTATCTCTCTCTGAAGGATGAGAGGCCTAATAGGCCGTGCCAGGTGGTCGCACAAGTGGTGTACAGGTGACACGGAGACCGTTGTTGAGAAGGTCCAACCGTGCAGTCCTCTATCTATCTATCTATCTATCTATCTATCTATCTATCTATCTATCTATCTATCGCCCTCACTCTATCCATCTATCGCCCTCACTCTATCTATCTATCGGCCTCACTCTATCTAACTATCACCCTCACTCTATCTCATCTATCTATCTATCACCCCTCACTCTATCTATCTATCTATCGCCCTCACTCTGTCCATCTATCTATCGCCCTCACTCTATCCATCTATCTATCTATCGCCCTCACTCTATCACCCTCACGCTATCTATCTATCGCCCTCACTCTATCTCTCGCCCCTCACTCTATCTATCGCCCTCACTGTATCTATCTTTCTATCTATCGCCCTCACTCTATCTGTCTATCTATCGCACTCACTCTATCTATCTTTCGCACTTACTCTATCACCATCACTCTATCACTCTATCTATCTATCTATCACCCCTCACTCTATCTATCTATCTATCTATCACCCTCACTCTATCTCATCTATCTATCTATCACCCTCACTCTATCTCATCTATCTATCTATCACCCCTCACTCTATCTATCTATCTATCTATCTATCTATCTATCTATCTATCTATCTATCTATCTATCTATCTATCTATCTATCTATCTATCGCCCTCACTCTGTCCATCTATCTATCGCCCTCACTCTATCCATCTATCTATCTATCGCCCTCACTCTATCGCCCTCACACTATCTATCTATCGCCCTCACTCTATCTCTCGCCCTCACTCTATCTATCGCCCTCACTGTATCTATCTTTCTATCTATCGCCCTCACTCTATCTGTCTATCTATCGCACTCTATCTATCTTTCGCACTTACTCTATCACCATCACTCTATCACTCTATCTATCTGTCTATCTATCAATCGCCCTCACTCTATCTATCGCCCTCACTCTATCACACTCACTCTATCTATCTATCGCATCACCACAACATCACTGAGCACGACCACAGCATCACTCAGGGACACCACAACATCACTATGCGCTACCACAGCATCACTGAACGCCACAGCATCACTCGTTGCCACCACAACATCACTCAGCGCCACCACAGCATCAATCTGTGCAACCATTCAACAACGACTAGTTCAAATATGTTTCCTCAATGTTTCAAGCTTTATTACAAATGTCACAAAAAGATGTTAATATTTCACTTCTGTTCTTGGATTTTTGTCACAATAAAATACACTGAACATAATCTTCACAAAAGTTATTTACAAAAGTTTAAGCTATTGCCACTATAAATTACAATAACTTTTACTTAAGTATTAATTATTAAAAAAAACATTATTTGTAATGTCAATACATCTAAGTTACGTAAATATAACACATATTGTATTACAAATGCAATAGGGTGTCACATTTGCGAAAGTTAAAACTGTTGGCATTGTAAATGACTAAGCTATTAATTTCGCTATTTTCAAAACAAACACATAAATAAAAAATTTGTCATTTACAATACCAATAGCTCAAACTTTCCTAATGCGAGACCTATTGCATTGCAAATGCTTGTTTAAAATACCCCACCCATTCATTGCTTCTCCACTCAATCCTTTTGCTGCTTCCTACGCTCAGTGGCATTAACTCCCTCATCTCTCTCTCTCTCACACACATGCACACATAACATACACTTTTATACAGGATCTGGAAGTTACAATTTGCTGTTGTGCAACTCCTTTCTTAACAGATCCTTTCCTGCACATTTTATTCACTTTTGTATTTACCGCTCCTAAATTGATGTCCACACTCTTGGAATATTAAAAAATGGGGGCTACGTCATGGAGTATTGTGGCCGTATGTGTATGCATCCATGTTGGCGCATGTGTGCCTATACGTCATCATGCTGAGCCGCTTTAGCATCATGACACGTACCCGCTTGATGATGCATGCACACATACACATCATGATTTTTTCTTTCAGCACTAGCAAACAAGCATTTGTTTCCTTTTCCCGAATAGCATCAGCAAAAAGCACTAACAAATCCATTAGATCTACATTGTTTTTAAAAGGTGGGACCAATTAGCTTTTTCAATGCTTGTATCCCTATGTATGAGGCTCAGTGACCAATCCCATTGGATTAACAAGAAAGGGTGAGCTATCACCAGCAAGAATACATAAAGGCGGGAGAAGAACCAGGGTACTGTATGGAATGGACCACCAAATATTCAGACAGCAGGAATGTAAAGTCGGATAATGGAGGTCTTCATCCGAACTCACAGATAAAATGTGTTGAAGCCTTGGAGAAGTCAAACGAGGCTTGTTGACTCAGGTAAGTAAGGTAACATCCGATTTTAGACATCTAGGGCCAGATGTAGGTAACTTCCATTTAGCGAGTCCTTAATAGCGAGTTTTACCGAATTGCTATTAAGGACTCGCTAAATGGAATGTAGGTAGGAATCGCTAAAATATTAGCAATTCCTTAACATTCCTTAATAACGAATCGGTAATTGAGATTCGTTATTAAGGAATACCTAGCCATTCATTCCTATGGGCTAGGAGGCCCATATGAATGAATGGGAAGAGATTCGCTATTAGCTATTCGGTATTACTGAATTGCTAATAGCGGGAGGTATTTCAAGGGTGCCAACTTGAAGTTGGTAGTAATTAGCGATTCCTTAAGGCTGAAGTGCACTATTTTTAGTGCTACGTACATTGCATTTAAGGAGTCGGTATTTTTGATTCCTTTAATGCAAGAGCAAAATAAGGAATTGCTATTTGCAAGTAGGTTTGAACTCACCTGCATTGCACATGGCTAAATACCGGTCGGTAACGCAGTAATTTACTGAATTTCGGCGTTACCGACCAGTATTTAGCCACCGACATCTGGCCCCTAATCGGTTAGCCTGATCTAACCGGGGACGTAGAGGCTAACATAGGGATTGGGCCTGCCATACAAAAAGTTAGAGGTTTTTTTTAGCGAACTCCTGAATTTGAAAAAATCACTTCCACTAAGTCATGGAAGTTCCTTGGAGAGGAGCCTTTGCACATCAGTGGTCCTTCCTCCAAATTTCTTTTTTTGGATGAGGCTTTTGGTCAGGAGGTTTTTGCTCACTTGTAAATTGTTTAGGAACTTGTAGTCTGACCTTTTCTATTGTAAAAGGGGCCTGCATTTATCATTGTGTCATGCTGTCGGGCACAAAATAGGACTAGCTGAAGGTGAATCTTACAAGAGTTGACTAGTCAACAACTTATCAGCGCTTTATAGAAGTACTTGACTACTCTCTTTTGCTTTGCCACTGTCTATTCAGGAAGAACATTGACTTCAAATATTATACTTAATTCACAAAAATACCAATGGGTGATGGAGGTGACATTTAAACGTCAACAACATCCAATCTTTTGCTTTTATATTGTATTGTAATTTTATTTATATAGCGCTTACTACCCCTGACGAGGCGTCAAAGTGCTTTTTCAGCGAGTAGCTTGCTACTCCGGAACCCATAAAGGATTAGTGGTAAATTAGTATAGTGAAAATATGAAAGTAATTTGACTGATGTCTTGGGGAAGGGCATAGTGCAGAGACGTTCTTTAAGAATGCTGTTACAGTTCTGATCCATTTGCTGCCTTAAGGACTGCTGAGATCTGGGTAGTTAGGACAGTGTTAGTGTACCACAGGGCAGGCCATGAAGAGCAGTTGTTACCCCTGGCAGATCCACGTCCATGACTATAGATATTTTCTTGCTTAAAGGAAGGGGTCGCAAAAGGTAGTCTTTACATTTAGAAAGCTTTATTGAATTAATAAGCATAGTAAAACATCCTTACAAAAAAAAACATAGCATATGATGGAGAAAAAATGACATATAAATAACGTAAATGCAATCCAGTCCCAAAAGAGGGAAGAAAAACTATACCAAGGTAAAAATGCATTTTAAAGTTTTCAACGAAAGAAAGGGAAAGAATGAAAGGAAATAGGGAAAGGGGGGAGGGGGAAGCATGAAAAACAATCAATACTAAAAACTTCTATAAACAGTTAAAAATGGAAAAGTGATAAAGATAACAATGGGTACTTTAAAGAGGAAAACAGGTAAATCAGGAAGCACATCTGGAGAGGAAAGAGGTTAATGGTGACCACAACAGATCCTTTTTGTTGATTAATAAAGGTAGTGAAGTGGCGAAGGCACGATCAAGCCTGTGATAATGGCTAAAGGTAGTCTTTGACACTAAAAGTTGAGGGCTTTTATGGGCCCTCTTCATTCCACCCGTGTGATATCTCCTAAAAGTCGAGGAACACATCCTCTGCGTGGTTGAACAAATACTCCGCCCCTGCACCCCCATGAACAAGCCATAGCCCCCACACTGCGTTTTATGAAAGGATTTCAGCCAATCGGGAGCCCCTGAGAGAATCTGTATACAGCTTCTGTTCGCGCATTGATTCTGTGATGACGTCTTTCAGTCTGTGGCTGCAGGGGGTCACAGGGACGAGATCTTTCCTACCGCATAACATTCATTGTCATTTCAGTTCAGGCCTTGCACGGGTGCACATACGTAGGCGGCGCAGAAGGCGGCGTCGAGGCAAGGCGGTCGTTATTGGACCAGTAAGCAATGGGGTAACAGGTTGAGCTCAGCAACAGAGAAAGTAAAAAGAATTGTTTTGCGGTGCCAGCTGGGTTTAGAAAAAAAAGGGAAAGTAAAATGAGTCCCGCTAGTCATTACGATCAAGCGATAAGACCTTAAGTGTGTGACACCTTTTCTTCTTTTGCATTTTTATATAGCGTGACCTCGATCCGAAGTTATTGGGGCGGTTTTAAAACAGCACCAGTTACATTCACTTTTGCAGGCACGGGGAGATTCAGTGATTTGCCTAGAATCACAGGATTGTTGAGCGACGCCGAGACTGGAACCTGGGTCCTAAGTATGCATCTCTGGCCATTACGCCACATCCTCCTCCCGTTCAGACACTCTTTGACCCTTTAGTCCTCAACGCACAAACAGCAGGTTTGTTTGTGCCACTAAGTCAATATTTTAAAAACCAAACTGCACACCCCATAATGCAACTTGCTGTCGGCTGAAATTTTAGGACTTGCTGAAAGTGTCGGAAGACTGCGCCTGCCCGAGGCCACGCAGTGGCCATAAGGAGGGCGGGCTCCTAGTCACGGAGGGCTGTCCTGCCCCCGCATGACGCAGTAGTTCCTCACCTGAGGCAGTCTCCCCTGGTTGGTGGAGACTCGTAGTGATGCACGTCCGGGGCGGTTGGGAGGAGCCGTCTGGAGTACATCAGACCTCTGCCCTGCTGGGGAGGCCTCCGGACGTCGCAGTTCCATGTTGGGACACTCTTTTCCCCTGCTCACCCGCGGCTCAAGCGCTGTTGCTCCGGGTCGCCCCGTCCAGAGGCGTTGTTTGGCGTCGGTGTGCGGTTTTTCCTGCGGTCGCCTGGTGGGCTTCTGTTGCGGTGAGTCAGGGGTGGTCTTATCGCGGTTTTGACCTCCGCGGGTCACGCTTTGCATCCTCCGTCGGGTGATGTGCCCCAGGGGTGTGAGGTGGGGGCGGTGAGGGGTGCTGCACGCGGTGGTGTGCGGTCCCCGCGCTCACAGCTGTAAGCTTTGGCATGTCGGGCAGTTTTGAATGTTTTTGTTTCGGTGTGGGAAAGAGTGGAGTTCGGGCCTCGTGCGGCCAGTACCAGTCCAAATCAATAGGGCGAAGGTTCACGCACCGGCTGCGGAGGTCCGTGTATGCATTGTTATTAGAAATGTTAGTGCGCACAACCCCGGCAGTATTGCTCGATGCGATACCGCAGGCTGCAGAGGCGGTGTCTAACTATGAGTGCGGTACCGCGATTTACATCTGGTTTGAAATTACAAGGGTTTCAATAGCGTAGCATTCTGCTTGCCTTGTATGCTTCATATAGAACAGGTTTCGGACTACTCGGTCGGAACTAGACGGGGCCAGTCACTTTTGTGTGCCCCCTTTTGAGAACCGGAAATAGGGTTCCAGTCCACATTCCAATTGTGTGATCCTGGACAATCACTAGCTTGATTGTATGCCGGGTATCCGAGCAGCGATATGTGTTGAGCAAGGGGGATCGTGGTTTGCTTTAGAGTCGCTCTTCTAGCCCCTCGTTGTCCACATGCGTGCCTAGACGCGGTGCCCTCGAGCACTACGTGGTAATGCGGTATTCCAATTCCGACGGTGATTTCATGTTCAAAGGATTACAGCACGCTGTGTGGTGCGCGGGCTTTTGGCGATCGTGAATAAACTTTTCTTGTAGATGCATTGACGTAGATAAGGGGAGATGTGATGGATCAGCCCTGTTCTCCGCATCAGCAGTTAGCATGTACTAACAGATATGTGATCGTTCATTCCTAAGTGTTCACGGAGCTTGGGATTACGTGTGGTTTTAGGTGATGTTGTGTGGGAATTTCGGCGTCTGGCACGCAATGCTGCTCGATTCGGAGGAGGGTTTGAGAAGGCATAATATGGGCCCCAGAGTGGGGCGGCAAGTGCGACTAGGTCACTTGGTGGCGGTGCGTTGCTAGGTCACTATGGATGCAGTGCGTTTCCCAAGCTGTATGCCAAGTTTACGAGGTTATGAACGAGAGTCTTAGGTCAAGCCTGGACGCCTGTAATGACCCGATGCGTGCTCATGCCTTGTTCATTCCATGTCGGGTCGGGTCGCGCAATGGACTAATTTGTACACGACTGGGAACTGTGATCAACCTCTGGGTCACTGGTTCTATTCCCATCTAGTCCACTCCTGGCCTTTCATCCAGCTGAGGTCGAAAAAGGAGTACAATTTGTTTATTGATGATTCGGGACTGCAAATTATCGCGTTTTGTCACGCTTTTCGTCAAAACCGATGTAGTCCAAATGCTAGTCCTAG
This sequence comes from Lissotriton vulgaris, assembly GCF_964263255.1. Taxonomy (NCBI): domain Eukaryota; kingdom Metazoa; phylum Chordata; class Amphibia; order Caudata; family Salamandridae; genus Lissotriton; species Lissotriton vulgaris. Next base: position 153,799,283 of record NC_141698.1, on the reverse strand, counting down.
GTCAGGCCTCGACGGCCGTTATGACCTTAAGGGTGTTTGCCCCGAATTCGTTAATCGCTTATTCAGTGTTTCTTCCGGGGACCGGGCGGGATCCGATTCGTTGCATCTGGCCTCCTGCTAGGTAGTATTAGCAGTTTGGGGTCTTAGTCATGTTAAGTCTCCTCCCTTTGTAGTACCGCGCGTATTTTGTCATCCGACTTCTGTTGCATCAAGTCTCCCACATTTATATTACATTGTCACATATAGCAGTGAGTAAGGGTAGGTATTGTCTCGTGCGGAGTACATTATCGTCGTGGGACTTGCAAGGGAGTTACTTGCAATATCAGTACGGTTGATGGAAATAACGTAGAGAACACTAGATCCTACCTGTGCCGCATACTTTAATTGTCTTTGGCTAAATTATTTATTCCTTCGCGAAGCACGTGTTTGTGTACCGTAGCTGTATCAAACTTTGGTTGTGGGTGGGAGGATATTATGTTGTTGTTAAATCTGCGGCTTGCTTTGATATGTTCTTTAATGAGGTGGTTCATCGTATATGAAAGGCTCACTATTGTCCGCATTTATGAGGTAGCTTCAGGGTATTCCAAAGACGCATCTCCCCCCCCCCCCCCCCCCGCCCCCCCTCAGGGGAGCAAGTCCCCTAGCTCAGTTCCCAGTTCTAGCAGCAATTATTTAGGCCTCTTACCTAAATCAGAATTTTAAAGATGCCGCTAGCCTTGTATATGAGGGGGGTAGAGTAGCCATGCAGCCTAGCAGGAAAGCACAAAACATAAGGCCCGAGCCCCAATCTGAAAGCGTTGTATAGATACTTATGCAGGTAATTCTGGTTGGCCAAAATAACTATTCTGGGTTTGTTCACATGGGCCCCTGTTATGAAATTGATAAGCTATTCATAAGGAAGGGCACTATACGATTTGAATGGGGATCAGCCGTGCGGTGCTACCTTTATTCATGTGCCGTCGTTATAATTTTTACCTCGTATCTGTTGTGCCTTCCCTATAAGTCTCCATGTACAAGGGCGAGTGCGCAAGCCCATACGTCTCCAGTATTCATTTTAGGAGGCGCAGGTAAGAATATTTCAATTTGCCCTGGGTCTCTGGCTCTACCAGGGAAATAAATCCTACGCACGTTGTTTTCCCTAGGGGATGATACACGCTTTCCCCTGATTTAAATGTGCTGGCACGCGCTATTTGATGCCCTAGGTTTCCCACTGGTCGTGGCGGTCGGTGTGTACTGCGGTGTTCTTTAGTCCACACCCAGTCATTTGTTAGAAGGTCAACGACCAGACCCCTGGTCGTGAGAGTTAATATTTTAGGAATGCCCTTTAGGCCATTTATCCTACAATGTGCTCTTTTCTCCACGGCTCCCCCGCTCAAACCCTAGTGTGTCCGCCGAGCATACCTATCTTACTAGACTTGCACGGAGTGTAGAAGGGCAGGAAGTTTCAACACCACGGGTGTCTAGCGGTCGCGCTAATGTTTTGGCTTACAGAAGCAGGGCCATTATCAGTTGGTTATACTTAGTTTTTATACATGCAGTGTATAGGCATTAGGTCTCTTCTAGGCAGCACTGGTGCTGTTTCATCGAGGCATGATGCGGGCACGATAAGGACATGATGACCCGCCCGCTTTCTACCCATCTTTTATCTGATCTTTCGTCCTCGGTTTTAGCATGAGCTGCCGAAGAGATCCAAGTATGACCTGCTCATTTGGGCTAGTAATAGATGTTTAATGACTGTTTTGGCCCTTGTAAATTCTGGAAGTGGTAGTGACACTGGTCGTCATGTCGTACATGTATCGGGTTTTCTTTTATAGCTTAATACTATAGCTCATAGCTCTACTCTTATGTAGCACTGGTACTCCCTCATCAAGCTATAGATCAGCATTGCAGGTTATCAGCAATGGTGTGGGGGGGAGTATGTCATCAGCATAGCATGGGATAGAACTGGCATGTTATTATTATAGCTGTAGGCTGGACAAGAATTGGAGAATAAGACCCTACACCTGTTCTTATATGAAGACGCTCCCTCTCTGAGATAGACATAAACAGGAGCGTAGCGGCAGCGGGAGCAGTGGCACCAAGGACACTTGTCCTCCTCATTGCCGTAGTTGTTCATGGCTGCAATTTTATCAATCTATCACCTTCCTGGGGCTGGCACTCCGGGCCATGTTACGGAAAGTAACATGGCGTCTTAGCGACTACTTTAATTTATAGTTCTGCCTTGCATCTGACACGCAGGTAATCTCCAAAGAAAACCCAGTATCGTTTTATGTTAATTATTATTTTCAAAGCACCTACGCTATAACTGGGTCCCATTTACCACTAAAGAGGTCATCATACTACTACATAGGCATGACGTCCGACCTCCTTTCTGTCCTTTTCTAACAAGCAGCGAAGTGTTAGACATAAGACACCCGTATGCCACACGTAAAAAGACTGGATATGCCACACTTACATAGTCTCAACTTTGTCACCTATGTGTAGGTCCCCCGTAATTTCTCCAGTTAAACAGGGAGGCTTGCTATTTGAAATACTAGGGGTTTTAGGGTTCGACAGTTACAATAAATATTATGTATGTGTGTGAATAAGGTGTGAGTATACAAGCCTACAAACAGGTATGCGCTAGGGCACAAATCATAATGATCTGATATTACGATCCCTTGCGGAGCAATTGCCTTTTCCCTCGTCGTACAGGAAAGCGTCTCCTTAAGCTATTGAACTGTCACTCATATTTACACTCCAATTTTAAAATATCTCTCGTAAGCAACCTGTACTTGGCAGTATGCGGACTGGCGTAAACTCCCCAGCTCCGGAGTTAAGTGTTATGCTAAACAAGTGAGTGTTCATGGCAAATAAGCCAATGCCATATGTACTGCCCTGGCGTGCCCGGTCGACGAAGTGAGCGCTAGTACAGGTGTATTGTTCCCATATGTTTGGTTTCATGCTAACCAACCAATTTCTTGCAACATTAAGCTACTAAACCGTGGGCAGACTCTTCCTCCTGGGATTGAACCAGCTACCCAGACTGTACTCAGCACATTTGGGTGGGCTGAATTTTCCTCCTCACACTTTTCGTATCCTCTGTAACACTCACCAGGCTAAGTACTGTGTCATACCAGAGAATTCTGAATGTATCCACATTAGGACTCCACCCCCTATGTTATCTCGGTCAAACTAAACCTTTTTCCAAGAAATTCGTCCCTGTTAGGCATGGTCTCTTATGCCAGTGGTTTTAGGGTGTGGCTATTCCTAGGTACCTTTGAGCGGGTCCTGTAAGCGAATTCCTGGGTGTTGAATTACGAACTAGGGTAATCAGAAATGCTTAGAACTCTGGGAGTTGATAGTACCACCTAGTATTTTGGTAGGCGAAAGGGGTGCAGCACAAGGATTGTGCCGTGCTGGGTTGGCAAACATGCCAACCTGTGTGTGGTGCAATGGGTATTGCACGCAATACACACCAGGCACAGGAAAAAACGTTATACTTTTGGGTGGGCCCCTAGCAGACTGGAGAATATCCTATCTGGTCTCTTATCCAGTGCCCCCCCCGTGTCAGTTCTCTATCCCTTTGGGGGGGGTCCTAGTTTCCTGGTTATCCTTGGGACAAGCTATCCCTGTGGTAGGATAGACTTGCAGCCGGCAGGCTGGAATGGGGAGTCCTGATTACGTGGTTTTTCTGTTTTTCACTTTCACGACCACGTCGCTAGTTTACCAATATATGCATTTGGGCACTGCAATAGACTTCTGTATCCTTTGGGGGATTAGTTGTTCAAGCGTAATCTTGCAGTGTGATTTGAATTTTTGTGGCAGCGCCTGCATACTAGGGAGGCATTCTCTGCGGGGGGCCCTCCCAGTCACCTGGTCTTTTGCCTGGGTTAGTCTTCACTTTTGTGGTAGAGGGATTGTTCCCGGGTGGTTATGCCTATTGGTGTCAAAAGGGGTCGTATTTGTCCAGACATGTCCCTGCGCAGGTCAGGAGCTTAGGGGGCTCTCCGTTGCTGGCGCAGCTGTCCCCGGGAGGTGGCATATGTCGGCTTACGGTCTAGCTAACTTACCGGTATCTTGGCGGAAGCCGCTTCCAGCCAAAAACGCAAGAGGGCAGGGGATGCCGGCTGTAATTTCCTGTGGACCCTGTATGTTGCTTACCTGGGACTCCCCCAAGCTCTATAGTATGTCTTGTGCCCTCCAATCCCCCGGTCCTTTACTGAGGTTGCAGCTCAAGTGTCATGTAAGCACACTTTCTGCTAAAATGCAGAAGACAGCGTTTCAGTAAGCACATTTTCTACTGATTGTGTAGAAGGCGGCATTCAGCTGCCGCTGTGAATTCACCTTGGCGCAGTTTTTTCTGCCGCTCAGTGTGAAGGGATACGTTGGCATCCCAGCGGCATGTGCTGGACAGCCTAATTTATGTTGCAAAGGACTTTCAGTAGTAGGGGCCCCTCCTATACCTTTTAGTTCCTCTGATTTGGTGAAAGGACCCGGGGGGACCTGCAGATTAGTGGCAGAAGGGGCCTTTCTTGCCTTCTGGCTTGTTAAGTCATGACTGGGGCCTTGGTCTCTTCAAGGTGGATAGGGTCCCCTTGTTTATGGTGGCGGATGGTGTCATCCCACACCTATGGGCATTGCCCTGGTCCTCCTCTTTCTGAAGGAAGCAATTCTAGTTAAGGTTGCAGGTAAAAGAGCAGTAGCAGTGGTGGGGGGGCCCGTGCGGCAGCGGGAACCACCGCACTGGGCTGTGGCGGAGTTACTGGGCGATCCGGAAGAAGAGAGGTGCAAACGCTGGACGTCAGCGGGCACATAGGGGTGCCAGAGCATAACCTCAGAGCCTAACCTGTAACCTCATGGGAGGTGCAGGAATTCGTGTCGGCGCCCCAGTAGTCCTTCGGGCGGTTGTGGGCCTGTGCAACCGGGGGTTTGCCTAGTCACGCCCCACAAGGGGCGTGTCAGTATAATTATGGTAATTGTACAACAGTTGGGTGGTTCGCCACTGTGTTGTTTGGCTCAACAGGCGGGCAGGTGGCGAGAATGCGGCCTGCCCTAGGATCGCCCGTAAGCTAACCCACCGTCATTACATATGTTGTATGTAATAAACCTGCAGCAATTTTTACCCAAACCTAATACTTGTGTCTTTGTGTTATTTGCGGGTTTGGGCATGTGGGGCGGGGGTTCATGTGGCCCTGATGTGACTATGCGCCTGCCCGAGGCCACGCAGTGGCCATAAGGAGGGTGGGCTCCTAGTCACGGAGGGCTGTCCTGCCCCCGCATGACGCAGTAGTTCCTCACCTGAGGCAGTCTCCCCTGGTTGGTGGAGACTGGTAGTGATGCACGTCCGGGGCGGTTGGGAGGAGCCGTCTGGAGTACATCAGACCTCTGCCCTGCTGGGGAGGCCTCTTTGCCGCCCCGGACGTCGCAGTTCCATGTTGGGACACTCTTTTCCCGCCCTTCCTCGAACCCAGAGTGTCGACTTGAGGGGGCTCCGGGGGGAGCTTTTAATGTGTTTCTTTTTCGTTGCAGGCGGAGTTACTGGGCGATCCGGAAGAAGAGAGGTGCAAACGCTGGACGTCAGCGGGCACATAGGGGTGCCAGAGCATAACCTCAGAGCCTAACCTGTAACCTCATGGGAGGTGCAGGAATTCGTGTCGGCGCCCCAGTAGTCCTTCGGGCGGTTGTGGGCCTGTGCAACCGGGGGTTTGCCTAGTCACGCCCCACAAGGGGCGTGTCAGTATAATTATGGTAATTGTACAACAGTTGGGTGGTTCGCCACTGTGTTGTTTGGCTCAACAGGCAGGCAGGTGGCGAGAATGCGGCCTGCCCTAGGATCGCCCGTAAGCTAACCCACCGTCATTACATATGTTGTATGTAATAAACCTGCAGCAATTTTTACCCAAACCTAATACTTGTGTCTTTGTGTTATTTGCGGGTTTGGGCATGTGGGGCGGGGGTTCATGTGGCCCTGATGTGACTATGCTAGGTGGGTATGTAGGGTGTGAAGAAACGGATTTGCAGAAAAGAAGATATATTATGTAAATCTGTAGGATCCCGGGGCAATTGAATATGCCTTATTTGAGGGGGCAAATGGGTAGCATATACTTTAACAAATATATATGTAATGCTCTCACTACTTAGCTGTCAGCATTCCTCGTGCATCTAGAGTGCCTTCAGCCAACAGCAACGAGCATGGTTGAAATTGAAGGTTCGGATTACCCAATAGAAACGTGGGCGTGCAAATCCTGGTATTATATGGGATTCAAGGCAATTGATACTGCAGTTTTACAAGAAAGAGATTCATTTACAATATCCATTTTAAAAAGCAGGGATCACGCAGAGCTCCAGAGTTTCCCTGGTCCATGCACGAGTAACTTCTCTAGTCCAGCTTTTTATTTGCATTCTGGCACTTGCTGTCCTATTTAGCCAGTTATATATTCAGGAATTCAAGCATCGCATTTACTGCAAAACAAGACAAGCATTGGCAAATCCAATAGGGGCTGGGTTTAATGTGCTTAAGCTTGCATTGCTAGCACACTGGAGGAAAGACAGAAGGGAGCCATTAAGAGTAAACAGAGAGGACTATAGTTGTAAAGTAGTTCCTCATGCTGTTCAGTGCAAGCATTCAAAGGAAAGTGGGAGGACACACACAAACAGCCAATAGCATTAGGTGAGAGATTATTGCTCCTGTAAGCTGAGCCATGACAACATTGCCAATGTCTCAAACAAGTGACTGACAGTGTCTGGTCCAAGAAAGCCATTATTTGAAATGGACTGACATAAAGCCCACTCCGTGTGCACTCAGGGTGGGCTGTACCGCCCATGTCTCTTGGAAGAATATATCCCCATAATTCCACACCCAGTTTTCAGTCGGTAGTTTGACACCGAAATGCACTTTCTCTTACCACACTTGCCATCTTTGTGACGGCTTGGAGGACCACACACGGGGTCGGCATTCACACATACCCCCGCCCGCAGGCAGTCTTGGGACGGCTCACACGAGCTTTTGTCATGATGCCTTCAGCTTCCAGAGTTACGCTCCAGAGACTCATAAGATACACCTTGTTTAATCTTTGCAATTGGCGGGGTGGATGCATATGTACTTTCTACAGTTAATTTTTCCATTTTGTATTCTACGTGACCACCCATTGTGTGATATCCTGGACGAAAAGGATTGATAAATTACCCCCTCTCGGGGATTTCACCTGTAAAACCTTAATAAAAATATTCAACAAAAATAAATCCTCAGGGTGGGCTGTTTGCCACCCCTGATGTCAAATTCCAGACTCATGAAGTGTGAACTGAAATTTAACCTTCACTGTCATCAATCGCCCTTCCTCTTCCTCAAGTATTTCCCCCTACAACCCAGTAGCCTTCCCATATGAAAGTAAGGGTGTATGGACAGGTGAGGCTAACTCATTTCAGCAACAGATCAAACTGTTTAACCCCTAAATGAAGGCCATTTAAACTGTGGACAGAGGTCAGCATTAAACCCAAGTCCTGTGCACAGGTTTATAAAGGCAGCGGGTTGATTTGCTCTTCAAGTTATTGACTAGGAATGTACTCTATGTAATTTCCTGTTCTCCAAATGTGAGCCCTGACTGTTTCATGACACATCTTTTATTTCCAGGACCCTCCCTGTTTTCTCCCCCCAGACCCTGGACTTGCAGTTTGCAAGATCAGTTTGATTGCTTTATGTAAATTTTGATTTATTTAGATCTACAGAGTTTGCATTGCGTGCCCTGCACCTTCTAGGCACAGTTGTCTTTCACATGCTGCTATCCTTGGATGTGCAGCTTGATATGACTCTGATGTCTTGACATTTATTTTAAGGTGAGGTATTAACTTTGGGCATTGGAGCAGGTTATTTTGAGGGCTTTCCCGCAAGAGATGAAGGTGGGGCAGAAACACACCATGATGCCAACATCCTCCTCACCATAGTTCATTCAAGAACTTTCAGAGGGCAAACAAACCATGCACAAACAAGAACTGTGGAAAATCCAATTCCAACAAGGTAAATACAAGACTAAAAACATGATGCTATATCCTGAGAAAACTCACCACAACACCCAAAGCTTCTCATTATATCTGAACTACTGTAGAAAGATTAAACAGAAGCATATCCTACGTTAAAGTCAACAAACATTGGATTAGTCGAGTTCCGGCCCCCAACACAAATTCCCTCCCATTAACTAATTAGTAAAAGAAACAATATCAAAAAACCCAAAGTAAGCCACCACCATTTGTTCGACTGCCCACGCGTCATACCATACCGAACACCTTCAAACCACTCACAACTGTCAACTTCACTAAAATCTTGAACACCCTAAAAATCAGCCACTATAAAAAAGGATTTTCTCCCACCTTCCTGGCCAATATTGAACCCATCAACAGAGGAGCACCAATTCCCCTCTTCACAATAGTCAATGTCTTGATCACAGAAGGCATCTTCCCGGACACACTCAAAACTGGACAGTTTTCCAAACTATTGAGAAAAACAAACCCCGCCCTCAATGAACTTGCCAAATACCCACACATCACACATCTAGCCTTTCTCAGAAAGATAATTAAGAAGGCAGTCCACACTAGCAGCAACAACAAATCAGCACCAACTCCTGCCACTTCATCATCAGTCAGGCTTTTGACCACAAGGCAACACCCATGTGTGAAACATAATCAAAATGACTGTCTACATCTATCATCAAGACCATATCAACACCAACACCCTTCCACACAATTATGAGGCAGCATTCAAATCACTGATGATGCACTGCGCATAACTGCAATGATAAACCCTGACTCATGATCCTTCTCAATCCTCAAGCAGTTTCGACATTATCGACCACAGAAGCCCTTATAAAAATACTGTCAATGTGCAAAGAATTCAGCAACAATTCATATCAACAATGTTCTTCCTTGCTCATGAATCGACATCAACATATCCAGCTTAGTTTACGCACATCCCAGCGAATTCCAGCGACAGAGTACCTAACAGAAGGATGCTCTCTCCTTTGAACTTCAACCTTTACATGGAGTCTCCCAGAATACTGATGGACAACCAAGGAAACAAAATTCACTCGTACCTCTACAACACACAAATCTCCTTGAAAGGTTCTGCAACCCGTGACATTTACCAGCTCAAGTTCTGATTCTTTCTCATCCAAGTCAGAATGTCAAGCATCCGAAAATAAACCTGACAACAGAGTTCATTCACATCATCAGCACCTCTGAACATGCCCAGTTACAGTTGTTGCTCACTTTGTGAAACTGGACGGAAGCAACCCCGGTTTTGCCAAAATCACAATATCTCTCGGATACATGCTTGATATAAAAAACTTTTTCAGTACCTATACTGCCAAGCAAAGTAAGAGAAACCAGCCATATCTATCCCCTTTCTACAGAATAAATCCCTCACTCCCTGAAGAACACTAACATCAATTTGGGGTTATTTGCCCCAAATTGGTCTGCAAATTCCCACTGGAGTATTGCTTTTGCTGCAGAACTAAAAAGCTATGCTTGATGTATGAAGGGTTCAACCAGTAGCACCCTTTAAGCTTTTCTTCACTGTTGACCAAGCCTTTGGTGGACCACTGAGGGGTTCCAAGGCACCTAGGAAGAGAACACAAGCAGGCTTAAGTTGTTGCAGCTAAAAACCATTAGGACAAAATGATACGAAGCACGAGTCTAAAGGAAGTTGCTAATACAGCCGCCAAATAGGCATCATGCTCAGCAGATGAAATAGTACTTGCGTCAAAAAAACTTCACACTTCATACTGCATAGTGTTGAGTTGTAAGAGATACTTATAATAAGTGTTTGGTTTGTGTAATTCTGTAAGAGTCCTGATTTGTATTTAATATATTTTCATTGATTTAATGTGTCTAATATGCTTGATTTTTTTAAACAAAATAAAACGAATAAATAACACCTCTTCCTATTTGACCTAAAGTCACCTTTACAGGCGACACAACACAGATGCAATACAGGCAGCCTAGGTGTCGCCAGAATGATCATCAAGATGAGCAAAATGGAAAAGAAAATAATACACATTTCCCCAAGGGATGTATCCTGGATCTGGAATAAAAAAAAATTGCCATTGGTCAAGCTTGCTCTAGCTTGTTTCTGCTTTAGAAATCACCCGAAAATATCTTCTCTTCAAAGTAACCAAAGATAAGGAGGCTCCTGATTCTATATGTCCCCCGAACCGATCCATGAATCGAACCCAACCACTCTCCTCCCAACTTAATATGTACACATTCTTGAAAACGTTTGCCCCACTTTGTACAGCACCAAACGACTTCCCAGCTAGGTTTGTGCTATATACGTTATGGAGAGAATATACTATATGTGGGCCTTCAGAAGTCCACTATTACACTTCCCAAAGCCATCCTCCGACCTGGGCCTGAAGTTATCAGAACCCAGGATTACCAAGTCTAGAATTTGCAGATCCAGTAATTCCAGAGCAAGAAATTTCAATTCATGAGTAGTGGAATTCCACTTGGAGTTAGCACCCTTGGTGGAAATTCCTCAAATAAATACGTTCCAATAAATACATACATTTATTCCTATGAAGAGGGAGCTTGATGTAGAGATTGTGGGCTTTGATGGAGAAGTATTTTCCTTCTCAGTTCTCATGTTGTGAGAGGAGCATAGCACATGTAATAGATCTGCAGGCATCAGCATAGTCAACTGGTCTTTTATCATGAGGTAGAATAAGTTTTTGTTGCTCAAATAAACAGCAATATGTGTCATGCAATCTATTGGCTCATTCTCGTGAAACTAAAAAGTGCCTGTTTGCTTTGTCCGTCTGAATGATAGCCCTGGATATGATCATGACATGGGGTCAGTTGAAAGCTATGCAGCAATGGCATGCTAGTTTTGGATGAGGATGTATTTTCTAAAATTCCTGTCGTTTTTGTGTGAAAGGCAGAACATGTAGTGATGAATTAAAAATGTTGCATTATCAAGTAGGCTTTTTATAGCACAATGTTCACATGGTGTTTTTTCCAGCTCAGTGGTGTGTAGGGATTTGTTAATAGTACTTATATGAGGCCCACGGCTCTAGGGCCATTTTATTGCGCTAAGGGGAGTCCGAGGGCAAGAGAGGGGCATACAATGTAACGGGGAAAACATTTAACTCCTTGGACCGAATCAGAGTCATTTAATTGTGTAGGAAACGTGGAAATTGAGACGTTCAACAGGTCTTCTGAATTTTCATGTGGTGTGAATTCAAGTCAAGTGGAAATGGATGTAGAAGGGAAATACAAAGGCTGGAGTATAAGAAATGGAGCAATCTTCGCCTATAATGCGATGCGTGCATCTCATTTTGAAACAGGTCAAAGGGTGTTGACCTTAGGCGTCTGCTTGGATGGTATTGCTGGACCAAACTGGTGAGAAAGCATGGTGAAGGACATTTGAATGCTCTGTGGGGTATGCACTGGGCCTCATAGACTACTCGTTCCTCGATAGGCAGTCAATGCCAGGATTCTTTTGTTGATTGATTTGGTCAGAGCTATTGTGTTCTGTACTCTTATCAGGCAACTGATGTTCTGGGGGCTGCTCAGCCGAGAGTTGGCTTAGCTCAGTTTGTTGGTGATCTGTGAATCAGCTAAAGGTAGTGTCTAGCAAGGGATCTGCTTTTTCTAAAGCTTTTGAGCAGAATGTAAACTATCAGCCCGATTCATCAAGCTAAATAGCGCTCGCAAAGGGCCAGATTCTGAGAATCTGGCCCTTTGCGAGCGCAATTTTTGCATTTGGGATTCATCATCCCAAATGCAAAAATCGCTATTTGCGAAATCGCATATTTGCAAGGAATTGGGTTTAAGGAATCTCTATTAGAGTTTCCTTAAATGCAATTCATTAACCAATTTGAGATTGCGAATTTGCAATATTTGGTCGCTATTTACCACGAAGTCTGACTTCGTGGTAAATAGCAAAAAATTAGAAAAAAGCACTTTAGTGCATTTTTCTCTTTTGCATGTTACACACACACATGTCCTTTGGACATGTGTGTGCGCAACACCTGTGTAAATTTGCATTTCAGGGGTGCTACAGGTTGTCCTTTGGACACCCCTGGCACCCTTGAAATCGCTATCTTATTTGCGATTAGCTAATTGCAAATCGCAAATAAGGAATACTCCCCATTCATTCCTATGGGCCTTTAAGCCCATAGGAATGAATGGGGAGAAAGGCTCATAGGAATGAATGGGGAGTTATTCCTTATTTGCGATTAGCAATTTGCAAATCGCAAATAAGGAAGATGTAGGAATCGCAATATTTTTTGCAATTCCTACATGAATCCCGTTTTGCAAGTCCTTAATAGCGATTCCTTATGAATCGCTATTAAAGATTCGCAAAACGGCTCTTTGATGAATCTAGCTGTTAGTGACGCCGGTGATTTGGAAGGTCATGCTGAGATTGCTGTTAATATGATCGTTCAAGTTAAAATTGCATACTCATTAAAGAAACGGGTGGGGAAGATGGCGGCGGAGACGGACGTGTAGTCGCCCGGCTCCCCGAGCCTGTGCCTTTCGCAACGCTATCCTGTTTTCCAGCCTGCTACAGCGCTATTGCGGAAGGACGAGGGAAGCGCGCTGTTGCCGGGGGTGCTTCTCCGGTGTCCCTACCTGCCTGCTGGATGGTGCTCCTGGAGTGCTCGCCCGACGATCGGTGCCGAGCCCTGAGTCCGGACCCCGTGTTGCTGCGCACAGCCGGAGACGGCCGGAGCTCCTGCGGCTTGCCTCACGATTGGTGTGCCTGCCATCCCCTGCCGGCCTGCGGTATGCGAAAGCCCCTGCTCTGCTTCCCCCGGTGAAACTGTAGGACGACCGATTGTGGGTCTGCACCGCTACTCCTACTTTGAGCGACGCCGAGGTGAGCCGCGCTGTTTTCTTCTTTGTCGGCGCGGATCTGGCCGCTGCGGCTCGCCTTTGAGACTCCTTCTGCTTGGGCTCGCACGAATGGGACTTCTATTGCTTACCGCTCGCAATTGGGGGGCCCAGTTCCTGTCGTGGGATTACACCCTCACTGCCTATTCTGAGACTCGTTTGCGTGGTCGGTGCACCCCTCATTGTACCTAACATGGCGGCCATCCCCTCTACAGTACTGGTGGGCTCCGAATCGGCCCCTGACTGGGTCGCCCTACATGGCCTCGAGAGGCGTATGGAATACTCTGATGGACCTAGGGCTGTGGATACCTTGTACCGCCCGCCTGGGTACACCTATGCCTCCATTATTGGCGCGCTTGCTGAATTGAGGGCAGAATGGCGTGAGTGTTCTCGCGCACTCGGCGCGAAGTTGGATGCAGCCACTCTCGGTTCGGAGGATGTATCGTCGGCCGGCTCCCCTTGCCGCAGCGATCGGCCCCCTCGTGGCATTGCAATAGAGACATTGTTGCCGCGTGACTGTGAACTGGAGCAACTTTCTTACAGTGAATATTCTACGGAACTGTCGCCAGCCCATACCGTTGATGCTACATTGTTTCCCATCCTGACACAGTTTTCATTTTCGGACACTGACCTACTATCCTTGTTCATGGCGCTGCTGACGAGGATACTATTTCCCTTCACTGACAATGTTATGCACGATGTGACTCCAATTCATTGGTTTCTGCAACTTCAGGCGGACCTGGGAGTGGCTTTCTTTTGGATCGCTACTATTGCGTTTGACTGGAGGTATCCATCTTGTGTTTTGTGGCATTCTCCTTGCCGAGGGGGCCATCTTACTCCTTTGTTCTGTCTGGGGCGGGTCCCTTTCCGGGGCCGGGTTCAGGGGGACGCTTGAAATCTGGCCAGGGCTAGGAAAGTCCCTTTTCCTAGGGAATGTGAATGTGGGACGGGCGGGGACCCGTAATGGGGCGCTTCCTCAACGTGTGCTGCAGTGTACTATGATGTCTCTCCCTATTCCATATCGTGCATGAAAGTCCTGATTTTGGTGTTACGTGTGGGGTGGAGAGTACTTTATGGCCGAGGAGTTCGGGAGACTTAGAATTTGGTCCTCATCGGGTATCGGAGATTTTCTGCCACGGACTGAACCGCAATTTGCTATGCTGATTGTTTAAAATTCTGATTTCCCCCACCTAAGCTTGCAACTGCTATGTTCTGTTTTTTACTCCTCCTGATGGGGATGCGGGTTCTGTGCGGTCCCGGGGACCTGGGTGTGACTGATTTCGTTCTTTTCTTGGTTCTATGTCTTCCGAATTTACTGTTGGACACGGGGCAGAAGTTGTAGATGGCCGGGGAGTCCGGGTGACCTGATATTGAGTGGGCTCCTCCCCACCTTCTCTTTTTCTGGGAGTCTAGATTAGTTTATTCTTTTCTTACTCCCTATATTTCAAGTGTTAAGGTTTTTCTTTCTTTTTCTTTCATTCCCCTTTTTCTATCTTTCTTTCTTTGTCTATATTTCGGGTTCTTTACTGGGCGACAGACACTCTGCCGGGGGGGGGGGGGGGTAGGCCGTAGCCTCCGCATCGGTGTAGGGTGGGGGGGAAGATTTAGTTTTCTTTATTTAGTTTCTATGGGCCTTATTTTTTCTACTTCTCTGCGCTTTCTTAACCTGTTTCGATTCTGAGTCCGCGATCGAGGTTAGTAGGGAGGGGGTGGCGCTGCATGGGGTGAGTAAATGCTGGCTGATGATCTTGCTGTTTACTTTGCACCGCCATATTGCCCGTGGTGTTAACTTCCACTGTTGTTTCCAGCTATGACGCCGCTTGCCCATGTCGTGAAGCTATTGTACGGACTCAGTTCTCCTTAGTTCTTATTCTTCACTGATTTATCTTTATGACTGGAAAATCAAAAAAAACTTTAAAAATTAACCTTAAATTCTCCTTCTCCCCGGCGACATGATTCTATCCAGTGTAACGTTCATTGATTGTTGCTATTTCACCTGATGCCGCTGAGGAACTGTATTGCTTGCACCTGTGCTTAAAAGTATCGTGGCCGGCCTGACGGTTGTAGGCCCGTATTTGTTCTTTTATTCATGCACAATAAAGGTTTTCAAAAATTAAAAAAAAAAAAGAAACGGATGGGGATGGTGGAGTCAGTGGTGCTAGAGAACCTGGGCAGGTACTGAAGAATGATCTTTGTTTTAGTTGCGTTCAAATTGCGATCTGCTGCAGCCCATCGCTTTGTCTAGTATCTTCAAGCATTTGGTTACAGATGCAACATGGTCTAGAGATTTGGATACCATGTGCACTTGAGCGTAAGGATTGGCATGAGGCTCAGAGGAGGCACGTGACAGGGTTCAAGATGTAGGGCAATGGCCAGCAGGGACAGAGAACATCCTTGGGTTAGCTTTCTCCAAGAGTCACTGTTAAAAACATCTGGCAGGCAGACAAGCAGGAGTACAGAGTTGTTCCTGTCATTTGCAAAACTATTATCTCAATTCACTAGAAATGTCTTTACATTACCATATTTCTGTGGTACTCCAGTTGGCATGAGTTGAGGCAGTCCTGGATTTTCATCAAGTCCTTGAGCTGGGTGACTTTTCCTGGATTTGGAAAGCAATGAGACGCAGTGGAAATGGTGGCATTGAGCCAGAGTGAAGGGTACAAAATTGGTTTCTTCAGTATGGGTGAGAAGGGATTGCTGAAGGGTTCTCTGGACTTCATTGTCGAGCAAGATGTTTCTGAAATTAGTTACAGAGCACGTTGTTCAATTGGCCACCTATTTGGTAAGAATGAGGTACTTTAGGATTAGGCATAGGTATAATTTGTTGAGAGGCTGGTTGTTTGGGTACCGGTTTTGTTTGTTTCTTTGTACTTCAACATTAAAAAAAGTGTTTTGATCCAAGCAGTTTCCAGCCAATGGTTTGGTCAATCAGTGCAAATAGGCTTGAGCACAGTGGTGAGATGAAATTTACAAGTTGTGTAAATGGATTATTTGGCTTTAAGTGCATTTAAAACTTCTGCATTAAACGAATATTTATGCAAGCTTGACTTCCTGTGATGTCACTTCCTGTAATGTCACCGCCTTTGATGTTATCAATCCCCGAATAATTAGTTCCATCGCTTTTTAAGAACTGCCTTATTTGGGCCAAAAGCATATGGGCTATAATTCACACTTTCAAAGTCACTCACTCTCCACTATAGCAAAACGTACCTTTTAAAGTGATGTTAAATATTTTAAAGAAAGTTAAAAAAAATAGTGTCAGCAGACATAACTTATACGTATAAGCATTTTTCACTCTCTTTAAATCGAAACTGTGATGCACAGAATCAGGATTTTGCAGTAGATATGCACCTACATAGGTCGTAAATTCTGCTTGAGTGGCAGAACTTTTCGTTACAGTAAGTGCAGGAAAAGACATGCATTAGCACAGGCAATAGGTCCGGTGTTGACTGCCGGCCTTTTGTTGTTGTCAGTGCATGTTTTGCTTCATCATAGCTTTTGTAAACCTGTATAATTAAATATTAAAAAATCGCCTAAAAGAAAAACATTTTTTGGTCTCAAAATCACACATTGTCATAGCAGTCATTGGCACTGAAGAGAAATACCACATGTTCAAATGTGGTCATTGTGAAAGAGCAGACTGTGTCACTCGCAGTGAAATTAGCAAGTGGCTGAAGTGGGTTCACCAAATGCCCCAAGCTGTAGTGGGCGGAAGAAAAATGTGAATGACACAACAACAGACCTATGGATGAAGAGGAGTAGCTGAAAGCCCATATAAGTAAGTAAAATCAAAAGGTCTAATATCAGTCCTAATGAAAACGCAGTGGCGGCTGGCAGGGAAAGGGGTGGCGGTGTGGAGCGGGGGTTACAAACCCCCCACACTTATCTTTTAATGGCCGCCATCTCTCCTCCGTTGTTGCTTCTCATCCAGGTGAGTACCGTAAGCAGGCAGCACACAGGCTCCCCTAACCTATCACAACGTGGCAATGCAGCGTTGTGATTCGTCTGAGCTCTGTAGTTCGGTGATCGGAGGGGGACTGAGAGCCTGTGCATATTTTCCACCCAGGCTGTGTTTTATAGCCCGGTGGAGAACATGCAAAGTGCGCTTGACTGTTTGGCCGGCCCAAGGAGGCCGGCCAGACCGACATGCGCACTTAGAAAGTGCCCACCACTCCTCCCCCTGTGACACCAGCCCCGCCCTGTCATAACCCAGCAATGATAATAGCAGTGTTATTATTACTTATTTTTCCGTTTTCTTGCTCTGAGAGCAGAGGGGCAATGCTCCTGCGCCTTAGCGGAGGAGCCGCCCCTGTAAAAAGGATTGCGCATGAAAAACAAATTGGGAGCCCACAAAGGTAGAACTGTATGAGATCCACAAAAGGTGCACCAGAATCCCCACTCTCCAAACACATGTAAATGTACAGCAACATTTAGTTAGAGTAAATGCGTTTGTTTGTAGGGTGCTCTGGGAGTTAGAAATGATAGTGATAAGAAAAGGCTGTTTCTGTGCCTCCATTTAACCGCTTCGCTGCAGTCGGAATACCCCCGCTATGCTGGAGAATTCCATGCGGGCGCGGTTCGGACAGCCCCCGGCCGTCCTCCGCACAAGCCCACCGTGACGTCAGACGGCCAGGGGCCGTCCGATGCACGGAAGCTGTTAATATAACAACATTATTTGTTGGTGGATAACATTTTTAATGGGATCTGGTGAATGTGCATGCTTTTCATCCATAAGAAACCTATGTATTTTGCATAGGGGTGGGGGGGTCACTTGTGATTCACTGTATTAACAGGAAAAAATTACGAGATGACACTGCCACAGAACGTGCCACCTAGTACTGCCTGATTTGACGTTTCTTGCTGCATAACTAAGTGTGATCTGTCTTCACCTGCGCCACAATCCAAGAGGTCCTTACTAGAAGAGGTGTCCGCATGGGGCTTAATACCAGCCGCAGGATGGGTGAGGCCACGAAAGGATGGATGATAACTGCTTAATGACACAGCAACAGAGGGGGGCGTGGCCAAGTACGCGATGTGAGAAGACGTGCCCGGGCTGAGCTCCGAGCGAAGCTCCCCTTCTACGGGCTATTTCTCCTCCATTTCTAGAGCAATCGGGCCCAAACTCGAACCGAGTGCACCCGGGGACCTGCTCAGCCATCACCGAAATTTTCGGAAGGATCGGAGTACCTGACCCTCCGACCGTCGACTGCCGCGGCACCTGCCCGCCCAGGGCTCACTTCCGGTCGGCGGCCTCATCCACCCGAGACCGGGGATCCGACCCATCGAGGTAGGCCGCAACACGTGTGCACTCCCCGGCGCGATCAAGTGGGGGAAGGAGATCGCGCCGCAACGCCGGCTGCCCACCAGCGCTCCAGCTGCGCAGGGGCCCCAGTCACAAATGTAAGGCATACCACCCTGGCTTGCAACAGGCGGTGAAATCGGCCCGCCCTGCCAACCGACACTGGAGGCATCCTGCCAAGCCCTGTGAGCACCAGAGAAGGGTTGCACTCGGATATCTGGGGGCCCATTTGGACAGCGTTGCCCCTGGCTCCCGGCAGGCTACAGCGAGGGCTGGCCCGCTCTGCCCCCTGGGCCCTCACACTCGCCCACCGCCTCGACACTGGCCCAGCAAGGGGGAAGGGACCGTACCACAACGCCCGGTACCCCCGGCGGACCCACAGCGCAGGGATCCCAGAGGCTGCAAGCAGGCACGCCACTCTGACCCGCGGCGCCCTGTGCCACTGACCCGCCTTGCCTGCCGGCGCTGGGGACTTCCCGCCAAAATTAGCGGACGCCGGAGGACGATCGTGCTCCACTGTTTGGAGACCCACACTGGCGACATCGCCCCTGGGCCTGAACGACCAGCGACGGAGGCTGTGTGGCCCCACCTCCTGGACACCAGTACCCACCCGCTGTTCAGATATAGCCACTGGTCAACGCCGGACCCGTCCAGCACCGAGGAGCCCGGCCCGCACGACACACGAACTACGGCCACGTTGAAGCGGCCCATCTAACAATCGGCCCTATACCAAGGGGCCTATCCAGGCCCACGCGGGTGAGCACCCAGAACAGCCCTGCATTCTCCACTCCGGCCAACCCGATACTGAACTCCACGGTGCCCCACACATCGCTTGGTGGCGTCTAGAATCCCGCACGCCACCCGGCACGGGCGGAGCTGACGGCCTGACCAGGAGAGACCAGCGCGCACAGGCCCCAACAGTGTTCACCGCGAGAGCCTGCCCAATCGGCTACCTACCCGTGACGACCACCCACATGTCAGGGGGGACCAGAGCAAAGTCCGGCACTGGTGGGACACTGAGCAAAGGAAAGATGGTGAAGAACACAGAGACTGACCAAACCGCCTCCAAACTGGACACTATGCTGGCGGCCATGGAACGCCTGGAGGAATCCATGCAGCTAACCCGTACGTCACTAGAGAACAGGATCGACAAGGTGGCTGTGGACCTGACGCTCCTTCGAGCGGACCACAAGAAACTGTCCGACCGCACCACGACCTTGGAACAAACGATGGCGGAGACCACACCCAAGCTGACGCAGACAGATAAGCACGTCCGTGACCTACTCAACCGGGTGGAGTTCCTCGAGGATAGGGCGGAGGATGCTGAAGGACGGGCCAGAAGAAACAATGTACGCATAGTGGGCCTGCCGGAACGATGGGAACGGAGGGAGACGGCGGAACATATGGAGACCTGGCTCAGAGAGCTCCTACCAGAAGGCACACTGTCTCCACATTTTGTGGTGGAAAGAGCGCACAGGGTACCATCCCGTCCACCCCCGGAGGGCTCCAACCCGAGGCCAATGCTTATGCGGGTGCTGAACTACCGTGACCGGGACGCCATTCTCCGCGAAACGCGGAAACTATCGGACATACAGGTAGACAACGCCAAGGTGATGTTCTTCCCTGATTACACCATCCAAGTCCAGCGTCGGCGTCAATCGTTCCTCGAGGTGAAACAACGGCTCAGACGCCTGGCTCTCAAGTACTCCTTGCTGTTCCCAGCACGTCTCAGAGTGGTGGCACAGGACAAAACCCACTTCTTCGATACTCCAGAGGCGGCGGCGGCCTGGCTGGATTCAGGAATAGATGCGAACCACGTACCCGCGCCGAAGGAGCAGCGCCGAAATCGAGGTACCCGCAGGCGGAGACAACGACACGCCTCGAGGGCCGGGTCGCCAACCACGGACGCAGAAATCGGACCCACTCCAGAGCAAATACAAACTGAACAGCAGGAGGCCATCCGAATAGCAGCTGAGATCAGTGGATCACAATCACCCATCCTGATCTCCAACGCAAGCCCGAGATCACGCGGGAGCGAAGACGACGACTTCATGTACGGACTGCCAGATGACTCGAACACAGAGGGCCTACCGGATGTCACACCCCAAACATCGGATCAGATAGTATAAGCAACCCCCCTCAGCCTAGCCCGGGCTAGGCCATTGCAATTGGCATCTTGGAACAGTTTGATCACTTCTAAGGCTGACTCGACCGGAGGTCCACATCGGCACTACTGGGAACCACGGCAGCTACGTTCAGCCTCATCTCCGGGATCTGAGCTCCACTCCTGATCCCCCTACCTACCGACCCGTCACGGACCCGCCGTGACACCGAGAGTAGAGCCGGAGCGGTCCCATTGGCACATCACCGGGAACGAGCATCTGAAGGGGTGGACGGACCCCCAGAGGTGAGTGTCCCCCCCGAGGGAATAGCAGATGGGATCCCCCCTCTGGGGTGGACTGTCCGGGACCAGTGACATTGGGAACTCTGACCTGTCTGCGGACACTGCCACTGACTTTTGGTGCCCCTTGACCCACTGCCCGTGGTGGGGAGCCGCCACGGCTCTCTTGGCGACTTGAACTAACTTGTTTCACCCAAGTGCTAAACTTCGTCATCCCCCCATTGAACTCACGGATTGATTGAGCTCAATAGAGCGTTTGGGCGGCGGCTTGTTCTGTTGTCGCCCTTTTGGTATTATGTTTCTGTTAAAGTTCTTCTTTTTGAGACTAGTGTGGACATTGAAGAGTTACAACGTGCATCCCTGGGTCTGTGAGAGTGGGCGAGGGGAAACAATGGTCACTGTTCGCGGCTGCTGTGCATGTGTGGGTGGGGCGGGCTGGGGATTGGGGGGGGAGGAGCGGGCGCTTGGGCACGATGCACACTGTGATGGCTATGGTTAAATTTTGTACCTGGAATGTCAGGGGCATGCACACACCCTCACGTAGATACCAGGTGTACTCATACCTTAGGCGACATCAGGTCCAGATTGCACTACTACAGGAGACGCACCTGGTCGCCGCTGAGGTAGCCACACTTCGCCGAAGGTGGAGGGGGCAGATATTCGCCACAACCTTTTCAGCGTTCGCACGGGGGACCCTGATCTGGGTCAGACCCGGGGTTCCATTCGCACTAACACACAGCAATATCGACACTGAGGGACGCTACGTCTTCATACAGGGCAGGCTAGACGGGCAACAGATTGTCATAGCCTCCATATACGCACCTAATGTAGAGCAGGGGAAATTCTTCACGCGCTTGTCAGCAGTAATTGCGCCCTGGCCAGACGTACCCTTGATGGTGGGTGGGGATTACAACTGCGTACTAGATGTTTCCCTTGACCGCTCGTCCCCCCCAGCAGCGATCGCCCCAGCGCAAGCAACTTCCAGGGCCCTGCTTGATTGGGCAACACAATGGAACTTACACGATGCCTGGCGAGTCAGAAATCCCACCGCCCGGGTGTATTCCTATTACTCGGGAGCCCATTCACTACATGTTAGGTTGGATCGATACATGCTGTCCCGCGACCTGATTTCCTCCGTGACTGACGCAGACTATCTGGGACGGACGCACTCGGACCATAACCCGCACACACTGGTCTATGGATGGCGGCGCCCGCGTCCGCCCGTACCCACATGGCGCTTGCAACCAGACCTCCTACTCGACACACCATTCCGGGAGGAGATGTCCAGGAGAATCATACAATATTTCGAAGACAACAACGACTCGACCTCCTCACCGAGAGTCGAGTGGGACGCCTTCAAGGCGGTTACCCGGGGAGGCTGCCTCGGTGTGCAGGCGGGCCTACGAGGTCAGGTGGAGAGGGATCTGATAAGGGCGGAGGAGGCGCTACTAGATAAAGAGCGGGAGGCGACGGGGGGCGACGATTCCCAACTGATTTCGGCCAGGGCGGATCACGCTATATTGCTGGAGCGCCTAAAGAACGTTAACTTCGCAGCCCACTCCGCGTGCACTCACAACGCGGGGGACACACCTGGCAGGCTGCTGTCGTGGCTGATACGGCAAGACACGCAATCCGCGTCGGTCCTGTCGATCCGCATGACCCAGGGCGTCGAGGTCTACACCCAGACGCAGATCCATGAGGCGTTCACGTCACATTACAAGTCCCTGTATAGCTCACGGCTGCGGGCCACTGTGGTGGAGATTGTGGACTATCTAACGACTCTACGGCTCCCAACAGCTACTGCTGCCCACCAGACTGAGTTGGGCGCTACGCTCACCGGTGAGGAATTACGGGAAGTGATTTTCTCCCTTTCCAATAGCAAAGCACCGGGCCCTGATGGGCCGCCGGCAGAATTCTATAAAGCCTACTCACTGGTGTTAATACCGGAACTGCTGAGAATGTATAAGGCAATTTCAAAACCACCGGGTATGGGCTCCCAAGCAGCAAGGCCAAGCCACAGCCTAATATATCCAAACACAAATGCCAATGCTGCCAATTAAATAACAATTTCACTAACTTCGCGTCTCACCATCGAATAAAACATAAAGTGAGGGGATCAGTGTCTCTTGAAAGAATCTACAATTTTATTTCATTGATAAATTATTTTTCTTTTTTTCTTTGATTGTTCATGCTCTTTACACTTTAGAAAAACATTTATGACAAACAAACATTATAACACATTAATGTACATTTCAAACACTCCCCACCCTCTCAGACATTGTGAATCACAAACACTCACAGTCAATCACAATCACACGCTTTCTAGAACACAGAAATCTTCCTTGCACTTAGATACAATTCAGTCTAATTATACATGGTGCCATAGACAGTTGTTCAAATCATTTGTAGGTTCTTTTGTCAACAATGAGAAACTGTTTTATGCTTCTTATGGCATCCTACAAGATAAGGTCTACGCGTTTCAAACTCCTCCTATTTGTAGAGTTCTCATCAGGACCACACTGAAAGAAATAAGTGGGGGGAGATCTCGATTAAAGTCTGCCTTTCAACCACATCTTAAACCTACTAGGCGGCTCGACATCCGTCTCCTGCCTCTTACCTTTCACATAGTATATCTTAATTATTGAGATGAAATCTCCTTTGTACCCGGCGTTGAACCACCTGAAACAATGATATAACAGGACTAAGCCAAGCTCAACTGTATGTATTAAATGTACACTGTGCTCATAACCATTCATATCAACTCACTCACCAGTGTGTTGTTTGTTATGACGCCTCTCTAGAAAATACAACAGAAATTGACTGTTAGAAACTGAGTTTATCAGTCTGTTGCTATATGCTACTTAAGGTACCTGCTCTTACCTTAACGTTTTTCTATTGTATGGGGAGGGTGATGGAAAGATCGATTCCTGCAATAAAAGGGTCCTATTACTATTCTCTAATGTCTTTCACAGTCATTAATGTTTGTAAAGAACCTGGTGATCACCTTACCTCCTATACGAGGGGTCTGTCGTTCGGGCCGGATTTTTCGCGATCCTAAAGCGATAGAAAGCGGGGAATTGCCTGTTAGTCCTGTCGTTTAGAAAGCTGAAAGCCTCTCGAAATGCTCAAAAACAACGAGGTTTTTACCGTTAGTCCGGATTTCATGTGTCCATTTTCCGGCTCGAAGGGGGTTCTGGCGTTCTTCCGTGTTGGCGCAATGTTTCCGGTGTTTCCTTTGTTTTTATTATGGATTTCCGGGTGCCGCCATCTTGGAATGGGTATGTATTCGTGCGTGTTGTGGGGCATATTTTTGTGGACATAAACTATTGTAGATGAAATATAGTGGACTTGTTCTGTTGTTTTTTTATATGTAAAACAACATCTTTGCCATTTGTTCATGGTTTGTCAGGGAGTTTGAGTTGTGGGGTTAGTGGTCCTGGAAAGTAGAGGCGCCATCTTGGAATGGGTTACAATGTCATTCTAAAGGACTTATTGTGGTCCTGCTTAGTTTGTGCAAAATACATTACTCAGGAAAGTTTGAATATCTCTGAGATTTCATTTAGTCCTTCCATGGCCGAGTTGAATTTTACAATCATCATTGCCTCTTGGCGTGATAGTTTGGCTTCGAGGTCAAAAACAAATAAAAAACATACCGGTGATTTTCACTGAAGACCCGATCTACAAAAAGGGTTATAGCTATATTGAAACCAAATGCAGTAGGGACCTGATGGTCCTTACTATAGAAACAGCTCAGAGATTGTCGAAAACCCAATTAGAGGAGATTGAAGCCCTTACTACCAGTATTTCCACAAACCAACAAATAACGGATGCCAAAGCTTTACTTGACAAAGTGGACAAAGAAATTTGTGAGTTCAAGGACTACACTGTAAACCAAAAGACAAATCAGTACGAGAAAGATCAAAAATTCTTTAATTTTGAAAAAGTGTATCCCTACCTTCAACCTGATTTTTACACTCGTCCAGAATCTCGTAAATATCTACAGGACAATTCAGGTCGTTCAACGAATAAATTTCTAACATTCTCCGAGACTTCATCATCGGGAAGTAGCAACGAGGGTGATAACTTTGACTTCCGTGGAAATAACAGCCGAAGGGGCTTATACCGACAAAATCAACAAGGGTCTAACAGCAATTTTTTAGGAAGAGGACAGACGAGACCAAGAGGCAAAGTGAGATTCAACCAGCCTTGGGAGATGTCAACTCGACAAAAGAATTACAAGAACTAACACCATCGTTAATATTCAACCTTTCCAAGAAAATTCTCACCAAAGAAGAAGAGAGCGTTTTACAAAAAGGACTTACATTTGTCCCTTCGAAAAGAACTGATTTTGTCAAACTCAAAACTGAAACGATCGAATTCTTTCGTAAAATCAGATTAAAAACCTTCTTCGCAGACAATCCTCTCACACAAGGAATGGAAACCACTGGATTAAGAAACAAATCCACCTTCTGCCCTCCCAGTTTCAAAATACCAAAAGAAGTCATAACCTTTGAGAGAACAATCCTATCCACAATCACCGAAATGGAGAAAAAGAAAAAATGGATAAAATACAATATCACCAAATCTGAATCCAACGCTTTAACTAATCTGAAAAGAGACACATCTGTAATCATAAAGCAAGCGGACAAAGGGGGATCTATTGTCCTGTGGGATCGCCAACTATATACACAGGAGGTCACAAAACTATTAAGCGACACCAACTGCTATAGGAAGATCAATAAAGACCCCACCTCAGAGTTAAAAAATCGACTACATTCAATGATCGACGAAGCTTCACAACTAGGCTTCTTGGGCAAAAAGGAAACAGAATATTTAAAGATCAAACATCCTAGAGTCCCGGTATTTTACATCTTACCCAAGGTTCATAAAAATAAAGAAACCCCGCCCGGCCGTCCCATCGTATCGGGGTGTGAGTCATTGATGGAGCCCATCTCAAAGTTTGTGGATTTCTTCCTTAAACCTTTCCTACCAAGTGTCAAATCATACATCAGGGACACTACGGATTTTATCATCAAACTTAGTGAGATTGAATTCGATAAAAATAACCATTACATGGTTACGATGGACATCACCTCACTATACACTCAAATTCCGCAGGAGGAAGGATTGGAAGTCCTCAAACAAACTCTGGAGAGCAGGGAAAAACCTCACAAAATCCCTACAGAATTCATTAGTCAAATGGCGGAATTTGCATTGACAAGAAATTATTTCAACTTCGAAGGGGACTTCTATTTTCAAATAGGAGGCGTAGCCATGGGCTGCCCTTTCGCCCCAGAGTTGGCCATTCTGTATATGTCAGCCTATGAAGACAAATTTGTACATAATGAGAATCCCTTTTCCCATTGGATAAAGAATTGGTATCGTTTTATCGATGATATTTTCTTTGTATGGACCGGCCCTGAAAATGAATTGACAAATTTCTGGAACTGGTTGAACAACAAAACAAAAGAAATCAAATTCACCTTAAACTACTCTAAAAAGAACATGCCATTCCTGGACGTTGAAATATACCCATCAGAAGAAGGAGGTTTAATCACAACCTTATACAAGAAAGACACGGATCGGAACAGATCCTTACATTTTTCAAGCAACCACCCACGCAGTCTAAAGGAAAACCTCCCCTACGGACAGTTTTTACGAATACGGAGAAACTGCCATGATAAAGAGGAGTTTACCAAACATGCCACCAAACTATCATCCAATCTATTGGAACGCGGATACCCACAGAAACTACTAAAAAGGAGCATGAATAGAGCATGGTGGACACCACGTGATTGTCTTCTAGAAAAAAAGAACAAACAAGAGACTGACCGAATGGTATTAGTAAGCACATATTGTCCCAATTCCAATATGTTAAAAAAAGCAATTAAAAACAATTGGCACCTGATAAGAAATCTGAATGAAGAATTTACCAAATTCCCTCTATTCGCATTCCGCAAAGAAGCAAGCATAGCCAACAAATTGATAAGAGCATCGATGCCCACCAAAGAAGAAGTCTCCTTACGAACCATGGTGGGTCTCCCACCCATCCAAGGACATCATAAATGCGGTCAATGTAATTGTTGTTCAACTACAGTAGAAGGGATTATTTTCAAACACAAAACAACCACATGGAGACATGAAACATTCACAAATTGTAAATCACGTTACGTGATTTATGGCATAAAATGCCCATGCGACCTACTTTATGTGGGGAAAACCAATCAAGAGATTAAAACGCGGATCCAACAACACAAATCGCGTATAAAACGCAAGGTACCAAATGCACCGCTGGTACAACATTGGATGGCGAATAACCATAAGGAATCTGATCTACAATGGACTGTTATCACCAAAGTGGAACAAGACAGAAGAGGAGGTGACCTCGAAGCCAAACTATCACGCCAAGAGGCAATGATGATTGTAAAATTCAACTCGGCCATGGAAGGACTAAATGAAATCTCAGAGATATTCAAACTTTCCTGAGTAATGTATTTTGCACAAACTAAGCAGGACCACAATAAGTCTTTTAGAATGACATTGTAACCCATTCCAAGATGGCGCCTCTACTTTCCAGGACCACTAACCCCACAACTCAAACTCCCTGACAAACCATGAACAAATGGCAAAGATGTTGTTTTACATATAAAAAAACAACAGAACAAGTCCACTATATTTCATCTACAATAGTTTATGTCCACAAAAATATGCCCCACAACACGCACGAATACATACCCATTCCAAGATGGCGGCACCCGGAAATCCATAATAAAAACAAAGGAAACACCGGAAACATTGCGCCAACACGGAAGAACGCCAGAACCCCCTTCGAGCCGGAAAATGGACACATGAAATCCGGACTAACGGTAAAAACCTCGTTGTTTTTGAGCATTTCGAGAGGCTTTCAGCTTTCTAAACGACAGGACTAACAGGCAATTCCCCGCTTTCTATCGCTTTAGGATCGCGAAAAATCCGGCCCGAACGACAGACCCCTCGTATAGGAGGTAAGGTGATCACCAGGTTCTTTACAAACATTAATGACTGTGAAAGACATTAGAGAATAGTAATAGGACCCTTTTATTGCAGGAATCGATCTTTCCATCACCCTCCCCATACAATAGAAAAACGTTAAGGTAAGAGCAGGTACCTTAAGTAGCATATAGCAACAGACTGATAAACTCAGTTTCTAACAGTCAATTTCTGTTGTATTTTCTAGAGAGGCGTCATAACAAACAACACACTGGTGAGTGAGTTGATATGAATGGTTATGAGCACAGTGTACATTTAATACATACAGTTGAGCTTGGCTTAGTCCTGTTATATCATTGTTTCAGGTGGTTCAACGCCGGGTACAAAGGAGATTTCATCTCAATAATTAAGATATACTATGTGAAAGGTAAGAGGCAGGAGACGGATGTCGAGCCGCCTAGTAGGTTTAAGATGTGGTTGAAAGGCAGACTTTAATCGAGATCTCCCCCCACTTATTTCTTTCAGTGTGGTCCTGATGAGAACTCTACAAATAGGAGGAGTTTGAAACGCGTAGACCTTATCTTGTAGGATGCCATAAGAAGCATAAAACAGTTTCTCATTGTTGACAAAAGAACCTACAAATGATTTGAACAACTGTCTATGGCACCATGTATAATTAGACTGAATTGTATCTAAGTGCAAGGAAGATTTCTGTGTTCTAGAAAGCGTGTGATTGTGATTGACTGTGAGTGTTTGTGATTCACAATGTCTGAGAGGGTGGGGAGTGTTTGAAATGTACATTAATGTGTTATAATGTTTGTTTGTCATAAATGTTTTTCTAAAGTGTAAAGAGCATGAACAATCAAAGAAAAAAAGAAAAATAATTTATCAATGAAATAAAATTGTAGATTCTTTCAAGAGACACTGATCCCCTCACTTTATGTTTTATTCGATGGTGAGACGCGAAGTTAGTGAAATTGTTATTTAATTGGCAGCATTGGCATTTGTGTTTGGATATATTAGGCTGTGGCTTGGCCTTGCTGCTTGGGAGCCCATACCCGGTGGTTTTGAAATTGCATTGATAGCAGGCGTTGGCCTGTGTGGTAGCCTTCTGTGGAAAACCCCCTTTTTTTCACTCAACGCTATTTGAATGTTAATCCTCAAAGGAGGATAGTTATTTTGTTTTGCGTCGGTGCTCAGGCACAAGTTTGTTTTGAGTGAAAGGGATTGTATGAATCAAGTGACTATATAATAACATGTCAGAAGACCAGACCTTTGCTTATAGCGAAGATCATATCAAGAACTTATTAGCGGATCCACCGCTCTTTGCCTCGGCCACATTAAGTACAACAGCACAAAACCAAAATGAGACAGACAAATTACTAAGACTCCGGAAAAAACAGATCCGGACGGATCTACACGGACATTTCTTATTGCAACACTTGAGGGCAGGTACGATACCAGGAGGTTTACAAATAAAAAACATACCGGTGATTTTCACTGAAGACCCGATCTACAAAAAGGGTTATAGCTATATTGAAACCAAATGCAGTAGGGACCTGATGGTCCTTACTATAGAAACAGCTCAGAGATTGTCGAAAACCCAATTAGAGGAGATTGAAGCCCTTACTACCAGTATTTCCACAAACCAACAAATAACGGATGCCAAAGCTTTACTTGACAAAGTGGACAAAGAAATTTGTGAGTTCAAGGACTACACTGTAAACCAAAAGACAAATCAGTACGAGAAAGATCAAAAATTCTTTAATTTTGAAAAAGTGTATCCCTACCTTCAACCTGATTTTTACACTCGTCCAGAATCTCGTAAATATCTACAGGACAATTCAGGTCGTTCAACGAATAAATTTCTAACATTCTCCGAGACTTCATCATCGGGAAGTAGCAACGAGGGTGATAACTTTGACTTCCGTGGAAATAACAGCCGAAGGGGCTTATACCGACAAAATCAACAAGGGTCTAACAGCAATTTTTTAGGAAGAGGACAGACGAGACCAAGAGGCAAAGTGAGATTCAACCAGCCTTGGGAGATGTCAACTCGACAAAAGAATTACAAGAACTAACACCATCGTTAATATTCAACCTTTCCAAGAAAATTCTCACCAAAGAAGAAGAGAGCGTTTTACAAAAAGGACTTACATTTGTCCCTTCGAAAAGAACTGATTTTGTCAAACTCAAAACTGAAACGATCGAATTCTTTCGTAAAATCAGATTAAAAACCTTCTTCGCAGACAATCCTCTCACACAAGGAATGGAAACCACTGGATTAAGAAACAAATCCACCTTCTGCCCTCCCAGTTTCAAAATACCAAAAGAAGTCATAACCTTTGAGAGAACAATCCTATCCACAATCACCGAAATGGAGAAAAAGAAAAAATGGATAAAATACAATATCACCAAATCTGAATCCAACGCTTTAACTAATCTGAAAAGAGACACATCTGTAATCATAAAGCAAGCGGACAAAGGGGGATCTATTGTCCTGTGGGATCGCCAACTATATACACAGGAGGTCACAAAACTATTAAGCGACACCAACTGCTATAGGAAGATCAATAAAGACCCCACCTCAGAGTTAAAAAATCGACTACATTCAATGATCGACGAAGCTTCACAACTAGGCTTCTTGGGCAAAAAGGAAACAGAATATTTAAAGATCAAACATCCTAGAGTCCCGGTATTTTACATCTTACCCAAGGTTCATAAAAATAAAGAAACCCCGCCCGGCCGTCCCATCGTATCGGGGTGTGAGTCATTGATGGAGCCCATCTCAAAGTTTGTGGATTTCTTCCTTAAACCTTTCCTACCAAGTGTCAAATCATACATCAGGGACACTACGGATTTTATCATCAAACTTAGTGAGATTGAATTCGATAAAAATAACCATTACATGGTTACGATGGACATCACCTCACTATACACTCAAATTCCGCAGGAGGAAGGATTGGAAGTCCTCAAACAAACTCTGGAGAGCAGGGAAAAACCTCACAAAATCCCTACAGAATTCATTAGTCAAATGGCGGAATTTGCATTGACAAGAAATTATTTCAACTTCGAAGGGGACTTCTATTTTCAAATAGGAGGCGTAGCCATGGGCTGCCCTTTCGCCCCAGAGTTGGCCATTCTGTATATGTCAGCCTATGAAGACAAATTTGTACATAATGAGAATCCCTTTTCCCATTGGATAAAGAATTGGTATCGTTTTATCGATGATATTTTCTTTGTATGGACCGGCCCTGAAAATGAATTGACAAATTTCTGGAACTGGTTGAACAACAAAACAAAAGAAATCAAATTCACCTTAAACTACTCTAAAAAGAACATGCCATTCCTGGACGTTGAAATATACCCATCAGAAGAAGGAGGTTTAATCACAACCTTATACAAGAAAGACACGGATCGGAACAGATCCTTACATTTTTCAAGCAACCACCCACGCAGTCTAAAGGAAAACCTCCCCTACGGACAGTTTTTACGAATACGGAGAAACTGCCATGATAAAGAGGAGTTTACCAAACATGCCACCAAACTATCATCCAATCTATTGGAACGCGGATACCCACAGAAACTACTAAAAAGGAGCATGAATAGAGCATGGTGGACACCACGTGATTGTCTTCTAGAAAAAAAGAACAAACAAGAGACTGACCGAATGGTATTAGTAAGCACATATTGTCCCAATTCCAATATGTTAAAAAAAGCAATTAAAAACAATTGGCACCTGATAAGAAATCTGAATGAAGAATTTACCAAATTCCCTCTATTCGCATTCCGCAAAGAAGCGAGCATAGCCAACAAATTGATAAGAGCATCGATGCCCACCAAAGAAGAAGTCTCCTTACGAACCATGGTGGGTCTCCCACCCATCCAAGGACATCATAAATGCGGTCAATGTAATTGTTGTTCAACTACAGTAGAAGGGATTATTTTCAAACACAAAACAACCACATGGAGACATGAAACATTCACAAATTGTAAATCACGTTACGTGATTTATGGCATAAAATGCCCATTCGACCTACTTTATGTGGGGAAAACCAATCAAGAGATTAAAACGCGGATCCAACAACACAAATCGCGTATAAAACGCAAGGTACCAAATGCACCGCTGGTACAACATTGGATGGCGAATAACCATAAGGAATCTGATCTACAATGGACTGTTATCACCAAAGTGGAACAAGACAGAAGAGGAGGTGACCTCGAAGCCAAACTATCACGCCAAGAGGCAATGATGATTGTAAAATTCAACTCGGCCATGGAAGGACTAAATGAAATCTCAGAGATATTCAAACTTTCCTGAGTAATGTATTTTGCACAAACTAAGCAGGACCACAATAAGTCTTTTAGAATGACATTGTAACCCATTCCAAGATGG
Organism: Lissotriton vulgaris; assembly: GCF_964263255.1. Classification (NCBI taxonomy): domain Eukaryota; kingdom Metazoa; phylum Chordata; class Amphibia; order Caudata; family Salamandridae; genus Lissotriton; species Lissotriton vulgaris. The sequence goes on along the minus strand of NC_141698.1, from coordinate 153,767,351 downwards.
CGCCTCTACTTTCCAGGACCACTAACCCCACAACTCAAACTCCCTGACAAACCATGAACAAATGGCAAAGATGTTGTTTTACATATAAAAAAACAACAGAACAAGTCCACTATATTTCATCTACAATAGTTTATGTCCACAAAAATATGCCCCACAACACGCACGAATACATACCCATTCCAAGATGGCGGCACCCGGAAATCCATAATAAAAACAAAGGAAACACCGGAAACATTGCGCCAACACGGAAGAACGCCAGAACCCCCTTCGAGCCGGAAAATGGACACATGAAATCCGGACTAACGGTAAAAACCTCGTTGTTTTTGAGCATTTCGAGAGGCTTTCAGCTTTCTAAACGACAGGACTAACAGGCAATTCCCCGCTTTCTATCGCTTTAGGATCGCGAAAAATCCGGCCCGAACGACAGACCCCTCGTATAGGAGGTAAGGTGATCACCAGGTTCTTTACAAACATTAATGACTGTGAAAGACATTAGAGAATAGTAATAGGACCCTTTTATTGCAGGAATCGATCTTTCCATCACCCTCCCCATACAATAGAAAAACGTTAAGGTAAGAGCAGGTACCTTAAGTAGCATATAGCAACAGACTGATAAACTCAGTTTCTAACAGTCAATTTCTGTTGTATTTTCTAGAGAGGCGTCATAACAAACAACACACTGGTGAGTGAGTTGATATGAATGGTTATGAGCACAGTGTACATTTAATACATACAGTTGAGCTTGGCTTAGTCCTGTTATATCATTGTTTCAGGTGGTTCAACGCCGGGTACAAAGGAGATTTCATCTCAATAATTAAGATATACTATGTGAAAGGTAAGAGGCAGGAGACGGATGTCGAGCCGCCTAGTAGGTTTAAGATGTGGTTGAAAGGCAGACTTTAATCGAGATCTCCCCCCACTTATTTCTTTCAGTGTGGTCCTGATGAGAACTCTACAAATAGGAGGAGTTTGAAACGCGTAGACCTTATCTTGTAGGATGCCATAAGAAGCATAAAACAGTTTCTCATTGTTGACAAAAGAACCTACAAATGATTTGAACAACTGTCTATGGCACCATGTATAATTAGACTGAATTGTATCTAAGTGCAAGGAAGATTTCTGTGTTCTAGAAAGCGTGTGATTGTGATTGACTGTGAGTGTTTGTGATTCACAATGTCTGAGAGGGTGGGGAGTGTTTGAAATGTACATTAATGTGTTATAATGTTTGTTTGTCATAAATGTTTTTCTAAAGTGTAAAGAGCATGAACAATCAAAGAAAAAAAGAAAAATAATTTATCAATGAAATAAAATTGTAGATTCTTTCAAGAGACACTGATCCCCTCACTTTATGTTTTATTCGATGGTGAGACGCGAAGTTAGAGAATGTATAAGGCGGCATTGGAAGATGCTGAGCTCCCGGCGTCCCTAAACGAAGCTAACGTGGTCTCTCTGCTGAAACCGGGTAGAGACGCGACCGAACTTGGCTCATACAGACCATTGGCACTCCTCAACACCGATTACAAAATATTGGCCGCGACGCTAGCTCGGAGACTTGCACCGCTGGTCCCCACGCTGGTACACGCTGATCAAAATGGCTTTGTGCCCACCCGGAGCACGTCCTACAATCTACGCCGTTTTTTTAAGATCCAACGGTATGCAACCCCCACCTGACCACGTTCAGGGTGCATCGTGCTCGATCTGGAAAAAGCGTTTGACTCGGTGGAATGGCCGTATCTCCTCCGAGTCCTCGAGAAATACGAACTAGGCGAAGCCTATATCCAGATGGTGGGGCTCCTCTATCAGGCGCCTGAGGTACGCGTCCGGACTGGACGGTTGTTCTCTGACAGGATCCGCATAGGGCGGGGTACCAGGCAGGGCTGCCCCCTCTCCCCTATGATATTCGCCCTGGCGATGGAGCCATTGGCGGAACTGCTCCGCACCTCCGGCGCCACATGGGGCATCCCGCTAGCGGACGGCGTACACTCGGTGTCTCTGTATGCCGACGATTTACTACTGTATGTCAGAGACCTCACGCGTATACCCGAAGCAATCGCGGACATCTTCCGTACATTCGGAGATATGTCGGGACTCCACGTTAACTGGGCCAAATCGGGAACCTATGCATTCAGTAGCGAGATGCCGCAATGTGAGGTGCGCATGATGGGGGAGACGCTCCGGTGGCACCCGACGGTATTCAGGTACCTAGGGATCTTGATATATCGAGACCCCGTGGATCTCCTGGAGGGTAACCTAGTGAGAGCTATATCCTCGCTCACGGCCCAGGTCACGTTCTGGAACTCCCTCCCACTGAATGTGCCGGCCAGAGTGGCGCTGACCAAAATGATAATGCTCCCCCGGCTCCTTTATTATTATGCTAACCTGCCAGTGTATGTGCCAGCGCACATATTCAGAGGACTGGAAACTCTCACCAGGCGCCTCATTTGGAACAAAGGGAGGCCCCGGGTAGCATTAAAGACCTTATATGCTGCCACGGACGCTGGAGGCTTAGCAGTCCCCAATCAGGAGCTATATTACTTAGCAGCCCAGCTACAATGGGTCGCTTACTGGCTGAGCGGCAAGAACCTGATGGACACGGCCACGGCCGACACCACCCTGTCCCCGTACAGGTGCTAACACTCTTCCACCCCCTAACGCAGGGGCGACACCCCACACAAGTCCATGTGGCGCTCGCGAGGCGGTGCTTTGCGCGGGCCCTCAGACTCACCAAAGGTACAATGCCCTATGCTCCGAACCTACCTCTACTAGGGACTCCCTTAGGCACGGGCATACTGTCCTCGACTGAGCTACGCAGCTGGACTGCGGCAGACCTGGACGACCTGAGCGGCCTATATAGCGACGGAGAGCTGCTGCCCTTCGAGACCCTGGCCACAGATACCGAGCTACCAGTGGGTCAATTCCTGGCACAAGCCAGACTCCTCCATGAGCTGTTGAAGGCATGGGGTGACATGAGCCAAGAACTGCCCACTCATCTACTCATCCAGTACCTACACGTGATGGGCAATGGGTCTCATATAGTGCACTGGCTGGCACAGGCACTACGCACCCATACCCAATTCTCCTCCCAAAGACTGAGGGAGAAGTGGACGACCGACCGGGGCTCCGGCTGGACGGACAAACAATGGGTCGCGATATTAGCGGGCGCTAGAAATGTTCCCCGCAACGCGCGATTTCAAACCATCCAATATTATATCGTTCACCGAGCGTATTTGTCTCCTGACAAACTGAATCGCTATTTTGGACTCACTTCGTCGGCGTGTCCCAGATGCGGCCTCCTAGACTCAGACTTCCTACACGCACTCTGGAATTGCGCCCACCTCGCCTCGTACTGGTCAGCGGTCACTGACACGCTGACGGCGGCTACAGGCGAAACTCTCCCCAGGACGTGGGAAGTATGCCTACTGGGACTCTACAAGAGAACCAAGCAGACCAAGCTGCGGGCACGCTTTTGGGACTTAGGCCTCATTACGGCTAAGCGCCTCATCACGAAACGGTGGAAAAGCGCCACTCCACCGCGCCCTGCGGACTGGCGTCGCTCTTTTGGCAACTGGGCCTGTGCGGAGAGTGTGTCACTACACAGGGAGGAGACCGCTGGCCTACGGAAATACCCGATCGCCCAAGACTGGGACGCTACCCTGATCGAGTACCATCGGGCGTGGGCCCAGGCCGGTATAGAATGCCAACTCGACGCGGAATAGAAAGGGCCCAGTTCACTGCTGTCCATGTAGGGCACGGAATTTACCCCCCCCCCCGCTACCACGCCCCCCCTCCCCCCCCTCCTCCCCCCCCCGCCACCTGCCCTGACTGCTGAGATCTTGCACAACGAGAGATGTCTCCTGCCGCTCCCCGCCACTGCCCTTCCGCCCCCCGCCTCCCCCCCCTCCCTCCGCCCTGCAGCCGCAGCGACACCACATCCTCAATTACCCCCGCCCCTGCGCAGCCCACACTGGGTGCACCACACACAGCTAGGGATCTAGATACACTACCACACACACAAATACTAGTCCAACAGTTGTTGAAATATTTCTCCCTCCCCCTCTTCTTTTATTTCCCAGTTATATCTTTTGGTTGACGCAGAGATTGTTGATGCTGTACACGCGCTAATACTCGATCCCCCCTCCCCATTTTCGTATCACACAATGCCAGCTGGATGCTTCCATGTACAGGAGGCGGAAACCCAGCGACCCACATGATGACGGGGGATATGATCCTGCCCTAGCCCACTACTGTGCTTAACAGGGAACATAACTTAATACAATGACTGTTGGATTTCTTGAACACCCTGGCCCTTGCGCAGTGCTACGAGCCGCGAGCACTGCGGCACAAGACATTTCCTAGCACCGCCACTTGTGAACTAATGCATCTCCACTGGCTACTGTTTATTTTCACTCGTATATAATTGACATGTCATTTTGTGCTGATAGCCAAGTACCGTTTGTAGTAATGATTCATTGGTATGACACTGTGTGACTACTGCTTAACTCATCTGTGAAACTAAATAAAGTTTGGGACCGTTGGTCTTAAAAAAAAAAAAAAAAATGACACAGCAACAGAGACACAGCAGGAAAGCCACAATTAGCAGTTCTTTGTTAAAACACACTACCCAAAGCAAGGCTGCCTCTGACTGCAGTGTAATTGAGTGTTTGAATAATTGTGGGCTCACATTACTTTGTAGGTAACAAAGTTGGAACAAGGACAGTTTTGACCTGCGTAATTATAGGATTATGAAAATGGAGGTGCCGAAATTATATGGACAGTAATGGGAAGGTTTACACATCAGCACTAGGCATGGACATTTTAATTACACAGGTGAAAATCACAAAATTCCTGAGTTTTGCACTGTAATAAAGTCAAGTAATTTCTTGAAAATTTGCATTACACTATTTGTATAATTGTGGGCCCACATGGAACTGGCATGAGCAGAAAATGCCACAACAAGAGACATGTTCTGCTCAAAACACTCTCCTGACGGTATCTTGTGTGATATTTTAAAGATGAGGTGTACCCTCACATGAAAAAGTAATTCAAGATATTGCAAACCTCATTTTGTGCTAAAGTGTAATTCTGTGAAATTGTTCAAAACGTTTGTAAATATTTGTAGGCAAAACTACACACATCTCTCAGCACCCAGTTTAGCTTAAAAATGAGCAAATACGATTTTGAAAAGAGTCTGGGCTACAAATTTCAATTAAAAATCAGATGTATCTGTTTTTAGTAAAGAAGATAATGATTGTTGCATAGTAAGAAGTATTCAAGAATCTGACAAATAATGAGTAGGTTTTAGACCAAGGTAATACTCATCAGCTGCCAAGGATGTCACCAGTTGAGGGACAGATGGTACTACAAGTGGCAAATGTTATGTTACCCAAATTTATAAAGCGGTACAAAAGGGCAAATCTTACTGCACAGGCAATTAATGCTTAGCAGTCACTCCATATGGGATCTTACCGAAGGGGAACCAATGACACACCCAGTACCACATGCAATTCTCCACATGGGGCTAGGGCGGCACTTAGTCACATGGTTTTATAAAGCGATTGGATCTCACTGCCACTACACTAGCCCCGTTGCGATTGAAATGGGTAGAGGAGATAGCCCGCACATTCCATGATAAGGAGTAGGAACGCGTCTCAGAGTATCCAAAGAAGGTCTCTAGAAATGTTGCTTCAAAAACATAACATTTCCATACTGCACCGCACCTATCTCACCCCAGCAAGGCTCCAGCGCTTCTACCCAGACATGCAGTTGGTGTGCCCGAGATGCTAATCCACAGACGCGACATTCGTACATATGTTTTGGTCATGCCCCACACTACGGCCTATGCTGATGACACTCAGCTTCTGTTCACATGGAGAAAACAAGATCTCTCCCCAGTCGCTGCGAGGCTCTGCCTCTCGACTGTCTTTGCTTGGTTAGCTTCAGCCCAACTTAAATGCAACAAGGCTAAATCTGAAGTCCTCCTTCATGGGTCATTTCCCGACACCTTCAGGCAAGATCTCTGACCCCCCAATATTCCCTACCCCGACTCCGCTAGCTATTCTGCAAAAAATCTGGGTGTCTGGTTTAATGAGGATCTTCGTTTCCCTACCCAGATAATCAAGCTTGTAGGTTCCTGTTTTGGAATCTTGAAATCACTCAGGACCTTCCTGCCGCTCCTTCCAAAAGGCGCAAGAGAGATGGTGACCAGAGCACTTATACTTTCACGCCTGGATTACGCTAACGCCCTTTATGTAGGCCTTCTTGGCTATCAGATCCAAAAGCTGCAGGTTGACCAAAACTCAGCTGCCCGACTGCTGTCAGGCACTCATAGATCCTGCAGCGCTTCCCCTCTTCTGAGAGAGCTTCACTGGCTCCCCGTTGCCCAACGCATTAAATTCAAAGCTCTCACAATTGCTCACAGAACTCTGTTTGATGAGGACTCATCTTATCTGAGAACACGTTTTAATATTTATGCCCCTAGCAGACATCTGAGATCTTCCAACCAGTTTTTGGCAATCGATCCTCGGTTCCGGCTCTCTAGGATGGGAGGCTGCTCCCTCTCGGTTAAGGCCGCATCTACCTGGAACACTCTTCCTCTTTATCTGAGGCGAAACCAAGACCACAGGCTCTTCAAGAAGCAACTCAAAACGTGGCTTTTCTCTTAACTCACTGGTTCCCATTTCAGCTCCTCCTGCTATTTTGTTTTCGCACCGGGACACTCCTGAGTAGCTGTGCACGCTACAAATCTTTTTAACATAACATAACATAACATAACATATGTTTTGGTCATGCCCCACACTACGGTCCTATTGGAAGACTATCCACGAGACATTGCAGGAAATAACAGGACTCAAAGACATCGACACATGGGAAGCTAGTGGGTTGGGGCTCTTCCGTAGCGCAAACTCTCAAAGTTTAAGCACGATTTACCTCCCTAGCTCTTCTATTGGCAAAAAGGAGGATTGCTATGCACTGGAGAACCCCAAGCGGTCTTCCCCAGCAGCCTGGGTGAGAACAGTCAAGAAATGGGGCTCAGCGGACGAGAACCCAATTAGGAGGGAGGAGGTGCAGGGGATACGTAAAAGACACATCTCCATGGAATGATCCATGCTGCTGCATCAGTTTTGCCAGCATGGGGCTGACACACAGCAGCCAGCATCGCCCCGAGTGCGCCTGAGGGCTCCAACCATGCCACACAGCCTGGGTCCTCTCTTGATGCAGGAGAAGGCTATCCCCAACTGCTCCATGAGTCATGATCAGACGATACCCCCCCAGAACGGAACACTAAGGCAGTACATAACACTGTTGCGGAACAGCATTCCCAACAACTTACGTGCCCCTGGCCGCACCCCTCATCCCCCCTGCTTATGAAAACACATGACAAAATATATTCCTTTGTCCCCAAAGGATAAAGCAGACAATCCAGGTCACCTGACCGAATTCCCCAAATTCTAATTCCCAGTTAGGCACACACACCGGTAGATTCGCCCCTTTACCAAACCACCTTTATTTTCCACGACACACCACTCTGTTAGGCTAACATTAAAACTTATCAAGACCCACACAATGCCACAAAATATGTATGAGTCTTTTACATTTTCCTCTTTTATTAACTTGTAATCTCAGGATATCACCTGAACTAGTGAACCGCAACATATGATTGTAAAGTCTTGATTAACTGCCATTCCTGTATGCCTACTTATATGTGAAATAATAAAATGCCAATAAAAATTGTTTAAAAAAAATAACCCAGTGCCTGAAACTTTGACACAAACGTGTATTGTATTATACTCCAATTAACCTATGGGAGTGCCCCATCAGATTGTACAGCCATAAAGATTTACAAACGTGGGAATTCACATACCTCTTGCTGGTAGTTAATATTTATCTAAAAGGCAGGAAATTATGATTTCAATGTGAGTAGGGAGAGAACCCTCCCATATTTATTAGGGCATAGGACATACGTTTCTCTAAGGAAAGAAACATTTCCATGTAGAGAAAAAAAGAATTGATATTTGCAAAAGCACATCCTTCTTTGTTTACACATTGCATGAGTACATTTTACATATTGGAGTTCTCCTAGAAACCTACGAGTGTCATAGATATTCTGGAGTACTCCTGGGATCTTTTCACTGGTGAAGCCAATGAGCCATAGGCACTTGATCAATGAAGGTAGACTGAAGTATTAAAAGATAGACATAATTGAGGTGCAGAGGAACCCCCATACCCCTGCGCTCCTCTGCACCATTGTCAGCTATATCCTTGGATCCTTCTTGAATCCATAAAAAATTCAGAAACTGCTTTAAATGTAGGCATAAGAGTATGAGAACAGATTCCTGACTTTCAAAAGTGACCCTTTGTAAATCAATACAAAAGGGTTACTTGCTCACTTTGCCACTGGATTCAAGCTAGCCTGGCTGATGACGGCTGAAATGCCAGAAACCGGGCCCAGGATGCTTGTTTCCAGTCCAGGGAAGACATGGCTTTGGCAGTTCGGGCTAGACTGTTCCCATGAGGCACAGGGTCAGACTGATTTGCATATGGCCATGTCTGAACAGGGTGGCGGAGTGAGCTAAAGAATGGTGGTGGATTAAACCCAGATCAGTTGACTGGGGGTGAGTGTTTGATTTGCTCAAGTGCTCAGTCCATCATCCCCTTTTGTATCCCTTTGTAAATCAGGCCCTTTAAGACCCCTTTCCTCTTCTGATACATTTGTTATGTTAAGTGACTGGAATCTGTGTAGAGGATACTCAGCCACTGATATGGCATAGCAGCACTTTCAGTAGTCCAAAAGGTGACTTTTCAAATGGCTCTAATGTTTCCATCACAGCCAGGAGTCGTACTTGGCTTCTGGAGCTCCCCTATCATTAGTGTGAAAAGGTATGTCTGTTTCAGTGTTATATTTAAAGTATATAACTATGAAATTGTGAACCTAGATGTACCGGCTTCCTTTTCATTAATATCTGTTTTTAAACATACTTGTTTGTAGTTAGTTCCCACTCAGGGCCATCATTATGAGTTTGGTGGAGATGTATTCCGGAGGGATAGCACCCTGCCTGATCATGACTAGACTGGTGTCCCCGCACATGGTTTTCTCAGAACCAATCACATGAGGCTTGAGCTGCAACAGTAGCCAAGCCTCCATCCCATTCCTGCCCCAGCATTCTTTTCCAGCAAGGCCAAAGCACATTTTTCTCCCTGCCTTCCTGACTTTTCCAGCATCCCTACCTCCACCCCTGCCCAGCACATGCCATCCTGTTCACATTTACCCCCCTGCTCAGATAATAATTGTGGACGTTAACCCTTCTGGAACCAGGAAAACCATGTGGAATTCCACTTGGTAAAACTGGTTCTGCACAGTAATTCCCCATTTCAGGGGATTAACGTGTAATTGTGTGGTATTGGTGAGAAGGTACTGCACAGTAACATTAATTCTACAGGACCCAGAGACGTGGATTATGCTTACTCTATTCACTTTATTTTAGCTCCAGCAGCTCTTCAACAACAGAAAAAGGTCCTATCCCATGAACCATAAGGAAGGTGATGTAAAAACATGAAACCAAACACAGTTCAATACAGCGTACCAATAGTCGTTCCTTAATCTCCAGGCTCCCTTTTTCTTCGCTGCTCCACCTGCTGCCAGTCAAGGGCTGCTAGTAATGTTTTTTGCATTGAAAATAAAATATAGTAAAATTGGAGTAATCATCATTTTAAGTCAAGACGACCCCACTGTAGTGTAGTTCCTATATTCCCAATAGGCTCTGCGCATTGGAATAATATATCCTATGGATGTGACGTAGAACTTGGTCTACTAGGTCGCTATCGAATATATTAGACTTAATTGTGAGTGCCAGCTAGCTAAGAGGTCACTAAAAACTTTCTCGAATTCACAAGAAGGGATTTAGTTTCCGACAACCACATAAACATGACAACTTTGTTTCCCCAAGATAAAACTGATCTTCAGAGTTGTGGAAACAATAGATAGATATTTTACTCAGTCATTCATGCATGCTTCGTTTCACCAGAGGTGCAGAGAAATAGAGAGACGGGCGTTTTCAATAAAAGTATTTATTGAACAGTCTTCTTTCTCATGCAAAAGAAATTAACTGCTACAATCGTAAGACTTGTTGCAAAGTATAATGCGTACAGTAAGAAGATTAGAATAAAATAATACTGTAAAAGCATTGTATGGTTCCCAGACCATAGATAAATACATACATAAATAACAAAGGCTAAAAAGTACTCAACTGGTGCTTCTAAAATACGCCTACCCCGATGTACCTAACCTAAGTCTAGTACGAGGGAAGAAGTAAGTGAGTTGTAGCATAAATTTAGTATTCTTTTAGCCAAGAATCTATCCAAGATTTCTCTTAGGGTCTAATCGCTCCGTACCTTGGTTTAGAATGAAAGAGGTCTGGTATCTCTCTGTCTCCGGACTCGATTTCCCAACAACCTGCAAGGGTAGCTTGGAAACACTGGAGCTGGATTTCTCGGCCAGAGAAAAGACTGCGTCTTTTTCAGTGCGTCTGCTGGAGGGTCGGCTTCCTTCGGCACTTGCTGTAGCAGGATGCGTCAGGCAAGTAGATAGTCGAACTGCTCCAAATCACTGTGTGTTTGCTTGGGCAAGTGTGGGCATATTTATACTGTGAAGGTGCAGAGTTTGACGTAAAGGTGGGCATAATAACGTCATCAAAGAGTCTCAGTTCTTTGAAAACTCCATGAGCTTTTGGATAAATCAATATTCAAGCAAAGGGAAGTCCCTAGCTGCTGAAGGCGAGTTTTCCAAGAAATCGTTGTGGATTTTCGGAACTAGTGGAAGTAGCCATGCCGTATTTGGACTGCATGAGCTATGTCTAAATATGGTTATGATTTCTATGCCTATATAAGGATATGGTGATTTATACCTAGATAAGGGCATGAATCGGGAAAATCACACTAGGGTCCTAAAATTCTATACAACACCACCAGGAAAGAAAAGGAAGAAAGGAGTTTCGGGATGCAGTCAAGAGCTTTATTCACGTTTATTTTGACCAAATCTAAAATAGAGTTAGTAAACCATATACCAAGATATTTAATTCTGGAACTATTCCAGCGAAAACCAGTTATATCAAACTGCTCCTTAAGACAGATTTTAGAGGTAGGAAGGATTTCCGTTTTGTCTGAATTTATTGTGTAACCTTACACCAAAGAAAAATCTGAGAATTCTTGTAGCAATGGAGGAAGAAAGGTCACTGGATTGGAAATAAAAAGGATATCATCTGCATAGGCAGAAAGGTTCAAGTGATGATCCCCAAAAAGAAAACCAAAATGGAAGTATTATAGCGAATCTGAGACAAAAAGGGTTCAAGGGATAAAATGAATGAAAGGGGAGATAGGGGACAACTCTGTCAGACACCACGATGAAGTGAAAAACGACTTAAAACAAGACCATTAACCATGGTGGACCCTACAGATGCAGAATAAAGTAAAGAGACAAGAGAGATAAACTTAGGTCTGAAACCATGCCAGCTAAGAGTTTTAAAGAGAAAAGACCAATCTACCCTATCAAAGGCCTTTTCCGCATCTATAGATATCGCGGTTAAGAGATAAGATAAAGAAGATGCCTTGTTTAAAACATTTAAAAATTGTCGAGAATTATCAGTAGTTAATATGCCCTTGACAAAACCACATTGTTCTGGACCAATTAAATGTGAAGGAAGAGACTCAAGATGTAAAGCCAAAAGTTTCGCCAAAATTTTATAGTCAACATTTATCAAACATATATGACGATAGTTCTTACAGAATTTGGGGTTCTTTCCTTCTTTATGAATAAGACATATAGATGCTTACTAAGAAGGTGCCACTCGCCCTACCAGTAGTACAAAAATATTGAAGACGTTTAAAAAAAATTCGGGAGTAGCAAGTTGGAGAAGTATAAGTAGAATTCCACCGAAAAAACATCCGGCCAGCGGATTTATTTTTCTTAAGAGAGTTATGGGAGGTAGCGATTTCCTGAATCAAAAGGTCAGTGTCCAAAGAGGTAAAGTCAAGATCTGTAGAAGAAGGAGGAGGGATATTGCTGAGGTGTGAGTCAATAGAAGCATCCGAGGCTGGTAATTTTGGAGTATATAAATTCAAATAACATTTTTTAAACTCATCTAGAATGTCCTGATCTTTAAATAAATGTTTACCATCTGTGGATTGGATAGAGTTTATCAACACCCTTTCCTTCCTAGATTTAATGTAATTAGCTAAGAGCGAACCAACCTTGTTTCGTCCACCATTGTGCCGGGCACTACTTCGAAGAAAAGTAGAGGAAGCATTATCCTTAGAGATCTTATTGAAATTAAATTTAGCACAGATGAGCTGCTGTAGTGCCAAATTTGAGGAAGAAGTATAAAATTGGTGCTCCAGATATTTTATATTGGCTAGCAAAGCTTTAAGTAGATTAAGAATCAACTTCTTTTGCCTGGAAACAAAATCAATGATATAACCCTGAGCTGTAGCTTTAAAACTATCCCACACTACAGCAGGAGAGATTGATGGGTCTTCATTGAGAGAGAAGAATTCCTCAGCAAAAGAAGTAAAAGAGGAGAAAAAACTGGGTTCTGTAAAAGGAAATTATTGAATCTCCATCTAGAGGACTTAGATTGTGGGCGGAGAAAATCAAAGTCAACAATCACTGGAGCATGATCAGAGATCAAAATGGGTTCAATCGAAGAAAACATAAGATTTTGAACTATAGGCTTGGAGAGGAAGATATAATCTAATCGGGTTAGGGTGCCATGTGGAGGGGAGAAGAAAGAAAACTCTGTCTGGTCAGGGTTACAGAGTTTCCAGGCATCCACGAGATGTGTCTGTGTAATTGTATTGTGAAACTGCTTGTGAGTTTTGTGGGGAGTAAAACCTACCTGGGATTTGCGATCTATGAAGGGTTCCATAGTCTGGTTACAATCACCTCCAAGTATAAAAAATTCATCTTTATGTTGAATACATAAAGGGAAGAGGTGTGGTGCCACGGCTAGGACTCCGCAATCTGGGGATCGAGGTTCGATCCCCGGCACCGGTGGCAGATTAGCCCAGCACCATGTGACTCTGGGCAATAGCTTGCTTAATCTTCCCTACGGCCCCCAGCGCCTAGAGACCCTTACGGGTGATTGTGCGCTTTACAAATGTGGATTATTATTATTATTATTATTTACTTGTAATAGTAGGCCAAAAAGTATAATCTGAATGAGCTGGACCATATACATTAAATATAGTTAAAGGAATGTTATTAATAAGAAGTTTAACCAGAATCCATCTACCTTCAGTATCTATCTCCTGTGTAACAACAGAGCAATTTAATCTTTTATGGCATAAGATAATGACATCATTCTTTTTTGTATTTGTGGGGGAAACAAGAACCAAACCAATTCAGTTACGTTTTAGCTTAAGGGCCTCAATTTCCTTTAAATGGGTTTCATGTAACAAGACCAAATCAGGATTATAGGGGGCTAAACGAGAAATAATTCTCTGTCTTTTTATAGGATTAATAAAACCTTTTACATTCCATGTAACAACTCTGAATAAAAAAGAAATAACATTATATGCATAACAATAAAGTTAACAATAGTACAAGAGCATAAAGGGATTAATAGGCAAAGTAAGGATAGAGACGGAAAGTAAGGTAAGAACAATAAAGAACATGCTATGGAAGGAGTGCAATCATTAAGAGAGATAGAATAGAGAAAAAGTACAATAGTATAAGGGGGAGTTGAGGGGAAACGTCATTGCAAGGTAAGAGGAGAAGAGGAGGAAAAAGAAGAAGAGGCAGTACATGCCAGAAATCTGACGATTGCCGTACATACCTTTACAGAAGAACAAAAGGTAAAAATGAGGGGTAGCAACGGACAAAAAAGAAGACAGCAACACCCAACAGGGGGAGCAACGCACCACACCAGAACGCCGTAATCAACTTATATGGGATCAGGAACATGAGACGGTGTCACGATTCCTGCCGGGCTGGGGTGGCACAAGAGAACAAACGCGACTGGTGGACTGTGCCACCTGAACCCAGTCCTTTCCTCTCTTTCCAGCCTGAAGACTGGAATGTCTGGAGAAATCAGAAGGACAACGAGAACACTGTTTGTTATGGACCTGGCCCCTTTAACTGGGGAGAAGATGAGGAAGACACCGCATACAACTATGACGACATCGCCGAGCAACCAATGAAAATGGAATAGGATCATGACAAGGAGCCACGTAGACCAGGATGAGAAGCAGCCGGCGAAAAGCACGAGGAGTTCCCGGAGTCCAGGGAAGAGTGTGCAAGGAAGAGCCCAGCGGTGCTGCTACTGACCCCAGAAGGAGGAGAAGATGTTGTGAATGAGCCTGGAGGCCATCGACTATGCGTAGCGCCCCTCCACGCTTCCGGAGGAGCGTGGCTCCAACAGGCATGGGAGCGTGTTACGGGGTGGATGGGGAGGAGGGTCCACGCCAACCCTTAGTCACCTCCTAATATCCCCTCACATCTACCCAGTTCCCAGCACAGTAGTTCACTCACACCATGCGTTCGTTTGTGCACCGGTGCTCCCTTACAGCTTCCCTTATTGGTTTTAAGATGTGAGCATAGTTCTCACGGCCCCTTCCTTTTCTCTTTTTTTTCTCTCTCCTGAGCGCCACGGGATACCTGAGGAGAAAGCACCCTTAAAGTGGAGAAAGCGGATGGAAAAAGGTCTCTGGAAGTGAACAGGACTGAAGGCAGTTCCTGTGAATTGAAACAGGACTAAAGGACACACCGTCAGTTTGTATTGTTAATTCTGGCATCACGTAAGAAGAGAGTTCTTACAATAAACCTGCTCTTGCTAGTTCCCGCGTACGGTCTGATCCTTGCCTACCGTCACAGGTGGGTATATACCAAATTCAACAAACTCTGTAAAAAGACAATAACAACACAACATAATGAATAAGAAGGAAATAAATTTATAAAAAAGTCTATTTAGCAAAGAGACATATTACAATAAAGACAAGAAGGAACAAATTCAATCGACAAAATATTAAAGTTCAAGTTAGAGATGAACGACCAGCAATCTCCATCAAAGATGAAGAGTGAGAATGAATGAATTTCTTGAGACCAGCGGGGTTTTCAAACTCAGAAGTCTTGTTTAAGAATGCGACCTTAAAAAGGCAAGAAAAGAAAAGTCCATATCATGCACCAAAAGAACGCAGAGCAGGACAAAGGTCTAGAAATTACTTTCTACGTTTAGCGGTGGCTGACGAAACATCTTGAGAAATATTGGGGCCGATTCACAGAACTAACTTAAGACAAAATCCAAAACTTACTACTTTTGGTATTCACAGAAGTTAGGATTTTGTCTTAAGTTTGTCTTAAGTCAGACTTAAGACAGACTTAAGACAAAATCCTAACTTAAGTCTGTCTTAAGTCTGTCTTAAGTTTGTCTTAAGACAAACTTAAGACAAAATCCTAACTTCTGTGAATACCAAAAGTAGTAAGTTTAGGATTTTGTCTTAAGTTAGTTCGGTGAATCGGGCCCGAAGAGTCTGGCACCAGTCCAAGAAAGTTTTTTTTAAAGATTGGCAGCATTTAAGACTTTTATAAGGTCAGTGTATTTCAAAAATAGAAGAATTACTCCACAAGGTTTGGAAGGAGCAGAAGAGGAAGATAAATGTGGACCCAATCGATGAGCGCGTTGAATATTTTGTTTGGTTGATGTGGGCAGATCCATGAGCTGTGGTAAGAAAGTGGTGAAGAAAGCAACAGAGTTATCGGCCTCAAGACCTTTAGGAAGACCATATAATAGGAGATTATTACGTCGGTTTCTGTTTTCAAGATCTTCAGACGATTTGTAAAGTTGCAACACCTCTTTCTCCAAGAAGGAAATTCTGCCTGATGAATCCTGCACTTCTCTTATTTGTTGTTGCACAGAAGACAGACGAGAGTCCATATCTGACCACTTGTTATCCAAAGTCTGTAATCGGAAGTTGGTATCTTCAACAAAAGGTCGCAATGCCCGGATCTCCTCCAGTACAGTATCCAATGAGATAGGGGACATCGATTTAGGTGACGATGGTGGATCATGTTTGACTCTTTTATTTGTAGATGAAGGCACTTGTGCCTTAGAAGTATTGGTAGGCGGAGTAGTAGAGCGGAAAGACACCGACTGCGCCATTTCCTCAAACGACTGTGAGGAACTATGTAAAGGTGTACTCTGAGTAGAGCAAGAAGCTGGTTTGATAGAAGAAAGACCTTTAGCAGAACGTAGGAAACCTTTGCTTCTTCCCATGAGCCAGTTGCCAGGAATTCCTTGTGTAGCAAAATAAAACAAACAGCGTTGGACACTGCGTCAGAGGTGAAAACCCCACAGGAAATGCTCCTTTTAGTATAGAAACATCATCTCTTAGGAAAAAAATAGAAGAAAATACAAAAAATTGAAAAAAGTAGCATTTTAAGCAATGCAGGTCATTTTCTGAGGAGAAAAATGCAGGCAGAGGAAACAAAATGGCAGCCACTATTTGGCCAAAAAGGGTTCACCAACAAAAATTGATGATCAAACAGAATAAATGACCAAATGAAGACAGCATTCCGTAGAGTAGGTGTTCCGATTTTAGGAAACACCAAACAGCTATTTGAAATACCGCTGGAACTGCTGTTATCTTCATTGTGATCACCGAGGCGGTGCGGAGCTCTGCAGCTAAGCGGTCATCTTGGGTCGCTTGCGCGGCCATCTCTCAGAGCCAATTTTTAATTTTGGCAAGTGGTAGGAGGCTCTATGGGGTCTGTATCGCAACAAACTCACCACCCCCATTACGTCCTAGTGGTCTGTATCCATGACTCCTTCCCCCCTAGACAAAAACTACAGCTGGAACAAGGCCCAGGTACCCACCCAGAAGTAATAAGGGGCGAGCTTGATCCAGGGTAGAGACCCACTGATTGAACCCCAGTGTTCCCAAAATTACAAATGAACCCAGAGGCTGTATATATTCCCTAAATAATGCAACTGCAATACAAATGATGAAGAGTATGCAAGAGGAGGAGTGACACATAGAGGAGGAGTCAATTTCCTACTCTCGCTTGATGACAAGTTCTGCCATTCATTGGATGCCCACTGGGCAGAAGCTGAGGCTATCGCTCCTTTGCATAGACAATTTATACAGATGGCATACCAGTACCCAGGTCCCCTACCTTTAGTGGAGGGCGCTGCCCGATGCTAGGACCCTCATCTTTCCAGGCGTCTTGATAAAGCTCCTACCAAGGAGGGAGAAAAGAAACAACATGCCCAATTGGTGGATATTGATGACTTCAACCGCCTAAAGAAGGCTTCCCTCTCCCAGTCCCTCCTGTCTTCGGGCTAGAAAGAACCCATGGCATCTGCCTCTAAAGACAAGGATACTGGGGACCTAGCCCCACCCGCTGTGCCAGCCACCCAAGAATGCATAGATGGGGACAATTCTCAGGGGGACTCAGATGGTGACCCCACCCTCCCAGCAGGCTGTGGCGTTTGATGACAGACGTTGCCTCAGACCCTGCTCCTAACCCCTCCATGAATGATACCTCCGACATGCTAGACCTGGATGACCCCCTTCACCCCCGCTCATCCGAGTGGACTCGGGTAGAGAAGGTTGCAACTTATCTCACCTGCAGAATGAGGAATTCTCTAGAGAAAGAAGCCAGAGTATGTCTTTGGGTGGAATAAACCCACTCCTCCTTTGAAGGGGAGGTAGCCTTGACCCCCAAGATAGAAGCCAGGAAGGTCACGCTGCTGGGCAAAAATGTGCAGGATCCAAAAAAGGGCATAGACTGCTCTTGGAGGTCATGCCAAGATAAATTGCTGAAAACAGAACAAGATGATGGACGGAGTGCTGAAACCTTTCAACCACTTACCCCCAGTCAAGAGATCTGGGTTTAATCCATCATTCATTTGCTCACTATGCCATATGCCATATGCAAATCAGTAATGACCCTGCTATTCATAGAAACAGTGCAGCCTGAACTGCCAGGCCAGGTCCTTCCTGGACCAAAAACACGCATTCTGGGACCGCTGCAATGTGGTTCAAAGTCTTGGGATCAGCCTCAAGGAGTTTAATGAGTGGTTGGTTTACCGGCACTTGAAGATAGAGGGTATCCACCTCCTGAGGGACATCTTGAGACCTTCCGACTGGATGAGATAACTGGATCTGAAGGACGCTTACCTGACGATTCTAGTTTTTTCCCCACATCACAGGTTCCTGCAGGTCTTATGGGACCACCCTATGTACTCACTAACTTTTCATTAGGTCTCTCATCGAAACCATGGTGTTTTACCAAGGCTATACCCCCAGTCATGGCGAGACTCTGCTCTTGAGGGACACGTTTTATCGTATACCTGTACGATATCCTAATTATGGATTAGTGTCCAAAACGACTATCAAAACCCTCACAGGCAGGGGTAACCCTCCTCAAGAGTCTAGGCTTCATCTTCAATGAGAAGAAATCACTTCTTGTACCAGAACAAAGAATTATGTTTCGGGGGTTTGTGATAAGCTAAAACGAGACAGCTTCCTTAAAAAAAGATTGTGATGATTCAGCCTGAACTTCGCAAGACTCTCTCATACCAAACGACTTCCCTGAGACAGATTGCATGGATCTTCAGCCTACTATTGTCCTCAATCCGGGTCCCACTCCATAATAGGCCCTCATGCATATCACATGCTCAGGAGACTGCCATACTCAGAACAAGTCTCGCTGTCAGAAGAGGCAAAAAAAGAAATGAGGTGGCGGCTCATGCATATGGAAGTGTGGAATGGATGGGTGATTTTCGGATCCAGTCACAATTTAAGAACAGAGTCAGATGCCAGCAACAGCAGCTGGAGTGCCAGATGCAGGGACTTGTCCATAGGAGGAAAATGGCCTGCACATGAACAAACTTTGCACATAAATTGCCTGGAACTTCTGGCGGGTTCCTTCAAAGTCAAATGTTGGACAAAAGAGAGAAGGCGCAATGCTGCAGCTTACTAAAGGTGGACAACATCTCAGTGGTGAGGTATATCAACCACTGCGGGGGCCCACGTTCAAAATCCCAGTTCAACTTAGCCAAGAACTTCTGGCACATTGGCATGGACAACAACATTTTAGTGAGAGCGGACACCTTCCAGGCCTGGACAACAAGGTGGTGTATTAGCAAGCAAGATACAGCGAAGATATGAGCTTGTGGAAGCTCTATTCACAAGTGTTAAAGGCGATAAAACAAAGATGGGATTCAGTCATGGTGGACCTGTTCACTTCAAGCCTGGACCATCAGGTGACCAGGTTCTTCTGCTGGAGGTCGGACCCACAGGAAGTGGTGACTGAAGCTTTTCTCCAGATTTGGAGTTGAGAGAAAGGATATCCATCTCCCCCATTTGTGATGGCACACACTCTGTGGCACACACTCTGAGACAGAAAGCATATCTGGTGGCCTTCACGCTTATGTGGAGGTTGCAAGTATGGTTTCCAGTTCTGATGGAACTTTCTTGGGATTCTCCAGTGCTTCTTCCCCTGTTCGGCATTTTCTTCAGGACCCTCAAGGGCATCCACACCACCTAGTGGTGAGCGAACAGTTGTATCTAATGGTATGGATGATTACTGGGTATGATGGAAATTCTACAGCTTTTTGCAGAGAGCTGAACATCTCTTGTTGAAAACGTGGGCAGATGGCACAATTAAAAGATACAAGTCAAACGGGACAAGATATATGAGTTGGTGTATGCAAAGAGATGTGGATCCTGTAGGGTCCAATGTTGTCTCAATACTAATTTTCTTGTCTGCCCTAGTGTCCAAAATGATGGCCTACAGTTCTTTGAATACCTTTCAATCAGCCATTTTGGCAGGACATGTCCCGCTAGATGCGTCACCAATAGAAGAACACCTGCTGGTACGGAAACTGATGAGAGGAGTCCTGTTATCTATTCCACCAGAACCCAGATGTTCCTTTTTTGGAGGAGCAACAAATTCCTTTCCCATAAAGAAATTTCAGGTAAGCTGGTGATGCTGCTGTGTTTGATTTCCTGCAGACGGGGTTCGGACGTCTGAGTCCTCAATGTTACAGGTAGAGTTATTACTTCAGAAGGTGTCACTTTTCATATTTCCAGAAGAACGATATGTAATTCCAAAATAATTTCTTGTCCAGCCTTTAATGATGTTCCTAAATTATGTGTAGTGAGATGTATTAAGGTGTATGAGTACATAAGAGCATAATTTAGACCCCTGGGGGAGAAGCAGCTTATGATCTTCATTCAGAAACCCTTCAGAGCAGTCTCACATCCTGCTATAGCAAGATGGATCTGGTGGACTATAAAAGAGGCAGGCATCATACCTTAATGTTTGGGGCTTACTCGACTCACTGAATGAGGGCCTTGAAGGCTTTCTTCCTAAGAGTCAATTTGGAGGACATTATGGCCCACAGATGTAACATTCAATCACAAGCCTTTCCTTCGGGTCCTGACATAGAATGTAAAATTTCCTAGCTTTCGTAATGGAAAGTTTCAATTCTATTAAGGATACTGAGGCGAGGATTAGCCCACCCTCTGATTAGGGAGATCACCACCCTCTCAATTGTGCAAGACTGCATTATGGAGCTGAACATTTTCGTATCAACAGTGTAACGCTGAATGTGTCAAATGGTTATTCAAAAGTAATAAAATACAGCAAACAAATATCATTCAGAAATTCTTGTTGGCTTACAATTACGCTTATGATTCCTTAAGTGGGTTGAACTTCCAAGTATTGACATCGCTCGTGTGACTGCAAAGTATATGGTGTAACTTTAGGAACTTTCCAATTGAACCAACCTCATTACTGATGACTTCCTACAGGTGTGGCACTCCACAACACTGCCATAAATAGGAGACAGCTTCATTACCAATATGTGATATTTTAATGCACCTCTGTCTCAAAGCAGGACTGAGTCACTTCCTGATCCTGGCAGGATGCAGAACAGGTTTGGGTTGGATTACGAAATCTCGAAGATTGAATTGCAACCAGGAGGCTAAGAGTCTTGGCACATTCGAGACTCGCCTCCATTGATGGAATAAAGTATAGGTGTGATGTCAGCATCTGCTAGAAAATAGGTGTCAGGAAAACACTTCTCGAATATCTCTAAAGCAGGAATGCCCAGTGGAGGGACAGGAAGACCACATCCATTGCACAGTTTCAGGGTAACCACCAACAATAGAAATGAGTTCCATTTAGATTAATTGTAAGTAAATTTATTGAATGTTAATATCTCGCAAATCTGGTATGGGTGAGGCCCTCCAGGACCTACACGGGACACCCCTGCTCCAGAGGTTCTCACACGAGGAGATTCTTCATCCATTACTTTCCTTATGGTTTATTATGGTGTCCACCACATCATAAGAAACCCACTAAAGTATCCAGTCCTAAAACAGTGAGGTTGTAAAAAAAATAAAGTGTGGTAAAGATGTACATCATTCTGAAATCCTGATTGTGTGTGTTGTGTTGAGAATATTAACATATGAGTTAAGTATGCTGCCTGGATCGAGAAGGAGGCAAACTATGCATCCCTGCCTAACATTTACTGTATACAATCTTGCCTTGAAAGTGTGAGTCAAGCTTGTGTGCACCTCAAAAGCAGGACATATTGAGGTGGGCAGCATTCAAGTTACAGTCATTACAGAATGCAGCTCAGTTGTTTAGAAATGCTAGGCCCAAGGGATGATGTTTTTACCAGAGATCATATGAAAGGTCTTAATGCAGGAAGGGTTTAATCTTGCCTGATGACACTCCCCTATTTCCCATGTTCAAATTTAAAAGTAATAGCCCAGACACACAGACACAGGTGTGTATGAATACTATTACCAAATGTGACCCTGTGGTAAAATACAGATACTAAAAGGATCAACACAATCTGGATCCCACACCTATAAACCATCCCTCGGTTTGAACAACTTCTGAGCCAAGGGCGATGAGCTCTCACACCAACCCGGATCGACTCTGGAAATAACTGAGCTGCATAAGAAACGGCCCAAGATTAAAGATCCTGGCCCACCCTTTCTTGGATGCCCTGGTCTCTTCTGATAAAATCCAGTAACCTCTCATGTTACCACCTTGGTTGTACTATTACTACATTATAATCAGGGTCACTGGAATTATACGATTGTGTGGCCACAGCGATTTTTGCATGATTTTAGATTTGCCACATAATCCATCATCTGCCGCATAATGTGCAGATTTTAACCCAAAAATTGTTTCTAGCTCAAAAACTAGTAAAAATGCAGCAACCCTTGTTTGCTGTTCAGTGGAAGGCTCTTTGCAAAGGTTGGCTGGTCACCTTTCTGTAACTTCTTGCTATATTTGGGTATTAAACTGTTACTAATGAGGTACAACTAATGCCCAGACACAGTTACAAACCATAAAAATGACAAAATGACGAAATAATACTATCACAATGTGCCGAATAATTTGGCTTTTCTTGCCACATAATTTACTCAACCCTGCCGCATAATTTGAAGCTGCCCTGACACATAATTGCTTGTGGTTGCTATATATCCCACTCCATGAAATATGGCCATCTTTGTATACATCTCTTGATTTTTTTCTGGAAGGCCACAGAGCCCTATTCCCTAAACGTGCTTAAGGGAATAAGGTGCCCAGTGTTACTTAAAACCTAAATTTGTCGGACACCAGTGGCACCAAGAGGGAAATCATTGGCCCCTAGCGACCCCAAAGGACAAGAGGGGACCACACTTTCCAGTTGCCCCAGTGCAAAGAGCCCCCATTGCAGAGTTGCGCGGCCGGCAGGCCTGCTCTGTGAGACACCAGTGGCACCAAGAGGTGGATACTTGGCCCCTAGTGACCCCAAGGACCAGAGAGGACAACATTTACACCAGGAGCCCCGTTGCAGAGTTGCTGCAAGGGGGGGGCTTAGAGTGACGGGCTACCAAGGTGGCCAGCAAACCTGCTCTGTGGGACACTAGTGGCACTAAGATGGAGATCCTTGGCCCCTAGAGTCCCCCCAGGACCAGAGGGGACCACATTTACCAGCCACCCCAGCACTAGGAGCCCCTGTTGCAGAGTTCCTGCAAGGGGACGTGGCCTAGAGTGATGTGCTTCAAAGGGTTGACCTCAGACCCGCTGCGCTGGCTGCATCCAGTCGAAGTCCAGGCCAAGGGCAGGCCCGTCCGCGCCCGTCAGACCCTCGAGGAGGCTGGCCTGGGCCATCCCCTTGGGTTCCAGGTACAAGTGTTCTCCTGTCTGTTCATTTCGTGTGCCTTGTTAACAGGAACGGGGTTCATGTGTTGCGTGTGCTGCTCCTTATAAAAGTACAATTGTCTGAGCATAAACAGCGGGCAAGTGCAAAGGCCAAAATAGTCCAGGAGGAGATGCTGCCAAATCCAAAAACCCGAAACTTCAGAAACAGCATCCTGGTAGAACATCGAATCGTGTGACAAGTGAGATCGATACTTTGATAGAAGAGGTAGAAACCCTACTTAATGGTAAAAACACAGGGACTGGGACAAGATAATCAACCAGAAAAGTCCCGGATTTGTTCAAACCTAGACCACCATTTAAAAACTCAACATCTATTACAACGTAGGTTACTTCCAAACAAGGGGAGCCAGCGGGCAGCCAGATGTTAAGAGCCGATTGTGGCAAACACAAAAGTGTGAAGTCCCCTCCCCCGGGCAGTGTAGTCTGTCCATGATGTTTGCTCAAATCGTTCTGCAGTTCTGGAAAACAGACTCAGGAATCTTGCATTAAGCACCTGCAATACCTGCCCCAGTTGAGATCTTGATAGAGGATGCTCCAACATTAAGTGATGCTATGGGACTAATTCAGGCCTTACGAAATGAGGCAGCCTCATTAAAGGGCATGTTGCTAGATGTAAATTCTCTTGGCAAACTCTTCGCATTCCAAGCTTCACCTAAGCCAGCCCCAGATTACCCTGCTCCTGCAAGAGATATAACTTTCTCTACGGGACAGATCCAACGTACTCATGGTGAGTCGTGGCTCATGGTTGGAAGCGGGCATGTGCTGGATTCCGCTGTCGCCCTTGATAGGGCACAGAGGGCCTTGCCCATTGCCTGTATTATGCCCTGTGTTAAAGGCCAAGTCAGTACACATGTTACATCTGTTACCTCTCTGCCTCAAATATGGCAAAATGGCCCTATTACCCAAGTATCCCACACAGTTTACATGATAAAAGTCCCCAAGCTTCTTACCAAATTGTCTGAGAACAATGAGTCCATGGAAAATAAAGTTTTACACTGGATCAGACATGAGAGAAAATGCCAGTCTGTCATCTTCTCAACCATAGTGTCTGGTAAACGACACTCAATGCCGGCTGACCCTTGGGACACATTTGAACTAAATCTAACCACACCAGTCTTGGTAGAGGTAATATCTATGAATGCTCGCTCTCTACCTGTAACTGGATCAAGTATCTCCTTCAAGAGGAATCAGTTGAATATGGATGCCTTCAAATCCAAGGGAAGTAGTAATATCGGTAGAATGGAGTTGATGGAGCAAGGATTCGCATGTAACGCGACTTGCTTGTAATCAGTCCACTTGACATAACATTAATATACTAATCAACATGTTTGTTTTATTAATATTGCATTTCACATAAACATTGGGTATCTAGAAGAAGCTTGCATATGTGTTTCTACTAACGATAATCTGCTTGCACTAAAAATGGCCTCTGCTACGCGGGATTTCTTACTGGCATGCGTCTGTCACACTCACGTGGCGTGACGTATCTTTCGCTTGGAGGGAAACTTTCGCTTCTGCGCAGTAGAACTAGAATGGCTGCTCTGTGTGACAGCATGCATGAAGCTTGCACTGCTACTTTAGATAAGCTGTTCGTTCTGCTTAACTTTAACGCAATAGTTAAATATAAAGTAATGGGAATAGAGTAGAGGTAAGTGGTATACAGTACAATCATTTATTCTGTGTTCTAAAACTGTTTATTGTCTACTTTTCATGTATCGTAATCTTTGGGCCCAAGTGGTGCTATTACTCCATGTTGTTGGGAGATTTCGCCCCTTTGCTCCGCTCACAAAGCGCCCAAAATGAGCGTAGTAGCCCTGCAGATCCTAGACATTATGGGCACGTTTGGCATAAGACTGGGTAACTGGAGATTCTCTTCGAATAGCTATGCAAAGCCAACTTTCACGAGGGAGTCTTTTACTAGTCAATTTTACTATATTTTATTGGATTTGAGAATTTGGCACAAAATAGCTGACCATCAAGATAGTGATCATTTCCCGATTTGGTTATTCCTGGACATGACGGCCCGAAAGTGGAGAGGCCCCCTAATTGATCAAGTTCCCACTAACCAGGTGGTGGTAACCTGAAAAAAGCACTCTGTTAAATGGGAGGTCTTCCACAAATCTGTGGAATTGTTAGCTAAGTTATACCTCCTAGAATCGGAAGAACTGATTGCATGTCAACAAAATGAACACAGCCTAGGACAGATGATGGTGGCCCATAATAATATTTTTAATAAATTAGGGCACTTATTTACAAAACATTGCAATACAGGGATGGGCCAAGCCAGAGAGGTCAAATACGTGGTTTAATGTCAGGCGCAAACATGCAAAGGGTGCTCTTTTAAAAGCCTTAAAAGATAAGGACAGATGCATGATTGTCTTAACCAGAAAGGAGTATGTGTCTGTCTTTAAAGAGAGCAAAGAACAGTGGGAATATGCACTTTTAGACATCCTATTAGGGGCAACTCGAGCCAAAAATACTAGGCATTTTGGGGAGCTGGTTAGCCAGCATGGACGTACTGCCAAAGCAAGACCAGATTGCCATATCCCCACTGAGGAGTGGTCTTCCCACTTTATGTACCTTTATGAGGAAACAAATCCTCGAATTGAGCTAAAAGAAACCCCATCAATATTCATTACTGATGAGGGAGATGAAGGCCAATTAAGTTTTCCCTTAAGGAAATCACTGCTGCCATCTTGGCACAGAAACCTGGGAAAGCCCCTGGCTTAGATAAATTACCCATACATCTTTATGGAAGTAAACCTCAGATCTGGGGCTCATACTTAAATTCCGTGTTTAATGCTGCCTTCGCAGGAGGGCAGATTCCCAGATCCTGGAAGGGAGCCATTATAATACCGATCCTTAAGAAAGGGGATAGGGCAATTCCGGGCAATTGTAGACCCATAAGTCTGATTGATAACACACAGAAAGTATTCTGCTCACAAATACTCAGCATAATATGGGACTGGATTGAGTAAACAGAGACCTTTTAACAGTTACAGGCGGGATTTTGTAATAAAATCAGCGGTCAATCAAATCATACGATTTCTAGTGGAGGACCGTGGATCTTGAGAAAGGGAGATTATTTGTTGCTATTGTGGATCTTCGATCCGCCCTCGATTTGGTCCCAAGGAAAAAATTATGGGAAACACTGACCAGGTTAGGTGTGCTAGTAGGTTTGTTGATAATAATAAAGGAACTGTACACTGCTAATTTTTTAAGAGTTAGGTGGAGACTGGCGGGCGAACTGTCTGCAAATACACAAATACACAAATACAACACACAACACACGGGCCGACACAGGGTCCAATTCCACCACAGACACCCTGCTGGGGGTCACAACACATCCACAAGGGCACCCACACATTACCCACCTGCCAACAAGACACCCCTCTGCATCCGGGACACACATCGACCGCAAACTAGCGGCAACGTCCCGTTCCCGGTCACATCACCGCCGCGGTCAACACATGCACACAATGCAGAAGGCAGGGCCACTACAAGGCATGGGCAGGGCACAAAGACCACAGGGACACACCACCCCCAAACACACATCAACACACCCCATCAAGTCACAGGCCAGGTGGGGAAACAGCTATTACAATGCAACTAAAACAACGCACTACCATTACAACAAAACTTTTACAACGCAGGATCCATTACAACGCATGCCATTACAATGCATGCCATTACAACGCAGCTGCTATTACAACGCATGCCATTACAACGTAAATATGGGTAAGTGTTTAATAAAATTTTAACCCCTACGCCATCCAACACTTACCCTACTATTACGCCCCCCTGGAGTTAGAATAGTAATTTTAACCCCTACAGTATCCAACACTTACCATACTATTACACCCCCCTGGAGTTAGAATAGTAATTTTAACCCCTACACTATCCAACACTTACACTACTATTACATTCCCAATAATTAAAAAAATATATACTTACCCATACTTACGTTGTAATGGTATGCGTTGTAATAGCAGCTGCGCTGTAATGGCATGCGTTGTAATGGCATGCGTTGTAATGTATCCTAAGTTGTAAAAGTTTTGTTGTAATGGTATGCGTTGTGAATGTATGCATTGTAATGTCATACATCCGGCCAGGTGCCCATCCTGTGCACCCCCATGCACACCAACAAGCACAGCAACAAGCAAGCACAATACACACCCTGCACCACACAACAAACAACTAGGGAGACAGCCACTGCAGGAGTGGCTGACAAGTAACACACAACACCCGTGCCTCACACACTGAAGGCTGCCAATACTTCCCAGCCAGCACATACACACACAAACAAACACACACCCTGGGTGTATCCACAAACAAAACAAATACACAGGGAAACTTGAACAGATGCCTGCACAAAAACTACACACAAACACCACAGGAACACACACGGAACCCCAACAGAAACAGACATACCCTGTCAGCCAAACTGTGGAAAGGCAATGGGAGCACAAACACAACATGAGCGCACAACATCATCACTCAAGAACAAAACACAGATACAACATACCACAAATCACACAAGAAGTGCACTTGCACAGACCTACACTGCCACATCAAACAAACCACAGATGCCGATGAAAGCACAAATCATCAAACACCACATGACATCAGGGGATGCACATCAGGCAATGCCAAGTCCACATACACACAGCACTGTATGCACAACAAGCAGTGTGTGCACACCAAGTACAACAGCTACACACAGACATGACTGACACAACCTCAACACACACTACAAATCAGCACAGCACAAAAACAACAGCACACCCAGGTAGTGAAGCAATACCACAGCCAACACACAGACATCCAACACAACAACAACAGGATGCACCACTCTGGGATACAAGAGCAGAACCACCTACACCAGAGCACTTGGCTGCACACACAGCCCAAGTGCACATGGGCAATCCTCACTGATAAATAGCTCAAGAACATCACACATAAACTTGGGGCAATGTCCAGAGTGCAACATCACTCTTGGCCCAAGAACTGCACCCCAAGGCACAGCCTCACAAATGAAGTGATGGGGAGGCAAATACACATGTAAACAAAGGGTACAGCTGACATCAAAGTCAAACGACTTGCATGTCAGTAGTCGACATGTAAGGGGTGTACTATACACAACTAGAGGGAGTGCAGACCCACAATGGCTAGGCACAAGTGGCACACATAGGGGATGGCATCACACTACACATATCATGCCATACATGAGGAGAAAAGGCACCATGTTCCTGCAATGCATGAGAAACACAAACACAATGCCAGTGAGGAGCAGCAGGACCACACAGTATAACAAAACACACTCAAGACACATTGATGATCAAACAAACACAACATTGATGTGCACGTTACACACTTTGCACACTCATAAGTGACCAAAACAACAAGGAGGAGTCACACGGAACTGCATGGACACACCAACACACTGCGCAGTGCACAACAGACAGCTCACACAAGTGCACACAATCATTTACACAGGGCAGGACAATCCAAACAACAGGCACACAACTCCTGGGTGACACATGTGTGTCAATCACACTACAGGGGCACACCCATACCCACACCCACTACAAAGTCACACCCTTCACACTGCACACCTCCTCACCACCCAGGCGCACACATCTCATGTAGGCCAGGGGACCAGGACTAAGGGCCAACACAAAATGAACATATACATACACAGCTGGGCACATATACAGGAATAACACACATACATCATGACATTGCCCAGCCTACATGCACACCTGTGCGCAGCATCACACCCTGTGCTGGCAGTGTACCCCAACCTGACATGGCAACAACGTAGTCAACAATAGCAAACCACTAAAAAGATAACTGCATGACAGGTAAAAGAGCCAACACAGATAACACAAGTATCAGTGTTTGAATGGACTGAAGAACCTGTCACACCTGTTTAAAAATGTGATGCGGACAAAGAGCTTGGCAATGTAGAAGTGACACATAGAGCATGGGGCACAGGCAACCAAATGCACACACCAAAATAACTTTAATCAGCAAGGACACTGACAAAACACACAACAGGAGTAACTGTCTTTATTCACATATTGCACAGATGTGACAGTAGAACAACAGTGGGCAAGAGCTAGGCACAAAATGCTGACCATATGCAGGATAATCTGCACAGAGAAACTACAAACAAGAAGGCCAGTGTCCATGGTACAGGGGAGAGTACAACACAGCAGAGCAACAGGGCCAGTGTCCATGGCAGGGGGCACAGCAAGTACATGAGAGGCTGCAAAGGGGAGAGTCCAACACAGCAGAGCAACAGGGCCAGTGTCCATGGCACAGGGGAGAGTCCAACACAGCAGAGCAACAGGGCCAGTGTCCAAGGCAGGGGAGAGGCCAACACAGCAGAGCAACAGGGCCAGTGTCCATGGCACAGGGGAGAGGCCAACACAGCAGATCAACAGGGCCAGTGTCCAAGGCACAGGTGAGAGTACGACACAGCAGAGCAACAGGACCAGTGTCCAAGGCACAGGTGAGAGCACAACACAGCAGAGCAACAGGGCCAGTGTCCAAGGCAGGGGAGAGGCCAACACAGCAGAGCAACAGGGTCAGAATCCATGGCAGGGGAGAGGCCAACACAGCAGAGCAACAGGGCCAGTGTCCAAGGCAGGGGAGAGGCCAACACAGCAGAGCAACAGGGCCAGTGTCCAAGGCAGGGGAGAGGCCAACACAGCAGAGCAACAGGGCCAGTGTCCATGGCACAGGGGAGAGTACAACACAGCAGTGAATGTCAATATCAGTGGCCAGGGAGAAATACGGATTCAGGACATGAGAAGCTGCACAGTGAGTGTGTTTGACTGCACCCTTCCATGACCAGCAACACACCCAGGTGGCAAACAATGGCCAGGACTAGCACACCTGTATGCAAGATAGGTGTATGAGGGGGGGCTGCCACTCACATTTGGCTGTCAGGCGGACTTGGAGTTGGCTGTGTGTCGGGGACAGCAGGAACACTTGAGTGGGGAGACAGAGGTACAGGTGATGTAGGGCTATCTGTTGTGTGTGAAGCTGGAGGGCTGTTTGGACAAGGTGGCATAGTGGCATGTGGAGGTGGAGTCAAGCAGACCTGTGACACCGTGTGGGTGGGAGAGGTTGGAGGGGTACCCGTCCACTTTTTGGGAATACGAAATGGCTTCCCTGTCTTGGGGTTAAAGGGAACTGGTGATGACACAACAGGCACACGCACCAACTGTCCCACATCAGGTGCAGACACTGGCACTACCTCTGGTGATGTGCTGGATCCTGTGGAACGCTATGTCTGGTTACGCCTCTGGACCACCTTCCCCTGTTTGCCAGGTGTCCCACCTACAGTGCCCTCCTTTGCCTCTTTGCCTGGGGTAGCCCCTACAGTGCCCTCCATTGCCTGTTTGCCAGGTGTGCCACCTACAGTGCCCTACTTTGACAGGGGTTGTCCCTACAGTGTCCTCCTTTGCCTCTTTGTGAGGGGTGGCCCCTACAGTTCCTCCCACCACCTGCTTCACTTGGCTTGGAATTGAAGTTGATGTGGTGGGGGGATGTGGCCCTGTGCCCTTCCTAGGTGTACCCTTGCTATACAACATCTCCTCAGGGGGCACAGACACTGCATGCCTAGCTCTGCATGAAGTTTTAGGGACAGGAGTGTCCTTTGATGGTGATGCCTCTGAGGCATGCAAGCCTGATGTCAGCCTCATTGCTTTTTCAGCCTTGCTCTTCCCTGACGGGCTCTTGTCCTTGCATTCTGGGTTGGCTCTGCTCTTCTGTGGGGATGGTGTCTGTGGGTGGGACCGCTTGGGTTATGTCTGCTGTGTGCTCCTTGTGCTGTATCGTGTCTGTGACGCATGCGAACCGTGGTCACTGTCATCTGGTGTGGCCACTGACTGAGGGGTGGACAAAGGCACCTGAGCAGGAATGGGAGCATGTGCTTGTTGAAGAGCAGACGTCACAGCGGATGACAAAGCTTGGACTGTACGGTATAGCCCACCCACGTCAGAGTGTATGCCCTCCATGTAGGCAATCACCTGGCCTAATTTCTTGTCATGGTCACTGAAGGCATTGAGCAGGGCGGTCTGGCCCACACAAAGCTGGCGCAGGAGCTCAACAGACTCAGCACTGAGGGCAGCAGGGGGTCAGGTGCAGGGTCAGCGGTGCCAGGTGTGAATGTAACTCATCCCCTCTTACTGACACGGACACGGGCAGCACCAGATGAAGTGGATGGGAGGCTGGGCACTGTCCGCTGTGTGGTAGATGATGTTGCAGACTCCCCATCCCCAGTGCCTGCCAACATGGATGCATCACCGCTGGCATCAGATGATGTAGTACTCTATGTCTCAGCCACAGATTCCTCCTGCATACTACTGTCCCCTTCAGATGCGCTGGTGGGCTCTGTGTCACTGGCCTCCGGTGCAGCTGTGGTGCTACTCTCGCCACCACTGGTTTCCGGCTCCCGTTCCTCCATGTCCACTGGCGATTCTGCATGCGAGGGAGATGCAGGGTTGTGTTAGTGTCATCATCTGGACAAAGCAATCCAATCAATGCAGTACAGGGGATGCCCAAATCAACATGGTGACCACCACACCCTGCAATCACATTGCAGCAACACACTACATAGACCACAACAGTGCCTGTAACCCGGAATATCTGCCATGACTGAGCCATGTTGAGGCCACACAGCACAACACCATGCCTGTGGATGAGGTGTAACAGACACACAACTTGCCTTGCCCACACCTATCATGTCCCAACACTCATTGCCACTGACAGATCTTCAGGGAACAGGAGGGGACAACACACACACCTATTAGGACATGATAGTCCACAATGTCAAGTAGGCCATACCAAGCACCATATGTTACTCTGGGTCACCTTGTTGTCAGATGTGTGGGCCTCACCGATCATGGTGCTTGCAAAGTAGGCATACATGAATTCACACTCAGATAGTGGACCCTGTTGTTCAACCCCTAATAGATTCCCCACACTATTCCAATGCTGAATGACCATGTGGATACTAACACATCTGGCTATGAGAAAGCACAGCAGGGAGGATCAGCTTTGTAAGGCCAGTTTGTCCCAATGCCTGACACTAGCACACATCCCAGCAGCCACTCACATGACATAGCACAGCACCACCACACGAACTTCACATGGGCCACCGCTGCCACAGGCCCTGTACTCATGCATCTGCTCCCAGCCAAAGTCACCCTCCCCAAATACTCACCCCTGCCTTACTGGCGATGCTCCTTCAGATGTGCATCAGCTCAGGATTAGTCACTACCAAAATGCGGGCCATCAGTGGTGTTAAGTTGCGCCGTGCCAAACTCCCAGTGCGCAGTTGCAGCCCCAAAGTCATCTCAGCCACATTCTTTGCCAGCCGGCTGATTTCATCCCAGCTCTTGCGGCAGTGGATGCGTCGTCCGTTGGATACCCCCCAGGGCTCGCACCTTTGCTGCAATGGCCCTCCACGCGGCCTTACGCTGGTGTACCTTGAGCTGCATGTATGGGAGAAAAGAAGGGTAAATGACCAGTTACACAGTGTCATGTACCAACATCTATCAGTACAGTGGCAAGACACAGACTCAGGACCTATTGTAATCTCCCTCCATCCCAAACTGGGGGACACCTCACAAGTGCACTCTGCATGGGCCAAACAGATGGGATTGCATGCATACATGAGGGCGTAGAGGGTACCTGATATTCACACACATGCAGGATGACTGCACTGAACCCCCTCAGTGGCTCGCAGACATCAGCAGTCCCATAAATGTCTGACACCCCCCTGCCCTACAGCTCCCTTTATGATAACTTACCACTACATTGGGGCCACCATACAGCCTTGGGTACTGTGCCAGCACCTCGTCCACTAGGACCTCCAGCTCTTCGCTTGTGAATGGACTGGCATGATCTTCTCTGTCCTTGCCATCCCTGTGGACATTGAACACCTGTGGTTGATGTGAGTGGTGAGGCTTCCCAGGCAGCAGGCTCTTGAGGCAGCAACAAGAGAGGGTCCCAGGCAGCAGGCTCTTGAGACAGCAGCAGGAGAGGGTCCCAGGCAGTCGGCTCTTGAGGCAGCAGCAGGAGAGGGTCCCAGGCAGCAGGCTCTTGAGGCAGCAGCAGGAGAGGGTCCCAGGCAGCCGGCTCTTGAGGCAGCAGCAGGAGAGGGTCCCAGGCAGCAGGCTCTTGAGACAGCAACAGGAGAGGGTCACAGGCAGCCGGCTCTTGAGGCAGCAGCAGGAGAGGGTCCCAGGCAGCAGGCTCTTGAGACAGCAGCAGGAGAGGGTCCCAGGTAGCAGGCTCTGTGAACAGTGAAAATGTGAGGTTCACTCCCACCGATTTATAGCCCCCTGGGGTCGTTTGTAAGGTGCAAAGCTGCAACAATTGGTTGTCCAGGTCTGCCTCATTCAAAAGCATCCAATGACCACCTCCGCAGTGGCGGAGCACGCCTTTTGCGATTTTCAAATGTGCATCATGCCACCGCAATCATTGCTCCCATTGGCTGTAGGCAATGCTCCATGGCGGTGATGCACCGCAGTGGCCCGGGGTGCGCTACCGCGATGGTGCATCTTTCAAACCCATCCAATGACCGCCTCCACGGTGGTGGAGCACACCTTCCGCGATTTTCAAATGTGCATCATGCCACCGCAATCATTGCAACCATTGGCTGTAGGCAATGCTCCATAGCGGTGATGAACCGCAGGGGCCTGGGGTGCGCTACCCCGATGGTGCATCTTTCAAACCCATCCAATGACCTCCTCCGCAGTGGCGGAGCACGCCTTCCGCGATTTTCAAATGTGCATCATGCCACCGCAATCATCGCTCCCATTGGCTGTAGGCAATGCTCCATGGCGGTGACGCACCGCAGTGGCCCGTGGTGCGCTACCGCGATGGTCCATCTTTCAATCCCATCCAATGACCGCCTCCGCGGTGGCGGAGCACGCCTTCTGCGATTTTCAAATGTGTATCATGCCATAGCAATCATCGCTCCAATTGGCTGTGGGCAATGCCCCATGGCGGTGTCACACCGCAGTGGCCAGGAGGTAGCTACAGCGATTTGGGTGGCGGCACATGCCCACCTCCATCTACCCATGTCTCCATGCCAATGACTACTGCTGAGCCCACTACAGAATCCCAGGACCCCGGCTGACGTCAGGTACAATGAAACCCATGGCAGGACCCGACGTGTCACTGAGCGGACTTTTGGGCTGCTCAAGTCAAGATTCCGCTGCCTTGACAGGACTGGAAGTGAACTGGAATACTCGCCTGGGAAGGTGTGCAAGATCGTTGTGGCATGCTGTATGCTGCACAGCATGGCCATTTACAAGGGTATTCCCCTGTTCCTGGATGATGGTGAGGACCCAAGGCCCCCGCCTGCCCAAGGACCTGAGTCCAGTGATGAGGACAGTGGTGAGGAGGAAGGAGTTGACATGCGTCAACAGCTCATCACCCGCTACTTCACTTGAAGGTGGGTGAAGAGGTACGACTTGTACATTGTCTGTTGTGATTGCTGTTGTTGTGATGGGCTATGGGCGGATGGTACAGACAGGCACATGTTAAGTCACCTGTGTGTGGAAAAGTGGCTGTGACATTTCACATGTGAACATATGCAGGACTCTGTTTGTTGACACTTGCTGCACATTGTGTTGTCTCCCTGTAGACTTATGTGCATGTTTTGTGTAGTGTTATGTCTGTGATGGCACACTGACGCCAGTGACTGTTGTTCTGTTGTGTCTCCCTAGGTGCTTCGAAATTATCCAGCCCTACATACTGTACATCTTTTGGATACATCTTGGCCATTTTCAACACTGTAAATATGGTACTAAAAACAAAACAGCACAAATTCAAGTGTGTAAGCTGGAGAAGTGTGGCTCACTGGTTAGAGGAGGCATACCCTGAAGCAGAGGTCAGACCCGGGACCACGGTTCAATTCCCGATGCGACAGGGTCTTGAGCCCAATTGTCCACGGACTCGATAATTCTCGCTTCGGTGCCCACTCTAATCATGGGTTCACACTCTGCAACTCTGGGCATTAAGCTTGCTTAATCTCCACAACGGCCCCCCGCGGCGGGATGCCTGGCCTTCACCTTGGGGATGCCCAGTACGGGTTATCTCACAGGGAAAGGCCAGGACGGATTCCCAATGCCAGCGCCGAGATGCCCAAGGGTAAGTCGAGCGCTATATAAGACCTCACAAAAAAAAATATATATATATTTACAAAGTGGACATGTGAGGGGTGCCGGCATATTTACATGAAGGTGGTGATGGAGCAGTGAGTTAACAGTCATGGTAGATGAGATGCAAGAGTAGACATCAAATGGATGTGGTGACCTAGTCCAACAGACAGGTGCCATTCACATGGCAGTGTGGGGAAGGTCAGTCCAAACAGTCAATGCAGTGGGGAAGAGGGTTGCCATCAGGGCCGGCTCCGTAACTGGAGTGTGGCTGGTGCTTTGCCTCCAGAGACTCCCAGGCTCTTCTTTGAACGTCCCCTTGATCGCTTTGGAGGGGGGCGGGCCTGCTGCATGGCCAGCGGCGTCTGAGGACTCACCCCTCTCTGTGGCTGCAGGGGAGGATGGTGCACTGTCATCCTGCAGCACAACAGAGGGGGCGGAGGTGTTGTTTGGGACACAGGGCTGTCCCTCAGCAACGCCACTTGCTGGGTCATGAGGTCCACCATTTGACCAATGCGTGTGTCAATGGACCTCATCAGCAGGATGAGCTCAAGTAATAGTTCATCAGACAGGCCACTTTGTCCCTGGACCTGTTCATATGCCCCGATGACTGGTGAAGTGGTCCAGGGATGTTGTGCCAACCTCCTGAGGTCTGAGGGTGATCCTGGCCCTCCCACTTGCCCTGCTGCCACGGACCTGTTGCCTTGCCACGGTGGGTCCCCGCACACTCTCCCTGCCCTCCACAGTTGGTGGTGTGTCCTGGTCATCACCTGGGACAGGGAGGGTGGTGGTGGCAGAGGTGGCAGTGGTGGAGGCACAGGGCGTGACTGCAGGGGTCTGCTGTTCTGTTGATGGTGCAGCAGACATAGTGGTGGGGAGGATGGGGTCCTGGGACCTGTTGGTCCTTGGCAAAGCAGATGGGCCGGCCTGGAGCTCATCCTCCACACTATCCTGGGAGTCAACATCCAAGAGTCCATGTACTGGGGGTGGAGACTGGCTCTGCTGGTCGTTGTTGTCATCAGCAGCGAGTTCTTCAACACCTGTGGATTAGATGGGGAATGGTCAGTGTTGAGCACTGTCAAGTATTCTGTTAGCTGCATGTCATCCGCTGTCTGTACACTACACAATTGAGACAACTTCACTATTATTGTTAAGAGCAATAGTGGGTGTTATTACATGGTGCAGAGGAACATCAATTACTCGTACATGTCAGGTATCGAAGCATTGCATGCAATTGGTTTAGTGTGTTGTGATGCAGGTCCCACACCCACAAAGAGCTTGACCAGTGAAGATGGCTACCTACCTGTAAGTGTGTTTGGCAAACAGTGCAATGGTTCCAGGGGCTCCTGGGTGGGGGAGCCCTCAATGCTGCTCAGGTGTGAGACGGGGGAATGGTGGGAGTAGTAGTGCAGGCCACCCTCACCCAAACAGGCCTCCCAGTGTGGATGGCTAGCTACCTGTTAGGTGAGGGTGAACAGTGCAATGGCTGACATATGCTCCTGGGTGGGGGAGGCCTCTATCATGCTCAGGTGTGGGACAGGGGGCATGGTGGGAGTCGTGGTACAGCTCTCCCACCCCCAAACAGCCAGTACAGGGAAGATGGCTACATACCTGTTAGGTGAAGGTGAACAGAGCAATGGCGACACATGGGGGGGCTCTATCCTGCTCAGGTGTGGGACAGGGGGCATGGTGGGATCAGTTGTGCAGGCCACCCTCCCCCAAACAGGCCTCCCAGTGTGGATGGCTAGCTACCTGTTAGGTGAGGGTGAACAGTGCAATGGCTGACACATGTTCCTGGGTGGGGGAGGCCTCTATCATGCTCAGGTGTGGGACAGGGTGCATGGTGGGAGCAGTTGTGCAGGCCACCCTCCCCCAAACAGGCTTCCCAGTGTGGATGTCTACCTACCTTTTAGGTGAGGGTGAACAGTGCAATGGCTGACACATGCTCCAGGGTGGGGGAGGCCTCTATCCTGCTCAGGGGTGGGACAGGGGGAATGGTGGGAGTAGTTGTGCAGGCCACCCTCCCCCAAACAGGCCTCCCAGTGTGGATGGCTAGCTACCTGTTAGGTGAGGGTGAACAGTGCAATGGCTGACACAAGCTCCTGGGTGGGGGGGCCTCTATCCTGCTCAGGTGTGGGACAGGGGGCATGGTGGGAGTTGTGGTACAGCACTCCCACACCCAAACAAGCCTCCTAAGCAAGATGGCTCCCTACCTGTAAGTTTGTTTGGTGAACAATGCAATGGCTGTCACATGCTCCTGGGTGGGGTAGGCCTCTATCCTGCTCAGGTGTGGGACAGGGGGCATGGTGGGAGTAGTTGTGCAGGCCACCCTCCCCCAAACAGGCCTCCCAGTGTGGATGGCTAGCTACCTGTTAGGTGGGGGTGAACAGTGCAATAGCTGACATATGCTCCTGGGTGGGGGAGGCCTCTATCATGCTCAGGTGTGGGACAGGGGGCATGGTGGGAGTCGTGGTACAGCTCTCCCACCCCCAAACAGCCAGTACAGGGAAGATGGCTACATACCTGTTAGGTGAAGGTGAACAGAGCAATGGCGACACATGGGGGGCTCTATCCTGCTCAGGTGTGGGACAGGGGGCATGGTGGGATCAGTTGTGCAGGCCACCCTCCCCCAAACAGGCCTCCCAGTGTGGATGGCTAGCTACCTGTTAGGTGAGGGTGAACAGTGCAATGGCTGACACATGTTCCTGGGTGGGGGAGGCCTCTATCATGCTCAGGTGTGGGACAGGGTGCATGGTGGGAGCAGTTGTGCAGGCCACCCTCCCCCAAACAGGCTTCCCAGTGTGGATGTCTACCTACCTTTTAGGTGAGGGTGAACAGTGCAATGGCTGACACATGCTCCAGGGTGGGGGAGGCCTCTATCCTGCTCAGGGGTGGGACAGGGGGAATGGTGGGAGTAGTTGTGCAGGCCACCCTCCCCCAAACAGGCCTCCCAGTGTGGATGGCTAGCTACCTGTTAGGTGAGGGTGAACAGTGCAATGGCTGACACAAGCTCCTGGGTGGGGGGGCCTCTATCCTGCTCAGGTGTGGGACAGGGGGCATGGTGGGATCAGTTGTGCAGGCCACCCTCCCCCAAACAGGCCTCCCAGTGTGGATGGCTAGCTACCTGTTAGGTGAGGGTGAACAGTGCAATGGCTGACACATGTTCCTGGGTGGGGGAGGCCTCTATCATGCTCAGGTGTGGGACAGGGTGCATGGTGGGAGCAGTTGTGCAGGCCACCCTCCCCCAATCAGGCCTCCCAGTGTGGATGGCTACCTACCTGTTAGGTGAGGGTGAACAGTGCAATGGCTGACACATGTTCCACGGTGGGGAAGGCTCTATCATGGTGTGGGACAGGGGGCATGGTGGGAGTAGTTGGACAGGCTACCCTCCCCCAAACATGCCTCCCAGTGTGGATGGCTAGCTACCTGTTAGGTGAGGGTGAACAGTGCAATGGCTGACACATGCTCCTGGGTGGGGGAGGCCTCTATCCTGCTCAGGTGTGGGACAGGGGGCATGGTGGGAGTCGTGGTACAGCCCTCCCACCCCCAAACAAGCCTCATAAGCAAGATGGCTACCTACCTGTAAGTTTGTTTGGTGAACAATGCAATGGCTGACACATGCTCCTGGGTGGGGGAGGCCCCTATCCTGCTCAGGTGTGGAACAGGGGCATGGTGGGAGTCGTGGCACAGCCCTCCCACCCCCAAACAAGCCTCCTAAGCAAGATGGCTACCTACCTGTAAGTTTGTTTGGTGAACAATGCAAAGGCTGACACATGCTCCAGGGTGGAGGAGGCCTCTATCATGCTCAGGTGTGGGACAGGAGACATGGTGTAAGTAGTTGTGCACTCCACCCTCCTCCAAACAGGCCTCCCAGTGTGGATGGCTAGCTACCTGTTAGGTGAGGGTGAACAGTGCAAGGGCTGACACATGCCCCTGGGTGGGGGAGGCCTCTATCCTGCTCAGGTGTGGGACAGGGGGCATGGTGGGAGTCGTGGTACAGCCCTCCCACCCCCAACAGCCAGTACAGGGAAGATGGCTAGCTACCAGTTAGGTGAGGGTGAACAGTGCAATGGCTGACACATGCTCCTGGGTGCGGGAGGCCTCTATCCTGCTCAGGTGTGGGACAGGCGGTATGTTGGGAGTCGTGGTACAGCCCTCCCACCCCCAAACAAGCCTCCTAAGCAAGATGGCTACCTACCTCTAAATTTGTTTGGTGAAAAAATGCAATGGCTGACACATGCTCCTGGGTGGGGGAGGCCTCTATCCTGCTCAGATGTGGGACAGGGGGCATGGTGGGAGTAGTTGTGCAGGCCACCCTCCCCCAAACAGGCCTCCCAGTGTGGATGGCTAGCTACCTGTTAGGTGAGGGTGAACAGTGCAATGGCTGACACATGTTCCTGGGTGGGGGAGGCCTCTATCATGCTCAGGTGTGGGACAGGGGGTATGGTGGGAGTCGTGGTACAGCCCTCCCACCCCCAAATAGCCAGTACAGGGAAGATGGCTACCTACCTGTTAGGTGAGGGTGAACAGTTCAATGGCTGACACATGCTCCTGGGTGGGGGAGGCCTCTATCATGCTCAGGTGTGGAACAGGGGGCATGGAGGGAGTTGAGGTACAGCCCTTCCACACCCAAACAAACCTCCCAAGCAAGATGGCTACCTACCTGTAAGTTTGTTTGGTAAACAGTGCAATGGCTTCCAGGTGTTCCTGGGTAGGAGGGAGTGCTCCATGCTGTTGGGTATGGGACAGGGGGCATGGTGGGAGTCGTGGTACAGCCCTCCCACCTCAAACAAGCCTCCTAATCAAGATGGCTACTTACCTGTAAGTTTGTTTGGTGAACAATGCAATGGCTGACACATGCTCCTGGGTGGGGGAGGTTCCATGCTGCTAGGGTGTGGGACAGGGTGCATGGTGTGAGTCGTGGTACAGACCTCCCACCCCAAACAAGCCTCCCAAGCAAAATGGTTAGCTACCTGTTAGGTGAGGGTGAACAATGCAATGGTGTTTGGGTTGTGCAAGGAAGTACTTTGCCATTTGTTTGTACTTACCAGCCTCCATTCCCCCGGCTACTCCTGTGAGACTCTCAGGATGCAGTATGGCAAGCACTTTCTCCTCCCATGGTGTGAATGTTTTCTGTGGGATTGGAGGGCCACTGCCAGTCCAGTTAGCCAGCTCCCAGTTCTTGCTCCTCCTCTCTTTGACAACCCTCTTCAGATCATGCCACCGCTTCATGATCTCCTTCTTGGATCACGGGGTGGTCCCTACTGCATTGACCCTTTGAACTATCCTTTCCCACATTTGTGTCCTTGTGGCTAATGTTGTCTATTGGACCAGGCCACCAAACAGTTGTGGTTCCACTCTCACTATCTCATTTACCATGACTGTCAACTCACTCTCTGTTAATTTTGGCATTTTCTGTGCTGCCATGGTGCGTGGTGTTTGAAGTGTTTGTGGGTGCATGGGTGTGTGTGATGGGTGTGGTGTTGATTTGTGAGGTGTGTTGTGTGCTGGGGGATTGTTGGTGCTGGTGTGATGGTGGTAGTGATGGTGGTAGTGGTGGTGGTGGTGGTGGTGGTGCGTGTGCTGTGTTATTTTGCCTCTCCTGTCAGATTGGTTTATGGCCTTCTCTTCTGGAGTGTTGCAAAGGATTGTGGTCAGGAAAGGGGCTGGTTTTATACTCAGCTGTGTGGGTGTGTCGAAATGGGATTTTGCTGTGAGGTGTGTTGTGGGTGTTGTCCTGGGAATTGTATGTTTTTTTGGGCATTTGTTTTTTCATTGGTATGTGTTTTGTGTATTTGGAGGGCATGGCTACTTTGATTTGTGCTACGTTTGGCATTGTTGCAGTGTTTTGACATTGTCCGCCATGTTTTTCATGTACCGTCCGCTGTGGTGGCTATGCTGCAGCTCTTGCGCTTTCTCTCCCATTCACTCCTGTGTGCGACCGCGGCGGTTGTAAACAGTGGTTCGTACCGCGGGACCATCGGGGATATTCCCGTACAGTGTCTCCACTTTGCTTGCGGCGGATTTTAGCTTTTCCGCTGTGTTTCCGACCGCCACGGTTGAGTATGGACGTCACCGCCCGCGTGGGGCTGTTTCTGTTGGCCCGCTACCTCCGCGGTCGGTCTTTTTTGGCGGTTGATCCTAATTTGAACGCCAGTTTATCCGTGGTCCCGGCGGGCGGTTGTTTCCCGCCTCCATGGCGGTCAGGGTGGTTTTCCGCCCGCCATCCTAATGGGGCCCTCTGTGTCTAATATTTGCTGTTGACACCTTGTTGTTATGAGAGAAAAAAAACTAGGCCTTTTTATTCTTTTTGAGAAGGTGTTGTTATTTTGTAGAGATTATGCCTGGAAATGGATAACAACAAAATAAAGTATATGGTGTTTGGAGACCGAAAGAAATAAATGAAAAAATATATACATTTAGAAGGGAAGGTACTCGAGAAGCTTGCCAAGTTTGATTACCTGGGAGTTCGACTGGAAGATTCACATAAATGGCCAGCAAAGATGAGAAAAAGTACATTGTATTAAAACAATGTGCTGGGTCCATCATAAGGTTTGCAAATAAGGCTTCCTCCTTCCCGATACCCCCCATTGAAATATATAGACTCCAAGCTTGTGGGGCTGCTCTATATAGGGAAGATACTTGGGGCCATTGAAATTTGGATTTTACGAAGAATGCAGAGAATATTTTTCTTAAGTCTTTATTACAAATATCCACAGTACCCCAAAACTGCCCATCAGTATGGATCTCAAGCTGAGATACATTTCCGATATAGCTGCATTGAGACTTATTTTGTATTGGTTAAGGGTGTGGACAACCGAGGAGTTACAGCCCTACGACATTGGCTCAGATGTTTACAGGTGGGTCCGTATATAGATAAGAACTCTTAGTGGGGCCACATAAAAAAACTGGCTATTCAAGTTGGGTTTGGAAGATTTTTGGACCCATCCTCAAGTACTGCCACAAAACTCTAAAGAATCCCTCAAGCTGGCTCATTGGAATTTTGTATTGGGGGGAAATTTCAAGAGTAGTATTGGGTAGTTTCACATTTGTGTTTTTAAGTTTTAAATGCACTCTTGAATGTGATCCCTATTTAGACATGGTATCCAAACCTGATGCAAGTAAATGCACTTTACATTTAGTTCAGATTAGGGACTATGCCATTGTTAGCTTTAACTAGTTCTAGAAATGGTAAGATAAGTACGTCAAATACCTGCCGTATGGGATGTGAGGTTGTAGAGACCATTGACCATGTATTATTTTTCTGCACCACTTACACAAGGTGTAATGGCAGAGTTTTTGGCTCTATTTAGCAGTGATATAGATCTTAGTCTTGCTCACATCTAGGATAGGTATTCTTAGCTTGTGTTGGCCCTTTTAAGCCCTTTCTTCCAGACCTAGAAGAGGATAGCTGCTTAATATGATGATAGATCCCTTATTCTTGACTCTAACCTGTCTATTGCCTATTGGCTTTGACATACTAGACACATTGGTATGGTTTATGTAGGTATTCTGACAGAGCTAAGGGGTATTTCATCCCTTTCAGGCCTACAGGCCTAGAACTAGAGCGACTCCATCTTGAGGGAGCTGAGAGGCTTTTTAGAGTAAAGGTAAAGTTTATAGTTAAAGCTGTTGTTCGCTTGGAGAGAACCGGCTCAGGCTGGCCCTTATCGAAGGAATGTATTTTTCTCCACTCCGAAGACACAACTTCAGGCTGGCCAGCTGGGAACGTGTCCTTGGTACGGGGAGGTACAAGAATTTGGTGGGCGGCAGGTTACTGGCCGTAACTTTCCATGAAAGGACAAGCTTCCATATTAGCGAGCTACAGGAGAGGAGGAGTGGTCAGTTCAGCGTGGTGTTCATTCCAGCTTGTGTGCAGTTCAGCCTGGAGCTCAGAACAGCTTGGAGCTCAGAACAGCTGGGAGCTCAGTTCAGCTTGGAGCTCAGTTCAGCTTGGAGAGAGAGAGAGGATGTCTGCTGGAGCTGCAGAATAGAGTGCAGTTCTTGAATGGAGAAAGAAAGCAGACGATTGCTGAAGATGAGGAGTGAGAGAGCAGTGCAGAGAGCATCAAAGAAGGCTGTCAGCTGGAGCAACTGAACCAGAGGCGTGGTGATGTGGTGAAGGAGGGAGAGACAGAGAGAGCCCTAATCCCACCAGAGGCAGAGAGAGCCCTGATCCCACCAGAGTCAGAGAGAGAGAAATCTTCCTTCTAATAGGTGAGGTAGTCTGAACCAAGTCCCCTTTACATGTACACCTTAA
Source organism: Lissotriton vulgaris (assembly GCF_964263255.1). NCBI lineage: Eukaryota > Metazoa > Chordata > Amphibia > Caudata > Salamandridae > Lissotriton > Lissotriton vulgaris. The sequence continues at coordinate 153,723,682 of NC_141698.1, read as the reverse complement.
TCTTGTTCTTATTCCCTAGGCTATTGTATGTCTAATCTTTTCCCTTTCAGCGGTGTGTTATAAATTGTATGTCTAATCCTTTTCTTTCAGCGGGGTGTTAAAGTTACTGCTAGTTATAGAGACCCCATAGTTTTGTGTATGTGTACTTTATTATTGTTACAATAAATGACCCCATTTAATTAGTGAATTAGTGTGCATGAGTTTTTTTATGATAAAGCTATCTTAGCTTCTAGCCAGTTGCCGTTGAGCCACTGATGGACCAGAAGGGAGTAGGAGCGCTTAAATCAAGAAATAACTCAATCACATAGTGTGTATATCTTTGTCCCCATACAGTGAGGGTAATCTCCTTTCCTGGTAGGTATTACTGTTTGAACAGATGCTACCCCTGATCAGGTAAGTAATAGTGAGGGAGAGAGGAGACCTGCAACTAAGGGACCACGTTAGTATGATAGAGCGCGCAGGTCACCCGGCTCACCGAATTTCTTTCCACGCACTGGGCCCTGGCGTGTAAAAATGTTTATTCAATTTCAATGATAACGTTTTACTGGGGTGAACCAGGTGATTTCCAATACGCGCTCTTAAGAGTAATCGATTGGGTGACTCTTACACCACTTACTATTCATGTACCTGACTTACCACAGGCACATTACTCCTGACGGATCAGGAGCTAGCAGTGGACAGGTGATAAGGGTTTCCTAAAAGGGAGAAATTCTACTTTACACATTTAATACCTTTAATATCACTTTAATGTATAATGACCACAGACACCTTGATGGTTTTAAGGGTTTTATATAGTATAAGTTTAAAATGAAAATGCCATTACAAGGAGGCAAATGCAAAGCAATACATCAATGATTAAAATCAGAACCAGGATGTAACTATGAATAAGTGTGAGTATCATAGAGTAAAAGGGAACACTATAGGGCATGAATCATAATAAACATATTAACTAATATGTTTTAACTAGGGCAAAGACGTGAGGAGGCCCTAAGGTGTGACCTTATAATTTTATACTAATTCCTAAACCTTATGCTATCTTTACTAACTTCACGGCAACCATACTAAGGGAAAGGGAATAAGTGGAACAATCTAGATAAACAGTCGGGTTTAACCATGTCCTATAGGAAGGGTAAAAGTGGAACATTTACTAATAATCAATTGCATGAAATTACATTCAAAGGAGATATGGAGAATATCACAGGCAAGATTGCTTTAATTAGAAGAGGAAAATTTAAGGGTATAGTATAGACAGACACCTATGCCAATATTTACCTAAGTGAGAATGAGGACTAACCCTGGCCACGGGTCAGTTGGGAAAGAACGGGATAAGGACCCTCAAGGATTCAGGAATACCAGAAGGTGAGCAAGTACAGCTCATGGACAGTCAGGACAGGATACCCCTCAGGTCTGGGTCAGGACTGGGTTCACCAAGGCACGACCAACCCCTCACAGCTTCGGATGCAACGCCAGCGTTACCCCCTCTTCTGCACGGAATCCGCCAATAACCCTGATTGGGTTTTCGAATCTCCCAGCAAAGTGCTTCGCTTAGCACTTAGGACTAATTTCCACCCCTTGGAGTTTATGGAAAGTTTCAGGCAGAATGCTCCGCAGCACTCTGTATCAGGCACCTATAGAGTTCGTAGGGTCAGTGACAGGTCTGCTACTCGGACAAGTCGGACAATTTCTCCAAGCTAAGCTAGGCTATATATACAGTTTTAAGTCCCCAAGACCACCCATAAATGTTGCAAAATGACAAAGTCCCATCTTCTGATTGGTCAAGGGAGGTGGTTTAAGACATTTGTCACCACCTATATTTCTATTACGTATTTCACGTGACATTACCCTCCCCCTAGCATCTGGGTTCCCAGGCATACGTGTGGGAAAGTACAATAGTAAAGTAAAGGTTTGCAACATTGTTGCACATTCAGAGTAAAAATAGCATGTCTTCAAGGGCGAAGGTGCGCTTGGAAAGGACAGTCCCATTTTCAATGGCCAACTGGCCAGGTTCCATTGCTGCACGTCCCAGTCCTCAGGTCACGTGAGTGGGGTAACGTCAGCTTCAATATGGTTCCCATCCCTACTTCCAGGCCCTCATTTACGCGGTACATGAAAAGTAAGCGAAAACAAATTAATAACACAGAATAAAATGAATACACTGTACACCATGACCAACTACTCTTAATCCCTTATTTTATAATACTTATAGCATTAAGAGTTAGTGCAGAAAAGATGCATATACAAAAGCGGCTTAAGATAGCATGAAGCATGATTAAAGACAAGCGGCCATTTTAGCAACAATGCGCATGAGCGAACTTTTCCCTCCAGATTGCGAGTGCGTCACATTACATGGGTATGACCGACGCATGCGCAGACTGGATTTCTGCAAAGCGGCCATTTTATTAATGTGCAAGCGTGATTATGATGAAAAAACACATAGGCAAGCCTCCTAGGGACACCCGTGTGTTGGGGAAATACAAATAAAATGACAAACAATCGGAGTTAGTACAGTTATGATTTAGGCGAGGTTCATGAAAGAGAGCAAGTCGCGTTACGTGCGAATCCTTGCTCCATCAATCCCCTCTTTGATGATATTTACTATCATCACTACACATGAAAACAGATGCCAACTTCATTCTTCCATTTCATTCATGTCAATCTCGATGAACTTATTGTTGAGCTTTCTCTCCGCCTCTCTGTCAGAATGATTGTTCTTTGCTTTCTTATATATCTGGTTTCTTAATTTTTCTAATTCTAAGTCTTCAGCCTTTCGCTTTCCTCTTTTATTCACTATATATTTTCTGCATTTCTGGCATTTGCAACAGATGAATATGATCAGAACAATCACACCTATTCCAACTATTGGCATCAGTATTTTCCATAGAAGACTTCTACCTAAGTTAGAAAACCAACTACCTACAGAGGAGAGACCATCAGTCAGTCTCTTCCAGGCACTGTCAACCTCTAATGGTTTGAGTTCTTTTTCCAAATTAGTAATATTTCTTACATACCTTTTAATTTCGACGCTTTTATCAGGAATGTAAGTGCAACAATGTTGTGCCCTCAGCATCCTGCAGACTCCGCCCTCTTTTGCCAATAAGGTATCAAGAGCAAGGCGATTCTGTAAAACCATTGATCTGATCGCAACCATTTCGGTATTGATCATCAGGAATCCAGCAGCAGTGTCAGTAGATAACCGATCCACTACTGTAGATAATTTGCAGATTCTATGAGTATTCAGAACTACCCTCATTCCAGGTATCAGTGCACTAAAAATATCACCTACAATTTCTCCTACACTTTCACGTTTGCTACGCACAAAGCCATTAGTAATCTCATTGCTTCCAGCTGCATTGTTCACATGGTATATTTTCGGAAAGACAATGCCAAAGTAGCAGCTTCCATACCAGTGATCCGGCAATTTGAAATACGCCTTGTTTCCACATATATAATAAATTCCTGGAAACACAGGTTCTGACCCATTTTTGAAACCCCAACCTCCAATTACCTTGTAATTATGTTCACACTCGCTGGAACCAATGAATACATTGTTATAATAACTAGTCTTTTCTCTATGAAGACAGAGTTTCCCTTTCCGTTCAAAATCCAGCAACAGAGCAGGAGTAACTTCGCTTTGTGAGGTGTTATCCATGTTTTCTGCCCATCTAGGTGTTCTGTCCTTCTCGTCATTTGCCTTTTTCTGAAATTTTTCCCTTCTCTTCTCTGCCATTTTCAAGAACATTTTCTCTTGTGCATGTAAAGAACAAGTCAAATTAGCTTTTCTAGCTTCATTTAAGTCTATGTCACCTATAGTCAGGAAATATTCCCCCATGTAGCGAGTCACTCCACCAAGTGTATGTACAAGGTTCAGATTCCCTCTAATAGGAAGTTCTGAAAAGATAACGTCAGTGTTTGAGTAATAGTACTGTAAAGTGCTTCTATAGAACAAGCTAGCTAGAATACTACAGGAGATTCCATAGGTCAGGGGTAAATGGTGGTATGTCACGCCTTCAGCTACTGAAGTAGGTAGCATCATGCAGACATAGCAATCTTCTATTTCCATAGCTTCTACATAGTGCACTAAAAGATTAGCGAAAACATTTAAGTGTGTCCTGTTCTTCATTTGGTGATAATGTAGTTCACCCTCATCTGATGCTTCTAAGTCAGGTCGTGTATGTCTCAGACGCACTGAATTGTCACGTCTTTCTACTCTTCGTGGTGTTTCTTCAGTATGTACAACTTCTGCGTCTGGCGTCATCGAGTCCGTAGGATATATGTTAGGGTCTTTGTTTATCATAAAAGGTATAAACACTGTTAATCCTATCCATATCACTATTACTAGTACTATATTACAGATGCATATTTTACAGCAAGTTCTGCAACAGCTAAATCTGGACCTTCCATTGACATTTGAATCAGACATTTTATCTTACAGGTGGCTTTCTCAACCCCTCTTTGTTTCTTTTCAGCAGAGGTCTTACTTCGCTTCACCTCAAGGAGGGTCTTCGTCAGAACTCCGATCAGCAATGGACTCTTCGTCGCTTTTGCCACTGGCTTCAGGCTCATCAATTTCTTCCAACACCAAATAAGTCCATTCAGGGCTCCGATACAGTTTGTTCTGTTTCTTTACTCTGCCGCCCTTTCGGATGGACTTTCCTCGGGCTTCTTTTCCTTCACTTTCAGCCCTTTTTCGGTCCTTTAGTTTTTCTTCGACTGTTTTTATTCTTAGCCTTAGTTTCTTCACGTACGGGGGTTCACCCTTCTTTTCGATCCTTTTAGTGGTAGAGGAAACTTGACCTTCTTCGTGAGCTCTTTTATTTTCTCTTCTTGGCCGCACTATTGCTTCAGCAGTGTCTTTTTCCCTTCCTGTCTGACTAGTTCCAGGTCTTTCATCTATTTCTTCTGCCTGGTCCTTAATCTGACCTAGTTCAGGTTTAGATTGTATATGATCTTCGTTTGTGAGTGATTCACTAGACTCTTCTTCCTGAACACGTTCATCTATTTCTAACTGGCCCTGTTCATGCTCTTCGATCTCTTGATTTTCTTCCGCATGAACTTCTGCTTTGACTACTATCTGTCCCTTTCCAGTCTCCTCTGTCTCAGAAGGAGTGTCGATGACTTGTTCTGTCCCTACTTGGCCTATTCCCTGATCAGATTTTATGATGGCTTTGATGATCTGACCTTCTCCTTCTTGTTCTGACTCACCTGCACTGTCCCACTCACTACCTAGGTAAGAGTATTTTCTGGTTCTTATTGGATCAAGAACTTGGTCGTCGGCAGGAAACCATTCAACGTCTTGACTTGTGCTCGGTAGTTCGCCATCAGCGAGATCCGGACCCTCTTCTGGAGCCTCCTCAGCTGGGCTACCTTCAGCTTCAGTCGCGTTTTCTCCGGTTACCCGCTTCGTGTGGCTTGCATGGATCCACTTTGGTACACCAGCACACTTCACAGCAGTTGTGGTGACAAGGATCACTTGTCGAGGCTTGCCCCACTTCGGTCCAAGGCAACTCTTCCGGGTGTGTTTCTTTAACACCACCCAATCACCTGGTCTCAGTTTGTGTGCTGGAGTTGTAGGCCATTCGACAGCAGTCTCTCCAATCTGGTGAGAGATAGAACGCACTTGGTCACCCAACTGCCTGCAGTATTCTAGCACCATATCATCAGAAATACTTAGCAGTTTGTGTCCAGGTACCCATGCCTGTCGCATCACTCTTCCCATCAGCACTTCATGGGGGCTCAGGCCTGTCTTTTTGTTTGGAATACTCCTTAAGCTCATCAGCACCATGGGCAAAGCTTCTATCCAGTTCATTTTTGTGGAGTCACACAATTTCGCCAGCCTGGACTTGAGAGTGCCGTTTATTTGCTCGACTATCCCAGAAGCCTCTGGATGATAGGCACAGTGCAGCCTTTGCTCCATTTTAAATGCTCTGCAGAGTTCCTTTAGGACCTCGTTTGAAAAATGTCCACCTTGGTCTGTTTCAATTGTCTCTGGAATTCCAAAGCGGGGTATCAGTTCCCTAAGTAATAATTTAGCTACAGTCAGGGCATCATTCTTCTTTGCTGGGTAAGCCTCCACCCACCGGGAAAACAAGCAAACTATGACCAGGACATATCTATATCCTTTGCACTGGGGCATTGTTATGAAGTCTGCCTGCATCCTAATGAAGGGACCTTCTGCTCTCCCAATGGTACTTTGCTCCACTACTGTCTTCTTTCCTGCATTGAATTGTTGACACACTAAGCACCTCTGGCAAAGTTTGTCTGCTGTGCTCCTGAATTTTGGACTGTAGAACACCTTTTCAAACATTCGGCACATGGCATCCCTCCCAATATGTGTGGGTTCATGTATTATCCGGGCCATTGCGGTAACCAGTCGTTCGGGGAGTACAGGCATACCAGTTACATGGACCACAACACCATCCTTTTCCCTTGGTCGACATTCATCCTGCCTCCACCTGTTCCTTTCTTCCCTGTCTGTCGTCTGTTGTAGTTCTCTCAATTCATCCCATGTTCCCAACCTTTCAAACAACATCAGTTGGCAGCTGCTTCCACCTCCCCATAGTTTAATTAGGAGGGACATTTTGTGTCGGGCGCAGTACTGGGCAATTTGGTCAGCATATCTGTTTCCGGCTGTCACCTCGTCATTTCCAGATCGGTGAGCCGCACACTTGACCACAGCCTATTCTTTGGGCAATTGGATGGATTCCAGTAAGTTTTGTACTGGTTTCCCATTTCGGATGGGAGAACCTGAGGAAGTCATGAATTCTCTTTGCAACCATAGCTGGCCGAAGTCATGAACAACCCCATAACAGTACTGACTGTCAGTATAAACAGTTACTCTTTTGTTTTTCCCTATTTTACAAGCTCTTGTTAGGGCGATGAGCTCCGCTACTTGAGCAGATTTAACTTCGCAAAGATAGGAAGCTTCCAGGGTTCTTTCCAAAGTGACTACAGCATAGGCAGCACTCAAACCTCCATCCTCATGTCTCAAACATGAACCATCCACAAACATTTTGAGGTCTTCATCAACCAAGGCCACTTCTCTGATATCAGGACGGGGTTTTGTGCTAAATTCAGTTAAGTCTATGCAGCTATGTTCAATTTCATCTCCTGCCTCTACATCAATGGGAAGGGGCAATAGAGTTGCAGGGTTTAGAATGTTACATCGGGAAATTATTACATTTTCTGCACCAATGAGAATCCTCTCATACTTAGTCAGCCGACTAGGGGTGAGATACTGTGTCTTTGTTCGGGTAAGTAAGATCACAACTGAATGTGGAACAAATACAGTGACAGGATGTCCCATCACAATGTTCTCACTTTGCTCTAGACTAGTACAGGTAGCAGCTACTGCTTTCAGGCATCCAGGTAATCCAGCAGCCACTGGATCTAGGGCGGCCGAAAAGTAGGCCACGGGACGTCTAATCAGACCATGTTCCTGGGTTAAGACCGAGAGCGCACAATTGTCTCTCGTGTCACAGAACAGTTCAAAGTTCTTGGAATAGTCAGGCATTCCTAAGGCTGGAGCTGTGCACAGACAATTTCGCAATGTTACCCAAGCAGTCATGCATTCATCATTCCAACAAACTGGGTCTTCCGCTCCTTTCTTTGTCATGTTAATCAAGGGTTTAGCTATAGCCGCGAAACCCACGATCCACTGTCGGCAGTACCCAACAACTCCTAGGAACATTCTTACTTCTTTCTGGGTTACTGGTAGTGTCATTTCTCAAATTATTTTAATTCTTTCTGTAGTGACTTTCCGGATCCCTTTCTCTATCTGGTGCCCCAGATATTTTACTGAGGTTTTGCAGAACTGTAGCTTGTCTGGTGAAACCTTATGTCCTCCCTTTCCTAGGTGATTCAGCAAGGCAATGGTATCAGTGACACAGTCGTCTTGACTTCTAGACGCTACCAGCAGGTCATCTATGTACTGTACCAGGACAGACTCTTTAGGCAGTATTAAAGATTCAAGGCATTTCTTTAGAATCTGGTTGAAAATCGATGGACTTTCGGTGTACCCCTGGGGAACACGATTCCAGACATAGATCTGGCTGTTAAATTCAAAACTGAAAAGGAATTTGCTTTCTGGATGCAATGGGATGGAAAAGAATGCATGGCACAGGTCGATGACAGTGAACCATTCCGCATTCCAAGGAATCTGATACAGTATTACTGCGGGGTTAGGCACTATGGGACAGCAAGGTACTACAATTTGGTTTACCTTGCGCAGGTCCTGCACTAACCTATACTTTCCGCTAGGCTTCTTAATTCCAAGTATAGGTGAATTACAGGGACTGCTCATCACTTCCTGAATGATATTTGCTTTGAGCAATCTGTTTAATTCCTTTGCGACTCCTTCTTTCACTTCTGCACTCATTTTATACTGTTTGGTATTTGGGTATACAGCATTTGCTTTTATAGCTATTTTAACTGGGTCTACATTTGCCATTAAGCCTACATCTTTTCCAGTAAAATCCCAAACTTCAGGTATTACGCTCGATTGGAGTTCTTCAGGTAGACTTTCAATGGACATGGGCTTATTTTCTGTGTCGGGCCTTAGTAACATCAATTTATATAGGCCATCTTCATCTGGGGTCTGAATTTCAACACCATTTGGTGAGCAAAAGATGGTGCAACGCATTTTGCACAACAAATCTCGTCCTAATAGGTTTACGGGACTGGAATCACAGACCACAAATCTGTGCATTTCCTTGAAATTTCCTATGGAAATTTCTATAGGTTCTGTTACCGGAGTACTGATTATCTGATTTGAAACTCCCACTACTTGGATAGCTTCTCCCGAGAGGGGTAGGTTAGGAACGTCCGCTGTTCTCACAGTGGAACGGGTAGCACCAGTGTCCAACAAAAAGGTGACATCTGTCCCTTCAACCTTTCCTTCAATGTATGGTCCAGTCTGGTCCACCGGTAAGGAGGCGCCAAGCACGCACTCCTTGTCCTCCCCTCTCAGGCCCCGTCAGTATTGATCATCACAGAGAAAAGTATCATTTAACAGGTACTGTGGAATGGGTGTATTTCTTTCATTCTCTCCTTCCCACACTTCGACCCTTTCATTCTGTTGACCCTGATTCCTATAATTTTGTCTAGGAGCGCGTGGCAACGGGGGTTGATTTACCTGCTGTTGGGTCTTTCGGATCCCCTCTTTCTGCACCTGTGGATTTAAACCATTTACGGGGGCATTATCAGCCTGCAAGTGCGGACATTTATCTCTCCAATGCCCCATCTGACCACATCCGTGACAGGGGAATTTTCCCATAGCCTCTTCTCTACTCATTTTTACCCGGGGCCTGCCTCCACCCCCAGCATTCGGATTTGGTGCATTATTAGTATTAGTCATTTTACTTAACTGTTTTTCTTGTTGTTCAGCTAACTTCACCTGAGCCCACATCACTTTCTCCTTTAGGGCTTTCTTTTTGTTCTCGATCTCATCTTTGCAGTATTTGGCATACTTGAGAACATCATCAATAAGTTTCCCTTGCCAACTGATTTTGTTATCTCTAATCCACTGGGATATTTCAGGTCTCAATCCTAACACGAATCGATAACTGAAATGGGTCATATCCTTCATGTCCACATTATCGATTCCACTGTAAGTTTTGAACACCTGTAGTAACCTTTCATAAAAGGAGTGGACTGATTCATCACGCTCTTGGGTAGTTCTATCTATACGGGTCCAATCAGTTTCTTTTGCAGGTACCTTTTTCTTTAGGTATTGTATGACTTGGTTATATTTTCTCATTACGTCAGGTGAGGGAGCTCCAGTTACAGAGTCTCTCTCGTACTCCTCATTGGGCCAATCGATTTCAATTTTACATTCGGTCCATAGGTCTACAGGTACTACAATGTCGAAAAACCCATCCAGGTCTTTCAGGAGACATTTCTGAACCTTTATGAAGCGTTCAACCTGTCGGTACCACTCAACCGGTTTCTCCCTCAATTTAGGGAAGTCATTGGTAAATGACACTATATCTTGTCTGGACCAAGGGACATGGACATATTTTCCCCCTGGGACTTCTCTCATGGGACATAATTTTTCTGGTTTGTCCACCTCTTGTAGGACGTACTCAGCAGTCCGTGGTCTCTCCTTGCTATCCTCCTTTTTCTTTGCCCACCTGGCTTTCCACTTATTTAGATCTCCCCATTTCTGTACTAGGTTTATCAGTTCCTTAATCTGCATCTTCTTCCCTACTGTATTTAGGTTTTCTAAATCTTTATCTGAAAAATCTACTCTGTAGGATTTTTGTAGTACTTTGGATCTGCTAACATCAATTCCCATGCATGCTGCCGTGTCCATTAATTTTTCGAAAAATATTTTTGCATTCCGGGTGAGATTCTTGCACATGAACAACAACTCCTCTTCATCCCGGACATTCAATCGGTCTAATCCCACATTTCCTGCTGTCAATTCCTCTAATTCTATTCTTAATTTACAGATATCTAAAGGTTTCGGATGAGAGTCTCCTCCTTCTAATTCTCGGGTCCATCTCTCTATTTCCTCAGGAGTTACTACCCTAGCACTTCGAGTCCCTGATGAAGACTCTATTAGTACGTCTTTGTTCCTAGTCTGAGTTCCAGTTCGAGACATACTACTTCCCTGTTCCTTATTAGGCAGATCCATCAAGGAAACCATGGACTCGCATTCACTTGCTTGGTCATCAATAATGAGTGGTTCCCTTCTGGGCGGGGGCATCATCGGGGTTATGACTGGAGTTTTGGGAGTATTCATTCTGTCCCCATATAGAGGAAAAACTGGACCAATGGTTACTGGAATCGTCAGGGCTTCAGGATTTGGATTAATCTGAGCTATGGCATGTATGAGATCGTTTCGCTGTCCTCTCAGGGCCTCCCTTTCCTGCTCGTGTAACACCCTATTTATGGGGGGGTCCTGTATCATTTGGGGTACTAGAGAAGGATAAATATTCGGAGCTGATGGAGTTGACAAAACTGGTCTTTCCTCACCAAAGGGGTTGTAATTCGGGACTACGGGGTCGGGTCTACCAAATCCCTCTCCTCCCGCTCTTCTCTGTTCTATCCCTGTGGAATCGGCTTCACTAGTACTTCTTCTTCCTGAAGGTCTCAATGGAGTAGTTAAGCTTTGAGATCTGGTTTCTTCATTATAAGGCGGGGGACCTTTCATAAATAAGTCCTCTAAAAATTCATCTTCCGATTCACCCAGGGGCATCATGTGTCGGGTTTTCTCAGTACATTTCTTCCCTCCCATCATTTCATTAGCTCCGAACATGGGGAATAACCCTTCTACCATCATATTTTGTCTCCACTGTTTCAATTTCTGCTCCTTGGTTTCCTTTACCAATTTTGGATACCATCGGGTTACTCCCTTGTCCATCCGGGGTCTGTCTCGCTCTAGAGCCTCAATTTCCCATTCCTCTAAAGCTTCATACTGAGTTAATCTAGGTCTGGGATGTAATTCATTCATTCGGGTCCTCAGGTTAAATAGGACTCTCCCGTTAAAAGTACCATCAATGGGAAAGGCTAAAACTCCATCCTCCGCAGTGTACTTTACCCAGTTCTCTAACCATACACAGGTATGATACCCTTTTTCTAACATCATGAAAGAGGCGGGAGTATCTGGCGGAGGAATGATCACACCCTCCCTAGTTCGTACGGGTTTGTCAGTTTTGAAGAAATTCTTTATTTTGCTGGCAAATGACATTTTTCTCTTTCCTCCGTACATGTTGTGAGGTCTGCCTCTGCTCATCAACTCTTTATGATACCCTAGATTTCGTGGATCAGGCAGAAAATCAGGGTACCACATACACCGCTCGTAACAATCTATAAGCTCGGTGCGGAAAATTTTTACTTCGTTTGTGCTTCCAATGCTAGCGCGACTCCAATTTCTCAACAACCAATCAGTGCAGAGGTTGCAGAAGTTCTTGACCAATGGGTGCGCGGCCTTTCGCGAGACGCGTTCTCACGCTCAGGCACTCACCCCTCCCTTACAATTTCAGCTTCACTACACACCCGCTGGTTTAACCAATCCCAGCGCGGCACGGAGTGACGTTAGAGCAGCCCTTCGACTGACTCCCTCCTTTACAAGGTAACGGAAACTTTGTATTTTCTCTAAGGTGCTAATGTTAATTTTAGTCAACAACGTGTAACATTCGCCATTGTGTAGGAGTGTTCTAAAGAGATAGAAAGTTCTTCTTTTACTGCAAGTAAACCACTTCTGTCTACTTTTCATACACTTCGGATAGACTTCTCTTGCCTACCCTATCACGCAAACATTAGAAAACCTGCTACTTCCCAGACTCATCCACTTCTTTCCGGGATATATACTAAGCCTAAGGTTTCGACAGCGTTTCCCTCTGCTAACACACAAGCTCTGATGACTCTATTACTCCCTTAGTGTGACCCTTACTAGGTGATATCAGACCAAGGTTTCTATCAGCAGTCCCGTTACTGTCATTCACTCAGTTTTTCTGAAAAGACCTAATTAGCGCTTCCAGTTCCACTTGAACCATGCACTAACCTTTCCTCCCTACAAATGACCTCAGAACGGAATGGATTCTACTCACCATCCGTTATACAATTCCCCGGGGATTTCAGACGACACTCAACAGTCACACACAATTGGTTAATAAAACATATAATATTTAGCAGCAATACATATATATAAAATTATCTCAAAACAATTAAAATATTTTTAAAAACAGTTGCGCAATAAAATATTAAGTAACATAATCAATATTAAAATTTTAGCAGCACATTTATTTTTCACGGTTTATTTTCTAACTATCTTATCTACCTATCTTACTAGTCCTAACCATTCCTCTGCTTACCAGAAATTACTGATAGAGCGCGCAGGTCACCCGGCTCACCGAATTTCTTTCCACGCACTGGGCCCTGGCGTGTAAAAATGTTTATTCAATTTCAATGATAACGTTTTACTGGGGTGAACCAGGTGATTTCCAATACGCGCTCTTATGAGTAATCGATTGGGTGACTCTTACACCACTTACTATTCATGTACCTGACTTACCACAGGCACATTACTCCTGACGGATCAGGAGCTAGCAGTGGACAGGTGATAAGGGTTTCCTAAAAGGGAGAAATTCTACTTTACACATTTAATACCTTTAATATCACTTTAATGTATAATGACCACAGACACCTTGATGGTTTTAAGGGTTTTATATAGTATAAGTTTAAAATGAAAATGCCATTACAAGGAGGCAAATGCAAAGCAATACATCAATGATTAAAATCAGAACCAGGATGTAACTATGAATAAGTGTGAGTATCATAGAGTAAAAGGGAACACTATAGGGCATGAATCATAATAAACATATTACCTAATATGTTTTAACTAGGGCAAAGACGTGAGGAGGCCCTAAGGTGTGACCTTATAATTTTATACTAATTCCTAAACCTTATGCTATCTTTACTAACTTCACGGCAACCATACTAAGGGAAAGGGAATAAGTGGAACAATCTAGATAAACAGTCAGGTTTAACCATGTCCTATAGGAAGGGTAAAAGTGGAACATTTACTAATAATCAATTGCATGAAATTACATTCAAAGGAGATATGGAGAATATCACAGGCAAGATTGCTTTAATTAGAAGAGGAAAATTTAAGGGTATAGTATAGACAGACACCTATGCCAATATTTACCTAAGTGAGAATGAGGACTAACCCTGGCCACGGGTCAGTTGGGAAAGAACGGGATAAGGACCCTCAAGGATTCAGGAATACCAGAAGGTGAGCAAGTACAGCTCATGGACAGTCAGGACAGGATACCCCTCCGGTCTGGGTCAGGACTGGGTTCACCAAGGCACGACCAACCCCTCACAGCTTCAGATGCAACGCCAGCGTTACCCCCTCTTCTGCACGGAATCCGCCAATAACCCCGATTGGGTTTTCGAATCTCCCAGCAAAGTGCTTCGCTTAGCACTTAGGACTAATTTCCACCCCTTGGAGTTTGTGGAAAGTTTCAGGCAGAATGCTCCGCAGCACTCTGTATCAGGCACCTATAGAGTTCGTAGGGTCAGTGACAGGTCTGCTACTCGGACAAGTCGGACAATTTCTCCATGCTAAGCTAGGCTATATATACAGTTTTAAGTCCCCAAGACCACCCATAAATGTTGCAAAATGACAAAGTCCCATCTTCTGATTGGTCAAGGGAGGTGGTTTAAGACATTTGTCACCACCTATATTTCTATTACGTATTTCACGTGACATTACCCTCCCCCTAGCATCTGGGTTCCCAGGCATACGTGTGGGAAAGTACAATAGTAAAGTAAAGGTTTGCAACATTGTTGCACATTCAGAGTAAAAATAGCATGTCTTCAAGGGCCAAGGTGCGCTTGGAAAGGACAGTCCCATTTTCAATGGCCAACTGGCCAGGTTCCATTGCTGCACGTCCCAGTCCTCAGGTCACGTGAGTGGGGTAACGTCAGCTTCAATATGGTTCCCATCCCTACTTCCAGGCCCTCATTTACGCGGTACATGAAAAGTAAGCGAAAACAAATTAATAACACAGAATAAAATGAATACACTGTACACCATGACCAACTACTCTTAATCCCTTATTTTATAATACTTATAGCATTAAGAGTTAGTGCAGAAAAGATGCATATACAAAAGCGGCTTAAGATAGCATGAAGCATGATTAAAGACAAGCGGCCATTTTAGCAACAATGCGCATGAGCGAACTTTTCCCTCCAGATTGCGAGTGCGTCACATCACATGGGTATGACCGACGCATGCGCAGACTGGATTTCTGCAAAGCGGCCATTTTATTGTGCAAGCGTGATTATGATGAAAAAACACATAGGCAAGCCTCCTAGGGACACCCGTGTGTTGGGGAAATACAAATAAAATGACAAACAATCGGAGTTAGTACAGTTATGATTTAGGCGAGGTTCATGAAAGAGAGCAATTCGCGTTACGTGCGAATCCTTGCTCCATCAAGTACACCCTCCCCTAATCCTGTAAACAGCGTCTTCTGTTCCAAAGCATAGGTAACCTTTTTCTCCTAGTCAGATGTTATAGCCAGAACAGATGCTGCCCCTGATCCGGTAAGTCTGAATGAATAGGGAGAACAGGGAGCCCTTGAGCTAGGGAATTGTTGACACTAAGTAATTCGGCCATCCCATAATATTATTGTAGTAGCAGCCTCTTAGTGAATAGACAGAGAGCTGAAGGTGTTCATAGGAATGTGGTCGTCGTTGATATACGGCGTTAATGAGAGCGCTGGGGAGGATTACCAGCGTGGAGGGCTGCCGGATTGCGGCCCGTGTGTAAATGAGAGCGTTGGGGGGGATTACCAACGTGGAGATCTGCCGGATTGTAGATCATTTGGAAAAGAGAGCATTGGGTTCTGCAGGCCCGTGTGTAGACACGCCGGATTGTGTGTCATGTCTGCCCTGGGGTAGATCAGTCTGGGTCTGAGTGGCCGCGAGACTAACTGATGTATGAGTGTGGTGTAGGGTATGGATATCCTTAGTAATTAGTGAGTATTCTTAGTATCCCTATAGATTTAGTGGTGTTTCTGATAATATGAGCTTGTATATTGCGAGTTCCCCATCCTCAGGTAGGTACCCAGGTGCCTGGATAGATGGTCCTGAGGAGGGAGGTGGTTACGTTCTGGCTGGGTTGGAGGGGCCCCTAGGGGCTAATCCCATCTAATCAGAAAACCCGACCATTACATCTGGCGTCTACGAACAGTTTACGAAGCCTGTGTGCCTGGCCATGTGCTTAGATTGTTTCCCATGTGTTGTGGAGGAAGTGCCCTGAGCGCCAGACATTACATCTGGCGTCTACGAACAGTTTACGAAGCCTGTGTGCCTGGCCATGTGCTTAGAGAGTTTCCCATGTGTTGTGAGGGAGTGCCCTGAGCGCCAGTTCCATCTGGCGTAGTTTGGCAGTTTATGTAGCCTGTGTGACCTATGGGCTTGAACAGTTGCAGCGTGAGGAGATTGCATTACATCATGGCATTTGGCTTATTCAGGGTGGAAGGAATGGTTTTCATCTTGGTGTTTAAACTGTCAGGGTTGAAAGATGGCATTACATGAGGGAGCCAGTTACATCTTTGTGGTGGTCCAATTGTATAAATGTGTGTAAAAAATGCTTTTAAATTGTCCATTAAATTGCTTGCTGCATCTGCTTATGCTGTGCAATGTGAAATGTGTTCATTGTTATATGATTTGTGGAGTTCTTTGCATATAGCTCCTTGTAAATATGGCTTGTGAATAGCGCCATGTTAATGTGGCTTGTGAGGTGTATGTTCTTATGTTGATTTGCTGTGTTCCTTGTGAATTGCGCCTTGGATCTGTGGAGTTCTTTGCATATAGCTCCTTGTAAATATGGCTTGTGAATAGCGCCATGTTAATGTGGCTTGTGAGGTGCATGTTCTCATGTTGATTTGCTGTGTTCCTTGTGCATTGCGCCTTGGATATGTTGTTTGTGAAGAGCTTGTCTTGTAAATATGGCTTGTGAATAGCGCCATGTGGTCATGGCTTGGACAGGGCATGTTATTGTTGCGTTAGGTAGGAGAGAGCTGGTTCTCTTTCAAATGCTTGGAGAAATTGTTTTGTGTTATCTGTGAACGTGGAGAAATGAGTTCATGACTTTCCCATGTATCCATGGACATTGGGGAATGATTGTGCTTGAGCTGCCAAAGGGTTAATATCTTGAATTGTGATGGCAGTCTTTATTTTTAACATATGGTTTGATTTTGACTTTTTTGGTTCCTGGGTCTGCCTACGTGCTTTGTCAGCTTCTTGACGGAAAGGTAACATCTTGTGCTTTGCGAAGGGCCCTGTTCATTTCACATTCTTTTTGAAATGCGTCTACGAATTTGTGTGGGTTTGCCTTGGAACTGATGACTTCATGTGTCTGACTCTTAGGGGTCGGTCGGTTATAAATCAACTAGTCGGATTGAGATAAGGGTTTGCACGGAGAGAGCTGTGTTCTTTTAAATGTGCTTCTTAATATGCATCCACAGACGTGTGGAGAATTATTTTTGAATGCATGGTTTAAAATGTGTGAAATATTAGAAGATGGCCCAGTTGGTGTGCGCACGCTACGGGCTGTTTTCATTAGTTATTTCTTTGAGGGTTTTCCACCTAGAAAGGAATGTGCTGGCCGATGTTTTGCAATGATTACAGGTTGAGAATGATCAATCTTGCCCGACAGTGCATGGTAACATGTGCTTTTAATTAGTGAAAGGCAACCGTGTGCTTTTAAAATAAATGTGTTCTCATTATTATTTTCCCAAATGCAAGCTGAACCTTTTTTCAAATGTGGATATTTTAAAATGCAAATGTAAATTAACCCACTCAGTTAGAAAATAAATGGCTGTTTGATAATATATGAATTTGGCCCTTTTAATTAGGTTGGATTAAATAGCTTGCATGTTTAATTACGCTGTAATGCAAAATTACATGGTGCCCCTGGTTGAACAAAATACAATGGTGAAATGTGTCTGCATTTTATGTTGTTTTAAAATTATTTCTCTTTCAACAGCTGATAATATATATTTTTAATACCTTACACGATAAACATGCTGCCTGATAGATATATGTGCAGAGAAATATTAAACCCAATGGTCCATGATAATTCGTTTTTTCAAATGCAGAATGCATAATTTTGTGTGCTGAAGTAAGTTGCCCCTTTCTAAATAAGTGCCCATGTTTCAATTATGCTGCCTTTTAGCTGAATTAGTTAGACAAAAGTCTTTTTAGAAAGTGGAGCTTTTAAGTAGCAGTAATTTTTTTTTTAAATGCTAGCTTTCGTTAGTTAGAAAATGAGGCCTGGGAACAAGCTTACAAGGAATTTGTTTGTCGACCTTGGCAGACCAGCTGGTTTGTGAAGACAGGTTTTTTCCTCTGCAGGCTCCCAACACGGCCTGTCTATGATTGGCCATAATCCAATTTTGTTCTGGGGACGGAATGTTTATGTAAGGGAGGGGTGAACTCGCTCTTCCTGGCTGTCGACGCAGGCAGCTTCATTGCCTGCTGATAAGGGATTCTTGCAGACTCTTGGCCCTTGGAGTTAGTTAGATACAGTAGGCCTGGGCGGGCTTCCCTGATCAGGGAAAGGGAGGCTTGCAGCGCCCTGCTCCTGCTATGAGATCTTCATTTGGCAGTGATTCAAATTACTTCACACTGTAGCCTGGCTCCTGCGTATTCTGAAGGGAGGGGCTGTCTCACAGAGGAGGCCCTTCTGGGTGTCCTTAAAAATTAGATTTTGATAATGTTTTTAATTAATTAGGATATTTTCTTTTCAATAATGAAAGGCACCCGGGGTGCTTTTTAAATAGAAAATGTTATCATGCAAGAATAATGATACTTGTTTTCTTGTCCTAGGATTGCTGGGTTGTGGTGTTGGTGCGTGGGTCGCCCCCCCCCCCCCCCCCCCCACTTCCTTTCTTATTTTAGTTTTTTACTTTCATGTTTTTATGTTAGTTTATTATTTTTGGGAGATGGAACCAGACCAGACCAGACCAGATTGGTGGTGGATGGCCGCATCGGAGGAAGTGTCCGGATACCGAAGATGCCGGGTGGTGACCTACACTGATGTCCCAAAATTGACATTGGACTTATAATTTTTTTTTTTTTTTTGAAAAAATATACCAAGACACTTTTTTTTTTAATTTGTGATTTCCTGCAAAAGGATTTTCTTATATAATTCCTTGGCCTGCATTATTCCCATGTTTTTCTTTGCGATCACTATGAACAGGCCCCACTTTTAAAAAAAATATATATATGTCATCATGGTAAAACAGTATGAAGAGAAACAGAAAAAAAAGAATGGTGGTGCACACATGTGTTCCACAGTGTGATGAAAACTAGGTGCTAACTGTTTTAGGGTTAGTGCTACACCAGCTATCTTGTAGAAATGGGGTTGTTTTTATTTTACTGTTATTACAATTTTACCTTAATTGATCAAAGGGTGGTTGCCCTAGACTTTAGGTTGTCCTGGGAGGTGTGTCTTTTAGTATGATTATGTATTAATGTTTGCCCAGACCTTGAAAATAATTTGTCATGTCTATTTCTCAGATTTCACCAAAATGTTTCCTTAAATTGACCATAGTAGGTAGGCCTCATTTAGGCCCATTGTTATTTTCATCCCACAAACACGCCCCTACACCAATAGATTTTATGAGTCCTCATTACCTTAAGTTGACCATAGTAGGTAGGCCTCATTTAGGCCCATTGTTGTTTTTATTACACATTCAAGCCCCTACACCAATAGATTTTATGAGTCATCATTAGCTTAAGTTGACCATAGTAGGTAGGCCTCATTTAGGCCCTTTGTTGTTTTTTCATTAGAAGTTGAAACACATTTAGTTCTTAAGTTGTCCGAAGTAGGTAGGCCCCATTTAGGCCCCTTGCTGTTTTCATTCAATACATAAGTCCCTACATCACTAGACTTCACCAGTTATCACTTGAAGTTGAGGCACATTTAGTTTGAGGGTGCTTTGGTTAGTTTCTGTTGTTATCAGATCCAATCTCAGATATGTTTCAGCATTCAAGTCAAGGGTGCTTTGATTTGTTTTCAGTTGGTTGTTAGGTTTGTATTTCCTACATTGAGTTTCAGGTGGAATTTCCTTAAGTTGTCATTCTTTTTAGAGAGTTTTTTAGTTTTTGATTTGTTGATAGATTGTGTTGATGTTTGTTTATATGGATGTTGTTGTTTATAGATGTTCGCAAGATAAGGATCTAAGGGTGGAATGTAATGGCAGGGTTTTTGGCTCTATTTAGCAGTGATATAGATCTTAGTCTTGCTCACATCTAGGATAGGTATTCTTAGCTTGTGTTGGCCCTTTTAAGCCCTTTCTTCCAGACCTAGAAGAGGATAGCTGCTTAATATGATGATAGATCCCTTATTCTTGACTCTAACCTGTCTATTGCCTATTGGCTTTGACATACTAGACACATTGGTATGGTTTATGTAGGTATTCTGACAGAGCTAAGGGGTATTTCATCCCTTTCTGGCCTACAGGCCTAGAACTAGAGCGACTCCATCTTGAGGGAGCTGAGAGGCTTTTTAGAGTAAAGGTAAAGTTTATAGTTAAAGCTGTTGTTCGCTTGGAGAGAACCGGCTCAGGCTGGCCCTTAGCGAAGGAATGTATTTTTCTCCACTCCGAAGACACAACTTCAGGCTGGCCAGCTGGGAACGTGTCCTTGGTACGGGGAGGTACAAGAATTTGGTGGGCGGCAGGTTACTGGCCGTAACTTTCCATGAAAGGACAAGCTTCCATATTAGCGAGCTACAGGAGAGGAGGAGTGGTCAGTTCAGCGTGGTGTTCATTCCAGCTTGTGTGCAGTTCAGCCTGGAGCTCAGAACAGCTTGGAGCTCAGAACAGCTGGGAGCTCAGTTCAGCTTGGAGCTCAGTTCAGCTTGGAGAGAGAGAGAGGATGTCTGCTGGAGCTGCAGAATAGAGTGCAGTTCTTGAATGGAGAAAGAAGGCAGACGATTGCTGAAGATGAGGAGAGAGAGAGCAGTGCAGAGAGCATCAAAGAAGGCTGTCAGCTGGAAAAACTGAACCAGAGGCGTGGTGATGTGGTGAAGGAGGGAGAGACAGAGAGAGCCCTAATCCCACCAGAGGCAGAGAGAGCCCTGATCCCACCAGAGTCAGAGAGAGAGAAATCTTCCTTCTAATAGGTGAGGTAGTCTGAACCAAGTCCCCTTTACATGTACACCTTAATCTTGTTCTTATTCCCTAGGCTTTTGTATGTCTAATCTTTTCCCTTTCAGCGGTGTGTTATAAATTGTATGTCTAATCCTTTTCTTTCAGCGGGGTGTTAAAGTTACTGCTAGTTATAGAGACCCCATAGTTTTGTGTATGTGTACTTTATTATTGTTACAATAAATGACCCCATTTAATTAGTGAATTAGTGTGCATGAGTTTTTTTATGATAAAGCTATCTTAGCTTCTAGCCAGTTGCCGTTGAGCCACTGATGGACCAGAAGGGAGTAGGAGCGCTTAAATCAAGAAATAACTCAATCACATAGTGTGTATATCTTTGTCCCCATACAGTGAGGGTAATCTCCTTTCCTGGTAGGTATTACTGTTTGAAAAGATGCTACCCCTGATCAGGTAAGTAATAGTGAGGGAGAGAGGAGACCTGCAACTAAGGGACCACGTTAGTACACCCTCCCATAATCCTGTAAACAGCGTCTTCTGTTCCAAAGCATAGGTAACCTTTTTCTCCTAGTCAGATGTTATAGCCAGAACAGATGCTGCCCCTGATCCGGTAAGTCTGAATTAATAGGGAGAACAGGGAGCCCTTGGGCTAGGGAATTGTTGACACTAAGTAATTCGGCCATCCCATAATATTATTGTAGTAGCAGACCCTTAGTGAATAGACAGAGAGCTGAAGGTGTTCATAGGAATGTGGTCGTCGTTGATATACGGCGTTAATGAGAGCGCTGGGGAGGATTACCAGCGTGGAGGGCTGCCGGATTGCGGCCCGTGTGTAAATGAGAGCGTTGGGGGGATTACCAACGTGGAGATCTGCCGGATTGTAGATCATTTGGAAAAGAGAGCATTGGGTTCTGCAGGCCCGTGTGTAGACACGCCGGATTGTGTGTCATGTCTGCCCTGGGGTAGATCAGTCTGGGTCTGAGTGGCCGCGAGACTAACTGATGTATGAGTGTGGTGTAGGGTATGGATATCCTTAGTAATTAGTGAGTATTCTTAGTATCCCTATAGATTTAGAGGTGTTTCCGATAATATGAGCTTGTATATTGCGAGTTCCCCATCCTCAGGTAGGTACCCAGGTGCCTGGATAGATGGTCCTGAGGAGGGATGTGGTTACGTTCTGGCTGGGTTGGAGGGGCCCCTAGGGGCTGATCCCATCTAATCAGAAAATTCGGCCATTACACAAGGTAACGGGCCCGATGTGTTAGACATATTTGTCAATTAATGGGTTTTATGGATAGTCACACAGCAATGAGAGTATGTAGATCCAACACTAGTGGACCAGATGTGTTTTCTGTCATGACATTATTATTATCGATATGGCATGTTAGATCAAATCTTACTGTGAAAAGTTGAATATTTTCACTGAGTAGCTCCTGAGTTAGTGATAATATTGTATTAAGACTGAAGAATTTTGTTTTTATACTTTTTTTAAACCTTTTTACTTTGTACTTTTATTATTGTATTGATCAATTTGGATGAATTTATATTTGTGTGTATGCTGCCTTTTATGGTTTTATTCATCAAAACCGAAATAAAGGATATATGATGATGATGATTGTAACACACGTGACTTTCTTGTTTATCTTTAAGTTTTAACTGTTTATTGAATGCCAGATAACTATGCACACGACAGATAAGCCAACTTCAAAAAACACAATTTACCATGTGAGGAGGGGTACTTGGAGGGACCAGGGTTTCATACATAAACTCCGAAAGAGGTACTTCGGCAGCCGTACCCACAAACCCCTAACAAAAAAACCCCTAACAAAAAAACGAGTGATGTGGCTGCCGCCAATGTTCTGGGTCCCATGGGGGTCTGAAGGGCGACACAGGTCAGGAGTGGCAGACACTGGCCAGAGAGAGGAGCATTTGATGTAGGTAGAGTGGTGGCAAGGGATGTGATGGCAGTTGAAAGACACCACCAACAGACAATGGCAAAGTCTGTAGGTCTAAGTTACCAAATTAGAGTAAGACACATAGGAGGTAGCCATCAGGAGTGGACAGAGAGAAACATAGTTGTAAAATAGTCCCTCATGCCGTTCTATGCAGGCACTCAAGTGGAAGCAGAAGGATATATCTAAATAGCCAATGTCACTAGGTGAGCGATGGAAACCCCACTGGGCTGAGATAAGGTGCGATTGACAAAGACTGAAATAAACTAGTCGAAGAAAGCCAATGGTTGAGAGGGGCGACCCATAGCCGACTCTGTGTACAGTGTAAGCGAAATTACTGTTTGACAGCTGCACTTTCAAAATCCAGACCTAAGAAGCCAGAGATGGCACTTGTGTAATCATTGAAGCAGTATCTGAAGATTGATTAATGAACTGTGGAAACAACAAAGCCTTCATACTGAAATTGACCTTTGTCTCAAAACCCGTGTGACTCTTAAATGGTATTTTATAGATATATCAATAAAATAATAGTTTTAAAAACTATTTCTAACTCCTGCTTATTCATGTTTCAACATAATTTTCTCTTTTATGCAACAGTGCTATTTATATTTTCACTCACTCCTATTCTGTACTCATTGATTATCTTATTTACTTTTAATCACTGCATTTCAAATGTTTTTCTTACTTCATTCGGATCGAGAAAACTGTCTTCATTTCTTCCGCAACATAAAATGTAAATATTAATGTACTCTTTTTTGTACATCAATGATAGCTTCATAATTTATTCATTCATACCTAAATGTATTGATAACAAACCATGTAGTAAATTAATGCGTCTTATTGTTGACACTGATTTCAAATACCATACTTATATTTTAATATGTGAAAATAACAAGACAGCATTTATGTATAGCTCAGCCGTATTAGCTCCCTCTTACTCTTCGCCTTACTCTTGGTGGAAGTCCCAATGGCAACAGCAATTGATAGGCAGTTCACTACGTGCGTTTTACTCAGCATGTCAGTATGGATACAGTGCCTCGCGTCAGGATGATGATACTGGTGTCTCAGGTGCAAGCTGAGGGGGATATCAAAGAGGAAATATATCTGGAGGAAGATCCAAGATGAAGTTATGGCTCATTTCAGAAGCAATGAGCTTCAATTGCCATGGCCATTGACTCAGTACAAGTGGCTGCCCTACGTACCATGGCCAATGCATTTTTAGATCATTCCTGAGTGTAAAAAACGCAGTGGCATCTTGTTAAAGGTGGGGTTTGTTGTGTATGTTAGTGGAATCATATGTTAGTGAGGTTAAAAGTTAAATGTCGTATACTTGTAAAGCGCACAGCTGCCCCAGCAAAGGGGCGTCCCGGCGCTGTATACCGCTGGGGAACCCATCCTGGCTTTCCCTGTGACATGGTCCCTCCTGGGCATCTCCAAGGTGAAGACAAGCATCCCCGACACGGATGTTAGTAGAGATTAAGCAAGCTATTGCCCAGAGTTGCTGACCCATGGTTGGAGTAGGCACAGAGGCAAGAATTATCGAGTCCGCTGACCATGGCCCAAGACCCTGCCGTGTCGGGAACCGAACCCTGGTCCCGGCCCGACCTCTGCTTCCGGGTCTGCTGCCTCTAACCAGTGAGCCACACCACTCCACTCAATGTGACAGTTTCAGACTTTTGGAAGGACCTGTACTGGGACGTCAGATGCAAGCTGGGTATGGAAGTCAACATATATTTGTTTGGCTTCAATATATTCAACTTGAATAACATTAGTCTCTTGCCGTCATTCCAAATATTTCATGATGCATATGGACTGACACTGGATTTATTGGCCCGTGTTTCAGTGTTTTATGGATAAGTGATATGAGGCACAAAACAGATTGTTATTTTTACCGGCGCAATCCTTCCATTTATGTTCTTATTACAAGTGGCACAGAACTTGGGCCCCTATTTGCCCATTCGAGAATTGCTGATTCTAGGAGTCACAGTAATTCTGGAGTGGGGAAAGGTGGTATTCATACTCTTGGGGAACAACATTTGGGAATTGGAGAATTTGTGTGCTTCCAGCAGGCACAGTGCCTAAGTGAAATACCAATCAAACTACGATGGGGGAGGACCTTGGGGAAGTTTATAGACCACACTCTGGATACAATCCCCAGAGAACATGTAGAAAACACTAGATACCAGAGGGTCTAAAAGGAGAACGCCCAAGAGTATAAAGAAGTACCCCAAATCACCCGTACCACTAAATCAATGCAACACAGGAGATTCTCAAAGGATGAGGAAATAACCCATCAGTCACCATTCGGATCCGCCCTTCATCATTTGGGATTTTATCCGAACCACCCGTCTGAGAAAAACAGTGTCACACTCAGAGGTCAACCCGGTGGTTAGGGGGTTCCTCAAAGGGTATGAACACTAACAGTGTGGTTTACCACTCGATGATAGTGAGTGGACAAATACATGGGACTGGGGTGTGCAGTGCAAAGAAATGTGAGTGAAAAAGAAGAAACCAAGAAAAAAGAGTGTATTAAAATTGGTTTAGAATAGGCACAAGATAGTATTTATTCTGTGCGTGCCTTCAGCACCAAGATTAAAATAATGTGCGACCTAAAGCAGTCTGATTATGTAGACTGCCTAAGGTAGGGATGGTCAACATGTTTCTGCAATATACGGACTGCTACGTCCTTGCATTCATCAGGACCAAAGACTGAACAATTAAAGCTACTGCACAACATGAAAAGAATAATGAGTGAAGTGAAAAAGTAACACAAGGAAATGTAAAACAAGTGCTTACAGTCACCTGAATATTCCGAGTGCCCTTACGATCAGTATCGGTCACTGTGGAAAGAGAAAGTGGATAAGGGGTATGGGTATAACTGTCAATAACTCAAGGGCTTCAAAGATAAGTCCATAGTTTATGGATCTAGTTCAGAATCACACCACAGAACATGATCTCAGCGCTCTTATTAAATGGAGCCAGTGGTTATACTCTTGGGAAAAGATTTCATATGCCCAAAGAAACCATGTAGTCCTTACCTTGATCTGTAAGGTAGACCAGCCTCACCCCACCTGGCAGCGGCTCAGGGGAAAATGAAGCACCGCTCTAAAAAACATGCACAGCCACATGTTAATTACAGTGTGCACAAAACAAACAGAACACCCCTTTACGCCAGTCGCTGATTAACAAATGGAACTTGCATCTCTAGTTATAAGTGCTCGCATCTTTTGGCATTAGTGCTCTTCTCATCATTTACCAGAAAAGAACTCACTCGCATACACAGAAATCGTGCCAGAGAAGGACAACCAAGCGCAAGCGAAGGGGCTAGGAGGCTCGAGGTTGCAATGGGTTCGCCTTACCTTTCCGTCGGTACTCCGGGGCCGGCGTCCTGGCCGACTGGGGAGGTACCGAACGGGAGGCGCGAGGCTTGTTATAACCAGCGCTGCCATTGGTCGCGTCATCACGTGATACGCGTGGCCGTGCGATCTGATTGGTTTGAAAAGAAATGTCAGAAGGGCGCTCATTGGCTCACCCGTCTCAGGCCGTTGAATAGTGGTAGACAGACCACGAGGGTGATGTAAACAAAAACAAAAACAGACGCCGATGGTATAACGAGCAAGACAGCGGAGCAGCTGTTGGGCAAATAACAAAAACGTTACTGACAGGGCAAAGTCTTTAGAGGATGTTATATATATATAAATATATATATATATTGTAACCAAAATGTCAACATTACAGGTAGTTTTGAACTAGTGAGCCGTGAGGGCCATAGTCTCCTGATAAATATCAGACGTCGGCAGTAAAAATGTGCTCTGCTGCTCAAGATGTATTAAGAGAGTCTGATAGAAATGTTTTAGAAAGTTGAAGACAACCAAAAAAGTATAAGAGAGAGTGCGTCACACACAGTGTGAAAACTGGGCCACTAAAATGTAGTTAAAAGGACCAGTGAGTTAGCACAAATTTTTTTTTATATATATATTGCTGCTCATGTTGTTAAATAAAGTTACGTGTAGGAAAAAGTTTGAGGACCACTATCCTAATGAAGAGGATACATTGTTGTGTTTTACTGACAGTGTTGTTATCTCAGTGCTGATCAATACGCAGTAAACAACAAGATGTAGTCAGATGTATCAAAAGGAAGGTTACAGAGTGGACCAAGGAATATCGTCATTCAAACCCTCTTTATGTGTCTTGAGTTTTAGTACCCATTTCTGTTCTTTTTTCATTAGGTATTTGGCTACATCCGATGTATGGGTTGGGATGAATGGTTGTTCTAATACCGTCCACTGGAATTCCGTGGCTAGATGTTTTGCCTCCAGGAAATGTGCAGTCAATTTAGTCGCTTGTCTAGCACAACGGATGGTACTCTTGTGTTCCGATATCCATGTTCGGACTTTCCGTGTGGTCATGCCCACGTACTTCAGCCCACAGGGGCAGGTGATGAGATAGATCACGTGGTCGCTGTTGCACGTGGTAAATTTCAACTGCTTCCAGGGTCTTGAAGTGCCAATATCAATCTGTAGTGATTTGGTTGTCTGGGCACACAACTGACAATTGCCACAGGGATGATGTCCCTGAACAGGAGGCAGATTCCACAGTGAACCTACTGCTCTAGGGGGGTCTTCCCGTGGTCTGGTGTGCACCAGTCTGTCTCTGAGATTGGGGCCCCTCTTGAACGAAACCAGGGGGCGAGGAAGGGTCAAACGGCCTGAGTTTAATATTGGCCAGTGTTTTTTGACCATACTTTGAATGCTGTTGGAAAGATTCCCAAAGGTATGTACAAAGGTGAGGTGATCCAAAGTAGGTTTAGGAGGTCTTGGTTCCAGCAGAGCTTCACGATTGTTGTTAGCTGCTCTTTTCAAGGACCTACGTACAAGTCGAGGAGGGTATTTGCGAGCGACCAACTGTGTGCTCAATTCATCAGAATGTTTATCGAAAGCTGCCTTTGTTGAGCAGTTCCTATGAACTCGTAGGAACTGACTGAAAGGAAGGCTCTCCCTCAATGCTTTCGGGTGGTTACTGTCAAACAGTAACAAGGAGTTCCTCGCAGTGGGCTTTCTATATAGTTCAGTTTGTAGCCCTTCAGGTCTAGCAATGATAAGAAGGTCAAGAAATGCCAGTTTATGTCTACCAATTTCGACAGTGAACTTAAGATGGTTGTTTCTGCTGTTCAGCCAGCCTAGGAATTCAAAGCAGCTATCACTGGAGCCTCTCCACACAACAAAGACGTCGTCGATATACCTTTTCCAGGTCTTGAGGTTATCTATGAAGGGATTATGGTCATTCAATACATGATTTTGCTCAAATGAATGGACATAAAGATTTGCTAAGCTAGGGGCATAAACGCTCCCCATGCTGGTGCCCGATGTTTGTATATAAACCTGTTCTTCGAATTGGAAGAAATTTTGTTTCATGGCCAAGGTGGCACAGGCCATTATAAATTGGACAGGAGTAATACTGTTCAATTCCCTGGAGTCAAGAAGTTGGTGCACAACGTCCAGGGTCTCATCCTGCGGGATAGAGGTATAGAGTGCCTCCACGTCAAAAGAGACTAGGAGGTCAGTATCCATATCAAATTCGATGTCAGGTATAAGTCTTAACAAATCAGTGGTGTCTTTGAGATAGGTGGGCATCTCCTGCACCATCGGTCTTAAAAAATGATCCACAAAGGTGGACAGAGGTTCCAGGCCTGATCCTATCCCGGAAATTATAGGGCGTCCTGGAGGTGGTCGAAGCTCTTTGTGAACCTTTGGTAAGGTGTAGAAGTATGGCATCTTCGGGTGTTCAGTGCATAGATACAAGGCTTCAGTTGGTGTGACCCATCCCTCAGAGGAGGCTTCTTCAACCAGTGTTTTGATGTTGCATTTCAATTCGTCAGTGGGGTCATGGTTCAGAGGGGAGTACGCATTTCGCATGTTCAATTGTCTAAGACACTCAGCTCGGTACACTTCAGTGTCCAGTATGACGATTGACCCACCCTTGTCGGCTGGCTTTATGGTAAGGTCCTTATTCTCAGTCAGGGACTTGAGTGCTTGATGGTGTGATTTCGGCAGATTATAAAAAACTTTGTGTCGGGCAGTGAAGAGGGCGTCCATCTCCTTCTCAAGTGCCTGTTCGTAGGCCAACACAAGGTGGTATTCATACTCTTGGGGAACAACATTTGGGAATTGGAGAATTTGTGTGCTTCCAGCAGGCACAGTGCCTAAGTGAAATACAACACATGTTCGAAATGGCTGTTAAACTTGAAATTCTAAAGAGGCCAGTAGCTTCCATCAGAATTCCCAGGCTAGTCCGAATTAGGGCCTTAGTGGAACCACAGTTCTTCATTCAATTGCACTTCGATAGGGCTGCATCCAACTGCCAATTTCACTTAAATGTATCTCTTGTGAACCCCTGCTGTTCTCTGAGTATAATAAATTAATGGCACAAGCAGGATCCAATGAAGAAGAAAAAGATTCTATAAGGATGAGTTAAGCATGAGTGAGGCTATTTGGGTTCAAGTGCTTATGGGAGCGCAGTGCCTACAGCTACCAAGGTAAGATGCTAGCAGTCACTTAACCAACCCAGAGGTTTATGGTAGGGAGAAGTGTGAGTTAGACTACTGTCATCTGCTAATGTAGCAGATCTGTCAAGAAGTACTGCAACTGTGCATTACCGCCAAGCCTGGAGGAAAGGGCCTGCTGAGAAGTGCTGGCAAACATTTACGGTATGGCAGTCATATTGAGATATGCCACTCAATTGTTGTGGTCATCGCAAAATACAGACTCGCAAAATTTGCTATTCTCTATTTTGAGACTGTAATTAAGGAATTGGAAATTGCAATTCCTTAAATGCAATTCTAGAAGCACCAGAAATTTAATATTTGGCCTTAAGGAATTGCAAATTACCACCGACTTCAAGTTGGTGGTAATTTGTGATTTTCTAGACGGATTTTGGCCCAAGGAGTTGGGCAGGGCGCCGCAACCAGCAACCGTGGTGAAAAGCCTGGGCATCCACATTGACAGTAACCTGTCTATGAAGAAACAGGTGTCAGTGGTGGTAGGCACTTGTGTTGGTCTGCTGAGACAGCTTCGCAACATCTCTCAACTGCTGTCGTTCTCTACTTTGAGAAGTGCTGTTTCAGCTATGATTTTGGGACGATTGGACTACGGCAATGCGCTGTATATAGGGCTGCCTCAGCGGCAACTTGCGAGGCTACAGACAGTAATGAACGATGCAGCGAGACTGATTTTTAAGAAGCCTAGGAAAACGCATGCTTCACCGCTCCACCGCTTCGTCAGTTGCATTGGCTCCCTGTTAGACAGAGGGCACTGTTCAAAGGACTGTGCATTACACATAAGGCACTCTACGGTAATGCGCCCAGGTATATTAAATCCAGATTATCTGGTTATATCCCTGGTAGGGTGCTGCGGTCCACTGAAGTCACTCTCTTGGTTAGTCCACGTTTCCGCCTGTCCACTGTGGGCGGGCGTGCTTTTTCCACTTTGCCATTTGCCATTTCGCCGGTCGCTCAAAACCATACTCTTTCGGGAAGCATGGGGGGTGTTGTAAGTCTGCTACTTGCTTTTGTAGAGCTGGTTTTTCTTTTTGTACAAGCGCTTAGAGACCTAGGGGTGATAATGCGCTATATAAATTGAAATAAATAAAATAAATAAATAAATGATGCGTTCCTACAGCACAATCAAAAAGTCTTTGACCTATGTACTATAGAGTTTTACACCTTTTAAGGTTCAATAAAAACAGAACGGTCCACACCCTCTTTAGGCGCGTACAATGCCTTATTAATGGCATGCAGGACGTTATATATATACAAGCTTGCAATTATTTCTTCGCCCATGTTGCTGTAAATGAAAAAGATTTGTAGGTACAGGCAATGTAGAGACAATATAGTTTGGAAAGATGTAAAACTGTGAAAGCAGATGTATTAGTTATACAACATGTTATCACCTGGATTGTAAGAATTTAGGAAGACCACGGGCCATATGTATCAAGCCTTTTTTTCCGTTTGCAAACGGGCCAATTCTCAGAGTCTGCCCATTTGCGAACGGGAAAAAGCCTTTTGGGATATATCATCCCAAAAGGCCATCGCAAAATAGAGACTCGCAAAATTTGCTATTCTCTATTTTGAGACTGTAATTAAGGAATTGGAAATTGCAATTCCTTAAATGCAATTCTGGAAGCACCAGAAATTTGATATTTGGTCTTAAGGAATTGCAAATTACCACCGACTTCAAGTTGGTGGTGATTTGTGATTTTCTAGAAAAAAAACACTTTTTTGCTTTTCTCAAAGTGCCATATGGCGCACATACATGCCCTTAGGGCATGTAGGTGTAGTATCTGATACTTTTGATTCATGGCTGTGTGGACTTGCATTTTCATCATTATAGACAAGAGGAAAATTCCTGCTTTGGTAGCCTCTTTCAAACATGCTGTGTTGTTGGCGAATGGCACACTGACCCTTTTAATATAGTTGATTTTCTGTTTATATTGGGTCTCTGGTGGTAGGTTCTTCTGGTCTGGAGCTTGACAGGTGATGCCATTCTTCTGTACTGTCAATCAGTGTGTACTAGGGAGATCCAATGCCACTCTAAGGGCAGTGCTGAACATGTCCGCTCGACTTGTATCTGGAGTTAAAAGATTTTAACACATCACTCCAGCTCTCAACTGCCTCAATTGGCTTCCCATGGAAGGGAGGTGTATCTATAAGCTGGCCTGCATCACACACAAAACCCTTCACTCTCCTGGCCCCAACTACCTAAACAACAAACTGGTAAGAGCAGGTCAATCCAGAACGCTGAGAAGCTCCATCTCACTCCTTCTTATTCCTCCGAAACTGAAAAAGAAAACCACCCAATACCAATCGTTTTCTGGCAACGCTCCCAGGATATGGAACGCTCTTCCTGGAGTCCTCAGATGCAACCCCTCCTTCTCCTGTTTCAAAAGGGACCTGAAACTCCATCTCCTTAACAAATACTTTTCTGACCAACGTCAACTAACCTAGACTTCTATATCCGAGTTGACTCCTCTCTCTCTGGACATTCAAGGATAGTGGGTGACTGGATTATGTCAATTCACCTTTTTCTTTTTATTGTTCTCTCCCCCTCTTCTGCACTGCATATTTATTTCCCAAGCTGTATTTTTTTCTTTGGTTTGCTTCCTTACTGCCAACCTACTTTGTAATGTAATGTCCTTCTGTTTTTCACTGTGTGTATGTAAAGCGCTCTGATACCTACGGGTCAAGCTAGCGCAATATAAAACTTTTAAAATAAAATAAAATTAAAATAAATAAAATAAATGTGCGCAACATGTGCACATATGCATATTTCAGGGGTGCAACAGGGTGTCCTATTGGCACCCTTGAAATTGCATTTGCAAAATGCTAGGCCCATAGGAATGAATGGGAAGGTATTCCTTAATTATGATTCACAATTTATGAGTCGCAATTAAGGAATATGTAGGATTCGCAATTTTTTTTGCAAATCCTACATACATTGCATTTTGCGTTTCTCAAATTCCTAATCGCTATAAACCGCAATTTGAGAATTGCAAAACTCTTTTTTGATACATATGCACCCACATCTCTTGTTTTCCCCTAGCATCGCCATTAGACAAATGTGAATGGCCTTCCTGTGCACCAGTGCACGATTAACGATGAAGTAGTGCACAGTAGGAATAGAAGCACTGCGCAAGAAACATATTAACTACCTATCAGCATGACCTACTCTTTCCCTTCCCTGTAGCGAGTTCGAACAGTATTTTTCCACTTATAGTGCTCGGGAGGTTACCTGGCAACCCTAGCTATGAGTCTTCCTCTTCCACCCTATGGGGTAGAGGCTCCTGTTTGGGCTCGTTTTGCACCTGTATGTGTTTTAAGCTTCCCCATTGGCCCTCTGCCCGGCCCTCTCAGCACCTGCTGCAGATGCCGCTACAGGTGTCAGAGTCAGCTGCTCGCGGGATCGCCCACCGTCACGTGACCCGCACTTGATGCGAAGGCTGGACCGACGCACTTTATCAGGTTGGAGCCGTCACGTGATATCTCTGGGTATCTCAATCATTGCTCACTGTATGATGTCATCCCACTCACCTATTCAGAAAAAGACTCACTCGTATGCCCGCTCCCATTGGCGGAGGTAAAGTTCTATCATTTCCTATTGGCTGTGATGGTTGTCTTTCAACAAGATTGTGCATTTCGGGCTTAGCCCCGCCCCAAAGCTCGACGTCAGAGTAATGGCTGCCTGAGGAAGCGCTCCCCGCGGTACAAGGCGAAAGAGGCTGCGGTGTTTGCCGCTTGGGCACCGGTCTCTGTTGACTATTAACAATGCTCACCCCTGGCGTCATGTCCGCTGACGTGCGGTGCCCAAGGGTGGCCATGGGGAGCCATTGTGCGCCAGGCGGCAAGGAGCAACAGTGACCGTCCTCAGCAGACTGCATCCGCCAGCAGCTGAGGCTCGGGGCGCGCTTGCAGACCTTGATCATGGGGCCGGCCCGTTCCTCGCCACCAGTGCTGACATTCGGGATCCTGTTGCTGATCATGGGGAGTGTCGGAGCCGTGCCACTTCCGCAAACAGGTGCAGGTGAGAGACATGACAGCGGTGTATAAACGGAGGCGGGGAGCTGGAGTCTATTTAAGATCATAACTTTTGTTTAAGCCAACCCAGTCAATGCTGATTTAAGCATTCCGTATACCTGAAGACAGCACAGGTCCCGTGGGTTACTTGTAATCTTTCATGAGAGCAATTGAGGCCCAGCCCGATGGTTCCTTCTTAGACCAGTTGCAGCTTTAGCATGGAAACTGGCGATCAGAAGAGTCAGTGGCGATGTGCGGGGTTCGAGTCCAGTATCGGGGGCAGGGAGAGAGTTGATAAGAGATCATATCCGGGAGAAGTCAGGGTTAAGGTGCCTGGCGGAGAAATGTCTGATTCTGTTGTGCATTTGTTTTGAGTAATCAAACCAAGTCGATCTGCCACCAGGAGTGAGATCTAAAGTTGAGGGTCTAGACGAGAGTGAAGGAAAGGGTAAGGATACATTTGGAAAGGTAGGAAGGAATTAGGGGCTGCTGGATACAATGAGTTGGCCTCTTGGGTAAAGTCTTGTCTGGAACTTAAGTGGACCCACGGTCGTGCACATGCCCTCTTGAGTATGAATCGTAGGATCGAAGTTGCTGGTCGGTAATATGTATGTATGTATAGGCATTTATATAGCGCACCACTTACCCGTAGGGTCCCAAGGCGCTTCGACCGCTGCGAAACCCTTCCTGGCTTCCCTGAGAGATGGTCCCTTAATGGGTATCTCCAGGGTGAGACCAGGCATCCCCGGCGGTCTGGTGGGGCCGTTAGTGAAGATGAGGCAAGCTAATGCCCAGAGTTGCTGAGTGTGATCGCTGATCAGAGTGGGCACCGAGGCGAGAGAATTATCAAGTCCGCTGACCCTGGTCCAGAAACCTGCCACGCCGGGAATCGAACCCTGGTCCCGGGCCGTCCTCTGCTCTCGGGTCTGCCGCCTCTAACCAGTGAGCCACACTACTTCACTATATGAAGTTATAAAGGACAGATTGCAGTTAAGTGATCGGATCTGGCTGTGGCTGATGCGGGAATCTGGCAGAGATAAGCGTCTGCATAAAGTCTGGTGATTGCCAGGGTCTCAAACGAGAGGTTTTGAGAGAAGGGTCATATGTTCTTTTGCTATTCCCTGTAAATATATATGTGGCTGCCAGGCCAAAGGTATTTGGCACTTATGAAATATTTTTCAACACATAAAAGATATTAAAACCTCTCGCAGTTTTGTACAACATTATGTCAAACAGAGGGCAGTCCTTTGAAGGGCAGGATTGAGCTTTATGTGACTATATAGGCATCACGGAGGGACCCTCCACTATGCTAACACTTCCCGTGGACAATCACAAAAGCCCTCATTGGTTGAGGGTGCCTATTGATAGAGAAGCTGGCTGCTTTCTACTGTACATTAGTGATTTGTTATTAAACTCCACCCCATATATCCTGCTTGAAAATAGGATAACGGCTTCTATATGTGTATTTTTAAATGAATGACAGGAAACTTTCACAAGGCAAAACTTTAGGGGGAATGTATCAAAAATCATTGCTGGTTGTAGGGAGTTATGCTCTGCTTAATCCACACCGATGATTCCTTTTAAGCTGGTTGATATTGCCTTTATCTGCACATGTCAACATGGGAGTGTTATGATGGCTGATGTGTGCACTTTGACCAGCCTCTTCCTCATGACGTTTATGGTTATCTGTTGAGCTTTGTACGATATACAAATTGGTGTCCTTTTTGGCTCCACATAATATAGGCGTATGATTTTAAGAATAGCAAGCAGTTCATCACATGAAAACACAATGTGACTATTTTTAGTGCAATTTATGCTCTTGACTTCTCACAAATGCCACGTCTGCCCTAAAGGATAACGTTTTGGGCAGGGGTTGCTTGTTGATTTCTTTGATTGTATGTACCAAATCGGCTATTTTCTAATGTACAGTGTAACAGTTGTTGAGTCATGCTGAATTGTGATGAGCTGTCATTACCCATCCTTATGCTGTAAACATACCACCACATGGCACCATCAAAGACTACAGATGGTCCATATGGCGAGTATGTTTTAGAATGGCCAGGCCCTGGTGATTGCAAAACCAGGTGTTTTTGCAGAAGCTTGACGAGCAGCAGCAGTTCATAAGTTCTTGACCTCCACAATTAGACAATAATTTATATCACATATATTTTCCTGACTGAATTGCACTTTAAATCATATGAATTGCAGCCCTGATGCTCCAAGGCGTAAGCTTTGATAGTTCAAGTTCTGATTTCCCACATGACTAGCATTGTGTGATCTTGGCAAAATGACTGTCTTTGTTTGTTAGCGTTGTCTTATCTCAGTAGATAGTGGGTGCTTAAAAGTAAACAGGCTGCGTATCCCATTTTGAGTGATTTTTAAAGAGCATGACATTTACATAATGAACGTTCAAAATGTTTTGTGCGTCTTGGTAGGTGTTTAGTCAGAGCACTCCAGATGTGAAAGATTGTTGTCATGGAGATTTAGGAGGGTAGTTTTAATAGGCACAGAAAAGGCTAACGAGCCATTGTGAAATCCGATAGCACATACACGAATATTGAGGGAGACAGACAGTTTCTCAGGTCTTTTTCTTTCCTTTATTAATTTCCAGCAATAAATACGAATAAAGTTTTGCTTCTTGTCTCAGTCGAACCTATAAAAATAGCCCTCTTCTCTGGGCACACTGTTCCCTACCAGCACATCGTGCACCTCCAAGCTAAATTGGGATGAGGTTAATGCTTTCAAGTGTTCTCCCTCGATTGCTTTGACATGAGCATGCTCGTTCCAAGAATTGATTGATCCGGGTGAAATAACTTATATTTAGATGATTTTGTGAAGTCACTTGTCTGAGAAATAGATATGAAAGCCACATCAACTTTTCACATGCATGTTGTTACTTGTTTTCTTAGTGCCTAATCACTACATTTTGATAGTAACATTGCACAGAGAACAGCTCCAATCTAGTTGGAGAGAAGGTTGATCAGTCTTCCAGATATAAATGACATGTTTGTCATCACTGCATGGGATATATTTACAGCAGTTTTTTTTATCTATAAGTGCAGTAAGCTGGCGTTTTTCTGGCCGTGCACCAATAGAACCTACTTCCAAGTTCTCAAGAGTACAAACATAGTTTAGGTTTGAAGGGCCTAACATTTGCAAGCAACTGGGCCGAAAACTGAACTGAGAAGCTTAGCTTCTGCATAGACTTAATACTTTCTAGATAATAGTTTAACAAGATAGAGACCGTGACATTTTTAAAATGTAATTGTACCAAGAAGATGGAGTTATTTAAAGTAAATTATTGCACTGGGAAGATTGAGAACTTTAACCAGCGCCTAAGGAAAGCCCGTCTGCGCCCGTCAGCGTCCCGGAGGCGGCTGGGGGCGGACGGGCGGATGTTCCATTCTATCACTTGTCGGGTAAAGTGTGTAAATAAGCGTCATCACAGCTCACTACTTTAAGGGGCACCATCAGAAAATGTTGTTGTTCAATCTTTCCCAACTGCTCTAAGGGGAACAATTACTGCCCCAGTTGTGGGTGGACTTCAGGTATGGGATCTATTAGGAAGACATCGTCTAAGGGGAAGATCCATCATAATCAAGTGTCGGGCACTGGGAATCTGCTTAACAATGTCTCCTGTTTTCTTCTCAGCACCCGGTCACTTAGTAAACATGCTTTAGATCTTTTTAATCTATTATCTGAATCCAAGCCGAGACTTGGCTCGGTGAGTGTTCGGGTCCTGATGTTGCCAATGCTCTCCCCCAGGACTATGTTATGTTAAGAAAGGATCGGGTAAATGGCAAGGGTGGAGGGGTTGCTATGGTGGTGGACAAACAATTTTCCTGTTCTATAGTTCCTACGGAAGATATCCACTGGGTGAAGGCCCTGGGTTTCTGTTTGTCACTGTCACCCCATCAATCTTGTGCTGGGCTGCTGGTCTATAGGCCCCCTGGTCTGATTGGTTTATTCCATGAAGAGCTTCACACCGCTATCTCATCCTTATGTATGAAGTTTAAGCATTGCCTGCTTTTGGGTGATTTAACATCCATATGGACGCGGACAGTGGACAATATTAAGATCCTGGACACTACCAATCCATTGGGCCTGAGTCCTTATCTTCCTACCCCCACCCATAATAAAGGCCACATATTGGATCAAATTTCGCCACTACTCCGATTCTTGTAGCTGCCCCTGTACCAGTGCTCTGGTCGGACCAGTTTCTGGTCAATTTTGAGATTGTACGCGTAGACAGGTCAACTACTAGTGGCCTTAGTTGTTAGTCTTATCCCCACGCGTGCCTTCCATCGCGTGTCTTCCGACATGCTTGTGCATTCTCTGACAGCTAATCCCTGTGTGCTCTCTGGCGATTTAGAGGCCGACCTAGATTTCTTTCAGTTGTGGCTTGCGCAGTGCCTGGATGAACTGGCACCTCCCCAGGTTGCCCGTAAAAACACCACTCGTGCATCCGCACCCTGGTTTACGCCTGCACTCAATGAGAGTCGTAGGCTTTGTAAGAAGGCTGAGAGGGCCTGGCGTCATAGCTATGATGGGCTATTGAAGGAGGTCTATAGGGAGCGTACCAAGATCTACCATAAAGACATCATTTCTAAAAAAAAAAAAGTCTTATTTAGCCAGGAGAATTGAAGCTGCCACCAATACCAGTAAGGAAATCTTAGCGATAGTGAAGGAATTTACATCGCCTCCTTCTATTACACCCAAGTGCTCCCACTCTGAACCGTGGGTTGTTCAACTTGCAGATTTTTTTTGCTAGTAAAATGAAAAGCATTCAGGTGTCTTTTCTGCCGTCAGATCCGGCGGTGGCTCCCAACGCTTCTCTCCTTTTTCCGTCCTCCGCCTCTGAACGGCCCTTACTTTCGAACTTTCCAGTTCTCTCCCCAATGGCCTCGCTGGATCTTTTATCCAAAATAAAATCGGGCTCCCCATTGGATCACTGTCCCGCCAAGTTCCTCGCCAAGGTAGCACAAGGTATTAACCCGTTAATTAACCCGGCATTAAATCAATCCCTTGATTCCGGAGTGGTTCCCCGGTCCTGGAAGCAGGCCCTTATCCTTCCTCTTCTAAAAAAAAAAAAAAACCTAACCTTGATCACAGCATTCATGCCAACTACAGACCTATTTCCCTTCTCCCGGCATTCGCTAAGGTCGTAGAAAAGCATGTTCATTCCTCCCTCTCTAATTTCCTAGAGACTCATGGCATCCTACATTATACCCAGTCCGGGTTCCGTGCAAACATGAGCACGGAAACAGCACTGTTGGAAGTGACAGAAGCCATTAAGGAGGTTTTGGATGATGGGGGAAAAGCGATGCTGGTGATGTTGGATTTGTCGGCGGCGTTTGATACCGTCCCCCATAACCGTCTCCTTGCAAAACTCTGAGATCGGTTTGAGGAGGACGGCTTTTAGTTGGTTTGAGTCATTTCTATCGGATCGCGCACAAACAATCTGGGCCCCTCCGCACTCAGCCTTGTTTCGTACGCTGACGACACACAGCTTCTTTTCACTTGTGAAAAGAACACCGACTTTAATGGAGAGAGTATTAAGAGTTGCTTAGGAGCCGTTTTTGCTTGGTTCCAACTGAATCATCTTAAGTGCAACTCTGACAAATCGGAGGTGCTCTTTTTTGGTTGCCCTCCTGACCCCGGCTGGAAGTCCTGGTGGCCGGCGGCCATGTTTCCTCCCTCCGCTGCCACTTCTGTGGCAAAGAATCTGGGTGTGAAGGTGGACAATGGTCTTACTTTCAAGCCACAGATTCTGGGTCTAGTGGGACAGTGTTTTGGTCTTCTAAAAATATTGAGGACATTTCTCCCATTTTTGTCCCTAGTCCACAGGAGGACCACGGTCCAGGCATTGATTGTTTCGCACCTGGACTACGCTAATTTGCTATATCTGGACCTTCCTGAATATCTTCTTTCACGCCTCCAAACGGTGCAAAACTCCGCTGCTCGAGCGATTTTCGGTCTCAGCCGGAGATCCAGCTCTGCAGCTCTCCTTAAATCCCTCCACTGGCTGCCTGTACATAAACGTATCACCTTTAAAACTCTAACCACAGCATTCAAGGCCCTCCACGGTACCGGTGCCCGCTATATCAGGAAAAGACTAAGCTTTTATCTCCCTGCAAGATCCACATCGCTGGCTCTGGCCACTGTTCCGGCAATTAGGCGAGCCCGCATTGGGGGTCGCTCGTTCAAACGTTGGGCCCCCCCAACTTTGGAACGCACTGCCTTTGTCTCTGCGGAAGAGTGACAACCTCCTTGCCTTCAGGAAAGATCTTAAAACATGGCTGTTTGGACAATTACTTCATCCTACTCTCTTGCTCTGTGCCTATTAGGTCTGATAGCGCCGGGACACTCTATTTGAGTAGCTGAGCGCTTTATAAAACCCCTTTTAACATAACATAACATAACCAGTCACCCTCTTGCCAGTTGAAGCAGATAGGAAAATGTAACATACACTGTGTCGTTGAGGAGCATGACAGGCTGTTGTCTAGCACAACAAACGTAAATGGAGAGTTTGTCATTTACCAAATGTTTTTGATGAGCTAAAGAAGTAAAATGTAGAGTTTCGTAAGAAATACTCTTCTTCGCCATTTCAGATATAAGATGGAAAGAGATGCTTATCTTAATAGTAAAGTAAAAAAAAAACAGTAAAATCTCTGCTGCCCAAAAAGTGATGGTCCAGATGGATTATGTACTCGGTTATTTACACGGTATAATGTAATTCATCCTCCGCTCTTTGGAAAATATCTAGAACATAAATTACAAAGACACTTGTACCGGGAGTGGAATCCTCTGTAAAAGTTGTAATACCAAAGCCTAACAGGAAAACAGAAATATTTAATCGCAGAACTTCTCTTAGTAATAGAATGCAATAATATTTACAAAAGCATCAGCGAAGGCTTGGGAAAGCAGTTCAGTCCTACTAAATAACGACAAAGTAGGTTTAATTTGAAATCAGTAGGTCTACAGCAATATGAGGCAAATCTTGACTTGATCCAACTGATTAGTTACACATCTTATGTGCATTATTCTTCCTTGTTGCAGTGAAAATGTTTGACATTATCAGTCTGTCTTCCTTTGTCAGAAGGTCAAAAAGATGCCCTAACAGGTGTAGCAAGGGTTTGGTTTCAGGGCTTTTGCGAACATATTCAAACTTTGTTGTAAAAAACATAAGATTTTTTTTCAAATTGAGTTGCTTTTTATTTTTCCACACAATGGTAATTAACAGATTACAAAATAACACTGTTCATATAACCCATAATTTAAAATAGCGATTAGCCCTTTTTTACGTGCTAAAAGGATGTGAAGAAAATCCAGTTTCAAGGCACACAAAGCAATTTTTTTTTCTGATGGCTTACTTTTAGCAGCTTGACTGCCTGTTCTTAATGCCAAAGTTCTTTGGTTTAATATCGAGAGTTAGCACGGTTTTCTCTAAACTACTGCTGCCCTGCTTAGGGCAGGTGCAAATTCATTTTTAAATGGAAACGGAAAGCAATGGTGGTCAAGAAAAGTAGGGTATTGATTAAGGGAAGGTCGAGAAACCGTGTACTTACTAACTGGTGGATAGAGATCTTTACTTGCATGATTAATAAAAACTATTGCAAAAATGGAAAGAAGTCCATATAGCAAAGTTGAATACTATCCTGTTTAAAAACAATGGATATAAGAAACATACTGTGTAACGTGTTAATACATTTTAAAAGTGAAAGGGGCAATCTGCCCCAGAAGGCTGCCTGCATTTAGTGCGGTGTCATAGACTTATAGCATGATCCATACATTTCACAAAAGTACACGCAGTTAATTGTGGATGTGATCCTCTCAAGCTTGGAATCGGGAAACGGCTTTTACAACAAAGCCGTTTCCACGAAACCTTTAACCACGCATGCAGTACAACGCATGCGTGGTTACAACTAATGCCTTTACCACGCATGCCTTTACTACGATGTTTGTAGTAAAGGCATATGTGGTAAAAGTAAAAAAAAAAAAAAGGGGGCTTGGGGGGGTCTCCCCCCCAAATAAAACAACTCACCATAAGTCACGTCGGCATCAGAGTCGATTAAGAGAAATCGGTAAAAAAAATGCCGGTTTTTTTAACGACGTATGACGTCACCACGCAAATAGTCGGTGAAAGGTTTATGCGTGCTAAACGAATTCCGTTGTAACGCATGCGTGGTAAAGGCATGCGTTGCAACGGAAATCGTTGTATCATCATATATTCCTTGGAATCAGGGCCTGTCTGTAAGTTCTTATTTATAAGGCATTCAAGTGTATTTGTAGAAAGTGTTTACGTGCAGCTTTCAAAATAGAGCATACACATTGGAATAGGCAGTATAGTTTCTTGTTTGCACCCACAGAGCCAACTGTTTTGCAGATGGCTATAAATGTTTCCAGTGTGGGATCGTATTTTTTTTTGTCCGTAGACTGCCCAGCCTATAATTCAGGAATTTTATCTTGATTGATGCGAGTTTAATAAGAGGTACCCAAATATTGCTGTGGGTTGGATGTGTATGGGTCTTTATTATTGTCCAAGCTTTGGCTTTCCTAGCGAAGTGATCTTTATCCTGTGAATACGAGAGATTCCTCACATATTTATTAACAGCTTTTTTTTAATGGAATGTTGGTGTCACTGCTGATTTACAGAGGCCTTTGAGGCATGAGGAGGACAGTGCAGAGTGGAGGCAATCATACCAAGGGTTGTGCTTTTAAGGTCTCCAGCGTGAGATACTTGCCACACATGTCACACATGTTGTTAGATTAAAGGAGGCTTAGAACACCCCCATTACCTACTATTTTTTAGTTTCTTCCTCGCTCTTAGTTGCTGGCTCCTGTTTGGCCAGTGTGTGCAGGCGTCAATTCCTGTTCATGTGTTTCTCCTTCCACTCCAGCGTTGCCCAATTACTGCTCCCTTTTCCTGTGCAGTCTTCCACTGCTCACATTTTAGTGGTGGTCATCTTTTTCTTTTTTACTTGCTGCACTCCATAAGGGTGCATGGGTTTGCAGGCCGTCTCCTATCCTCTTGTTCAGCATTGTTGATTCTCCTGTCTGACCCGCTGCCTCTCTCATGTTTGACACAACCCTCCCTACCCCTTCCCACGTTATTGCTTGACCCTGACGTCTCCTCCACCTATCATTGCTTCCCTGTCTCCCTTTATGAATGTGTACTTACTTACTTACTTACTTATGCCTATTATACCTCCTTGTTATAGGCCATCAACTTGGAATTCGTCCTGCCTCATTTCTTTCAATCCGACTCCAGATGTATCTCATCACCTTGCAGTCAGCCTCGAGGCCTCAGCGCAATGTGTTTCTTTGCCTTCCTCTTTTCCTTTCCCCTTGAGGATTCCAGTTCAGGGCTTACCTGGTGGTGTTTGATGCAGGATTACAAAAGGTGTGACCTATCCAGCCCCAGCGTCATTTCATGATTATAAATGTTTAATTGGGAAGTTTTTCAAGGAGATTTGTTACGAATTTGATCAATTCCAGAGCATAGACAAAATGATTTGCTGTATGGCTTATTCTTATTTTGAACACTAGGGTTGTAAGACCGACTTTGAGTATTTGGTGATTGGTTCCTGATTTGGACCATTCCATTTTAGTTGAGTGTTTTTTTTGTTTTTTTTAGGCAAGTGAGTATTGTTGAGTTATGAAGTAATTTTCCAAAGTAACAGGTCTGTTTTGAGGTGTAAGTTTTATAATTTGAGGGAGAAAGTCATACTCCATGCACATTTCTAATTGAAAGTAGCTTACTATTTGAAACATATTTAGGCTCACAATGGAGTAATCAAGTAATGCTTCGTAGCTTGAAGAGATTAGAGTTTGGGCAGCTGGTTTATCTTCTTTAAGATGTCCGTTTAATACGCAAGGATTGAGTAAATTTAAAATTCCTATGAAGGACTAACTTAGTTTGTCCCTCCTCTAATCAGAGTCTCTTTGAGATGGCATAGACCATCAAGGATTTAGAATTCTGACTGGTTCTTGACCTTCAAGAGTTTTTAATTTTTTTTTATTTTCCAAAGACCTTTATTGGGTAACTAACGTGTCATACACAGCCCCTGGCCTACAACCCGGAGGCCGGCCGCTTCTATTAGTCAAGGATAGTGATTGGTCCGATCTCATATAACACAGCCTTTCAGCCGACAACCCGGGGGTCCGGCGGCAAAATAGTATATCCGAGTGTGTCCAATATTAAAAGGTGGGGGGAGTGGGGGGGGGGAAGACCGCCAGATAAGTGCTACCTTCCCACTTCCTATCAGCTCTATTGAACCCCGTTCTGTGTGCTATTCCCGATTCCGACCTCACCGCCTCCCGAGCCCCAATCCCAATTAGGCCTAAACTTAACCAAAAACACATTAGAAACACCACCCCACCCTTTCTCCCATGCACTTCTGTCCCCACTAAGTTACTAGTAAACTCCACTTTCTACATCTGAATCTAGACCGCTACGGAGCGCTACAATGGCCTCATAGTTTCCAGCCCCCCAGACACACCAACTACAAACACTCCGTCTAGCTAGGGGCTACTCTTCCTCATCTGGTTGCGCACCCTCGGCCTTCAAGAGTTTTAATTAGCTACTGTTAAATTCACCACTAAGCAACCTGTTTGAATTAGCGTAAAATATATATGTATATATATATATATATATATCTCAAAAACAGACTCCTAGTGACGGGAGCCGCCGTCCCTGCAGGGCTGCTTCGGAGCGGGCAAGAAGCAGCATACATATATATTTATATATACATTCAAAACAAAACCCTTTCAGGCATAGTGACTCATAAGCGTATGATTAGCTCAGTGCTCTGTGCTTAAATACTTTGCTGTAGGAATGGCAAAAGTCTTTGTCCCTTTCTATCTTGTGTGGATGGCACTGTGCTAATCTT
Organism: Lissotriton vulgaris; assembly: GCF_964263255.1. Classification (NCBI taxonomy): domain Eukaryota; kingdom Metazoa; phylum Chordata; class Amphibia; order Caudata; family Salamandridae; genus Lissotriton; species Lissotriton vulgaris. Next base: position 153,679,638 of record NC_141698.1, on the reverse strand, counting down.
ATGCTTAAAGACTTCGATAGAAAAGCAAACATTTGAGGTGAGAAAATTTAGAGTCATGCTGGTGTTGAAAGTGCTCTATACTGAAGCTGCTTTCCTCCTAAACTTGAGAACTACCCAGAGATCTGTGTGTGTGTATGTATGTATGTATATTTAGTGTATGTGTATGTGTATATATATATATATATATCAGGCAAAACTCCAACCACTTCCACCAAAGCCTCGGCGGCGAAGAAGGAGAAGCGAACCACTTCTTTGTCAGGCAAGATGTTATTTTATTTTAACCTTCAGCAGCAATCAACAGATGACGCGTTTCGGGCTCAGGCGCCCTTGATATATATATATATTCCTAAAGTCCTGAACTTCGGCCACAATCGCTGTGGTCTCCACAGGTACAGATCACAAAAAAACGCCAGAAATGTGCAATTCAAGTGGTTTATTTCTCCATTGTCACCAGCATGACGCGTTTCGGCTGCATCACCGCAGCCTTGATCACATGACATTATAGGACCAATGGGGGTGTTTAAATACTGTGAAAAGGGCTCAACACAGGTCACCAGTTGTATAGACATACAAAACATATTTAAGGCACAGGAACAATCATGGATAGCAGATACTTGTGTAAAATTGCAATATAAATATACCTATAAATATATGCACTTGATAAATTAGAGGTATCATTAATAATAATTCCTATAACAATATATACATAAATTGAAATGAGATAGGGTAAAACGTAACATCTGTTCTAGTTCACAGAGCTGTACATTCATTCACCTCATATCAAGTGATTATATCCGCGTTTCCAAAATGAATGTCCTCAGTCCTTAAGACTTCCTATTACAATCTTATGTACTCTGTGAAAAAATTGAAGTGCAAGTGCAAATAATGTGCAAATGTGTGCAAGTGCAAATTTCTAAAAGTGTCTTGGATAAAAATATATTAAAAACAACATATCAAAACTCCAAGTTAGAAAAAAGCATTAAAATTCATAAGATGTCAGTAAAAAACACATGAACGGATGACATGTTCCAAATGGTTATTCTGACTTAATGTCTAAACAAATCAATGAATCTAATTGTCATCTTAAAGTTGTAATCACTAAGATTTGTTATTGATCCCAGGCCCTAAGAACTAACTGATCACATTTTAAAAGTGCAAGTGCTCGATTCGTAAAGTGCAAACAATAAGCTGGAGTTAACATAACTGAATGGGACTGTCTGTACACAGATGCGTGGATTGTTGAGGAGGCAGCCGTATTCGCAAGACCATAATGTAAAACCTATAATGGGGTCCCTGTATATGTAAAATGGAACCACCCTCAACACATAGGAATTGACCAGGGATCAGACGAGACTAAAACTCATTATCTCACTTGAACACAGTTAGAAAAATATATATAATATACACCACCAAAGTGCTGAAGCCTGACGCGTTTCTAGCCCAAGAGGGCTGGGCATGTAATTAAATAAAGAATACCAGGCACTTCCCTCTCACTCATTTTTTGAGCGACCTCTGATGACCGGAAACAGCCTAGAAACGCTTCCGGTCTATGGAGATTTACTACGGAGTAGCAGCGACAGTATATGCCCTTAAGAGAAAGCTGGATGGTTTAGTTTGAGTGTGTGCTTCCAAAAGCTTCGGCACTTTGGTGATCTATATATTCCAAGTCTCCAATAACATCCCATTCATCCAATTCACATTTAAATTGAGCTGAGTGATGTGAAAGTTTGATCTTGTTGCCTCATAACAACAACCACCTTTCAGAATTCCCTTGTTGTGAAGCAATGACATTTAATGTGGCCTATTAGAGGGAGAACCGCTTCACATCATGTTTCTTGAAAGAGAAAAATGTTGAATGTTTGCCCAAATTCTTTAGTGTTATCGTTTTGTGCCATCTGTGCTAAACCAAGCACTTTCTTGTGAAGGGACGGATAGCACCACTGAAGTCAGGAGGAGACAGAAACAGTAAAGGAATAAGGGCACTCCTCATGAAAGGTGATTGCAAAAGTCAGAGGAAGGCTCATATTTGAATTGAAGATGGGAGATGTACAGATAGTTTAAATTTTGACAACAATCCATAGAGAATCTAACGCCTAAACCAAAAGTTGATCCGCTGATACTGTCAGTTATAAAAACCTTGGGCTTCAAAAGAGTAATGTGGAAAATGATAGTTTCACAGCGTCAACTATACTGTGTGGAAAATTACTTTCAATAGAGAGAGCGCAATAGGTGTGAAAGTTTCATGTAAAGACCTGTGTGTCTTTTCTAGGATAGGAAGAGCAAGCAAAATTGAAGGTAAAACTAGAGCACGCTGCTGAAGAACAGTTATATGTATTTACTGAGATTCAGAGAATATATGGGGTGAAAAAGTTGCTTATATTTTTACTTACAAATCTTGGAGCATTGAAATAGTATTCTCACAAGATTTGCCCAAAGCAATATATGAAGGCTGTCAGAAACCAAATGCACTGGGTACCAATTTGGGCCTGAAAATACTTAGTTGAAAGATAGGCGTAATGTGAGAGCAATTGGAATTGACTATGAATGCGATTTTGGCATAATAGGAGCACAGCAATTTTTCTAATATTTTGGTGATTTATACCTGCTGCTCAATATGAGAGTTGATAGCTGTGTTTGGCAGAGGTAGGACAATTTGGACAGGGGTTTTAGATCCGTTTACCACCAGTTTGACACACCTCCTGTTATTTCTCACAATGGCCGTGGTTTTTCGGTCCAGAGGATGCTTTTTGCGTTCGCATCAGCCTTATTCATAGCAAAACCAGCAATCAATGGCAGAGTTTTTTAGTGCCACACAATCATGGTTTTGTAGCTTTTTAGCATGGCAGCTTTGTATATAGGCAAGATGAAAGAATTCAATTACTTAACAAGTCATTACTAAATAATGGTTTGCTGTTAACATGAGAAAAATTACATTATTTATGAATCATGTGGATTAATTAGAGCACCCAAAGGGTGATGGGATTGGAGGAATGTTTACAGCTAGCCTAAACCAGTGGCAATTGCTATGGATAGTTTTCCTACCCATCATTTTCACTGACGTTGCTATTCTAAACAGATCCTGCCATATGAATATCAGTACTGACCCTTTTTCTCATGGAAGCAGTCACTGGTGAACTGTCAGGCGAGGCCCCCTAGAAAAGGAAACATAGTCCACTCCAGAATAGTTTAAACCTTGCTAAGCCTCGTCAGTGAGATGTAGTTTGGATCCTGCGGTGAGCAAGTGACCCACATCTGGACATACCCATGCAACTTACAGCAAGTGAGTGCGAAGTTGTATTTTTCTTGTTACTAAAGAACGGTGAGGCAAGCTGATTCTGAGGATTGAGCTTTAGCTAAAGACATTGAGAATGTGCACAAGAGTTGGAAACACATTTAAATTCCTGGAGCAAGAATTGAAACCATTATCCTAAGAGTTAGAAGCGAGATATCTTGTACCAAGTTACACAATATCTTCCATCTTTGGTTATGTGTAAGGAGTTGGGCCGTGCACATGCTGAACATGGTAGTCTGCTTAGCTCAAAGAAGTTGCTTTGTTAATTTTATTGTTGGCCAGAAATGGATGTACAGATTCCTAAGATTGAAGAGAAGATGATTTTACTTTGTTATTCTACTTGAATATTCATATCAGGATAAAACCACTGACTAGTTCCTTTCTTGATGTATGAAATTAATGGAAACACGAAATCTGGGAAACCAAATTGGATGAAACCCAATCATATAAAGACAATTTTAAGTTAAGACAGTTTAAGGAAAGACAATTTTAAGGAAATAGAAATACATCGAAACTTAAAGTAAATTTTAGGTCCTGAAGAATTGCAGGGTGAATACACCAGTAGCGAGAAACATGTTGACGACACACTTTAACAAAAGCACATAGGCACGCATAGTGGACGTGATAGCGCCTTGTTATACTGCTTTTAATTAGGACAGGAGACCCCCAGAATAAAGTTTGTCCATTCTAGGTACTCCCAGCCCTATTTTATCTAACATCACAGCATCTACACTATTGGGCCCCACACCCGCACTTCACGATACGGCAGTTGGATAGAAGATCTCCAACAAAGAGACCCTTTTTAGGGAGCCCATTGGGGATTGCACCGCCGCCCCAACGAGGAGCAGCCCATATGATGAAGCATGACACCTGAAAGGGTGTGTGATGGCATTATGATCCAACAAAAGGATCCCCACTACTACCCTCTTTAGGGAATAGTGAGATCCAACCACTTGGCTTCTCCAAACGGCTACGGTTTTTAGAGAGGCACAACATAGAAATCTTTTTTGTATTGCTCCTATTGAGACATCCTCTATGTTGGACCTCCCCACTCCTCCTAAAGTGGGAAAACGCCTCTAGTCCCTTCTCTTTGACTTGATCATTTTTAAACACACAAGGGGTTTTGAAGATAGATGGGCCATGTAGAGAAAATGGTCCTCCCGCAGAAACTTAAAAAATATTCTCACACCTAAGGGCGCCTGGGGAGGATGGCCAGATGGCTACATATGGAGGAATTGTGTGGAATATTCAAACTCTGGTGTCTATCCATGTTCTGAACGATCTGAAGTTGCAGTACAAGGTAATGAGGGATACTGGGTTACTGTAGTCCAGTCTAGAGAAAAGAGTGGATTGCATCCCGATTTTATAGCAATCCAAGGGGAGCTGCTGAATGACCTTCTCGTTAGAGTAACATAAAAAGACTTAATGAAACTGGCACTTAAAAGTATGACCTGTAAAATCCCATTTGTTCACGGAATCAGAGGGCACAGGAGTACCAAGCTCACCACACAGAATTCCAGATAATAGGTATGCCACAACAATTATGATCTCTATTTTGCCAATCATGAGTTCTAAAGAATTACTTTTCATCCATGCTGCACCGTCTTTGAGAAGACTCAAAACTTTGATTGAGCAGTCCCTAGATTCCCGTCCAGCCTGAAAATAATCAGGATTTAATCGGCATATGACAAAAGGGGAAAGCCTGAAAGAATGTATTCACTGGGTAAGCGGAGTAAACTATATTGTAAAAAGACTAGTGCTTGGTGAAGAGCCCTGAGGCACTCCAAAACAAAAGGACCTTAAATTTAGAGTGTAAAGAAAAGATTTTAACAAGTCAAGCACAAGATGGAATGAAACACAATGTTGAAGGATGCAGAGACCCAGAAGTATCAGGGCAACCATAAGACTCTGTGACACAATCATTTTGAGATCATCTGCAACCACTAGTAAGGTGGACTTAGTACTATTTAGAGGCCCGAATGCAGATTTGGTAGACTACAAAACGTGTTGGGACTTAAACTCTGCCAGCTGTTTATTAGCTTGTTTTACAACAATTTAGTGGGAAGAGGCAAAAATTGAGTTGGTATGAACTGTTAAGTACACCAGGATCAGCCGAAGACCCCTTTAATAAACAGACCACTAACGCCTGTTTCTATGACTAGATATGGAGGTGAGCAACCCAATATACCCTTGCGGGCTCGGGCAATACTTGTAATAAAGGAAAGGCCAGCAAGGGATTTTATTTAATTGCTTATTGGTCAGCAATATTAGGACTTGTTATGAAAATCAAGGCTCCTGAACCTGTTGTTAATCAGTTGCTGTAATCAATTGTTAATTTGGAATAAAGAGCCATATAAGATCAGTATCTACAATGTTACCACACTAACATAGTAAATAACTTCAAAAACCAGGATTTTGTTTTGTCTGAAAATTATTATTTGTTTTCAAGGCAAAAAATATTTACAAAACAGAAATATTTTTATAAAATAGGGTGCATACACAGATATTGTTTAGATATTCAAGGTACAGATTAATATCACCTTTGGTCTATCTAAACAGAAAATCCAAACTGCTAATACAAAATAACATAATGATTTCAACTAAAAAAGAAGAAAATCAAAAATGATACAATGAATCACATGCAGAATTGGACTAGAATGTCGACGTTTCGGTCTTTATAGAGTTTTCATAAGACCATCAGCAGGACGATAATTCAATAACAGTAGATGACCCTCTGTGAAAGAAACAACAATGTATTACAATTTATTTAAACCTGGTTAAAAACTGTATAAAAAAAAATGTTCATTAATCATTTAATCAGTTAATACTAATGAAGTCGGTGTGGCGACTACAAAAGGTTGTTTGTAACAAAATATTTATTCATATTTCATCAAGAAAGTAATTCACTTGAAGTACTAGCTTTAAAAAGTTACTGACGTTAGGATGGCACTAAATCTTACTTGCGTTCATGAGAGCGGCATTAATGCGTTTGCTTACTTGCGTTCATGAGAGCGGCATTAATTGTAGTATTTAGCCAAAATATAAAGGTCTTCCCTCTGTTTAAAGGAACATCAGTGGTTCCAATGATTTTGGTATTAGTTGGCAGAAAAGATAAATCCTTTTATACCCGGAGTACTGCAAAAAAAGGGGGAAATCAATGAATCAAAATTCCCATTTTGATTTTCAATGCGTGGCCATTATCCATAGAGACTAGGCCATGGTTTCTAATTACCTTGTGCTCTTAAGTTGGTAGAGATCCAAGTAGTAGCGAGGGATCCAATGTTTGTAGATCACTGGGAAGACCACCATTCGAATCTAGTCCAATAGGGAATAATTTAAAAGAACATTTAGACTTAAACTAATATTTATCAGTGTTTCTATGACTGGCACAGATGCTGACATATTAGAAGTATTTTTGAGGTGTTAGAGATTGTGCATAATAGTACAGATAAGGGCAAGCGAGAGAAAGGAAAGGTTCAGGAATCCCAGAAGAGTAGAATCATACTTAAAGGAGTGGAACATATGATCCATTGTTTCGAGATAGGGATGATTCCACTTGTTCTGCTGTTCGTAAAACCAACAGATTTCCTTCCTCTCTACCGAAAATCACCTGTTTGAGTGAGCTGGAGTGAAGCTTTCTTTTAGTATGAAAGAACTCCGATAACAACGAACAGAGGTTGACTGAAGGTTGATCATCAAAGGTTTACGAGAAGGCCTAAATAGGTACTTTGATTTTCAAGAATTCCCATGAAAGGTTTAGCAACTTCATTAATGGCAGTAGTATAAATAGTGATGTCAGTTAGTTTGAAGGATTCTGTCTAACTTGTGAGAGCTTCCGTTAGGGAGAAAATGCTGTCTGGGTCATATTTGAAACCCATAGCTCTCCCAAGAAACAATACAAGGACCCTGGGTATACTTAGTAACGAATAGACAAGGCCAGGTAATCATGGATCATTTAACCAGAGCTAAGGAATCCAAATCAGATTAGATCCACATATTGTAGTTCGGTGACTGACTAACCATCAATGGAATTGCCTGCCTCACAGTTAGAATCGACCTGGAAGGGAGCCCATTCTATAGGCTGAAAGAACACCCCTGAGCAAGATTGACTTGCAGAAGAATGTCTAGGGGTTAAATAGAATTTTAAAGCTAACAGCAACATAACAATTTGTGTACTGATGAAATAGGGGGAGGCAGATGATTTATCTTGAGCTACCTACCCTTGTCTTGTCAGCTGAGGTGGCGGCTTCAGGGCTACTTGCTCCATTAGGGGAAACACCCTGTCTTCCTTACCTCCGTTGACATATACAGAGTTTGAGTTCCTCTGCTCGAAGATAAAATCGGGCTCGCCAACCAAACCTCTGATACCGGCCCATTTTCGTCAGTTTCACACTCTGCTCTCCCTTCTGAATATTGACTCGTCAGTCTTTCCTTGGCGTCAGCTTCTGTGCCTAGGGCGTGGAAACACGCAAAAGTCATCCCGCTGCTTCAAGAACCCTCTTTGGATCCTTCGGAGTCCGGCAATTATCGCCCCATCTCCCAGCTACCTTTCCTGGCGAAGTTGGCTGAATCCCATGTGAACTCCATTCTTTCTAAGTTTGTTGAGCAGAATGCCATCTTGAATCCTTCACAGCATGGTTTCCGAGCTCGCCACATCACTGAGTCTGCTTTGTTGGTAGTTACGGACGCTATTCGGGCGAAGCTGGATGTCGGTGACTCGGCGGCCTTGGTCCTTTTGGACTTAAGTGCCGCTTTTGATACCGTCTCTCATGCGATACTGCTAAGACGCCTACCGGAAATTAGCATTTGGGATTTAGCCCTGAACTGGAACTGGTCTTTTCTTGAGTGAGAGGTCTTTCCAAGTTCTTGTGCCCCCTTTCCACTCTCAGGAGTTTGCTTTGCACCAAGGGGTGCTGCAGGGTTCAGTGCTGAGCCCTCTATTGTTTAACATCTATGTCCAGCCTTTGGCTGTGCTAGCCAAAGAAAGGGGTCTGTCACTGGTGTCGTATGCTGACGACACCCAGTTGGTGATCACTTTCTTCAAAAAATGCAGCATTAATCTGGACAAATTTAGAGAAGATCTCTCAGCGATCGCGGACTGGATGGCGCTAAATTGCGTGCAGTTGAATGCTGGTAAGTCCGAGATCTTATTGTTTGGGAAGGACCAGGGACTGTGGTCTGAGCACTGTTGGCCAGACCGCATTAACCCAGCTCCCCTGCCCAAGGTGACTGTGAAAAACCTGGGCGTGTGGTTTGACATTGGCTTGACATTTGATCCCCAATCAAAGGTAGTTGCTCATGTGTGTTTTGGGTTTCTGCGAGGCCTGAAGCCGTTGCTGGGTTTCTTTCCCCCTAAGGTACGCCAAACTATCATACAGGCTGTCATTCTATCCAGACTGGATTACGGCAACTGCCTATATCTGGGAGCCAACAAGGCTAGTGTTAGGCGCTTGCAGCGAGTACAGAATGCAGCAGCCCGCATCCTGGTGGCTCTCCTGAAAGCCTGCTCAGTCTCCCATGTGCTTCGCAAGCTTCACTGGCTGCCAGTTGAGAAGCGCATTCAATTCAAGTCGCTGTGTGTATCACACAGGATTCTGACGTCACAAGCGCCCTTGGGGTTGGCCAATTTGTTGGAGCTCTATGTGCCACGGCGTCCTTTACGATCAGCGGATTCAGCGCTGGTCTGCATTCCTCGTGTTCTGAAAGCTAGAACGGGTGGCCGTTCCTTTCGCAGCCTGGATGTGCAACTCTGGAATTCGCTCCCTGTGTCCATTAAAGCCATTCAGAACCACCTTGTCTTTCGAAAAGCTATAAAGACCTGGCTTTTCCCTGTGTAATCTTTACTTCCCCATGGTCCTCGCTTAGGAGTCTGTGGTTGCGCTGGGACGCCTCGTCGCTGGGGCAGCTATGCGAAATTACAAATCCGACAAATAAATAAATGTCATAAAATGTCATAAACGATCCATTAGGTGGCCAGTGGATTCGGAAGAACTTTCCCTTTGCATAAGATCAAGAGTAGTACTGCCATTTACAGGGTAGGAACCATTATTATGGGCGTGTTGATCTATAAATTAAGGTTGCAAGAAGTGTACACTTGGAAGCCGCAGTAGGAACCAAAAAGGTAACCGAACTTGTGGTAGTTCCATGAGGGTGACAAATCAGCACAACAATTTAGAAAAATGGGCAGGGGCTAAAGAAATGATTAAATACCAAAGTTTCAGCAGACATTAACATGGCCATAGAGAGTAAGGAAGTGGTCAAAGTCATGAAGGACAATGTCCACTCTTTTCCTAGGCCTCTAAGGGCAATCGGTATATAGGTTCTTATAAGCACATGGGATTGCCAGGGCATAATCAAAAGCCAAGCAGTTGTGAAGCCACACACGGCTGCCAATGCTAAATTGAAAGCAGAATAGTCATGAAGGCACGTCTAGATGAGACAGAATAATTCAGTATTGTTGTCCTAAGGAAATCATTTATTTCGACTCTTTGATATGGCATGGGACGAACATTAAGAAAATGGCAGGACAATATTCTAGAAGCGGAATACAATGGAGTTGAGCCGACTAGATCATTGCAGTTTCTAGTCGAATTGTGGGCGAAAGATAGGAACAGTAGTGCTTACCTCGAGATTAAGGTCAAGCCGGTTTTTGGCAGGTATAATTATTCCCGGGGGAGAGATTTGAGTCCTGTATCTCAATGGCAGCTGGATGCACTCAACTGCACTGGCATTGGGTTGAAATATCGTCCTAGTCTGGATGGAGGGTGTAAGCGTACCTGGTCACTATGTCTATTGGGCTCCGCTTCTTGCTCAACCTGCTTGTCAAGGGGAGTTTATTACAAGGAAAGGCAAAATACAAAAAATAACTGGAGCTAGTGTGATCTGTATTGCTATTGTACATACTGGTAACAGAAAGAAAAGGCAACAAAAGTGATGGAGATGGTCAATAAACGAACAGATAGTTATAATAAGAACGTTGTGCCAATGCACTTGAAGGCAAATCTCAACAAAATTAGAAAAAGTAAACTGTGGAAGCAGGGGATTGGATTTCTAAACCATACCGACCCACACCTTTCATTCTACCCCTCCTACTCCCTCCCCTGCTCCCATTAACTCTATCCCAAAGAAGTCACTTTCGTCACCCTGTGCCAAATTTCCCTCGACTGTCCAAGAAAATGGATTTTATAATCAGACATACACCACTAACATAGACTAAATAAAAGAAGCCTGGCAAAACCTTTTCGGTAACGTGACACACTTCAGTATTGATTTTATAAGTTGATTCTTTCACCTAACAGGTTCTGCTGCTGGTGCTGTTTATTTACTCAATAGTCTGGCACTAACATTGCTATGCCAAGCAAAATTTGGGCAGAGGCCTCCAGCAAGATATTGCAAGTCGTTGCAATGTCTGTTACTTACAAAGTATGAGTGCTATATTTTTTGCATAAACAATCTTTCACCATGTTAGAACTTGCGTTGCCACAATCTTTTAGCTGCCTCAAAGTTCAGACTTGTAGTTCTCCCATCAGATACTTGTGTGATGTGCCTGGCATTTATCCTACAATTGTCCTTTTATAAGCTTCTTGATCCAGAGGGATCAGACACTGCGTTTGATGTTCTGTCTGCATTACTCCTTTGATCATCTGTGCTCACTTTCATACGGTCTGGTTCTTGTTTGTATTTACTCACACTGATAAAACACATGTAATATACCAGTATTTTTATGTGCCATGTATTCTGCCGGTTTCATTTAGGTTTTTGACAATCCCTTGTTGGGATTCTAGGTTACTTTAGAGTCTTTTTCATACTCCATTAAACGAATTGTCCTTCAATCTCATGTCTCAGTCTTTCATCTTAACCCTGTTCCTCCAGCATGGTCTTGTATCTTCCCCCTTGTTACAGCTCCTGATTCTTCCCATCTCTAAAACGTCTTGCCTCAACAGTTCCAAATGTTTACAATCGTACTCACGCCTGCTTTTCCTTCAAACCTTTCTTTATGTGTGCCCATTACTAATTCTAAAGATGTCTACAGTACCCAACACACTGTGCTGTGGCAGTCTTGTTGTGTTGTTAATACACAGCTGTATTCTATATTTAATCATTTATTATTTTGTTTTATTTTCTGTTTTGTATTCCCTTGTCTTTGAATGCCAGTATTTAGAACTGCACATACAGTGCCATGGAACCCATATAGTTAGATGTTAAGTTAAGGACTGGGTAGAGTTAGTAATACAATTTGTAAGGTAACACTGCAGAGTCTTTAGAAACATAATGTTGCCCTGAAGACAAAGCAATACACAGTCCGATTTGGGAGTTGTTTAGAATGGTATTGACTCCCAGGATTCTGTAGAAAAGTAAATGTCCATGTGATGCAATTAACTCAGTGAAATTGTGAGCAAAGCAGTGCCCGCGCCAGCACTTATATCAAGTGAGGCACCCAATACAACATTTGAAATCCTAATGATTCGCAGAACGATCTACAGCCTGCTGCACAGTCACAATGAGATATTGAGGTGTACCGTGGCTGGCATTCAGACAATACCACAGTAATATTGGGCGAGCCACCTGGCGTCAGAAGCATCATATGTCTTCCCCTTCATATTGACCCCTTGCATCAGTGAGTTGATAACGGAACACACATCTGCTTGAGGAGACACTAGAGGTTTTGGTTACAGAGAATGTGCACCTTGTCAATATATATAACATATTGAATAAATTATGAAAAGCAATTTATCACATGGTGTAATGATTAAACCTAAAACACTAGTGGGGGCTGAAAATGTATTTTTATCAGTTTGTATACACTGCTGTACATAAACATCCACCTTGATTGAGTTTACAAATCTAGTCTCCTGCTGGGTCCATCAGTTTTAGAATGTTTCTTTGGCACCTAATTACTTTATTTCGGCTCATAGAACCATAAATGTACATTTAAAAAAAACATCCCAAAAATATTTCCAACATAAACCTTTTTTAAAACATGATTTCTTTCAGTAATACAGTTAAAATTTGAAAACCTATTCCATCTAGCAATTATGCTTTTCTTTCTTTTGTTAACTGTTCTTCCTTTATATCTTTACTTCCACACCTTTATAACTGCACATACATGATAAATCCTGTCACATCTTTCATCATTGACGTCTGCTCACTACCTAATATCTAGCTCCCATAGGAATATTGCCACCATCAACCAAATACCATTTATCTTCTCTCTTCGCCAAGCACGATGATAAACTTTGCGTATTATAGGAATAATTTGCTATGACCTGCTGTTGACATTCTGGTTGTCGCTCTAGCCTACCTTTGCCAGGCCTTAAAGACAGGGCAAGAAAAGATCCCATCAACCATCTGCACAGGAAGTGACATCACTCCTCTCCCCTCCAAGGACCTACTTAATGGCTGCCTCATTGTGCATACTCTGCTGATGCGCCAGAGGCAAATCCATCTACAGTCGCCTGGGCCTCAACTGCTTCCAGTGCTACAAACCCTAGTCCTCCACCCTTCCACCTCTACCATGCTTCAACTCTCCAAGCCCTCAGCCCCAACTGCTGATCCACACACTACTGCCTTGTCGTGCCACACAACACCAAGAGAGCATCCTCCTGTGTTTCCTGCAGGTTTTCATGTTCTTACCCACACCCAACACTCACCGTACCAAAAGCACCCAACACCGCACTCTCTCACACAGTTCTTCAACCACCTACACAATACTCCACACTTGCATTCATGCTCCTCAACACTCGCACACTCGCCAAACTGGCCACAGAGATCAGAGACTTGCTTTTCCTCATGGACACCTGTCTGAACCCTGCATTGGCACCTGACTTCGCCACACCCAAACACAGGATGTTTTGTGAGGCACATGATTTTAGGATCAAATTTGCACTCTGTTTTTGTCAGCCTGTCACTGTAGACCTTGGATGCCGACTTCTGCAAGAATCCTCCTCGAGTCTAATCTCTTCAACACATGCATGATCCCTCTCCCTAACAGCATTTGCTCTCATGGTATCAATGCCCTCTCCTACGTCAATAACATGCAGCTCATTCTCAGCCTCACGGACAGACTTCCAGTACCCAGATCAAGTTCAATGCCTGAATGACTGAAATCACCCACTGGATGAAGACCAATTGTCTAAAGCTGAAACCAAAAAGACCGAAATCGTGATCTGCAGGAAAGCACATCACCGTAGGACTCCACCTGGTGTCCAACAGTTCTAAGGCCGATAACCGACCTCAACACCCACTCCAAAAACCTTGGGATCATCATCGAAGGCAAACCCAACATGACTACCCAAGTCCCTGCCATCAGCCTGAAGGTGTTGAAGATTTTCAAATGGCTCCCAGTCAGTGCCCGAAAACAGTCATGCATGCTCTGGTCACAAGCAAGCTGGATTATGGGAGCACCCACTATGCCAAGATCAATAAAAACTCGCCATAAAGTTGTAGACTATTCAGCACTTAGCGACCTGAACTACTCTCAACCTTCCATGCTGCACTCACTTTTCACCACTCCTGAAGGAGCTCCACTTGTCTCCATTCGCAAACCTACACAATTCAGACTCCTCACTTTCATGGCACTACATAACACTGGCCCAGCATACCTCAGTAATCACATCTGCTTTCACAAATCTTGGGACACCTCCGCTTGCCTGGGCTTCTATTTGCAGAAAATCCCACGCATACGGAAAACCAGATCTAGTGACAGCAGATATGCTTTCTGATGCTCTCTGCCGATACCCGTGTCAACTGACAGGGGTTCTGGAAGCCGATTTAATCCTGGTCCAGAATTGGATGCAGGCAAGATTTGAGGAGCTGGCCCCATCGAGGTCTGCTAGAACAGCCCCTCATCTTGATTCTGCTCCTTGGTTTTCCTCCACTCTACGCATTATGCGACAAGACTGCAAAAAGTTGGAAAGGCGTTGGCGGCGCAAGTATGATCTTGTGGAGAAAACAAAATACCGCGACGCGATAAAGTCATACTATAAACAGATTGCCGCAGCTAAAAAGAACTATCTTGAGCAGAGAATTGACAAAGCCGATAATACGAGCCGGGAACTCTTTAGGATTGTGAAGGAGTTTGTCAATCCTGTTGTAGGTACCCCTGTCCACTCACATACTGAAGAATGGATCAAACAGCTTGCCGATTTTTTTCGTGGCCAAAATCTTAAAGATTCAAGACACTTTCCCATCTGTGGATTCCCGAACGGCTGACGCTGTTTTAGGGGGTAAGTCGACCCATTTAGCTCCCTTACAGGCTGAATCTGGGCCCTTACTATCTGTCTTTCCCCAGTTGTCCTGTGAGACATCGCTCGAGCTGTTATCCCGGCTGCAATCTTGCTCGCCTCTGGATGCCTGTCCGGCGAAATGCTTGGGCAGGGTGGCCTCAGCGGTGAACAGCTTGCTGAACCCCCTGCTTAATCTATCATTGAGCTCAGGGGTGGTTCCACGACAATGGAAACACACACTCATTCTGCCGTTGATTAAGAAGCCTCTGCTCGACCCCCTGCAGTGGGCTAACTACAGACCGATCTTCCTCCTCCCTGCGCTGGCGAAGGTGTTGGAGAAACATGTTCAGCATACTCTGACCACCTTTATTGAGAACAACAAACTGCTGCATGACTCCCAGTCTGGCTTTCGTGCGAACTACAGCACGGAGACAGCTCTGGTAGAGGTTACCGACGCCATCAGGGAGACGCTCGATCATGGAGGAAAGGCTATGTTAGTCATGTTGGACCTATCGGCGGCGTTCGACACCGTCCTACACGCAGGTCTCCTTTTAAGACTCAGGGAGATTGGTCTGCGAGGGACGGTGCTGGACTGGTTTCAATCCTTTCTTGCCGACTGCCGACAGGTGATCTGGGCCCCGCCGTTCTCGGCTGAAATGCCTTCGCTGGAGGTGGGGGTGCCTCAAGGTTCTATCTTGAGCCCCACCATCTTCAACATATATATGGCCCCTCTAGCGGAGGTAGCGGAGGCGTTTGGGGCCCGGGTCATCTCATACGCTGATGACACCCAGCTCCTGTTCACCTGCAGGAATGGAGAGGTCTTCAACGGCGGTAGAATCAAGGACTGTCTGAGTGCAGTCTTTGCGTGGTTTCAGCGGCACAGCCTGAAATGCAACTCAGACAAGTCTGAGCTGCTCTTTTTCGGCTGTGCCCCTGATCCGGGCTGGAAGACATGGTGGCCCCAGGACATGTTCCCCCCTGAGAAACCATCTTCTCAGGTAAAAAATCTTGGAGTGGTGTTTGACGACGATCTTTCTTTCCGTCCACACATTCTGGGATTAGCAGGGAAATGCTTCGGCATCCTTAAGATGCTTAGGAAATTCCTTCCCCTGCTGTCATTGCAGTATCGTAGGAATGTAGTCCAGGCGCTTGTGGGATCCCGCCTGGACTATGCAAATGCGCTTTTTGCAGGCCTACCTAAGTATCTGTTATCCAGACTGCAAATTGTCCAGAATTCGGCGGCCAGAGCCATCTATGGCCTGCCCAGGAGAGCCAGCGCCTCTGCGCTCCTAGCTAGGTTGCACTGGCTGCCAATCTCTGGGAGAATCAGATTTAAACTCCTCACTCTGGCGTTTAAAGCCCTCCATGCGATTGGTCCCAACTATCTGAGGAAGCGTATTGCTTTCTATGTGCCACGGAGGTCGCTGCGTTCAGCGGACCTGGCCAAAATGGAGGTGCCTGTGGTCAAACGTGTCCGGATGGGAGGTCGATCCTTCCAACACGTGACAGCCTGCTTGTGGAACGAGCTCCCACTTTCTCTTCGGAAAGCGAACAACCTCCTGGTTTTTAGGAAGGAGTTGAAGACTCTGCTCTTTACCAAGTAATCCGCTGTGACTGTAGTGTGTATGCCTTTGGTTTCTTGTTTCTCTGGGCCTCTTTGCTAAAGCGCCGGGACACCCTTTTGGGGTAGCCGTGCGCTCAAAAAGTTCGGCTTAACATTAACATTAACAGATCTGGCAGTTGAGCCTTCTCCTACATCACTCCTAAAGCTGGAATGACCTGCTGGTAAACATAAGAGCCTCCTCTACACTTCTTGAATTCCTCAAGAACCTCAATACCTGACTTCTCGAGTACCTCTAAACCCTAGCTGTGCCTTGACTCGCATCTGCTCAGTGCCAGGATACGCTCCTGTGTCATAGTGTGCTGTACAAATCTGCATAAAACCTTCCAACTCTCACTATAAAAATGAAATGGGTAACTAGCCCACTCATTTCTTTGATCAACCAGCCTTATTCTGCATTTGTAAAGCTGCTTCAACATAATAAGATTCTATTCCCTTTCTATCAGAGTGTCAGGGAGAGAATCCAATTTTCAGTGAGTCCTTACCCAGTCAAAAATACTATCCATATTCCATTTCCTTCCAACTTACTTTTACCATATAAGGTTCTTTCTGTTAAAGGCAGCACATTGATGGCATTAAACGAATACATTAGTGTATTTTGACCTTTCATTTGGGTTATTAATAACCAACAACCAATTTCACTCTATTAGGAAATGTTTTATTCAATTTCTAAACATCCTGTATAAGTAAACTCTAATACTCCTTTATTAATTTTAAAGTCTGCCATATATTTCCCTCTTGAAAAATAATCCTTGCTAAATTAGTGTGGGTGGGTCAGTAAAGTGAACCAACATTCTCCAACCAATATCCAAATCCTCTACCAACAGACTGCTAGGCAAACCAGCCTCATAGAAGCAGTGGTAAATCTTATCCGCGCTACTTCATTCTGGGCCCATCTCAGCCAGTCACATATCCTTGCAGTATTCTCCGAGTTCACTGACCTTTCCTTCATAATCTGCTCCATTCTTAAGATTTCAGATGTTACCATTTCATCAGTAGAATCTCTGCAATGTCTGAAGTTTCTCTTTCTTTTCCCCACTCAGCAGCAGGCTTCCACCTTTGCTGGCCTCTCCATCTTTTTTTTCTAGTGAGTACATTCGTGGTTGAATGGCACAGTGAATTGTAACCTCACATTCTCTGATATCCAGTCCTCTGTTCTCTACATGGCATTAAATCGAACTCGGAACTGACCTCTACTATAGGTGACCAATCCATTTCCTTGGTCAGTCTTCACATGTATCGAAGATTTATTCCTTGAACCCCAGATGACCATAGAATTGTGAAATGCACATTTTGTCACTTGTGCAAACTTCATCATTGTTGCTTCTCTCCATTATAGACCTTCCTCTGATTTTGTTTTGAAATTGCCATTGCCTACTGCTGCCTCGTTGCTTTTTGTTCGTTAGATCCTTCATCAGACCAGATTGAATGTCTGAAGAGTACAGTTTTATGGGCGCTAAAGTTCAGCTCCCTTTTCTTTTGCTTCCTGTTACACCATAAGGGGAACCTGTATGTTCTTTTCCCACTTAACATCCTCCCTTTCACCTCCGCACACTTGTGAATGGTTTGCTACCTTGAGCCTGTTAAGGTTGGTTCTTCCCTGGAGTGTCTGCTCCCTCTAGACATTCTTAATGTTTACGGAGGCCAATGGTGGCATCTGAAAAATGGAGGCAGGACTCTATTGGCAATTGTAGCAGCAGGGACTTTGGTTGAACTCTCCACACATTTCAAAGGGGCAGCAGGTAATGGTTGTGGTAGAAGAAGACTGTCTTTTCTTCTGTGACATTCAAATGGACACCTTTAAAAAGCCACTAGCTGCATCTGTTTCTCAAACATTTTAATGCCTGGTTGAGGAAAACAGAAGGTCTTGTTCACCAAACTGGCACCGGAAGCGGAACTCTATGTCTAGAGCTTAGCTAATATGTCCTTCATTTTAGACCTCGCTGGAAACAGCTTTGTATTGTGCAGTACAGTGAAGTGTCCAGGCACTCCATTGAAGGTACATTGTTTTAATTGGTGTTTCTGCTCGGCCCGTCCTCCTACACCCATCAGCTGCAGCTGTGCTGGGAGTCGCTTTGACTGATTCAGCCTTCCTGAGACAGTGACTCTTTTCACCGACTGAGCTTGTGACCACATCCAGCTCCCCCACCACGCAGCTAAGTAGGAGGAATGATTTCCTGTCCTTCCACTAGGCTGCCATTTGTGTGAGGGCGACGTGTTTGTGATGTTAAAGAAAAAGATAGCAGGGGATGGGCAGTAAGAATAACTGCTACACTGAAAGCACTCTCGGAAGGGAACAGCCTCTTTATACAATTTCAAAAAATTCCAATGCAAGTTAATGTCACTTTAAGGCCATAATAATAGTTTCATTGAACATCCTATCATACTTTGTTCAAAATATTTACATACTTATAGTTTTGTTTATTTTACAAATACCAATTGTTTTCAAATTCTCGTGTCAGTAAAATAAAGCAGCAATAAATGAAGCTATAAACTAAACAGAATCTGAAGTGGAACGGTTTTCCCACATTCAGGTATTTTCAATGTCCCCAACAAAAGTAAGACCTGCAACATGTCTCTAATCCTTGCCAATAAGCTCAAGAAAAGGTGATAAAGAAAATAAAGGAAGACCAAGAAAGGGCATAGTAAAGTAAAAGAGTTAAGGAAAAGGTAGGTGATGGGCCTTGGAAAAATCACCTGCCGGTATTCCTGCCACAGTGTCATCATATCATTTGGTACACAAAAGGAGATGATGGACGAAGTTCTGAATTTTTTCAGACACTCACCCCCAGTCACAGATCTGGGTTGAATCCATCATCATTCTGTAACTCACTTTGCCACCTCAGTTCAGACCCAGCTATATGCAAAGCAGTCTTGACCCTGTGCATCATGGCAACAGAGAAACAAAAGAAGAGGCAGGGAGATTAAGGAACACTCTTAGTCCCCGGTTATTAGATACAAAACAAAGAAAGAGATATTACATGTGTCTCAGAAGCCACAGAGACGGAGCCATGTAAAGAGTGAGTTTACACACCGAATTTGGATGGATAGGAAAGCCCTCACACACCGATCTAGTCAGTGTCATGCTTCATCATAGGGCCCCACCTCAGCGGCCGAGTGCCTCCTCGGTGTGCTACGACGCCAGAAGACTGCAGAGCTGGTTGTGTGATAGGGCGTGCAGTGAAGAATATTAATAAAAGTGTCTAAAGAGTATCTAAAAAAAATGTATTAGTAGATCCCTACGACACGGTTTAAAAATGGTCTTGTGTGTCTGAATTTACAGCCAAAGGTAATGGTTTGGTTTAATTAAGAATTTTAATCAGTCAACATGTTTCAGCCTTTTAAGTGGTCTAAATTTACCTAGGCATTCATCAGGACTAGTGTGAACCCCGGCGGTATGGACTCTCTAATCGTCCACCCTAACCTGGGGACGTGAAAGTGAAAAAGTAAAATTAGTGAAAAGTGCAAAAAGAAAAACGGGGGGAGAGCTAATAGCCCATTCCCAACACTCCTGATTTAGGAGTTTTTCTGCACTTTAAAATATGGCGCTAGCTGCACCATGGGTCTCGGGAGGGGGGTAGGAGCGTACCTGGCACATCGCCCTCAACGCTCGCCACCCGCTTCGGCACCTAGCTTCTCCTCTAAACCGGACCCCGACATCATGGGAACAGTCCAGCCCGAACTGCCAAGCCAGGTCTTCCCTGAACCAGAAACAAGTATCCTGGGAACGGTTTCGGGGTAACATCCTTCATTACCAAGGCTAGCTTGAAACTAGTGGCAAAGTGAGCAAGGGACTCACGTTTGGGCATACCCTGCCAACTTAGAGCAAACAAAGCAACACAAGATGATGGACGTAGCTCTGAAACTTTTCAGACACTCACCCCTCAGTCATAGATCTGGGTTGAATCCATCATCATTCTTTAGCACACTTCGCCACCTCAGTTCAGACCCAGCTACATGTAAATCAGTCTTGACCCTGGGCCTCATGAGAACAGCCCATCATCTCCTTGTGTTTGCATCATATCATTGGTACCTTCACCACCAGAGTCACACTATGCTTGCAAGCACCATTCTAGTGGGAGCCTGAACCTCTCACTTACCTCGGCTATCCCTGTACATCAAACAGCCCTGGTGTTGCGGCCTTAAACTGTGTTCCTGCAAGTCGCCTTCCATACAAGTGTATATTATACCCAGCAAAGCCCATGATACCATAAAGTAACTACCCTGAATCCAGCAAAAAAAGTGCTTTTGGCATCACACACTTGCTTCCTCAGAATGGCACACATTCACAGACTAAAAACATTGAGTTGAAATAGCA
Source organism: Lissotriton vulgaris (assembly GCF_964263255.1). NCBI lineage: Eukaryota > Metazoa > Chordata > Amphibia > Caudata > Salamandridae > Lissotriton > Lissotriton vulgaris. Next base: position 153,659,182 of record NC_141698.1, on the reverse strand, counting down.
CTCATTAGTCAACCCGTTTCAGCACATCAAAAGTTCCTTTTACTGCTTTAATCTGGACCATAACGGGGCGAGAAAATAATATAATGCAAAGGCCTTTGTGATAACTGTTGTTCTTTGGCTCAAGATCACGCTATCTGCCTAGTAGTAGTCGCCATCTAGACAAACACAGAGTTCAAATTTGATTCTAAAATCATGTGCCTCCCAGTAACCATGTATATTACTGTGATTTTCTTTCAATAAGTGTCCATACTGGCAGTAGATGATCACTGAATATATGTATCCAACATTATGTACTGTGCATACATTTGTCATTATCTGTCGATTAAAGTGTCATGGTAATCTGTACTGGTCACTCAAAATATCCCCCATGAATGCTCGATGGCAAAGTAGCCCAGTAGATTGCTATGCGATCCCTCTTTCTTGTAGATGTTTCTTCCTCAAAAGTTCCAGTGCAACAGGTCACTTGAATACTGAGAACTGGAAGCCATCTTTTAAATACAATTGAGGAGCTTTCCTGTGCACGGAACAGCATTAGACACGCCCCCCCAGCACCCAAGTGATGCATCAAAAACTTCATATTGTGTCACAATGTTGCAAACTCACTTATAGGTTTCATCCTAGGCAGTTACCCGACAGAATGCAACAACAGAAATGGCGTATGTGATGTTGCAGACGCCATGTGTGTCTGAATTATGCGATACAGTCCAGAGCAATAGCCAGTGACTTAGATGAATGCAAACATTCCATCCATTGCTTTATTTGATGCCATAACTTTGACGAGTACGCCCAGATGTGGCTCCCCTGTTCACTGTGCCCCTTGAAGCAATCTATACCTGGCTGATGAACTCAAACTAGTGCGAAACCGGTCCTGAGTTGCTTGTGTTCCAGTTCAGGGTGCATCTGGCCTGCTAATTCGGGCTGGACTGTTCCCATTGGAGCAGGGCCAAGACTGATTCGCATATGGTTGGGTCCAAACTGAGGTGGCATGGTGGGCAAAAAAAGATGAATTGAGATGCTGCCCGAGCGATCGCCAGAAGCTGAAATTCATTCAAGCATTCCATCTATCGCTTTGTTTTTGATGCCCAAACTGTGACAGATATGTCCGGACATGGGCCCCATGCTCACTGTACTACTGGAACCAAGCTATACTTGGCTGATGAGCCCCCACTAGGGCAAACCGGTTCAGGTTTGCTTGTGCTTCGCTTTAGGATAGACCTGGCCTAGCAGTTCAGGGTGAACTGTACCCCTTGGAGCAGGGTCCAGACGGATTTTCATATGGCTGAGCCCAAACTGAGTTGGCATGGTGGGCGAAAAGCAATGGATTGGGATGCGTCCGGAGCAATCTCCAGTTGCTGATATTAATTCAAACTTTCCATCCATCAGCTTGTTTTTTTAAGTCTTAAGTTGGGCGCCATATTACAAGAGTATTGTGGCATGAACTTGCAGACGTCATCTTTGTCCCCGTGGCATACTGTGCAGCTCTTCAGTTGGCTGCCATGTTGTAACATGTGTAATGCAAAATATGATCTTGAGGGATTTGATTGTGTAAACTGACTGGCAGGAACAGAAGATGTATTATGTATTAATTAAGATGGAAATGGCTTGTATTTACAATATAGGTAATATAGATGTGAACCTTCTTTTGGATAACAGTCAGGACATCCTGGCTAGTGTCTGACCTCAGCCACTGGGTCCACCTAATGAGAGTATACAATTTGCTCATTCGTAACAATACCATGTACAGTTCAAGACCGTTTTTAAGGCCAAACTTATTATAATTTTCTGACAAATCTACCACTCTCCTTTTCTGAATAAGATCACTGGTTTCTATGAAGTTGAGTTCACTCTTTCAAACAACACCCATCTCATCATCACTCGAATTATTCTTTTGACCAAATGGGACACCATCTTGATAGTTAGCTTTGCGAATCGTGCTGTGATGCTCTTCTATTCTGTTTTGTCATAAACTCTAGTCATTCTAGTACCAAAGACCCTACTCTAGAAATTTGAGAGCTTGTCTTATTGCCTCTAGTTGAAGAGGCAAAGGTTAAGAAAAAGATTGCCAACAAGGAAACTGATTTCCTCATTGAAAGGAACCCACGTACTCTTTGGTTATTTGTTATTCCAAACTATTTAAAATTAAACATCGAGCTCCCAGTTGATCAAATGTGTCCGGCATTGGTTCAGTCTTTGAAGCTTATTCAAAATTCTGTGGTTTCTTCCCGAGGGAAAATAATGTGCAAAGTGCCATCATATATATTTATGTGATGCAATTCAATTTTTGACCCTTTTTAATTTGAACCAGCAAGAGACTCTGATATTACTCTTGCTGTTGAGGACTTGATACCAGCATACACCATTTGACTACTTTGAGAGCGGTGGAAATTGCGTTAAATGGCCAGGTGTGACTCTCTAACACACCAATGCAGTTTGTCTTTGAGTGTACTAATATTGCCACAACTAAAGACTGCTCTAAGTTTCAAGGGCAGTATTAGTGACAAATCAGCAGCCCTTTAATGGGGGGCACTTGCACCTGTTTAATATTTATGTTGTAGTTTGAATGCATATTTATATATAATAACGTGAATCTAAGGATTGCTTCTGGAAGCTCTTCATAGATGATATCCTCTGCTGTGTTCAGGTCACAATTGTTTACATGGATTAATGAATGAAGACTAATCTCTTCATTTCACATCGGCACACAGCTAACACGATGTGTCTTTTCAGTTATCAGAATATCCTCATGGAATGGAAAACTTGAAATGATGGTGATTCAAAACCAACAGATCGCTTTCACCTCGTCCTCTGACTCATTCCAGCACAAAGCTTTACCTGAGAATCTTGCTTAGGCCAGTTTTCAAGGTAGAATAATGACGGTAGCTCTACCGCAGCATCTATCGCTCGATCATTGAATTTTAAAAACAAATTTTTAGCTCAAGTAAATTCCAAACCGGACTTGTGAAGGTTGGTACTAATGCACCTTGAATAGCAAAGAGGCCTTAAAAGAACTGAAGCTGGAAAAAAACAGAGGAAGGCATGACTATGACTTACATGGAAAAGAACAAATGATGGATGGAATGCTGAACAATGTCATAACATTCACCCCCAGTACAGATATCTAGGCCTAAATCCATTGCTTTTTTGCTCACTACGCCATTCCAGGTTAGACCCAGTCATATGCAAATCCGTAATGGGAACAGTCCAGCCCAAACTCGAGGCCAGTTCCTCCTTGGACCGGAAGCAAGCATCCCGTGACCGGTTTGGGGGTATTACCCCTTATCAGCCAGGTTAGCTTGACTTCAGTGGCATGGTGAGCACGGGACCCCCGTCTGGGCATACCCTTCCAGCTCAAATACAAAAAAAGAACAACTGATGGACGGAATGCTGAATAATGTCAAACAGTCACCCAGAGTACAAGATCTGGGCCCAAATCCATCTTTTTTTTTTTATTATTTTTTTTTTGGGCACGCCATTTCAGTTTAGACCAAGCCATATGAAAATCAGTCTTGACCCTGCTCTCCATGGGAGCAGTCCATCCCGAACTAGAAACCAGCTTCTTGGATCCAAATCGGGGTGGCATAGTGGCAAAAGAATGATGGATTCAACCCAGGTCAGTGACTTGGGGGTAAGTGGTTGAAAAGTTTCAGCACTCCCGTCAATCATTTATTTATTTATTTATTTATTTATTTATTTATTTATTTATTTATTTATTTATTATTATTTTTTTTATTTTTTTATTGGGAGGAGGAGCTACGCAACGATTCAAGATGGCCGCGTAAGCTCCCGGCTCCGTCGACCTCCACCGGCGGTCCATATATCCTGCTATTCATCCTGTACCACCACCGGGCGCCTGGGTGTATGAAGTTTGTCTGACACCGTTGGTGCAAACCCGGTCTTCCTAACTGCTTGGGTGACAGAGTTCTGTCGTGTTTTGTTCTGGGCCTATTCCAGGGCTGCCGCCGGGACCTCGATTTCCTGCCCACCCAGATTGCAGTCGATCAATAGCGGCTGTGAGTTCGGGGTCTAATCCGGTCCTCCGACTTCGGATTTTGAGACTTGGCATCGCAATCCAGTCTTTAATAGGCGACGAAGATATGTTTTCGTGACGGACAGCGATCATCCTGAGCCGCGGTCTGGGGACGCCGCCCGGAGATCTTGTTGGGGAGACGAGGTCGGAGGGCTGTCCCCCGCGGCTGAAGAGGGTGTAGTGTTTACCGGTGGTGAGAGCGCCCGCAGTTTACATCTGCTGTGTGTGTGCCTAGCGCCTCGGAAGTGAGCCCGGGGCTCGAGTCCTGCTTCGTCCCTGTGGCCCGGTGGATGGAGGGGACGAATGGCGCACCAATGTTGAGGTCCATCATGGCCGCCATAGGGGCGCTCCATACCCAGCTTACTGTCACGTATGACCGACTCGCGGAAAAGCTGGAAAACATTCGCCTGGGACCGGACGACGACCCTGTGACATGTGACCAACATCCTTTGATACCGGTGGAGGACTTGACCCATCGTTCTGAGGTTCCCGAACGGCGACCTGCCTCGGCTCATTTGGACTCTTTTGGCCCGATTTCCTCTGCACCCGTCACTACCAATGGTCTTCCCTACGTGCTCCCTGCCCGGCGGACCTTCGCTGCCTATGATCCTGATCGCAGTAGAAAGTCCTTCCGAAACTATTGGAGAAGTCGGTCTTTCCTTTCCATCTTGCCCTGCTGGTTCTGTGGATGCCGCCATTTTGTGCCTGGTCCTTGTTCGGATTTAGCTGTCCCGCACCTCCGCAGACATTTTGACTGTCTCCTGCCTATTGTGCTTTGGAGGACATGGGGCTCTACGCGGAGTCGCACTGGCCAGGCCTGACTTCATCCTGCTTTGACACGTCACCATTGCTTCGAACGGACTGCAGTATTCTTTCTCTCACAATTGTTGTCACTTGGGCGACATGTGTCTTAATGCGGATTTGAACTCGCCTGGGCTTCAACGGGAGGTGGTTGGTCTTGGTTGATGTCCTCCCCAGCTGGACGCTTGATTCTTGCTTTTAATGGTTGGTTGATATGCTTTGGGGAGGTTGCCAATGGTGGGGGGTAAGGGTGTCCGGGAGTGTGTTTGTCGCTCTCCTCCTCCACTTTATATTTTTCCCTTCTGTGGGGTAGTTCCTGGGCGACAGGCACGCTGTTAGTGGGGTTGGCCGTAGCCATTACAGGTGTGCAGGGTGGTGGGTGTGGGGGGGGGGGGGTTTGTTGTTTTAGTTTGTTTTGTTCTATGGTCCTTTTCTTTTTCTGTCTGTTCTTGGGAGGGTACTCTGTCTCTCCAGTAGGGTTGGCGGTTTCTTTTAACTCCTCTCCTTTTTCTATCAGGCGTCTCCACTTGCTTATGCCTTTCTGTCATTAGTGGGTGGGTTTATGGGATGGTGTTCTGCTACACTGCTTGCTGCTGTATTGCCTGTTGCTCTGTGGCTGCCCCGGCGACCATATTGTTTGCATAGCTGTGTGAGTTCTCACCTGATTTTGATTGCTTTGCGGGGTACGTCCCCCCTCATCTCCTTTTTCTTAAACTGGATGGTGTGACGCCTTTGAGATAGCCGCCGCTACTTCTTCATCATAACAAAAAAACGAAAACCTAATGTATCCTCTTGCCTGGGGTGCCCATGACCACGTGTGGTAGTCGTACAGCTTATCCTTTTACTTGATTGTTGTTCGACTTCTGGTTTCGTTGATTCGTTTGCGGCCGGCCCTTGTGGTTGTTGGCCTGCGCATGTAAAAAAAAAAAAAAAAAAAAATATATATATATATATATATATATATATATATATATATATATATATATATATATTGTTTTATTGGTTTTCAGGCATGCATAGTCAATACATATTTATACGATGAGCAAAAGAATACAACATATATATCCTACATGGTGACATAGCGACAGTCCGATACAATGGCAATACATAGCAGGGTAATCAACATGTATCACAGATCTCCCATTAGAAGAGGTGGAACACTGTGTATCGTTGCAGGGGTCGATCCTAGTGTGATGTCGCTTTGTATCGATAGTAATGTTGTCTGGGGTGTTTAGATGAGATTTGGCGTGGGTCGGCATGTTCCAATGGTTACACGCCTTTCCCTGGTCTCTCCTTACATCTAATGTGTGACATGTCACCCAGTACTTTGTTGGATCAGGAGTGGTGAATGCCAGTTGTTTGTTGTCAACCAATACAATATATATAACTTCGGGGCAGATGTGCCTGCAGGAGTTTACCATGACAACTTAACGTAACGGGGGGGGGGGGGGGGTGTAACAAAATAAAACAAAACAGGGAGAGAAAAAAACCCTCTCCAACACCGTGAGATAATAAGGGGGAGGTCGGGAACAAGGAAAAATGATGTCATGCGAAGAGTATGATGAGGTGTAAGGTAGATTGTGTCGTGAAGAATGTCAATACGTGGTTCTGGAGATAAATCTCCGGGTTCGTGAAGAGTGCAACTGCCGATAGGCGCTCCGTGGGGAGTGGGTCCCACCCCGGGGAGGGGAGAGGTGGTCCAGCAGTGAGCACTCCGTCAATCATCTTGTTGTTTTTGCTATGTTTGCCCTAAGTGGCAATGGGTATGCCCAGATGTGGGTTTTTTGCTCACTGTGCCACTAGATTAAATATAGCCTGACTGATATGGGGTGATACACCGAAACCGATCCCTGGATGCGTTTCCGTCAAGGGAAGACCTGACTTTGCAGTTTGAGCTGGAATGTTCCCATGGAGGGCAGGGTCAAGTCTGGTTTACAAATTGGCTAAGTCCAAACTGAGGTGGCATATTGAGTGAAATGAACGTTGGATTCAACCCAGATCTGTGACAGGGGGTGAGTGGTTGAAAGGTTAATCACTTAGTCCATCATCTAGTTGTATTTGCAATTACTTGCACAGCACTGTCTAACTAAAGGTGATGATACTTATTCAACACCATTCCACTGTTACACTCTGCTGGCTACCCACCTCGTATTGAACCTATAGATGAACTTGCTCTTAAATGTCACATTATGAAGATTTTGATGCATCACATGGATGTTGGGAGGCATATCCGGTGCAATTCTGTTCCCGGATATTGAGGTCCCACAATAGGATTTTAAAGATGACTTGCGGTCCTCAATATTCCTGTGATGCACTGTGCTGGAACTATTGTGAAAGAAACACATTTCTGAGACTGTGAATGATTTCAAGACAGGTATAACATACCATTTTTAGGTTTTGCCTCGCCAAAAAGATGCGCTCTGCGCATCTTTTTCGGCGCAGGCGAAAACCTGATGAGAACTGTAGTGTGCTTTAGCTCGGCCCTCGTCATTCATTGGCTGGCTCCGTAAATGGAGCCTTGCCATTGGACGAGGGGCCTGTCCGTCAATGCCGGACCAGACACGGGGGCGTTCCCGACATTCTTTGGCTTTTGCTGACGTCACGCGACGCCGGGAACGCCCCCGAGTCTGGTCCGGCATTGCCGGCACCCGCCTTCCGTCGTCAGCGTCTCTCCTCCCCCTTCCTGCTCCAAGGCCGTCGTCGGCCGTCGTCAGCGTCTCTCCTCCCCCTTTCCCGCCCCCTCCCGCACTCCTCTGAGACACCTCTCTTCTCCTCTGAGACACCCCTCTTCTCTTCTGAGACACCTCCCTTCGTTTCTTCCTGCAGACTCTACCTCCGCCTTGGAGACACCCCCTTCCGCTCGCAGACACTTCTCATCACCCCCTCACAGACACCTCCTTTTTCCTCGCAGACACCTCGTTTCTCTCTGCAGACACCCCAGCTGCCCCCCCCCCCCTCTTCCCGGTCCTTCAGTTCAATCCGAGGCGGTCTTTCGACAGCACCGTCGCCTCTCCGAGCAGGAAGCAGCCTCGTGCCTTTTGGGGCCTCTCTGAGATAGACATCGGAGAAAGAATTCATTTCCAGCGGGAGAGCTGCTCAGAGCCGCCTCATTATCAGCAGGCCGCGTCCGACACGGCGCAGTCAATCCCAGGCAGCGCGCCGTGTGCTCCTGGGCCACTCGAGAGACACAGCACAGCGCTGCGCCGCGCCGTCGATACTCACTCAATGTGTGCCAAGATATCGGTAAAGGATTGACCTTTAATGGCTCTGCTTCCACTGGTGATGGTTTAAAGGGGACCCGCGTGTCCCCAGGAGGCCCCCGGGACTGAAAGTGAAGGGGGCCCTGCACTCCTTTGCTGCATGTCTGATGCGTTGTTGTACATGTGACGCTGCCTTTGGAAGAGGCGGAGAGTGACTCCTGTGTCATTTCAATGGCACCGCACACAGCGGAAGTGACATCATTTCATTGACACGCGCTGTTCACTCGGCGTGCATTGGTGGTAATGTGTGCGGTCTTGCAAGGACCCGTGCACGTGTGCTGTTTTTACACGCACTCCCTACTGACTGTGAGTTGCATCCTGTGTCTATCCTGTGGTGTTCATGGAACAGGGTCAGTGTGTGATGACGGGCTGATAGATCATAAAGAGGCAGAAGTCCTTTAAAGACGCGCAGAGTCCATTTGTTTACAGAGTGTGCAAACAGGGATGTGCATGTGTTTACCAGCTGCTGCGCCACGTGTGCCCCTGGGCATGCGCGCCCTGCCCCCGCAGAACCGCCCAACACCCCCGTCCAGCAGGTAAGAACGGCACCCCGGGAGGGAGGATGTGCTGCAGGGGGAAGGGAGCTGGGAGGAGACAGCCGGATCGGTCCGAGCCCGGAGACCAGGCAGGTAGGACAGTGGCACGGGGCACTTGGTTATTCTGTGGATTATTGTAGCCGTCCCAAGTGGCTAGGCTTCAGGGCGCTTCATCTGTAACTGGAAGACAAGTCCCCGAGGGTGCGGGCATTGTGTGCGCCAAGCGATACCCTGCCTGCCTGTCTGCTCTCTTTACTGGAGCGCTGCAGCCAACTGTGTGAGTACAAGTTGTGTAAGACCCTTCATTCACATTTCGTTCTCCTAACTGAATGTGCCTGTAGCTCTCGGAGTCTTCTCAATGTGTCTGTTGGCAAGCTTGAAAGCCTTGCTTTAGAGTCCAGCTCTACACCTGGATCTGATGGGTCCCTTGGTCTTTTTTTCTGCCCGACACCTCACAAAGCACTGTCGCTTTTCTGAAAAATGTTATTAATGTTGCACATTCGATTCTTTTTCCTGCTTCACCTCATCATGAATCATTGAGTTAGTGCAGCATATGCTCTGAGCTCACAACTTTCTTTACTGCCCTTTCCTCAAACACGTTGACATTCTCGAACACGGCACAAGGCGCTGTGGTGTACTGGTAGAGGTAAGAAAACAAACTGTGTGCGTTTCCCCATATCTGCTTCTCTCCGACACGCACTCACCATCATCACTGCTTCATCTACACGAGCATGACACTGACTAGGCACTCTCTCAGTTCTATGTGGTCATATACCGAAGTCTTTTTTGGCCACAAAATGTGGTGTATCATCTAGAATGTTCCCTTGATCTTTTGTGAGTGCTTTGCAAACGTGACCATAATGCATAAAGTGCTGTATCCTGGAGTGTACTATACGCCTTCCTAGCTTCTCTTTTGTTGAAATCCATAATTCAAACTGGTTGCAAATTATGCAAAATACGTAATTTGTAACTATGAACTCATTCCTGCGAGAAACAACTGCTGAAGCTATAATTAGTATCCAAAACCTTAAAAAGCATGCACTTTGCCTATTTGTGGTTCGCAGTGGTACCACTGCCTTCCCAAGTTCACTGCCTATACACTGCAGACATGCCTTGTAGCCAAAATTCCCTTGCTCGTGGTAATCTCTGGCCATGGCAATGCTTCACTGGCAGAGAGCACCACTCACCTTCAGCCAGTACCCATAGGGCATGCCCTCAGTAGGGCCTCCTTGATCTTCTGCACTGATGCCCTGTTCCAAGTAGGCCTGATCGCAGTCTGTACGTGTGGTACGGTCAATGTCAACCCCATTATATCTGTCATTCATTAACACTACGACAAGCTGCGCATTGCAAGTTACCGAATGTACAAGTACTCGCGCCACCTTCAAGTGCACAGCATTGGCAAAGTCCTGACGAGCAAACTAGCAAAAAGACGGACTACTTAATGTTTGACATAGAAATGTATGAATTTGGAAAGTTTGCAAATATCTTAGCTACTTGTAAAGTGCCTGTTCAATGCAAGGGCAGTTTCAAAGCGCTGCAAATGTCACCAGCCTTGGGGTTGGGAGGACCGAAGCAAGAACCGGGACTCGAGCCTGTGATCGCAGGTCCCACCCACAGCTCTGCCCGGGGTGCGATGAGGCATCTCGAGTTCTATAGTAAATGAAACATTACCGTTATGGCTTGTTAAAATATAGGGCTTCAAGACGGCCTCAGTGTTGAGCTTTCATGTATCAACCTGTTGTATTGTGGGAGATGTAGTCTTGGCCAGTTTCAATTAAACAAACGGGACCAAGATACCGGTTAACAGGAAACGTACAGGGCATAACATTCATTAGTCATGAAGACAGCTTGTACCTCTAAAAATCCGGAAACCCTGCATGCGAATATGATGTTACGTTAAATGCACTTGAATCGCACAATCCCAACCTTTCAGGATCCGCGTGCCCTGTCCGGCTCGCCCATTCACTGGCGTGAATGCGGTTGTGTGTAGAAATGTGTCCCTCAGAGAGGCGGGCAGGCTGGGAGCAGACTGGTATGTGCATTGCTTGGTGGTGGGTTATAGTCAGGGAACAAATCCTAAAAAAATAAGTGCAGATACAGAGTGCAGATACAGAGTGCAGATACAGAGTGCAGATACAGAGTGCAGATACAGAGTGCAGATGCAGAGTGCAGAGTGCAGATGCAGCGTGCAGAGTGCAGCGTGCAGAGTGCAGCGTGCAGAGTGCAGCGTGCAGAGTGCAGCGTGCAGAGTGCAGCGTGCAGAGTGCAGCGTGCAGAGTGCAGCGTGCAGAGTGCAGCGTGCAGAGTGCAGCGTGCAGCGTGCAGAGTGCAGAGTGCAGAGTGCAGAGTGCAGAGTGCAGAGTGCAGAGTGCAGAGTGCAGAGTGCAGAGTGCAGAGTGCAGAGTGCAGAGTGCAGAGTGCAGAGTGCAGAGTGCAGAGTGCAGAGTGCAGAGTGCAGAGTGCAGAGTGCAGAGTGCAGAGTGCAGAGTGCAGAGTGCAGAGTGCAGAGTGCAGAGTGCAGAGTGCAGAGTGCAGAGTGCAGAGTGCAGAGTGCAGCTTCAGAGTGCAGAGTGCAGAGTGCAGAGTGCAGAGTGCAGAGTGCAGAGTGCAGAGTGCAGCGTGGAGCTTCAGAGTGCAGAGTGCAGAGTGCAGAGTGCAGAGTGCAGAGTGCAGAGTGCAGAGTGCAGAGTGGAGCTTCAGAGTGCAGAGTGCAGAGTGCAGAGTGGAGCTTCAGAGTGCAGAGTGCAGAGTGCAGAGTGCAGAGTGGAGCTTCAGAGTGCAGAGTGCAGAGTGCAGAGTGGAGCTTCAGAGTGCAGAGTGCAGAGTGCAGAGTGCAGAGTGCAGAGTGCAGAGTGGAGCTTCAGAGTGCAGAGTGCAGAGTGCAGAGTGCAGAGTGCAGAGTGCAGCGTGGAGCTTCAGAGTGCAGAGTGCAGAGTGCAGAGTGCAGAGTGCAGAGTGCAGCGTGGAGCTTCAGAGTGCAGAGTGCAGAGTGCAGCGTGGAGCTTCAGAGTGCAGAGTGCAGAGTGCAGCGTGGAGCTTCAGAGTGCAGAGTGCAGAGTGCAGCGTGGAGCTTCAGAGTGCAGAGTGCAGAGTGCAGCGTGGAGCTTCAGAGTGCAGAGTGTCAAAAGCAATGCCAATAGCTCTAACTTTAACAAAGGCAAAACCATTGCATTGTAAATGCTTGTTACTGTTAGAGAGCTTTTGTGCATTCAAATAAAAGGCATTAGTACCAGTTGCTCTCTCCTCAATATACCTGTGTATGCTGACCTCGAGCTAATGCAATTGAAACGAAAATCATATAATGTGTTAAAATGTGTTTTAGGGTTTATGTGACATTTTATAGTGTGATTTGTTGGAACAATGATCATACAATGCTGAATTTGCACCCCGTAACATTCTATGGAATAAAACTGTGGGGGTGAGGTAGAACTTTTTGAGACCTTTTTTTCCTTTCTGATTTTGCTACACATTTGAGGCTTGGGATATTTCCCGATTGTCATTTTATTTCTGTAATCTTTGGATTACTGAAAACCTTCATGACAAATTAGTTCTATGCATCCTGATGAGATTAGTGCTGCGTCTGCACTCTTATTATTTCTATATTCTGGCTTTTAAGTTTTGTAATAAACCTTCATGGTTTTTCTAAATTCTAATATTGAACTCCTTTTTGAGTATTTCCTTTTATTACCTGTAATTTGAAATGCTGTTTTGAATCTTGTCCTGATATATTTTGAGGTTAACACCCCCCCCCCCCCCAACCCCCGATCCACCTAATGTTGAGCCACTCATGCGGATTTGCTCAGGCTCTGCACGCCTACAGCTGTTTCGGCTAGTTTGTCTTTGGACATTCATGGTGATGTTTTAGTTCACAAGAGCAGCTTACCTGGGCACCATAGTCCTAATAATAAAGACTTGTAGGCCTTTTATGCGACATCAGGTATGTATGTATGAATATTCGTCATAGGTCAGTATGGACACTTAAAAATGGGGGGTGGGGAATTTACCTTAAATTATATACGTCGTTGTTATGAGGCACACTAATTTATAATCCAATCTTTTCTGTGATGTTGTCCTAAATTGTGACTATTAAAAGGTGAATCTACAAGATTTGGATCTATTGTACTGTGCTATCCACAAAGGTCTTTGTATAATGATACTACTGTCTGTCTCTCTTGTAGTTCTGAAGTAAGCATGAAGGCTTTCTTACAAGCTGGTAATACATGCTGATACCTGTGAGTTGACTAAGGAGTTCTAGTTCAACTCAATGTTTTAAGTCTGTGAAGTGCGGTGTTGTGAATAAAGGAGCCGCTCACACAGTTTTAGGGAGTTAAATATCACTTCTTCCCTAGGTAAACAGTACACATTTAGCTAGGTCAGTCAGGGCCATGATAAGGCAGCAGCACCAGTGCTGTTTGATTTGTAGGGCCAACAGAACTGAGAGAGACACACCCTTTTTTATTAGCATGGTGTGACTGATGGTGAGGTTGCCAATGACACTGTGCCAACCCCTGTACACGAGCATGGTCAGGTGCTTTTACCAGGGCCCGTGATCTACCCACTCATTTGTTTATTTTTTTCTCCCTTCCTCTGGCCTCCTTTTATTTATTTTTTTCATACTTGAGCTGATATAGAAAAGTAAGCTTTTCTAGATTTTATGGAGCAGTCAGAGTATCTGAATATTTTTTATCATTGTCATTGAAAAGTAGTTAGACACTTGGTAACTCTTACTTGTGTTGGGGATATTGAATATACCTGAATGTAAAATCGTTGTTCCACTCCAGGTTGTGGTCAGTTTATATAGTAAGTGGTAGGGGAATAATCTGCAGTGTGTACTCCCTACCCTCTTTTGAGTTATGTGAACTAAATGAAGTGTAAATATAAAATTTGTAAATTGCAGATTATGATTTTCATCGTTCGTAGGCCCTGCCAGGCAACCAGCTATGGAACTGTTGTGCTGCTCATGCTGGAGCATATGATGCTGATGGCGCTAAAGTTGCGGCAGAGGTGCCAGGGGTGGCCGTGAGTGGCTGTGCCAGTTGAACTACGCCAACCCGGGGCACTTGGTGCTGCTGAGTGGTTACACCCAGCCTGGAGCATGTCCTCACCCGTCGGAATGGGTGAAGTGCGATGCCTTTTATCTGCATTCTTTGCGCCCCGCTGAGGGTCTTTTTCTAGCATTACTAATCTACAAGTGGAGACCTTAAACTATAAGATTGGTGTACCCGGTCTGCATCCGTTTATGCACCTGCCTATACATGTGACCATATTCCCAGACACCTATCCATGCAGTCTCTTACCCACTAATCATGCACTTAAGTCAGTGTCTCATTCATGCACACACTCATCTTTCCACCCACTGACACTCTCACCTTGTCCCCCCCCCCCCCCCCAGTCGAACACACAACGCACACACTTCCCTGTCAGTGAAGAGTCTTCCACCTATAAAATTGCCAGAACTATTGTCTTTGCAAACAGTTGCCTTCTTTCCTATTTCTTTTTGCATAATTGTTTTACCTTTGTAAGCAGTCGTTGCTGCTTCTTTTCTGTTGTTTTACTGTGACCTTTTTCCATCTAAGTACAGTTTTCTTTCTTTCAGCTGTCCACATCAATGCCTATACGTGTTTCCGTTTCTCTGTGGTTCGTTTCCTGGAATAAAACTAATTTAGTCGTTATTTGTGCAGAGGTTGGTGTGTTGACGTTTTTAAGCTGTCATTTCTAGAATTGTAGCCTGTCGACGTTATGAACCCATTTTTGTTTTCAGCATGACCCACATATATGCGTGATTTTTTTTTTCTCCAATTGTCTTTTGCCCCTCTCTCGCTTTTGTTGTTTGGCAAACAAAGCTTCTTGCCCCCTCGTTTGTCTGGGCTGACGCCCGACTGTTGTCCTTGTCTGCCATCTGTTGTGGTCTGAAGAGTGGCCTTTTGCCACCATATGCCAGGTAGCGGCGGGGGCGCCGTCTTCTGCCGCGAGGAGCAGATTGCAGTCCACTCGTTGTGCTGAGGAGCATGTGGTGTTTTCGGTGTTTTTAGGACACATTGCAGGGGGGGGGGGGGGGGGTGAAGCAGAGCATCGCGAGACCGGCGTCTCCGTGACCATGCCCTTTATATCTGCGTTTACCTAATGCTCCTGTTCTTCACAGAACATTTACCCGTTGCATGTGCGAAGCGATCGCCCCCATTAACCACCCACTTTCACCTCAGAAACGTTCATGCGCTCCCCCGCGTTTTTTTCTGAAATCGTGCTCGGTGACATCCGCTGCCTTAAAAGTTTCATAACTACCCCCTCGCAGAGCACCCTGTTCTCAGGCTGCCTCCTCCTGCCCTCATGAGGATACTTCAATCTACTCTTAAATCCGAGTGCAGTGTGCACTAATGTCTTCTACGCGAAGCTTGTGCTAAACTGCCCATAAGTGGAGAAGATGGGTTCTTATTATAGTATTTTTCTGACGGTAAACAACTACCTGCGGAAATTGCAACACATTGTTCCTACTTGAATAGAAAAAAACTACTCTTCAGTGGTTTTCTTATCAGGCAGTTATCTTGATGACGCGTTTTACCAACTTTTTACCTCAACGTACTATACCTGACTCTCTTTCTTGTGCACCTTCCATATTAAGTAATGCATAAGTACATCTTAATGTGAATTAGTCTAGCCTAATATGTATGATGAGTTTCCATGCTAAAAATGTTTAATCTGTGTTTTAGTTGCCTTCCACCTGACATCCATGGAATGCTGTGGTGTCTTTTAAACTTCATAGGGCTAGCCCCTTTTTAATTTTCAAGTGATCTCAAAAGTACATTGATCTTCCGGAATTGTAGTAGGTTTTGCACCTTGTCTCATGCTTCTGAGTAGACGCAGAAGTGCTTCTCTATGGTTGAGTAGTACGCTACTCCTTTCTTTGTGCCTGATTGAGTGAATAATGTGGCTTCTGTGGAAGCAAGGGAGACTAAACCTGAGGTTACCACTTGTGCATTTTCTTCCGATCATCTTCGATATAGTCTCCTTATCACAAAAGCACCTTGTTTCGATTACCACCTGAGTCCATGGATTTTAGAGCCTCCTGCTCTGAAATTGAGTTCAGCGTGTCATGTTTAATTCTAGAGTCTTTCCACATCCCACATACATCATGTGGTGTATTTTAGCTGTGCTTTCAGTGACTACACTTGTGACGTTTTTACACAGAATAATTTTCCTTTGCGGAATGTAGACCAGTCTTGTAAAACAAGTTCAGAGCCAATGTTTTCGCCACCATTATTGATCTAGAACGCTTTGTGCAAATATTTTGGTTATTGTTGCTCCTACTTTTTCTCAGAGGCACCTTTCATTCACTTGTTCTCAAGTGCAGGCCTTTGGGGCCTCAGACCACTCCTCTCCCTTGTATGTTTATATGTTCATGGGTCCCACAGTGCTCTGTTAACCAGAGATCCTCTCTTCCTTTATGACATGTCTTCTGTATAGCTATAATGCTTGGTTTAAGTGTCTCTCTAGTCCACAGAAATCATTTTTATTAACATTTCCTTTAGGGTTTTGAACTCATTCCATCACCACTTACACCATTGCAGCTTCTGCTAGTGTGTGCGCTAGTGTTTGCATGGGTGTCACCTCCCATGCATGCCTCTGTATTGTTGTCTGATTGGGTTTCTGTGTTATCTTTGTGATGTATCAAGTCCTTGATCTATGTATGATTTTTACATAGGTAGACGTATCCGTTACGTGAACGCCTGAGGTTTGTGGCCAAGGGGATATCCCTCCATGGCTTTCGTTTCAACATAGTTTTTTAGCAAGCATTAGCAAAACCCATAGGACGGGCATTGGCTATTGTGCCTTTCTTTTGTATATTTCTTATGCATATGCAATAGAAATTAAAAGTTTAAGAAATAGTTACAAATAAAAAAAATAAACAAAAGGACAGATTAACCCTCGGCACTAAGTGCTCTGCTTTCTAGTGCATGAGTTACTAGGAAATGCTATCCCAGGCAAGACAGCCCGGAGCCTAAGTAGGCTGACCACTTTTGTCTGCAGTGGTCGACAGAAGCAACATGTGAACGACAATTTAACATATCGACGGATGAAGAGGGCTCACTCAGAACCTCCCGTATGTATATAATTTAATTCATGACTATTTTAATACCCGAGAAAGGCGATTAGACAGGATCCAAAGAACGCACAAACAATTGCACCTTGAATGTTGACCTAGATTGCTCCCTTTCTAACCGTGGCTTTGCATCGCACCCACTTGCACCGATTTCTTGCCCAAAGGGCTGTCACATTTTGTTTATGTATTGGCCTTTAGTGGGTATACAGTTTGACATGCAGCGTCTGAACAAGGTTCCTTGGAGCAAATTCAATAACCTAATCTCGCACGTTAATATTTCTTCAGTGCACTTTCAAGACCACACAACTGTTTGAAGAAGAGCCTCCAAAGTGAAACCTTTGTAACCGTACTTCAGCGTTGTCTGTACATTCTGCCTCTACCATTCATTGTTATTTGTGGCTTTTTTCCTAATGACCCCATGCATGCATGGTTTAATTAGCATCTGGTGGGATGGTACACCATCTGCTAATATCTAATGTTGAACAGTTCTCGTGTGTGTGTGTGTTAGCGTGGGCATGTGTTTGGTACCCGCTGCTGAAGCACAAAGACTGCTTTGTTGGTTGGCTTGGCCACCTTCTACCATAACACAGTAATTATGTCACTGAACGTTCACCTTTCACCACTTGCTGAAAAGTGCTATGTTGAAATGCTCTGGCCTTGTTTTTTAGGTCGATCCTGGGCAGCGCATGTGTTGCTCTGCAAGGCATGCTGTAATTGAGTATGACCTTGAAGCTCCGCCCACTCTCCACCCATATTTTTCATTGGCTTGCATCATTGTCCTTTATAAATTCTGGCTTTTGATTCGTTAATAGGCTTGTTAGTCCTTGCTTAGTACGCCTTGTCTACATTTGTAACCTCCCGGTCCCTTTTACTTCTGTTACATGGGATGACTTATTTAGTCTGTAAACACTATTTTCTTTCATGCGTTTCTCCTTCTGCAGGCATGACCTGCTTTCCTGCAACATTCAGCGCACCATGCGCGCTTTCACTGTCCAAGCAGCCCAGGACAATGGCAGCCGCTTCTGTGAAATGAAATGGGTATCTCATTTACAAGAGTTTGAGCTATTGGCATTGTAAATGACCATGCCTTTTATTTATGTGTTAATTAACAAAACTAAAATAAAGGGCATTGTTATTTACAATGCCAATAGCTCAAACTCTCGCAAATGCGAGACCTATTGCATTGCACATGCTTGTCCTCACACTGTTCTTACAACCTAAGGACGGGACTCTACTGTTCAGTGGAATTACCAGAGGGGGTGTAGTGCTGCATAAGTCCTGGTGGGGACGTTGGGTACACCCCAGAACAGCTGAAGAAAACAGTCCGGGAGCCACCCCTGCTCTGCTGTTGGTCTAGTTCATTGAAACATCTGGTACCCAGCAGTGACGAGCACAGGGATACTTTGTAGAACCAACTTTTTTATTCATGGCTTTATTTAATCCCTGTCTCGTTTTATTTGTTTAAAAATAATTGTTTGTATTTTCATTTTTTTATAGCTTTTTTATTCACATCTGTGTCCAAAGAATCATGTATGTGCGCTTGAGATATATAGATATATATATTTATATTTATTTTTTGGGATAATGTTACATGGGACTCTGAAATGTTATTAATTACATTAGATGTAGTTAATTTATACACCTGCATTAACCATGAGGAGGGTCTAACTGCTATTAAGTGGTCCCTAGATCAGAAACCAGACCACTTTAACAGTCATAGTGCCATGATTCTCTCTATGATAAGATTCTGCTTATATAACAACAACTTTCTGTTTGATGGGACAATGTATAATCAAAAGAGAGGTACTTCCATGGGCTCGTGCTTTTCCCCCAGCTACGCGAACTTGTTCGTCGGCTGGTGGGAGAAGCACGAGGCCTGGAAAGATACCAATGGTATATGGACCGAAAGAATTTTAATGTGGACCAGATATATAGATGATCTGTTTATTATCTGGCATGGTGATCGTCTGTCTTTTTTTTGTTGAAAATTTCTTTATTGGCAGGATAAACGAAGGTATAACAATCAGAGCATAACAGTTCTGTGCTTAAGTCTCATATTTGCACCATATGATCGCTCTGTCAGGATATACTGGTGATCGTCTGTCTGCGGAGAATTACATTGTTACCCTCAATACAAATAATCTCAACCTAAGATTCACTAGCACTATTAGTGCCAGCAGCATCATCTATTTAGATCTTGAAATATTTGTATATAATGATACTTTACAAACCCGCCTATATAGAAAGCCGACGGCGGGAAATGCGATACTGCATGCTAGCTCTTACCACCCTAAAAGTCTGGTGAAGAATGTGCCTTACGGCGAATTTCTCCGCTTAAAGAGGAATTGTTCCTTAGAACAAGATTACATGTAGGCTAGCAAGGATGCTAAAGAGAGGTTTGAGAGAAGAGGGTACAATAAGAACATTTTACAACAGGCCAGTGTGAAAGCTTCAGGCATCAACAGGAGGGATCTCCTGATACCAAAATTGAAAGTAGAGGTGCCTGATGAGGTGAAAATGATTACCGAATTTAATACCAAATCGGGGGAAATCGTAAACATCTTTAAAAAGCACTGGCACATACTCACCACAGACAAAACACTGAAAAACCACATGCCACAGAGGCCACTAATTACATATAAAAGATGTCCGTCTCTGGCAGACCATCTGGTCCGCAGTCACTTCAGAACAACGGTCCAACCCATCAAACTATCTAAATCAACAGGCTTTTTTCCATATCTAAGATGCAAGGCATGTAGATTTAGCAGTAAAGTGTCAGATTATCCTAACCGTACTGGCGAAAAGAAACCCAACATAAAAATCAAACAGTTACTTAATTGTAACTCAGAATATACCATTTACTGTTTAACCTGCCCCTGTAAGCTGCGATACATTGGCAGCACCATGAAACCTGCCAAACTAAGAGTCCTGGAGCACATGCGGGCAATTACCAATAAGGACAAGACATATCCTGTTGCCCGCCATTTTGCCGAACACCATCAAAGTGACTGAGAGAAACTTAGTTTCTATTGCATAGATCAGGCTCCTAAATTGGAACGGGGAGGAGACAGAGACAAGGCCCTCCGCATCCTCGAGTCAAAGTGTATCATCAGTCTCAAAACCATGACTCCGTGGGGCCTTAATAATAATGAAGAATTATGGGTTCACCTTTGATGCACATATAATCTGACACATAGGATACAAAGGCTATATATATCCAGCTGACATACCCTATGGACTATAACATAATTTCACTGCTAAACTAAATGTCCTCTTTGGTAACTTGTGCTGCTAACATAATTGCCCATTCAGGGCTGTATAACTAGTACAATGCATTATAGGAAAGATTGATCCTATCAATTCTGCACTTTATTGGTCAAAATCTATGAGAGATGCCAAAAATAGAAAATTTATATGAATTTATAAAATAGCAGAATTGTATGCATTCATGAAATTTACTGTGTTTACAAAATGTTTTATGAATATTTTGTTACATGTTTTTAAATCAGCACTATGCACTTTATTTAAAGTCACCATTCAAAGCCACGTACACTCTAATGCAATTTGCATGTTATAAGATGGCCCCCATCTTTTTGAATGTTAGTAGCCGTCTTCTATGTCCATGATTATGTTCGACTGGCTAATGGTTTAAAATGATGACTCTTATGTGGCACAAACGTAACACTGACGAAGCCTGCAAAGGCGAAACGCGTCTGTTTTGGGGTGAGGGGGGTTTGGTGTAAATAAATTCTTGAGACGGATACCAGTGTGCCAGCCGTATTCTTTCCGAAATATATATATATATATATATATATATATATATATATATATATATATATATATATATATATATATATATATATATATATATATATATATATATATATATATATATATATATATATATATATATATATATATATATATATATAGTTTCTGTTTAGGTTGCTGAAAAGCATTGTATTGTGCTATATCTGAAAGCTATCGCAGGCCTTTTATAGTCCTTCATACACTTGAATCTTCCATACAAGCATTGACTATGAATATTTAAATGTTTTGAAATATTACGTTTCTGCCTTCCAGGTCCCCAAAGTAACAGAAGACCTGCAGTTTAGGGGATGTTATAATGGTTGCAGCCAGCAGAATTCCAGTAAGACGGTCTTAATTTGAGTTCACTTATAGGGTATGCAAACAAACGCATTAAAGTATGGACCAATGTGACCTGAACCACAGTAAGAGTGGTACAATATCTGAAAAGCTCAAACAGGTGCACATATTAGTAAGCATGACACTCTGGATGATATCTTGCCCATTTGAGATGATAAACTTCAGCTTTGGGTCTGTACAGAAAGAGCTTTATCTCTCTCTATGAACTTGGGTATTCCATGTAGAGAAGAGACGTTCCTGATATAAGAGTGTTAAGTGCATGTTGACCTAAGCCCTTTCTGTGAGTGGTCTGTCTCTTCTTGGATATATGGTGTCTGTGGATATGCATGTAATCATGTGTGTGTGTATATGTATGTGTATGTGTGCATATATATATATATATATATATATATATATATATATATATATATATATATATATATATTCAATGAAAAAACCATTGGTTTTAGGCCATATATAGTTAGGGATTTGCATTTACAAAACCTTATTTTACTCGCATAAAACCATTGACATTCCATATATAGTTAGATGCGCTAACTATATATCGCGCACCCGCAATCCACTGCTGATGATGTCACATATTACATCATTCATGACATGGTCAGTGACATCACTGATGACATCACTGATGACAACATCCAGTGACTGCATGTTTCTGTAAAGTTTAAATATGTCTTACATATTGAAGAATGAGTGGATGTATAAGTGTCTGGATGAAGAATTTAGTAGGTGCATGACTGACTGTATGAAAGAGTGATTAAATGTGTCTCACTGAGTGCATGGGTTAGTGACTAAACTGTCTTAATTTGTGCATCAGTATGTCTGTTGTTGTGTAAGCTGCTGCATGTGTTGATAAGTAGCTATATGAATAACTAGATGGGTTATTGATTGGTTGCTCAAGTATTTGTATGGGAGACTGAGTATGTGTGTGAGTGACTGGGAGGTGTGTGACTCTGTGCATAGATGTGTGAGCAGTTGATTCACTAGATGTATGATTTCAAAAGTGCATGTGGAAACAGCTGTATGGGCGGTTGACTGTGTGCATGAGTGTATTGGTGAGTGAATGGATATCTCAGTGCTACATGTCAAAGTAAGTACATATGTAAAACACACTCCATGTGAGAGTTGAAATATATAAATAACTGTGCATTAGAGCCAGTGAATGTGTGAGTGGCTGTATGGATCATTGTGAACTTTTATTAGGGATTATATAAGAGAGTAAATATGTGTTAGAATATGTTTCAATAAGTAAGGTGTGTATAACTGTATAGTTGAGGAATTGGAGGTGTGATTGATTCTTTGCATGACTGTCTAGGTGTATGAGTAACTCCATGGATGAGTGACAATCTGTGAGTGTCTGTTTTCACTGAGTGTATCTAAGGATATATCAGAGTCTGTAGAGGTTCATCGTATTAACACATGAATGATGTCATCTGTGATGTTGTCAGTGATGTCATTTGAGTTGTCATCAGTGATGTCATCAGTGATGTCATTTGAGATGTCATCAGTGATGTCATTTGAGTTGTCATCAGTGATGTCATCAGTGATGTCACTGACCATGTCATGAATGATGTAATATGTGACATCATCAGCAGTGGATTGCGGGTGCGCGATATATAGTTAGCGCATCTAACTATATATGGAATTTCAATGGTTTTATGCGAGTAAAATAAGGTTTTGTAAATGCAAATCCCTAACTATATATGGCCTAAAACCAATGGTTTTTTCATTGAATTTTCAAGGTTTTGTAAATGCAAATTCCTAACTATATATCCACTATAACCTATGGTTTTTTCTGTGAATTTCATTGGTTTTTTAATAGCAAATATGAAAAGCTTTAAAATGTCAAGTACGTGATAGATAAAACCATTTTCGTATTTATGCACGCTGATGTGCTTTGAACGCTGCCCCCCTCCCCTCTTTTCTCTTAGTAGTACTCTCTTTTCGCAGATTCTGAAGAGTAGTTAACGCAGGCCTTTACCCCCGTTGTAATCCGTCCTGCCTGCTTGTCTCTCCATTTGATTGATTATTATCCAAGCATTTACTGTTTTACAATTGATTCTCTTTGGTTCATTCTCTATTTACAAACAAGCACAAAGTCGCAATACTCTGTTTAGTCTTTGCAGATCGGGAAAAATCGTGTAAAAAAATAAAAGTAATCGAGCAAAATCAGTACGCCACTAATTGGATCTTTTTTTGACCTCGCTAAAATAGAAATATTATAAACAACCCTTCATGAGAAATACGAAAATAGTGAGATGAACTGAGCTCCACACCATGAGGGCTGCAAGACAGCTCGGCTCCATCACCCATCCCGCACAAAATAACGACAAACCCTATGCAAATATTAAAAATATAGACAACACACAGCAAAGAAACAGGGTAAAACATTTTATTAAAAAACTATTTACATAACCTTGGTTTATAAGATGATGTCAGTAGTGGACCGATGTGTGAATAGGTCGAAAGCAGCACAAGGCTCCAAGATCCGGATGGCAAGCTCCTGGATGTTGGGTGCCATAGTTCAGAGTTCTGAGTTTGAGCCTTTTTCAATGCCTGTGCTTTGTTGTTTCCCCTCCATCAAAAACAAAAAAAATATATAAAACTGTGCAAAAATACAAAAAAAACTAAAAATGTTTACAAAAGCAGTGCTTGAAAGACTGTCTGAAGCTTATTTCCACCTACTGCAGCTTCACTATTCTCAAAGTAAGTGAGGGTCGTTTGTGGACCTGACTGCATTTGAAAACAATGTTATATGGTACCTCCCTAAACCGCTTGACGGAGGCCCCCGAGGGACGGTGTGATGGCACGGACTCGGAGAAGACGCTTGGCTCCGACACCCTCCCCAAGTCTTATAGCACTGGTATAGCCTGAGATCGCCCCCGACATAGGCGGCCGGCTCCCGGGGTCCGGCGGAACTTTTTGCCTTTTGATGACTCTTCAATTCTGGACCTTGTCCCACAATCCGTTTGACCTGAAGACACGCTGTAGTGGGGCGCCCCTTTACCGTTTCAGTTGCCATTCCGCCCGCTTTTGCTACACTGTGCCTCTTCCGCCATTCAGCTGTTTACCGCCCGCTCTTGCGACTACAGCGTCTCGCTCATCATGTAGTTGAGTTGCTCCCGCTCTTGCGGTGCAGCGATAGGCGGCTGCCACAGGACTCTCAAAATGGTGGCCGGCTCTTCGGTTTTGGGCCTGGTCCACTAAAATGGCCCTGGGACACCTTTGAACTCGGACGCTTGTCTGCTAGGGCTTGGGTCCCATTCTCGAAAGCGTCCCCTCAGCCGTGAAGATTCTACAAAAGTCTTGGGGGCCTCCGACTCCCGCAGGCTTCTGGTGGGGAGCGGCTGCCATGTCTGCTCGTGGAATGGCCACGACGGAGCTACGAGATGGAAGTGCTCTCATGCTGACGCCAGCTTTAGTCTGAAACATCCAGAAACACTGTAGACTACCAATTCGATCAGTTCCGGTAGCGCCCCAACATGACCCGGAAGAGAAGAACTTGCCCTCCCCTCTTTGACTGATGGTTCCTGTTGCCTGTCCCCTCTGTTGTCATTTAACAGAACTTTTTGGACTACTGAAAGGGGTTGTGTTCCGAACGCTGGTTGGTGGAGACATTTTGACTATATTCTTGACCTACGTTGTCGCGTAATGCGTTATATGACACGCCGCGTTAGCGCACCCGGAAGTGATCCGAGGCGCGGCGCGCAGCGCGTAACGTAAGCATAACAGGTCATGTGACTTGTTAATAAAACTTTTCATT
This sequence comes from Lissotriton vulgaris, assembly GCF_964263255.1. Taxonomy (NCBI): domain Eukaryota; kingdom Metazoa; phylum Chordata; class Amphibia; order Caudata; family Salamandridae; genus Lissotriton; species Lissotriton vulgaris. The sequence goes on along the minus strand of NC_141698.1, from coordinate 153,634,527 downwards.
GGTTCATTTTACTTTTGTTATTTTAATGATGAAAAGCTTGGTCATATGACCTAAAAATTACGCTTTTTATTGTTTTCAAACATTATTTTTTTTAAAACATATGTTATAATATTCCAGGCTAATGTACTTTCCCGGAAAATGTACAACTGTCCTGCAAGTAAAATATATTCCTTTTTCGAGAAAAAGGGCGTTTCTTCGTTCCATGACGGAGCCGTTGAGTAAAAGATACTCGGCCTGCTGTCTTAGTCGCCGATACGCCTGATTATCAGATTCTTATCGATCACTTTATGTTGCAGGAGTGGAAAACACAACTGCCCTTGACCATTTATCTTTACTGCGTTCCTACATATTATACCTTTTATCCGTCATGTAATTGGACTGCTTTATTTCACTTGCCTTTTACTGATTCGAAAACAGTGACTAAAAGTAAAAACTTTACCAATGTAAATACTACTACCGTGTTTTGTTTTAAAAACCTTTATTGTGAAAATGTCAGTATACAAATACGGGCCTATAACCACGTGGGCCGGCCACGGAGCAAACTGAAATCGTATATGATGAGGAGACATTTACACTGTAGAGGAACGTAACGAGCGGGCCATTAGGTTGCAAGAACTAAGGTGTCTAACAGTTGCGGAATCGGTGGACGTACATTTTGTAATTAAAATAAGACAGGGCCACTTACAATAACATTTTCTAGATATACATTTGCGGGCAAGGAGTTACGAGTCCCATTTATACCGGCGCCATTTTGGGCGAGTCCGGGCAGGTCCAAGATATAGTCAAAATGTCTCCACCAACAATCGGCCAGACCAGAACCCCTTTCGGCCCTTTATGCTACAAGATGGTGTCTTCCATTCAGAAAATATTGTTGGCAGCATTTTGAAAGGAAACCGAAACAGCCGTTCTCCTAGTGAGTTTCACATTGTTACATTTAGGAAGAATGTTGAAGAGTAGTATGTGGAAAATCTGAAGCCATTTTTCTACAAACTCTCAATCAGACTTGGATGGAAAAAAAATCCTGAAGAATGTACAAACTGAAAACCAATTTTTGTCTGTATAGCATCAACAGCAACGCTTGAGTCAGCTTTGTGTCAAGCCGCCATTTTCATTCAATCAATAGCGTCCCCCTGCACACATTCAGGGACCTGGTCGTGTCTTCAGATGAAACGGATTGTAGGAAAAGAAGCAGAAAGGAAAAGGCAAAAAGTTCCGCCGGACCTCGGGAGCCGGCCGCCTATGTCATGTGCGACCTTTGGCCACACCAGGGCAATAGTGAAGCTGCAGCAGGTGCAAATAAGCTTCAGACAGTCTTACAAGCACTGCTCAGAACTCTCAACTATGGCACTCAACATCCAGGACTTGCCATTCGGATCTTGGCGCCTTGTGCTGGTTCCGACCTATTCACACATCGGTCCACTACTGACATCACCTCATAAGCCAACGGGGCACCCCACGCCGACTTTCGGCGCAGCATTGTAGGATGGCCACACCAGTGCGGCAACTTGCTGGACACCACCTCGGTGCCATCCGGATCTCGGCGCGTTCGAGTCACTGTACCGCAAGAGTGACCGCAACTCAGCTGGACACGCCGTCTTTCGGCGCAGCATTGTAGGATGGCCACACCAGTGCGGCAATTTGCTGGACACCACCTCGGTGCCACCCGGATCTCGGCGCGTTCGAGTCACTGTACCGCTAGAGTGACCGCAACTCAGCTGGACACGCCGTCTTTCGGCGCAGCATTGTAGGATGGCCACACCAGTGCGGCAATTTGCTGGACACCACCTCGGTGCCATCCGGATCTCGACGCGTTGTGCTGCCTTCGGCCTATTCGCACATCGGTCCGCTACTGACGCCGCCTCACGTGCCAACGGATTTTCTACGCTTTTTGTAGCCCTATGCCGCAGAACAGGTCATGTGACTTGTTTATAAAACTGTTCATTTTACTTTTGGTTTCCTAAAGATGGAAGGCTTGGTCATATGACCTAAAAATACCACTTTTCATTGGTTTAGAACATTTTTTTTTCCCAAACGATGAAAGCCCCACCTTGTTTCTGGATCATTCAGACTGAAGCTGGCGTCAGCATGAGAGCACCACCATGTCGTGGCTCCTTCGTGGTCATTCCACAAGCAATCATGGCAGCCGCTCCCCACCGGAAGCCTGCGGGAGTCGGGGGCCCCCAAGACTTTTGTAGAATCTTCACGGCTGAGGGGACGCTTTTCGAGAATGGAGCCCAAGCCCTAGCAGGCAAGCGTCTGAGTTCCAAGGTGTCCCAGGGCCATTTCAGTGGACCAGGCCCAAAACCGAAGAGCCGTCCGCCATTTTAAGAGTCATGTTGCAGCCGCCTATCGCTGCACTGCAAGAGTGGGAGCAACTCAACAACATGGTGAGCGAGACGCTGTAGCCGCAAGAGCGGGCGCAACTCAGCTGGATGGCCGCCACCTGGGGAGGCCCGTTCACGCCGCCTCCCCCACGCCCCCCCCCCCCCCGGGCCGCCGCACGCCAATTTTCGGAGCAGCATTGTAGGATACCAAAACCAGTGCGGCAGTTTACTGGACATCACCTGGGTGCCATCAACATCTCAGCGCGTTCTGCTGCCTTGGGACTATTCGCACAACAGACCGCTACTGACGAGGCCTCCCCCCGCACCACCCGGGACGCCCCACGCCAATTTTCGGAGCAGCATTGTAGGATCCCAAAACCAGTGCGGCACCCAGGCGACATCACCTGGGTGCCGTCCAGAACTCTGCACGTTGTGCTGCCTTGGGACTATTCGCACAAAAGACAGCTTCTGACCATTGTTGCTTTTTTGGGTGAAAAATGTTTAAATGTTTTTACAGTTTTTGTTCCGTTCATTATAGTTAAAAGTTAATAAAGTTTTATAATCTTACTTTGTTGGAGTGTTATCTATTTTTTTAAAAACGGGTGAATGGGGCCTTGAATCGGGTTATTGTCATGTGTGGGCTTTGGAAGTGTGCTGCTGCAGGATCGGACATTTCAAACTCAAATGCACGTTCTTTTTCTTACCTTTCCGAAGCATGGAGCGCAATAGCAGGCAGAGAAAGGGTGATGCACGTGTTGAACACTACCTGACCTGGCAAGTTGCTGGCAGTGCCCCCCCCGCCCGCTCCTGAAAGAGGGCACACACACACCGCCGCCCCGAGTACTTCACAAATCTTTGATAGACCATGCGCTTGTTCATGAGGCTTAAATGGTTTATCACCTCTTCTAGAACCCCTGCATCGACCCTCTGACGTTTCCTGGAAAAATTACCATGTAACACAATACCAAGCCCTGTCAGCTGAAACCCCCAAGGAATCGTGGGGCATATTATCAAGGGGGTTTATCTCCGCTTTTTTGGCTTTAAAAGCCATGAAAGCGGAGATAAAATTATCTCCCTATTACCAAGCTGTCGCTAACACCAGTTAGTGACAGCTAAAAGGAGATAGCGACCATCTTGGGCCCCGCTTTGCATGTCAGTGATACTTATCACTAATGACTTGCAAAGTGGCGTGCCAAGATGTTAGCGACTGGAAACAGTCCCTAACATCGCTATCTCCTATTACCAACTTTTGGAGATATTCGCGCTAAGCGCGAATATCTCCAAAATTTAACACCTGCCCTGAGCAGTTCTTAGCCATGTTATCCAATGGGAGGTGGATAACATGGCTAAGAGCATTTGCTCGATAATACATGAATATCGCGGACTTTTCTGCGATAATAGCAAGGTTTATCTGCGATAAAAATCGCCGATGTGCGGCGATAATTTTTGTCTCTAAACAAGTTAGAGACAAAAATTATCGCTAGTTGTTCGTAATATGCCCCCGGGTTTTTGCTTGCAGAAATCGGGAGGCGGGAGACTAGCACTGAAATCAGTAGTCTCACGCCTGAATCGGGAGGGTTGGCATGTCTGAATTCTCTACAGCTGGGGCCATAAACTACATCCGCAGGGGTAGGTGATAGCCTGGGACCAGCCTGGCATCTAAAATGGCTGCCGTGCACGACAAAATTGTGGCATTGGAAAAAAGGCAAGATGGCGCAGCCGCTGGAAGAGATGTATCAACATATATGAGCCTCCTCAGCCACCCTCAGGAAACATAGGGGATTAGGATACGTCTCCCGCACTCCCTTATACCTAGTAATTTAATTAACGAAGCACAAAATGGCGAATTCCCGTTTCGCTACCAGTTTGCGGCCCAGTTCGCGGCCCGTGAAGCGCTTCTACCGTGAAAAATCATTTTTTTTTTATTTTCCCCACGGGACCCTTTAATAACCCCAACAACATTCCTAGGGGGTCAAGAGGGGGATACCTTGCCCCCTTTCATTAAATTCCCCGTTCGTTTTTCACCTCTTCTTCTCTCTCGATCCTACCGAGAGATAAGATGGCGGCCGCTCCGGACTGTCACGCAGCAAAAAAAAAAAAAGCTCACGCACAGCCGCTGGAAGAGATGTATCAACATATATGAGCCTCCTCAGCCACCCTCAGGAAAAATAGGGGATTAGGATACGTCTCCCGCACCCCCTTATACCTAGTAATTTAATTAACGAAGCAATAAATGGCGAATTCCCGTTTCGCTACCAGTTTGCGGCCCAGTTCGCGGCCCGTGAAGCGCTTCTACCGTGAAAAATCATTTTTTTTTTTTTCCCCACGGGACCCTTTAATAACCCCAACAACATTCCTAGGCGGTCAAGAGGGGGATACCTTGCCCCCTTTCATTAAATTCCCCCTTTGTTTTTCACCTCTTCTTCTCTCTCGATCCTACCGAGAGACAAGATGGCGGCCGCTCCGGACTGTTTAGAATGTTGACAGACACCGGAGAGCCAACCAGCTTTCTGCACGCAAAGTTCCGTTTCGCGAAAAGTAAGCGAACCGGAGCGCAGCCTGGAGCGCTGTTACAGATATATATCTTGTTTTGAACGTTAATTTCTCAAAAACTACTGGAGCACATATATTGAGACCTAGCAAAGGCACATCGGGCTAACAGTCCCTACAATTTTGCCAAGTTTCGTGCAAATCCATTCAGCCGTTCGAGCTAAAAGTGAGTCCAACCGCCCTATGGAAAACTCAATGTTAAAAACGCGTTTTGGGACCCCCCTTTTTTCTCAGCCCCCCCCTTGACGAAACCCCCCCAAATTTTCAAGGGCTGCTCAGAAACAAAATGTGCCATTTTCCTGAAAATTTCAGCCGATTCCGTCCACAAACGCCAAAGTTATTAGACATAGAATTTTCAGAAATCCCATAGGGAAAAAATCCTAACTATATATACCTACTGGCGACCGCCAGTAGGTAATATATATATATATATATATATATATATATATATATATATATATATATATATATATATATATATATATATATATATATATATATATATATATATATATATATATATATACACACACATATTTTCATTACATTCTTTATTTTTTTTTCCAAGTATAAAACCATAAAAACAATACATAAATAAATTAAAATACGACACGAAGTTGTGTCTCAATGTCCATTCCCAAACACCGAAACCTATTATGGTTGTGTGTGGCAACTAAAGATCTCCAGACCTTAGAGGCCTGTTTAGTGGTCCGCCATATTGATGGTTATAGTCGCCTGGCAGTCCCCCCGCATGTTGATATATGATAAAATCAAAGAGTTCTGCCAGTGAGAGAGGCTTTCAACAAGCACCAAATCGGGTGTAGCTATAAACATTTTCGAAAGATTTATAATGCAGCCTCTTAAGTCGAATCATCCAGATGTGCATGATTTGTTCTTCTTCCCAGGACAGATATAATGAATGAAGTGGCAGAAAAACAAATATACACATTCTCCAAAGCAAATAAATAATTAAAAGCATCCTGATAGTAAATATATTTGGCTTTTTCAAAAATCGGTGCAGAGTATTGTTTTCCAAAATCCTTATAAAAACTACAAAATAAGATAAAGTGCAGTGTGCTCTGTTTAGTTCTACCATCACATGGGCCTTTTGGCAATGTGTCCGTCCATGCCCCTATTTTTGTAAAGGCAACCCTTAAATGCAGTGTTTCTAAGCGTAATCTAGTGAGATAGAACCTATGTTGAGTACTCTTTACCATTAACAAATAGTTTTGCGGGCCCGCTGATACCGGGCCTGGGAGTTGTCTACACAGCGTGGATTTTTTACATTCACGAGTATCTTTCTATTTCTCTTTATCCCCTGAGTATAGATTTAGCTTCAGTTTCGCTGTATTGTAGGATTTGTGCTATTATCCACTTTTCCTAGGTGGCTGTCTATATAGGTCAGCCATCTTATTTTCCTCCATGTCTCTAAGGATAGGCAGTCTGATATAATGGCCTTTGTAAACTCTGTCCCTACTTTGCTCTATATGTTATACAAGTCAAGTCAAGTCAAAAAGCTTTATTTCGATAAAAGTCATTATCATAAAAGCAGATCAATGTATAAAAAATTACAGTTAAGTACAATTTTAAAAAGATTCTATATCTCTGTTCCAAGCAATAGTTTCAAAAAATGTATGTTCAGTTAAACATAGCCAGCTAGTTTGTTAAATTATAAAGGTAGAACAATTATAGCAGCATTTCCAGTTTAAGAAATTTTTCTAAAAAAGAATTAAACAGATTGTATTATACCACAAGATGACAGGGCTGGCTTGTAAGTCATCCTCTATAAAAGGAACTGCCACTTCCTTATGAGTTGTATAGGATGAACAAGTTTTTGGGATGGCCAGCAATCGAGCCCAAAACAGGTTCTCTAGGGTTTGCAAGGGGGCACAATTTGTCCAGTTCCACACTGCAGCACCATAACCAGCACTTGGGAGGCATTTACTGTTATATAACGTCAGTATTTCTCTAATCGGTTTATGACCTACTTTACTTGCAAATCTGAAATTAGATTCTATGGCTTTCAGGAATTTAATTTTAGATGTATTTATTTGACCTTCCCAGCTCACTGAGGCAGTGATTTGAATTCCTAAATACGAAAAAAATTTGGGTCTTGGCTAGTCTCTCTTCCCTAATTCAATGTGTCATCTTTTTTGCTCTTCCTTTTCCGCTCAGCTTAGGGACTATTTTCTCTAGATTTATCTTCATATCGTTGTTTTCCATGAAGGTATTAAAGTTATCAATCAGGAGCTGCAACCCGTTCGCTGTTCTAGATAAAAGAACAGCATCATCTGCATATAATAGGATTGGAACTGGGCGGAATCCAACCATGGGGGCGTCAGCCTTCACTTTCTGTAACATCTCATCCACCCCAGTTATATAGAGTGAAAAGAGCAGGGGGGGCAATAACACATCCCTGTCGGATCCTCTGGGCAACCTTAAATCTTTGGGTACACTCCCACTTTGGTCCATTACGTACCCGTGTAGTCAGATAGGAATACCATTGGGACAAATAATTGAGTTGAAAGTAGGGGGAAGCCATATAGGATTTTTTCAAATTTAATGGCATACTCATGACCATTTAAGTGGCCAGTCCACTCTCCCTTTGAGAGGGTTGCCGGTGTTAGTAGGGAAGTAAAGCCCTCCACATGAAAGTCATATGTTGCCCATGTCTCCTGTAGGCAGGCTAGATGTGTTTGTTTAATAGTCTCCTGCCACTGGATTCGCTAGTTTATTTTTACTCCTGCAACGTTCCGGGTCTTAATTATGAAATTATTGCTTTCATCTTTTTTGTTCAGGTCAGAAGACCCCTATCTAGTTTCTGTGGTTTGTAATCTACTTTATATGTATCAGTTGGATTACTACCCTCCCTACCCAGTTGTCCGTCCTGTTCGTCGTAATTCGAGAGGTGGGAGAACCTATTTGTAGTAGGAATTTTTATCAATGGTCTGTTGTTTGGTTTTAATAGATGTTGAACAGTGTTTTTGTTCACTGGTGTTTCTATTTGTGCGGGCATGCTACCCCTATCCAAAACCATTTCTGGCCTTTTGCGCCATACTATGTCCACATGTTGTTTACTGTGCAGGTTTAAGATCTGTTATCTAAACTTTGAGGTTTTGTCTTTTCTTCTTTGGAGTATGATCATGAATGGCGTGAACTAACATTCCAAGCATAGTTTCAGCAGAAACTGTGGATCTAGAACAGCCAGTAGATGAAACTCACATTTCATTCCTGAACACTTAGTAAGATAGATGCATTTTTAGAAATCCTCATTTCAATTTTCTATAGCTATATTGCGGTTATTTGATCCTGTTCTTGATGAAGGACAGTTTTAAAAAAAAATAATAACTGAGTTGTCAGATTTAGATATCCCCCGGACTAATTTCTTAATAGATTCTAAAATCTAAATATTCTCACAGAATTCTGAAAATCTGTGATCACACACTTACATACAAAATGGTCCCTTTAGCATCGGGCAATAAATTCCTCTGCATATGGTTGTACATTTAAATTGAAAAATCCCCGAAGTTCACAGGTTGTTAGGCACGCAGGCTGCACTGGCATAACAAGATTACAAACCATATCTCTCCAACCAAATGAAATGCTTATGGTCTCACAATATTTATCCCAATAAGTTATAGCACCTATAGCACAACTTAATTAAAAACAATACTCACTGATTAATAATATTACACTCATGTGTCTCTTTCATTATGCGTGCATGTCAACGTTTCGAAAGAGGGAGATAGTGAAAAAGAATCAGGAGAATGTATTTTCCCCATTAACAAACATTGAAACATGCAATTTTCGGTGGGAAATAGATTAAAATGTAGCCGTTTTTGGCGTAAAGAATCAGGAATTGTGCCTCAATCGGATCGGTTGGCATGTAGTATAATTTTATATGTGATCTCATCTGTAAGATTATTTACATTTGTAAGTACATAGTGCATCTAGCGTGTGAGTTATAGATTGCAGTCCTTACCATGACTTGTGAATTACAGTGGCTTTTTGGTTTTAAATTTCAAACATAACTTCACTGTAACAATGCTTTTTCAGTGATGAATATTTATTATATGTTTGGGAGATTTTATTTCATATAATGCAGTGTGTAAGCACCATATTTCAAAGTGAAATGTGAAATATAGACGATATTCTCAATTCTCTGTTAAATATGGGTTTCATTTTCACAATGGCTACCCCCAAACTACTCTGTGGAGCCTTTGCATTGTCCGGGCTACAGAAATTATCTGGCATGTTTATCTAAATTATGTGACAGACTATTCAAATGTTGCTGTACATTCTCTGGCAATATTTTCATTCACCTGAACTTGTAACAACATTTTTGTGAAATTTGTGAGTTATGTGGTAAATGTTGCAAATTCACAATAGGATGAAAACGCTTAAGCCACGAAATCCCATAAATCAATTGTTCTTCACTGTTGCATGTTTTTTATCAATAATTTATTAACGAAAAGTAAACCAAATCTAAACTTTCTAAGTCCAGTCAGTGCCCATCAATATAAATAAATGCTGCCCAAAAAAGTGTTTTAGAGCGACAGCACTAATAAATTCACACATTTATTACTACAGTGCATAATCAAGCCACTTAATCTCCCTGTGCCTAACAAAAATGAATGTGTCTGTCTGTAATGTAATTGGCCCTCATGTAAAGCGCTCTTATACCTTCTTGTCAAGTTCGCGCTGTATAAAACTCCCCCTATGCAATAGGTCTCGCATTTATGCGAGTTTGAGCTATTGGCATTGTAAATGACACTGCCTTTTATTTATGTTTTAAAAACCAAAACATAAATAAAAGTCATTGTCATTTACAATGCCAATAGCTGAACCTTGTGTAAATGCGATACCTATTGCATTGCAAATGCTTGTTTCTTTGATATTACCACAAACATGGCCTGCAGCAAACACATACAGCCTCCCATAATTTGCTCAACCCTTATTCAGTGTGTCTTTACCACTTCAATTTCAATTATAAATCTTTATTCGGCACTTAAAAAGACACCATAAAAGTACATACACAATAAATACACATATTAAAAACAGATTTAAAAAAGTGAGTTAAAAATAAGAGTAGTCTAAAAATGCATTTCATAAACAAAGGAGTTAGAGGGAATTTCCTTACATGGGGCTCTTTTTAAATAGCGTTAGTCAGTTATTTCTCTCGTTTTCCTCAACCGCATTGCAACCCTGATAAAACTTACAGTACAGAACAACGTGTGAGCATCTGAGGCTTCCTGAAGAAACCTCAAGGCCATTTTTGCTTGTCTAAGTTTGGTTTCTTTCAGGATCCCTACTAAAAACTTACGTCTTGGGACAGAATAAAAGGGGCATAACAGAACAAAGTGAAGGGTATCCTGCGGAGACCTAGAGTCGCAGCCGCAGGTACCCTTCGCCTCCACTGTGAGAGTAAACCCAGAGGGAACAGCAAGTAAATGATGCAACATGTTTAGTCTGAATCGAGTCATATAGAATCGATCCTGAGCGTTATGCATCACGGCGAGGTATGGTTCCATTCCCTGTTTCTTTGTTAATAAACTGTAAGATAAAACAGTAGGCTTACATCTTTCCACCTCAGCTCTAGTCCTAATAGTCAATTCTGAGAAAAGTTTTTTGACCATTGTTTTATTCTGACCGGTTAAGGATTCTGGGTCTGTAAAGAGATTTTCGCAGCCAATTGCCTCCATGGAGTCCTTTATATACTTCAGCCATGGTATTTGACCCCCTCTGTCGCGTTTCAGACAGTCTTTTAAAATTTGTCTTGTAAGGTCCGCTTCTGGATTAATCCAGATTTTGATCCAAGCGAGGAGAGGTTTAATTTTAATACGGTCTTCAATGTAGGGCTCCCCTACTTCCTCGTGAATGATGAAGGCCGGGGTACTCTGTGGCAAGTTCAACATTCTTCTAAGGAATTTATTTTCTTCCACCTGGATCTGCTGTGATTGTTTGTCTATAAAGCCCCATACTTCTGCTCCATAGGTGACATTAGCGCAGCATATCGGTCTGTACAGGTTTAGCATTTGCTCTGGGGACCATCTACCAAGTCTTCTCCCGTACCCCATAATGGCCTCTGATGACGCCGCCAGTTTTGCTGCATGTTTGTCCGCCAGGGGGTTAAATTTCAGTTGGTCATCAAACAATACGCCAAGGTATGAGAAGGTCTTAACCTGTCCGATCTTGTGTGACCCAATTTTATAAATAAATTTACCTTTTTGTTTAACCCCAACTGACATGACGTAAGATTTTTCCAGGTTTGTCGATAAATCAAGTTTGGCTATAAAATCGACAAAACCATCAATCAGCTTTTGTAGCCCCAATGGAGTTCTGGCTAACAATACCGCGTCGTCGGCATAAAGTAATACCGGCACCGCTCGATGTCCAATTTGGGGTGAGTCCACATGCAATTTGATTAGGCTTTATCCAGGAGATTAATGTATATAGAGAACAGGAAGGGCGCTAGAATGCAACCCTGCCTCACTCCACTAGTGCATAAAAGGGCTCAGTCCTACTTCCCTCTTGATTATATCTCACTGTTGCGGAAGTGTTCCAGTTTAAAATTTTAAGGACGTCTACCAGTGGTTGATCCACTCCTAGGTTTAATAATAGGCTCCAGAGTTTTTCTCTATTTACGCGGTCAAAGGCCGCGGAGAGGTCCATAAATCCCATATATATAGCCCCCCTGGCAGCGATGGTGTATTTAGCTGTCAGGAGGTACAGGTTCAAACATTGATCAGTGGTAGATCTGCCCTCCCTAAACCCATATTGGATATCTGTCAACACCTGGTTCTCCTCCGCCCATTCCTGTAGGCGATATAAAAGGACACGGCCCAATACCTTGGCTGTCACGTCAATGAGGGATATGGGGAGATAGCATCGGGGGTCATCGCGGTTCCCTTTTTTATAAATCGGGACTATGGTTGCTGTCGACCAGGAACGAGGTAGTCCTGCCACCGCTGCCTCGTTCAAAACCCTTGTAAGCAGTGGGGCCCAGAGATCTTTGTTGCTCAGGTAAAGGTCGGGGGGTATGCCATCAGGGCCGGGTGCTTTATTCTTACTCAAACCTGCTATTGCCAGTTCCACTTCTATCAAGGAAAAGACCAATTGTGTATTTGGGTTTAGGTTTAGACTTGGGCCTTCAGCCTGGATTAACTGTCCTGAGTGATTGTAGAGGCTCTGGAAGTGGGTCTGCCATTGTTCAGGTAAGATAGTGTTTATTATTTTAGGTGCTCCTGGGTCCTGAAAGCATGAAGTATTAATAACTTTCCAGAATCCCGAGATATCTCGCCTTTCTGCCGCCTCCCTTTACAATGCCAATAGCTGAACCTTGTGTAAATGCGATACCTATTGCATTGCAAATGCTTGTTTCTTTGATATTACTACAAACATGGCCTGCAGCAAACACATACAGCCTCCCATAATTTGCTCAACCCTTATTCAGCGTGTCTTTACCACTTCAAAACGGCCTGAGTTCCAAATGTGCCACTTTTTAGCCATCTGATTTCCGGAAGGGGACAAGAGGGTGCATTTCAATTGGGTTGTTGTGGCCCATGGGCAACTTCCATCATGTTTAAAACGCACCGTCGGACTCTAATCCAGTTTACCACACAGCGGGAGGACAGGAAGCACTTGCAAACTCAAACACTTTCACGCGCTAGTATACAGATTTTATTTAGCCATTGTCGCATCGACAGGGTAAAGGTTTCAAGAGTGCAGATTGCGTAGACATAAACCTATTTTCTTTACTACCTCCCCAGTCCAAAGTCCTCTGAATGTAGTTTTCCTATAGAATTTGAAGTTTGCACTGCGCTACACATATCTCTGACTTGCAACTCTTTTAAAGTATTCGTATGCAAAATATAAATAAAACGCACTCCGATGCGTATTGGTCAGTCCCCTTGATACTCTGACACTGTATGCTAGCTCCCACTCTCCGGGGAGGGGGCGGGGTACACGCTACACTCATTCCGAACTGCCTCCTCTCTGCACAACTAAATGAATCTGGTACTTAAGGGACTCCTCGTCGATGACCTGTGCCTGGTCTTGAACTTAAAGGGGTTTTTATTCACACTTCCTCGTAATTCGACAAAATTCTGCGACGGGGCATAACTGTACTTTTTAGGCCGCAACATTCTGGCAGTGCGCGCAAGGATGGTGAGAGAAGTGAAGTCATGCGTTCAGGCACAGGACTACCATGTATGCAAGCGCCTAACAGGTTAATTTGTGGTTATTAATTCCCGAAATAAGGTACACACACGAGATAGAAAAAGAGAGTATGTTTGTAATTAAACAGACCGCCACAGACAGCCTTTGTATAATACGCGTGTTTGTCTAACGAAATACATTTCAAACTTTGTTTGCTTATGGGGCCATCAAAATATGTTTCTGAAGGGGGTTCTGCTGAACGGGACATCGTCATTATAAAACAAATGGTCACATATTAACACATTTGATATGCACAGAGTTAGTTCCCTTACAATGTTTGCGCCCTCTGCCAGGGACCCTACTACCTCCTCCTCTCCGTCCCTTTTGCACCGTGTGCCCGTTTTCACCACTAGTGCTGGCCTATTGCATGCTCGGAGAAATAAAGGGTTCTTAATTGAGCCAGCATTCCAGATTTGGTTTTATTGAAGCGAGAATGCATCCACTTGGAATATAATGTGGCACTACAGATCCCATAACGCCGCTGTGAGGAACATGACCAGTGGGCAGGGGATGTTTAAATATGTGCGTAATTTGAAGGCGTTCTTGTGTGACTGGTAACCTTTGCCACTGAAGAAGAGAGCTCAGCTCTCGAAACGCTTTCGGCAAGCAATTTCTTTGTTGATACCGGTGCTGGAAGCCTGCTGGCAAGCTGACGATATTAAAGACGTTTTGGATCCATTTCCTGTGTGGCCTCTCTCTGAAAGGGTTTCCTGCGTTGATGGATATATATATATATATATCTGTTGCAAACCTGTTCATTCCATCTTTAGAGGACAGAATGTTTACTTTTATTGTTTCCAACCTTGTAAAGCCTATTGCATGTTTCCCAAAAATAGTAAACATAAAAAAATTGCAGGCTTGCCTAGGCTAGACCATAATAGTGTGCCGCGGAAGGGGAGAACTGGCAGGAAGAATCCACCCAGGGAAGATCGCATTGCAAAGGAGAATTTGCTACAATTCAGTTAGCGACGCGCAGAAAAATGAAGCTGTACGCATGAAAGGAGACACATAAGAAGACTCGAAAGATAGCCCCTGATCATAGAACACTAAGATTGGATAGAAATCAAAACCTAAAAGACATTCCAAACCTGCGCCCCCCTTGCCGAAAAAACAGAAGAAAAAAAGCATGAGAATAGGCCCCTTCTAACGTAAAAGACAAGATACCTTGTGAGAGTCCACAAGAATAAACCGCAGTATTAACAAAGCCAGAAGGAAGAGTCATATATAGGACATTTGCAGCAATATTAGTGGTGGTATATTGGGATCATTTATATCGACTACGAACGTAGATGTTTGGTAAAGGCCTAGCACGGATTTGATTGGAAGATACCCTGCACACAAAGAAGAATGAAAGGATAAAACGATTTCTAAGCTGGTCCTGAGGAAGGTGGTCACATCCCACCGAAACGCGTAGACCTGGCGTTAGGAAACTTTTAAGATCTTTTGTTATTTCCAAACTTAGAGATTGTTTTAGAATTTGTAAGAGTGTGAAACTGCATGAATGTGATGTATGTGAGGTAGTTGTTGTGTGTGTTAGGGGTATAGTTGGTCTTGTCGTATCTTTACACTGTGCATTTTTTCAGAACAAACAATACATTATTGGATTGTATAGACGATGATATCTGATGTTACATCGTATAAATTATTTGGATTGCAACAAATGTTAATGAACTGATGAATTATACTCAGGGCTCGACAAATCCACTCGCCCGCTCGCATTTGCGAGGGAGAATGGATGAGGACGAGCTATTTTTAGGTCCTACTCGCCCTTTCTGGCGAGTAGAAAAACAAACTAACTTTTGTCCTCTGTCTTTAAAAACGGAGCAAAAGTGACAAGTTAACAAGATTTAAAGGCATTTTATTGCTCACAAAGGGACTGAGCAATAAAGATGCCTTTAAATCTTGTTAACTTGTCACTTTTGCTCCGTTTTCAGAGACAGTGGTCGAGTAGGTTGCAGTTGGGTCGAGTGGATTTTCCAAGTTACTAGACCTGCAGGACTAGTACAATTTTTCAGATTTGTCGAGCCCTGATACTTATATATATTTAAAAAAAAGATTTTTTTAAAAAAGACAAATAAAATAATTGTTTTAAATAATTTTGATAAAATCGAAAAAAAGAAATAAAAGAGATTCAAATGAAAAATATGAGACTGTTATTCCTATACTAAATGTGAATTTTGATGGTTAAATTGTGAGAGCGAAGCCTGAAAAGAAATTATGATCTGACCATGGGGGAATTTTGATAAATTGCCTAGGCTAGACCTACTTGCTTTGACAATACTTATTTTACATGGCTTTTGCTAGCCCATTCCTCCAGTTGAATTAGAACTTCAAGTATTGCTGGTATTAAATTGAACAAAAGTCACATTTGACCTCGCCTTGGAAGGACTATAGTCCACCGTGACTTGAAATTGACAGTTTCACGCTCATAGCACCAGGAAGAAAAGGTACCTACTGAACTGTTTCTGCATCTCGTGCTATAAATATTGCAGAGCTGTGCTTTATGGCCATTATTTGTGCTTAGTTTGTCCGTAATAGACAAAAGATTTGTGTGTAGGAGCAAAGACGTAAGTCGTGCATATAACGGGCGGTGTAATGTTTTCCGCGCCTTTGCTTTCATATATAAGTGGATGCAGCTGCTAATGCATTCTGAACGCCTTAACTGCACAATACTATTGTCAGTAGGAGTAAACAAATTATCGTTGACAACCAGCACGACGCATGGTGTGGAAATGTCCCTGCACATAGAGAAGTATATGTTCCAAGATCACAAGTAGGTAATGTCTGAAGAGAAGACGGTGAGAAGGTTCATCACTTCACATTAGAACTTCATGTCGAACTCATCCGTGCACGTTTCAGATGATGACGTCAGTAAGACCGGCAATCACATGACTCTGCAGACTTTTAACTTGACTTTTGTGATACTATTTTGCCTGTAAGGTCCAATAAATGACATGAATCTCCAAAAAGAAACCACTACCTCTAAGCTAAAAAGAGGGGTTGTCCACCTATAACGCGTGGAATTCCAAGCCCTGCCATCACGATATGTTCAAAACATGTTAAAGTCGCCTTTGAGGAAGAGTTCTGTACATTTAACACAGCATCAAAGCTTTAGGCACTCGTTACTAACTCTGCAAACATTAGTAGATGGTTTACTCCTTTGGAATGCCACGTTCCTTCTTCCTTTCTGTACAGGAGTCTTCCGCAGATCCCACATTCTGTGTTAGTTTATTGCACTCCCAGGTACGATTTCACCTTAGCTTCGTTTTCTTTTATTATTTGTTCATATTCATTTTTTTTACTCATTCCTTAATTTGTTTTTTAAAATTGTTTATTTTCCTGTCCTGTGTGGATTTATTTCCCCATCCCCCAGGGTAATTTTAAGTTTCAAGTTTCCATTAGTAGTTTGTATACAGTTTAATCGTAGTTCAGCGGCATGTGTAATAAATATGATTTAATCAAATTTGTGTTTAATATTCCTTTACTGTAAATGTTTTATTGAGGTTTCGAAGAAATATACAGAAACCAGATGCTAATGACAACCTACTTGCCCGAAGCACTTGCTTTATGTGATTCGGACTAGCCACTCCCAGGCCTCCCCTCCCCCTTGTTCATACCCCCATGGCCTCCTCCGGCTTCGCCCCTCCCATTCCCCATCCATAGACTTATTTAGTATTTCATTTTCTGCAGGCACAGCTGTAGTTCTAGGTTTTGATTTCCAGGCCATGTGGCACATTACATTCCTTTATATCAAAGGCTTCAGACTTTGCGTTTACTCCAAGGGAATATTTTGAAGCAGTTTTTAAGTATTTGGTCACACAAGCTATCCAAATGTCTGCAATAGATAGGCCAATCAGGGGCCTTGATTTGTTCGAACCTTCTCAGGGTTTGCTGCACTTTCCTTCAACGCTAGCATACCAGAAATTGTGTGGCTACCATTTCAGGCCAATGATAAATGCGTGATATGCCTTAGGGTTGTGTTTTTTTATGGATATTGGTCGGAGTAAGGAGTGGAAGACCAAAACAACTTCTGAAGTGCAATCAAATGCCAATGATCACACATTCACCATTGCAATAAACATATTTTTTCAATATATCTGCTACGGGCATCATCCAAACTTATGTAATAAGGTGTTCCTGTCCCCCCACGTTGCCACCAGCATAGGACCAATCTGGATTGGCGTCAGTTGTGGGTTGTTAACAAAGTACAACGACAACAGTGTAGCAATTTGTACATAGGTTTTCTTCCGCTAACCTATCCTGTTGTCCAAGCCTGTCTCAAAACATATATGCCTTCCTCTAGTGCTTACATTCTGGCCAGCTGTTTTGCCCATTTGAGCCCGCGGTAGCAGGCTTTACTGGCCATTAAAAGCCCCCGCTAACACTTTAACAAGGAAGCGGGCCTTTGTTCGCTGTTAGAGCCTGCTACAGAGGTCTCTAAGGCTATTCGAACATTCCGCCCCTAGAGGGCAGAATGTTTAACTCTGTGTAAAAAAAAAGGCCTCATGCAGCACGAGAGGGTTTAAATCCCCTCGGGCTCCGATAGGCCTCTGTTCACAGCAGCAGCTGTGAAATTAAAAGAACATTGGAATGTTCCTATCCGGTCTTCTATCAGTCATTAGAAGCCCGTAGCCCTCTATTGTCTTCAAAGGAGCAGTCAACATTCCAATGCTCTAATAATGTTTATGCTTTTTCTTAGCTCTGATGTGTCCATGTTTCAACTGGCTGTAGCAGTCTAATACTTATTTAGAATTTTGGGTCCTATTTATACACTATGACTCAGTGAGGGAAGCTTTCTAATGGTACATTATTTCGCAGTGGTTGAGTGTGTCTCACTTGCAAATATTAAAATCATTCTCTCTTTCAGGAAAAATTCCTCTTTAATATAGTTGCAAAACTTAATTTTCTTTGGTCATAAAGGACCTTCGTCTTAATGTAGACCTCATCTGTCCACGTTTTTACCACCAATTTTGGTGTAAAAACAAATCCAGATTGGGATAGAGGAAGGAAGAATGTTGAATCCCCCAATCCCACTGCCCTGTCTTTTACAACCCTTCCTACCACAACTGGCACAATGGCTGTATTACCCTGCTGGGCTGTGCCCCATAACCTGCCAGGGCCCTATCTACTGTGAAATCTACCTTGATTTTCATTTTTTTGGTTTCTACTGTTTTTTTGTATGATTTGTATCTAAATGGGAACACCACCTCGCCTTTGCTACTGGGTGCAACGATTACACCAGGGATCTTTTACCCAGCTGAGGTGGTGGTCTTTATAGGCAATAGCTTTCTATATTTTTATTAGTTACATTGGGGCGCAGCTCTTAAACGCGAAGTCCAATTGTTTGTGTTTGCATTTTTTTCAGGATGAGTTAGGCTAAGGCAGCTATGCATTTAAAGCACACATCATCATCACTTCCATCTTCCACATAACCCAGAGCAATAACTCCGCTTGATGGTGGTACACTGTTTTGCCCATATCCTCCTCGTCCCAGTGTGTGTTATCGGTCTGAGCAGGAAGTGGAGAGAATGATAAATCGGTGGGTACTCCCACTTGTATCTATTCTTACTTTTGATGACTGTTTCTTGACCTGGTGCCAATTTGTGCATTCCGTAAGGAGTACTGGGGAGACAACTCAAGTCTACTGAATTTCCACCAGAAAATAGGCCTCCACAACAGCTTTCTCAAGGCTACAAAAGACTTTGAAACACCTTTCTTAAAGCCGTGCCAGAAGAGGTAAGACCTTCTCCAGACCAGCTTCAGATTATTATCCAGGGCTATATTTCAATTCAATCCCAAATGGCAACTCTCACCTGCTGCTAAGGCATACTCCTTGGCGGAGAAGTATGCTCCATTTCGGAGATTAGTCAAATGTTAGTAAAGCAATAGCGGTTAAATGACTATACCACTGCTTGGTCAGACCGATCCCCTCCCCCTAAAACTACTAGATTCAGCCAATCATCTTTATTGTAAGTCATGTAATACAATTGCTCAGCTCTTGAAGACTTTTTAGTAGTTCCATGTCTGCATACTGTCAAACTTTGTTTATCATGGGGCTAATACGTTTCATTACACCTGTTTGCAATAGTATTACGCTTCATTTAGGTGATGTAATATATTATCTTCTTATATATTTGTCTGGATGGTCATCTTCCTTGTTTTCCATTTGGTTAAGAAAATCAGTCAAATATTGTGTTTCTATAGTGCACAGTGCTGACATTAATGCAGTCATAACTTATCATAAATCTTATGTCCACACCAAATTATTCAATCTAATTGAATAATTGTGCTGCCGAAGTACCCTTTAAAATAAAAAAAGTATTTCTTTTATTTGTATCAGGAAGGTTGAATCAGGTTAAAGCAGTGGGCGTATATAAGTATTGTCATCATCAGTATTTATGATCACCAAGTTTACTTCAGTCTGATAAGGCATTCATGACTCCCTCAGTTGTCAATTTACAAAATAAAAAAGTTCCTAGCTACTAAGAATGAAAGTCTGAGTTCTTTTAAGGACACGAAGGGAAGGATTGTGTTGTCTCTTTCCTCATTATTATTATACTCAGCAGCTGTGGCCCAGCTTTAATAGAATAGCAACATGAATTCGACGTTTCCCAGCATGACCTAGAAAGCAGAATATTCGACAACCAATCGGAGTCCATCAACAGTCTCACAACATCTCATGGAGGACTCCCACATCCTTTCTTCACAGCTCTCTAGCTAAGTTTTCCTTCTTTTGCGTTGATTGAAATGTTATGGACTCCTGATAAACAGCTAGGATTGGATGGGTTAACTGTTATGTCACATTACTTGCTACTACTTGGACTGTTATATGGGGAATTTATTATTATTTTTTTTTTAAAGTTTTATATAGCGCGAACAAGATCCTTGCAGATATCAGAGCGCTTTACAGAGCATAGAATAACACCAGGAGGGTGAATAACAGGCCATAAGGTACATCACAGTTGTAGGTATAGGTGGGGTGGGGTATGTACATGGGGGAGCATAGTAAACAGGTACACCAATAATGCATTTTATACTTGTGATATGGTTGTTATTTTTGTGGCATGCTCTGAATAACCAATTTCCTTACTCAGCAGGCCAAGAAATTACCTCCCCTTTGGGCGTGGGGGCAGTTTTTGATTGGGATACTCTGTACTGTGTGGTAGTTAATGTGTGTTGTAGTTAATGTACATTGCTTGACAGGCGGGGGTAGGGGAGCCTTCTTACATGGCTGCATGTAGGCCGCAGTGAGACGATTAAGTGGTTACGCGGCGCAAATGTGCTGTTCCCCTCTTGGCAGTCCTTCTTTTGTTGTTGGAACCTTTTTTGGCTAGCACATCTGGGTAAACTTTGAGGGAGCCACATGGAGCCCAGTTTAGAGCACCTTTCCCCCTAAATCCACACGAACTGGCTTTTCACGCTTTCGTTCACACGGACAACAAGCAGATTGCTAGCCTGCTTTTGCACAGAATGTGTGTATGCCTTATAGAGCTATAATCCAGACCTCTGGTACTGAAATCTACTTTTCAGTACACTATTGTTTTTCAAATCCATGCTGAGTACCTTTTAAAGTTACTACTGGTAACTAGAGGAGCTTATGAGCCTCAACCTCTCTACAGAGTGGCAAGCATTTGTGATAAGATTGCTTGGTCTTGACCTTAGAACACTTGCTGCATATCGTAAATTAATTTTTAGCTATCAATCAACACAAATTAGCTACTATGAAAGACTTCACAACTCTGGGCTTTTGGTAACCAGGTGGTAAATAATTTCTTGCAGTTTCGTACATATATCTTAACAGCAGCCCAAGGTTTGATTAAGGCAGCCCAAACCAAATACAGTAATAAAGCAAGTGATGCTCTGGTGAGTTGGAAATTCATCAGAAGATTTAGGAGTAGTGAAAGAGCCCAACTGGAAGCAGCAGACTCCAGTCTAATAACTTGTACATGGGTGGCAATGTGTAGCCCAAGTACTCTTCTCTGACTTGGCTCCATATCAAATCAGTAGTGAGAGAAGTTAAAAACAGTCACATGGCACTGCACAATGATTGGTAGAATCTTAAAGCAATGCACTTTTTAAAGGGACAGTACTGCCTGCACCAAATACTCCACCAAATACATACTCCTTATTGCGTTTTTCCTAGAGTTGAGTAACAACTGCCAAGTTTCTTACTAAATAGTCTCAACGGCTTATGGCTATGTAGCCCACTATATTCCCACTGCCTTTCCCACAAATGGCGGGTGTATCCTCATGGGTGGTGGTAGAGGAGATTTTATGCTGGGTTCAGTGGCTGTTTATACCATACATCCAAGCTTTGAAGAGGTGCTCTGCCAGTTATTTGCTTTCTATACAGCATACCACTAAAGTACAGCAATGGACCCTGGAATGGTTTACCCACCTACATTTTAATATATGTCCTTACATATAGAAAATGTGGTATGACAGGGATATTAGAGGCGAAGATTTCCAACAAACATTCATGCACCCGAATATTGGAGGCTTCATTGCCATTATGAGTAACTATAGGAACCGCCATGGAGGCCATAACTCAATTTTTTTATTGATGTTGGTGAGCCTAAGTTTATGAAGCTAGGGCTACACAGGCGCTGAGGGATTGACTGGAAAAACACATTTTCTTCCATAGACTGAGACCTCTAGATGAGGAAGAATATCTCTTGGGATGTGTGGCTGTATATCAGGAGTGGAATGCCTGATAATTGGAGCAGATGATGACATAGGTTAAATGAATTGTTTCTCTTAGAAGAAGTGGGGGCAGGCAAGTGTGGCAGGGAATGTGTAGTATGTACCCTCTGCAGACCCGTTGCAATCAGCTTGCCGTTACTTGGATTACTCCACTCCTATAGTTCTGCAGCCATCCAAGTGTATCATTCTTGTTAGCTTCTTCCTTATGGAGGTATGGAGGAGAGAGAGAGACACTGTCAGTGAGTTGTGCATAACTGTAGTATCCAGTCTGGCTGCACTGCATTTTGAACAGTAACCCGGGGCTGCTACTTCATATAAAGCTACAGGTTGGAGGAAGGGAATTCCAGATTGGTACACTAACAAGTGATGTCCTCGTTCAGTGTACCTCTGTTATAGGAAACTTACACTGATACAGAACTTGGTGTCATATAGGCAAAGATCATATCATTAGTGTTATATATGTAAGCCAGAGTGGGGTTGCCATGTTGGAGCTCTGAACAGCCTTGAAATTTGATGAAAATCCATGGGTGAGCAAAGAATAATCAGGAAATCCACAAATGATTTTAGTAACATGGGAAGGAGTGAAAATAGGCAATACAAAAAACCAAGAACACAGAAAACCGATTCCTTGCAAGTGAAAACTGCACTTCCACACTAAAGAGGAACCCCAAAGCATTGGTAAGGACATCGGATCTGGCTTTAATATACTAACACGTGTCAACACAGGGTTTCACAAATTCCGGTTAAATGTGTTGCATGCACACATGCTGGTTTACCGGAGGCCTAGTTCAGTGATCTGAACATTCACCACTGCAACAACGTGGGGGTTAGCAGGTCATGAGTTTGAATCCTGGTGAGGCCAACTCAGCCTCATCCACCCACAGGTCAGTAAATAGAATACCATGAGTTGGTAATTGTCACATTTTATTCACATAATTTGCAAAT
This sequence comes from Lissotriton vulgaris, assembly GCF_964263255.1. Lineage (NCBI taxonomy): Eukaryota > Metazoa > Chordata > Amphibia > Caudata > Salamandridae > Lissotriton > Lissotriton vulgaris. The sequence continues at coordinate 153,611,788 of NC_141698.1, read as the reverse complement.
GGCATGAGTATGGTATAATCCTATAAATAAAAGAAAATTCAAATAATTTTCTTTCAAGAAACCCTATTGGCTTCGCCAAAGCTAGGAAATAGTAGCGACAAAGGAATGCTTTCTATATCGAATGCAAACAGAAAACTTGAATGTGATACTGCAATGATTAAGTAATTGTAATTGCATTTGTATTGCGCTTACTACCCCTGAGGAGGCGTTGAATCGCTTTTATGGCGAGTAGCACGCTACTCCAGGAACCCATAAAGAATTAGTGATGAATTAGTATAGTGAAAATATGAAAGTAATTATAGTGGTTAATGTGTTAGTTATTTGGATTTAGAAGGATAGAATAGGGAAAAGGTTTGTATTTATATAGCGCTTGCTACCCCTGATGTGGTGTTGAAGCTCTTTTTCGTCGAGTAGCACGCTACTTCGGCACCCATATTGGATTAGTGGTAAATTAGTACAGTGAAAATATGAAATTAATTAGAGTGGTTAATATGTTAGTTATTTGGATTGAGAAGGATCGGGGGATAGAAGAGGGAAAAGGTTGTATTTATATAGCGCCTGCTACCCCTAATGAGATGTTGAAGAGCTTTTCGGTGAGTAGCATGCTTGATTAGTTGGAATTAGTATAGGAAGATATGTAATTAATTTAAGTGGTGACATGTTAGTCTGCTATTTGAATTGAAAAGGAATAGTGGGAGGATAAAAGAGGGAAGGGTCTGAAACACAGCCTTAGCACATAAAAGCCATGCACATTAAAGAAACAAAAGGCACTTTATTGCCTTCATTACAACCTTCTTTTTGTTTCTATCTCAATCCAAGTTAGGGTGAAAAGTGAGCTTTCTCCACAGTGCTTCCAATGAACTGTAATGAAGTGTCCCTTGTCACCCCAATTCCATTTCACATAGAAACAAAAAGAGAACTTAATTGAAGGCAAGGGAGACTTCAAGACAAACCACCTTTTGTTTCAGGCGAAACATGCCTTGGCATAACAGGAGGCTCATACTCCACTCTGTGTATATTTCTGCAGAACAGGGAATTCAGGTGGTGTGGGAGAATTGGCAAGGTGGCGGAATGAAGACTTAGGACAGAAAGGGTTTAAGGTTTGGTAGAGGGAAGCAGTGGCAGGGAAGAACGTGGGCAGCAAGATGGAAAAATGGCAGAGAAAACAGGGTGTGGGTATCAAGAAGCAAGACACGTGGGAAAGAAGGGGAAGAAGGAGTGAGACGTGAAAAATAGGGTGGAAGCACTGGGTGAATGTAGAACCACGCTCGGGGGGCGGGAGGAGATGTGGGCAGCAAGGAGCAAGACACATGGGAAAGGAAGGCAGGGTCACACACTGGGGCTAGGGCTTGAAGAGCATAACACTGAGTAGAGGGAGATTCAGGAGGGAGAAGCAACAGCACTCAGGGAACGGATGGGAGGGAACAATCGGAGGGGAATCATGGGGGAACGAGCATAAAGGAGCCAAATGGGTAGTCTTTAGTGGTAAGTGTACTTTTTAGATGTGAAACAGTCCCTCATTTCTGTGGAAACACTTTCCAGAAGGTGGCATGAAACATCAAACAACCTATTGCATGAGATGAGAGAGAAGTACACTTGTGGGTGCAGCCAGAGCCCCTCACACTCCATATGTTTTAAAAATGTGCTTGCGGTAGGTCTTGCGGACAGCTGTGCTGTAAAATTGAACCTAAAATTGAAAGAATTGAGGCATGGTTAAAATATGGAGGCAGAAAGGGCCTTAGCAGGCTCTGTGCCTTGGTGAACTCACTACACTATCTGCTAAAAAAGGTTTTCACTCTCTCTGCTTCTCCCCCTACCTTGCTCTACTCTCACATGTGAAGAAGATCTCATAATAAAGGAGTTTAGAGAAGGGAATGTTGATAGGGAAGGAGACCACTAAATTCAACATGGACTTTAGTAAAAGAGCATCAACAGAAGCAATAATAAGAATGCCAAACCAGACTGTTGCAGCCTATCAAATTATTGGACTCTATTGGGAAGGAGAAGAATTGTTTACCCTTCACCGGCTAGGATTTAGGATTTCTTGCAAAGCAAGCTCCAAAACTTAGGCCAGCTATAAAACTCCAAAACCTACATCAGCTATAAAACGCCTGTTATCACAGTGATAAATAACAAAACAACAGGGACACCAGCAGGCCTAGTGCTTACACTCAAAAGGGTAGGAGAGGCAGAGACCCATATACCCCAGCTACAGGAAAGTCCAGATACTGATGAATGACCTAGAGTCAATGGTACAGCAAATTGAAGGTGCAAGTTAATGATTTATTTATTTTGAAAGTTTTATATAGCGCGAACAAGATCCTTGCAGATATCAGAGCGCTTTACAAAGCAGGGAATACCAACAAGAGAGTGAAAAGCAGGTCATTAGGGAGTAACGTAGAACAGGTACAACAATAATGCAAATATTACAGATAAATGACCACATGCGTGCAGGGGTTATTTTTGTGCTGTGCGGCTTTTTTCCAAAAGCCGCGTTACATGACGAGCTCAGCTCGTCATCCGCACACGACCACCGTGGCTGATGACTAGCTGAGCTCGTCATCAGCAGCGAAGGGGTTAATGCATGGAATAATAACAAACATTCTGGCATTTTAGAAGGTAATTTTAGAAATGGTCAAAATTAACAGCTCATCCTCTGCGATGGCTCGTTCCATCCCCGAATGAGTCACACCGAAATTAATAAACACACCAACACTGTTTTGGTGTGATTTTTCTGCTGAATTGTGAAAGAAAAATATTTTTGTTAGCTGGACAAAAGTAGTAAATCCTAGGTAAGGGTCACAAATTATGGATTAAAGAGTAACTGGAAATGTCGCAAGAAGGAGAAATGAAGTGCTTTCTCTTACCTGTCGTTGATTTCATAATCTACTATTGCAATCCTTAGGGCGGCTTTTGAGGAAGGACTGGAGTGTAAACCCAGAGATTGTGTGGCAACAGTTAGATTGTAAATTATTTGTACATAATTGGAACTCCCAGGCAGTCTATTGGTCGGGTGCTAGTCATTATATTTCTGCATACAAACACACTGAACAAAAGTAGAGGAATATATTAAGTTGGACAATTGAGCATTACAAAACAAAATTGTCGTAAATCGAATTTAAAAAAAGTATGCTTTCAGTGGAAGTTAAGATTACACCTTGAGTTTAATACAAAACTTGATGAACACAAGCATTGGCTGAGTCAAGAGGTTTCACCTTTATAATGTGCATGCTACTTTTAACTTTCCAATGCTTGTTTGTATAACATTGTTATGAAGTAAAAAAATAATGGACTGTAGGAGAAGCAAACACTTATCTTAAAATATCTTGAAACCGAATATTAAGTTACATTTTTTTAATCTTCATAAATCGCATGGATTCTTTTTTTGAATTTCACAGAGGAAACCCTGAACAGAATGTAAAAAACCTATTGCACATGATCCGTCTTAAAAATAGCAGAAGAGTAGTTACAGGTACTTAAAAGAACATAGCAGCTTTCTGAGGAAGTGTCTCAATTTACAGGAAATCGCTTTCCAAATGACTAGGAAATGGAGCAAATGCTCCAGTCATTTGCTGCCTTCACCAGCACAAGAGCAGGGTTTTGGGCCTCTGGGAGAAGAGGCATTTTTTCAGTCACTCTTCTGCTTGAAGCACGGACTAAGGGGGTCATTATGATGGCGGAAGGACCGGCACCGCCGGGGGTCGGCGGTGGCGATCCTTCTGCCATCACCAAGTGCATTACCCACTGCCAAATTAGGAGGGCTGTGGGTACCGCGGCGGATGCAAAGTCTGTCCGCCGATTCACTGCCAAAGGCAATCGCACCGATTGCCTGGTGGACGGTGCAGGGCCCCTAAAATGGTGGCGGTGCTTTGCAGGCACCGTCCACCAAATTAGGATGTGGGTATAGGAAAGGCTGGCAGGGATTGGGTTTGATGGCCCACTGCGGGCACCCCTTGTTTGGGGGGTGTCGCTGCACTGGGGTTACCCATGGTACCCCCCTGCATTTCCATGCACCAAGTGGCAGGTGCTGCGTGGTGCCTGCCACATAGTGCAGGGAAATGCAGTGCAAGTACTTTTAACATTGCGTACGGAACTGCAGTCAGCAGCACCACCCACAATGTTAAAATCCCTGGATGCGCATGCCAGTATAGTGGGCGCATCCTAATCGCAGTGGTGAGACCGCCGCATGTCTGGTGGGCGGTCCCGAACACCGCTACGATGGTCCGCCCGCCATCGTAATTGGCCTCTAAGTGATCACTGCACTCATACAGACAAACTAGAAGTAGTGTGGAGCAACACAGACAGTCAAGGGGGCACGGATGTGTGGGAGAAACGGTACATGGGGGAGAGAGCAAGAACATTCATGCACTCTCATGGAGAGTTCAAAGGAAAAAGCAGTTCTCGTGGAAGGATATGATCGATCCTGTCCAAAGGATGGTAAAGAAGCTACGCTACAGGCTAGGGATCAGCACAAGAACAGGAAGGAAAGCCTTCAAATAAGCGAGCAAGCAAATGAGAATGACAAGAAGCCAACAAATGATAAATGGTTGGCTGACCTAAAGCCCTCTATAAGTATTAGTATTGTACACAATCAATCTTCGACAACAGACAGCCAAAAGCTAAAAAGCTATCTGTAGGCGAGACATAAAAATAGATGTTAAAGGTATTCAAACATGGAAGTTAAAGTGCCTTTTTAGGCCTGGCCTTTCAGACCGCTTTAGCTGTCTCGCCAGACTATTTGTTTCCAAATAAGTCATTCATAATATACATGCATCAAAGTCATTTTGGTCTGGGGAGTTCCTCCATTGGTCTGTTAAATTACCATTCACTTTTGCTTCTGCCCACCACAGCATACTGTATGGGGCAATGGGCCAACACTTTACCCATTCAGCTTCTTTTATTTGACGGACTGCGCAGAGCCTGTACACGTTGTTCCTATATGCCTAACTCTAATTCCTTTCTTCAAGGTTTGTTTTATTTCATTTCAATGAACTTTATATACTGGCTATTTATTTTGCCTGCACATTGGGAGACCAGCTAGCTGGTGATTTATTTGCCATCTATTTTTACAGTTGCTTAAGTGAAATTGTAACACTACAGCTGCCTGCACTTTGAGTGCTTGTGCAGGTGGTGACTATTTCTTGTGTTCTTCGCAAATAATACAAATAAATGCATGGAACAACTGAGAGTCTTTGTTATAAGTAGCCTGATGCCTCAGTGAATGTTTATTAACTTTACAATTTTATTGAAAGAGTTTGGTAGTCACTTACGTTGCTGCATAGCTTTTTCTTCTTCATTTTTGCTGCATATGCTTGCAAACAAAAATATTTAACAATCCCACCAACTTGCGAAGCCCAGACTTCTTGTCTTTGACAAAGCATGTTTTAACATGCATCCTAGCATGATAAAAACTCAAATCATCAAATCCAATTTTAATTTGCCACAATTAGTCACCCACGCAACATGGCATATGCACGATTAAGAGTTAGTCAATGTACACATGTTTTTATATGCTTTATGGTGTGTTTACCATTATGATCTGTTGGTATTTTACAGAAAGACCAACTGCTTAGTTTTTATCTAAGTGTTGTAGTTTGCATCCATTGTGGCCATAACTTCTGCTTTAAACTTGTGATTTTCAGGTGGGGAGGTGTTTTGTGTGTGTTTTCATTGAAAAAGAGGTCTATTGTGGGAGTTGTGGTTACAGTGGTGCTGGCTTAAAAAGGTAAACAAAGGTCTTTAAATGTAGGGGAATGTGTCCGTTTTATTTTTAACCTACCAAATAACCGATTTGAAGTTTTGACAGGGCTATATCATGGCATTTTGTAAAAGAAAAAAAATAACGTCAAAAATGCATGCAAAACTCACCCTACTAATGTGTTGGCAGATCTGCGCAATGCTTTGTGCACTGGTGATTGTCAAGATGGGAGTTCAGGCTTGTTCTGTCTTTTGTGTATTACTGTGGTATTATCTGCCAAGAAATATTGTCAGGTTACTAAATGTTTGTGATTTTATTGGTGAGCATCTTGAAACTTGCTTTTTTGCTGCATTTTATGCGTGGTTCAAATGATTAACAAAAATGTAGTTTTGTGCACACCACATGGGAGAATGTAAGCATGCATGTTAATGTCTGGATTTCTCATTAAGTACCAGTTTTAAAAAGATTTTATAAATAACAAGTAAATGTCAGAGATAACAAGTTATGATATATTCAATGCTGAATTTTCCACATATGGCCCTCATTTGGTTTATAGTGCTTATTTTGCACGTGCATCTGTCTCGAGTGGGTTTGACTTAGTTTATCCTGAAATCCGCACATCTGTTATGGGTCAAGCCGTGTGTGAAGAGTTCATGAATGTAGATTTGTGAATGCTTTCTTAATGAGACTCTGGGCCATGAAGTTCGAAAGTATAGATATTAATCCACATTATATTTGTGATGGTTGGACATTGGACCGAAACAAATATGGGTTTGTTAAAAATGCATCCAGTGTTGCACATGTCAAGAGAAAGATGGAATTCAATTTTTTTTCTTTTTTTTCTCATAAAGCTGGAATTCAAATGTGTTTTATTATTGATTAGTTAGTTCCTGCACATGACAATCTTTTAAAGATATTGACAGACGGTCAAGTCATGCAGTTTTTCTTGAATAGTATACATGCAATGCGAATAGTATAGGATGGTACATTCACGATGTGACCTATTCTAAGGATGGTGAACAAAGACTTTGTACTGACTTTAGCATAATGGCCGAATTGCCAACGAACAGAGTGTGGTTTTCCAGATGCAGACGTCCGTTATTTACACTGCCAAGTCATGATGCTGCTTAAACTGTTTTATCCTCCTAATACTAGCTGTGTTTTGTCCATGTTTGAAGCTTGCACAAGATCCGGTTCTGTCTGCCTGCCCGATTTGGGAAAATAATGATGCTGACCGCATTGGAGGAGTTGACGATTAAATAAAATACTCAAAGACGTATTTATTGTTATAAAACATGTGATTATTGGCAAATTGTCACCAAACGATTGTGTAAGGAGTAGTCCTTAATAAACTAGTGAACATTAGTCAAGACTTATTTGAAATGGGAAAATCTTTCACACAGGGTTAATTTTAAACGTGCAATACTACACTACATTGGCTCTGTTGTGCAAACATACATTTGAGTGTTTGAGTATATTTGTGTATAATATGTAATAATAATATTAGTTGGATAGCCCGCAATCCCAACTCCATGGCGAAAGATCGATCTTGCTCTGTGACTAGCACGCACTAAGTTTCTCGATTCTGTGTAATTTACCAAGTTTGGTGAGCATCAGTAAAGGGTAGAAAGCTGGGTAAATCCTTAAAATTAGAATCCGACTTCAATTTGTAAAGAAGAGGTTTGGGGAAGTGTAAATGCGAGCACTCGCCGTTATTTTGTCTGTTAAAGTGCAATACTGTCCAATGCCTTTTGATAAATACCTCAAGGAGAAAGTCTGGACTTACTGTTTGAAAGCAGTTGGTTTATTTCGCGATCCCAAACTGCGCATCTGATTCTTTCTGAGCTCTTTAAACGCTTGAGAGACACTATTATATGAAATTCAAGGATCTCTACAAATACAAAGGGTAAAGGGCCTAACAAGAGGCTTGGGGCTTGAAGTCTGAATCTCTTATTTGTTTTTATTATTTTTTATTGAGGTTTCAAATTATCATAGTACATATGACATAAAGATGCTCCTTTAGACAAAGGATTAACACAAAGCACTAGTAGTGACTACTATTTTCCAGCCTGCTGTTCATATGATAACAGAAACATATCCATACAAAAAGTCTGGTGTACATAATGACTTAGTCCTTAAAGCAACCAAACGGAGTAAATCAGATCTTGAATCTAAGGAGAATCCCTAATTCTTACAAACTCTTGCTTATCTAATGTCCCATAGAAGTCTGAATCTTGAAGCGCAGTTTGGCATGATTCCTGGATCAAAACTGCTAGCCACCCCTGCAAGAAAACTCCTCCCCCTACACAATCTCCACCCCATCCTACTCAAGTTAGTGTTTTTAAAATAAGTATCCACTTAATAAGTGTTCTATCTACATCATGTTGTTTAATGCACATTTCATGCTTACTCTACTAAGGGTTAATTCACGTTGTCACCTCCTTATTAATTAAAAAAGTAACTTAAGAAGTGAACCTCCAGCAGTGATATCCATGTTCATGGCATCAAACAACATCAGCACATAATTTAAAAACAACTGGATTGTCCTTTCTTCTAAAATCTGAATTACCACGCTAGATTGTGAAAGTGCTCTTGAACTGGCCGGTACCCAAGGGTTTTCTTCATTACAAATCTCCCCTGCGCACCACACCAACATACAAAAGCTAGACACAGTGCCAATTTCAAATTGTCAGTTACAGGATAAAAACCTATACCAGTGCTCATTCACCCATTCTTTTATCCAAGTTCCCTGCTGAGCACAGGGAAACCTATGATGATCACGGAGATGTTTTATTTTCCAATGTAACACATGTAGTAATTAAAATGGACTTGGGAAAGTATTTCTTTTTAGATGTAAAGAAATGATCACGTTAATAGTTTGGTATTCATTGCCACATAGCAGTCCGTCTCTTTAATAGACACTTTTAAAATGATACTGTCATCTTAACACCTTTTTTTTATTTCTTGTTATTTTTGTAGGTGAAACAGCTGATCATGAAGTTTCCTTGTATTTTGTGGCCCTTTCTGTGTGTACTTTCGTCGTGCTTCTCATCATTCTTGTGAATTGCTTATCCTGCTGCAAAGAACCAGAAATAAACTTTAAGGTGAGTGAATGAAAAAAACAGTGATAAATTCCATGTTTGGCTCTCAACTTTTCTTCTTGAGAAAATTGTGATTTGTGACTAAAATAGAGGAATTTCCCAGTTTTAACAGTCTCAGAACATTGGCAGGCAAGGCACATTGCACTTTACCTGGTGTAGCTTCCTCAGGCATTGCCACATTTTAGTTTGGCTTATTATTTACATTTCCTACATAAATGCTAGCCATCAAAGTGTTTAGTTGAATGGGATGCAATTTGAAGAACCTTTAGTGTGATCATCTGAGTTCTCCTTTTACCTGCCCATTGTGTGAAATAATTTCTTGCATTCCACTGCCACCCCTGCAACAATCCGGTGATGTGAACTTTGTGCAGCAATGCCTCTTAATTTAGAGTCTGTAGCTCTTCCTACTCCTCCTTGTTATTCAGTAACAGCGCCCATCTGCACTCTCATAAGTGTACCCTGTGATGCTTTTGGAAGAGGTATCATGTCAAAGGGGCAGGGGAGTGTCCTCCACCAGTGCCAGACATTCCCAATACATGGTACTGAAATTCAGGAAAGGCTGTTATCCCTTTGCAATTACTGATCTAGCCGTCATTTATATAAACCACAATGGTATCCTATATAATGACAAGTCAAATGTTATTTGTGACCTGTTAATCCCTGTCAATTTAGTGAACATCTATCTCAGTCCTGTCCCTAGTCCCTCATATCATTTGGACTGAAAGATGCTACACACAGCCATAGTATTTTTAAAAGTGGTGCACATAAGTGCCCCTAAACCAGCCTTTTCTAGAACTCTGATCAGACACCTTAGTAAAGACCATATTTTCTCCCTTTCATCAGTTTCTCCCACACATGACATTTCTTCTGATTTTGACTAGGCTGTGCTTTCCTGCTGACTCTCTCCTGTATGGATAGCTTATACGTTTCTAAGATTGTGAAAGAGAGTGGGAGACGAAGGATTAGAAACATGTTTGTCGTCCGTGCCAAGATTAACCTCCATCTCAAGAAAGTATAAAATAAGTTCAGTTGGGCAGAAGAAGTCTTATTCCAGGCAAATCCTTTAGAAGTCTTTTGCCCTTCTAATGGCAATTTGGTATACGCTTAGATGATGAGAGAAAAACCAAATATAGTCTGTGATTTATATGACCTCAAAGGAATTAAGGTTTCCTTAAAAAATCTTGTACATTTATGAATATTGTACAATGTCTTATAGCTCACCAGATTACTGTGCACTACTGATGAAGTGGTCATTGGTTTAATATACTATGAGAAAATGTGTTTCAGAATGGACATGCCTAATAGAGTGATAGCCCACACCAATAATGACATTTTGCTGGATTTATGCAATCGGACAAAAAAATTCCAATCGGCTTTCTAGGTTTCGGGGTAATCAATCTGAATAATAGTGCCAAAAGAAACAATGAATCCCCAAATTGTTATACTGTTCAGGGATCAAATGTTTCTCACATCTATGTAATGGAGACAGTACCTGCTGAGGGCACAGTAAACTATTTGACAAATTGTTTATTGTGGTAGCAGTGGCCATGAAGGAATGGTCTCCATACCAACTTGCAACTGTGCAAAGTGGGCAAGTGACTACCATGTCTTTTGTGACGACCAGACCAGTCTACCATATCCTATGTAATGTTAAGGGACGGTGTATGCAACCTCATTGTTTGATAGACAAAAGCTTACCTGTGGTTTTGCATGCGGCTTATTCAGCCTGCAGCATCATTATGCCTGATTTCACAGATACATTTGATATTATTTAAAACAACGTTTAAGTGCTGTGGGAAGACTTCACCCAGCTGTCCTTACAAATAAAGACCTGTTTATGTAGCTGTCTTTGGAAAGTAAATATATATAATTAATAAAGTATATTTAAATCCCAGTATATGCATGTATTGAAAGGAGGGAACCTCCGTTGTTCAGAGTACGATGCAACAAGCCCGTAACCGGGAAGTAAATTATGCAATTGCAGTTTACATCTAATTGATTTGAAAATAGTTTTTCCTCAGATTTTACAGTTGTCCACAATGGGGATGCTCTTTAGTTGTATTGAAGGTAAGAGATTATTGATGTGTATATTAGTCTCAATCCACCAATGTCCCTTTGGAGCAAGCCAGCTCTCCCAAAAGCCAGTTATGTCAGGGGGGTTGTACCTCTGGAATGGCTGGAAAGAAACGCGTCTTCAAAGAATGATGTCCCCCAATGGGTTTTTCTTTTTTGCAAGGGGGCACAGTTTGTGCCTCTTAACATCAAGCAGTGGTTCCACTCTTGCATCTTCAACCGTGCCAAATTATGTTTCTTTCTGCCTATCAGCAGGACTTGGTACATTTCTCGGGACTCTCATCCTTTCTTTAGCTGAGGTATCCCCTTCATGTGAGGGATGTTTTTCCATGTTAATTTTCTAAAGTCAATTTTGGAAACATTAGCTGCTTAGGCAGACACTATCCCGCCATCTGATTCTGGCTCAATCCTTGTACATGACTAACACACAGTTTCTTTGTTGGCTTATCCAAGCTGATCATTGCAAGGCTGCATACCTCGCGCTCTGACATCATTAGTGTTCCTGCTGCGCAGCTCTCGATCAACTCAGTTGTGCTGCAACAATCACAGGGGTTTGGGTGGATTATAATGAGCTAGTATGCTTGTGTCATCTAAGCAGTGAACGTCTCACATTCAAGAGTCCTACAAGAAAGAAATTAGATTCTTGTTTATGTACCTTACATTTGCTGTAGTCCAAATAGAAATGTGTACTGAATGCCAATACTAAGGATGAAATGGTGTCCGGAGATTGTACCCCTGCTCACTTCTGTTCAGTTAAGAGAGAAAGTGGATGGGATATAGTATACATTTTAACATTGCAATCTATGAAGACTATTTAAGAAAAGTGCATCTATGAAGACTATTTAAGAAAAGTGCAACATCCACAGAACCTGGGAATTCCTGAAATGATTTTTAGCTTGGAAAATTGTCTGTGACACATCTTAGTTTGCAGCCAGAAACTTTGGCAGATTTCCTTTTTTTTGCAGTCACCCACAATGCAATCCTTATTCATTGACGACTCCATAATTCATATCCTGTGGACATTTCTGAGGTCTGAAGATCTTGCAAGTCATGGGTCTGTCTTTTCTTTCTCCCCATGTGCATACATTATGATGAGTGTGGTTAATCCATATTACTCATTATTATTTTTTTTTGCTTTGACGGCGCTTTGGTCAGAGATTTGCATCAGCTTTCCCTGCCATGCCAAGCCCGAGCTACCCGGGACACTCTATTAAGCCTTTCACAAAATTTAATTTGGTGGTACAAGGAGTGAATATTTTATGTCGGAAACAACAGTCCAAAGAATCTATATTGTCTCTATTTACTTACTGACTTTGTAACCATTCTTGGTGATTTACTAAATTGGGACTAATTGTGCTGTTTCTTGTCCTGTTCTCATAGCCGCACCTGGCAATAGCCAAGGTTGCAGCAGTGTTCTAACGCTTTTAGCAACGGCACCCCATTCTGCAAGCCAGTTAGCCTGTTTTTCAGTTGCGTTTTTGCTCCCCCACCTTCATTCAATAATCGATTAGCCAGTCATAGCTTTAGCAACTTCTTTTATGCCGCAAAGTAGTGAGGCTTAGACGAACGATGAAGGCTTCCAGAAAAACCTTTCACGTCATTCTTTCCTTCTTAGTAAGGGATCACAAGTCTGTGTTGTCTGTGCTGCCATAGATGGGACCATGTGCTTGTCACAGCATTTCTGCACCATTTTGGTCATGCTGCGTGTTCTTTGCTGTACTGACGTTACTGATATCTGCATGTGGGACAGTCACTCTTAGGATGTAAACACATTGTAGCTTGTGCCAAATGAACAGTGGTTAAGGGAAAGGATGAGGGAATTAAGTTCCATCTATTTGAGGCTCTACATTCTTCTATGTTATCCTGACTCTTGTTCAAGAGATCCTGACTTTGTTTATATTCCTGTACACAAGCCAGGAGATTTGGTTGCTTGATGAGTTTCTTATGCACTCCCACAGTCGCTCTTCACTCTTCAATCTCTGTACTACCCCTTTCTCCATTACTCTGATTCTTCTTTAAGTTTTGTGAATATTTTCACAGGTGCTGGAAAGTGCTGACATAGACTTTCCCATTTCTTCCCACTCTGTGCAGATATGCTTCTTAATTTGTAACAAATCCACCTGCTTATGTGAGAATTTGAGAAAATGTCCCTGATGCTTTCTCTTACCTCTTGCCTGGGGTGTGAGGCTGCCTTCTTGGAGAAAAAAGATTTGCCAAGCCTATTTGAATGCCTCCACCCCACCTCAGCCCCTAAAGCTTGACATCCTGTTCCAGAAAATGAAGCAGGGCATGATAAGGATTTTGATACATCTAGTCTGTTTTATCCAGTATTGTCAAAAGCCATGCAGGCTCCGAGCTAGGGACCCCCTTCCAATATTCTAGCAGTTTAATTGGATATTGGGTACCTTAAATGATGACCCATTTATAGTAAAGGGTAACAGTTTAGGTCTACAACCAGTTCTTACAGAGGCTCTGGCCAAAAAGTCAGAGGCCCAGCTTGTTCTCCATCCTCAATTCTAGATAAGGGGTTGGGGGAAATAAAGGAATCGAGAGCTATTGAAACGACTCCTTTCCAGAGACCGGTCAGTTCTCCCACAAAAATGTCTTATTTTAATCTCCCAAACTAGGGCAATATTGCAAGATATGCAGAATTTAATCCTGCAGATGCACAAGAGTCTTTCTTCGAGGCCTCTCAAATCAGGAAGCTGCTTTTTTTTTTTTTTTTACAGCGGGTGCAGATCCACAATGCTAGACCATACTGCTGGATCTAAAGTCCTGCGCAGCTCAAGAGACTGCAGTGGATTTGCCCTTTGGTAGTAAAATAATGTTTGCTTCCTCCAGAGAAGATGTCTTGGCAAAATTAAAAATGAGGATGGTAACTACCTAGGCTCAATTTCTTTGGGTAGGCAAAGGGACATTCACAAATCCTATAAGGCATTGAATACCCTTACCAGTAGGCAGGCTTCTGTAGAGAAACCATCTTTGACATCAAATAAATGCTGGTTTCAGTTGTAACATAAATCCGCGGTCAGATTTGGGAGTTAACCCTAGTTCCTGTGATTGAGTTGCAAAGGCTGGCAGTTCCTGGAGCTTGGGATAAAATGGTTAGAACAGTCTGCCTCACCTATTGATGCACGTTAGGTCACAGCACTCATTGTGAGCGGCAGCGTGGGATCACTGTGAATAAACAGTGCAGCAGTAATCCTTTCTTCACCGCTGAACCAGTCCTGAGGAAAACATGTTTCCAAAGAGCAAGAATAAAAATAATGAAAGATTTTTGACTGGCATTTCACTATCGGAAACAATTTGAAAGAAATATTTTGTGAGGTTCTTCCCCGGCAGTCTGTGATGAAAGCAAGAGGATGTAGATGCCTCCCCCTTTGCCTTGTGGTGGGAGACCCAACCCACCGGAGCCTGACTACATAAGAGTCACTTTAATTAGAGCACGAATAATGCTACAAAACTAGTTTCCCCGTACCTGTGAGGCTTTGCCTGATGAAATTTTTACTGCTGTAGTGCAGGCCTGGTAAAAACAGGGTAGGGGAGGAGGAGGCAACAAAGAAAGTTTCTTACAGTGTTGTATGGCGTTTTTAGATTCCGAATGGATTTTCCTGATTCATGCCCTTATATAGGTATAATCCATGTTGCCCTTATATAGGCATAGAAATCAAGCTCTTATTTAGGCATAGCCCATGCTGCCAAAATACAGGCATGGCTTCTTCCATTCTTTCACCAAACGTCACAACGATTTCTTGGAAAACCAGCTTAAGCCGTTAGGGACTCCCCCCCTCCCCCCCCCCCCCCACCCCCCTTGCTTGAATATTGATTTCTCCAAGAACTCAGTTAGTTTTACAATGAACATCTATTCCTTAGGGGTTCATTCATGACGTTCATATGCCCGAATTTATGTCAAACATGGCATTCCTAAACACCTTCAAGGTATAAATATACCTTCACTTGCTATAGCAAAGCACGTGGTTTGGAGCAGTTAGACGACCTACTTGCTCGACGCAGCTCGCTACAGCAAGTGCCGAAGGAAGCCGACTCTCCAGCTGACGCACTGATCAGGAAGCTGCCCTCCTCTGCCGAGAATCCAGCTCTAATGTTTCTGACTCCCCTTGCGGGGTGTTGGGAAATCGAATTTCGAGACAGAGATACCAGACCTCCTTCATTCTAAGGTGTGGAGCTGATTAGAACCTAGAGAAACCTTTGGTAGATTATTGGCAAAAACTAAACCTATGTTAAAGATCATACTTACTTCTTCCCTCGTACTAGACCTAGGTTAGGTACATTGGGGTAGGCGTATTTTAGAAGCACCAGTTGAGTATTTTAGCCTGTGTTATTTATTTATGTATTTTAATATGGCTTAGAAACCATACAATGCTCTTATAGTATTATGTTATAATACTATTCTCGCTGTATGCATTATACTTTGCATTCTGTCCAACGATTGTAGCAGTTCACCTCTCTGAGAAGACTGTTCAATAAAACCTTTTATTGAAAACGCCTGTCTCACTATGTCTCTGCAAACTTTGTAGAAACGAAGCATGTACGATTGACTGAGTGAAATACTCATCTATTGTTTCCACGGCTCTGAAGACAGTTATTCCAGTCCTAGGGAAACAAAGTTGTCATGTTTATGCGGTTGTCAGAAACTAATCCCTTGTTGTGAATTTGAGAGAGTTTCTAGTGACCTCTGAGCTAACTGGCACTCAAAGTTAAGTTTAGTATATTCGATAGAGACCTACTGACCTAAGTCCTACGTCATATCTGTAGGATATATTATTCCAATGCGCAGAGCCTATTGGGAATATAGGAACTACACTACAACAGGTTGCTGGGTTAGAAGGATGGTTGGTTACCCACAGTTTTTTCTAAAACTGAGTGGTGAAAGCCATGTATGTAATAAAATGTTCCCTGCTGGTCCCTCAATAAGGCAGCAGTATTCAGGGATCCCTCCTTTCCTTCTGAGAAGTACCTCCAGCAAGCATTAAAATGTTGTTTGGTAACGTTGTTTAGATGTAGGAGTCAAATTGGCTTTTACATTGCCATTGTTGGCCCCCATACATATCTGCTGGGAATTTGCTGATATAGGAATTGCAGAGGGGGTACTGCGGAGAAGAATCTTGAAAAGGGATTGGGGTAGTGGAGGGAGTACTGGTGATATGTAAAATAAACAAATCCTACAGGACTCTGTAGCTCACCAGGCTAATGCAGCTCTTTTTCTAGCTGGGTTACGGTGCCGGAGCAGGGAGGCCAGTTTGCAATATTGTGCACTTGGTTAGCTTACTGAAGCAGCCAGGCAACTGAAAGTGGAGCTGCTAGTTGAAGACTGGATAATTAAGTTACGTTTGCCAGGTAGATAGGAGATTAAAAGCCAAGCTCACAAGTAAATCATTCTTTGTAGAGCGTTTCATGGTATTATACCAAAAAATGAGCCATATCAGCGGCATATATTCTTTTTTTTTTTTTTTTTAAACTCTTTATTCGCAACTGTACAGTAGTATCATCAGCATATCATTTCCACTTATTACGCAGTACAGTAATTTTCTCGTTTTCTCCCCAACCAAACATGTCGGTTATTTACAATTACAGCGTGGTATAAACGTCATAAGTAAAGAAAAACAGAAGTACAGAATACCATACTCTTTCCCAACATTCATTTCTATGGAAGCGCTTGCACGTGCATTTGTACATTGTACAGCATCTCATCATCGAGTCTAGCAACCAACGAAATAAAGGATCAAACCCCCCATTCTTCCTCCCTCCCAAAAACTCCCACTCTATCGCCATACGTCTCCTGGTCGTGATTAGTCCAGAATGTAACACTCAGTTTTAATGAAATCAGACTACCTCAGCGTATAATAAGTTTACAGAAACTACACCTGTGCTTTTGCGGGCTTATGTTCACCTATATTGCACATACCTACAAGCCGTGTATCATTCTTCCATTCACATCCCATCTACCTGCGATGTTGCCATCTCCATCCCCTCTAGTTCTAACCGCATAACCTCCCAATCCTGCGCTATGAGATGCTTCCTTTGTCCTCTCTCCTCTTCCTGTCCCAACACTGCGCCCTCCGCCCTGCCCCATTCATCATATCAGACTGCCACATGGATACTCTGGGTGACTTCCACTTCATAGTTATAACTCTTATTGCTAATAACAGGGCCAGATCTAGGAACTTCAACTTAGCTTTTTGTTTCTTAGAACGTTTACGGGATCCCACCAAGCAATATAGGGCATCCTCTGGGACTGGTAGGGAGGTTACTGTACGCAGTATCTGGCTAATCCCTCCCCAGTAACTACTCCGTTGCGGACATGCCCACAACATACAGAGAAAGCCAGCTTCATCTGCTTTGCAGCGTGGACAGAAGTGGGGGGAGTCAGGAAACATTCTCTGTAATCTCTGTGGGGTAAGGTACGCCCTATGAAGCACCATGACCTGTATGAATTTAAATTTAACGTTCCTCGACACCCTCCTGGGATGCTCAAGAACTATCTGCCAAGCCTTATCTGGCATCACCTCTCCCGTGTCCTGTACCCACACGTCTCTAAGTGTGGTGAGTGGGATCGTTGCGTGTTCCCTGAACCCCGTGTATAGCCATTGTACTAGGTGGCCACCCGCTCCCATGTGGTATAGCAAGTGGACCAGTTCATGTCTCGTAGGTTGAAGCCTCTGTGAAGCCCAGGTACGTCGTATGTAGTGGGATACCGCGGCGTGTAGCAGGTACAGTCTCTGAGGAGCACCCGTGGCCTGCAGAAAGGAATCCTGATCCATCAGGGTGTCGTCCCCAAAGAAGGCGCCCACATCTTCCACCCCAGCTTCTACCCAGGGTCGTAGTCTATACTGTGCAAGTCTGCCCTGAGCTGTTGGGATGCCTAACAGGGGAATGTTCTCCGCAAAGGGCACTGTGGTTGAAGTGTATGCCACACCTTCCTCCAGCACGTCAGTGCCGTGAGCAGCATATATTCAATGTAGGAATTTGTCCGGGTATGACCTGTGCTTGCCCACGACCTTTAAGCATTACTCATTGAATTCATTTTTCCACAAAAAAAAATACATTTGGCAGGTTTCCTTAGAGCCTGTTCTGCCATATGGTGTTTTCAGCACTCTTTGTTCTGGATCTCAGCTTGTGCAACACCCAGCCGCCCATCCCCTTGCTAAGCATATGCTGTCTTACATCATTGCATGGAAAAAAATCACTGGATAGAGAAGATTGGTGAGTCATGGTTAGAGGTGTGGGTAGTATTGCTGCAAGAGGAGAGGATGTACTGACCTCTATTAACCCCTTGCCTGCTGATGACGGAACCGCTCCATCATCAGCTGCGGTGGCGCTGTGCTGATGACGGACCGGTTCAGTCATGGCCCGCTCGGCGCTCCTGCGCGGCGCGAATTCCGCGCCTGCGCTGAGCGTTCCATTGAGCGGGGCGGGCCATGACGGAACCGCTCCGTCATAAGCACAGCGCAACCGACGCTGGTGACGGAGCGGTTCCGTCACCAGCATGCGGCTGCCGCGCGGCCGCCCGGCCCCCTTAGCACTGCGGCGGAATAGCCGCCGCAGTGAAGGGGTTAAAATGACAGTATTGTTTTGGAGAAGTTTTTTTTCTGGCCCTGTGTTTTGTGCAGGTATTTCCCTACGAGTTGCCATGAGGTAAAACGAGGTAGAATCATACAATGAGCAAAAAGGTAATCTTTCCTGACTAACTTCTAGAGCTCTGTTTGAATACTGTGATTATTTATATAGAACAGTTTTGATTTTACTATAAAATGCTATCCTGTTTACCCTGTTTCATAGGAGTTTGGGGATCATTTCGATGATGAAATTGAATTCACTCCACCTGCAGAGGATACTCCATCCACACAGTCACCCGCCGAAGTCTTCACTCTTTCAGTTCCAACTGTTCCTTTCTCCGCTCCTTCTCAGTTTCAGCTACCTCAAGGTATGTGACTTTTAAATTGACACTAGATTCTAAAGCAATCCATATGTTTCCTTGATGCTACACAGTTATATGAAAATTCTAGGTTAGCCCTTTTGCTTTGCCACTGTAATGGGAGTTATTAAACTAGTGTCTCT
Source organism: Lissotriton vulgaris (assembly GCF_964263255.1). NCBI lineage: Eukaryota > Metazoa > Chordata > Amphibia > Caudata > Salamandridae > Lissotriton > Lissotriton vulgaris. The sequence goes on along the minus strand of NC_141698.1, from coordinate 153,592,837 downwards.
GTTTAATCAGTTGTTCAGTATTGAATACATACTTGTTATATTTCAAAAAGAAGGTCTGATGCACAGTACGCCTATTTGCAGGGCCATCACACAGGCTGATTACCACTTAAACACTGTGTAATAAATAACAATATCTAATATGCAGACATGAACATTGTATGTTAGTATTTTGTGACTCAAGAATGGTTTGTTATCCTCTTGCTATTTTTATGACTATTTGCACACGTGTTAGATTAATTATATGATTTTTTTAATTGTGCTTTATGATCATAACTTCTAATCAAATAAAAATTTTGATGGAATGCTATTATGTTATGGTACTGGAATTTTGATAGCGCACATGTTCACCTTAAAGATTTTCTGGTGCCAGGTAGGGTTATCCAAAGTTGAGAGGGCTCCTATTATACTGACCTATTCAAACTGCCAATGTGTAACACTCAGGAGAGGATGTTGTGAACAGGCTAGGGCTGTTGATCTCAAATCTGGGGAACCGGGTTCGAGTCTCTGCAATGACACTCTACATCCTGTGATTCTGGGCAAATCACGAATCTCCCTGTGCCTAACAAAAATGAATGTGTCCTTGTGTAACGTAACCAGTCCTCATGTAAATCACTCTGATACCGCTTTGGGACAAGTTTGCGCTATATAAATCTCCGGGGAAAAAAACCTCTGGGAAAGGCTAATAAGAATGCAATTGAACACAAAGTTAAGGGGTATAAGTTTCATTGTGTTGGTGCAAAGGTGGAAAACGTTCACCAAAGCTGAACTTGTGAAATCTATGAAACCCTTAAAAGTATGGTATTGTAGGATATGAAAGGACTTACTTGCAGGGGTATACAAATCGAGCATTTTCCTAGGGAAAGGCAGAGCATGGCCACAAGTAGACCGAAGGACACTACAAAAAATCTTTTGATTCTAAATACTTGGCCAAGAATAACTGGGGTCTAACCAAAATGGTCTAGCATGACAAACATGAGCCAGTGACTAAGTGGTCTGGTTGGTTGTGAAGTACCTGAAGATGGCATTAAAAGTATCTTGGCAGTCCCCCAGGTAAACAGAGTTTACATAGTCACTGGTGGAAGAAGTGGATAATGTTTCACAGTGGGTGAAATATCGCAACATTCTCTGCACTGACTTGCTAGCCAGTTTCCCAACCTGATGCCCGTTGCTCCAAAATTCTGTTGCTTGGCCTGACTGCTGATCATGATAACAACTCATGAAGACACTCATTGCATTTAAATTATTCAAACTTTTAAGTTATTGTGCTTCAGATGGCCTAGTTACCTGTAGTCATATAGTCATAAATATCTCTATTCCATCAATAGAGTTTTGAGCTCATCTGAGGTGCCATCCTGACTGCTCCCAGTTCCCGCTTCCTTTCACAAGAGGCAAACTGTTTCCTTTCAAACAGATTATATATATATATATATATCTCTTTCAACTCTGCATTGCTGTGTAGACAGTCAACCTGAAACAGCTGATACCTGAAAAACCACTCCTTGTAATCCTCTCTAATATGTCGTCCAACTACCATAATGTGCGTACTAATTTTGTTACTCATAGTTATGAATGTAAACTTTCTTTTTTAACCATTAGTTATGGAGAGTCAGCAGGAACTAAGATTAGTAAAATGATCATGAAGGCTATTTAAAAAAAAAAAAATGTCTGCTGATTTTGCCTCTTCCTACCCAGCTTGTTCAGAATGGCTTCAGATATTTCTAACCAGTTTAGAACTGGAAAAGTCAAAAATTGTAAACCTTAAAAAGCAGGAAATTAATTTATCCTAGATTATAGACTGTATAATGAATGGGAACATGGCCATTAATTGAGCCCTTTAATTCTCCACCATGGTAAATTGACGTTTGGGCACTGAAGAGTGAATGTCTTTAAGGGTAGCAGTAAATTATTTATTTGACAGGAATGTTTGTTACTGTGTTTTGGTGACTATAGAAGCGATAGACACTTTGTGCTTGCTTTACAATTTTTGTACCTATCTTTAGAAAATGAAAATAATCTTAATTGCTCTTGGGTATGGAAAGGTTTCTTTGCTACTGTTTTATAGATCCTCTGTGAACGATTTCAGTTACATTTTGATTTGTACAACTTTTGTTAAGTTGATTCAGTTCTAACAAAAGTGAGCCTGAGAGACCCACGGTAGTGAGTGTATTACAAATGCAATCAGAAACAAGTGTAAAAATCTAAATAAGTACTGTTTATTGAGTGCTGTGGTTGAATTTGTGTTACTGTGTTTTAGCCCATTATGTGGCAAATACAAATATTCTAGCTGACAAGTTTATCCTTCTAACTTTTGTTTATCTTTTAGCTTTGCTTTTTTTCTTGATTAGTATAACTGAATAAACCTCATTCGGTGGAATTGTACTAGATTTTTTTAAACCACCATTGAATAGCCACGTAAATGTCAATGGTAAGGTCTATCAAACAGTGAATTCACTATTTCATTAATAAATGCACATGTCAGGTGGTCTTGGAAGTTTGCCTGTTGCTTGCAGGTTGATGTTTTAATTACTATCAAAAGACTTTTATTGTCGAGTGAATATTATACTGTGCCTTGTTCATTGAAGTGCTCATCTATCATTAGGATGCTAATTGGAGTCTTCTAAGATTTTCCTATGTTTCTTCATATAAGAGTAGAACTCCTGGCACTTCTTAGGAATTTACTGGTGTCTCTACTTAGATCAGCCCTAAGGAAGTAGGAGAACAACCCTGCTATACATAACCATTCGCAGGCTCAAGGACCACAATTGTCGAAATAGCATTATATGGATCACTTGAGATCAAATTGTAGAACTCCTTCTGTGAAAGTACAATTTGTGTGCAAAAGGTAGCTGATGTATAAATAAAGGAGTAGATAACTTTCATAGCGCCAGGTTAAAGTGGGTTGGGAACTTTGGAACTTCATTATATCTGTTGATTTCGGACAGTTGTTAGGATCCATAATGCTATTGGTTGATGCTGAGAGATGCATTTGTTTTCCTTCTGATTTTTGTATAGAAACAATGCATGTACAATAATGTAATATTCAGGCTGATGTTAATTTCCCCGCTCCCCACATTGACATTTTTTTATGCATACTGTCTAGTTAAAAAAAAAACCTGATGGAACAGGGTACTGCCAGTGGGATATGAGCAATGCTTTGCCGCCAGTGAGAATTCCTACCCCTGTATGCACCCTTGTTGTTTAGGCTTGCCACCTTTTTGCATATTGTCTGATATACCTCCCTTCCTCGCACCCTCACTTGCCTTAAGCAGCATATACATGGTTGTGATAACCCTTTTTAATACAGTGCACCTTTTAATTTATTAATATGTGAGGTTCCCTGCTGCTCCAGATCTGTTACTAGGGTGCATAGCTGAATGTCGCAATTATGGATATGTCAGTCTGAATCGCTCCGTTAGCGGAATTCTTTTTAACATTGCAGGAACGTTTTAATTTTCCCCTTTATAAAGAGGGGGCCCAGGGTTCAGCATTCTCCCTCTTTCCATTTTTAAAATGCCTGGACGGCTGGTGTTTAATCAGGATTATGGTAGATCGGTGTAAATAGAGATGGGTACGAGGTCATCCCAGTCTCTTGTCTGTCGAGCGCCAGCTTCTCGTCCCCATGCTGAATATGAATCCGGCACAGGCACTTTTAGGTCTAGACTGCCTACGGAACAAAAGAACATCACAAAGGCATCTACCCAGGCTCTGTTCATTAACCCTGGTTTTACATCGGTTTCCCAGGGCGTCCAAGCTTATAGTCTCAGGTGAGGTGCCTGGTACAGTGCCAGAGACCTACCTACCACATGATCAGTGCTTTAGAAACACCTGCTTTCACACCTCCCCACATTAAAGCTTCAGTCTTCTTTTGCAGTGGTATTATCTCATTTTATGGATGCACATGGGTATAGCCTCTAATAAATATTAAAATCTTGGTAGAATATAAATTTTGACTGTTGCCAATCTCCCCAACCTGGACATCTGAAAGGATTTCCTTTTATTCAAGTCTGCCTGAATTGCAAGGGGAAAACAGTTGGTATTGACAATTGCTGACAACATATCTTAATGTTGAGTCTAAGGAACCTGGTCGATTTCTCTACCCACTTAAAAAGCATCTCCTTTTTCTGCTCCTCCGTCTCTCCTTCAGGAAGTGTAGGATTGAATATCCTAGATTTGTATTTGTTTTTCAGTTTATTTTATTCGTGTCAACTTGTGCTGCGCAATGCTTTTCATATGGCTCGTGCAGTGGTCAGTGAGGACTGACTATGATCCCTGGAGGATAGAAAGAGAGGCCATGACACGCTTAAACAGAGGCCATAATGCTCTTCAACAGAGACCAGTGTCTTTGAGGAGTAAGAGTTCGATGGAACCTGTGAATTTTCCCAATCTGGCTAGAGTCCTTGGCATGTTTTCAGAAAAGCACAGATCCGAAGCCTCTCTGCACCGTCTGATGTCATTAGCCTGGAACAGAAGAAGTAGCAGTCGTGATCATCTCTGCAAGTTTAGGGCATCAGCACAGCAGATGGAGCCAAGATTCTCTGTGATAATTGCATAACCAGCTTGTGGTTGCCTCAGCTCGCCGTGCCCAGCTAGGGTTGAAGTCCAAGATTTGCAAGGCGATGAGCCTCATGTAGAAAATTTTCCTGCATGCCTGAGCCATGTTAAAAGTAGGGCTGGGCCTTCCTTTGGATTTAGGATGCGTTCAACGGTTCGGTGGTGGAGCTGGGTCGGAGCCATTAAGTGTCCTGCTCAAATGAGGTTTGCATAACCTGCCTGTTCTCACAGCTTTTTTCCAGGCTGAGTATGGTATTTCCTGGGTATACAAGTTGGTAGCCACAGTGTTCAGACTGCTGAATGCCTTCGGAATATTTTACATTTTTCACATCTGTCAAGAGGGCATTTTTCTCATCTATAGTGTGTTTATATGTAAATATATGTATTTGGTTTTAGTCTGTTTTCTTCATATATAATGGTACTAGCAGCCCGTCCCGACATTGTCCGGGTATGAATTGCTGCCGGCCAGTAGTATATTGTTTTGTAGGATTTCGTTTTGATAGCATTTCTTATCTGTGACAGGCCTGTGAAACGCTCCGATTCACAGTGCACTGCTGATGCACTTAAGAGTGCGCGTTCAGTAGTGTGTGAACTCGAGTTTCCCTACTTTATTTTTCCTTGCAATATTATATAGCGCGAACTCGACAGCATGGCATGAGCACAATTTACATTACAGAAGAACACATTCATTAGTGGTAGGCACGGGGAGACCAAACGATTTGCCTGGGATCACAGGATGTTGAGCTGATGCCGAGATTCGAACGTAGCTCCCCAGCTCTAAAGTTCGCAATTCTATAACTTGTGGCGGGAGGTGTGTCTAAAAGTGTATGTCGGTGCTGGCCATCAATGAGAGAGACCTGTGCATTTTTCAAATGGGTGGTGAAAAAATATGAGTATGTTGCTGGAGATGTGGGCCACCGTGCCACCAATGTACTTACTGGGGGAGGGTAAACACCCATTATTCCGCAACTTTCTTTCCGCATACCATCACTCCGCATACTTTCATTACGAAAGTACCATGACTCCGCAATGCCATTATACCGCATGGCATTACATTTTACATGCTTTTACCACGCATACATTTACCACGAAATTTGTTGTAAATGCATGAATGGTAAAAGCATGTTTTTTATGTTTGGATAAGGTAAGTATGGGTATAGGGGTATATGCTTTGAGGTACTGAGGTATATGTTTTGGGGTGTTTGGGTATTTTAAGGGTTCAGATATAGTTTTGGGTTATGGGGTACAGGGGTAGTTTTAGGGATAGGTATGGGTTTTGGGGTACAGGGGTATTTTTAGGGTTCAGGGCTAGGTTTGGGGTACAGGGGTATTAAGGGTTCAGGGCTAGGGCTAGGTTTGGGTTTTGGGGAGCAAGGGTATTTTTAGGGTTCAGGGCTAGGTTTGGGTTTTGGGGTGCAAGGGTATTTTTAGGGTCTAGGGCTAGGTTTGGGTTTTGGGGTGCAAGGGTATTTTTAGGGTTCAGGGCTAGGGCTAGGGCTAGGTTTGGGTTTTGGGGTGCAAGGGTATTTTTAGGGTTCAGGGCTAGGTTTGGGTTTTGGGGTACAGGGGTATTTTAGGGTTAGGTTTGGGTTTTGGGGTACAGGGGTATTTCTTAGGGTTCAGGGCTAGGTTTGAGTTTTGGGGTACAGGGATATTTTTAGGGTTCAGGGGTAGGTTTGGGTTTTGGGGTACAGGGGTATTTTAGGGTTCAGGGGTAGGTTTGGGTTTTGGGGTACAGTGGTTCTTTTAGGGTTAGGTTTGGGTTTTGGGGTACAGGGGTATTTTTAGGGTTCAGGGGTAGGTTTGGGTTTTGGGGTACAGGGTATATTTATAGGGTTAAGATGGGTTAGTGTTTAAGGGTTTTGGGGTATTTTAAGGATTACGGGTGGGTTATGATTATGGGGTGCAGGGGTATATAAAGGGAGCAGGGTGGGATTAGCACACGATATAAGACATGGCATGAAGGGAGGAATGTACCACACGCCCCCAGCGTTTGTCACGCCCCTCAGCACACGCCCACAGCACAACGCAGACACGCCCACAAGGGACTACTTTGCTAGCACAGTTCTTTTACCTTTTAAATGTATATGGTGGGTGTCTGCCTAGCCTATGTGGAGAAGTGGAGAAGTGTGGCTCAGGGGTTAGAGGCGGCAGACCCGGAATCTGAGATCGGTCCTGGACCAGGGTTCAATTCCCCGCCCCGGCGGGTCTTGGGCTAAAAATTCCACGGACTCGATAATTCTCGTCCCGGTGCCTCCTCAACTCTCGGGTTCACACTCTGCGACTCTGGGCAATAGCTTGCTTAATCTCCACAACGGCCCCTCGCGGCGGGATGCCTGACTTTCACCCTGTGGACACCCTGTCGGGGCTTCTCACAGGGGAATATCAGGACGGGTTCTCTAGGCAAGCGCCAGGATACCCTTGTGGTGACAGGTTGCGCTATATAAGTATACCTACATTTACATTTACATGTCCTTCTGCTGCAACTGCCCTTTCCAACGCTGTACTGGGTGTTGTAATTGGTGCTGTGGTTCCTGAGATTACCCGCCTCAAGGGTTTGGGCTCTCTCTTTAATTATATTAGTATGGATATTGTTGCTGTTGTTTTTTATGAACCAAACTAAAGGAAATGAATGAAAGGATTGCCTTTGCTAACTGGGATTGTCATAGGGTACCCTCCCCTTCAAAGATTGCTTTAAGGTGAGCTATGAGGGAGAGCTCTGGAGCCCGCAGGACCCTAATGTAGTGTTTGTTTAAGTTCCCCTGACACACAAGGTCTGGGCTCCCAAGACCCAGCTCCAGTTTTAGCCTTTTTCTTCTAGCCTGCCTAGGAGCAAGCAAGATTTACTTATATGCAGTGATCTGGCAGAAGCGTGTTAAAGACTCAGTGGCTGTAGTTGGGAGCCAGGAGCTCAGGCGTTGTAGGTTGTGGGTGACGCTGGTGGACTTGTTTCTGAGATGCCTCAGATGGGCTGCCAGTTTGGCCCCTTCTATGAACCAGACACCTAGGTAATTGTAGATTGGGGTTGTAATTTATAAGCCTGCAAGATGTCAGTGAGTTTGTGTTTTGTGTAGGTATTTGCCAAAGACGAAGACCTTGTTTTTTCCCTGGTTCACCTGGAGTTTATTCTCCTGATAGTAATGGTGGAGGGTGTTGAGGGCTCTTTGTAGGCCAGCTCGGGAGTGATGGATAATTGCAGTGTCATCTGCATACTGCAAGATGGCAAAGCACACACTGCCTAGCCTTGGTGTAATCAAACTGGTGCCTTCCAATGCCGTGGCTAGTTTGAAAAAGAGGGGGACCAACACACATCCCTGTTTAAGCCTGTAGTCTGTTGGCACCTTGGCGGTGGCTGTGGTGGGGCTTGTTTTTATCTGGAACCAGGTCTCCTGATAGAAGGAAATTATCACCTTAAGAAGCTAAGAGAGAAATCCCCCATGTCAAAAGCATCTCCCTTAGCCTGCCCTGATCCATCTTGTCAAAATCAGCGCTATAGTCGACAAAGCAACAGAACATGGGAGAGTTTTATGAAGTGGGAAGAGAACAGATGAGGTGGTGTTCTAGTGGTGGCAAAAGCATGGTTAAAAAGTGGTGCGAGGATCCTAGTCCAGAAATCTTGTGCAGATTTTAACACAGAGGCAGGGATCTCATTAGTCCTGGGTGCCCCATTATTCCATATTTTCTTGATGGTAGCAGTTACCGCGGCCTCAGCGATAGGGATGACGTGTTAAGCCTGGGAATCTGCTGTGATGTGGGATAGGAGAGATATTGTTTCTGCAGCCTAGTCCATTGTATATAGTTGCTTTACGTTACTGATCAAATCCCTAATCTACAACACCGTCCTCTTTGGTTTGAGACGAATTACATAGGCTGTTTATGTACTTTCAGAGACTGGAATGGTCCTCTTTTAAAAGGGAGAAGATCATTAGCCACTCAGTTTCACTGTGCTCCTTTTTATGGTGCCATATTTTCCGCATGTGACCTGCTCTAAGTTCATTGAGTGTTTGATTAGGTAGTAATTTACAGCCTCTTCTTCTGGCAGCCAGGGTCCTGCGGAGAGTGCGCTTACTGGCAATGAGCTCACTTGTACTGCTAGGGGCATTTGTCGGAGTGGGAGAGTTCCTTCTCATGGGTTTTCGTTTTCAATTCCCCAGAACCGTTTGGAGATCTTCAATGAGCTTCTCCCCCCCCCCCCAAATCAGGGGTATGGAATTTAACCCGTTTAGCGCGTCGAACATTCCGCCCCAGTGCGGACGTTCGATCGCGTTAACGGGATTCGGACGTCCAACGGTCGTTCGCAGCACCAGCGAGGTAGTGCACGCGACGACCGTTGGACGTTCGAAGCACGGAAGGGGTTAATAAAATAACTACTTGTCCATGGGGCAGGTTGCTTCATAAATCTACTTGTCATGTAACCAAATCCACTTTCCCTTTGGTGACATGTAGCGCTGAGAATTTTCTGGCAGCAATCTCATTATATAAGAGCTCTGATATAGCCTCTCTGATTATGCCAGTGGGCGCATACAAATGTAGTGTTTGAATACTTGCAATCCCTTTATGTTGGCACGTTTCTGCAGATCTACATACTGCTGCTGAAGGTAAAAATGCCCTTTTAAGTCTGTGCAAACCTACTAATTAGCATGTGTCATGTTTTAAGTGTTTTCAACAACTCTTCTGTAATCTTTTTCCATACAGAGAAATGTTGGAAATTTTCTCTCTTTTTCTCTCTCGTTCTCTTTCTCTCTCTCTCGCTCTCAATTTCAGACCTACTGACTTTGCCAATGCTTATTTATTTTTGTATCCCATAATCTTATTGAAACTGGTTACACTGATTTCCCGTTATCAATATGTTTCGGAAATACTAGCATGCATCAACACATGTTAATAAATAATGCTGCAAAGAAATGGCACCTGAAATTTTCATTAGTTTTGCGAATAGTATTTTTTCCTGCTTTCATTTTTTATGAACATTTTATTTTGAAAGCAAAGAATCATCAATCTTGCTTTCAAGCTTCTGCAAATATTGGCATCAAGTGAGAGAGCATTCTGGGAGCATTATACATAGCCTCTTATTGCTAAACATTGAAAACGTGTGTACGCATTTTTATACTGGAAGCACGGTCAGTTCAGTCCGCGCTTACAACATTTACTTTAAGCGCTCACCCTAATAATAAATGCTTTCAATGAATGAACCATAAATACAAGTTTGAACAGTATTAACATATAGACAAAAATATTACCTTAACTGCAGACCGTGCCCTTACCTGATCCATTATGTGGTACTGCAAACTGACAGCTAAAGGGTTTGTGCTGCAGGGGGTTGGGCCTACTTGTCACAAGGACGAAATACACATGAAAACTTGTTGGCCTTGACCCCAAACAACATATCCTAGGCATCGGGCTATAGGAATTTCACATCCCTACCCCAATCCATGCTAGAAATTTGCAACCAAGGTTTGCTGACTATTTGATTCTGCAAAGGACCATATGATGCTCTTCCCCAGATGGTTTTCCAGTTGAGGATAATGATTGTGAGTCCTTGAAGAATAATTGCAGTATAGTGCACAGGGCTCTATGGTCACGTTTGTCCCTATTGTCAACTTCGCAGTCTTGTAGTTTTAGTGCCAGCACTTCACTGATAAAGATGTACTCAATGGTGGATATATTCCTGAAGGTAGGGTTGGTGTGTCAGTGTGGATTGAGAGTTTCTTTTATTGTTTGAGTGGAGAATATTTTATGATTTTGAAGGAGAGCGTGTAGGGTGGCAATGTCCGCTGTCGAACTTAGGAAGTGAGAGAGCTTGCCCAGGGCCTTGGGGTTAAAGTTCCTAACTATGACTGCCTGATAGGAGTCATAACTGTTAAGCAACTTATCAATCATGTTTGCCTCTTTCTTCTGGTGCTGTGCTGGGTTGAGGTAACAGTTTATTGGCAATACTAGAATGGCTTGGGAGTTGAACTTTAGGCTTATGGGTATTTTACTTTAGGTATTTGTTGATCTTTAAATCCAGCCATTCTTTCAAACGTCTCTTTGGGCGATGAGAACTAGCAGTCATTTTTTGGGTTCTGTCAACATTAATAAAACATCATCACCAAATAGGCGGATTTGGTCTTGTTGACAAGGGCTACCTTTTGTTGGATTCTCCTTTGCGAGTGAGTTGCTCTTGTCCTGTTTCCATTTACCAGGAGTTTTGCTTCAGTTGTGACATACCTGGCGGCAATACAACTAAAAATTACTGATGAACCCTAGTTGGACTAAGTTATGCCTCAAGAAGTTCCAACGTACACAATTGAATGCTTTTTCAGCATTGAGTGTGATTGCACTACCTTGTATCTTTTTCATAATAAAGTTATATATGAAATGGATTGCTCTGTGAATAATATTGTGTGTTTGATACCTGATAAATTCAGATTGGCCTGCGCCTACAAGTCCTGACGAGGGTTCTAGTATCTTTGTAAGCATGTTTGCATCTAGACTGAGAAAAGCAGTTGGTCTATAGGATTTAGATTCTGTCACATATTGAACCTTCAAGAGAGAAAAAAGGATTCCCCCTCTAAAGGGATTAACTTAACAGGTGATGGTTTTGTGCTAATTGCTGGTCCAAGCACTTCCTCGAAGATGGCACTGAAATGGAAACATTTACTGCTTCCTGAACTGGAATTCTGCAAGGAAGCACCCAGAAAGATAAGAATTCTGAATGTATTTAAAAAAAAAAAATCATGACATGGTGTTGAAGGCTTTGGAGAGAAGATGTGAAAATCTAGCCCCTTGGACATCTGTCAGCCTTCCTGTCAAAATCATTGTTGATAAAGTCTCCTCCGTTGGCCACCATAGCGCTATCGACAACCCCATCTATGTCTGTTCCATTGATTACAAAAGCTCCATCACTGACCACCCCAATAACGCTGAATAACTTGTTAATGAAGACTCCATTAAGCTCATCACAGTATGTGGTGCAGAAGACCCCATCAATGGCGTCAGTTGATTAATAACCTGTTGATGATAGGGACTAATACAAAGACTTTATCGACAATGATTCCAGCATTCTTCAATGGGATCCTATTGATGACCATAACACAGTGTATTCATATCTTTGCATTAGTGTAGATGCTGCATTTTTACTTTGGGCTATAGATGTCAAAATTGAAAGTGTTCACAGACTTGCCACTGCAAATGTAGCTTCCGAATTGGAAGCTGAAATGTACAACCAGGACCATGCCTCAGATACTGTATACAGTCCTCCAGCGAGATGGATAAAACAAATATAGTGGACTATGTGGGTGCTCAACCTCAAGGGGAAAGAGTATGAACCTTTTCACTGAGGCGCAGATTCCAGAGGGGTTTGTGAATCGCAGGACTATGAGGTTGTGCTACCAACTACAAGTGATACGTGTGCACTGCTATGGTTCAATGTACGTTAATCAGATTTACTGTACTTTTTTAAATCCGATTTACTGTGCTACCAACACCACTTGGTCCAATGGGCCTGCGTCAGAAGTATTAACGCCACCTCAGATAAAGACGATGCTATCAAGATTGACCGATGATGCACGTGCCTCTGAATTCGCGGAACAATTTATAACAGGGAAACCTTTCATAAGCTGTTCCCTCAATTGCTGCAGTATGTGCCACCTCTGTAGCCATAGCTGCTACAAGCACAGCCAATACTGAAACTCAATCAAGCACAAGTCCCACCACCATTACCAATGTAGCCTTCCACCGATTTTACACTCTATTATTTCTCCTACCCCATTACATCAGAGATGACAATGGTGAAGTGGCAGAGAGGGATGAGGAACAGGTTGTTCAGAATGACGAAGATGGAGAGGGTAATGACCCGACTCGGGAGGATGATCATCACATGGATGATTGCTGGAGATGCGGCCTAATACCCCAGGATGAGAAAGAATGCACCCAGATTGTTCTGCAGACCACACTTCTCCCATCTTCTGTTGGAAAGGGTAGCCAAGAAATTTGGCCAACTCACATAAGTAAAGCTGATCATGACAACATACGTTTGTGGCCTGCCTATGCAGATCATCTTAGAGATCTGTGGCTGTAACTGGAGAAATCGCTTGATAGCAACATATTGGAGCTCTGACCATTCGTCAATCAATCAGGAGTTTGTTAAAGCGCGACTACTCACCCGTAAGGGTCTCAAGGCGCTAGGGGTGGGGGGGGGGGGAGGGGCGGCAGGTTCCATTCCATCAAGGAGGGGGTCTGTCGAAGAGCCAGGTGTTGAGGTTTCTTGCGAAGATGGGGAGCGATGTTGTCTGTCTGAGGTGTAGCGGAAGGGCGTTCCATGCTTTGGCCGCGAGGAAGGAGAAGGAGCGGCCTCCCGATCTGGTCTTTCTGGTGCGGGGGACCACGGCGTAGGAAAGCCGGGCTGATCGTAGGGTCCTTTGGGGTGCGTGGAATTTGAGTCGGCTGTTCAGGTATGCTGGTCCGGTGCCGTGGAGGGCCTTGTGTGCGTGGGTGAGCATCTTAAAGGTGATTCTCGCCTCGACGGGGAGTCAGTGGAGTGTGCGCAGGTGCTGGGAGATGTGGCAGTGTTTTGGCAGGTTGAGGACCAGTCTTGCGGCGGTGTTCTGGATGTTCTGTAGCTTGCGGATTAGGTTTTTGTTTATTCCGGCGTAGAGTGCGTTGCCGTAGTCGAGTCTGCTGGTGACCAGGGCGTGAGTGACTGTCTTTCGGTGTTCGAGGGGGATCCATTTGAAGGTCTTACGAAGGAGGCGGAGGATGTGGAAGCAGGAAGATGAGACAGAGTTGATCTGGCGGTCCATTTTGAGCTCAGAGTCCAGGATGATTCACAGGTTGCGTGCGTGGTCTGTGGGGTTTGGCGGGTTTCCGAGGGCGGTGGGCCACCAGGTGTCGCTCCAGGCGTCGGGGTTTGGGCCCATGATGAGTACTTCTGTTTTGTTGGTGTTTAGTTGAAGGCAGCTGCTTTTCATCCATTTGGCGACGGCTTCCATGCCTTCTCGAAAGTTCCGTCTGGCGGTGTTGGGCTCTTTGGATAGGGAGAGGATGAGCTGGGTGTCGTCTGCATATGACACGATGTTGAGTCCGTAGGTTCTGACGATGGGGGAAAGTGGAGCCATGTAGACGTTGAAGAGCGTCGGGCTGAGGGAGGAGCCTTGGGGGACTCCGCAGGTGATTGGTGTGGGGTCCGAGAGGAAAGGGGGGAATCTGACCCGCTGCGTCCTGCCGGAGAGGAAGGAGCAGATCCAGTCGAGGGCCTTGTCCTGGATTCCTGCATCGTAGAGTCTGCGTATTAGGGTGCGGTGGGAGACTGTGTCGAACGCCGCTGATAGGTCGAGGAGGATGAGGGCTACTGTTTCTCCTTTGTCCAGTAAGGTGCGGATGTCGTCTGTTGCGGCGAGGAGGGCGGTTTCCGTACTGTGGTTTTTTCTGAAGCCGGATTGGGAGGAGTCGAGGATGTTGTGTTCTTCAATGAATGTGGCGATTTGGCTGTTGATAGCTTTCTCGATGACTTTCGCTGGGAACGGGAGCAGGAAGATGGGTCTGTAGTTTTTGAGGTCGGTGGGGTCCGCTGAGGGTTTCTTTAGGAGGGGGTTGACCTCTGCGTCTTTCCAGTCGTCGGGGAACGAGGCGGTCGCCAGGGAGCGGTTGATGGTTTGGCGGAGCATGGGTGCGATGGTGTTGGCGGCTCTGTTGAAGATGTGGTGGGGGCAGGGGTCCATGGGGGCCCCTGAGTGGATTGACTTCATTGTCTTCAGTGTGTCTTCGGTGGTGAGGGCTGTCCAGTCATCCATCGCTGGTTTCCGGGTGTCGGGGGTGGTTGGTGAGGGTTCAGTGTGTTGGTTGTCTTCATCAAAGTTGTCGTAGATGCTCTTGATTTTGTGGTGGAAAAAGATGCTGAGTTTGTCGCAGAGGTCTTGTGAGGGAGGGATGTCGGTAGACTCGCTGGTGGGTTGAGCGAACTCCTTGATGCTGAAGAGTTCCTTGCTGTTGTGTGCGTGGGTGGAGATTCTGTCTTCAATCGCTTTTTTCCTCGTTTCTCTGATGAGTTGATGGTGGGCGTTGGTGGCGGCTCTGAAATTGTTGTGGGCTTCTGTGGATTTGGTGTTTCTCCAGGCCTTTTCAAGGCGGCGGCATGTGCGCCTGGACTCTCGAAGTTCGGTGGTAAACCATCTGGCTTTCTTGGCACGGGTATTGTTTTTCTTGAGGGGGGCTATGGTGTTGGTGCTGTCCGAGATCCATCAGGGGTGGGGGAATCATATCGCCCGACGCCCGAGCCATGTTGTTTTTTACCATGGGCAAGAAGGTTTAATGTCTATTGTGTCCGACGGACAAGTAGACATTAAACTACATACATAATACAGGCTGTGGGCTCTCCGGGACTCTCAGCCAATCAGAAAGCCTGACCGCGAGCCAGAGACGCTTTTGAGGCCTGTGATTGGCTAGCAGCCCATGACTGGGCTCTAGCCAGTGAATGACTGGATGACAAACGCCAGTCTAAAAAAGCGGTATTCTCTGCAATCGGGTGTATTGCTATCTCAAGCTTAATGGAGTGCACATGAACCACGAGGAAGCAGTCTCAGTTTTAACACAAAAGGTTAGCAGTAATTTCTTGCTGCTAGTGGCGCGACCTGAGACACAGGTGAGGAGAAAGGGTGGCATTAATGTTACGAGATTAATGCTAAGTGAGCTTGCGGCACCAGGGGGTGGGGCATAGGAGTACAATTAACTTTATCCTCTCTGCATCAAGAAGGGAAGAAGGGAAGAAGAGAGGCAAACATCCTGCTAAGAGCTCAAAGCACTGCGGTAAAAAAAAAAACGGCATTTCGCTAGTGCTCAGTTCAGATTCCACAAAAGAAAACAGAGCGCGCTAATTCGGGGTTTGAAGCGGACTGTCCTTTAAGTGGCGCTCCACTATGCAATGGCTCATATTATACTAAATGTGGCGTTAAAGAATTGTATCCGGTAGTAAACATTTGAAATTCCCATGATCAGTATCTCCGCTTCAACAAACGGTAGCATTAGAGCAAATGAGCAGTGTTTGTTTTACCTCGTATTGCCCATAACAGTTAGTGGATTTTAAAAGGGGTGAGGCAGATGGGTGATTTATATTAATTTTCTTTAGGGACAGAAGCTGCAATACGTTACCTGCAAAGTTCCTGTCCGAAGTCGTCTACTTTTTACCTGGATGAGAATTGAGGTTATGAACAGTGAGTCCTGTATGCGGTTACATAATATATGTAAAGACGAAAAGATGTTGAAATTCCAGTGTCCCAAATCAGTCACATATCTCAGACACTCATTCATTGGTGGGCTAATAGAGTGTGCTTCTCACATTGCACACAAGGTGACATGAGTTAACACTATCGGTCTCGTTCGCTCCCCCTCGCCTTATTTTTCCCTCAGGGGCCCATATTTCATGCTCTCTTTGCTGCTATTTTTGGGAACATGTGTCTGTTTAACCACATTTTGAAATAACTGCTTGGCTCATGAGGATCTTGAGTGCTGCCTGCAGCCAAGTGCTGCAAGTGCCTCGGCCCTGCCTTTTCCTCCTCAAAGCACCCTCCTAAGATGTTTCTCGCACCTAATTACTTGCTTAACTGTTTGACTTGTGTGGGTCAAACCCCGATCAAAGGACACCTAAAAGAAAATGAGCATGACCTTGTGTAATGTAACTGGTGCTCGTGAGAAGGACTCAAATACCTTTGAGTCGTGATCGGGCTATATAAAAATAAACTGCAAAAAATAAATGTCCACACCAGGCTCACAAGCAAGGTGCTTTGCTTTTACAGATGAAGCAAATTCCGAAGCGTTACTTTCCCAGTTTTAAAGGTGAAAGGAAAGAATCCTGAAATCCGACTTTACCATGATCAGTGCAAGAGGTGGAGGCAAAGTGCTTCAGTGTTCAGGCCTGTGTCATGGCTTGATAACCTAACATGTCCACCTTTAAAGCGCATGTTCACCCAGAAGGTTATCTTGGCGCTGAATAACAGATGTTTATATTGTTACCCAACTCAATGGTACTCATTTTGTCGACCTCAGAAGGATTAAAGGCTGAGTGGATCCAGCAGGATTTGAATCTGTAACCATAGGTCAAACACAGCGCACTGCAGTGGACGCATTAGTTCACTAAGCCACCAGACCCGATATCTCACGAGAGGAAAGTAAAATAAAGTAGTGGCGCTTTTGGGTCTTTGTTGAGCTATTATTTTATCTAAAGCCCCCTGAAGAATAACCCAACTTCATTCATGAGATGGCATTTGACTATCCAGGAGGTCAGGACGGTGTTTCCAACTCTACTGTGACTAAGCCAAGGCGTCCTTGCTAGGTGTGACATGGTATTTTGAGTGGTTGCAGTTACTCACTAGCCTCCGTCTGGATGCTCAGCTCTACACTTTTAGATTAACTGTCTTTTCAACATAACACTCCTTCTCTTCGCTGTGAGTCTAACGCGTGCTTTCCAGCTGTGTGAGTATAAAGATTTCACTGCTGGTACATTTCCTACTTATCGGAGAGAGACAAACTTGATCAATTGGTGAGCTGCACTTTTTCATGTTAGGGTAGCTTGCTCAGCTGCTGCCATTGCTATAAGCAAGAAAGAACCCTGTACTGCTCCTGCCAGTGCTGCACATACTCTTTGTGTGGGATAAGAATGTAGAGATGTAGCGGTGAGTGCACAGTAATATAAACACGCCACAACTGACCAGAAGTGTAAAAGGAGAGATTGATGTAAGCCTATTACTGCCTCTTGTGTATTTGTACATGTGGATACTACCTCAGTGACCCACAGCACATCTGCTACGTGATTTTGCTGCCCCATGAACTGTTCATAAGCTCTGCCAATAAGTGCAGTTATTTCCATTCACAAGTTTATCTGAGCATCACATCTGAAGCTGCACAGCTATCAGTTCGCCCTATGATGAACACCCTTCTGTTCTACAGGTTCATATTTCAACAAAGTGTTGTCTGTGCCAAAAACACTTCAAGAAATGTAGTCAGTTACCAGTCCGCACTCTGACTTTAGGTACTATTTCTCTTCACATGAAAATGTGTTGCATGCAAATTAGTTGATAATTAAGTGCAGTACACACTGACACATCTGCATGCATGCTGTACAACCACCCACTACAACAGATGCATTTAAGAGTGCTTAACCATGCACTGCATAATTGGACTAGTCCTTGAAATGTATATTGCATAGTATGTTGCACTGATTGCAGTACAGGTTCTCTTCGTGCAGACCTCCCTTAGTAATTAATGGAATAGGCGGGGCAAGCTGTTAACTTCCCAGGACAAGTAGATTTGTGTAACATTTTGTCCCCTGGCCAAGTAGATTTTTGGAAAATTTCCACACCCCTGTCCATCTATGCAGGGTTCGGGCTGCGGTGTTGGGGTCGTCGTTTTCCGCGATGGTTGGGGTGGAGTTGTTGAGTGAGGAGGTGAGCTGGTCATCAGTGATTTTGGTCCAGTTTCTTTGTGGAAGCAGGTGCTGGTGTCTGTGGATGGTGGGTGTTCTGAAGGTGAAGTGGACGCAACGATGGTCAGTCCATGGGAGTTTGGTGGTGTGGCTGTAGGTGATGGAGTTTCCTGTAGTGAAGAGGGGGTCGAGGGTGTGTCCTGCTGAGTGCGTGGGCTCGGTCACGATCTGGCAGAGTCCAATGTTGTGGAGGTTTCCAGGAGGGATGTGGTGTTGGGGTCCAGTTGATTGTCGAGGTGGAAGTTGAGGTCTTCCAGCAGGGTGTAGTTGGTGGATGCGATGGCCTGCGGGGAGATAATGTCCGTGATGGAGTTGGCGAAGGGTCCGCGGGGTCTAGGGGGTCGGTAGATGAGGGTTCCTCGGAGGGCGGCGGAGGGGCTGGCCAGTATCTTGAAGTGAAGGTGTTCCATCAGTTCTGGGATTACAAGCATTCCTACCCC
This sequence comes from Lissotriton vulgaris, assembly GCF_964263255.1. NCBI lineage: Eukaryota > Metazoa > Chordata > Amphibia > Caudata > Salamandridae > Lissotriton > Lissotriton vulgaris. The sequence goes on along the minus strand of NC_141698.1, from coordinate 153,574,390 downwards.
AGCTATTCAACTTGACATTCTATCCATATAGGCACCAGTTCCACATACATATACTACATATAGCCCAACAAAGGCAGAAGATTGTAATCCCTAGAAGAGGAGGAACAAACGTTGTGAGACAGGGCCATCAGCATCAGGATAGATGTGTTTGTGGAACACATAATAGGGATACAGAATGAGCAGGCGGTTGCTCTCAGCTGCTCCATTTTGTTTTTTTTAAATTTGTTTTTTTTTAAGTTTATACAAAATTTAAGTACAAACAAGAGGAACAGAAGTTCCAACCACGAACCAGCCAGTTTGTTGTTCCACAATGTACAAAATGTTACAGTTCAAAGCATTAGAGGTACACAAAAGAATGATGTATTACAAAAAGAAAGTAGCATTTGGAGATCAAGCAGCAGTAAATCCATATATACCTTAATTCAAGTGTTAATCATCCCGTGGGTAAATCCATATAGTACGTGAAACATCGGAGGCAAATAATAGAGCATAAATCATCTACATTTGCCCGTAGAAAAGCATGCCCAATTACAATCTTACAAATGCAAAAACCACAGTTGATGGACAGAATGCAGAACAATGTAATACAGTCACCCCAGTACAGAGATCTGGACCTAAATCCATCGTATTTTTGCACTCCACACCACCCCAATTCAGACATGGCCATATGCAAATCAGCCTTGCCCCTGTGCCTCATGAGAACAGCCCAGCCCGAACTGCCAAGCCATGTCTTTCCTGGACCGGAATCAAGCATCCTAGGACCGGTTTCTGGCTATCCGCCGTCTTCAGCCATGATAGCTTGACTCCAGTGGTGTGGAGAGCATGGGACTCACGTCTGAGCATACCCCTCCACCTCGGGGTGACAAATGCATGCATGCAAGACATTGTACATTGTCTGCTAGCGTTCACAACTTTATGCCGAAACAACACAGATTTCTGTAGTGGTTAAAGTGAGTGCAAGAAGGAAATAGGCTTTTAACTCAAACCTTATTTTTTGTCAGAATGGCTAATCCTACAGTGTTGGGCCGATGCACATTCTGACCTTGACTGATGGATAAAGTCAAACTTAAGGGTTAGCCCTTTGGGATTGGTTAATTGTGGAGGTGGCTGTTGGAAGGTTGTGAGGGGTGTACTAGCTTTAGAAACTTTTGGAGGGCTTGGAATAAGCAATGTGGAAATGAGGTTTGTGCAGTAGTCCAGCTTTTAATGGTGTTCTAAGCATTCATTAAGGGACTTGGCAGTGTATAATGTGGGAGGACAACTTTCAAAGGTGCTGCAAAAGTAGTATTTGTCCATTGTTATTTGTCCATTGAGGTGGAAAGTTTGCATCTCCTGTAAAAAAGTTTAACTTGAAGTTGGTTAGAATATGTTATGGTATTAGAAGTAGATGAGTCAGTGGGAGGAACATTAGGCAGCATGTAGCAAGCTGTATTGGATTACAGAGGTCGTTTATGAGCGTAACCTTACAGTGAGCTTGTAAGGATGGGAAAGGACACAGCCTAAGTGTCATAGTTGAGGAGGAGGGGGTCTATGACTGATTCCTGGGGAAGGCCAAATGTAGCTGAAGTAGCGGTACAGCTAGAGGACAGCATGTTACTTGGTAGGAACAATCCATAGGTTGGGAGGAGCACAAGGCAATGTTATTGCTAGTAAAGCCCAAGCGTGACCTATTGCAGAGAATATTTTATGATGAATGGACTCGAAAGATACCAAGCTCGAGGCACGTAGATAGAGCTGTGGTAGGCAGGGGTTGTTCTTTCAATGATGTCAGTGTGTGATGGTCTGGAGCATGCATTTGGCTTAGTAACAATTGAAGTCTTTTACACAGGTAGCTGTTGGAGAGGCACTGGGTAAATCTGAAAAAGACCAGCCCCTTAAGAGTAGTAAAAGTAATGGTCATTGAGATATCAAGCAGAAGCTTCAAGGGTTCTGCAGATGACTTTCATAGGCTTATGAAGACAGCAGCAGTTTTGAAGGAGCAGTTGGTAGGTACCTTTGATTAACTATCAGTTGAGTCAACAAAATAGCGAGTATGGGAGGGTTGTAACAATTTGAGGTGCGTCGGAAGAGGAATTTGCTAACCAGTAGTTTGTTAGGGAATGTCTAGATGGACGAGTTAATTTGGAAATTGGGGGCTGTGAAGATGTGGCTGTCCTGTCCATTTTTAAGTGAAAGTGGGATTAGCCATTCTTTAAGGTGATGTACATTATTTGAAAGCAAAAGGAACAATTGATGGACGGAATGCTGAATGAATGCAAACATTTACCGCCAGTTGCAAAGATCAGGGTTTAATCCATCGTTCCTCTGTTCACCATGCCACCCCAGTTTAGACCCACCCATATGCAAATCAGTCTTGACACATTCCTCATGGGAACAGTCCAACCCGAAATGCCAAGCCAGGTCCTCCCTGGACTTGAAACAAGAATATGGCCAGGTCTAAACTGGAATGCGTGGTGTTAAAAAAACCAATGGATTTAACCCAGATCTGTGACTGGGGGTGAATGTTTGATTAATTCAGCAGTCCTTCTTCTTCTGTTTTTTTTTTAATTTGTACATTTTTTGAAGCCACTTGATTTTCAGTAATGTGTATAATCACAGAGTCTGTTTCCTAGTGTTTAGCTATATATAATCACACACCATCTTAACTCTAAGTACTTGCATATTCAAAACATGATTCGCCTTGGAAGAAGAAACATCTTTATGTTGACTACTACACTTGTCCTGAAGAAGTATATAGTTGAAAAAAACACCTTATTATAGAATATGGAATCCATTGTATTTGTTAAAATAGTGCTGTAATTCAGTTGATCTTGCGGTTTAAATTATGACATACTCTCTTCTGTTTTATTCCTTAACAGATGGCTCAAAATCACAAGTTGCGCGTCACAGCCTGAGCTACATCCAGGAAATTGCAAATGGGTCCTTTGGAAAGGTGATATTTACTTTTTAAGAAAATTTAGCAAAGCAGTTTATTTGTAAATCAATGTCTGTACTCAGTGTTGCTTTTTAAAATCTTTTGACCTCTATCAAAGTAATAGGGTTGTTTTTTATCATTGCCATTTATTTTTTACATATAAGATAAATAATTCAAGTAAAAGGTATCAAGTTTGAATGAAGATGCTGATGGTTTAGTCAAGTAGTGATCCATATTCCTGTTGATTAAACAAAAACTAGACAGGGCTTGTTGCTAAACAGAAATGTTTTTCTGTTTATCTTCGAATACACTTTGATGCATCAAGTGACCCTAATTGCTCACCATACTTTTAGATGATATAAAACATTACTGGTGAGTTTTCTACTTTTTCATCAGACTTGTTGTTCTTTGAGGTAGGTTGCACCTAAAAATAGTTAATATTGCTTGCACTCGAAGAGCAGAGCTTGTGAGCACACCCTTGAGATCCCAGTAGATTCCTGTTATGCTTTCTGCTAACGTGGATTGCCTCTCTTTTTAATTTTCAAAGTATTTTTTTAAGAATTTTACACATACATTTTAATAATCGCTCTTCGCGGGGTAGCATCCCCAGCTCGTACCTGCTTGTGCTGCAAGTTACATTATACATGATTGAATGCCCCCTTACTTCTGTCCTACTATAGGAGTGAGGGTAAGTGAAAAGATGGAAAAGAGAGAGTGTAGGTGCAAAACAAACTTAAGTGGATCGCCTACTTCCTCACAGGACGGACACAGAGCATCTGGCTGCCTTCTTCACCTCCAACCCAAGAACATCATATTGGCTGTACCCCAAGGGTCATCCCTTAGTGCCACATTGTTCAACACCTACATGACCCACTTCTAGTGGACATTGTCAGATCCCACTGCCTCAACATCATTTCCTAAGCAGACGACACTCAACTCATCCTCTAGCTCACCGAAGACCCCCCCCACCACCAGAACAAACTTCCACGATGCAATGACCAATGTAGCCAAATAGATTAGAGCCAATTGCCTTGAACTAAACTCTGGCAATACAGAAGGTACTGATCTTTGTGTACAAACCATCCCTTTGGGTTCACAGCTGGTGGTCAGCAAAACCCAGAACTACACCCGCACTAACAGATCATCCATTCAACCTATGCATCATCCTCAAAAAAAACTTACCATGAAATGACAAGTCAACTCAGTTATCTCCTCCTCCCACACACGCCGCATTCTACGCAGAATCTTCAGATGGATCAATCAATCATGGTATTTGTAAAGCGTGCTACTCACCCGTGAGGGTCTCAAGGCGTGAGAGGTGGGGTGTTTTGCTACTGCTTAAAGAGCCAGGTCTTGAGGAGTCTTCTGAAGGCGAGTAGGTCTTCAATCTGCCGTAGGTGGGTAGGTAGGGTGTTCCAGGTCTTGTCGGCGAGGTAGGAGAAGGATCTGCTGCAGGAGGTCGTTCGTTGGATGCGGGGGACGGCGGCGAGGGCGAGGCTGGCGGAGCGGAGCTGGCGGGTGGGGGGTGTGGAAGCTGAGTCTGCTGTTCAGGTAGGCTGGTCATGTGTTGTGGAGTGCTTTGTGTGTGGGTGAGGAGTTTGAAGGTGATCCTCTTGTCGACGGGGAGCCAGTGTATGTTTGTCAGGTGGGGGGTGATGTGGCTGCGGCGGGGGACGTTGACGATCAGTTGGGCTGAGGCATTTTGGATGCGCTGTAGTCGTCATATGTGTTTGGCTTGGATTCCGGTGTAGAGTGCGTTGCCGTAGTCCAACCTGCTGCTGACGAGGGCCTGTGTCACCGTTCTTCTTGTTTCGGTCGGGATCCACTTGTAGATCCTGCGGAGCATGCAGAGGGTGTTTTATCAGGAGGAGGAGACAGCGTTGACCTGTCATGTGTCAGATAGATCCCAGTCAACACCAGAAAGACCATCAACCAGGTCCTCCTCACCAGCAGCCTCAACTACGTCAACACACTCTACTCTGACATTTCCACCCAGCTTCTCAGAAGACTCCAGACCATATTGAACGCTACAGCCCGACTCATTCTGGACCTGGACATCCCCGAATGGTCCCACATCATTCGCGCCCCCCCTCAGAAACCTCTACTGGCTCCCAATCCAGAAGAGATGCCAGTTCAAGATCCTCACGCACGCCTACAAAGCCCTCCACGATCAAGGTCCTGCTTACATCACCCACCAACTTAACTTCCATCAACCCACAGGACACCTGAGCTCCTCCTCACTAGCCCTTGTGCAGCCCCCCCCGCCTCAGTTGCAGTCGCAGCAGCGGCAGCATTTTCTTCTACATCGCAGCCAAGTCCTGGAACAACCTGCCCCTCCACTTTTGAACAGCACCCTCCCTAGCAGTCTTCAGAAAGAAACTCAGACCTGGCTTTTCCCAGATACCCCTTGTGGTGACAATGCAGCACTATATAATTTCTGATTGATTTCACCTAAACATTTTCACGCGTGCCTTGTTGTTACTTCAGTTTTTTTTGCTTATTTACATGTTTTGCCACAACTTGATTTTAAGAGTTCACTTCTAAAACCCATGTCTAGATTAGGACGATTGCAGTAAGGCAAATGAGAATCTTGTGGGCTCTGAACAGATCACAAAATGTTCCAGTACTTTCATTGAGGTGCGAAGCAAGCATCTTCCTTCCCAGCAGTGCTGCAGGTTCATTAGCCCCATGATAACATTGTGAACATATCAACAAAAATGTGCAAAAAACTATGGTTGCTTATCCTTAACTATATCTGCAGAGCTATTCCACCCTACCCATTTAAGAATTCTAATTTCAACTCCACAGTGTGAAATTCAATTCAACATTAACACTGATTCATAGGAGAAATGGCTATAGCCTCACAATCTCGTAAAAAGTTCATACTTAATACATAATTGTGTTTGGAGAGATTACCCAGTCTACTAAGTTTCCTTCTCCGATTGTTAATGAAATGAGATCTGTTGGCAATACAACATTGTTACTTCAAGACCTGCTCATCCAAAACACAAACTCTACGGTTAGTCATGTTTCAAACTTGGTTGCATCAGAGAAAACCCAAACTGAGTTCTGCTTGTCATTGATTGCTAAATTTGAATTACTCAAATATATTGAGGTGTTAACATCCATAATTAATCTAACATCTGAAAAGTGGTGTAGGGGTTGTAATTTTATCAGCTATATTCAAAATACCGTCAATCAGGAAATCAACCTTTTAAGACTTGTGATATACGTATTAAGCAATAAATTGTGCATAGCTGTACTTATAAATTTGTTCAGACTAGTATTCCCTGGAAGTAGAGCTTCCCAAATCTCAAATCACAAATATACAAAGCCTCCTTTGGCTGGGCACAAAAAACACAGCAGGCTTAATAACAGCATAGTAAATTCCATGGAAAAGATTTGCCACTTGCTCCTAAAAAAGGTGATCAGTCTGCTCGTTTATTTCGTTGATTACCTTATGCCCCTTTCAAGACAACCATCCGAGGCAGATGTTAAGTTGGCACATTCCAGGTCAGCAGTGCTGTCAGTGTTCGAATGAGGCGAGAAAATGCTCCCTGCTTGGCATCCTCCATCTTTCCCTCAAGTCTTTAACTCAGTGGTATCTGATCTTTGCGCTCTTGCGCTTAAGTCATAAACTAAGCAAAGGGGCACTCACAAGCTAGGACTGATTTAATGGATTATGGAATATGACTGTACGCCCCATTAATGCCCTGCAGTCCCTTTACCAATTCGAACACGGCACAATGTAGGTTGCCTAAACCTTTTATTGGGATGTGGTGGTCTTGTGTACTCCACCCAACCTTGAAAGTGTTGACCGCTTTTCGCCTGGCAAAAAAATGTTGTCAGCCTTTTTATGTGCTCATAAACCTCTTAAGGCTTAAAAGTACTTTAGAATATAGTTAAGCCAGACCATCAATTTGGTATAAAACCATTTCTTCAAATTTAGTTAATCTAACCAGCATTTCCTTAAATGTGGTTTTGTAAATGTTTGGAGGGTATCTTCTAACCCAATCACTACAAAATGGATAACTTCCTGTAGCCGATCGTGCTGTTTGGATTAATCTATAACAGCCTCCCCATTCCAAGGAAAAGATCACTCTGGAAGCCTGAGGCTCATCCAGAAAAACTGTCATTGCCCAATAGGTCCTTAGGTACATCGAGTAGAGCTTCTCCAGTTGTACAATTGGTCTGAATCACTGGAAATGTCCACAGGTGTTGCACGTAACACAACCACTTAAACTCGGATATTGTCTTAAAAAGCATCTTTTTCAAAGTATTTACTTCCATCTGGTGTCAAGACTGAAGAAAGAAACTTTTTACGCCACAGTATCAACATTGCACGAATTGGAAAAGTGTAATGAAATGGCGGTTTACTTGCTGTTGTATAATTTCTCAGTGGTGTTGAGAAAATCTGCAATATTTGTAAAGCGAGTCACTTAAACGAGCAATATAGAAATGCAGAATCCAACCTGTGATGACCTTTTGGAAAGGAAATGACTTGTGAAAATTACTTAAGACTCTAACCAGTCTCAGAAATCGATATGCCCCGGCCTGTGGCTTGCTCTCCCATCAGCCTATTGTAAAAATGTGGATGATGAGCCAGATGATCCAGCCATTGATACCCACTGCAGCATTTCAAAGAAGATTGTTGACCTCAGGGAAAAGTTTACCTCATGTCTTAACCTGGAGACATTTTGTAGCAATATTTTATATGATAGCGTTCTGTGTACTCGATATAGCAACCAGGGGCGGTTCCTCCATAGGAGCATAGGGGCATTGACTCCTTGCCCACACTGTGTGCCACTATATCCCAATCTTAACTCTTATTTTCGTTTTTTTAATCCAAATGCTAATACTTTACTACAGTGTGCATATGACATTCATCATTGCTTCCTTAAGGGGGCAGTATTACCACAGAGCTATCTCTCTTAGCAGTAGGCGTGATTGGGGCAACCAGCTGAGGCTGTGTAAATGCCTGGACTGCACATGTCCAATTGACATGCACAGTTCAGGCTTCCAATTCGGCCCTGTTGGAAGCTGGGGAAAAGGAGACCCAGTCCATCGATCTAGGATGGATCATGGAGCACTGCGTTCGCCTGTCCTAGCCAATTCCGGCACTGCTCTTATGCTGTTTACTACTGTAGAAAGCATGAGAGCAGTGCTTGGATTGGCATGGTGAGGACGTGTGGCATTTAGTTTTTACAAGCCGTGCTTGCTCTCCATTACAGCTAGGCAGCGAGGGACTAGTGTCTAGTGTAGTTTTGTAGCGTTAGGACATCGGCCCTTGGGTGTATTGCATTTAAAGGAAGAGGATGGTCGAGGTAAGATTTTATATAAATTTGATATCCAGTGTGGATATCTTCAGATCCGTGAGACCTGTTTTTGCACCAGCCCCTCATACACAGGATCTCTTCCAGTGCATTCCTGCACCACAATGATGCATCATTCTGAAGTTTTTTACATGCAGTCTAGTTTCCTGTAGAGGTCACAGAGACCTCTGTAACTCGCTCTCTAGGTAGAAACTGTTTCCCTCTTGGGGCACACTGCTGGAGCGATACAACCTGCAGGGTCCTGCTGCTTAAGTGTTTGTGGCTCTCTCTGTTGCCATCTTGGCTTTTCATGCCCAGTGAAGGAGAGTTACCACTACGTCCCTACCTTCAAAACACGCATGATTAATTCCAAATGTACGGGGATGCGGAAGTATCCTCACATTTCCTTAGTATCACTCATGATACATGGTACTTGACAGACAAGTAACCGCCAAGGATCAACACTGGTTCAAAGAGCTTGGACACCACCCAAGTCTTGAAAATATTAAGGAAGCACAGTTTAGTTAGAAATGCCTTTGAAACATTTTTTTTGGTTAATTTATTATAAAAATTGTATTGCAAAATGCACCATTATAAACTATTTTTAATGAAAAAAGAAATTAAAAATAAAGTATTGTGGGAGAAACACCCACAAACACCCCTCAGAACAGTTGCACTCATTCATCCTACCATTTTATGTCCCACCGCTTTTAAACTCAACCGGACACCACTGATAGCAACTTAAAGCTTTAAAAAGTTTTGCTCAAGCAGATGATTTCATCATGTTTAAGAGCTTCTTCCATTTGAGTACTGCTTCAGATGTAATGTGTGTGTGTTCTGTTTAAGCATTTGGTTTTGATTGTGCCCTGAATAAAATACTGTGTACAGAACAGTGAGCACTTGTTCTATCATCTGTGTTCCAGTTTCACATTATTAACTACAGTTTGTTCATACCGACCTTAACTTCAGTGTAATTAAAAGTTTCTGTGGATGGAAAAAAACATTTTTGTTACCCATAGCCTGAAAATAGGTACCATAGGTTGCGATGGCGGTGTTCGACAACTTTGTCCAATGTTGTCCCTTATTTATTTTGCCTAATCTTTTACATTCAAAATATCTGTTAAATAAATTATTACTTCTGTATTCAAAAAGTAATATTTCAGCCTGGAACTAGTTATACCTACCAAAACAACTGTAATATGCGTAGACATGTATTTGAGACACCAATGATAAAAAGTATGTACGAATCGGCCTCAAAAAGGTTATTAAATAAAGTGATGGCTTATTATCACTTACTGGATGTTTATTTTCTTTTCAAGGATATTGCTTTTTTAGAACTAACTGTAGCTTATTTTGTTGCGCTTAATTTCCTCCTTCAGACATAAACCTTTTGTCCACTGCAGTAGCTGTACTTTTTAGGAGAAAGATTTGGTTGCAAGACAGTTCAAATTACTTAATTTTCATGACTGTTTTTCTATGTTTGGTGACTATGTGCTTTGATTGCTGGTCATAATATCTCGTGATTTTGGCAGCTGAAACAGATGTGACCTTTCCTGCCACATTGTTGCTGTTAAAGTTCGAATGGAAACTGGAGTCTTTTATGCCAGTGATAGGCAGTCTAATGCTGAATTGTTTAATTGTTTCCTTACTAGATTTTGCTTGGTGAGATCTACACTGACAGCAGCGTTGCAAGAGTAATAGTGAAGGAATTAAAAGCAAGTGCTGGTTCAAAGGAACAAGAACAGTTTTTGAAACACGGAGAGCCATACTGGTAAGACTCAACATTACTTTAAAATCGTTTTTTTTTCTTCTTGTAAAGTATTCATTCTCTCATCCTTTATCATTTGGTCTGAGACAGACAGGACTTCCGCAGTCATGTCTGAACATCAAAGTCTGCATCAGATTGGTCTTACCTGGGATAGGCACTAATTTCTTAGTAGGTAGCTTTGGTGGTTTGAGGTCCATGCACCCAAGTTCCCTTCATAAGGGTAGTGAGCACAGAGCTAGAGAAGTTCCATTTGGTTTAGTTTAAAAAGTACAGTGATGAAAAATCTGACTAATTGTAAATTAATAAGGCCGCTGGAAGCCCTTGTGAAAAGAGAAGGACTATCCTGGCTTAATTGTTTCAAATAGCATAAAGAAAAAGATGCAACATTTGACAGCATTCACATAGAACTTGTGAAGGCAATCAAAACCTTTCATTTTGGTGTTAGAACTGTCTTAAGGTCAAAGTTCCACAGATCATGAGTATGTAACCTAGGGTGATAAGAACCTCCTTTGAAAATCCTGCACAAATATCACACTAAAAAATCCTAGAAATTGAGTTAAACAAACTAAGAGATGCCAAACAAAGATGGCTACACCTTTGAGGAACTCCGGCGACAGAGTCACACACAGAACTGAAAACAACGACATCTGCAGTCGAAACAAATGTGTCACGGGAGGTGACACCTGGAACTTCATGGAACACTAGACTGTCGTTTTAAGTCTGAGACCATCACTTGAGTGATCTTCGGCTACTGCAGCGTGCAAAATTTGAATGACAAAATGATGTCGCCCGTGTGGGGTGCCAGAACCCCGAATGGTTCATAGTAACATATCTATGATGCCGCTGCCGACTGATATCCGTGACTAACAACAGAGTCTAAAAGAAAATAAATTGGATGAGCCTTTCAAGCAGGAATTCAAGTGTAAACTGGTGCACAAAGAAGTGGAAATAAAGCTCCCACGACCCTTATGTTACGATACGCTAGTCCGGCAGAGTACTGGAGGAGCTCAGGAGCAACTGACACTTGCTCACTGAAGACAAATTGATAATATACTCTTCTCCACTGTTGCGCCTGGCTTTTGCCGCTGTAGAGGCACATCCACTTAAGTCACAAGCCTTGGGGAAAGATTTCTGGAAAATTGTGAAAGGACACCACAGACTTAGTTAAGGAAGTGGCCTTGACAAAGTCAGACCTCTTGGCTAGCCTAGAAACCTTTAAAACGTAGCTACGTGTGGGACACTCAGCATATATTTCAGACCTGGGGAAAAAAAATCACTGCATTGAGGGCAGATGGAGACTCCGTAGAATCTCAGGTGGTGGAGGCAAAAGGCAAACTTTAAATTTTAAAATAGAAAAACTCAGTCCTTATGGACAAATGTATCACCCTTCATGCGCAAAATGATGCTATCGCCAGAAAGATTTGGAAACCTGTTCCAGAAGAGATAATATACAAATGCTTGGTCTAAGAGAGGGCTGGAAGCCACAAGTATTAAACACTTTGTTAAAGGTCTCTTTTACACAGTCGCTTATGACAGCCCAGATTAAATCATAGTAGATAGAGCCCGCTGCGTGGGGGCAACAAAGGGATCAGCCAACCCTGCAGTATTTGGATGAAAGTTCATGACTTCCAATCCATAGAGAATGTTTTAAAAGCTGCAAGAGAAAAAGGTCAGATACATCAGGATGTATACAACTGCTCCCCCTTCCAGGATAATGCGACAGGGACTTTACTTAGACATCATCTCTTCTCACCAGTCACAGACAATCTGAAACAAACCATTATCTGCTACAGTTGGCTCTTTCCATTCAGCATTGCATTTGAAATGAACAATTTAATGCATTAAATCTCGAAACCTGCAGAAGTAGCCCTGGTCTTGGGAAGAACTATAAGGGGATCACAGACTAATCACTTGGAAATGCCACCACTGTAATTGAGGGAAAGTTCACAAGCAGCATCACTTTGGCAAACACTGCAACTCCAGAGACACTGAGGGGCGAAACAAAATAGAAACCCCAAAGAACTTGGCAAAAAAGGAAGAGATGATGAATCTTGTCTAACTATAGCAGTAACTCCACTGAAAGGGTGTAGAGGAGTTAGTGACGTGAGTGCCTACTACCTCGCTGTCCTGCAATGCTGCAAAGATAAGGATGATACAGGATGCCTACTGATAACCCAGACAAGATAAGATATCCTGCTTGATGCCATGATGGCGGGACACAAACAAGCCTCCTTGACAAGGGCTTCCAATGTACTGTGAGATGTATTTATATTCTGATTATGTATAATATGCTCTGTTTTGTTCCACGGTGAGAGAAAGGGGCAATGGAAAGGTGTGCAACAGAAACCTATGAGGCATTAGATTGATACAACATACCCGTCCAGCCTAACTAGTAAAGAACTCACAACACGCAATGCATTAAGCACCCACAAACCAAAAACATATCCTATTTTATGCTTGTCTGCACCTTTAGGACAGGTTTGCACTATACAAATACCACATATGTACATACATACATACATACATATTTACAAACGTACAGAAACTGATGTCTTTTTTTAAGCCTTTATTTTAAGAGATTTTCAATAACATAGGACATACTAACAGAGCACATAGATGATCAAGGTTATAAGCATTGTGAATATGGTACAGGACAAAGTGGTAATGAAAGACATGTCGGCTGCAGGTCCCATAATAGGAGAAACCTGAATAGTACAGGACAATTGAAAGACATAACATGAGTTAAAAGGTTGAAGGGTTAAAGTTCCATAACACCCAGATTTGTAACGACAGCAGTCATGCAACAACCCAGTAGACTATGAGCCCAGAATGGTGAGGAGGGTGGGTATGAAGGACCCAGGATTGCAGGCCACTGAGGTATCATTTAATCCTGAGTTGTCGGATTCCTGGGAGACCAAGTTCCCATAGTGATGGACATTTGTTTTTAGGCTGGAATGTATGAGGTTACAGCTGTGCACAATTTTCAATGATCTTTTTGCGTTGTGACATGATCTTCGCCAGGAAGAGTCCCTGGGTCAGAGTCTGCTATCCCAGTGGATGGCTACTTCCCGCTTCGGGAGCAGGAAGGCAGTGGAAGTGAATCTTCAGGTGCTTAATGGGACCTCGTGTGTGTGTATCCCAGGGGTGCCATCAGGGGAGAGGGCATGAGTGTGGTGCCAATCTAGTCCATTAAGGACTGATTAGCAGGCATGTCCACGTAAGGTGGGCAAGTCTGCGTCTGGGGATTGTCATTTCAGACATTGAGATTAACAAGTGGGGTTGATGCGCGTCAAAGTCTTAGGTGTGACTTCAGTCTGGTGAAGGAATTTAAACTGCAGTAGTTGGTTTGGGATTGGTGGGGATAAGCTTGATTTGGAAGCAGCAGTAGGACGAGATCTTATCCGCGAGCAAGATATCCAAGTCAGCCTCCCAGGCCATCCGGATCTACCAAGTAGAATCAGGCAAGGCAAGTACTGTAGAGTCTAGAGATCATTCGTCCACAGTCATCGTCAGCGATGAGCAATGTAAAGGGTGGGAAGTCAGCAGAGGCCAAGGGATAGGAGGGTATCCTGGATCGCAATGTATAATGGAGACACCGAAGTATAAAATGGTCCATGTGCAAGGCGTCGGGCAGTTGGACGGTGTCTGCGTGTGAGAGTACTAGACCGTCCGGAAAGACATCCCCCACCATGCACCGTTCCTGGAGGCAAAGAAAGCGATGAACCAGTCTCTCCCGAGTGAAGGGGAGCCAGGGGTTGTCAGCCAGTGGTATATTCGGTGAGTAGAGGGGCCTCCCCACCCCCTTAGAACTCTGCATAGTTTCAGCCATGCCCAGCAAGTAGTAGATCATGTTTGTATATCGTAGGGATCCCTTCCGGGTGTATGAAGGAAAGGGGGAGGTTGCCAACTTGACCTCTTTATGGCTTAAGCTAGGGGATCGATGCATCTGAGTGATAGCAACTATATGTGTACTGGCATTGTGCAGCCAGATGGTAGAGCTGGGGGTTTTAGTAATTCTTCATTCCTAGTCCTCCAGCTGGTGCTGCAAGCTGCTTCTCTGGTTATGTTGGTATCATCATTCTAAGTCCTCTAGATAGTGCTGCTAGTTGCTACTCTGGTCCCATCAGCAATTCCACATTCTAAGTCCTCTAGGCAGTGCTGCAGCTTGGTGTCTCTACCATGTACTCTACTAGTGTCCAAGTGGACCTGTGTATTGTGTACTTTGTGTTGCCCGCTTTTGATTTAATTGAAAGATTTATATATATGTTCTTGTACATAGTTTTCCTTGTAGGTACTCCATCTTTCCTTTGTCCTGAAGAGGCCGTAATTCTAAGGCCGAAACGTGCTGACATTTGTACTGGAGGAGTCTTCTTTAACTTAATACAAACAGGTTAAGGACTTATTGGCGCACACATTTCAGAACAAGGGGGAGAATATTTTTCCTCATGTGCGTTGCTTATAGACTATCTCCATTGGTGGATTGTGTGAGAACTTTACAACACAGCTACCTTTGATTAACTAATAGGAAGACTGAGAGTGGTGAAACAGTAATTCTGTGGCACATGATTTATGTATGTTTAAAGTTTAATTGTATTTATATGTCATTTTGTGGTCTTTTATGTGTACAATTGTTGTGTTTGACACCAAGTGAAGTGGAGCCTATACATTATTTTATGTGGCAGGAGTCGAATGCAACCCTGATTGTTGTATTCTAAATAAATGTGCTGTAATTATGCTAAAGCACCAAACACATTGAATTTAACCCTCAAGATGCGAGGTAAATAGGGCTTACCCATCTATTCACTGTGCAGCTTTGTCTCTGGTCACAGTGGCAATTCCTCATTCTAAGTTCTGCTATCTGCTTCTCTGGTTTCAGTGGTAATTCATCATTCTAAGTACTCTAGACAGTGCTGCTAGCTGCTACTCTAGTCCTGTCAGCAATTCCACATAAAAAGTCCTCTAGGCACTGCTGCAACTCTGTCTCTGGTCACAGTGGTAATTCCTCATTCTAAGTCCTCTAGACAGTGCTGCTAGATGTTTCTCTGGTCCTGTTGGTAATTTATCATTCTTCGTCTCCTAGACAGTGCTGCACTGGAATCTTTGGTCCATTCAGTAAATTCTCATTCCAAGTCATGTAGTCAGTGCTGTACTGCCTCTCTGGTGCCAGTGGTGAGTCACCTTTCTAAGTCCTGTAGGCAGTGCTGTAGATATGTTTCTGTTCTTACATCCACTACACTCCAAACCAAAACACATGGATAAAAGACATTGTCATTTACAACACCAATAGCTCTTACCCTAAATAATGCGAGACATATTGCATTGTAAATGCTTGTTATACATTGGTGTGGATCTCCTCCTTGAGTCATGTGTCTCATTTATTGACCATTGTTTGTATTTTCAGATGTCTTACACTCTTCTGTGTTAAGCCTAAGGCTGCTCAACCACACTACCCTACCCCCTAATAGTGCATTTTGGGATTACCATAGCAAGTCCCTGTCTACTCATAAGGGAATCACTGGACGCTTAAACAAACTATCTCATTTTGATATATCATATAAAGAGCCAGCTTCCTACAAACATGACTAAAAATGAAAGAACATTATTATAATTGACATAAATGATATCAGTCGGCTTCTATAAATGTCGACGTTTCAACCCTATTGAAAGATTCTGGGTAGCGTTATTATCATAACCAAAAATGGTAGCAATCTCTTATTTTACAAAATTGCTATTTCTAAGCCCATCGGTCGAGCTGAACAAACTCTTGAATTCTATAGGCCTAAAGAAAGAGTATTGGCTTCAAAGTGATCTAAGGGGAGATTAACTACTTCTTCCAGCCAGGGAATGACTCAGATGATGTCCCCTCACCTCTGGGATGCTGACTGTGAAACAGACACCAGCTCTGTTTGCACATCAGTCCTCTGAGTAATCTGCAGTGCACACTCTTCCTTGATCATAGATTACGTAGATCTTGAACTACAAGTGAGTCTGTACCGCTGTAATGCAGTCATAGCAGGATGGAGATGGGGAATCTAATGTAGTGGGGGACCCCTTTTTCGTTACATGGAGATGGCGAATCTCCTGTCTGCACTTCAGAACTGGTTTGGGGTAGATTTCTTTTCAAACACCTTTTTCCCGGCTCCATTCCAGGCAAAGCCTTAGTACAGAGGGATGCTCTTTACAGCAGGGTAGTCTTTAGCCTGGAGCATCCACAACTTAACAAACTACTGTGCACACAGAGGTGCCAGGTTTCTGCACCTGGTTGTCATCAGGCACACCAAAAAGTGATCTGGAGAGAGCCAAATGACTGGCCTCAGTTAAGAGTCCCTTTCACCTTGAACAATGTAGACTGCAGTCCCACTCTTCGCTCTTGCCATCTACCAAATGTCAGTGCTACAGGAAGACTAATCAGCAGCTCTTTTCAACTAACATCCTAATTGAATTTCTAAAGGAGCCGTGTCTGTTCTATCCCCATTTCAGTATCTTTATCTCTTCCCCCCAGCTTCAGTACTGTCAGCTATACACCTCCACCGTCTGAGAAAACAATCTTACCCCAAACTTAAACCCTTCCTGCCAGCCAAAGACTTCCAAACTGCAGTACAAGCACTAGTAATCCCGCGAATTGAATACAGCAGCATCGCCCTCTGCGGTCTCCCGCTAACGACTACTGCACCCTTAAGAGCTTCTCTAAACGCTGCAGCGAGACTCATCACGGGGTCAAAAAAACACTCGCATATCTCCCCTGACTTGAAATCCTTGAACTGGCTGCCGTTTGAAGCCAGAATACATCTGAAAATAGCCTGCATGACACACAAGGCTGTACACCGGAGCTCCCCCGGATACCTCACTCAGAAGCTGTCTATCTCGGGCGGCTCTAGAAACACTAGAGGCTGTAACAATCTTCTGCTAAAACCTCGAAGATTCCGGAAGGAAAAAACCTATAAACGCTCTTTCTCAGGAATGGCACCCAGGATCTGGAACTCACTCCCTCCTGAAACCAGGCTCATCTCCTCCTTCACACTTTTTAAGAAAGAAGTAAAAGCTATCCTCATGGCCAAATACACTTGACCTATTAATGTTGAGCTGTAAAGATTCTGCACCGATTTTTATTATTCTGTTCGATTCCTATGACTATGTGTTTTACCTGTACTATTGGCTTACCTGACTATCTGTGCACACATTTATCTGTAATATTTGCTTTATTGTTGTATCGCTGCTACTTTATTCCTTAATGACCTGTTTTTCATTCTCTTGTTGGTATCCCCTGCATTGTAAAGCGCTCTGATATCTGCAAAGATCTTGTTCGCGCTATATAAAACTTTCAAATAAATAAATAAATAAATAAAGCCACCACTTTCATGACGGAGGGTCAGGATGTCCCAGCGGATGTGGATCTGGTGGCCTGCCATAGCAGTTGTAGAAGAAGACCACATAATGTGGCAAAGAAATGCTGCATAAGAGGCAGCTGGATATTTAGAAAAAGTAAGGAAATTGGGGATTACCACCATTTTAATTCTAGCTATTCGGTCTACCATAGAAAGTGGAAGTGTTATCCAGCATTCCACCTGAGGGGAGAGTTCCTCCACGGCTGGGCCGTAATTAAGGCGGAGCACCTGGTCCTTTTCCCTGTGGTAATAAATATCCAAATATTTGGTGGAATCTGTTCACCATGTTCGAGGATATTCGAGAGATACTGGTTGCGTGCAAACGGTTAATGGAAATAGCTCAGGTTTAGCCCCATTGATATGGAGTCCAGGGAGGCCCCCAGACCGCAGGATTTCGCGAATCAACGGGAGGAGATTGTTGGAAGGGAGGCAAACGAAAAGCAGTATCTCGTCAACATACATAGAGAGTAAGAGAGGGCCATGAGTAAGTTGCAATCTACAGTGTAGGTGTCTCTCCTGGAGATGGCGGGCAAGGAGTCCATGACAATAATAAAGAAGGGAGGGGAAAGAGGGCAGACTTGTCTGGTTACCTTGGCTATGGAAAAGGGACCTGTGAGGAAGCCCTTTACCCACGAACCACTGGGGCAGAATAGAGCAGCATGACCAGGACTATACAATTGCAGCGGAGACCTAGTTTAGTCAGTTTTACCTTCAAGAAAGTCCAATCTAGGGTGTGGCTAGATGCCTTCTTGGCATCTAGCCACACCTCTGCTGCAGGGACCGTGGGGGATGCTCTGTTCAATACAGCAAAAAAAGTCTGTAGATTAAGAGAAGTGGACCTATGAGGAACAACCCTGGACTGGATGGGAGAAATAATCAGTTCTATCAACAAGGGGAGGCAGGTAGCGAGGACCTTTGCTAAAATCGAATTGTCAAAATTAAAGAGGGCGATAGGAAGAACATAGTAGAGGGTCTTTGCCAGGTTTGACTAGAAGCTTAAGTACTTTTTCCCGTAAGGTCCGCGGCCCATCATGAAGATTAGCGAGTGGAGAGGTATGCAGCAAAACAAGAGGCAAAGATGATATTGGTGGTGTAGGTTGCAAATATCACTTAAGATTCGTACCCCCAACGGGTACCTCTACAGCTGTCCCACAGGTCAGGGAGTTGGTGGTAAGCAGCATATGGCGGTAAGGCTCTTGGTGCCCAGAAAAGGGGACAAGAGAGGTGCAGGCCTCAGCACTTGGTGAAGATGAGGGCAGTTTTGGTAGGGTGGGTGCACATGAAGGGCAGGTCCTTCAGGAATGGGGCACCAGAGTAGTGCATGAAGCATTCAGCACAACAGAAAGCAGTAGTGATGCAGAGCAATGTCCAGCAGTGAGAGCTGTGTTGAAAGTAAGGCCCTTACCCCAAGTTATGGTGCAGAGGTCCTGTATGCGGCAATGTGGCCACGGCGGGTAGGCCATGGCTGGTCTGTGTGGGCCTCTACGGACCATCATCAGCAGGTCTCAACACGTGGGCAATACCGCAGTGTGGGGGTGAATTGCGGAACGTGGCCAACAGAAGAGAAGGTCCTGATGCCTCTGTGGATATTTCATAGTGGAGTGTGCTATTGTGTTCTTTGCCCTGCTCCACCTGTCGAGACAGCGGTGGAGTCAGATATTCGTTTCAAGCAGGGAGGGGGGGGGGGGGGCAACAGTTGGGGAAGTATTTCAGCAGTCAGAAATCTCCCAGGGCCCTGGCATGTACCGTAGCGGGTTAGGCAGAGCTGTTCCAGGAGGCCTCACGAGTGTCCACTATGTAACCGATAGGAAGCATGGTGGTCCGGGATACGGCAGTCTTTGACTCCCCCACGGCCCCTGTCGCCACGGGGTATGCGAGGTGGTGCCGGGTCGTGTGAACCTCCGTGGAACTTGCGGTTAATAGGCATTCACAGTGACCATCATCCCTCAATCTGCATTGATCTGTGTTGCTCCATCTGTCCCCACTAGTTATGTGCTGATTGATGGGAAAATTAAGTGATCCTGAAGCATATGCTGCCCGGTCTGGCCGAGCTTCACAACTAAGTGGCCATGTTGAACGCCGGCATGACCACACCCCCTAGAAATTGATGTCAAATTATAAATTCTGATACTATTTTAATGTTCGAGGCATGTGTGGCTGTAGATACACATGCTTTGCATACTTCCGCCAGCTAGTGTTAGGTCTGAATGTGTGCAGTTTGTTTTTCTTTGATGAAGTGTTTCAAGTTACGAGACAGTGTGACTCCTCCTCTTGGGCATACTGCGCTTGGGCATCTACTTTGTTAGATGGTTTGCCCACAGATGGGTGAGAATGGAGTATAGAGTAAGTAGAGAAATAGAAATGTCCATGCAAGTCAAAGAAATGCAATACATTCAAGAACAGATGCTTACAGGGTAAGTAAAATAATCCTTTTGAGACTTGCCTTTTGTGGGATAATGCCTAGCCCAGAGGCAGTGATGTGCAATAGCTCTCCTTCAGCTAATGTAAACTGATGTAATTTCTATATGCTTATGTTTTATGATACATATATATTTTTTCAGTGGTGCATTGTATTCCGTACTGCGTCATTGTCTCCTGGGCATCCAATGTTCGTATTCGTAACACAGGTTTCTGATTGGCAATTGTGTGCTGCTAGAGATCATGAATTCCCCTTCACAACGGTCTATAGAACATTTGTCTTATTGTATGCCTTAGGAAGGGATGTATGTGGTGTGCACCTCCACTCCTCCAACTGTTCCTTCTACTGTCGAGGCAGGCCTGTGAGTTCTGTATCTTCCCAGTCTGAACACAGAGAACTGTAATGTCATTTGATTCCAATTCAGTTGCTAAAACCAGCGATTTTTAAATGCTTTCTCTCCTTGTTTCTGCTGCTCGTAGATAAAAGCAAACATCAACTCTTGCTAAGTAACCTTTTGGGGAAATGTTTTGGATGTCAAATTCCCGTGGCTCCTCGGGAACCACTTTGCCAAGTCTGGTCTTTAGAGACCAGAACTAAAAATTGAACATCTGCCTCAATAGAAGTGTTGAGAGATGGCATCTTTACAGAGCGGGTGTTTGAGTGAGCAGACTTCCAAGCCCGGCACGTGGAGTGGAGAAGATGCAGCTAGTGCCAATCCTGTGACTTATGTTTTACACTGGATTTGTTCAACATTTTTGCAGACCGAGTTATTGGCATCTTACTGAAAGAGCTGAATGGTTTTTGAGCAGGAGAGATAAATGGTGATTGTGTATGAACACGTCCCTTTCTTAAAAGCCAAGAACTGGTTCTTTTCGAGAATTAAAGCCAACCTTTGACCGGCTTCCTTATCACTGTATAGCTCAGCTCATCTGCACAGATGTGTGTTAGAGGTGTGATGTCTGGGAAAAGAGCTTGATCTTAGGTACCTAGGTTTTTGACTGTTTTTCAGGGTACTGGGAGATATAATATGCTCCCAAGGTACTCAAGGACACTGCGTGGGCTGACCTGTTGGGCTCTGCTGCTCCTTTCTTCGCTGGACCCTAACCCCTGATGCCCAGGACGCGGCTTGTAGGGGGAGCGCTGCTGTTGGTGCTAGGACCCGCCCACACCGCTGCGGGACTGCGAGGCAGTCCTCTCACCTGAAGCTTCATCCCGTAGCGGCTCCGCGTGTCCCCCCCCCCCACCCTCCCACCCCCACCCCCGCCTGGAGTTGCATAAACTTTCTTGACTGTTTTTCAGGGTACTGGGAGATATAATATGCTCAAAAAGGTCGGAAAGGCAATGCACAGCGTGATTTTTAAAGAAGGTGTAGTTGATTGTTCACAATACTTTTTTGTGGATTTTAAAGGTGCTCCAACTGGTGGCGTAACCGTCCGTTTACGCCAAAGTTATGACTTCAAATGTGTGTGAGCATTGGAAATGCACACATCCCAGGATTTGGGCACTCCCTCTGGTTCAAAAATGAATTGACTCCATGTAGTTTTGTAAATTTCTTCAATAAAGATTATTTATTTTCAAAAGTTCATCAATGGATTATTTGCATCCAATTAATTATATGTATTTTTCCACAAAATCATCATTGCTCCGATGCATTTCGGGTCCATTACCCTTTCTCAAGGAGCACTGTAAAAACAAGAACGATCTATATTGGCATCAAGGTTATGTAACCACAAAAATGGACATGTTCAGAAAAACGCATTTCCCAAATGAGTGAAAACACACGTGTACATTCAAAAGGACAAAGGCTGTGCAGATGGATGTGTATATGACCAGGGAATATGAAGAAGTTTGAACCAAACCAGAAAGCAGAGAAGTGTATAAAAAAAAACGGGATTAGTGCTCCCATAGCAAAGGGTGGATGCGTTACACAAATGCTGGGGTAAAACGATAAATGCTCACGTGTAAGCGGAGCTTTAATGCGGAGCTGCAGGGGGAAAGTAAAAACCGGCGGTTAGATTGTCACTCGAGGAACGAGTGTTAGTTAAAACAAAACGTTTACTGCCGGGTCTAGGCTGATGCGCTTACCGATATTGGGATTTAAAGGTGGGGACAAATGCAGTCTCCAGGTCGTTTGCTGCAACACGGGCTCGCCGGGCTGAAGTGACGGCTCGCGAGTGCAATTGACATAGCTTAAACGCTAAGCGGGATCGGCTGGTGTGGAAATTAACAAAGGACCAAGAGGTGTTGGTTTTGGGGGCCATATTGGAACGTGCAAATTACATAAACGAAAAGGCTTGCAATGGGCATAAATAAACGAGTGATCGAGGGGTGAAGGAGGTAAACATATACACTGGCAGATAACAAGAATGTCATTAAAGAATATGACGTAAACATAAACATAGGAAATATTGCGACAGATAATAGTAATAAAGGTACTTAATCATTTCAGTAGACTCGCACAATGTAAATGTGTCCATATTGTACCCAGCGGGGTACTTTACAAAAAGCAACTTAACTCTATACGATCATTAAGTCTAAAAGGTTTATATGATTGCAAATGGTAAATCCATGAAGTTTCCCTTTGTAATAGGTACTTGTTGTTGTCTCTTCCTTCTTTTTTTTCAACCATCTCGAGAACCAAGAATTTCAATTGTGCCACAGTATGTTGATTTTCCATGAAGTGTGCTGCCACACTAGACTTGGTTTGCTTTGTCCTAATATTAGATTTGTGTTCGTTTAACCTAACTTTGATTTTCCGCTCAGTCTTGCCTATATAGATCTTGCCACATGGGCATTTGAGAAGGTAGATTAAATTGGCTGAATCACAAGTCGCATTAACTTTCAGGTTGATTGTTGTGCCTCTCATGGGGTGGTTGATTCTGTTACCCAAGATGATGTTGTTACAACTGTTGCAGTTAAGGCACGGTTTGGTGCCTTTGTAAATAGGTGAAATGGATGTTTTTTTGGACAGGATCTCCTTTAGGTTGCTAGCTCTAGTGTATGCAAAGATCGGAGGATCTTTAAACATATCCTTGAAATCAGGTTCTGCTGCCAAAATTCTCCAATGTTGTAAAATGATTTTTTTGTATCTTCCACTCAGTGTTGAGTATTTTGAGACGACTACCATCCGGTTTGTCTCCTTTCTAGTTGTCTTTTTCAACGCTGTTTGGCGTTCAATTCTGGATACTTTCATCTTAGCTTCATCTGTGGTTTCCTGTGGATATCCTCTAGATGTGAATCTTACACTCATTTCTTCAATTCGTTGGACTAAAGTGTCTGGATTAGATACGATGCGTTTAACACGCAACATTTGACTATATGGAAGATGTCGCTTTAACGCATGTTGATTAAAGCTCGCAAAGTGTAAAGTGTTGTTGCGGTCTGTTGGCTTTCTATAAAGGTCGGTAGTTAAGCCAGTGTCAGATCTGGTGATTTGAACATCCAGGAAATTGATTTGGGTGTCATCAATGTTCCATGTCATTTGTATCCTGTGGTCTTTGGTGTTGAGGTTATTAAGTTCATCCTCCAACATGGTTTTGGTGCCTTTCCACATGAAGAATAGGTCGTCGATGTACCTTACGTACATCAACAAATTTTCAGTCCAAGATGGATTGTCATATATGTACTTTTGTTCAAAGTCAGACATGTAAATGTTAGCATACGCTGGGGCAGCGCAATTGCCCATGGACATCCCAGAGGATTGTTGAAACCAGTGGTTGTTGTGACAAAAGTAACTATGGTAAAGTGTGTAAATCATAAGTTCCATCAAAAAAACTTTCATGGCTTCTGGGATATTGCTGTGGGCTAGGGTTTTCTCAATAGCTTCTATTCCACCTCTGTGTGGAATCGAGGTGTATAAACTGTTCACATCAGCAGTACAGAAAATCAGGTTATCGTTGTGGTTTATTTTGATTTCAGATAGTTTGAGTATGAACTCGGTGGTGTCTTTCACATAACTTTTAGATTCTTTAACGAACGGTTGAAGGTAACGATCAAGAAATTTGCCTACGGGCTCATGAAGGGATCCCTTGGTGGATACAATAGGCCGCATTGGCGGATCCTTTAAGTTTTTGTGTATCTTAGGTAATAACGTTATAGTGGGACTTCTTGGGTAATCGACCAGTAAGTATTTCTTGGTACGTTCATCGATAGTACCTGTATCGTGAGCTTTGTCAACAATTGATATCAATGCGGCTTTGTATGAACTAGTAGGATTGGATTCCAATGGAATGTAAGTATCAGATACATTGATATGTTCATCCATTTTGCTGTCGTACATACTAGAGTTCATAACGACGAGGGCCCCGCCTTTATCAGCTTTTGTGCATTTGATCAATTTGTTATTGGCGATCTTTTTAAGTGTGTCATTGTCTTTCTGTGTCAAATTTCTTGTCCCGGTTCTTTTCCTAAAGTTTATTTTGCCCAAGTCTTGCTTGACTAAGCCAATATACTGATACTTCCTCCTCTGGGAGTGATACTTCAAGCAGACAACCTAGGAAGACAACCTTCGACACCAACAAGGGTCAAGATCAAAGCAGAACACAAACGGAAGAGAGTGCTTCAACATCTAACACAGGTCCTTTTTTAGAGAGAGGCCCCCCAGAAACCGACGACCCAGGCGAAGTAAGAGAAAAGGAACCAGAAGTTCCAAACACAAGAGGCTCCAAGAAGGACAAAAAGAAGCAGAATCGCTAGTGGTTAATATCTCTGACACTCAACTGTCACAACATGAGATCGAACTCCTGCAAAAAGGTACATCCTTTATTCCGACCTCATACACTAATCAATTGGAACTAGAAACCAGTACATTTAAATTGACAAGGAAATTAAGGTTACGACACTTCTTTGAGAATGTGATTCCACCTACCATTGATCAGAGGCCGGACCAACTTTGTGGATTACGCCCAACGAGCTCATATATACCACCCACCAGTCACAAAAGTATAGACACATTTGAGACCTTAGTCAAGCAAGACTTGGGCAAAATAAACTTTAGGAAAAGAACCGGGACAAGAAATTTGACACAGAAAGACAATGACACACTTAAAAAGATCGCCAATAACAAATTGATCAAATGCACAAAAGCTGATAAAGGCGGGGCCCTCGTCGTTATGAACTCTAGTATGTACGACAGCAAAATGGATGAACATATCAATGTATCTGATACTTACATTCCATTGGAATCCAATCCTACTAGTTCATACAAAGCCGCATTGATATCAATTGTTGACAAAGCTCACGATACAGGTACTATCGATGAACGTACCAAGAAATACTTACTGGTCGATTACCCAAGAAGTCCCACTATAACGTTATTACCTAAGATACACAAAAACTTAAAGGATCCGCCAATGCGGCCTATTGTATCCACCAAGGGATCCCTTCATGAGCCCGTAGGCAAATTTCTTGATCGTTACCTTCAACCGTTCGTTAAAGAATCTAAAAGTTATGTGAAAGACACCACCGAGTTCATACTCAAACTATCTGAAATCAAAATAAACCACAACGATAACCTGATTTTCTGTACTGCTGATGTGAACAGTTTATACACCTCGATTCCACACAGAGGTGGAATAGAAGCTATTGAGAAAACCCTAGCCCACAGCAATATCCCAGAAGCCATGAAAGTTTTTTTGATGGAACTTATGATTTACACACTTTACCATAGTTACTTTTGTCACAACAACCACTGGTTTCAACAATCCTCTGGGATGTCCATGGGCAATTGCGCTGCCCCAGCGTATGCTAACATTTACATGTCTGACTTTGAACAAAAGTACATATATGACAATCCATCTTGGACTGAAAATTTGTTGATGTACGTAAGGTACATCGACGACCTATTCTTCATGTGGAAAGGCACCAAAACCATGTTGGAGGATGAACTTAATAACCTCAACACCAAAGACCACAGGATACAAATGACATGGAACATTGATGACACCCAAATCAATTTCCTGGATGTTCAAATCACCAGATCTGACACTGGCTTAACTACCGACCTTTATAGAAAGCCAACAGACCGCAACAACACTTTACACTTTGCGAGCTTTCATCAACATGCGTTAAAGCGACATCTTCCATATAGTCAAATGTTGCGTGTTAAACGCATCGTATCTAATCCAGACACTTTAGTCCAACGAATTGAAGAAATGAGTGTAAGATTCACATCTAGAGGATATCCACAGGAAACCACAGATGAAGCTAAGATGAAAGTATCCAGAATTGAACGCCAAACAGCGTTGAAAAAGACAACTAGAAAGGAGACAAACCGGATGGTAGTCGTCTCAAAATACTCAACACTGAGTGGAAGATACAAAAAAATCATTTTACAACATTGGAGAATTTTGGCAGCAGAACCTGATTTCAAGGATATGTTTAAAGATCCTCCGATCTTTGCATACACTAGAGCTAGCAACCTAAAGGAGATCCTGTCCAAAAAAACATCCATTTCACCTATTTACAAAGGCACCAAACCGTGCCTTAACTGCAACAGTTGTAACAACATCATCTTGGGTAACAGAATCAACCACCCCATGAGAGGCACAACAATCAACCTGAAAGTTAATGCGACTTGTGATTCAGCCAATTTAATCTACCTTCTCAAATGCCCATGTGGCAAGATCTATATAGGCAAGACTGAGCGGAAAATCAAAGTTAGGTTAAACGAACACAAATCTAATATTAGGACAAAGCAAACCAAGTCTAGTGTGGCAGCACACTTCATGGAAAATCAACATACTGTGGCACAATTGAAATTCTTGGTTCTCGAGATGGTTGAAAAAAAAGAAGGAAGAGACAACAACAAGTACCTATTACAAAGGGAAACTTCATGGATTTACCATTTGCAATCATATAAACCTTTTGGACTTAATGATCGTATAGAGTTAAGTTGCTTTTTGTAAAGTACCCCGCTGGGTACAATATGGACACATTTACATTGTGCGAGTCTACTGAAATGATTATGTACCTTTATTACTATTATCTGTCGCAATATTTCCTATGTTTATGTTTATGTTTACGTCATATTCTTTAATGACATTCTTGTTATCTGCCAGTGTATATGTTTACCTCCTTCACCCCTCGATCACTCGTTTATTTATGCCCATTGCAAGCCTTTTCGTTTATGTAATTTGCACGTTCCAATATGGCCCCCAAAACCAACACCTCTTGGTCCTTTGTTAATTTCCACACCAGCCGATCCCGCTTAGCGTTTAAGCTATGTCAATTGCACTCGCGAGCCGTCACTTCAGCCCGGCGAGCCCGTGTTGCAGCAAACGACCTGGAGACTGCATTTGTCCCCACCTTTAAATCCCAATATCGGTAAGCGCATCAGCCTAGACCCGGCAGTAAACGTTTTGTTTTAACTAACACTCGTTCCTCGAGTGACAATCTAACCGCCGGTTTTTACTTTCCCCCTGCAGCTCCGCATTAAAGCTCCGCTTACACGTGAGCATTTATCGTTTTACCCCAGCATTTGTGTAACGCATCCACCCTTTGCTATGGGAGCACTAATCCCGTTTTTTTTGATACACTTCTCTGCTTTCTGGTTTGGTTCAAACTTCTTCATATTCCCTGGTCATATACACATCCATCTGCACAGCCTTTGTCCTTTTGAATGTACACGTGTGTTTTCACTCATTTGGGAAATGCGTTTTTCTGAACATGTCCATTTTTGTGGTTACATAACCTTGATGCCAATATAGATCGTTCTTGTTTTTACAGTGCTCCTTGAGAAAGGGTAATGGACCCGAAATGCATCGGAGCAATGATGATTTTGTGGAAAAATACATATAATTAATTGGATGCAAATAATCCATTGATGAACTTTTGAAAATAAATAATCTTTATTGAAGAAATTTACAAAACTACATGGAGTCAATTCATTTTTGAACCAGAGGGAGTGCCCAAATCCTGGGATGTGTGCATTTCCAATGCTCACACACATTTGAAGATATAATATGCTCCCAGTGCACTCAAGGACACTCCGTGGGCTGACCTGTTGGGCTCTGCTGCTCCTTTCTTCGCTGGACCCTAACCCCTGACGCCCAGGACGCGGCTATTAGGGGGAGCGCTGCTGTTGGTGCTAGGACCCGCCCACACCGCTGCGGGACTGCGAGGCAGTCCTCTCACCTGAAGCCTCTTCCCGCAGCGGCTCCGCCCCCCCTTTTTACCCAGGAGTATATAATCATTCTAACCGTCTCGCGCAGCGGGACGCGCGCGGGACGGAGCTCGGGGCTAAGCCCGGGCAAAGGGCGGGCCCTCTGAGGCCCTCGTAGGCCAGAGTAGGCTGGGCTGGGCCTATCCCTTAACATCTACAGCACTGTGGCCCGTGCCCTATAATACATTGGATATGTCGACAGAAGAGGAAACCCCTGGGAAAAAAGGAAGATTACGCAATGGGTCATTGGATAATTATTTTCCCAAGATTCAGAGTGAGGGTGATAAGGATTCGATCTTAGCTGAGCGCAGGGCTGAGCGGCGCCGCTCAGTTGAGAGCATGAAACATAGACCCCTCATTGACAATATCCTTCTTGTTGTGACCTAGGAGGGCGGCTCACTAGACTTGAGTGGGAGTAATGCTAGCCAAGAAGGTTGTTCCCTTTTGTTTCGTGATTTTGCATCCACACCTTGTTTGCCCTCGGATAACATTATAACTGTTTCCCCTACCCCTAGCCCCGGTCGCATTACTGCCACATCTAAGCCTAGGAAACAGAAACCTAAACTTTAGTTGCTGCCCAGATCCACTGCCCACCACCTAGTAAAAAAAGGAGGAAACTAAGGGTGGCACTAGGTAAAGCTAAAATCCCGCATACTGACTTTGGTAAAGGGCCAAAAACCCTCAATCTAATTGAGACCATCCAAGCAGAGGAGTCGGATCTCCCACCAGCAGTAGTATCACCATTGGTAAATAGTTCATCTGAAGCAGCTGCACAGGCCGTGGTTCCTGACAGCAATGCTGGGGTTACAGCACCAGTTATTCCACCTCCTCCCACATTGATAGGGAACTTAGAGTTTTTGCTGAGATCTCTCCTTTTACCTATCAATGAGTCTTTTAAAAAGGTTGAAATTAGACTGACCATACTGGAGACTGCTATAAATAGCATGGTTACTCTGACCAAAGCCCAGGGGAGCGGGGTGGCGCATTCCACATCTCTGGCCAGGCCCCCCACTAACACTGTTTCAAATATCCCAACTGCCCTGACACAGCCGGCCAAACACAACACGCAGCCCCAGGGTGGGGTCGACCTTCCCTCCCAGAACCCACCGCCTCCTAAACAGTTAAACACACCAGCAATACAAACGGGTGGTGACCCCAAAAAACCAGTCCCAAAGGCCCCGACAAGTAATAACCAGAAAGACCAAAGGGAAGGTAGATACACTAGAGTCCCACGGAAAAAGGTGCCACAAGTGGAGATTCCCCCAGAAGCAGTGCCCTTTGTGGTGGTCTTGACTAGGGTCCTCCCGTTAGCAGAAAACAAGAAGGAGGGATACGCGGATCTCAAAAATAAAATCATTCATTGGTTGAGGACATATAGGCCGATAGCACCCAATATAGATGGGGATATAGTGCATGTCAGACGGATTAACTGGCTGGGGAGCTGAACTAAAGATATAGAGGGGGACCTAGTGGTGGTTAACTTTCGAGATCCCTGAGCAGTAGAATATATCTTAAATTGGCCACCCGGAAACGGGGAAACTCGCATCATCCCTCGGGCCCTAACGTATTTCTATCCCAGGACAGATGCCATGCCTCCTAAATACCCAAATAAGTTCCAACCCTATAGGCCACCCCCTACCGTGCCTTATAACAACAATTATCCCCAGTATGGGCAACACTTTGCCTTGGTGGCCGATCAGCATTCTGCCTGGTCTACGGTGCCCTATAGACACACGATGAACCATGCCACCAGGATGGAACATCTAATACCCTTTACCCCATTGGACACTTACAATCGGTTTTCGCAGCTCTCTGGGCTGGAAGATTGCGATTGAAGTTCAGCGCCCAGGGGGGTGACATGTGACCTCCATGGGGAGGAGGCCCCACGAGTCCGTGGTTGTATAGACGCAGGGCAAATTAGTCCACCTTTAGCTCAAATTGCCATTACTAACAACATTACTGAGGCTTCCACGATAGCCGGGTCTTTGGCTAGCAAGGCTAGCTGTCCTGCAAACCCTATACCTTTGGTCCAGGAAGGGGGTAGCTGCATGACCACGGCGGATAATGAGGGTGCGATTAAGGGGGGATACAATAAAGTACCCAAGGGTCGGCGGGTAATAAACCTCCTATCTTGGAACGTTGCCTGGTTAAAAAGGAAGTTAGATATACCAGAATGGCACACATTCATCGAGAAGTTCGATGTTTGCTTGTTCCAGGAAACCTGGAGCCTATTACCCCTAATTAAATCGGGGTATTCCACCCACTTTTTGCCTGCGGTTAGTAAAGGGAAGGGTAGACCGGCGGGAGGTCTCATGACCTGGATTAAAATAGATCTAGACTGGGAGGTCACATGCCACAATTTGGAGTGTAGTGATATACTCCACCTCTCTTCTAGAGGAAACGCAGAGGGAAGTAGGCTTGATCTATTTAACGTTTACGCCAGAAGGACACCTGGGGACACTGCCTCTTCGATTTTAACAGCTCTGGATTCTGCCTTAGCTAACTGCCCTTCATCAGCAAAAATCATCGTGGGGGGTGATTTCAACTGTACGTTTGAACCCCTCCTCGGAGATGACCCCCTGGGCATTGAAGACGAAGATTCAAAATGGTCTATCCCAACCCTATCCCTGCCCCCTATTAGAAAATGGTCAGCTAGGGCTATCCAAATCAATGCACTAACTAGGGACCATAAGTTAAGAGCCCTCAACGGCAGGACCATATCCGACCGGGCAGGTGCACTGACCTTCAATAGACTCACTGGGCCGTCCGGAATCGACTACATCCTAATGGATGTTAGTTTATGGGCAGACCTTATTGATATGGAGGTGGTCCCAAGTCAGGATAGCGATCATAATCCCCTGTGTTGTAAGTTTAATTGGGGCCTCTTTAAAGATAGGAGGGTGAATGCCCCCACAAAGACATCCAAAGAGATCATCCCATACAATAACAACCGTAGACTGAAATGGGACAAGGCTAACCTGAAGGAGGATGACCTAGGGGCCATTAAATCCCTGGTAGAGGGCCTGCACTCTGATTTGGAGGCCTGGGACTGTGAAAATCAGACTAATATGTTTCCGCACTCTTCCCTTGACTCAGCTTATAAAGCTACAATAGATCACGTTAGTCAATTTTTTATCTCGAAAGGGAAAAGTCACAGGAAAACTATTACACCTCCCTCTTTAAACAAACCTTGGTACACAGATCAGTGTAAGGGCAAAAGGAAAAATCTGACAAAAGCCCTGCTTTCTAGGGATCCTTTGCTGGTTAGAGCGGCCAGGAAGGACTACCTAAAAGCACTATCACTGGCTAAACGTGAGTGGGAGGAACAGCATTGGCTAGACCTATCCAATGCTGTGAGTAGAAGGAACCCGAACCTTTTTTGGGATCTGATTAACAGAGCCAGGCAAGGGAAATCACAACCATTAGCAGCTCACATAACCAGTCAACAATGGTTTAATCACTTTTCAACCCTATATGGAGGTAATGATGAGTCAAACAGCCCCGGGGCAGCTAGTTTTGTTGCTGGGGATACCTCCGGGGTGGATGACCTCCCATTCACGACCACAGAAGTAGTGACGGCGATCAGACATCTAACCCCCAAGAAGGCGGCCGGTCCGGATGGGATCCCTGGGGACCTGTTGATCGTGGAGCCGCTGGCTTGGGCCAATTTAATCACCACAATTATGAACCTGATTATTAGGGGACACCAGGTGCCAGATTCTTGGAAGGGGGCAGAGGTGGTAACAGTGTTTAAGAAGGGGACAAGAGATGATCCTGCAAACTACAGACCTATCAGCTTGATAGATATAATTCAGAAAGTGGTCGGCAGGGTCATCATCTCAAGAGTAGGCGATTGGATGGAGGAGGCCAGTATTCTATCCCACCTCCAAGCGGGCTTCAGAAGAAAGGTAGGCACGATGGACCAGGTCTTTCGCTTTTTTGTTATCTATTGGAAGGCAGTTACCATCAAGAAAGGCAGTCTATATATGGCCTTCATAGATCTCAAGACAGCTTTCGACCTGGTCCCCCGGGCTAAATTATGGGAGATCCTAGGAGAGATGGGATTCCCCAGTAGACTTCTGAGTCTAATCGTAAAGCTCCACGAGGGGAACTATGCGAGGGTCAGATGGGGATCCCAGGGACAGTTAAGAGATAGGGTCCCTGTGAGGAGAGGAGTACGCCAGGGCTGTGTCATGGCTCCGACCCTTTTCTCCCTGTTTGTGAATGGAGTAGTGGACCACCTGAAAGGGGAAGAGTCGGATGCCCCATCCCTGGCGGGGGAAAGAATCCCCACCTTACTCTTCGCCGACGACACCTTATTGATCTCCAAATCCCCAGTGGGTTTGCAAAAACTCTTGAACCGGTTTAGTTCCTTCTGTACCAACAGAGGTTTAACCATCAACACCTCAAAAACTAAACTGATGGCACTCTCCCCCTCCAAAAGATTTAAAAATAACTTCTTGCTTAATGGGGCTCCCCTGGAGCTGGTCGATTCATTTGACTATCTTGGTGTCCGGATAAATAGTCGAATGACCTGGAAGGACCACCTGGCCAAAATGTTACTCAGCCACCAAAGAATATCTGGGGTGACCCTGAGGGAGCTCCGTGAGTCAAGTAGTAAACCTGTCTCCCCGGCCATGGCGATTTATGAGGGTCAGATTCTACCGGCGGCATTATATGGTTCCGAACTCTGGGGGTTCGAAAATGTTTCAGATCTCTCCACAGCGGAAAACAACTTTGAGGAAGGTGGTGGCTCTTCCCGCTTCCACCCCACTGATTCCCCTGAGACTAGATTTGGGCAGAAGAGCCCTAAAAGATCTGGTGAGGCTACGCCCATTGCTCTTCTGGACCCGTTTAAGAAGAACCGAGGAGCTTGCAAAATACGCTGAAGGGTTGGATGATCTTCTTTTGTTGGACACTGGGAAAAAAATAGGATGGCTGAATAATGTAAGAGACCTGGTTCTTAAATTAGGTCTAAGGGATGCATGGGAGTCCCAAACGCCGCCACCCAAGGAAGTGATCAAAAAGCTATATTGGGACTGGGTACAGAGTGAAGCACTGAGTGGTTTGGATGGGGGCTCACTCACGGATCAATTTTTGCTAATTAAATGGGTGAAAAAACTGGAACCCTTCCTCAACCTAATAACTAAACCTCTAGATAGAGCGCTATATCTAAAACTGAGATATGGGACGCTCCCGGTGTATGACTTCACGGCGAGGTGGTCCAACTCTGGTGCCCACTTGCGTCCGTGCCCTGGCTGCGCAGCACCAAAAGAGACTGTGGCCCACCTATTCTTTGCCTGCCCCGCTTACAAAGTGGCCTGGAAAATCTGGCTAAAACCTGTATGTAGGGAGCTGGGTTGAGGTGTCATAGCCAGGCACTACGTGTTCTTACTACTGACTCTTCATCCTCCATCATGATATGTGGGGTGGCAAAATTTTTGGGCAGTGCGTGTGTGACGCGCTCCCGTTTACTGAAATTGCATTCCAGGGTACCAACGGTCTGATGCTTGTAACCGCTTGTAGTAAACTAGTGACCGTGGTGCATTCTTCCCTTTTATGCGTAACATTTTATAGTTTTAACTGGAGAATTGGAAATGTATTATGTATATGTATTCTTTTATGGTGATCAAATTGCCGAATAAAGATATTTACTACTACTACTAAAATATGCTTATGGAATATGGCGTACATGTTCCTTTCCCAAGATCTGATTCTGGTTTTACAATGATATAATTTAGAGAAATTAAGATGGATCTCTTGAATGATTGAAGACCAAACATTGAATTATCACCACTTCCAAAACCTTTGCTTATGTGTTGGAGCACTGCTAATACTTTTGATATATGACGGTGGTCCTTGTTGCTCATTTGTAGTATTTACCATTGTAGGAGAGTGGGTACATTGAATAATGTCTTAGAAAGTTATGCCTGTTTCTTCTCAACACTGTACTGTAATGACCAGCATTAGTCCTTTTTTTCCAACAGCAATGCATTTTAGATGAAGTATTTTTACTACTTTTGCAGAACCACAGCAGCATTGTGAAGACACAGTTCTCTGTGCATTTACCAATATATTGTGTTAATTTTTTAAGATTTAGTGATAGATCTATTTATGTGGATGTTATGAGTGAAAAATGAAACACTAATTAATTACTACCTTTACTTATTTAATGACTTATTACATTACTTTCCCAAATTTTTGGTTAAGATAAAGTTTGTGTTTTATTCTAGTGTTCTGAAGCATCCAAATGTTGTGCAATGCCTTGGGCAATGCGTTGAAGCCATCCCCTATCTCTTGGTGTTCGAGTTCTGTGACTTGGTGAGTACTGTTTAAGACTATCTCCTCATACACCACTTAAAGTCTTCACGGGTGTATTAAGCAAATACAAAATATTAGTCTGAATCGCTGAGTGACCAATCCGCTAATCTCATCTACCCAGAAAGCTTTAGAAGCCATGGTTCCACTGGCAGAGTGTACACCAGAAATGGAAGCAATGATGCCTGCGAGAGACTTCACCCACCTAAACCAGCGAGCCAGAGTAGGAGAGGAAACCGGTCTGTGGGGTTTTCTAAAAGGAATGAGGAGTTGGCATTGTGAAGACGTTCTGAGATCAGTTGTTTTGTGTTCATACACTTAAAGGCATTGTCCAACACAAAGTTTAGGTTGAGCAGGAAAATGAGGATAAAACACAGTGGTTAAATTTGTCTTTATGTGACCGTGAACTCAAAAAAGAACACCTGTGGGGGTAAATTGGCGAGGGTTAATATCCAACGCTGTAACATCAGATAGTTGTTTAATTGAGATAAAACATAATAACATAGTCCATTTTGCAGACAACATTTTCAATGAAAGATCATTATCAGGCCAAGAATTAAACAATTTTAATACTATATTCACATCCCACAATTTTCTGTCTTTTGTGACTGAAGGATTACTACATTTTAATCCCTTTTAACAGTTGACAGAAGGGTGGGTGTTCTCCCACCAGTCTTCCGTTGATGTAGGATGATTCATTGAAGTAGCCGATCCGTACAGGTTTATGGTATGATAAGTCTTGGTACCATTAGCCTTGGATGCATGGAAGTTAACAATGTAGAGTAAATTCATCTGAACATTGGACAAGCAACTCCTGACCCAGGTGGACTCGTACAAATAGCTTGGCTTTCAAATAGACCGTAACCTCAAATTCAAGACACATCTGGACCAAGGTCGCACGAAAGCCAAACTGCAGTTCGCTTTCAAAATCTTAAAAACAAGCTCACAGGCTGCTCCACCGGACATTTGTTAAAAGTTATCGCAGCAAAATTCCTTCCCTCCATCTCATATGGTACAGAAATCTTGAACGTCAAAGATGCTACAGTTCTAAATTTAGCACAATCAATTTTCTTTAAGAACCTGTTTTCAATCCCCCGACATATTCTACAAGCCCAATTCGACTAGAATACGGCTAAGAGATCAGATCCCTGACAGACAAGGTGCACTAGTCCAGTACTATTGGATGATGAGGGACACATGATAATACTCTTGCACATTGCTGTTGGGTAGAGATTGAAAACCAATCCAGGCTAAACAACTCCATCTTTAAAGTTTGGAAGGACTCCCTCTCGGCACTGCAACTAGAGGAAGCCTGGCTCACTGTCCCTACCTACTCTGGCTTTAAATCTGTTGTCAACAAAGCAATCAAACGGTCTTCTTTACTAATAGACAAAACTGCCTTTGCAAAAAAATCTCACGCCTGGGCAGTGATACAGCATACCAGAGGCTGCAACCTCAACCTTATTTATTAGACATCTTTCCTCACCAGAAAAAGCACTTCTTTATGCTACTAAGGCTAGGGTCATTCCCATCAAAGGACCTGACTCCGAAATGGAAATATTCCTGGCAATCAAAGGAATGCCGCTTATGCGGAGCAGGGGACAAGTCTTTACTGCATCTATTATGTATCTGCCCCATCCTAGCAGAAACCCCAAAAACAGTCCTTTAGATAGCCTTTAGGAAGGAACAGATAAGAACTTGAAAAACAGCAGTTATTAAATGTGTCGGAGGTCCATGAATCCAACTGTCTTGCAGTGCCATAAACTTCTTGAAAATCGAGGCAAAAGAACTTGACAAAAAAGAAACTGCCTACTTACTCAAGTAGTTTTAGAACAATCAGCCTTGATATTTCTCTATTATATTGCCTGAATGTTTTAATATTTTGGACTTAAACCACCGCCACTTGCTTGCCGACCCACTTCCTCGTGCTTCTCTATATTTTATAAGTTTTAAAAATATGCTTTTTATGTATTTCTTACTAATGATGGTTTTCCCACCCTTTTATGATTTGTTTTAACGAAATCAAATAAAAGTGTATGTTACACTTTAATGTAGAGTATATCCGCTGAAAGGGGATTGATAGATTTTCCAAACACCAGCTTGCCCATAAAGGCCTTGGTGGTACCTTGGACCCAGAATTTGTTGATATATTCTGAAGCTGCTGGCGAAATGAAAGCCGAAGACTGGGAGATCCCACTATTTTCCAGACGGAGAGGCTGAAGCTGTTGTTTAGTACTAGTTTGTGAGGAAGACCCAATGGATCCAAGATACGGTTGGAGCAGAATGGGAGGGGAAACATCCTCAACAACGATTCTGGAATAACTAGTTCCGGAGTCACGCAAGCTGAACAACGACATAGCCGTAACCACGCATGTGCATGGTTAAGGCTAAGTCGGTCTAGTGTTTGAGGCGCGTCTGACAGGAACAGATAAGAGGTTTGGCGGTGGAGGGGGGGGTTTGTGTTTGTTTTTTGGGGGTGGGAGGGGTTTGTGGTGGTGGGGGGGGCTTGTGTTCGTTTTTAGGGGGTGGGAGGGGTTTGGGTTAGTTTTTAGGGGTGAGGGTTCGGGTTCGATTTTAAGGGGTGGGGGGTTCGGGTTAGTTTTTAAGGGGTGGGGTGTGTGGGTTCGTTTTTAAGGGGTGGGGGGTTTGGGTTCGTTTTTAAGGGGTGGGAGGGGTTCGGGTTAGTTGTTAGGGGTTCGGGTTAGTTTTTAAGGGGTGGGGTGTGTGGGTTCGTTTTTAAGGGGTTCTAGGAGGTTGGGGGTTCATCTAAGTTTTTAGGGGGTTGGAGGTGGGGGGTACGGGGTAGTTTTAAGGTAATGAGAGGGGTTCGGTTTCGTTTTTAGGGGGTGGGTTTACCATGCATTCCTTTACCATGAAAATTAGTGGTAGAGGTATGCGCTGTAAAAAAAAATTGTTGAGACGCGGTTGTGCTAGAGACCGCGTTTTTTAGTGA
The DNA here is from genome assembly GCF_964263255.1 of Lissotriton vulgaris. Lineage (NCBI taxonomy): Eukaryota > Metazoa > Chordata > Amphibia > Caudata > Salamandridae > Lissotriton > Lissotriton vulgaris. The sequence goes on along the minus strand of NC_141698.1, from coordinate 153,537,160 downwards.
GTCGTTCTTGAGGAACTCATTATTCCAACACACAGCCGAATGGGAGGAGTACTGGGTAGTCAATCACTAGTTGCAGACAAGGAGGGACCATACTTGTGACTGCCAGAAAGGAACTATTAGCACTAACATTGCCTGTTGATGTCTGGCCTGTGCTAAAACCCTGTTGATCATTTCGGAAGGGGAAGCGTAGTTGGTGGAGTGGTTCCAGTCTTGTAAGTAAGCGATTGTAGCTAAAGGTAGAGGATCTGCAAGCCAACTGAAGAAACAAGGAAGTTGGGAATTGAGTTTGGTGACAAATATATGTAGAAAGGACCCAATTTGTGCAGCAGCAACCTGAATACTAAAGTATGAAGTTTCCAGTCGCTTGAGTCATGGTAATATCTGTGCCATGGTACCACTGCAATGGTTTTGAGATCTCATGGTATCTTGTTGAGAAGGCAAAATTCCCAGAAACTCTTTGCTAGCTCTGCTAGGGGTCTGTCTCTGGTACCGTCTAGGTGATTGGTGTAACAAACGGCTATGATATTGTTTGTACGCATCAGACTGGAGCATTACACTCTGTTTTTTGCTTGGCTTTAGATTCTAAACAGTTGATCTGCAATCTGGACTCCTTGTGAGACCATGTACCCCCAGTTGATATTTGGGCACATCAGGCACCCCAACCTGTCCGACTTGGATTTGATTCTAGCACAAGATCAGGGGCTGATGCAGAGATAGTTTTGCTGTTTCATGTGTCTAAATGGTCTATCCACCTTTGAAGCTCCAGCTGAGATTCTGGATCTATGTGAATGGAATCGGAGTAGGTGAAACCCTCAGGTAAATGACGGATTTGTAGTCTTTGAAGAGCCCGATAAGGGAGAGGACCCAGGAAGATGGCCTGTATTGAAGAAGACAGGAGACCCACAATTCTCGCTAAATATGTGAGCGAAATTAAGGAGCTGCAAAGGGTTTGGAGAATCTTTTATTTGATCGCTTTGATTTTTGTCAAAGGGAGATGAACAGTGGCACTGGAAGAATTTATGAGAAAACCTAGAAACTGTTTGGGTTGAGTGAATGAGCACAGATGTCTGAGTGTTGATTATAAAACCCAACTCTGAAAGATGAGAGCTCGTGAGATGCAGATGAGAAAGTAGATTGTGAAGGTTTTGAGGCATTAATAGAATGTCGCCTAAGTTAATGATGAGCCTGAGACCTGATGTGTGCGACTAGTGGCTTAATTTGTTTTGTAGAGCACCATGGTGCTGACGAAAGGCCGTGTGGAATAGAAGAAAAGCGATATGTCTGCCCCTGCTGTTGAAACAGAAGACATTTTCTGTGACTTTGTTGAATGGGGATTGTAAGAGATGCATCTTGCATGTCTAATCTGACCATCCAATCTTGTTGTCCTAGTGAATTCCTTAAGTGTAGAATCGTTTCAATCTTGAAATGACGGTAAACAACAAACTGATTGAAGAGCTTGAGAATGATTACTGGTCTCAACTTTGTTTTTCTTCTGTACAAGAAAGATGGAGCTGAAGAAACTTGATAGATCTAGGAGAGAAGGGTTGGAGTGCTTGTTTTTCTAGAAACGATTTAATTTCTTGTGAAATTAGATTGGACATTTCAGAAGAAAATTTTGAAGGAGGAGGAAACAGTTTGGAAAGGCTTTGCCTAGAGATCTATAACATAACCTTGTATTGAATATAAAACCTAAGGACCGGAAGTTATCGTTTGCCACTTTGTGAGAAAATACTGAAGACGACCGCCTACAGTAGGTTGGCCAGAACATAGAGTGACCTGGCTGGGAGTTGGTCCTGAAGCTCTTTTGTAGACGCCCTCAATACCCTCTGCTTCTCTGGGGGTAGAACTGTGGGTTTTATTCTTGGTAGCCGGAGTAGTTTGAACCGAAGGAGCCTCTGTATCCTTAGTTGTGATAGTTACGGCCGATAAAGCGGCTCCTGCCTCTGCCGGCCCTTGCAAAAACCTACTGGGGAAAAAACTTTTAAGTGATTGCTGTGCCTTGTCAATAGAAGTAAAAGCAGTGTCCTATCTACTAAGTTCCTTGATAAAGGAATCTCCTAATAAAAGTCCCTCAACCTTGATACCGGGATCCAAGGTAGTAAAATTTGCCACCTTAGGGTCCAATTTCAGGAGTAATCCATTCCTCCGCTTGTGGGTGATAGCAGAATTTGCGTTACCAAGTAAGCGGAATACCCTTTGGATACATAAGGATAGATCTTCTGGATCATCAGTATTGTTGTCCAATCTTGCTGCTTCTGTCATATTAAAAATACGGGCTAGGGGCCAATAATGTTAAGCAAATTGTCTTGGCAGGTGGACCGTGCCTTGTCCACGCCTCTACATGACTCCTTCCCATACTTAGAAAAGAAAGTAAGGAAAGAAGGGTCAATGATTGGAGAGGAAGTGATGTTAGAAGACAACGTTGGTCTAGGACATTGGTTTTCGAACCTGGCCCTATCTGTTTATCCAAGGGCAAACCAAGCCTGGATGCAATGTAATCCCCCATTTGTTCGGCGGGAAACCATTCAGTTGAATTGGGATGATGGATGAGACTGAGGTCGAACATAGGCATCCCATTTGCGTCAAGAACTATTTTGGCCATGAAATGGTTATGAGTGGACAATAACACTTTTGACTTTTTCGGGGGAGGAGAAGAAAAAGGATCAGAAAAACCAAAGTTATCCTTGTCATCGTCCACATCTGGATCTGCCATGCCATCATCAGTATTAAGGATAAGAGAGAACTATTTTTGAAGACTGCTCCTAGATGTTTTAGGACTTTGTTTTGCACTTAGAGGGTGTCTTAGAATACCATTCCTTATTAGAAGGCCTAGGAGAAACCACGTACACAACCGTGTGTGTCGAACCCTCACTAACCAAAAGTGCAGAGTTCGAAATGGGAATACATAATTGCACCTTCTTTGACATTATAGGTATAGTGGTGTTTTTACGTTTTCTGCTTTCCACCGCAGAATGGGCCAGTAATGTCTTGGGCATAATATTCACCACAGAATTTTCGATGTTTTTAAACATCTTATCCATAGATGCTGAAATAGCCTGTTCAACAGAAGACTGAATAAAGTCATTCAACTTGGTTTTAAAAACTTCTTCATCCTCCTCATTGGTTTGTGATAAGGGAGAGCTGTCTATCTCCATGATAGAAGGGAGACACAATAATAAAATTCGGCAGAAATTGAGAGCGAGAAAAGGTTGCCATTAGATATCAGGAAAACTAGTGCAAGTTGCACTGCCCAAGTGAAACACTTACCCACAATCTAACCCTTGCGTTTTAGGTTAAATTTGTAGCCAGATCCAATTTTTTTTTATAGAACAATGAGAAACGGTTCCCTTCACGAGCAGACATCTTACTTTGTCGTGGGGGTTTGGTCTGCTACAAAATACCCTCTGGCTCGCTACACTCTGGAGGTCTCCTAAATTCTGGGTTAAGGTATGTATTCCCATAAAGAAATCCAGAGTCCAACAGCCCGCTGAGGTTCATTTGTTATTTGGTGTTCCTACGTTCCCAAATGTATTAATATAGCCATATTGCCCGCCGTAGCGTGCTATACCGCTATTAAAGGCCTGCTCTCGCGTTAGAGGCCTGAGCCTAAGGCAAGGGGCTTTAACAAGGGACCAGGACTTTAATAGCCGTTGTAGCCCAGCTACGAAGGGCTATAAGGCTATTAGAACATTCTGCCACTAGAGGGAAGAATGTTCTAACAAATAAAACAAAGGCATCTCGAAGCTCGAGGGGATTTAAATCTCCTTGAGCTCCAAGAGGCCTTTGTAAAACATTGGAATGTTGCTCTGCGGGCCTTTTGCGGCCTGTAAAAGCATGGAGCACCCCATTGTCTGCAATGGAGCACCCTGCTTGCTTGTGTTTTATCTTTGTTCAGCTACTTTTAGAAATCTAGGAAGTTAATATTTGTATTTTATAGTGTTCGGCTGGTGACAAGTAAAGCAGCCAGAACATTCTTCTCTCCAACTTGCACTATAATTTCTTTGAAAAATACATCTTGCTTATGTGGTATGATAAAAAGAAAATCACAAAGCTAATATAACGGTCTTATATTGACAAAGAGCCATAAAGATGTTCTAGCTTTAATGGCTTGTAGGGGCACACTTTAAACACCATACATTTATAGGTGCATATATTTGCTTTCCCCTCTGTCTGCCTTGAACTGAATACTAGAAAGCCCATCTTACTCGTGAAGAGTTTTTAGCACAGCTGAACGGACAGTTCTCATTACTTCTGGTGGCTAATTTTATGACACGAAGGTTAGAGTAGGAGCAAGTGCTTGGATCCCCATGCTGGGCCATCTGGTAAAATCCAGCTGCAAATGCGGCTTACATTACTCTGCTGTTCGTAGTTTGCACTCTCAGCAGGTGTAATGTGAGCGTGTAGAATTCATGCCAAGTGTCAAGAGGGTGGTTTTACAGAGCAGAAGTACTTGTAGACTCTCTGAAATCACTAGTTTATGGACAGGCAAAATGTTACTATGGAGTCGCGTCAGAGTGAATTTGACGTGGTACGCTTTATTGTGGACTTAAGTCGGAATCCTTTTTTTATCACAAATTTTGATAGCCATGTACTTCTTTGACTGGACTGGAATGGTGTCTTTGCAGTTAAACAAGGTTTGATAACTACAATCCATCTGACTTTCCTACTCCGTTTGTACACATTTTATGACCTCAAGATAAAATGAGTATCCGTGGGTTGTTAGTTGTAGGGAGGTGGGGTTGGTATAGCACTGAAAGATGTGTCGATGAGGATGGTATTGAAGCTTTGGCAGTTCCAAGTTGATACAGTGTGCCGAAAGGATGGTGTTTAGCATCAGGGTGGTGGTATGGTAGTATGTAGGAGTAAGTACTAGTGGTACTTGTGGTGTCGGATGTAGTAACCCAATACTATTACATGATACTTCAGGTGCAGCGGGTGCGTGTAGTGAAGTGGGAGTGGAAGTAATGCTGGCTTGGTAGACCTGTGGTGTGCAGAGTTAGCAGTCTGGTAGATGTGAATCAAAGACACACAGCTTCTGGTAACGCAGTGTTAAGCCTCCTAATAGGGATACAGGGGTGGTAGTATGGGTAGGTGAGGCAGCTTGCAGCTAGTAATGGAGTAAAGAGCGTGGTGTGGCTACCGCACAGTGTTTTGGGGCTGTAATTCAGTTGGTGTGTTGCAGTATAGTGGGAAGACGTGTCAGTGGAGTTCTTTAGGGGTTGGCGGTTGCTTGGTGTAGTAGCCTTTGGCAGAATGGTAGCAGTGGTGATAATGCAGTTGGTAGCATCATTTGTGAGTGGCTGTGCAGTGGTGACGACAGCAGTGCATGTTGGGTGATGGCGTGGTGAAATGAGGCATTAGCGCAATGGTAGGATTGCCTGATTTTGGGGTGTGTAGAACACTGCATAGAGAAGACATCACACGTAAAACTGGTGCTCAAATAGTATCCGGTCTGGCTGGGCTCCAAGAGCCTGTGCACAAGTTGAGCTTTGAAAATATTTAGCATGTAAATCCTGCAACAAACATAATGTGATCTAGTCTCTTCAAAATGTAAAAAACAAAGTGTATGTCTTCAGCATGCTGAATCATTTCACCTTAGTGGATGCATGCTGCCAGGTGGTCACCATGCCCCCTGCCAGCAACTTGATCTAAAATAAAAGGTAGTTAGTACGACCACAATATTATGTGGTACATTAATCCACTCCACCCTCTGAACATGAAATGCTACTTCAAAGGTAGTAACAGCTTGCACCTTCCAAGAACTCACTAAACAGGCAAAGCGCAGCAAGTACCATTCATGCATGTTTTCCTCCCACACAAAACATGTACATTATTGGCAACAACAATACATGCTTATCTCACCGACAAAACAGGCTCAGCATGGACAGTGGTCAGGAATCCTCCCCAAACCCCCCTGCTCCCCACACAAAGCTATACAAGGTACAGAGAGGAACAGTTACTGTCGCTCACGCCTCCACCTGGGTCACAGTGTGTCTCCACGTTTAGGATGGATAATCGAGGCAAAATGGAATAGGTATGTGATCACTGCAATTATGTATCAAACGGCCACATAAAGCGGAATAAGATAACACAAGTCACACAACCGCACAATGAACTCTGGAAGATGGGTCAAATCAATAGTAGATCACTTCCAGGCCATAAAACTGCAAAATCTATCGAACCTTTCTATGTCATTAACAAATATATAATGTTGTGTTATACATAGTTATTGCTACAGCAGGTTTTGCAAGGAGCAGAAAAGACCTATGTGGAATTTTTGAGTCAATTTCAGCCAGTGGTAATTATTCGGGACCACATGCCCACCATACCCCCCCCCCCCCTCCCCTCCAGACAGAAACTAGCAAATCAGCCATGGCCCTGCTCCAATAGGAATAGTTGAGCTCGGTCTGAAAGGCCAGTACCTCTCTGAACAAGATCAGAAGCAACATTAATCCACTTTTGGCCCATTCGGCATTGTCCGTCGGGTACTTGAGGCCTATAACATAGTGGGCACAGGACCCAGGTCTAGGCTCTTAAAACGTGGATCTGAAGAAAGCAAACAAGTGATTGGTGGAAAGCTAGAATTAATCTCTGCCAGTGGTAGCTGCCTATGCCTGTATTCCAGTCCGTCATTTTTTTGTCCACCATGCCCAGGGCTGGATTGGGAACGCAAAGCAGCCCTGGCATTTGTTTCTGACCACCCCTTAGCGAAGCACTGCCTGGCCACGGGAGGCTGAAAATGCGTTTTTGCTGCATTTATTACTGGGGGCCGATATTGCACCAGTGCTGCAGAACTAGCCCCAGTAACAAAACCGGCTTTAATTCGAAATCTCTTCAGGTTGTGCATATTTGTCTGTAGACAACATAAAAATGGCACGTATGACTACCTACATACTCCCAGCTGCAAAAAGTGCACAGTAAGCTGGTTTATAGATGGAGGCCTCTTTTGTATTATTTGATGCCAAGGTCTAATATTTCTTTTGTGCATTTTACGTCAAAAATAGTGCTACACACTATCACTGGCTGCACAGCATCTAGAAATTAACAAAACTCTTACAATGCATTCTATATTTAAAGACACTAGGCTAATGTTATAGACTTTCTTTGGAAGGCAACATTCTTCTAGCATAGCTTTGCCTTTTAACCACCATATGATGAGTATTTATTTTGGCTGACCTGTGGAAGTGTTGCTGGTTGTTTGATGTGATAATGGCATTTTTGACCCCTGTAGATGTTCACCTGTCCACCTTAAAAAGGGTATTCCATTGCTTTTTGCTATGGCTTTAAAATGATCATATTATATATTATGCGACAGGAAGGCAGCAGGGAGTGTGGAAAGCAATAAAAGCACCCAGTGGCTGGTCGGGGCTTTATCCGCCATTGCAGGGAATACTTTTAGTTGTGGCTGAAGGTCAGGCTAGTAGCCCCAGCCTTGCTAGCCCACGCCAGGGAACCTGATGGGCCTAAAGCCCTCTCAGCCCAATAGTCGTTGCACGCCTGCTGTAAATTATCCCCTTTGACTTTTCCATATGTAACACAGTGCAGTTTTTGTACTATAAAAAAAATCGCCAGGGAAAAATAGTCTTTCACTGCCCTCTGTAGGCAACATCTAAAAGCAAGCGATAGATTACTTCTGATTCTCATTTGAATTTGAAACCCAGCTCACTTGTGGCACATTTATCCCTTTCCTGTGAAAGTGAGCGCTCATTTACCTCTGTTAAGTTATCAATTTAAATATTCTGACCTCTGATATAATCTGGACCACCACTTGCCCAATTTCCTTCACATAGTTCTTAAATTTTCAAGTTTATTTTATTCATGTTTCGGAACTCTGATGAGATCCACATAAAAAAATGCATACACATAATTACCACATATGAAATTTCTATGAAACAATAAAATTAATTAAAACATACACAAATTCAGATCGCTAGCCAAAGGTTCGCAACAAGATCAATATATATTTAAAAAACATTTGCAAAAGTTAAATAATCGATAGGAAAACAGTTCTTTTGGAGGATCAATTAATAACTTAACTATCAAGCTTCCAAGGAGGTTCGTACAGACAGTTTCAGAAATTGACTTCTAACATTTCCCGCAATACAATTTTGATTTATGAAAAAACATTCCCCTACTTTTTGCAAAAAGACAACCGTCCCGGGCCAGTTAAATCCGATAGTTTAAATCCTTCAGCTGAGGTGTCATTCAGTGAGTGTCCTCTGCTGTAAAGCCGAAGCGGGCAGACAGCTAAACAAGCCTTGCAAGAATGCCTGCTTGCAAACGTGTTACTATGCAATGTAACGGGTAATATGCTAATGTGAAAAATGCTTGGGAGCCAGTCCTGGCTTTATTTGTTCGATTCTCTGGAAACTGTATGATGCAACACGATTTATTCTATTTGGGGTTAGTGCAAAGAGTTATCAACTGAGCACTGGAGTGCGGGCTTTTAATTTCAATTGTTTTTATATAGCGCTTACTTCCCCTGTGATGTTGAACGGACAGTTATGTAAATCAAAATTGCATTACGTATAGTCTGGGTATTACTAAAATCTATTTTGAAAGCACCATTTTATCTTAAACCTTTCTGCACATTTTGTAGCAGTCTACCTTATACTATGTATAATGCAAGTCTAAAATAATGACTTGCACATTCACAGTGCTTTCTGTCCCAGGCTGTGACCTCGTAGTACTAAAAATACACAAGTCCCTATTCTTCACTGCACCAACCAAGATTTAATTCTGTCTCTCTCTGGTTACACACAGTACTCTGTAGTGCACGGACTAATCGAAGTTTCATACTGTACTATAGAGCATTTCCCAATGAATAACAACTTTTAAAATGTTATTTTCATTTAAGTTGCGCAGAACCGTACAGAATATTGTTTTTTTAGCCACTCCTTTGGCGCCGCCCCCATGGTCACTGACCCCACCCCATTGCATGCGTCATCACAATTCCCACACCTCTTTTAATGCACTTCAACCGTTGCTGCAAAGTGAGAGGAGTGTGTAAGCACCAATCGACGTGCAAAACAAATAAAAAGCTGCAGTTTGTCAGAAAACATAGCCAACATTTCACTTGTCTTTGAAGCGCAGCAAATGTGACAAGATCAATACAGAATTTAAAGACCTATTTATTTATTACTTGGAATATCACGACCCAGCAATAATCGGCTCTGAACCCCAGTTTGGAAAACACTGACCTGTGGATTGTCAATGGCCATTAACTGCGGACTGGGCTGGTGCTTGGACGTTCGACCTGCGGCTCTCCTTTTTCCTTTGGAATAATTCTTCTGGAAAAAAGTAACTGCGTGTGGACATTTGTTAGACACTACACTTGCATGCTTACATTTGCTTTTTTCCAGCAGGGTTTTGAACATAGTTGTTCTGTCTGGTAACAATTGTAGAATTGTAGGTGCTCTGCTGTCAACATCCAAATGTATATCCATCTGAACTGTCTGATCTCCATCATATGGTGCTACAGTCATACACTTTAAATATCTTACCCCAGCCCCAGGGGTGAAGATCCCAGAGAATCGAAACCATCTCTTCCAACATTATCTGCATTTACTGAAAAAATCACCAAAGTTACGTTTCTTTTCTCAGAATTGAAACTGTTAGAACATTGGAATGTGGAGCACTCCATTGAATACGATGGAGTGCTCCGTGCTTCTACGGTCCGGTAAAAGCCCGCAGAGTAACATTCCAATGTTGCTTTTGCTCACCGCTGTTGCTGTGAACAAAGGCCTCTCTGAGCCCGAGGGGATTTACACCCCCTCGGGCTCTGAGACTTTTGTTTTATTAGTTAGAACAGTCTGCCCTCTAGTGGCAGAATGTTCTAAAAGCCTTATAGCCCTTATTATCAGGGCTATACCGGCCATTGAAGTCCCCCTGCCCTGTTGACGCTGGAGCTGGCTTTAATGGACGGTATAGCCCACTACGGCAGGCTATAAGGCTATATTAATAAAAAAAGAAATTCCTCCCCTGAAAATATTTAAAGGGATCTTTTAAAAAATGCAAAAGCCAAAAACACTGAAATTCACCTCTTATGGTGAACAGTGCGGCCCCTCGATACCATGCACTGCTCACGACCATGCCCACAGCATGTAATATAATGGATAGCATTAGAGTGACATCACATAACTATTATCATTAAATATGTAATTGATGGATCTCTACTACCCTATCCCTTGTTAATCCACCAGGCTCTGAGAGGAGAAATTAGCCTTTCTCGTGCCTTGGGTTGTATGTGAACGGTTATTGGGTCCAGATCACAGCGCTTTGTGGGCGACCACAGCCAGGCCCTATACCCACACCCAAATTCATACCCCTTAATTTCAGTGCTCCTGGCCATTATGTGGTCAGTGGGCTCTAGAGTCAGGGGCTGGTCTTTGGCCAGGCCCTGTACTCCACACATGTACCCCTACATTTCACAGCTCCTGGCCATTGGATGTGGTCAGTGGGCTCTGGAGTGAGGGCCTGGTCTTTGGCCAGGCCTTGTACTCTACACTTGTATTGCTCTTGGCCGTAGGACGTGGTCGATGGGCTCTGGACCTTGTCTTTGACCGGCCCTGTACTTCACGCCTGTTCTCTTACATTTCACTGCTCCTGGGCGTTGGACGTGATCGTTGTGCTCTGGATACAGATCCTGGTCTTTGGCGAGACCCTGTACTCCCCACCTGTACCCCCCTACATTTCACAGCTCCTGGCCATTGGATGTGGTCAGTGGGCTCTGGAATCAGGGCTGGTCTTCGGCCAGTCTCTGAGAGGAGAAACTAGCCTTTCTCATGGCTTGGGTTGTATGTGAACGGTTATTGGGTCCAGATCACGGCACAGGCTGTGCTCACAGTCCGGCACTGTAACCCGCACCCACACTCCTACCCCTAGATTTCACTGTTCCTTGTCGTTAGATGTGGTCGGTGGGCTCTAGAGTCAGGGCCTGGTCTTTGGCCAGGGCCTGTACTCCACACCTGTACCCCCCTACATTTCACTGCTCCTGGGCATTGGACGTGGTCCGTGGGCTCTGGAGTCAGGGCCTGACCCTACATTTTACATCTCCTGGCCGTTGGACTGGGTCGGTGGGCTCTGGAGTCCGGCCTGGTCTTCGGCCAGGCCCTGTACTCCTCACTCCTATGCCAAACATTCCCCTGGAGGCCTTCTGCGGTACCCGGTTATCTCTGGGTGTCGGCCATACACTGAAGCTCAGCACCTTTTTCCCCTCAAGCGTCTGGTTGTTGGCTGGGCCTAGTACCTTCTGGGTGCTGTGCCAGGCTTTTTCCAGGCACTGCACACACAGACACCAGATCCCAAAACTGCTTCAATTACTTAATTAATATATCCTTTGTGATGTCATCTGTGACGTAATGCTTCAAGGAAACTGCTTTGGGTGAGTTATTTTGCGTTGCACACACCCCACAAGTGCCGAATTTCGGCGTTTTTTGATTTTGCGTTGTTACCATAGCGCCCTTTCAACTGAAGCTTTTAAGGGGAGTAGGTCTGTGTTGTATATATAATATAGTTATTTTACAATTTACCAGCAGAACTTGTATTAGTTACTAGTACCCAATTTAGTGATACTGCTTTTGCTGACCTCGTACAGATGAGGAGCTGGGCCGACCTGAACCTGTGACCTACAGGGCACTCACAGGTACCAAACACTCTTAGATGACTGAGAATTTTGGCTGCTGGGTACACGGTGTCATTTGTCGATTAATCCCATGCTTAAGACCGCGTACAACTTAGTTTGAAATATCCAGCCTGAATTTGCCAGATCACGGTTTTTTGCCCTCGGTGAAATGCTGGGACCATCTTTGGCTTCTGTCTGCCACCTTCCTGGCCGTCAGCCAATCGGTGTTCCCTGGACGTAAGTGTTTCGTTGAAGCAATATTTGCTATCACTCACTAATGGCCTTGTGCTGCCATCTGGCGTCGAGCCGCTGTAGTAATTTCCTTTTTACGCAATAGAGGCCGTCAGCGAAGTGCTGTTGTTTGTTTCATTGTCGTTAGCACATGATTTGATACATTTTTATTTCCTAGTTGAAGGGGAATTAAGTCTATAAAGTTGTTTTTTTTACTTTGTTTTATGTGGTTCAGAGATAATGGTGTCCAGGCTTGAATTTAAGCTGCTTGATCATTAGCATTCCTATAGAACCGCACATACAATCCAAATTCAGAAATGGCTTATTAACGTTTTTGATTGGCTTCTGTTGATTTGATTACGAAATAATAGACTATGCTCATGAGTTTGTGCGCGGCTATTCACATAAAAAAAATGGTGGTACTTCGTTAATGTACATCGCTCTGTGAAACCTGGGTGATTTATTTACCCAAAAATTAAGCCAAATAAAAAGTTCAAGTTTTAGTGTGGTCTCAGTTTTCCCTTGAACACCATCAGAAGATAATGTTGCATGGTTAGGGGCGAGTGTACATAATGTGATTGACTGTGACAGACACGTCAGCTGAGACAATAACTTGGCACATGAGCGCTCTCTAGCAGCGCCCGCAGATGCCATGGGTCTCGGCGCAATTTGGCAGTCATTGCTCACAAACTCCATGCTTATGAAGAGGCTTGGCCGTTGGCGCTTCCAAAATTCGTTGTGTGGTGTGTAGTGACTGCGGTGTCGCTATGTCGTTCCTTCATCATCCGCTAACACTCTGCAGTACTTATGATCTAGCGGAAGTGTGTGCACCTCTGCTGTGATGGTATCCACGACAGGACCTGCCCCGTACTCCGACCAGGAACCCTGGACATTCTGCAGCAGTGAAGGTAATGGTTCACAGTCGCAGTATTTCACAGAAACGTACATGACGCTCATGACAGATCGGTCTGTGTAGGGCGACAGTAACTCCTTAATAACATTCAATGCAGTATTTGTTTTAATACATAAGAACATGCAGCTCCAGTTAATTCAATGGGCTAAGTGTAATTTTGATGACAGATTAGGTGGTTGACAGGTAATATGTGCTTAGTGCTAATCGAAAGTGGTGCACAATAAAACGCCACAAATAAGAAAACTGATTTGTCTACCCCTTCGGACCCATGTACGCACTCGACACCTAAATTTGCTCCAGAACCAGTGACCGAATTCCTGTACAAAGTGTTTAACGACACGCTCCAATCTGGTAATTTGCCAGCCATCTGAAAGGAAGCCATTGTTATACAGATACTTAAATAACCTAACGATTACCCCCTGGATGTGAAGAATTTTCGCCCAATTTCTCTTCTCCCCGCCCCTGCTAAGATCCTGGAGAAATTCATTAATAAAGAACTGATTAAATATTTTGAGTCCCAGGAGTTCTTAGATCTATCTCAGAACCGGTTCCACTCCGGTCACAGCACTGAGTCTGCCCCTGTTGTTGCTACTGAGTGTATCTGTGCGCAAGTTGATCAGGGCAGGGCGACGGTTTTGATAATGCTCGACCTATCGGCGGCATTTGACACCGTCTCCCTGGTGCCTATGGTTCAGTGTTTGCGGCAAGTGGTAATCTCTGGGAAAGCCTTACAGCTTTTCCATTCATTTATGTCAAACAGGGCCCATGTTGTCAGCTGTGGAGGCTTTAGAGCCAAGGCCTTTAGTCTTCCCTGTGGGGTGCCCCAGGGCTCATCTTTGAGTCCCACCCTTTTCAATCTTTATGTGACTCCCTTGTCCGATCTGATGCGGTCTTTTGGATTTCAGGTGCTATCCTTTGCATACGATATGCACATTTTCATCTCCATCTAGAATGACCTGCATTGGGTATTTGAGAGGATCAGTGCATGTTTAGCATTATTTGCTGGATGAAGGACAACTCCCTGAAGATCAATGCAGAAAAGACGGAAGTGCTGGTGTTTGGCGCGCAGAACTCCATCTGGTCAAACTCTTGGTGACCAGCAGTCTGTGGTCCCCGCTGTCCCTATTAGGACAGCAAAAAATCTGGGGGCCATCTTTGATGACGGTCTGAGTTTTGATGCAGAGGTCATCCGCATGGTCAGCACATATTTTTACATTCTGAGGATTTTAGAAAAGGTTATGCCTCTTATTCCATTTGATGTGCACCAGTCGATCATCATTGCTCTGGTCACCTCACGGTTGGACTATTGCAATGCTCTGTACCTGAACATCAGTGGTGTCTCCCTTAATAAGCTCCAGGTGGTACTGAATGCGGCGACCCGTCTTATTCTGAAGATTCACAAGCATCTGTCAGCCAGGGATGGGATATGTTCCCTTCACTGGCTTCCCATCAGGAAACGTATCTGCTTTAAGGCTCGGAGCATGGTATTCAAGGCCATGCATAGTAAGGGTACTCTACATCTAAAGCCTCTTTTTCAGTGGTATACCCGGGCGGCTTTTGAGAGCTTCCTCACAGAAAAAACTTGTGATTTCCAGATTTTGTAGGACTAGATGGGGGCACACCCCTTTTCAGTAGCAGCTGCCAAGTTATGGAATCCCCCCCCCCCCCTTCCTCTCCAACGCAGACTCCTACTTGGTTGTTTAAAAAAAATCTGAAAACCTGTTTTTTTCCATCCTTGGTTGCTGCTTGTGCGCTCCCATCCTGTCTCTTTTTTGTCCACTATAGCACCTTGACACCCTCTAGTATAGGTGCGCTTTATAAGTGATAGTCTATCCTATCCTTCTAGAAGGTATGTGTTTTGCATCAAGGTTTTAAAAACCTTTAAAAGCAGTAAAACGTATACATGCATCGTGAGTGTTTGGACTAAATTATCGTTGACCTGTCCGACTGGTATAATGTGTGTGATGTAGGGCTTGGCAATGCCTACTTTTCGCTTGTTTATTAGTGTTTCAGTTACCTCCCCTGGAGCACAACAAATTGATTCTAGCTGTAAGAGGAGGACTTATTGGGAGGAAAGTTGTAATAATGATGACACCAATAAGGGATTCCAGCTAATTAATGCTTGTTTATATGCTTTTATTTTAGGGCTCTCTGATGTTCATTCAACAGAAAGAGAAGTTTAGTATTTCCATTTTGTTTTGCAGGGTGATATAAAAGCGTACCTTTGTAACGAGGAGGAAAAACTCAGTAGTGATGCCGAAGTAATGCTTCTGCAAAGAATGGCATGCGAGATTGCTGCAGGACTGGCCGTGATGCATAAACATCATTTTGTGCATAGGTGCGTCTTATAAAATACTGTATTTAATATATTTAGCTTCCCTCAGCAAAAGTCCTTTTTTAAATTCTACTCACGCTGACTTGAAATGATATTTTCTGATCGAAATGTGATATAATACTGCTTGAAGCCTCATCTTAAAATGTATCATTTGTCACTAGTGCATCATATAACAAGCCTGGTCAAAGCCAATAGATCTCGCCTACGTGAGATATATTGGCTTTGTCAACGTCTGTTAGCCATGTTGTACAGCAGCATGGTTCTGTGCAGAGTGACAAAGTGAAAAAAAAAATGCTGTGGTTCTGCAAGTGCTGGTTGTGACAGCTTTTTTTCTGTTTGGAGTGGTGGGATATGCAATACAATGTTGAAACCAAGTATCATATGAAGGTTCCGGGCTGTGGAGTGTGACACCAGTGGAACTGCTGTCTCTTTAACAAATGTGAGGCATAGATGGGTGTCCAACACAAGTCCAGATGGGCTGGATCCACACCATGTTTTAGACACTGACTAATTACATAAGTTGTCTTTCAAATCAATGCAAGAACATTTTTATGTGGATGACAAGAAAATCTGGCATGAATTTGGGTGTCCTGGACCTACATTGGACACTCAGTCACTTGTTGTCATTTTACTTGTTCCGCAAGAAACAGACTGGCGCAGGAATGCTTGTCAAATTGTGAATTGGTCTTTGGAGTGCAAGCACCGTGTGATTTATGTTTTAGTTAAATGCAAGCTCAAACAAGTCATTAAACCATGTTACGACGTGAAGCATTATACTTTCTTCATATCTGAATTAGTAGAATAAACAGGACAGTTAGTACTTCAACTTGGCTGACAGCAATTTTGAAAAATGCAATTCCTATTATCTCTGAACTAAAGAGAGACATGGGGGATATGAAATGGAGGCACTTGAGCTGAGCTGCGTGTCTGAGAATAGCGCCCACAAGCTGCAGGAGAGGCTAGAAATGCTGCCAGCAATGGACAGAAAGACTGTGGCCTCGCACATCAGAGTGGGCTATCGTCAGACAAACTATTAGGAAGTCCTCAAAACCTGTCAAAATGTGTAATGCTCTTACTCTTTAAGTGCTGCCCTTTTGGGCAAAGAATGAACAACTCACTGCAAAGAGCACTGATAGAATAAATGGCTTGCTCAAAGATTCAGACAAGCGCTACAAAAAGCAGTGACAGACGAACCCACTTGTTTAAAAATTTACCCAAGCGCTACAAAGAGCACTGCAGAATGAACCAGGTGCTATATAGAACAGTGAAAAAATAATCAACCCCCTTGTACAAAAAACGAGGTAAGTGCTATAAAGAGCAGTGATAGAAGAACCCACTTGCTCAAAGAATAAACTAAGCGCTATAAAGAGCAGTGACGGAATAACACTGCTATTCAAGCAAGCAGGCGAATACAGACTGTCACAAAACACTTGACGACAACACAGGCAGAGCACAACCTGACCTTGCATCTACATATTGCTTCCAGGAAAATGACTTAATTCTATTTTTTAATGAATGCACATTTTTGAGGCCGAAGAGCAATGCTAACCTTACACCGTACACCGAGATATGAAGATTCAAACAAAACACAGAGGGTTTCCTGTGCTGCAGATCTGACGACGATCCCATAGCGAGGTCTGGATCACAGGGTGTTGTTCATGTCACAAAGGGCAGGCGAGCCCTAGGTCACATCAGAAACCCTGTTCGCTTCCTCCCAATCTTGGAGATAAAAAAAGTTGGAAGTTAAAAAATAATGGGCTAATTATTATGGCTGTCAGTACGACAAAGAAAGGAGAACAGAGTGAAAATGAGGAGACTGTATTTGCCACAGAATATGCCTACGTGGAGCAGACAGTGGCCGGAATCGCACTGATTTATTGGACTGAAACCGATACGATACCTGGCTTCTTTTTGGTCTCAGTCCCAAGACCGTGGTTAGTGTTGGTGATGTATCGTGAGTACTGTTTCCCCCATGGAAAGATGATAATACACTCAACACCGCCACTACCTGCCTCACCTCAAGATCACTTACCCTCTCTGACACTGATTCCCAGGGCACACAAGATACTTATCACACACCTAAGAAGACTATTACCTGGTCCTACCAGATCCAGATATTGAACCACTGGTGCCTACAAAACCATCTCCCCCTGACAACACCATCTTATTACCATACAGAGAGCTGCAGAGAATCATAAGCTCCCAATGCATTCTACAGAGCAGGAAAGTGACTTTCTCATGGAAACACATTCAAGCACACAGAGCGTATAGTCCAATACTTGCCTAGGATTAGATCCATTCTTGATGTTTCCAAGGAGGTGTTCAAAGACCAAGTCAAATCAAGGGACAAATTGAGAAAAAAATATAGAACTCACCAACCATCCAAATCTACATTTGAGGGCATCGCCCAAAAGATTCCCTTGTAGTCACCCCTACTAGAAAAAGGGCAGCTTCAAAAGGCACTGGAGAGCTCCTCCTCCAGATAAGGAGAGTAAAAGGATTGATGCTGCTGCAAAAAGAGTTGCCACTGGGCACGCTAATCATTGAAGAATTGCCAATTCTGTGGGCATGTTCTCATGTTAAAACAGAGCAACAAGGGATGAAATACAAGCGCTCATGCAACATCTTCCAGAAGAACATAAAAAGCAGAGAGAACATTTGGTTAATGAGGGTAAGATCATTTCAAATGCTACCATCAAATTTGCTTAGCAGACACCGCTGCTGGGGGCATAAACACATCTACTGTGCTCAGAAGACATGCATGGCTATGAATTTCCGGTTTCAAACCAGAAGTACAGCAACATATTTTAAATGTCCCTTTCGATGGAGAACACCTCTTCGGTTCAGCTGTACACCCTCAGCTTGAAAAAAATAAAAAAGGACACTGACACTGCCAAATCAAAGGGTGCCCTACACACCACAACACAAAAACAACAGCCCTTTCCGAGTTGCCAAGGTAGAGGGGCTGCAAAAGCCTCTAACACAGAAAATAATACCCATCAACATCAACAGCAACAATACCACCAACATGGGCTTGGTTACTGTCCTGGAGATTACAAAAATAATAAAGGCAGAGGAAGAGGCATCCTCAACATGGGCACCTACACCACCCCACCAAAATGACTTGCTCACTCCCCCCCCCCCCCCCCGCCCCCCCCTTCCCATACGACTACCACAAAACTTCAGTCGGGGGCAAGGCTACAACAATTCCATCAGTTGTGGCAAAACATTACATCAGATCAATGGATTTTAGAAATTGTCAGACAAGGATATTGCCTAAGACGACTACAACAATCACCAAATATTCCACCAAAAAAGCAGGTCTTAAATACACAGCGTCTAAACCTGTTCAAAGAAGATGTAATGGCTTTACTCCCAAAACGGGCCATTGAAATCGTCCCACACAAGTATCAAAACAAAGGAGTGTGTTTATTTTCTAATACCAAAGCAAGATGGAACCCTAATACCAATTCTTGATCTGAGACCACTCAGTTGTTACATAATATCTGAACATTTTCACATTGTCACATTCAAGATGTGATACCTCTACTTCAAAAAGGCAACTTCATGACTGCACTAGACCTGAAGGATGCTTACTTCACATTCCAATCCATCCAGCATACAGAAAATTCCTGTGGTGTGAGGTAAATAGACGTCATTATCAATTCAAAGTACTACCCTTTGGAGTAACAACAGCCCCTAGGGTCAATACAAAGTGGCTAGCAGTAGTAGCAGCAAAACGAAGAATAGAAAATATTCATGTGTTTCCCTACCTCAACGATTAGCTGATCCAGAGTCCAGACAAAACCAAATGTCTATCAGACACCCTAAAGACAATACATCTATTCCATCAATTAGGTTTCCTCAATCAATGTGACAAAATCACATCTCCAACCATCCCAAATTCAAGACAGGGTCAATACTCAGTACCATATTAGGGACAGCTTACCTCAATCTCCAGAACCAACTGGATCTTTTTCAGCCACATCATCGCCTGCAAGTCAAAACAATAATGCGTCTACTAGGAATGATGGCATCTTGCATAGCAATAGTGCCTCAGGCTCGCCTACACATGAGACCCCTTCAGGAGTGTTTAGCGTCTCAATGTCACAAGTGGGAGGGTACATGGAAGATCTAGTGTTGGTTTCGCCCAAGGTTCATCAGTCTCTTTTGTGGTGGAACACTTCAAATATAGTAGCAAGGAGAGCCTTCAAGGATCCAATCCCGCACATAACAGTTGCATCCGATGCATCACTTCTGGAATGGGGAGCCTATAAGAAGGGACAGGGACACTGAACAGAAATACAACAGGTTCTACACATCAACACATTAGAACTACTGGCTTTTCGAGTGGCTCTCAAAGCGTTCCTCACAAACTAGCAGGGAAGACCATTCTTCCACGCACATACAATATGACTGCAATGTATTACGTTCAGAAACTGGGGGAACCCATTCCATTCAATTATCCCGATTGGCACAAAAGATATGGAAATGGGCGAAGAGTAACATCAACCTCCTAGCCCGATGGGAGGCGAACACAATTGCGGATCTCAGGCTGAACGCACTGGTAGATTCACGAGTGGGAAATACACTGCTCACTGTTACAAACATACTTCCAACATTGAGGAACCCTCACTATAGACCTGTTTTTAATAAAAGAAAATGCAACATGCAAAAACTTCGCTTCCAGACCTCCAAACCCACAATCTGCAGCAGAGCTCTATGGATGAACTGATCAGGGCTAATTGAGTACTCCTCTCCTCTGCTCCCACTCATATCTTCTGTGGTCAGGAAACTCAGACAGACTTCACTTACCCTAATTCTAATCGTACCCACCTGGGGTATTCAACCATGGTACACAATACTATTGGAGCTCTCCCTACAACCTCACGATAAGCTACTCAACTATCCAAATTTTCTCACGCACAGCAAGGGCAGGGTGAACATCCCAAGTATTAACAGCTCAATCTTACATTATTGCTCCTGAGGTCATAGAATTTGGATACCTCGATCTACCTGATGAATTTATGTCTATTCTCAAAGAAGCAAGAAGACCTACCAAAAGGGCTTGCTATGCAGCAAAATGGAAGCGTTTTGTGCATTACTGTACAACACAGCACATTAATCCTTCTCTCCCCAAAAGAACAACTAATATGTTATCTGTTACGAGTCAGTTAGCATACACCTCAATACGCTTACATAGAGCTATTGCAGCTTATTTTCAAAACAGGTAACGCCAGTCACTTTTCCACATTCCTGTAGTGAAAGCCTTCATTGAAGAATCATTCCACCATGTACACCTCCAGTACCAGCATTGAATTTAAACATTGTCCTTGCACGGCTAATGTGGGGCACCATTTGAGCCAATACATAACTGCTAACAGCAATTCTTAACATGTAAAGTAGCTTTCCTCATAGTGTTCACATCCTCATGAAGGTCAGCAAGCTATATGCACTCACAACCGAAGAGCCTTACTTCCAAGTGTTCTCTGACAAAGTGCGTTTACGTACCAACCCAAACTTTTTACCCAATTTCTCCTTTACTTTTAGTATTACATCTTTTTATTGAGAGAAAAAGCATCACAAAGGGTGCAGCGGCTCGGCTCGTGCTAGAAGTGGCACAGGCCCGCCAATGGCAATACAGGCATGTAGGTAGGTCTGCGATAAGCTCCGTTCATTTTGCGTGATACACAGCAAGCCGCCTACAACCCAACTGTGCCGGCCGCGTTGTAAAGGTTCAGGAGCCACTTTTGAATGCATTATGCCATATAATAAAAGAATATAATAAAAGAACAACAACCCCACCAATTCCCCCCTCCAATCCCACCCCCCTCCTTGTCCATCGAGTAAGATAACAGGAGACTGACATTGCTTTAAAGGGTTTCTTGGGAGGTATCTCGCCTCTGGACTTTCGGCCTACGTGGTTGTATTTTAGGATCTGCGAGTGGGGTATCCGCCAAGCGCAGCAGTCTCAGGTAGCGTGGGCAGCTCAGCTCCCTGAATTCCCCGGTGAGTAGGGTCAGGAACGGCCGCCATAGTTCCGCAAAGTCCGCTCACTTCCCGGCTTTCGCCAACGACAACTTCTCCATACCTAGCACCATCCAAAGCCTATGTAACCACCCAAGTTGCTGAGGAGGTTGAACGTTTCTCCAGTGTGCCACAATGTTCTGTACCCCTGCCCCCAGTGCAATCGCTATGAGTCTCCCCCTCAAGGACTTCAGGGGGTACATCAAGGAGTTAGGGAGGCCAAGCAGCACATAGGCGGGGAATCTGGGAAGTTGTGTGTCTAGGTGCGTGTCTATTAAATCGAGGATTGCGGTCCAGTAAGGTTGTAAACGTTCACAGCTCCATGGTATGTGTTCTAGTGTGCCGAGCTCCCCGCATCCCCTCCAACAGCGATCGCTAACTCGGGAGTCCCAGCGGTGTAGACGTTCAGGTGTATGATACCAATAAGTGACCACTTTGGTCAGGGTTTCAGTAAGGCCCATGTGGTAGGCAGAATGTCGGGCCCTATGGTATATGCCTTCCCACTCCTTGCGAGTAAGTTCTCTCCCCAAGTCTCTCTCCCATCTGACCCTCCCCGCATTGTATGAGTGGATGTTGGTGAGAAGTAAGTGTTGTTTGTTCTAGAAAGTTGTTCCTTCAATGGTCATATATATCTATGGGCAGTATACATAAGATAATTTTGAGAAAGGTGACAGACTTATATAAACATGTTTATTTTGTCATAGTTTTTATTTTCATTTACTTAAGTTTTTTTCATTTCAATTTCTCAAATACAGATTACAAAATTCATCATAGATACATTTTACAGACTCAAAGCAATTTTTTGGGGTTTTTAAAACACACATTATAAATAACACACTACAAATACAAGAAAGAATTATTTATACACTGAAGAAATTGATTGATTTTTAAGAAGGCCACCTGATATACAAGGACACAGCTCAATTCGCAAACAAACACACATGCATACCACACTTGCACTACCAAAAGGGGAAGAAAAATACGTATAAGTTGACAAGTTCACAGGTTGTCAAGTTTTAGGGTCTCAGAAAGACTTAGGACCCCCGCACATGATTGGTCGACGCGCGTTTCGGTGGATAACCACCTTCCTCAGGACCTTTTTTTCTCTTGTGGGTCAAAGATATCAGGGGACAAGAAAAGCTAGGCCAATATGGATTCCTTGCGTGCTCAGTTGATAGATTTTCAAATTGAATACTTGTTAAAAACACCACTTTTCATTGTGAAACAGGGTTCGATTACTTCAACCTGTTCAGAGACGATTATTTGTTCTCCAGGGAGTCAATTAAAAACTTTAAATGGCTGATGATGCCCTCAGTAGTATAAAACGAATTGGTAAGGTGTAGTCTCAGTAGTTGTGGTGTCTCGTTATTTGCATAGACGCAGGAAACATTCCTTTATATGGCTAGTGATCTGTTGTCAGTTACTGGACCGGGAATGGTGATAATGCTTTTCTCAGCTTGATGAATCTGACCCCATTCATTACACTGCATCCATCTGGACATGGGGGGTCTCGGGGTGTATTCGGGTCTTCCTCGGTCCTCGGCGGTAAGTCTGTCACCTTTCTCAAAATTATCTGATGTATACTGCCCATAGATATATATGACCATTGAAGGAACAACTTTCTAGAACAAATTTCTCTCTTCCCCTCTGTTCCTTGGTCGCAAATTATTCTTTTTGAGGGGGTCCCATTCCTCATGCTGGAGAAGGAAGTGTTGTTACAGGTCTGAGAGCAGCTTTTTGTCGGAGGTACGTGTCAACAGCCATTTTTCGTACGGCGTGAGATGTCGCTGTGCGCCGGGTTTAATTGACTGGTGTAGGACCCAGTGACGGACCTGTAGGTAGGGCAAGCGGTCAGTTTCCGGAACGCCATAATCCTCCTTCACCTTCTGAAAGGGAAGAATACCGTTAAGGTCAAACATGTGTCCCACGTCTCTGCAGGGTGTCGTCCTCCAAATCACAAACTCCTGAGGGTCGAGGCCAGGGGAAAAGTCCGGGTTACCGAATATCGGTGTCATTGGGGAGGGGAATGAAGTGAGACCCCGCCGGACTGCCACATTATCCCAAGTGCTCAGGACCGTGCTCGTGATTTGCGACTCGTAAAGATTGGGCGGCCTATGGCGGCGCGGTAAAAATGGGACACCCTTTAGCAGCTGGCCTGCCACTGCCTGGTCTTGGAAGAGCCAGTGTTTACTGGATTCCAGTTGGAGCCATTCTACAAGTGTGCGTAGCTGGGCGGCCTGAAAGTATAGAGTGAGGTCGGGTATGCCTACTCCGCCATGTGCTGGAGGGAGTGTAGCAAACGAATGTTTAAAGCGCGGGCGACGGCCATTCCAGATGTAACGCCCCAGATCTGATTGCGTTTTGTGGAGCCATCCCTCCGGTGGGCGCAGGGGTAGCGTTTGAAAGACCATAAAGAATCTGTGGCAGCAAGGTCATTTTGGAAGCCGCAATGCGACCCAGCGAGGAGAGTGTGAGGTGTTTCCATCGCCTGAGTTCTCCATTCAGGCGCGAGCTAAGCCTCACGTAATTGGCGTCCGCCGTTGCTCGCACAGTCGGTGCCAACAGGACCCCCAGATAGGAAAAGGGAGAGGTAGACCACTGTAAGTCGAACTCGGCCTGTGCCTCCGCCAACACGTCTGGTGACAAGGAGATGTTTAAGGCCTCCGACTTCCCCACGTTGACCTTGAAGCCTAGGCTAGAGCAAAGGTGTGAAGCTCCACAAAGAGCACCCGAAGGGATTGCATCGGTTTCATCAGAGAGAGCAGAACGTCGTCTTCATAAAGACTGACTTTATGTGTTTCGCCACCGAACGGGATTCCTTCAATGAGGCTGTGCTGTCTTATGCGTTGTGCTAACGGCTCCATATATAGCACGAACAGTAGGGGGGAGAGCGGGCAGCCCTGCCTGCTCCCCTGACTAATTGGGAACCGTGGAGAGGTATGGCCATTGACTCTGACCGTCGCAGTCGGCTGTCGGTAACAGTTAAAAATACGGTTGCGGAGGGTCTCACCCATACCGAACCTTTGAAGTGCCTGGTCTAGGTACGGCCAGTGCACTCTATTGAATGCCTTCTCAGCATCGATGGTAAGGATCATGCAGCCCGGTCTCGTTCGAGACCCCGCTTCTATCAAGTGAAGGACGCGTCTAGTGTTGTCACTGGTTTGCTGCTGCGGGATGAACCTGGCCTGGTCGGGTTCCACCAGTTGCTGCATATACGGGGCGAGCCTGCTCGATATGATCCCTGTGTATAGCTTGAGATCTATATTTAACAAGGATATCGGCCAGTATGATCCACACTGGGTGGGATCCCGGCCTGCTTTGGGTATTACCGATATCGCGGCTTCTAGCAGATCCGGAGGCACGGCGCCGGGTTGATCGAAGGTGTTAAATAGATCACGCAATAGAGGGGCTATTTGTGGGCAGAACGTCTTATAAAAGGCCGCTGAATAGCCGTCCGGTCCCGGCGATTTACCCAGTTTGAGGCGTGATATCGCCGATATCACTTCCTCTAGTCCTATGGGGCGATCGAGGACTTCCGCCTGTGCCTCAGTTAAGGAAGGGAGGGTTGCACCCTGAAGATAGTCCCGGCTCGCCTGCAGCTCTAAGTGGTCCACCTCATAGAGGTCTGCATAGAAGTCCCCAAAGGCAGCGGCAATCGCCCCATCCTCCACTATCGGGTTCCCACCTCCAACCTGGATGGTCCGGATGTGCTGCTTCTGCTGCTGCTACCGCAGCCTGCTGGCCAGTAGTCTCCCACAGCGGTCCCCCCCCCCCGTGTAGTGCGCAAAGCGTAGCCGCAGAGCGGCGTATTCAGCTACGTCTTGATCTAGGGCTGCAAGCATCTTTCTTTCCGCGCATAATTGGCGCCATGCCCGGGCCGCTCCTGTACGCTGATGCATTTGTTCCAGCTCAGCCACACGTTGGGTGATCTCGGCCCTCTTTTGCGCGCGTTCCCTGTTGTTGGCCGTGGCCAGAGAGATGAATTCGCCCCGAAGGACCGCCTTGAGCGTTGCCCATTGGGTGGCTTTAGAGTTATCCTCGTTCGCCTTGTGAACGAGGAATTGGCTGAGGGCAATCTTGATGCGCTCGACCACGACCAAGTTTTGTAGTAAGCTATCGCGCAAGCGCCAGTGCCGCTGGGGTCCCGGTGTGGTTGGCATCAGGAAAGATGCCACCACCGGAGAGTGGTCTGACAGGGAGGCCGGTTGAATCTCGACATCTCGTGCGCAGGACGCCAATTGGGAGGAGCACAGAAGGTAATCGAGCCTTGCGTACGTTTTGTGGGCCGCTGAGTAGTGAGTGTATGCTGTGGCTTGTGGATGTACCTGCCTTCACAAGTCAATTAGGCAGAGATCTGCGAGACGAGCCTGACCCGTCGCCGATAGCGCCCCTACCTGACCTGAACGTTGACCCGACCTGTCTCTGGTGTTGTGAAACACCAAGTTGAGGTCACCTCCCAGCAGTAAGTGTGAGTGTGTGTTGGCTGTGACCGTCTCTAAGGCCCTGTGTAAGAATGCCTCCTGCCCATCAATGGGTGCGTAAATGGAGCCTATCAGTAGTGTCTGCCCTGCTATGAGGAAGCGGTGTGCCAGTAACCTGCCTTTGATCTCTGCCTCCTTGTGTAGGACCCATCCCCCAAATGATTTGGCCACTAGTATCGCTACCCCAGCTACTTTCTTGTTCGCAGAGGAAAAAAATAGCCATGGAAAGGAGCGTGATTTAAGTCTATGTTGATCTTTAGGTAGCAGGTGTCTCCTGTAGGAGGCAGATGTCTGCCCCTGAATGCTCCAGGAGAGAGCGAATCTCCTTGCGTTTGATTGGGTTATTAAGCCCTCTCACATTGAGAGTGAGAATAGTCAATGGGCGTGTCATGTCAAGCCTGCAGGTGGAGAAGCTGTGTGGTGCGCTTGATTCGCGAAGGTGAACAGGGAAAAAAGGCCTTGCTCAGTACTCGTGGACAAGGAGGACCCCCCACCCACTCCCCTTTCCCCCTCCCTCTTCCCCCCCTTCCCCCACCAACACCCCTCCCCACCCCACCTGGATCCCCCCAAACCCCAACAAGAGGAACCATTCCAAAAACAAAACCCCAAACCACTTGACAGAACGCCCCTGAATAACAGACAAGAGGAGGGAACAATAGTCCATCACAAAAGTCCAAAGGGCTGGGGGCAGGAACTTAACCCCACCAGCCACCCAAGTCCTGATACAGGACAGTATTCTTGGCGAACGTGGCACTACGTTACCCATCAAAGTCCATACTTCAGGTCCCTCCGACGCCAGCGATCATCCTGCAGAGGTCAAGCGTTCAAGGACAGCGATCAGGAACCCTCCGGA
The DNA here is from genome assembly GCF_964263255.1 of Lissotriton vulgaris. Lineage (NCBI taxonomy): Eukaryota > Metazoa > Chordata > Amphibia > Caudata > Salamandridae > Lissotriton > Lissotriton vulgaris. The sequence goes on along the minus strand of NC_141698.1, from coordinate 153,510,697 downwards.
GTCTCCATCGCCTTCGCCACAGAGGCCACTGCAGCCCCTCTCCTTCAGGCTAATGGACAAATCCGGACCCGAGGATTTTGCTGGTTTGCCCACTGTTTGCCACTCCGCGGAACGACGACGACTCCTCGATGGGGAGGACAAGGCCTCCGTCTGGACCTCCGCTCCCTCCAGTCCCAACAATTCACGAGCTACCTCCAAGGATCGCACCTGGATCAACTTGCCCTTCCACTTGAAGATCAGTCTGAAGGGATGCCCCCAGGAGTAGGGGACCCCCTGTTCATGGAGGAAGGTGGTGATCGGTCGAAAGTCTCTCCGCTTGGCCAGGGTGGAGGCCGCTAGGTCTTGGTATAGTACTGGGCGATGGTCACGAAACATGAGGGGAGCCTGCTCGCGTGCCTTCTTCAGAATCCGCTCTTTGAGCTGAAAATCGTGGACACATACCAGGATATCAGGGGAGGTGCATTGGATCCGCGTGGGAGGCCGACCCTGTGGACTCTGTCCATTTGAATCTCACGGAGGTCTTCCTCTTGCAGGACGTGGCGAAAGAGGCTGTCGACATATTCCCGTAGGTCTGTTCGTTCTCCTTTTCACGGGACTGCTCTAATCCTGACGTTGTTGCGCCGAGATCTATTCTCTAGATCCTCTGTATTCGCCTGAAGGTCTAGGTTCTGCTCCGTAAGGCGCAAGACGTCCTGCTGGAGCTGATGTATGTCCCCGGCCGTCCCCAGGTCATGCTCCTCCAGAGTTGCGACTCTGTCACCAATGGCGTCAACGTCCCTCCTCACCTCCCTTAAATCTGAGGCCAGTTGAGTCCACAGTTCCTGGATATCTTCCTTTATGGCCGTGAAGAGCTCTCGCATAAAGGCTTTGGTGGCAGGGGCCTCACTGTCATCTGGACTGTTGGGTTTATCGGCCACTGGCGCAGGCCGTATCGGCGAGCTCTTCTGAACCCCATCCTTTGGGAGTTTATCCTTTTTGGGCCTGGTCGACGCCATGATGTTCCTCACCTCCGGCGTCTCTGGTCGGTGGTCGGTGCGCAGTGACCTCCTCCTTTCTAGCGCGCCAAGGCCGCGGTTTTGTCATGGCACCCGGGAACTGCTCCGTGCGGCGGTCCGCAGTGCTCGAACACCTCGATCACAGGGCCAAACTCGCCAGGGGTCTCTCTCCAACGGCTCCGGCCCGTTCCCTTAGGCCCGCCTCATCTTTGTCCTTGCCGCTAGGCAGAGGTGTGTCGGTGCAAGCCTGGGCCGTAGGGGCCCGAATGTAGACCCAAGGTCTTTTGCGCAACAAGGGCCCGAGGCAGCACGTTGTTCAGGAGTCCACTAAGTTTATGGCGCTCTGTGGCCGCAGTAGTCGCTCACCGCAGGGCCGCTCACCAAGGCTGCCAGTGTTGGATCTAGCCCTGATCTCTTGACTGGGTGAGAGTATTCTGCTTAATTCAGAAACTCTGTCCATCACCACCCCTTGTTAAATATTTTGTCCACCCTAAGCGTTGAAGGGTATACTCAGATGTGAGTCCCTTGCTCATTGCACCATCTGGATTCAAGCAAACCGGGCCGACGACGGCTGAAATGCCAGAAACCGGTCCCCGGGAGCTTGTTTCCTTCCCTGTGTAAGAATTGGCTTGGTAGTTTGGTTTGCCCTGTTCCCATCATGCACTGGGACAGGAACAGACTAATTTGCATATAGCCAGGTTCTGAGCTGGGATGGTGCAGTGAGCTAAAAAAACGGTGTTGGATCTAGCCCTGATCTCTTGACTGGGTGAGAGTATTCTGCTTAATTCAGAAACTCTGTCCATCACCACCCCTTGTTGTTAAATATTTTGTCCACCCTAAGCGTGGAAGGGTATACTCAGATGTGAGTCCCTTGCTCATTGCACCATCAGGATTCAAGCAAACCGGGCCATCGACGGCTGAAATGCCAGAAACCGGTCCCCGGGAGCTTGTTTCCTTCCCAGTGTAAGAATTGGCTTGGTAGTTTGGTTTGCCCTGTTCCCATCATGCACTGGGACAGGAACAGACTAATTTGCATATAGCCAGGTTCTGAGCTGGGATGGTGCAGTGAGCTAAAAAACGGTGTTGGATCTAGCCCTGATCTCTTGACTGGGTGAGAGTATTCTGCTTAATTCAGAAACTCTGTCCATCACCACCCCTTGTTAAATATTTTGTCCACCCTAAGCGTGGAAGGGTATACTCAGATGTGAGTCCCTTGCTCATTGCACCATCAGGATTCAAGCAAACCGGGCCGTCGACGGCTGAAATGCCAGAAACCGGTCCCCGGGAGCTTGTTTCCTTCCCAGTGTAAGAATTGGCTTGGTAGTTTGGTTTGCCCTGTTCCCATCATGCACTGGGACAGGAACAGACTAATTTGCATATAGCCAGGTCTCGAGCTGGGATGGTGCAGTGAGCTAAAAAACGGTGTTGGATCTAGCCCTGATCTCTTGACTGGGTGAGAGTATTCTGATTAATTCAGAAACTCTGTCCATCACCACCCCTTGTTGTTAAATATACGCCGGCACCCCAGGCGCCCAGCGCTCTCTCCATGCAGGTCTAAAATCACGGGGCAGCGGATGTGTGATGCGGGGCCCCCGGTGCTCGTCACTGCTCTCCATGCGGCGATCTGCTTACCGGGCCTCTCGGGGTCCGCTCGTCGACCTCGGGTGTTAGGCTGGGCGGCGCCGCCTAGCTGTACCACTCGCGAGCCGAGAGGACGTGAATGCGCCATCCGAATCCCTGGTAGCGGGCCGCTAGCCTTCGGTGCGGTGCCACAATGCCTGCCAGTTCTCGTCGCGGCCCTCTTCGGTCCCAGCCCTCCGCGCCGGGGACTCCAGTAGTCGCACGCCGGAAGCGGGCTCCGGCAGCACAGGGCGCAACTCCCGGTCGCGCTCCGGCGGAAGGCCGCGCCCAGCAAGTCGGTCCCGCTGCCTCCAAACAGCCGTTCGTCCCGCGGAGACCCTCCAGGCGGTGTCCGGATGCTCGGCAGCAGCCGCGGACTTCGGACAGGGAGCTCTGCAGGGCTTAAACAATGCTAATAATAAAACTGCGACCGGGTAAGACGTCTTACTCCTCCGCCATCTTGGCCACGCTCCCTCTCCTTTCCTTTTAAATCAAACCTTGGAGTTACCTGTTATCTTTCAAAAACCCCAAATTGTCGCAGAACTTTCTTTACATACACTAGACTTTGAAAGGGCACTTATGTAGTACGTGGAACGTCCTGAACCCTTCAGAAAAACAAAATAACGGTTTCTTTTTCACATCCAACAAAAGGAAACACTATATCCAAAACAGAGCAAGATTGATTGTTATATGCATCCAAATATGTTATGCAAAAGCAAAAAGAACATTAATATCTGTGTCAAGAGCTCATTTAACAAGAAAAAAATGGGCCTCGCCTCTAAATGAGATTTGCAAAGCGGCAAAATGGCTAAATCCACACTCTTGAACAAAGCATTATTGTGTGGATGTTCAATCAAGACGACCAGCTTTAGTTGGACAAACTGTCCTTCAAACATTATTTCAAACAACCTCACCATCTCATGCCTAAAGCCCCCACATGGAGGGGTACTTATTTAAAGTCCATGCATAGCATGTGTATCTGCATCCAAAACATGCTACAAATGGGTTATATTACTTACCCTGTAAGCATCTATTTATAGTGTGTGGTGCTGAAGATTCATATGCACCCTCCCGACTGCCCGACCGGTATTGGATGGTGACAAAATACCTACAGACCCAGCATGTCTAATAACAAACACTTACTAAGCAGACTATGGCCTCACTCCATTCATGGCAAGGGGAAAACAAACTTTCTAAGGAACAAAGTGTTCGACATGCGCAATGCCTGAGGGGGAGGAGAAACTACACACAGCGCCATCATGAAACTTCCTCAAGGAAAAAATAACCTGCAGAGTACGGGCCCAACATTAAATGGCAGGTTTAGGCATAGCATATGAACCTGCAGCACAACAGGGTATGAATATATGCTTACAGGCTAAGTAACATAATCCTTTTAGGACTGGATGCGATCCAATAAATTAGTATCCACTGTATCTTTCAAACGTCTTATTACCCCAGTTCCTAGCGGCTTCGTTTTCAACCGATTCTAGCAAATGCAACCAGTATATGGGGTACTCTAAATTTACTCATGCATTATAAAATTGCATAGAAGCATTAACTAACCACACACTACTATCATGTATGATAGGTTTTAGTAATTATTTTCTTAAAGTCTCAGTAATGGTTTAGACAGAAAAAAACAGTCCTAGCACCGACCTTTAATCATCCTGGGAGACTCACCGATGCTCCTTTTAAACTTGTGGGCCAAAAACTAATCTAGCCTCAACTTGAGGACATCTCTTGTTGCTGAACAATAATTCTTTTTTTAATTCAAATTTGTGCAGTACCTTTTGCGAAAAGCACATTGTTAGTTTTGCATTGTTTCTTCATAATGCTGGTAATATTTAACTGTAGAACGTGCCTTAGCCAAATATTTAACAGTACAAGGGCTAGAACTGAATTTAACAAAAACAAAGGTCGTACGGCTAGTTGATATCAAAAACAAGAAATTCACATGGTATATAGAGGGGAAGAAAGTAGAAATAGCTGTTTCTTACAAATATCTCGGATTTATGGTAGAACGAAAATTAACCTACAAATCACAGCTCATTTCAATGAAGTCAAAATCTCAAAATCTGATACATGGCTTCAATGTATTAAAAAAAGAAATTAAGCTGTCCATCATATGGCAATTTATTAACAGTTATGCAGACACAGTTAATACCTACAGTAACCTATGGCACTGAAATAATGAAAGGTTGTGAAATCACGGTTTTAAACAAAATTCAAACAAAAGTACATAAAAAAGTCTTCCGTCTCGAGCAAAGCGCATCGCCTGCTCAAGTGTGGCTAGAGTTTGGCTTATTAAACCAGGAATTTCGCAGCAAAGGAGCTTTAATAAAACTGTGCTGGAGGTTGCGTGCCTCTGCTAGTGAAACTATAGATCATCTATGCTGGAAAGAAATAGAAAGTCAAAAAGGAAAGAAAACGCAAGGTTCCTGGGGTAGTTACTTGAACCAGGTGATAACGGACCTCTCCGCTCTCGATATCTGGAATCTTGGCACAGGAAAAAAGGAATTCAACAAACTAATTAACATCACAATAAAATGTTTGTCTCATTCAAAGGACGAGAACACCTTACTACAGAGACTGCATGCCTGGACAGTCATTAACTCATATGGGAAAAAGAAGCCCAGGAATATTTATCAGCATATTTCTCACGTACTCTAAAACATCAGTTTATGAGGTTGCGGCTTGGCATATGGGAAACAAAAGACTTAATCCCAGCATGGAAGGATAAAAGGGAAAATCGAGACTGCAGACTATGCGGGTATAAAGATGAATCCATTCAACACATTTTTTGTGTATGCCCTGTGTTACTAAAAGAACGGAAAGCACTTTTAAAATCTCTACTGAACAAATTGAATATACGCTCATGCAGAGAAGCAGTAATTACCTGGCTAGGCGGAATCTCAATCCCACTGGCATGTAGAGGGGTGACATTTTTAAACGTGTATTTTAAAGGAAATCGGTTGAAATTACAAGAGTAAAAAAGATTCTCTAAAAACGAAATTTTAAATATTAGATGCATAAAAGTAATCTATTGAATATTTTTGTATGATTAAGCAAGCTATTCTATGTGTATATATGTAGTAGTATTATTTAAAAACTGTTATTTAATGTAATGGTTTTTGTTTTTAAAAAAAGACCGATCACCCAAAAGAAAAATCTTGAATCTTGAAACAGTGAAACCATCCCATCATCCCAACTCTGAAAAAAACAAAACAATGAATGAACACTTTGTCTGGCCTCACTTCTATAAAGAAGAAGCAGTTATGTGTTACCAGATAAGTTAACATCTATGGGGCGGGAGGCGCGAGGAGGGGTAGGAGATGCAAGGTCTCAATTGGAGATCTTTTGAAAGCATCTCTACAGACCAGGAGTGTGGGCTGTCCATTTTCCCTATGCCTAGCCAGTTGCCCATCCATGCTACCTATATCAGCTACTTGTATTGCAGAGGTTTTAGTTGTGCCTGCCCGTGCGTGCAATCAAGGCTACGCCTAGTGAGGACGCATTGTGTGATTGGTGTATGCCCTTAGTGTATGTGCTGTTTGTTATGCTCTCAGCGGGGTTTATTGTCATTGTCATTTTTAATGAGGGCATGCAATTGTTCAATGAGCTCGCTCCATCTTTGCACTATAGGAAATTTGCGTAGTCCTCTTTATTCTAAAGCATTCTTTGCTAGTAGTCTGCCTGCCTTGTCGCCCAGTGTGTTTTAACAAGATATGTAGCATGATCAAGGCACCATAGATTTGTCTTACCGTATAAGAGTTGCTGAGAGGTGCCCTGGGGGCGGCTTCCCTCTGACAGATACCTACCTGGAAGACTTCCTACTCAGTTGACGGTGAGGTAGCCCTATTTTAATTCTCCATGAAGAACTGTTCGATGTGTGCTTCCATGCCATGTTGAAAAGGGAAATTGACAAGGATCCTAGTTTGATAGCGCCATATAGGGATGGGCGAAAGCATGCGGCAGTGGCAGCACAGACCTGCCCATCGCTGTATCAGGTAAACTGTTAAAGTCCCCTCCCAGTGTCCATGGTACTCCATGCCAGTGTTTCTGTGGGGCCTATCCAGAATTTGGTTTGGTCAGTATTCGTATTTGAGGCATAGATGCTACCTAATGCCAGTGGCAACCCATCGAGTTTACCGTAAAAAAAAAAACATATCTAGCTTCAGGGTATACCTGAGTGTCTTCAACAGTTAACCGGACGCCCGTCCTCACTTAGATAATGCCGCCCCTTGGCAAATGCGGAAAATTGTGACTACACCTGCCCCACCAGCGGTGCTGCGGTTTGGCCCCTTCTGTAAGTGTGAGGTGGTCTCCTGTAGGAACATTATCTGTGCTTCCCAGGGCATCAAGAAGAGTGGACTTTGTCAGGCTTCATGGGCGCATTGAGGCCTCTAATATTCCAAGTAATTAGGTTGTAACCCCCCACACACGCAGTCGCTGCCCATAGCCAATATTGTGTGAGGTACAGACATAACAGAACGTAGAAAAACAAACGAAAGACCCCAACCCACCCCCCTCCGGGTAGACTACCCCGACTATCCGTTCATGAGACTTCAAAACTGCAACAAGCAGTGATACGATACACACTCTACAATGTGCCTGTAGTGGGTAAGGAGGACTGTAGAAGAGGGACAGCTACCTGTAGTAGTAGTCCGTGGGAAATTCTGCCAGTTTGTCAAATGCCTTACCGGGAACCTGTGGGGGCCCAGCTACATTCCATAAATCAACTTCTTCCAATCGCATCAACCCCAAGGGCTCTTCGGGTCCAGGCTCCCTGCAGGAAATGTCGCTGGACGAGACAGAGCCTCCCCCCATCTTGCACACAGCCCGAAGAGTCACAGTGTCACGGGATTGCAGGTCGATAGCTAAAACTACAATTCTACAGGAATATGCTGCATGTCTTTGCCACTGTGTCGTCGGGTCGATAATGCCCCATTACTTCGTCAGGTTCGGGTTTCTGTGGTGCACAGCGAGCATTCTGCATCATCATGTTTGCGACATCAAGACTGATATTGCTTTGTCCAGTCCCAAGCATCTTCTGGTTCAAAGAAAGTGTGGGTATTCCTCAGCCATGATCCTGAGTTTAGCTGGAATAAAAGCGCATACTGGAGACCCATTTCTCTCATCTTCTTCTTAACTTGGAGTAATGAGGAACGTTTATGTTGTAACTCTAAGGTGTAATCTGGGAATATCATCACGTTCGAGTTCTCTATCTGAAACCAGCTCATGCTTCTTGCAACAATGTATCTCTGTCTGATGTTGAGAATGCGTGCTGTTATTTGCCGGGTTGCACTTTTAGGAGGAGTATCGGGACAGGAAGCCTGTGAGCACACTCCAACGCGAAGAAAGGTGAGCGGTCCGGGGGGGAGACCTCCTTATGGAGCCAGGTTTCAATGTACTTTATGGAATCTCGCCAGTCAAGTCTCTCCGGCAGGCGGACAATACGCAGATTATTGAATTGTGCCCTCCCTTCCACATCTTCACCTCTGTCCTCAAGATGTTGCACCCGATTTGAGAGGTCCAATAGGATCTAGGGCAGCTCCATGGTTTGTGAGTGAACGGTTTGAAGAAGGGTACTACTGTTGGTCTGAACTTTTCCGGACTATTTATGTTTGTTCTCATGCAGGATGCCCATATCCTGTACCTCTTAGTCTACTTTTTGCTCTAAAGCAGAGCATCTTTCCAAAATGGCTTGCAGGGTGGGGCCTAACTTGTCTCTGTCCATGTGCTGTGTTTTAGTAACGGGTCCTTTAGGCTCCTGCTGTCCGCTTGGGTCAGGTGAGTGTTCTTGTTCAACCCATGCAAGGCAGGGTGCTGCATCAAGGCATGTCAATTGAGTGTGTGGTATTGTGTGTCAGGCGCTGTTCTGAGGTGTAGCAGGATCAGCTGGTCAGCGATTGTTTCCCTTTATAAGGTTACCTCCACCACAACTACCGCAACTCACTGCCTCAAGCTGCCAGTAGTTGTGGCTTACCGTCAGGTCCGGCCCGGCCCCACAGCAATGGCGTTAGTGGCTCTCTAGGTCAGTGGTTCTTCTTGCCTGGGGGTAATCCCCATCCAACATCAGCCGACACTTAGCTGGGTCCTGACAGGCAGCAGAACCCAGGGCTGGCGCAGCAGTGCAAGTTGGCCTTCCCGGGCCTAGGAACCTAGAGATGGCGGTCAGTCTCTCTCACAGTACCAGGGCCCATGGGCCGGCAGTGCTGCCTTCCTCTCCCGTGTATGGATCTGCAGTGTGAGGGGGACACGGATTGCCCCGATCTCACTCAACCTCGGCACGGCAAAGGCGAATGACACCCAATGCTACAGAAATTGCATGGATCACCAAAATTAGACGTCCGCCATTTTGGCCCGCTAGCCGCGTCCCACAGCTGGACTATAATTCAAGGTCAAATTAGATTCTCTTCTTTTCAGTGCATAAAGTAATCTAAATGATGGCTGATCAAAGTTGTCCATCAGAACTTCCACAATGCCCCATTTGATTTCTTGTGCTAATTTTGAATTAAGAACAATGATTTACTGACAGTACTGTGTATTTGCTATCTGAACGTGGTATTGACTCTATTTTGTGTTTCTTCATTTTACTCCATGGAGAGTGGTATTTGTTGCTGTATTGAACCCATCTGTCACCGTTTAAGTCAGGATTTCTCCTTTCTTAATAGTGGAACTATATCATATGGTCTTAGAAAAGGTGGAATGGTTATCTCTGAAGAATTTAACCAAAACGTGTCATCACATTTTAGCCGTCCACTGTTTGCCGTGAAAGGAGGAATCGCAGATACACTTGCTATCCTCTTTGTTACTAGGGCTTTGTTGTACATCAGGGAATTTGTTTTTAATTGATGGACTGCGTGGCCTGTGTGTTTTGGTCTTTCTTTTGTGCTTGGGAGTTACATTTCAATGTTTGATGCATAATTTTGTATAATGAAATGCTGATACTGATTAAAGTACCTGAGCAGTGCCATGTGTGAATATCCAATATGGTTGGGCTTAAAAAAGTTTACAGAACAAAATATGCATATTCATTATGGAAAAAAACAGGGTCAGTACAGCTCTGTGTGAAATGGAAATAGTGTGTGGATAAAGACAAGTTTAGCTTTTCTTGTGTATCATTAAGGCACATGGACGGCCTGTTGTAAAATATGAAAGTAAGGATTATTTCAGTGCTTGGTTTGTTAGTTTATTTTGTTGTGTATTTTACTAAGGCCCTTCGAATGATGGCCTTGAAATATGAATATGGAGTATTTCCAAGGCGTGTCCTAAGGCACCTAGGGATTTGGGCTTGAAATATTGATTTATATGCTGCTTCTTCATAAATGCTGCATAGCAGTGCACTGGAGGGCACCAGAGGGACCCCCAATAGTGGCCTGGCGGGGGGACGGTCACCAAATGGGTCACTGTGGAAGAGGAGGTGTAATGTTTTGAAGAGCTTAAGGGTAGCCGCAAGCACCCCATATCTATGGCATGGGCCATCATATTACACTCCTTTAAACAGGAGGCGGTGGAGGTACCAGCGCCCCGGAGTGGTCGCTCCCCCGCGGTGAATGTGCACGCTGTGGCTCTCCACTGCAGTCCCTCCATAGAATAAGCACTTAATGGGTCGGAGATAGTAGCCTGGGGCATAGGATTCATATACCACTCCCGGTCTGAGACCCCCTACCCCGCCCTCTTAGCTCTGTGCAACCAGAAGTTCAATTGGATGTTTTAATCTGCGAGACCCGATTCTGCGATGCTATCATAGACAGTGTACCCCAGTTCTACTGCCCAGTTTTGAAGAGTTCTGATCGTTATTTGCTAGGATAGCAACAAGTCGCCCACAGGGCTAGTGTTGAGAGCTCACGCCCGATCTTCAGTACAGAGCACAGGCCATCTCTCATGGACACGTGCTTTACACCCATGTACCTCCCCACATCAGCGATGTAGCCTACTGAAATGACCGATAAGATGTACACTGGGCTGTGGCTAAAACTCTCGCCATGGCGTGCCACCGGCATGATGTTTAATTCCTGTAATAGCTGATATATGTGTACTGTATTTTAAATCAAATTCTAATAAAAACGATTTAAAAAAAAAAAAGAAACCTTGATTTATTTGTACACCTACTTCGTTTTAATTTCTGAATGGGTGTTTTACTAAGGCCCATTGGATGCTTTACATGCTATTAATTTGAGCGGTGGACATGTTGGTCTGTAATTTGGATTGTAAAGGATAGTGGAGGGATAGAAGAGGGAAGGCGTTGCATTTATGTAGCGCTTGCTACCCCTGATGAGGTGTTGAAGCGCTTTTCGGCCCCTCCACAATCCGTTTCGATTCAAATAATTGACTAACATGTCCACCGCTCAAATTAATTTCATATTTCAGTATATTAATTCGCCAATAATCCTTTTTGAGTTCCTTAGTAGTATGCCACTCGCCGAAAAAGCGCTTCAACACCTCGTCAAGGGTGGTAAGCGCTATATAATTGCAATTACACCATTAGTATTTCCTTAGTGTGTATTCTAGGGCGTATAAGATGCTCGCCTCAAAACATTCTGGTTTAATTCAACACTTACTCTGTATGTTCTATTTTCTGGATATGGATTTTACTAAGACACAGGGTGCCCGCCTCGAAATATGACGTATCAACACATGAATTCTAGGTTATGTTTTTGGGATGTTTATCGTACTCGGGCACACTGTCCTTGAAACATGAAGTAAGGGGCTGCTTCCTATGTTATTATGTTCTGGGTGTCTATTGAAAATAAGGTGCATAGGATGCTTGCCTAAATGTATAGCATAGGAAGACATGAATAATTGAGGGTACCCTTGTTTGAACTCCCAAAGGTTGCTCCCTGCGTTTGCTGGTGCCTGCATTTAGCCCTCCAAGTGCGTTTCACTAGGAGCTTCGGAGTATTCTGGTGATGAACGGGTTAACATCCATTAGCAGAAAGCGGTGACATAAGCCGCCATATCGATTCTAAGAGCCTCTTTGAAGGATCGCTTTCCCCGTTTCCTCATTTTGCGTCTCTTCCTTTCCAGTGATTTAGCCCTGCGCAACTGCTTCCTCACGTCGGATTTAACGGCGAAAGTGGGAGATTATGGAATCGGCTTCTGCAGATACAAGGTATGTTGGAAAGAAGCTCGTTCTTTAATTCACTGTAACATTGAATTGGGAAGAGGCTGGTTTTATTTTTTAAACCCTACAAAAGCACTTTTATTCCACTGTTTGTCTACGCTCTGCTTGAGTGCGGTGAGAAGAGGCACTCCTGCGTTTTTTTTTTTGGTTTTTTTTTACATCAGCGTTATTAGCCATGAAAACCAGATTCCTTTCTTTCAAAGTCCCAAATAGAACAACGATTTGAGGTCTGTAGACGTGGCTGAAAAACGTCTTCCATTGTCATCCCGTGCACATATAAAGCAGACTTTGTTGAGCCTCATTGATGTCGAATAAACTATTGAGCTAAGAGAGGAGTTATTTTTTTGGGGGGGGGGGGAGGGAGGTGTGAATAGGATAGCCACCTCACTTAAAAGCAACTGATTGATTTCATTTGCGTTAGTCTATTTAGTTTATTGGAAGAAAAGCAACACTACACCACCCAGAATATTTTAAGCTACTGTCCAGGACTGGAAACACTGCCCGTAATGGCCTGGAGGGGGGTGGTCACCCGGGTGACAGGGATGGAGGAAGGGTAGCGGGGGATTCTGTGAGAGGGTTCCCAAAGAGGTAACCTTTCAGGTCCGTTCTTGAGTTGAGTTAAAGGTGTACAAGTCTTATCTGTTTAATGTGATTCTTTTTTTCTATAGTAACTTAAGCAAGATTCCTTTTTTTCAGTTTAAATAATGGCTTTATATGGAAAAATCATTAAGTTGTATTTGCAAGTATGCTACAGTCTCTGGTTATTAGAAAACTAATTGGAGTAATCTGCTCAGGTCCTCTCAGTTTAGACAGAGCCTCTCAGGGGAGCGACGTGGTTGTGGCCGGTCTTGTTTCAATGGAGATGCTTTTCTAAGATTCTGGTATTTTCTGTATTTGCAATGATATTCTGCACAGCTGGACTTAAAACTGAAAGGAGAATTATAGTTGAAGCGGGTAGTGGTTCAAAGATTAAAAGAAAGACTGGAGATTGAAACGTGTCTGGTGTATTTTCCTTCAGTAACAGTCTCATCCGCATGCTCTCTGTGTTTCTCATTGCTTCAGGAGGACTATCTCGAAACCGACGAAAAGAGGATCTTCCCTCTTCGATGGACTGCCCCAGAGCTGGTGACTAGCTTCCAGGACAGACTTGTCGTAGCCGATCAAACAAAGCACAGTAATATTTGGTATGTAACACATTTTTAAAGTGTTCATACTTTTGGGGGTGGTGTTAATAAAGTCCATATTAATATTTCTAAATGCATGTCCACAATCATAAAGCCAATTGTAAATCTACCTTTGTAGAAGTACTATTCTGCACAGGTGTAGATATACATTTTCCCCAATTCACAAAATTCAGCAGTGGAAATCCTAGTAACGCAAGATGCGGCTTTCCTAGAAACCACAACCGTGAACCGTGATTTCTTTTTTAGGGCTGTTTACTCGGCATCTAAGTATGCATAATGAACAATTAAGCACCATTCACAGGCATCCATTTCTGTTCACAATTGCACTTTTTATTCTCTGCCCCGCCCCATTCCACATGGACTCCCCATTCCACATGGAACCCCCACCCCTCCGGATAATTACCTTCCCCTGCACACCAAGTTATGTGGTTGGAGATAATCCATTCATCTTCACACCCTGAATGGGACATTACTCCTGCTTTTTTTCTACAGTAAAACTTCAGTTGCTTCCAGGATTTTGAAGGGTTGGTTCGGAGTTTGTGAAGGGCCACCAACTCATTCTTTTGTAACCGATCCCTAACTTACCAGTAAAACCCACCCATTTACCAACCTTTGCACAGCGTGTATTGCTTCTTCATTCTTTGCCGAAATGGTGGAAAATTGCACAGGAGTAAAGCATTTATGCCTGACCAGTATCATTGTTTGGATACCTGTCGGGCATAAACGAAGCAATTTTTGTCCATAAATCTAGGTTCACAACTGTAAGAATATATGTGAATCGGCGTAAAAATATTCAAACTTCAATTATTGATGGTATTTAAATGTGTGTCCTCTTGGCAATGTTGAAGACTCACAATATGGAGTCAAAATGCTCATCCCGCTGACCAATATTTTAAAGGGGCCATCCAGTGTAGGAAAAACAGTTATTTTTACCCAGACCTCCCTCCCTAACTAAGACTAACAGTAAGAGTTATGTAAGGATCCATTGTTTGATGTCTGTTTGGGGTTTGAGACCTATTGCGATAGATTTCACTGGATGGCTCTTTTAACATACAAGTATTAATTGCTTTGACCTTAACAATAAAATGAAAATATTTGATGCTGATCTAATAGGTTTTCATTTTAATAGATGTTTAAAGGTCCCTGTAAATTAATGTAATCCTGAGGAAATTCCAGTGCTTCTTTGAAAAGAAAAAGAATAAACCTTTTTTGCAGAACTTTCCACAACTGCGGGAATGCGCCACCTCCCTCTTTTACCCGACATTGCTCCCAGTTTTTCGATATCTGCCTTCCTGGCTCGCCTGCGGCAGCAATATTTCTGATTGGAAAATGTTACTGCAAACTCAGTTATTTAATCAACTAGAATAGCACCACTTCAGCATGTGCACTTGCACCAGAACATTAAAATTGTGTCTCCAAACTTCAGTCAGCGAGGGGGGTTTGACAATGTGGTGTGAAGGGCAAATGAGAGGATCTGCTACAAACAATCAAACCTGCTAACCACATTACAACCTCTTCATGTTTTCTTCTTCCACCGGCAGCCCTCTGTGCACCTGTAAAACTAAATACGAGTGTTTCAGCACCGTACAGAAGAACTCTCTTTAAGCTCAACAGACTCTTTGTCTATAGGGCTCATTATTCTTATTTTATGCTCACTCGCTTTGTCTGGGCGCATAAATGCTGGTTTTTCTTGTATAAATGTATGCACAACACTGATGCCTTGACATTAGTATCACCCAATTGCTTCCTGAACTCCAGCCCTGTGTATGTACTCAAGGAAAACCAGTACTGTGGTTTGTTGTACAGGACATCTTCCATTCCATCTGTAAATTGGATAGTCTCTCACTAGAAACCCTCCAGCCAGGCCACTAACTGAGACTAACCAGCATTGGCATAGCCAATAGGTCTCGCCTTTGGGAAATTTTACGTGTTTAGCTAGAGCTATTGGCAATGCCAATGTGTTAAAGTTATGTTGTAGAAAAGTGTGGCTGCTGTCTAGCATATCGAAAAATTGTACTAAATCAAAACAATAACAATGTGTTGGTTTCTCTGGTCCACTTCGAAAATGGAGACCCTGACATTGTCCTTCTGGCTTCAGCTTATGTTACAGTACACTGGTGTACATTAGTGTAAAAATTGGTGGTGCAACAGCAAAATGAAATATTGTCTGTTGAAGCGCTCCAGTACATTGGATTGTGGCTGTTCTTAATTTACTCATCCAATTCTGCAGCCAGTGCACATATTTTTTGTCGCCCTCATTGTTTGTTTATTTATTTAATTTATGTATTTTGTTGTGAGAGTTTATTTGTCTGAATTCAATCACCAGATTTCCTGGACTACCTTAGATGTGTGTGTGTGGAGAGGGTGAGTGGGAGGAGGGGTGTCTGTAGCAATGTAGGACCAGTGAAGGGTGTGAGACTCAGACATGAATTTGGGGGAGCATGGTTGAGCCACAAAAAGCATTAAAACAGGGAGGTGAGAGAGCAATTGAGGATTTAGACATTTAAAAGGGCAAGCACACAAGATCGAGAGGAAAAACACATTTACTCCCGCAGAATGCTGAAAGAAAAAAAAATAAAGTACCCTTTCAAGCGGTGTCACACATCCATTCCAAAACATTGTAGAATTGCTGTACTTCATGGGAGGGACTAACAAAACCAGAGAAAGGAAAGCCAATGATTAAGAAGTACAGCGATAGCAAGAAAAAGGGAGAGGGAGAAAGTGAGAGGTCAAAGCAAAGAGGTGACAGGATGGATGGCAAAGGAGACCCCGGCTATCCTAACTGCGACAGAGATCAGAGAGAGCAAACGAGCGCGTAAGAAGGAGAGGGCATTCGCTCGACACTTGTTTATGATCACATGTAATTAAATTTCCAGGGAACCACATTTCCATCTCCGATCCCCTTCCTTTTATTAATTTGCAATAAATGCAATGACACTTGTATCCCAGCTCCTGCCAATTAAGCAAACAAATGAAATTGGAATGGCAGAAGGGTGGGGGGAGAGCTACCAGCAACTTCAAAAGAGGGAATGAATATCAGAGGGAGAAAGCAGACGCCATCGAAACGTGACACAGGCCCTGGTGGTTTGTAGGAGAAGAAGGTGACCAGGCAGCCTTAGGCCTCGGCAGACAAGGGAATTTCTGCCGCTGAGAAACAGGGAAGCCCCTGGAGAAAGCACGCAGAGCCGCGGGGCGCCTGAGTTGTGGCTCTGACTGCTGTAGTTCATGACGCGTTGTGACAAGAGATAGGCTGAGTGGCTCTCGGCGCTCGAACACACCACTGATGATGCTGCGGATGGAGTCAACTGACAAATTCCTACGGCGCCTTCTTTTTAGCTGGATGAAGTTGGTACCGGATGCCAATGGCAAATATGTTTGTGAAATACTTTGGAATTTTAAGCAGAATGAAAAGTACTCAAACTTTGGAAGCAAATTAGATAAGACTGTGAGTGGTGCGTGTGTGCGTGCGCACGCATCCTGCTCTTTTTGGAAGCATATACTCTGATTGTGGCACGCCCCTGCTCGCTCCCACAAGGTGCATGCCGCCACAAGCATGAGTATGTGCTTCCAAAAAGAGCAGGGCGACGGCTAAAGGTCCTCGTATGCAGCGAATGCGCGATGCGTAGGCGAGACCTAAAAAGGCAATTTATGCTTCTCGTCCCTGAGAAGTAGTCTCATTTGCTGGACTATTTAGGGCATTAGAACTGTAAAATAGCATGTCTGGTGTGTTTTAGGCTCTCTTTAGCTTCTTTATGCATGATTGAGATAATCATACCATTTTGAAACTCAGAGAATCCCTCCCATAGAGCGTCCTCGTCTTTCAATTCAGACACTTTATCCATTCTGGTTCTGATTTCCTAACTGCTTCCTGCACATCCTTATCCCTGTGGAAGCCACACATACGCCCAACTGCTCCACACACTGTACCATGGGTCACATTTTGCTTTTAGTCAAGTGCGCCTTATCCGTCCCTGCTTACTTGATTGCACAGTTAAAGGAAAACCCAGACATTGAAGCTTTGCCCATCATGAGCAGAGCTTATTTGTTGGCTAAAACATACTGTGTATGTTCCTTAATGAAATGAATAAATATAAATGAATAAAGAGCATTGAACACTCACCTGAATGCTGGTGCAAGTTTCTCATCAGGCAGAATTTGTATAGGTCTGTGTGTGTGGGTGTGTGTTTATATGTGTGTTTTATGTATGTGTGTGTGTGTGTGTGTGTGTGTGTGTGTGTGTGTGTATATATATATATATATATATATATATATATATATATATATATATATAATTACCTACTGTGTCGCTAGTAGGTAGTTATAGTTAGGACCTAGTTTCCATAGGAAAAGCATTTTTTGACTTACCTGTAACTTTGGTGTCGTTTGACCAATCTTCATGAAATTTTCCTCAAAAAGTGTCATAGTATATTCTGTGTGTCAGGGAAAGTTTGGCGGTGATCTGTGCACTGGGGATGATAAATAGGGACGCAAAATAAGGGTGGGTTTGTAATGCTAATTCCCGTAGGCACGCGTTGTCTAACCTACAGCTCAAACCGCTGGACGAAAGTACACCAAATTTGGCAGAAAGGTAGATGTTGCTGCGCGGATTTTGCTTTTTGTTATTTTGTGCAAATCCGTTCAGTAGAAAATTATAGTGATATGTCTGACCGTGGATATTTCGTGATAGTTCCGCGATTAATCATGAAAACCCGTGCTGAATGGCTGGACGCAACCTGAACAGAAAGTTGCGGCTGCCATTTTAGTGTACGAGAACGGTTCCCGGGGCTGCAAATTTGTGTGAAAGCTAACATAAGGGGTCAGGGTGGAGGTACCCTGACCCTGTGTTTGACAAATGGGGGTGTTAGTGACACAAGTTGTGTCCAAAATTGATTTATTTTAATCACATGCGATTTTCACGACGACGCGACCACCAGCACGGCCCCTACGTGTACCATCGCATGGAGATTGTGACTATTGCAACTTCATTGTGAATATTGGTGAAAAATATTTTTTAAACGTTTGTAAACTCTCTCCAGTAATTGTCATAGCCTCATGTACACACTCACAAACTCACTCAGACACTTATACACCCATTCACATACCCACTCACACACCCAGTCACATACGCACTCAGATACTCATGCACCCACTCACATACTCAATCAGGTACTCATGCACCCACTTACAGACTCACTCGGAGCGACACACCCATGTACAGACCAACTCAGAGACTCACACACCTATTTTGAGACCCACTCATATACTCATTCGCAGCCTCATACCCACTTAGAAACTCCTACACCCACTCACAGACCCACCTGGGCACTCATGCACCCACTCTCAGACCCACTCAGATACTCATGCACCCACTTACAGACTCACTCAGTCAAACACTCATTTACAGACCCACTCACACATTTATGTACTCACAGACCCACTGAGACACTTGCACACCCACTGAAAGACCCACTGAAACACTCATACATCCGCTCACAGATACTCCTACTCCCACACCCATACAGTTACTCACACACTCCGTCAGAGACCCTCTCAGAGGCTTATGCAGTCAGTCACACACTCATACACTCAGAGACTCTCACATCCACTCACGGACTTACTCAGATATATACACGCACCAACTAATTCACCCACTCAAAGACTCATACATTAACTCATAGACCCACCCAGACACTCACCCTCTCAGTCATAGGCTCACTCAGACACTCATGTATGCACCTATTCACTTACCCGCTCAGAGACATATGCTCTCACTCATAGACCCATTGAGAGAACATACACCCAATCACAGACCCACTCAAAGACCAAACAACCACTGATAAAACCACTCAGACACTCACACTGCCAGTCATAGACCCACTGAGGGACTCAAGCACTCACAGACCCATTCACAGTCATGCACCCACTCACTCACCCTGACACCTACTTAGACACTCATATATCGACTCACAGATCCAGTCAGACAATCATATACTTACAAATACAAAAAGGCACTCATGTACCCACTCACAGATCAACTGAGACTCATGCAACCAATCACATACCCATTGTGACACTGATGCACCCACTCATAGATTTACTGACACAGTCCCACAGTTTGTTACAGAATCATTGATAGACTGATGGGCCTTCTCACAGATCCACTCAAATACTTATACAGTGAATGAGAGACTTACTGATACAGTGATGCATGCAGTCATAGATTCCACTGAATGAGTTATACACTGTGTTACAGCGATATTAATGAAGTTATCAATGTTATTATAGTCATTTAGATAGTAATGTGTTTAGTGTGTTGGTTATAACCCATTTTGCATTTATAAGTTTTGAATGTGGTGGTGTCTGAAATTCACTTAATAAACCAAAGGTGACATTGGCATTATAGTTAGGAATTAGCATTTATAAAAACCTTAGACAAAACAAAGGTTACAAGGAAGTTATAGTTGGGAAATAAATTTTTTTAAAAATTCGAAATTCACTGAAAAAACAAAAGGTTACACGGACGTTCTAGTTAGGCTAAAATTTTACTCCTACAAAACCAGAGAAATTCAGCAGTTATAGTTACCTGAGCTAAATAGAACTCACACCTCCGCAATTCTCTGCTTATGACCTAACGTATTATTTCACTCACGACATGGTCAGTGACCTCACTGATGACATCTGAAATGACATCACTGATGACATCATCCAGTGATTGTGAGTGTTTTCTAAAACGTACTGAGTGTTAAACTTGTATACTAAGGTAACTCGCTGTGAAAGTGCCTGGGTAAGTCGGTGGATGCGTAAGGGGTGTATAGAAGAGTGGCTGGGTCTATAAGAGACCGTGTACATGAGTATATAGTGGGTGTGTGAGTTTTTGTAAAGGTAAGCGAGTGGGTGTGTCTGTGCGTGTATGAGTAAGTGAGTGGCTGTGTGAGTATCTGTATAGTTGACTGAGTTGGTGTTTCAGTGATTGTAACTGGTGAATCAGAGGGTGCACAGGTGGCTGAATGGGTCTTAGAGCAGATATAGAAGTGCCTGTACGGGTGAGTGACAGGGTACATGAGTGACTGTCGGGGTACATGAGTGACTGTATCAGAGCATCAGTAGGAGGCTGTATGTGTGAGCGAAGGGGTGTTTGAGTGGTTGTATTGGCGAGTGTGAGAGAGGTTGTAAGAGAAAGTATATTGTAGTCTCAGTCACTGTATAGGTGACCAAGTACATGTATAAGTAACTGAGTGTGTGAGTAATTGTATGGGCTAGCTATTGGCTGTGGGAGTGACTGTATGGGTGAGTGGGTAGGTGTGTGAGTAGGTGTATGGTTAACTGATTTAATGTGTCAGTTGCTGTATGAGTGGGTGTGTAAGTCTCTATAACTGAATCTGTGACTAACTGTCTTAGTAAGTGAGTAGGTGCATGAGTGGCTTAGTGGTTCCGTTAGTGTTTCTACGGGTGAGTTGATGTGTGACTGGCTGTATGGATGAGTGACGAGATGTGTGAGTGTATGGGTTTTGTGAATGAGTTTGTTAGCGATTGTGTGTGAGTGGGTGTATGACCTGTTTTATGGGTGTGTCAGTATTTCACTGGATGATGTCATTTCAGATGTCATGAGTGATGTCACTGACCAGGTCATGAGTGATGTACTATGTGAGGGCATAAGCAGTACATTGCAAGGGTGTGAGTTACAGTTAGCTCAGGTAACTAGAACTGCTGAATTTCTCTTGTTTTGTGCACGTGAAATGTCAGTCTAACTATAACGTCCCTGTAACATTTGTTTTTTTCAGTGAATATATTTAGATATAGTATGGGTGTGTTAGGTAGGTGTCTTTGTTGCACGAAAGGATTTGTATGAATACCAGTCTGCTTCTCGTTGAAAATATGGGCATCTTAATCCTCCACCAGCAAATCGATCATAATTGTTTGTGCTTGTGATGCTTTTTGTCTATTAAGCTCACACCATTAGCATGCCTTCTCTTCTAATGTCTATGCCCCATCTAGCCATCATGCATTCATAGTGGTATTCAGAGAGGATGCCCTTCAACCCACTGTTAAGGCAGTATTCCCGATGAGACACTCCTTTTTATTCTGCAACGCACCTCTACAAAGGCTCCCTTCCAATAAGTGCATTCATATAAAACGTTCATATCTCTTATTACTCTAGTTTCTGTTTTAGATCTCTTCCAACCTTCACAATGGCAGCTGTACCTTATTCATTTGCTATGTGCAGTATATCTGAAAGAAACAGCAAGGTCTGATGCCGACAAAATTAGCATAAACTCCAAATAACTATTATTTTTATTGTTTCAATCCAGAAATCAGTAAATGTTGAATCAAAGTTGTGTTAAGTCAAATTTGTCTTCAAAATGTTTTTTATTTCCATCAGGGCTCTTGGTGTGACTTTATGGGAACTGCTAAACGGTGCTATTCAGCCTTACTCTGACCTCTGTGATGGTGAAGTTCTGGCACAAGTGGTGAAGGAAAAACGGGTTAAACTCCCTGAACCGGAGCTAGAGCAACCTTATTCTGATCGATGGTAAAGCTGTGTTTTCTCTCTTTCATGCTTCTGAGGCTCTGACTCACACATTATAACTCAATTTAGGTTGATAATCATTCTTTACTAGCCCGAGTCTAGGTCAGTACTTCGTGTGGAATGAGTCTTTTTACAGTTTCAAGAGTGTAGGTTTTTGCACAGCATTAAAGCCCTGCCAGAGTTGGTGTTTTTTAGCTCATTATTAGCATTCTCTGCAGATGCCACTGTTTCACCTGGTATAGAGTCTTAACTACCATTCCTCCAATAGTAGCATTAAAGTGCTCTCCCTGGTAGGTAGAAGAAATAGGGACACCCAGTCTCCATTACACTCAAATCTTATATTAATAAGTTAATCAACCTACCACAAAGTCTGCTTCCTATACGTCGCATATTTCAGAAAATTCCCTGATGTTTGGCCTTGTAAGTTAATCAAATTCAGTTGAAAGGAGAATACCACTTTCAATTAGTGTATAGAGAAGTTTTCTTTTACAATGCACTAGATAAATGTTCACTGTTGGTATAAATTCTGAAACACTATGCGTACCCGGTCTACTGGAAACAAGGATTGTCGTGAGCTGTCCGGAAAACACTTATTTATGCCATCTATTACAAATTCATGCAATTTGACATCATTTATTGCCATTTTCTTTACTTTTTGACAGAATGCTTGGGAGAATTCTTATTATTATTATTTTGAGTTGTATGTAGTGATTGATAGACCTGAAGGTATCAAAGCACTTTACATGTTATTTGATAAAAGAGGAATATGGAACTCAACAGTGGGTAATGTAAATGTAACTTACAGCTGCTGGAAGCCAAAGGCCAGATGTACAATGCATTTTTCTGGTGGCAAATGGCCCGATTCACAGAATTGACGTATTGTTACTATGAACCAGTGTGTTCTATGTTACTATAAAAAAAACTAGTGGCATAATATACAGCCAATGTCCTAATATGCCATCAGTAGCTTAATTTGGCTTATTCAGTGGTTAACTATGCATTTATTTGTGAAGTCATTTAATCAACCCTGCCTCATCTAAAGTATTGTTACTAGGGACCAGTGTGTTTTTTTGTTATAGTTATTACCCCAAGCCCCCAGTGACCTCTTGTTGAAATTTTACAGTTATTTGACATTATTCTCTTGCTATCTTATCATTTTAACATAGTGATATGATACAGAAGCAGTTCAAGTGCTAGGGAAATACATGGGTTTCTTATGAAAGTAATTCTATACATAGGTCTTTGTGTATACAATGTTGTACTAAAATATGTGCTTCTTTAATTTTGCACATCCGACTTCTGTTCTGATACTTGTCTTCAGTTTTGGTGGTTTGCCCGAGTTCACGTTATAGAGCCCTCCTAAAGCACCACTTTCCTTTAAAAATACATATGCGGAATAGTGCTGTACACCTTGTATTTATTATGGGTCTGTATCATTAGATGTTACTTAAGATTTCAAGACATGGGATTTAACAAAATCTAACACATTTGGGATTCTTTTAAAATTGGAGGGCTCTCTTAAAATAATTGCTGCTTTCAGAACACGTTTTTAATCTCTTTGTATGATTAACTGAACAAAAGAAATTATGACAAAGGAAAAGTCATTCTTTTTATTCTACATCAATTACATTTAAGGATTCTACTGCAGCTTAATGGCCTTTCACCTGCCTTTCCGCGGTCCAGGCAGTTGGGATATTTATGCTATCTGGTCAACATTGTCACTTCTCTAAATGATCGATTACAACAATTAGCATCTGAAAGTGACCAGTGTTTGGTGTTTCTTTAAACCAACTATTTTGTGTAAAATCAGCCGATTATGCGGCAGATGACAGAATATGTGTTGACTTTGACAATTTCATGTCTATGCAGAAAGTTCCAACGCTGCACAGTCTGGGTTTTATAGCGTGCTGGTCATAACCATAAGAACAGCTGACCATCGTAATAGCTGTCAATACAGGGTGGATGGTAGCATGTTGATTTATGAATGCAAACAAAACCTTGGTGACATAATGAGTGAAAAGATTGGACTGTGGTATTCCAAACATAATTATACTGTTTTGACAAGTAGTACATTTTCTTCCACATCAACTAAAATGCAAGTCAGGGGCTACTAGGAAAACTCATTCAGGATCAAATGCTTCAAAATTGTTTTTGCAGCTTGGGTAACAAATTGCCCACAAGTGATGCTTTTTTGCTTTCATTATGGACAGCAGTAACAAATCACTAATATTTAATTATTTATTATATCTTTAAAGTGTAAAAACGAGTCCTCTTTGAGAGCCGTGCTTTCAATGTAGAGTACCAAACCTAAACCCAAACACACTTGGGAACGCATGCAAAATTGTGTAGCATATCTTGATCTCTCTGGTGACATTGCTATGTATTTTTGGTCCAAGGCTCAAAATGTTTGTGGATCAATTATACTCTATTTACATTTTGTGTTTTCCATTCAGATGGAAGTGTGTAATTTGGCCTGTGTTTTTCTTAAAGAATAGCTAAAAAAAAATTCTTCATTTTTTGCAGGTATGAAGTGTTGCAGTTTTGTTGGCTGCCATCGGATAAAAGAATAACTGCAGAGGAAGTACATAGATTGCTAACATACCTCCGCATGCAAAGCCAAAGGGACTCTGAAGTTGATTTTGAACAGCGTTGGAATTCTCTTAAGCCAAACACGAACAATCGACAACTTTCTGCAAACTCTGCATTTCCTATTCTAGAGCACTTTACGGCTGATGGGCTCAACCATGAGATGGACGAGGTCCTTACAGTAACAGAGACAAGCCAGGGACTCAGCTTTGAATATGTCTGGGAAGCAGCAAAACATGATCATTATGAGGAACAAAACCATACTGATCGGGATACGGATGTGGACTACAAGAATATTTTTGTTCCTGTACCCGTTAATGTTTTTGAAAAAACATCTGCAGAGCCTGTCCATGAATTGCAAGATTGTGTTAATCAAGATGACGCCGTTATAGTTCCAGGTGTACTTCCAGTTTTTGATGCTCATAAACCTTCAGGTGGAAATGAATATTACATCCAGTTAGAGGAAAATACTGGAATGGACCAGGCTATTTACAAACCGCCTTCTTCCAGTTCACACAATGATTCTCAAGTTGATCTACTTGGGAAACATTCACAATTTATAGTTCTCGGGGATCTAAACTTCGAGGAATCTAATACAGATGTAGATTTGTTTCACACTGGAGTGGAACTGAAAGATTCCACTAAACCTGAATATTTGCATGTTTCTGGTGGCCATGTTTACTCATCCCAAAGGATGCATACTAAGGACAAGACTTTTGAAGATTTGGTGATGGTTAATAATGTATTTGATCTGCCAAAGGTGAATGGTTTGCATCCTGAAATCTCATCTGCTACATCTGGTTCGAGTATTTTTGTAGAAAGGAATTTATCACTTTGTGACAATGAACATACAAGTTCTGATTACCTTAATAATGAAATAATGCCACTGTCTCATTTTGGGAAAGTGAGAAACAAAGAATTGACTGATAACTTCTTGTTTCTTCAAGAGAAGAATTTGTTGAGGGACCCTCTTCTTGACCAGGACATCACTGGCGATTTCCGGTTAGAGTTGGAAAAAGGTGGCTTCATGAAAAATATATTTACACCCTCAGATAGGAATAGTTTAGACATGGAACTCCAGTTAGCTGAAAATAAATCAAATTTGTCTTCGTTGTTTGATACATGTGGCAGTGTGAATAAAGACGTCGGCGCTGTGCTAGAACGAAAAACATTGAGAAGTAATTCAGATTCACCTTCAGACTTGCTGGTGCTTGCAGGCTCATCTGCAATTGGAACAATGCCTAGTTCAGAAACTAAAAATAGCCTCTTGCATGTAAGTGACGGTATAACATCAAACAATGAATATTCTAAAGAAATTGAAGTTGCATCAACTGATTTATCTCTTGGTTATACCAAAACACAGCACTTCAGTACAGATCTTATTCCGGCAACTGAAATTTTGCATTTAAAGACCAAGAGTAAATTTCACCAAAATGAAATTCCGCAAAGTAATATACTCAGTGAAGTAAAACATGTTGCTACCATGGATGGCAGCAACTGTGATGATCCTCTCAGTCAGCCTTTCGTTGTTAAGGTGAGCAGTGAACTTGCACCTGAAACACTAATGAGCAGCATAGAAAGTTCATGTCAGCCAGAAATTCCAAAAGTGTTTTTCAGTGAAATGCATGTAGAGCCTGTTCAATTTTCAGATACCACAAGTCAAGACAGTGTTTTAGAGGACAGTTTATCAGCACCTTCTCAAACTTTGGAACGTTCAGCTGAAACGCCAGATTCTCTAGACTCATTGGATGAGCACGAAGGTCTGGGGTCTTCAGACATCCAAAGTCCTAATTCACTTTTGCCGCCTGATAAACCTGCTGACAGTGGTTATGAAACTGAAAATCTTGAGTCTCCAGAATGGACCTCTCACACAACTTCTGCTGGCACTCCAAATAAAGACACTGTGCTAAATGGTAGAGTTGTTGACAATGTTGGTTCTCTGTCGCCTACCCCAGTAATTATTATTTCTGAAGCAGTAGATTGCTCTGATATTGAAAGTAATGAAGACAATCTTGAATTGCCCACTACAAAGACCTGTTCCAACTTAAAGCAAAATTCATACAGGGATTCTGCCTATTTTTCCGATAATGATTTTGAGCCAGAACGGAAATTGGAAGACTCTTCAAGTATGACATCAAAACCTCCACCATTGATAGCAGAGGATCAGCCTTTTAATGACTACTTTAATATCAAAGAAGACTTAGGTTATAGTTTTTTTCATAGAAATGTTACAGATCAGATACAGAGTCCGGTCAGCATTGTTGCTAGCAGTAGTGCATTACAGGAAGAGCTAGGGCTAGATAAACATTTTGAACTTCAAAGAGACATTGATACTGATGAGCAGACGTATTATGGAGAATATGACAAGGAAATGCCTCTAGCCATGCAGTATCCAGATGATAAAGATCTAATATATGATAATTTTTCTCAAGCTAAAACTGTTCACATTACTGAGGTATCAAACCCTTTCATAGACACAGATTGGACATCCAGCCCTATGCAAATAAGCTGTGTGGGTTCTGCTGATAGTTCCCCAACAGTAGATTTGGTCAATGACAAAGAATTATCATTACACAGTGAGATACCAAAGCTGAAAGAACCTGATGTTGAAGGAAAATACCTTCGCAGACTTGATGCCAGTGAACTGCGGGAATCATTAGAAGATGGCATTGATGCAGACGAAGAGGATGAAAACAGCGATGATTCAGACGATGACATCAGAGCTTATGATATTAGGAGTTTTAGCTCTGATAGTGATGATGACATAGTGCATCCTGTTCCAATTTTTCTTACGGATAAGGATGATGGGAAGGATTTGAGAAGTTTGCTGAAATTGCCTGTACCTGCATCCAAAAGACTGTTTCATGAAGAAAGGAAGGAGAAGAAGGCAGTCAGCTTCTTCGATGATGTCACTGTCTATCTCTTTGATCAGGTAATGTTTCAACTTTAGGTCTTTATCCTTTACTTCGATTGTAACTGAGTACTCCTAGTGAATTGTAATAAATTCCATGATCTAAAGTGAGTGAGGTATACCGTGATTACTGAGCAGAGTTTCTGTATTCTGCTAAACTATCTCTATCAAAGTATCATCAGTCATTTACACTGCAAAAACACCTTAAGTAAGATCTGTTTAATTTTGCCAAAGTGTCTACATTTTCAGAAACAATAACAAGTTTGTATATCTAACCTAGCTGAATGCACTCTTTTATCAGAAAAGGGAATTTGAAGGTGGTGCATCCAGTCAGTCAACATATATGATCGCTATATACCTGTAAATGTAAGACGACGTGTGTAAAATGTTAATTCAAAGTATGATTCTTGACACTGTTCTAACCATTTTAATCTTCAAAATGGTGGTCTTGTAGAGGAGGTCTGCGATTTCAGTGCTTTGACCCAGTTGTGCATTGGGAAAGGTTTGAAATAAAATGCGTATCTTACTGCCAGCTCTGAAATTGCACAAATTTCTGTAGCAAAGGAGACAGGCTACTCTCTTTCACACATTTAACTACACATAACTGAATGTTAATATAAGTGACATTGTTAATGCCATTATAAAGCATTTGAACTTTGGCCATTAAAACATTCTACCAAAGAGAGGCAAATGGAATAACCACCATGCCACCATACAGACTAGATGTGATATCCAGTTGGAAAAAGAAAGGATCCTTCACCATAATTTGACCCCCTTAACACTGCAGTGGTGTTGCAAAACGGTTATTTGAATGACCCATATGAAAGTGTGAAGATACTGAAAGGCGCAAGACACCTTTCACATGTATCTTGTTTATATTGAACATCTTCCCCAAGAGGATAACCCCTTATCAAGATGGGCTAGAGCCTTTAGCATCACATTTGAGTTTCTGAACTTTTGAGAATCAGCGTTTGTGTTTTAGGTAATGTTTCAATTATTAATTCTCATATTTTTTAAAACAGTTTCAAACACTGTTATAACAAATGAAAAGCGTAGGCCCATAGTTTCAGAACGAGAAATCTTTCAAAATAATATATTTGTGGAGGATACGTTTACTAGAAGATAATTGTAAGGGTTATGTAACTTTTACATGAGCGGACCACTGGCAAATTAGTTGTTAAACTATCATCTGGCTTATGTATTCAGTTAAGAAGGAAACTAATTGCATAAACGTGCTTTTTTTTTTAATTATCTGCAGTTTTTGTCACATGCTTGATTTTGGCCATCTGTTAAATTTAATACTTGCATTCCCTTCCCAGTACTATGCAGCACTAGTAACACTTTTATTTGAACTTAAAATGCTCCTTGGACCAGTTATGAGTATATAAATTCTGTATTCCATTTTACTAACTTGTTACATATTGCTGTCATACCATATTCTTGTAGCTTGAAAGTAACCATTCTTCAACATTCGATCTTTCCTAGATACGCAAGCTGATTCTTTCCTAGTCATCCAGCTGGACGTCCCATGATGATTGTACTTTTAGCAGACAGGCCCATTTCAATAGAGACTCACTTAAAAATTGCTTGTGTAGCCCCTCTCACCTCTTTGTAAAGACCCATACTTTAGTCAATGAGGTGACGGCAAACTGAATGCGATCCCAGAGGCTTCTTTCAACTGCAAATTGGAAGGAATAGAGTCCTATTCAGAGCTCTGCTCAGAATCCTATTTTCCTTCATTTGAAGCTACTTGATACTTTCTATACTGATAACCTGTAATTCCTAGAGCGTTTCTTTTTTTTGTGGTAGATTAGTTTTCTCTCAGGATGGAAGAATACAAAAAAAAACACTGCTTCGTTTTTCAAAGAGATAGTACACAAATATTTATGTTGGAAATTATGTTACTGGTTGAGAGGGTTGAAACCCTACTCAAGCAAGAACCACAATCTGTCAGAGTTTTACACAAGCAACCCCCAAATTAACCTGTGCTTAACCGTCTTGTAGCCTAACACAAAGTAGTAAGGCTTTATTTGGAGGCAATGTGTGCATTACTTAGGCAGCAGTTGAAACAGTAATAAAATGAAAATACGAGACAAGAAAAATCCCACACCAATCTAGAACAAGCATTTGCAATGCAATAGGTCTGGCATTTGCACAAGTTTGAGCTATTGGCATTATAAATGATAATGCCTTTTATTTATGTGTTATGAAAACCTGCCAGCGGTGCGTTAACATGCACTTTGCATTTATAGTTGTTGCTTATGATAAGCAAGGTGGCAGTAAAAGAGGCGCAGTTACTGTCAGCCTTGCTCCTCTGAAGCAAGGAATATAAGTACAAAGTGCATGTTTACGCAGATTTTCAAAACACATAAATAAAAGGTATTGTCATTTACAATGGCAATAGTTGAAACTCTTGCATTTGTGAGACCTATTTCAGTGCCCATTTAAGCTAGAAACAGGTTAAGCAGCAGATGATGAATTATGTGGAATTTACAGAAAACCCATCATTATATGTAAAATGCTTCAGCTGTGGAATCCCATCAATCAAGTGACTTTGGCAAAACCTATGCCTTGCAGTTTGCGTACAGGTCTTAGTGTTAGAAGCACTTACTGATTTACATAAAATGAAAATCTCATCTGCATGTTACAGGATGTGCTTTGCAGAATATACATTAATCCTCTATGCTGCTTAATGAGTCGTGACTAGACAAAACATAGATCTCTACAGCAAGTGCATTAACCACGAGTTATCTTACTATTATTATTCCCCGAGATTTACTGGACACGCAAAGATATCCACAGCAAGTGCCTTAAACCCATAAAATATTTTTTAATGCAGTTCTTGTGACCAATTATCGCATGTCTTTAGATCTGATGTCACTTCTTGTGATGTACCAGGCAGCGTCATGCACCGTGATGTCACTTGCAGATTGACTAACTTGGTTAGTCCCCGCAACTGATTGTTTTTGAACATGTGCCCTGATGTGGTTAATAATTTGCAGATTACAGTAACAAAAATTGTGTCAGCTCAAACAGATGAAAAAATCACAAAAAATGTATCAAAGCATGCTGCCGCACAGTGGAAGGCCCTTAGCAGTTCTCTACTGGTCACCTTTCTGTTTTATTTTTGTATTTGGGTGTCAAAGTGGTATTAATGAGGTGAAACGTTTGTCTAGAATGAGTAAGAATGCCAAAATAATGAGGTAATACTACAACATAATTCTACTAATCTTGCCACATAATTTAGGTCAACACTGCCACATAATTCCAGTGGTCAAGCCTACACCTTCAAAATTGTAAAATGAGACTATTTCTATCTCACTTGCACAGCAGCAGGTGTCTACATAACTGGATTAGATGCACAACAAAAAGCGAGTAGGTTAACTTGAAAAGCTATTGTTCTGGAATTTCCTAATAATATTTTGTATTCCATTTCGAAGAGTACTTCAGTCACTTCCACAGATTTCATTACAAGTTATTAAGGCGGTGCTTTCCCTTAAATCACGACTTTCATAAAAGACTATTTGGAAAAGTGTAATGGTAATGAAGGAAGTCATGAACACACACCAAGTCTGCAGTTACAGGTATTTTTTTGTAAAGCACATAGGAATGCCTGCAGTCCACTGAAGTACCAAACGTACGTTTAACACTTTAAAGGTGGTTTAGGATGAACTGATTTGTAAAGGGGATAATTTAAAGGAGCGTGTAAGAAGGAAGCATACGCCAGACAGAGATGAACACATGCACTACTTGGGCGCAACAAAAACACATTGTCGAGAATGGCCGGCATTGTTGCAAGTGAATGATGTGATTCAACAAGCCCTCGCAAAAGCAGATGTTTTTCACATTTAAACAGTATGTGCGGAAATTATTTCAAGTAACAAAAGAACAAACATATTCGGTTTATGTAAAAGTGTTCGCACAATACCCGATGTCCTGTACAATCGGCGAAGCTTGCTTGTATTGTGCACCTGAGCCTGTGATGCTGGCAGTTTGTATCATGTGTGTGGTAGATCACAGAGCGTGCACTTGGGGGCTGTATAACCCATGCTGTATTTTACCTTTATTATGAATCAACGGGCGTCCATAGCTCAGCAGATATTCATTCTCATTTGCACGTTAGATTTTTGCTGCCTGAGCTGAATATCATGTGGAACGTCTTCTTTTTTTTTTTTTACTCTAAGTTACTGGCACGGAGTCGGATCCCCAGGATTACGAGTTCCAGGTCCCCATTTTGGAACAGCGTTACTTGCGCCTCACTCCCAAAAGGATGGAATAGCAGCATTTCCCGTTGCTATGACTGCGCTCTCCCCTTTTCCAGGAGTCTCCCTGCTCTTCTATCAAGCAACCTATCTGCAAATATTCCAGGTGTGCCCACACACACTCATGGAGCCCTACAAAACACACAGGCCAGAAGCTGGCAGCAGAAACGTGTGGATGTTGTTTTGATAATTTACGGCGCTTTCAATAACATAAGGGAAAGAGCGGGGGGAAGAGTGTTGCAAACCTTTGTCTACTAGCTAGCATTGCATTCAAGTCAAAACAAAAAGGAATCCACAGGTAGTTTGCGTCAGGGACATTCAATAACAAACACGCAACACTTAAAGGATTACAACAACACAATCCTACTCAGAACAAGTTGGCCTGGAGCGCGCATT
This sequence comes from Lissotriton vulgaris, assembly GCF_964263255.1. NCBI lineage: Eukaryota > Metazoa > Chordata > Amphibia > Caudata > Salamandridae > Lissotriton > Lissotriton vulgaris. The sequence goes on along the minus strand of NC_141698.1, from coordinate 153,479,089 downwards.
GGAAGAGACGCGGGAGGGCAGGAGCGTGACGCCGTGAGCGTGCACGTTGGCGTTCCCTGTGGCTTGCACGTTCACAGACCGGTGTCTGCTCGTGCACCGGTCTGTATCACTTGGGGAGGAACACAGCGACAATAAGGCTCGCTAGCTTTGCGCTGCAACGCCAGGCGAGCCCTAAAAATTTGTAAAATATAATAAATTATTTGACACAAAAACAACAAAAATCCAATCCATTGAACCAAAGCTATGCAGTTCTAAAGATTTAAGTAAAAATAGTACCTAGAAGTACAAAGCGACAACTGTGCTTATCTGGTCGTGTTGGGCCAGGACAAAGTCACAAGTTCAGGCCTACCGTGATATAGCGCGGGCCGGATCCAGGTGCCAAGTTAGGCCTGTTGAACAGAAGTAGCTTACATCCTCATTTCAAAGCGTTGCGAGAACCCACATCGAGGATGTGTCACGTTGCAGCAAATCACAGGAGCTTTGATGCGAGGTACTGTGTCACTGAGGATTCCATCAGTGAGGGCTTGCGATGCAAAGCCCTTTGTCAATGATGTGTTGCGCACCAGCGGTTCTGAAGAGGTTGCAGGGCTTGCAATGTGGAGTGCTGTGTCGTCGTCAAAGATTCAGGTGCGGAGGGTCTTGAGATGCAAAGTCCTGCGTTGGAAATGCTCTTCGCTGCAGCTGTTCCAAAGCAGAGTTGCAAAGAGAAATAAGGCCCAGCGTCAGTTCTGACCACATGACCACAGCTGGGCTGGTACAGAACCTTCAGGTCTACTTCCCAGGGTCCACGACTGGAGTGCCACCACTTGGGGATAAGACTCACAGCAGACTAAGCCCAAGTGATGTTTTCAAGGTGTTTGGAGCCTGTTTTATCCCTGAGGCTTTTGATCAGGAGGCCAGCCAACTTGGAGTAGGGTGACCAGACGTTGAGGTTTTCCCTGGACAGTCCCAGTTTTCTGTGGACTGTCTTGAAGCATTTTTTTATTTTGAGTTTTCAGACAAAGGTCGGGTAAGTGCAGTTGTAAGGAGATTTGAAAGGTATGCTGGTCTTCCACGGGCGCTTCAGAAGAATGAAAAAAACTAGCAATTCATTCTGTTTCCGTCAGCGGCACGAGCAGTTCGGCTGTATGCTCCCAGTAGAGCGGAGACAGGGTGGGAGATGGGCAGGGGCCAAATGGTGGAGGTCCTGCCATTGATAATGTTAAGTAAATGTATCCTTGTAAATGTATGTGTGCGTGTGCATGTGAACGCACATAAGTTTAATAGATATATATATATATATATATATATATACATATACACAAAAGATGCTTTTCCAATGGAAACTAGGTTGTAACAAGAGCTACCTACTGGCAACCACCAGTAGGTAATGTGTGTGTGTGTGTGTGTGTGTGTGTGTGTGTGTGTATATATATATATATATATATATATATATATATATATATATATATATATATATATATATATATATATATATATATATATATATATATATATATATATATATATATATATATATATATATATATGCCTGCATGCATGCTGTCCCGTGAACACAAGCGGCAGGAGCTGCGAAACGCGTTGGGAAGGCAAGAATAAATATTCCATGATGCGTGTTGGTTCTGCTTTAATAAAGGACTCTTCCTAGTGAGGCCGGGTCCTTCCTGTCATTGGGTGTGCTCTCGAAAGGAGGGAGACGAAACGGAATATATATATATATATATATATATATACACACACACACACACATTTACAAGGATACGCAAAAAACGGGACAGGCTAGATATAGAAGTAAAACTAAATGTTTTAGTCCCACTTTTATTTCGAGCGTGTCCCTGTTTTTGGTTCTCAATATCTGGTCACTCTACCTTGGAGTCACTGGGATCAAGATGCAGGTCCAGTCCTACCTACTCAGGCAGCAAGGTAACAGAGTAGCAGTCCTTCAGGCAGAACAGTACAGCAGTCATTCTGGGTCTTCCATAGGTCCAGATGTGTTCTGTTGAGTTGGGTCAGAGGGTACAACATTTATACCTGGTGCCCACTTTGAAGTAGGAGAAGGTTCTGGAGGTTTCCATCCCCATAAGTTTTTGTGATTTCTTGCCTCGTTGCCCTTGCCCCAGATTGTCTGGGGTCACAATAGAGTAGTGTAAAACCCTTTTTCAGTGTGCTTGGGCTGAGCCTTTGTGATGTGCAAATGTTTTAGGTGATTGCTCCTCTGCCTCATCAAGTCCGAGTCGGCCATTCTGCCAACACCTATAATCACCTTATCTCACTGTCTGAGAGCAATAGACAAAGACCAACGTTCAGCTACCCTAGTCACGGGACCCAGGATACAGGCAGGATACAGGCAGCAGACACCAAATGGTTAGACAAGAAAATTCAACATTTCTCAAAGTGGCAATTTCACAATTGTGACTTACAATACGATTTTACCATTAAAGAGGGCTTTAAATAATTACAATTCTTTAGACACCATAATCAACCTTTCTACCTGCACCCAATTGAATGTTTTCACTTATTAAATGTAATACACTAACCCAGTGTTATCCTGTGCTAGAGGTCGGCCTTGCAGTAGTGAAAAACGAATTTGAGCTACCAGGACATGTAAAAGTTAAAAACAAATGCGCAACTTTTTAAATACACTGCACTGTGCTTGATGGGTTTGTTAAGGGCTACCCTAGGGATGACTTGCATGTACTAAAAAGGAAGGTTTAGGCCTGACAAAAGGTTTAGTTGGCCAGCTCGAAATTGCAGTGTACCCTGCACACACAGGCGGCAATGGCAGGCCTAAGACATTTTTAGAAGACTGCGTAAGTCGCTGGCACATTCAGTGCTGCAAGCCCACAAATAGCATTTATGTTTACAGGCCCTGGGTACATGTGTTACCACTTTACCAATGACTTACAAGTAAATTAAAAGTGCCAATTGGCTGGGTGCCAGGTTTACCATGTTTAAAGCGAGGACACAAACACTTTAGCACTAGTAAGCAGGGATAAAGTGCACAGAGTCCTAAGGCCAGCAAAAATGAGTTCAGCAAAAATGGAGGAAGAAAGCAGAACGTTTGGGGTAATACCTCCCTTAAAGGCTGTCAAGTCTAATAATCCACATGCTGGGTGCATATACTGTTCTCTTTCTTTCTGGTATCAACCCAAGTATTGCTAAATCTGTTGTACCTTTTCCACTGAAACCGTAAATTCTCTGGGGGTGTTGCCTGTTCAGATACTTTCAGAAGAAGAAAACCTCATAACATCTATCTTCAGGTGAGGAAACCTCCCTCAAACAGCACTTGGAAGGTGAACAATGATGAGGTAAGGTTTGTCAAGCAGTGGCCATCCACGTTTCAAGAACTGCTGAAAAAGACCACCAAAAAACTCAAGAGATAGCCATGCAGGCCATTTAAAGTATCTCTAGGGGCACATTTTGCTCAGAAAAGACATTCCAAGACGTTGTTGGTGCTAACCGGTAACAACAGCCTCCAATGATACAGTCACAACCTAACTTTGTAATCTGCACTCCATTGCTGCTTCTTTGTCCACCATGATGCCTACGTAGATGACATAACCCTCAACACCTCTAGTCACTGACACACTGTTGTCAATAAGACCCTTGAGGAGCACAACTATATCTCTACCATCAGCGAAGCCCACAATGATGAAGACCTTGTCTATAACAATTCTATTGGCGAAACTATCAGGACAATTCACAAAAATAGCTGTACGATCCTTTATTGGACATTCAACTCATATAAAGTCTCAGGCTACGTCTCCTAGCAAAGTTTCACCATGCCCACCTAATAGACTGATATAGAAGGAAAATCTCAGGAAATTCCATTTGGGACCACTACAGGCTAGCCCAACTCATATACAGTAACTGCAGAAGGAGCAATGTAGGCACGATCGACATCAAGGGGACCTACCCTGGTAGGTATTTTGAGGTCTAAGCAGATGAAGACTCACTGAAGACATGGTTGTCCCCTTGGTGACCAAATGTATAATGAATATTATGCAGAACCACAATACTGTTGTCAACCCGTTGTGAATTTGATAAATAAGCTGCATCAGGTGTCTGAGCATTATGCTAGGCTCCCAGCCGCTTTTCATTTTCCTTGATCCTACTCAGCGACCTACATTGCCTTCTACACCTGTGTCTCAGCCCACAACTCCAGCTCTACAGTCTCCCGCTAGAAGCATTCCAACACACCACCTCCACTACTGACTGGTTGATCCAAATAAAAGCAGTGGAGCTGTTCAAGAAATCACCACGTCAATCCTGCTCCAAGTGCTGAGCTCTATCTTGGTAATGTCATAAGTACAGGAAGGTCAGGCAGGATTCGTTCTCCTCTCGCCCCCCAGAACAGGTGAGAAGTTGTGCATTGGGAATTCCAAGGGCCTGATTCCACAGACATCTGCTAACTCTGAGCCCATTCTGATGCAGCCCCAATTTCCCCTGGCTGTCGCCGGAATCGTAGATGATAGAGGCCTTTAAGGAGGCCATGTTTCAGCTCTTCAAGCCGAGGAGACTCCCTATGGAGTGCCTTCAGGTCCCACAAAGCCAAGCCATGTCATCAAGAAAATTTTGCTAGCGGATCCTTCTCTGGACCAAACTGACTCCACTGGGCCACTTTCCTTGATCACTTCTGGCACCATCTCTGAGAACTCCCTTGTTCTGACAGCCCCGACCTGAATGCGTCAGTACCAAATCCGGTCTCATCACCAATGTCTGACCAAGAGCTGATGTCTGCCCGTGATAGATCTATGTTGCACTTCGAAATCACCAAAGTGCAGCCTCCAACATTGGATGATCACCAGCCTCTCCCTAGTCAGCACTACTATAGGAGGATAGTGCCCCTGTTTGCCTCTGATTTGAATGCGGTTCAGGGGCTTCAGAACTTCTCACACAATGATGACGCTTATGTATCAATCTACTGTTTCTGGATTGTATATGGCCTCACAAAATGTTTGGTAGGTTGGGCACTACTCCTGAGATTGAAGATAAATCTCCACCAACGGACAAAAGTTCCTCCTTTGCTGAGGGTGTCCACAGAGCAGCTGAAGTGCTTAAATTACTGCTACCTACGGTTAAAGAATTCTTCCAGACTTGGCCTGCCGTATAGGAGCCTTTGCTGCCTTTCAAAGAGGCCCTAAGAAATACATAAAAGAATATGTGAACACATTTTTGTTACGCTCCCCCAGTCAATCACTCACCTCTGGACAACAAAAACCAGCCTCTGGTGACCTGACCTTTCTCACTCAACATTCATTCCCGGAAAGCTTAGTGGTCTAGACGTCCATGGGCAAGGTTAACTGAAACACATATCCTCCAATGGCACCAGATAGGGACTCAAAGCACATTGACACATTCTGCCAATTATGTTTTTGGCACATGGCCAGCGAGATTTTGCCAACTTCCCTTACAGAATTCAGGACTGCCTTTGCCCAAACAATTCAGGATGGACAAGGCGGGTTGAGTGCTGGCCTTGACTGTGTAGGCCAAGCTATGAGCACCCGTGTGATGGTCAAGCATCATTCCTGGATGCAGGCTACTGCGTTTTCCAGTGAAGTGCAGGCATTGTTAATGGATATGACTTTTGATTCATCTAGACTATAGAAGAGGCTGATTCAGCACAAGAACATTTTAAAGACAGTAGTATTGTCGCCCCTTTCCTAAACTTGCTTTCACTGGGCTGCCAGGTCTACCAACAATATAGAAAATTGAATGGCTACTTGGGTGGTCTGTCCTAATGAAAATCCCAGCACTCTCAATCAGTTTGGCAGCCAGCACAGACTTTTTGCGGATGCAGAGGATGTGGTAGCGACCAGAGTCACGGGTGCTATCAACGGCAATGATCTTCCACCTCCTTTTCACCTGCTGAACCAGCTTCCAAACCACTTTGGTTTCCCACTGCAGGACCTTGCACAGCTGTAGGGGGCATGACTCGATGTTTCCTACCTGCCTGAGAATCCAGCACTTCGGATCGGTAAGTGCAGCAAATTGTTCAAAAAGGATATGCCCGCATTCCCCCCCCATTGTATCCTACCCTTTCCTACTCAAGTTTCAGCAGAATATGCTGCCACGGTTTAGCCGGAATTTAAGATGCTGTTGGCCAAGGGGACCATAAAGAGGGTACTGGAATCGGAAAATGGCAAGAGGGAGTGTTACTCATGTTACTTTCCTGTGCTCAGAAAGGACAGAAGTCTCTGGTCGATTTGATCTTTGTCCTGTTCTATGAAAGGAATGGTTCACAATGGTCAACCCTGGGTCTATGGGATAGAATGGTCTCCTTGAACTTGCAGGATGTGCCAGTCCTTCAGTCCCACATACTCATCTTTGGTTCTTAGTGAGTTTGGAGTATTTGCCATTTTTCCCTTCTGCTCCTCCCCTTGAGTGTTTACAAAGGTCATAGCAATGGTAGCGGCTAACCTTCACAGGTCAGGGATAAATGTATGTACCTTGACAACTGGCTGCTCAACGTGGGTTTGCCCCATTATGTCGTAGACATCCTCCCTATGACAGTCACTATTCTTTCATTGTTACTTATTTCCATGGGTGAGCCAAAGTCATATCTTACCCGACACATAGGCTTCCCTTCACCACGGGCATTCAAGTCAATTCCACCTTGCAACATGTCCAGGACATTCAGGCTATGATCTTGATTTTTCAGGCTTAGTCCTGGATCTGGGTGAGATTGCTTCCGAGCCATTTTGGACTGCTAGCCTCATGCATCTTTATGGTCCCTTGTGCTCACGGGTAAATTCAGGCCTTGCAGTGAATCTTCTTGTTTCATTGGGTGCAACACCAAGTGATCTCTTCTGGACAACATCTGCATCTCTGAGAAGACCTCTCAGAACCTTTGGTGGCGGCAATTGAATACCAGCTTGTCATGTGGCAGTCCATTCTTTATACCCCATCCAGAGATCACAAAGTGAGAGATGAATCATCTTTGGGTTGAGACCGCTACCTGGGAGCGGAAGAAATTGAAAGTCTTTGGTCCCCAGTGAAATAAAGACTCTATATCCGTCCCCTAGAGTTTCATGCTTTTCAGCTCGCTCTGATAGCCTTTCTCCCATCTCTCAAAGAAAGGTCTCTGACAACAACTTGACTGCATGTGGTACGGCATCAAGCAGGGCAGTGTGGGGTCTGGGGTATTGGATCTTGTGGTGGTAGGCACTGTGTCTTTGGTGATGGCTCAACAGTTAGGTTATTTCCCTGTTAGCCAATCATTTATGGAGTGTCTGGCGGCAAAGCTCAGTAGATGCAAATGCCAGACCACAATTCAATACCAAAGGGGATGATGGACAGAGTGTTGAACAATGCAAGCATCTACCCCAGTCAACTGATCTGGGTTTAACCCCTCCCGTGCTCATGGCGAGCTGAGCTCGTCATGACCCGCGCGGCGCTCACACGCGGGGATAATTCCCCCGCTGTGCTGAGCGTTCTATGGAAACTGGCGTGGTCGTGACCAGGTCAGCTCGTCATGAGCACAGCGCCACCGTACTGCGTGACCAGCTGAGCTAGTCACGAGCACCAGGGCGCTGCACGCGACCCCCAGCTCAGCGGGGGAATTAGCCCCCAGGGAAGGGGTTAAACCATAATCATTCTTTAGCTCACTCCGCTACCCCAGTTCAGACATGACCATATGCAAATTAGTCTGACTCTGTGCCTCATGGGAACAGTCCAGCCTGAACTGCCAAGCCATGTCTTCCCTGGACCGGAAACAAGCATCCTGGGAGCGGTTTCTGGCTAATCAGCTGTAATCAGCCGTCATCAGCCAGGCTAGCTTGAACCCAGTGCAAAAGTGAGCAAGGGACTCAAGTCTGGGCGTATCCTGCCAACTGAGGGCGACAAAAGCAAAACCAAATGGCCTCTTCATTCTGGAGTGCCTAACAACAACTTCGACCATTGAAGTGTGCCCTAACTGGATCTTTTCGCCTATGCTGAGGAAGAGCAGTGTTTTCAGATTACTGCATGCTTGTGTTCCTGCCAATAGGGTCCCCAGGGACGCATTCTGCCTGTAGCAGTGCACCGGGTTTCTCTACACATTTCCTCTGCAGTCTCTTGTGTCTCGAGTTGAAGGTCAGGATGAACTAGACTCAAGTCATTTTGATAGCCACAGTTTGAATCAGGAGGGTATGGTTCCCTGATCTATTGAGACTGAACATTTACTGCCTAATTCATCTGCTTCTCCTGGAGGACCTCCAACCTCCGCAACAGGACAGGGTCCTGCACCTGAATGTTAACCTTCTACACCTCCATGCATGGAGATTGACCAGCGACAATTCAGCAGTTTCCCCATTGCCTGGTGATGTTAGGAGTGTGATTCTTGCAGTTAGGTACCCTTCAATTAAATGCATCTCTTCTGGCATTATTGAGATTATTTGTGCCATGGTCTTGGAACCGTCACTTTGTTCTCCTGCAGACTAAATAATCGGATTCTCTTTTGTTTGCTTTATCTTTGGCCCAACAAGACTTTGTGGTGGGCTCAGAAAGTTAAAGGTCATATGTAGGCCCTTTCAACCTTTTTATGTTTGCGTGACCAAACTTGTTTATTCAAGTCGCCTGATGTTAGAAGTATCTTAAAATGTTTGATGCTCAGGGGGCAGACAATGTGAGACGAATAGCGCACCTTGTTGGCAGGCACATCATTGGAACATACGTGCCTGCTTACTGTCTCTCGACACAGAGAAAGCGTTCCCCAGTCATAGGCTCTCTATATTTCATCCTTTCACATTTCTGTTCTAGAATATATGAGGTAAAATAGCCTCTGAACGATTGGATGTCAGATTTCCTTCATTCCATTGGTTGAATTTTTAAGACTTCCCTAATGAGGTGAGTGTCTTGCTAAAGCAAAGGTTTTCTATCTGGTTCTATGCTAATATGATTTTACTACTTAAATATAATCACCGCGGGGTTGGCAGCTCGACAGCAGAAAATGATTCAAGTTGTGAAGTTATTAAAGATACCAACACTGGAGAACAGTAGTTTCGGGTAAATAATTGTTTTTGTGCCACTGCACCTTCTGTCATGAACTTCTAAATGATGATTCGTCCTTGCTGTACTGGAACATGTAGTCCTCACAGCACACACCTCTGAGATATGTGACAGGCATGCAAAATGTTTGGCTGTTGAAATAGTGAAATGCAACTTTTAAACTGGTTTCTGGTAAAATGTAAAACATATTTTTTTTTACTCTTCAGGAAACTCCAACTAAGGAACTGGGTACTCGAGCAACTGATTCAAACAGCCACTTTTCCAGCAGTAGCAGTCCAGTTTCGTCGTCAAGTCCCAATTATTTACAAAAATGCACAAATTCTGAGAGTTCTACTGATGAAGAAGGTAAAGGATAACTCATGAGAAGTGCTGTGTTGTATATGTTTAGGTTTATTTAGAGCACTATTTACTCTGTGGTGCCCTTAAGATGTTAAATTGGTGAATCTGAATTGTGTAAAAGACGAGAAAAGCTAAAATGGTCTAACTGGGTGAGTCTATTTTCTTCAGAAGAATAAAGTGAAAGTATTTATAAAGTACATATAGCAAACATTTGATTAAAGGTTAATATGAGTTATACTTTTTCAGTAAGTGCACGTAAATGTGTGAACATATCTTCATTGGGCTCTCCCTCAACATGTGACATGACAACAATGACCAGTTTGAGGATGGAAAACAAGTTTTTGTTAAATGTTATAGTTACTCTGTTGTTAAAACATCTGTTCTGCTGGAAATATCAAATAATAATTTGCTTGTGCATTGATAGAGGAAATGATTGGTTTTGTAGGAAACAGTGACCGCCATGTTAATGCCTAAACAGATGGACAACACATTAAGGGCTCCAACTAGACATGATAGGCAAGCGCTGCAACACAATAGTCCAACTAAGGTTACCAAAATCCACAAAGGAAGCCACATAGCACCAAGTGTCTTGGCCATTGTGTTCTATTTAAGACTGCCATGTCCTCCCAGTAGTTCATGTTGAATTCAGGTGCACAAACCAACCTCTCGTTTATCATATAAACCTTTTGAATTCCACAAAGGGAACATTTATTCCTGTTGAAAGATTAAAGTAGTTGAATTAAATATTTTCTAGCTTTCGTAATGGAAAGTTTCAATTCTATTAAGGACACAGAGGCGAGGATTAGGCTCATCTTTCTTCACTTTACTGGATCCAGCAGCCATTAAACTTTATTTATTGAACTGTATTAATTTCATTTTCCATGATCAATTGGGAAAGGAACAGAACACAGTCCATCCAATCTGAGGCCAGCAGGCCTCTTAAGAACTTGCTACAGACGCCCTTTCCCCTATTTATTACCGCAAACTGTGCCCATTAGTCCCGATTTCAATCCTGTTTTGTGCAGTCTGTCCCTGAAAAGACAATTACACTTGTATAATTGATTCAAAGGAAGCAGCATAAAATGGAGATTGCTTACATTTGTTCTGGTATTTCACTGTCAAACATTTGAAGACTTCAGAATCAAACAAGTAAAATTACCTGTAAACGTATACATTTGTCTGAATAAATCTGTAAGTAACTCCTTCAAAGGGTGAGTGTAAAAGATGTAATTCTAAAAGGGGTGCTAATCCTCGCCTCCGTGTCCTTAATAGAATTTAAACTTTCTATTACGATAGGAAATGTTTCATTCTATGTCTGGACCGGAGGCGAGGATTAGGCTAGTTTACCGCTTTTCCAAGTATGGGACTGGTTTAGAATAGAACCTCTTCACAGTACAATCAGAGGACCAGTAGCTGCAATAAGGATATCTTCTAGACAAGCTCCCAAAGACAAGGCTTTGTAGGTCATGGCCCCTCTGACCAAATGATCTCTGAACTTGCAAGTGTCAATACCAGCTTCTTGCATTGCCCATCTTACCCACCTGGCTATAGTTGGGGAGAAAACTGCTCTTTTATGTTTGGTGAGGGCAATGAATAATTGTTGAGACCTTTGCGGAAGAACATCTATCATCATAGACTCATAGGCTTTAATTGGCCGTACAACGCATACCTTTGGTACATTTGGAAGTATTGGTTATGAAACAACTTTTGAACTGCATTTTGTTCTCCTGGAAATCCAAAAAAGCACTCCATCTGGAGTAAAATACTCTACCTATTTTATGTGGAGCTCCCCTGTCTGAGACTCTGCGACAGGACACCAAACGCAGCAAGGTAGCTAATTTTGCAGAAATCTGCTTTATTGTCGAGTATTTATTCTAAGCTCATGATATAAATAGGCGTAAGACCGTATGAACATCCCATAATGTAGAATACCTGGGTTCAAAAGGGAAGGATAATCTAATGCCTCTAAGAGGTTTACAAACCAACATATGTTCTACTACAGCACGTCCATCCAGTGGTAAATGGCGTGCCGAAATAGCAGATCGAAAGGTGTTATTCGACTTGTATGCGAAACCTTCTGAAGCTAAAAAAACAAGGAAATTCAAAATGTTGACTACGCCCGATCCCACGGGATCCAATTGCCGTTGATGACAAGAACCCAACTATCGAGACCAGGCAGAGCGGTATCTTTTAATCATGCTCACTGCCCAAGCCTTGGCAAGCAAGGAGGCAGCCTCGTGTGAAATTCTGCCAGTGCGGGGAGTTCCAGTCGGCCACATGATTGGATTTCCCTTGAAGATGTTCTGACAAGACCGAGATCAGTTTGGCTAGGCAGTAGGTCCAAAAAGTTTAAGACAAGTCAGAGAGTCTTCGACCTTGTTCCTCTTAAATGGTTAATGTAGCAAGCAGCCGCAACTTTTTCCAATTTGAGAAGGACACAACATTGGACCTTGCACTTCACTGCAAAGGTTATGCCATCAGTTCCAGACCATTTATATGAAAAGATCTCTCTGCAGATGAACATTTTCCTCCGGTGGAAAATTCCCTGCAGCGAGCTGCACAACCTGTACCCCTGGCATGTGACTTAATTCACAAGATCTGGTTGGGAGACGGAATGACTACAGAGTTGTCGGCACATTTGCGCTTAGTGTCTGCCACTAGTGCCAAGGGCTGCGCTGAAGGTATGGCAGCCTAGGGTTCAGAAGAGTCTTCCCTCGGTGCAAGGGTTTTTGGCTATGAGATTCCATGCCGAGAATTTTCTTCTCCAAGGGTGCCAGATGATGGAGGCTTCCCTGATTTGACAAAAGTGATCATCTATTGGGAGGTAGGTAATCGCCTCCTCCTCCATGTACTCCTCAGAGTCATGCATGCTGTAAGAAGAATTACGAATAAATCCTTAAAATCGAGGGTGATATGAGCTGGGCAAGCACAGTAAATAATGGGAAATTCCTTGAAAGAAAGCTGTAAATTCGGCCTGAAGAGGCCTTTGGAACAAGACACTCCCTTAACAATATACTGGTAAATAATAAAATAATTGTGGTCGCCTGTGATGTGTCTCAAAAATCATAAAAACCTTACCCACAAGGGTGTACAGCTCCAGGCGGTGGCTCTGTAGCTCAGATGAGCTAGGTCAAATGTTTTCAGTGAAATGCGGCAGAAAAAGTATTCAAAACAGCCCCTGTATGCCAAATCGTCTGGTCGCACTTCACCATGTTTGAAATAGACTGGTGAAACGGATGCACCGGACTCCAGGGGGAAGAGAACACCAACCGCGAATATAATTCTGCGCGGGAGTCTAGCCGCCGGCAGACCACACCAGATGAAAGAAGCTACCATGTAGGAGCAAGAACGTTCCCATGGCCACGCTGAGAACGGACAACTGCCAATTAAACACAGCACAATAAGTGGCACGTTATTAGACTAAATTAGAGTATTAACAAACAAATGATAATGTTTCAAAAATGACAAACGCAGAAATGGAAGCGGAGCAATTGAGGGCACTTAACTGGGGCTGCTGGAGCAACGAAGAAAGAGGGAGCAAGAGCATCTGCAGGAGGTTCTTGGGAGAAATTAAGTTTATACAGTTTAAATTAATATTTAATATCTCCTGGTTACAATAAAGTGAAGAAATATCTGCCTAATCCTTGCCTCCGGTCCTGATATAGTATCCAAGTCCCTCGGATATTATGAAGAGGCCTTCTCCTTTATTATGTCACAATGAGATGCCTGCAAGTTTCCAAGGCTTCTAGCTCACCAAGTAGCAACAGGCTTATGCTTTTCAACAGGTTCTCAAGTTACTTCCATTCATCTCAAGAAACTCTTAATAAAAAGTCTGCTTATTGGAGTGGGGGAAATACCACACACATCATTGTTTCACCCCTGTAACGGACCAGAAGGTTTCTATTCTATCAGCTGTTACCCAGGTCCTACAGTTACCATAGTAATATATCATTGCAATAGACTCTGTTTTCCTTTGTCTCCTCACATGTCTCCTCTAAGGCAACTGATTGCCCACCTGAACTTGTATGCCATTAACCTGGTCTCATCAGAGTCCTGATGACAGGGGTTCAGTTCTCTTACCTCACCTTTGGTAACCCTTACTGATGATAATGCCCTATCATAGCCCTTTAGAGTCCAGGTACAACCAAATACAAATCAAAGATCTGAAAGAGACATGTTAGTGATAGATTCCTTACCTTAGAATATCCCCAGGCGTCAGACTGGATCCGGAAATTTTTGCGTAGCAATACCCCTGCGCGTCGGTAGGCATCGTCCGTGGCTCTGCGTCCGTCAAAGGCGTCGTTAGCGCCGGAATGACGTTGTCGGAGTACTTAGACGCCGCCCATGCGCGCTGACGTCAGTTCTTCTTTTTTCCGCGGCAGCTAGCGCAGATCCGGAGAAGCTCTACCCCTAGTCATTTTTTTTACTAAACTTTTTGATCTTTTTGATCATTTCTCTACTAGAGTCTTCGACTCTTTCGGTGCCGATAGGGATGCCCAGGTTTAAGCCCTGCTCGAAGTGCGACCGACTGATGTCGATTACTGACCCCCATCGCCGGTGCCTGAAGTGTTTAGGCCTCGACCACGACGACCGCACCTGCTCCGACTGCTGGGCCCTGATGTCTAAAGCTAGGCGGGAGCGGTCCCGCAAGCGGCTCGAGCTCCGGCAGTCAGCCCGCGCCGTTCCAGGTCCCGGTCCCAGGGGAGGTCGAGGGACCGGTCGCGGGGTCGGAGTCATCGCAGCTTCGGTCGTCGGGATCCAAGTCCTCAGGTAAGAGGCATGAGAGGTCGGAGAGACGTCATCTTTCCTCCGCCCCACCCCGACGCTCGCACAATGCGGCCGGGGGTTCGGATGACACCACCCACGCGGCTCCGACGGAGTCGCATGCGTCGCCGTCTGCCCCACACCTTCGGGTCCCTGGGCACGGCGCGTCGCCGGAGGAGATCGAGCGGTACCTCATGGCCATGAGGTCCCTCCCTCCTCAGCCGGGTTCCGTGGCGCCTCCGGGCCCAACGGTCCCGGCTGGAGGCCCTAGCAGGTCGGGTGCTTTGGCCCCGACGCCGTCGGATGCTTCGGCCCAGACGCCGCCGGCGACTTCGGTCCCGGCGCCGCAGGACCTCACCGGATCCGCTTCCGGTAGACCTCACCGGCCCCGCGGGTGTCTCCCCTGGCGCCCGCTGTGGATGCCGTCCCCAATCTTCCCTTCGGTCCGACTCTGGCGCTAGAACGGCGCCGCTTCCGACTGCCTATGGAGATTTTTATTTCCATGAGGAGGCCCCGTCTGTTGCCCCTGTTTTACAGGAGACGGGTGACGAGGGTGACTGGGAGGGGTCTGAGGACCCTGTGGCACTAGAGTGCCAGTCTCAAGAGGACTGGACATATGAGCTTGGGGAGGCCAGTGGTATTGACACTTCGCCAGATACTGGATTTGTCTCCCCTCCCAGCGTGGCTACGGAGGAGGGGCCTGCTTACAGTGTAGTGTTGACGAGGGCGGCCAAGGCCTTAAACCTTGAGCTCCCCGTCGCGGCCGTGAGGACTAACCTCCTCACTGAGCTACTCAAACCGCAGACAAGCTCCAGTGAGCCTCTACTGCCGTTCAATGAGGCCTTATGTGACGTTCTTGTGGGCACTTGGTCCAAGCCTGCCACAGGTCCGCCTGTGGATAGGAACGTGGCCAGACGCTACCGCCCGGCCCCGGGCGACCCTTGCTTTTTGTCCACCCATCCCACCCCGAGAGCCTGGTTATCCAGGCCTCCGCTTCCCAGACCGCATTCCCGACCGCTCCGCCCGATCAGGAATCCAAGAGATATGAACATTTCGGGAAGAAAGTGTTCACGTCCCTGAGTTTGGGGCTGCGGTCTGTCAATACCGCCTGTCTCTTGGGCCGCTACACCCACACTCTGTGGGACACGGTCGCGGACGTGCTGCCACAATTTCCGGAGGAGGTCCGGGCTAAACTCGCCTAAGCCCTTGTGGAGGGCCGAGATGCTGGGCGATATTCCATCCGGTGTGGGCTGGATACCACGGACTCACTGGGCAGGGCGATGGCAACGACAGTGGCGGTTCGACGCCACGCCTGGTTGAGATCCGCCAACTTTTCGGCCGATGTCCAGACCACACTTCTGGACATGCCGTTCGATGGCCGTCGCCTCTTTGGCGACAAGGCAGACCATGCGCTTCAGCGCTTTAAGGACTCCAGGGCTACGGCCAAGTCCTTGGGCCTCTCGGCCACACGCCAGCAATCGGGTGCCTTTCGCTCCTTTCGTGGCCACGGAAGGGGCGCCCCCACACGTGCTGCCAGCCACTCACCGCAGAATGTTCAACAGCGCGGTGGCGGCCGTGGAAACCGCTGTGGCGGCGGTCGGGGACAACGGCGAGGCCAGTTCACATCTCCCTCCGCAGCACCTGCCTCAAAACCTTCCTAGTCCGAGTTTTCAGGCCCATGTGAAGCCAGTGGGGGGCAGGGTTCGCCATCACCTCTCCCACTGGCGCACTGTCACGTCGGACAGGTGGGTGCTGCAGATCGTCCGATGAGGCTACTCCCTCCCCTTCGAGGCGACCCCTCCAGCCATGCCACCGCAATTCCACCGCGTGTCGGGGGATCACTTGCAACTTCTGCAGGAGGAAGTCACGGCCCTCTTGGCCAAGGGGGTATCAAGCGCGTTCCTGGGCCAGAAGTATGGTGTGATTGTTACTCCCACTACTTTCTGGTACCCAAGAAGGGCAAAGGGGGCCTACGCCCTATCTTGGACCTACGGAACGTCAACGGCTTCCTCCAGAAGGAGAAGTTTAAGATGCTGACTTTGGCTCAGGTCTTAGCTGCCCTGGACCCTGGAGACTGGCTGGTAGCGTTGGATTTGCAGGACGCTTATTTTCACATCCCCGTCCTGCCGGCCCACCGGCGTTACCTGCGGTTCACTGTAGGCCACGAGCACTTTGAGTTTACCGTGCTCCCCTTTGGCCTTACCAGCGCCCCACTGGTGTTCACGAAGGTGATGGCGGTGGTCGCAGCTCATGTGCGCAGGTTAGGGGTGTCAGTCTTCCCCTACCTCGACGACTGGTTGTTGAAGGTGGGCTCGCCCCAGACAGTCGTCAGCCACCTCCAGACTACGGCCGAGCTCCTGCACTTGCTGGCGTTCTCCATCAACGTTCCGAAGTCGCACCTGTGTCCCTCTCAGAAGCTCCTCTTCATCGGAGTGGTTCTAGACTCGGCGCAGTTTCGGGTTTATCCTCCCGAACAGCAGGTTCGGGATATTCAGGCTCTGATTCCGATCTTTCAGCCTGTATCCCGAGTCTCGGTCAGGTTGTCGCTGCGGCTTCTGGGGCTGATGGCCTCCTGCATCCTTCTGGTGCATCACGCCCGGTGGCGGATGCGGGCTTTGCAGTGGGACCTGAAGTTTCAGTGGGCCCAGCATCAGGGCAACTTGTCCGATCATGTCTTGATCTCGGAGGGCACTGCAAGACAGTTGCAGTGGTGGCTCACGGACCGCGATTGGGTCAGTGGCAGATCCCTCTCCCTACCCCACCCGGAGCACGTGGTTGTGACGGACGCGTCCCTCCAGGGCTGGGGAGGCCACATGGGAGAGGCGGAGATCAGAGGCCTCTGGTCTCCGGCGGAGTCCCGGCTCCATATCAACCTTTTGGAGCTGCGGGCGATCCGACTAGAACTGAAGGCATTCTTCCCCTCTGTCCGGGGGAGTGTAGTGCAGGTGTTCACGGACAACACCACCGCCATGTGGTACTGCAACAAACAGGGCGGGGTGGGGTCGTGGACCCTATGCCAAGAGGCTCTGCGCCTCTGGCAGAGGCTGGAATATCAGGGCGTGACCCTAGTGGTTCAACACCTGGCAGGTTCTCTGAATGCCAGGGCGGACGAACTCAGCCGTCGGAGCATGATGGATCACGAATGGTGTCTGAACTCGGACGTGGTGCAAGGCCTCTTTCAGCAATGGGGAGAGCCTTGGTTAGATCTATTCGCCACAGAAGAGAACGCGCAATGTCATCAGTTCTGCGCGTTGGAATTTCCAAGGCGGCACTCGCTCGGAGACGCTTTTCGTCGCGAGTGGAGTTGTGGTCTATTGTACGCCTTTCCGCCTATACCACTTCTGCCTAGAGTGCTGAAGAAGATCAGGCGCGAACGGGCCCAGTTTATTCTTGTGGCTCCGGACTGGGCACGAAGATACTGGTATCCCGAGCTACTTCGCATGTCAGTCGATCCCCCAATACGTCTGCCTCTTCGGGAGGACCTTCTGTCGCAGCAGCAGGGGACGGTTCTGCACCTGAACCTGTCCAGTCTCCACCTACAAGCTTGGAGATGAGCGGCGGCAGTTGAGGCCATTTGACTTGCCTCCCGAAGTCTGTGATGTCATTCTGGCAGCCAAGCGTCCCTCCACAAAGTCGGTATACGCCTGCAGGTGGAACAGATTTGTGGCATGGTGCACAGCAAAGGCTGTGGACCCACTCTCTGCACCCCTTTCTGAGGTTCTCCTCTTTCTTCTTTCTCTTGCCCAGCAGGGCTCTGCTCTGGGCACTCTCAAGAGGTACCTTTCTGCCCTTTCCGCCTTCTTACGGCTACCTGAGCCTTCCTTGTTCAAGTCCCCCATTGTAAACAGGTTTTTGAAGGGCATCACACACATGTTCCCTCCTGTTCCCTTCGTGATGCCCCAGTGGGACTTGAATCTTGTACTTACTTACCTAATGTGTGCTCCCTTTGAGCCGCTCCATAACTGTCCTCTCCGTCTTCTTACTTTGAAGACTGGTTTCCTGGTGGCCATCACCTCTGCCAGGAGAGTGAGTGAGCTCCAGGCTCTTTCTTCTACACCTCCTTTCCTCTCTGTCCATCCGGACAAGGTTGTGTTGCGGACGAGACCCTCTTTCCTGCCCAAGGTTGTCAAGGCCTTCCACATCGGGCAGTCCATTACCTTGCTCACCTTCTTTCCGCATCCCTCGAAAGAGGAAGAGAGGCTCCACCGTCTGGACCCAAAACGTGCGCTCTCTTATTATCTGGATCGCACACGCCAGTTCCGGGTGGATGACCAACTCGTTGTTGGTTACGTGGGCGCTAAGCAGGGAAAGGCGGTGCACAAGGGGACCATCTCGCAGTGGATCATCTTGTGTATCCAGGCATGTTACTCCTTGGCCAAAAAGGAGCCCCCTGTTGGATTGCGGGCTCGTTCTACTCGGGCCACGGCGACTACAACTGCCCTGGGCCGAGGAGTGCCCTTGCAGGACATTTGCCAGGCAGCTACGTGGGCCTCGCTGCACACGTTTGCAAGACACTACTGCCTGGACAGCCCAGTCCGGAGAGATGGCTTCTTTGGCCGTTCCGCCCTCCAGGACTTTCTGGTGTGATTATTGGTTCGCAGACCCACCACCGGGTTGGTATGGCTGGGGTATCTATTCTAAGGTAAGAAATCTATCACTAACGTGTCTCTTTCAGATGCACAAGTTACTACTTGTGTAACGATATATCTGTAAGAGCCCTAGTTTCATGGCACCAGTGTTGGTTCTATCATGGCTCTGCGTATCTGGTGCGGAAAAGCTGTGTATCAGAACTGACGTCAGCGTGCATGGGCGGCGTCTAAGTACTCCGGCGTCATTCCGGTGCTGACGACGACGGACGCGGAGCCGCGGACGACGCCTACCGACGTGCAGGGGTATTGCTACGCAAACATTTTCGTATCCAGTCGGACGCCTGGGGATATTCTAAGGTAAGGAATCTATCACTAACTAATGTCTCTTACAGATATATCGTTACACAAGTAGTAACTTGTGCTTTAAGGTGAGATGTGTATGTATGTAGTATTTCTGTAGCAAGAACCTACCCAAAATGCAGCCGAGCACTGTGCAGGATCAAAGACACGCATAAAATCATACAGAATCGGTAATTGGTTTATGTAATGTTAGTGCATTGTGATTTAGTGTGTTTTAAAGAAATGCGTCTTTAACTCTTTCAAAAATTAGAGCAGCATTGGGGCGGTCCTGCTGGATACAGGAATATTTTTCCAGAACCTGGGTGCGCAGATGAAAAAGGCCTGCAATGGTTTTGTTGGTGATGCATTTGGTTTTGAAGATGATGCGGGCTGGCCAAGGGTGCCCTATGGAGTTCAGTCAAGTGGGGGGGGGGGGGGGGGGGGGGGGTGTTGTGATCCTATTTCTTCAGGCCTTGGATGACACATGCTGAGACATGCAGGTGGCAGTTAATGGGTGCCAGTGTGGAATCTGGCAGGCCAATGGAGCAGGGCGTTCCCTGCATTCAAATTTGTGAGTACAAGGGCTTAAACAGTAGTTTTGAAGTCATTTTCTTGAAGAAATGGTTTCTCTTTCTTTAGAAGAGAGAGCTGTTACCAGGCCCACTCTGTTTTTTTTTTTTTTTTTACAATGTGCTCCTTGAGGGTGAGGCTGGCTTTCAGTAAAAGATGGGTTTTTTAAATCATTATTGATCAGTTCATTAAGCCAGGTTTGCAAGGTTTTGTATTTGTTGTTATTGGGAAATAACCGGCCTTGATGATGTGGTGGCAGTGTGTGTGTGGCGTTGGATGGTCACAGCAGAGGAGACTTTCAAGTAGAGTTGTGTATTATCAGCATATTGGTGAGTCTTTCTGCTGTTTTATTTGTGAGTACTACTCCAAGCAGCCACAGATGGAGGTTGACGAAGACAAGGGACACTATGGAACTTTGAGCAACTCTGTATGATGCAGATATTTTGAAACCTGGAGGTCCCCATGTGAACAAACTGGTGTTGGTTGGAAAGGTAGGAGGAGAACCAGCAAAGGATATTGCCAGTGAATCCCTTTCAAGACTCCAGTGTGCGTATGAGGGCATTGACTGTTCTAAAGGAAACAGAGCGGTCCTGCAATATTAGTAGTTAGAAGTCACTGTGCTGCAGCGTGAATTGTAGCCAAACTTGTAGTTGTGCAGGAGTATGTTAGAAATAATGTGATTTGAGAGTTAAACATAAATTGAAAAAACAATCATCTTGTTGAATGGTAGGTCGGTAGGTAGGTGAGTGATGAGTCGGTAGTTGGCAAGGTCTATAAGGTTTAATGAGGGTTCCTTTAGGAGTGGGATCCTCTCCTCCTTTCAAGATGGATATTTTCTTTCCTCTTCAATCTGCATTTTTTGCACTTGCTAATCTAATAGTACTGCCTGAAACTAGTTGATGGGGACTATATCACTAGTTTTGAGCCTTTCTCCTTGACCACAGCATAGTTCTTTGGATCTTAATCAACGTGTTAACTATGGTGACGACATCTTACTCTATCAAGTGATATTTCATTGTTGACTCTTATACATTTTATCTCAAAATAAAAAAACCTTCTTCCTTTGGTCCTATTCCTATGGAACAAATGAAACATTGCACAGCATAGACACCAGACGAGCCATCATACATATCCACATTAATCTCAAAAAGACCATACAATAACTCCTTTATTTTACATGGTGCTATGTTAATAATGAGTTTTACAATGCAGTGATGGTCCTTTTATAAGCCTCAAAGATGAAAGACATTTCCTGCCACAATGATATTGGAACATATGACCTTCAGGTCACTTTGGTCTTTGGTGGGGGAGCATTGACTATCTGACTTGTTTTCTTTTAAAGTTAACCTTATTCCATTTAAAGAAACCACCCCCACTTCCCTGAGTCATAAAATATCCAGCAGGGGGCAGTCAACATACATTCTATATCTCTGGAAATGATTGAGAAGACTGAAGATACAGCAGGCAATACCCCTCTCTGTGCTCCATTTATATCAAAGCTTCTTCTGTTTATGTCCTTTGAAAGATTGTCACATGGGTTAGAGATGGAGAGCACTGGCTAGATGAGGATGTACTGCATAAGAGTAAAAAAAAAAAATCTGTATTCTAACCTCTCTCCCTAGTATTTGTACCTCCCATTCAACCCACTTTTGACTAGTACAGTAAAATCTGAACTACTAGTTGGTAGATGTAAGGCACATACATGTCACTGGCATGGGGTTGGGAGGGAGACACTGGATTCAGTGAAGTTGCTAGTTTGAAACAAGGCTTCACACCACACGTACAAAGCCCAAGGAATCAGAAAAGCACGGAGCATGCCTTTTTTTCTCTCTGGCATGCGTTCCCTTGCAGTTTAGGCTGATTATTCATTTTGTAGTGGAAATCAGCCTGATATGCCTAAAGCTAGTCATCAGTCATAATGGAAAAGTGAGTAGAGAAGAATTATGGGACACGGCACAGACTCTTTATGCCTAGTAGCTTGCAATGTAAAATTGCAAACAATCTACTCATAGTTTTCTTTTGGCATATTCTTGAGTTCAAAATACTTTCTAGATTTACATATTTAAAGCTTATCAAAGAAACCTATGCTTCCTGTATAACTCTTCCCTTTAAGTAAAACCTTTACATGGTTTAAGTGCTTAAAATGCGGCTAAGGATTTTATATATCTGCTTTTTTTTAGTAAGCCATTCTCTAAAGAAATGACTAATTGTTGGGTGCAGACCGAGAAGGGACCAGAGAGATGTGTCCTCTTTCACTTTTGGCACTTGTTCTCCGTCAGCTATTTTTGACCCCCTCCAGCAGCAACGGGTCACACAGCCATACAGAGGTTAACCTTGGAAGGGGCACCCTTTGAACTGATATCAGTCCTTCAATTGCTCTTGTTAACCTCTAAAACCACAAACAAAGATGCTTCCTATTCCTATGGTAGGGCACGACAATGGCTGCCAACACTAGGGCCTGCTGAAGGAGGGTGGTGCCCCGTAAACGGATTTGGCAAGGGAGGGCTATAGCTGCTTGCACCCTTACGTGGCATGCTGTCCTTGTACTGGATATCCACAGTCCTGCAGTTGAATGAAAAAGTTGAGGAAGTGGGCATGACAATGGGGTCATTGTCAGCATGGAGCTCGCCTGAAGCCGCTGGCCCAGGCAGGGCTGCAAGTTACCGAAAACCTGGGTAACTGATACTTGCTAGCTTTGAGACATCCCCCCCCCCCCCCCCCCACCTCTCAACCACCACCCACCTCTTCCCCAGTATCCAAGAGTCTGCTAAGAGTGATGCCACAGTCGAAATGCAGGCATTATGGTGAACAGCATTAAAGCCTTAAAGTCCGAGAGGAAAGCGAGCAAAGAGCAACATATTGGTGACTGTTGGCCAGGACAACAGACAGCGGTGCTGGTCATTCACTCAAGTTTGAGAGGAAGGTCCAGCACAGGACCTGCATTGAGAAACGACTTGGGTAGCCATCAATAACTTCGCCAGGGGCCTGCACACATCACCTCAGGCTTTGTTTAAAAGTCGTCGGGCAATGTGCTATGGAGTGCAAAATTCAGAACTTACCTTGGAAAAAGCCTAGACCAGGGACAGAGATCATTAAGGGAATGTCATACTTGCATTCTAATGGTTGTAAACTCCACATTTAGTAGTGAGTGACAGTAAGACGTGTGTTTGTGCATATATATTGGGGGGGGGTGGGGGTTGTTCTTCAAGGGGAACGAGGTTTGTGGAGATGTTTAGCTTCAGAGGGATATTTCTCACTTTAAGGTGCATTGCATCCTCTACAATGCTTCCCTGAGTTTAGTATATGATTTGAAGTGCTGAATAGCAACTCACTGAGGTCTCCTAGTGTGGTAAAGATTGCGTGTTTTGTGTGAGTAAAAAATTAACATCGGCTAGTTATAACTGCCCAGTGGGGGCGCCCTGATACCGCTAGCCTTGCCCGTACCTGTTAGTGGAGCTACCGTCTAGGGTCAAGGACCGGAGCGGAGGGAGAAAGACTACCGCGCCCAGGGTCCTTTGTGCAGTTGTGCACCCGTCATCATCACCAGAGCGCCAGGAGGCGCCAATGAAGTCTTGGGGCTCCCACAGCACGGGACGCGAGCGGGCCTGCGCGGGCCTGTCTGCGCCTGTCCAAGGCAGGGCAGGGCCATCCCTCTGACCTCTGCCTTCCAGTTACAGCCTGGACATATAAGGTACTGTTATTCCATCTTATTGGCGTTCGATCTCTACAACTCCTCATTTCACACATGTTCTGGTCCGTTTTGAGCCAGGAGGAAGAGGCAGGGCTGGGCCACCCCCCTTTTTGTTGTGTAAGACACTGAACTCTGGACAAACCTCAAAGTCATTTCATTGTTTTATTGTTTCTGGAGAACGCTAGCCTTCTTGACCCCTCTCAACACGGTTTCCGCAGGGCTCATAGCACCGTGTCCGCTCTCACAGTTGTCACCAATAACATCCGTGCTAAGGTCGACAGTGGCCAGACTACCCTTCTGGTCCTGCTCGACCTTACAGCCGCATTTGACACCCTATTTCCCTCCATCTTAGTCAAACACCTCAAGGAGATAGGCGTGAACGGGCCGGCGCTCAGCCTACTGAAATCTTTTTTGGATGACCGTGTACAAAGGGTCAAGCTGGGCGACTTTCTCTCGCCAGCAAAACCAGTGCAGTGTGGGGTCCCTCAGGGGTCATCCCTGAGCCCCACACTCTTTAACATTTGTGACACCGCTTGCCAGACTCGTAAGATCTTTTGGGCTGGAAGTTTTATCCTATGCCGATGATACCCAGATCATGGTCTCCCTCTCACACTCTGCCGGCATCACAGCCCGGAACTTCAGAAACTGCATGGAGGCAGTTGCCGGCTGGATGTGAGGAATTTCCTCAAATTAAATGGGGAAAAAACAGAGGTGCTGATCTTCGGAGGCAAGGAAGAGATATGGTCAATGGACTGGTGGCCTCCTGCTCTTGGGGTTTGTCCTAAGCCCTCCCAGTCCGCTCGAAATCTGGGTGTCATTTTTGACAATAAACTCTCTTTTGACAAACAGGTCAACAGGACGATCTCCACCTGTTGTGGAGCTCTTTGAACCCTGAGGAAGTTGGTGCACTATCTTTCCCCTGAGGCCCGGAAAACTGTTACAGTAGCACTAATCTCCTCTAGGTTAGACTATTGTAATGCATTGTACTTAAGTATTAATAAACAGCAGGTACAACGCCTGCAAGTGGTACAAAATGCAGCTGCTCGGTTTGTCGCTGTCGCCCCCAGACTTTCATCAGCAACCTCCATCAGGAGGGATCTTCATTGGCTCCCTATGCAGGCCAGGATAAAGTTCAAGGTTCTCATCAGGAGGGATCTTCATTGGCTCCCTATGCAGGCCAGGATAAAGTTCAAGGTTCTTTGTCTTACTCACCGTGCCTTGTATGCCGGTGGATCGGAAGATCTCAAATCCTTGTTAACACCCTATACCCCTGGTAGGGTCCTTCGATCTGCTAACAAGAATCTTCTTGTGATCCCCAGAATCTACAAAGCCAGATGGGGCAGGAGGTCTTTCCACTCCCTTGTCCCCAAGATCTGGAATACTCTTCCGGCGGATATTAAAGGTCAATCGGCTTACTCTCTCTTTCAAAAGGCCCTGAAGACTTGGTTCTTCAGGGAGACTTATCTGTAATTCCTTCCCCCTCCCTCACAGCCTATACCATCGTTAGCGCCTTGACGCCTATGGGCAATGTCGCGCTGGATAAATCCCTTTTCAATTCATTCAATTCAATTCAATTGTTCTTGATTCATTCGCTTGCCTATAAGGTGGTGTTATATATTGAGACACTGGTCATGAGTACCGAACGTAAGGCTACAGGTCTGATGGCTGGGTGGGGTGGGGGGGGGAGGGGGGGGGGGGGTAGTGGGAACTTTGGGTGCGTTTTTGACAAGGGCTGAATCAGTATTAACACATGAAATACAGCTCACTGAAAAAAGGAATTCCTTGGGCACCTATGCAGGGCAAAAGAGATCGTCCCTGGGGGCTATAACTTTGGCCAGATCTCCCCTGGGTGCTCCGCAAATTTCGGACCACTTAAGCTTGGATGCTCTAGTTGCAAGTCCGGTTGGTGAGCCAGTTGATGGCTCAGCTTCCAAATCGGGGGGATTGGAGGTGGACCACCTACGCACTTTGAAAGTTACCCAAAATCCGAGATTGAGCTTATCCAAGGACTTGCTGGTTACTTCACTTGGGGAGAAAACAGATTTGCTTGCGCCCCCTGTTTCAACTTTAGCACACACCTTAACTACGACATGCGTAGCTCAAGGTGACCCGGCTACTAGCTCCAAAAGAGTTGCTAGGGAAAGGGAAAGTGTGGCATGCTCCTCTAAATCCAGGTTAGGAGGGGATGATGAGGGTGGGAATGGTGAGCCGCCTGCAAAACGCACAAGGGGGAGTGTGGCATTGAGGAACAAGGCCAAAGCCAGACTTAAACATCAAGCTTTATGCACACGCGAGAATCACTCCCCAAAATCCAATGGTGGTACGCCTCTTTTTTCAAACACTGACCCCCACACCACTGTCGATCTTGGAAGTGATCCAGACCAATGGAAATATTTGGAGACTTTATCTGCTCTCTTAGCGCCTTTTTGTAAGTAAATTAGAGGCGATTGAAGGTAAGCTGTCATATCTCTTAAAATCTAGTAATGAGCCAATTGATCAGGAGGCATGCAGGTGTAAATGTGCGGCACGAGGGGCAGTTAACGTACCCGTGGCCCCGGTAATGCCAGAAGCCATCGGCCCTGTAGGGGGGTAAAAGGGGATTGGCCTGCAGAGCAGGAATTGAGCTCACTGGTGATGCGAGTCCCGCTATGCCCCGACCATTATGTATGACATCGGGTCCCGGGGGAAACACCGCATATCTGGGCCAGGGAGGTTTGGGGATAGGTGGTAGGGTTAATTCCTTTTGACCAGCTGATTGATCTCGCCCCATCCCGTGGGCCCTTCGAGACCACTATATACTGTCCAGGCCAAGTCTACTACGAGGGCTAGTAATCATCATAGTGATGGTCCCACTGTGCTGAAGGCCACGAATACTATGTGCTCTGGAGGTGTGCTAGATCTGCCCCCGGCCGCATGTCTTTGTTTTGGTTCTGGCCGGTGTTCCACCTCTTAGACCAGACCAAATTGAATTTTGGACCCAACTGCGCAATAAAACCGTAGACGGGTTATCTAAACATAAAGGTTTTAGGGTATCTATGACCAACAGTATCATCATGATACGCAGAGATCGGTGGGTGGGATGTTCACTAAAGAACTTTGAGGGTTATTGTGTGGTCATTAATTTTCGAAATCCTGCGGTTGTACAGCCTATTCTAAGGGTGCAGGATCTGTGCCCTATGTTTGCCACCTCCATCTGGGCTTTGCCACCGAGTTATTTTTATAAGCCTTCTGTGAGAACCTTGACGGTTCCCTCCATCCCCTTGTCCTACAGGTTTCAGGCACTTTCTGGTTTAGACGCTCAAGATTGACTACCTGTTAGCAACGCAGTACCCGTTGTCTTAGACAATTTGGTGGAATTACTGGATGATGTAATAGATGTTCCCATGGTTAGTGGAATTTTTATCCGCCTTGTTCCTTGAACCATCAGACTTCATCAGTTCATATTATAAAATCCACTTCTATCTTAACAATAACCGATGGAGACATAATGAAAGTTTTAACATGGAATATTGCGGTCTAAGGGCAAAAAAGGGTGACGCCAGTTGGGAATCTTTTCTTGCCACATATATTATCGCCCTTCAGGAAACGGACGAGGCTAATGAAACCTACTATTTAGATGGGTTTACATCTTTTTGTAAACTCGCTACACCATCCAGCATGGGTAGAGCAAGGGGGGCTACTATTGATGATCAACCTTAAGTTGTCTTACAGAGTAACTTTGATTGACTCATGTTCTCCCCATATCCTAGTAGTAGAGCTGACCGGGAAGAACCTGCCAGCTCTTCTAGTGGTTAATTTTTATAATCCTTTCACTAGAACTGACGAGTTAGAGCATCTTAGAGCTCTCACTGTTTTTTTGGGCAATTATGGTGACAGTACTGAAACACACTGACACGTTAGTCCTGGGTGATTTTAATATTCACGCTTGCCCTACCAATTGTTTAGAAAGGTTGGAGGACGATCATGGCCCTCCGGGGCTAACCCACTTTAAACATACCTCGTTCGGCACTTTTTTAGAAAGATTTTTATCAACACATAACTTGATTAGCCCTGTGCAGTCGGACAGGATAGCTCCTATACCTACATATGTTGGTCATGGCCGTCCCAGTATAATTGATTATATTCTGGTCTCCTCTTCATTGATTTCGACAATAGGCACAGTAAATGCAACAAAAAACTGTCTTAGTGATCACAATCCACTAATATTGGACCTTAATATACATGCTGTAAATAATGGTAGGACCATGACCCAACTTACTAATGCTAATATTGCGCCTATAGATCAAGCCTGCAGAATGAGGTGGGATCGGATTACCACTGACAGTTTTATTGACAGTCTAATTACCAACTGTGCGCAGGAGTTTGGGATCTGTTCAGACCAGGACTCCCAACCACTATTGGTCCTTTATGCTTTTGACCGAATCGCAAAGCAGGTTGCCTTGAACTTAACTGTATCCTGTAGACCAATGCCCGCAATATTTAAAAAATGGTTCGACTAAACCTGTATGAATACCCATAAGGAACTCATACAGGAACTTAAGCAAAAACCTAGGGTAGCGTTACGGGTTAAAAATGCAAGGAGGGCATACAAACTTGCAGTGGAAAGTCGGAAAAGGCAATTAAGGGAGCTAGCGTGGGAGGAGCTTAGCCAGGCCAGTGTGCTGGCCTACAGCTCTAGATTCTGGTCTATTGTAAATAGTCCATTGTTTGACGATTCACCAAACTATAGTAAAGACTGTGTAATTCCTGCTGAGAGGTGGGTGCAACACTTTGGGAAAGTGTACAGCGACGTGACCCCCGGGACTCCCGCAGAAACACTAGTCAGTGATTGCATATGCCACCCTCTTGTTTTTACCATTGATGAAGTTACTCAAGCGATCACATCAACCTTAGGGGGGGAAAGCTCCAAGTCCCGACGGAGTACCAGCTGACCTTTATAAGACAGATCCTAAGCTTGCCCCAAGATCTTAACCCATGTTTTTAATGGAGCCTGCATGTCCGGTTTTCCTCTGTCCTGGGCCAAAGCGGTTATTATACCGATCTTTAAGAAGGGAGCAAGGGACGATCCGGCTTGTTATAGGCCTATTTCGCTCCTCGACTCCGTGGCCAAAATTGTGAGGAAAGTTGTCCTGGCACGACTAACAGAGTGGCTCGATCAAGCAAGTATAGTTTCCGATCTCCAATATGGTTTTAGGCAAGGGAAAGGTACGCTGGACCAATGCCTTAATCTCCATTTGGTGATAGGGAAGTATACAGTTGCAAAGCGCAGGGACCTCCATCTGGCCTTTATGGATCTAACCTCGGTTTTTGACCTTGTTAACTCTGGGTGATCCTCCAAGATACAGGGCTAGATGTTGATTTGATTTCATTTCTGGCAGCCATCCAGGAAAACAACAGCGGCTGCGCGCTTTAAAGAAGATGTAGCCTAACTGATTCATGGGCAGTTAAAAGAGGGGTCCGGCAGGGGTGCATTTTGGCCCCCTTTGCTGTTCACCCTCTATATTAATAAATTAGGGGATTCTCTTATTTCTTGCTGTAAAGATATCCCTAGAGCCGGGGGCAAAATTATTCCCGCACTTTTGTATGCTGAAGACGCGGTGTTGGTGGCGAGGACTGCAAGGGAGCTGCAAACACTTTTAAATTGTTTTATAGATTTTATGGAGTCATTGGATCTCATCACTAATTTTAAAAAGTCAGCGGGCAGCGAAGATAAAATTCTATTGCAAGAGACTAGAGTTAGTAAAAGTCCCAGCTTTTCCATATCTAGGGGTACATTTTGATCACCGGTGCTCATGGAGCACACAGCGTGCACACAAAAAACGTATTAACTAGAGCATCGGGGGCCATTTTAGACTTTATTTATTTATTTGCGGGTTTGTATCGCGCTGGCATCACTCCCGAAGGAGTATCTCCGCGCCTTTGGCTTCTTCCAAGAATTAAGCAGAGGGGATGTTAAAAAGCTGTTGTGGTCTACTGTTTAAACAAGAAGGTTTTCAGCATTTTCCTGAAAGGGAGGTGATTTGCACATAGTCTAAGGGATAGTGGGAGACTGTTCCAGAGGGAGGGTCCGGCTATTGATAGTGTTTTTGCTCCATGTCGAGCCTTCTTTGCTCTGGGTACACACAGGAGGCCTTGTTCACTAGATCTAAGAGTCCGAGATGGTATATAAGGTATGAATTTAGTGGTCAGATATGCAGGACCCATTCCATTCAGGCTTTTGTGGATGGTACAGCATACCTTGAACTTGGCCCTTTGTCTGACAGGTAACCAGTGTAGTTTTGTCAGCAGAGGTTTAGAAGGCGTGCGAGGAGTGGCATTCAGAACCAGGCGAGCTGCCGTGTTCTGGGCCACCTGAAGTCTGTTCATAACTCCCTCGTTGGCAGACAGGAGTAGGCCATTGCAATAGTCCAGGCGACTCAGAACAAGCGCCTGGACCAGCATCTTCCTCGTGGTACCCGGTAGTAATGGGAAGATTTTTCGCAGCATACTGATTACATGAAAACAGGCTTCCACCACCTGGTTGCCATGTTGTTTGAGAGTGAGCTCCTGATCTAATCGGACACCCAGGTTCTTAACAGTTTGTTTGGGCTTGGGCACTGGGCTAAGATCTTGTGGCTACCATTCTGGGGTCCAGAGCATTTTTGCCTCACCAAACAACATGACTTCCGTCTTCCCAACGTTGCATTGCAAGTAGTTGGAGGACATCCAACGTGCCACTGCTTTCATGCCCTGGGAGAAGGAGTTTCTGACTTCAGGTGTAAAGGTTTTAAAAGGAAAGAGGAGTTGCGTATCATCCGCATAAGATATTGGGATGAATCCGTATCGTCTCATGATGTTAGCCAGGGGTGCCACATATATGTTGAAATTGTTTGGGCTCAGGCAAGAGCCCTGTGGCACCCCCTTGGGGATTTCAACCTCCTCTGACCTATATGCGCCCATAGCTACTTGCTGGGTGCGGAATGTCAGAAAGCTCTTCAACCATGCCAAGGCCTCCTTCTTCAGGCCGATGTTAGTTAGCCTGGAAATCAATGTAGGGTGAGAGACGGTGTCGAATGCCGCAGACAGATTTACTTTGCAAAAAGAATAGGCTCAAAACCACTCCCGGCACTTATGAAGATCTATAATGCCAAGTGCCTACCTATGACAACCCATGGGAGCGACATCTGGGGTTACACAGATGTCAGAGAAATCCAGGGGGCCGAAAACTTTTTTGCGTAGTCTGCTTTCGGGCCCTGCTTCCATGCCAACTTTTAGCATACACGAGGAATTAGGAGCAAGTTTTATTTCCGATCAGATTGCGGTTGCCCCTTTATTGCGTTGGCTGAGAATTTGGGCACAACCTACTCCAAATCTTAACCAATTGATCATCCAAGATTGTCTTACCCTAGAAAAGGTTTTCGACATTCCATGGATTAGCTATATTAAGGACCAGATGGAAATGCTTGGCTGCCCAGATTTATTTTTGACCCCCACAGCATTGAGTAAACCGGCCATCAGAGACCTCAAGCAGCAGTTCTTAAAAAGACGAAGGGTATTAAGGGAGGAGAATGAATTGAAAAAACCCATGGTGAGAAGATTTGCTATCCTGAGCTTGGGACGACAAATGCAACCATATTTATCTTATATAAACACCATCTCTTTGTTCTGACAAGATTCAGGCTGAATATGGTTCCCTGGCTCCGTGCTTTTCCTAAAGGGTACTTGAAAGAAGGAACATTAAGTCCTTGTCCTTGTGATAATTTCTCGGACCAGAACACTCTTCACACAATATTTTTCTGTGCATATTACAATCAACTGCGCAGAAACTGTATCATTCCTTTGCTTAGAGGTTGTAACTTCGAACAAGTTAGGCCGGCGCTGGTATACTTACAAACGCTAGCGTCACCCATGATCTGTTTTGGGGTAGCAAGTTTTCTAACAGGAGCAATCAGGCATAGGAACAGGTCACTTATGAGCTCCCCTGTGGATACGGCAATGGATCAAGTTATTTAAATTTTACTTTTTGGCTTTTACATGTAAAGATGATCAAGTCTGAGCTGGGCTAATTTTAGTTTACTTATTTATTTACTCCCAGGCCTAATTATGTACTGGTACGCTCTATTGTCATTTTTGTGGTTATCTTCCCTGTTATGGATTTGAGCAGTGTCCCCATTCTTGTCTGAATTGTTGTACCATGTGATGGAGTGTATTTTATTCTATTGTTCCCTATGGGAGCGGTAGTCTATGAACACCGAGTGGAGCAGGTCTCTACGAAGATTATTAACTGTTTTATGTTTTTTTACTCTCTGTCTGATACACGGACACAAGACGGGGGATCTTAACTGATTCTATATCTATGTATTTTATGAATGTAGATTTGATCTGTCCTGTTTTGTTATTTGCACTTTGATGGCTTTAATCAGCCGAATAGAGTTAATTCTGTGTGACAAAAAAAAATTGCCCAGTGGTATACGAGGTTTTGCAATGTCCCACAACACCCTTACTAACTGTTCATGCATTGACAATTGGCTTATTGTACTTTAACTGTGTTTGTGCGTGAGACTAGCGCACTTAGGGATATGCTACTTTCTTGGCCTGTGCTGGAGAATTCTTTTCTCCCCTTAGCCCTGGAAAATGAGCGGGTCTAGATAGAGCGCACAGTTGATTGGACAGTCCGCTTAAACTACAGGTTCAGTTCTCTGGAAATGTTACATTACGGTAGTTAATTTTCACAGGCTTGGTGGTAGGGGATGACATGCTTCTGCAGCATTTGTGCAGATAGTTGTGAAAGGTACACATTTATAACCGATTGTTTTTAGTTTCAGTTTTTAGTTTCAGTTGTTTGTTTAGGAGTAATAATAAATTAGAGTTAGCATGTGTTGCCATTCAGTCAGTAATTCTATGGCATAATTACTAGTGCTAAGAACGAGGCTCATTACACCTGCACAAACCATCAAAAGGTTAGAACTCTAAATGCTGGATTCCCAAAGGCTCACTTGGAAATACATGTCCAGGAATTCTTCAAACATATTTAACATTCCATAGATGACTGATGTCCTCCTCGTCAGAACACTCCACATTCCAATTTAAGAACCAGCTTTCACCAGACATTCTGAACTTGGTACATTTTATTATTAAAAATAAAAAGTGGAAATCACATAATTAGTAATTCCAATTCGAAAGGGGCACCCTAACAATCAATTAGGACCGCTAAAAGGTAAAACGGGCACCGGGCGTTTCCCCAGTGGGCCGCTTGGGTGGGGGCCGGTTTTAGACCCCTGGGGGGGAGGGCGCTTTTGTTACCGGGGGGTAGTATATCGGTCCCCAGCAACAAAAGCAGCACAAAGCAGAGTTGGGTTAATAGTTTCAAAGTCAGTGCGATTCTTTGCTGTTATGATCATACGTATTATCTAAAGTGACAGGCTGCAGTCCAAGCCTCAGCATTTTTATTTTGTTAATTGTATTTGATGTTTATTTCTATTTCAGGAGGAGGGTTTGAGTGGGACGATGACTTCTCTTCCCCACAGCCATCGTATCTTTCTAAAACAGCCAACAGCCTGATTAATAGCAAGCATTCGATTCAAGCATCCAAGTATTTCTCTCCTCCGCCACCTCCCAGGAGTCCGGAAAAAAGCTGGACACATGCCTCCCCATATTCTCGGTTCTCCATCTCTCCTGCAAACATAGCGAGCTTTTCTATAACACATCTTACAGATTCAGACATTGAACAAGGTGAGTGTTGCTCTTTTGCCTACTTAATTATTTTGTATTCCATCTAAACCAATATTCGGCGCACACTAGTTCTTGAACATTTACAGTGGTGTGTTGCAAAGATGGTAGCAAGAGAGTTGTTTGGTAGGAAGACTTAATAAACTTAGAACATTTTGAGAAGATCAAACATTTACATCTACAGGTATTTTTTATCAGATTTCAAGTATTTAAGCAGTGTAGCCTAACACAGAAAATAGTGAGGTGTTTTAGAAGTAAGACAAGTCAATAGAACTTGGAAAATAAAATGGCTACGATTAATCACAGTGGGGTAGTATTATTAAACAAGAGACCACATTGTCCTTCAGGCTAGACATCCGCAAGAATTTTATCTGGGTTTTGTTACTGTAGGAAACAAGACTTACAGAAGAACGGATATCTGCAGGAAGAGAGATCCATGCTTTTGGGGTAGCCCCTAGGCTTGTTTTAAGGTTTTAGCTTGCTTCACCTTTGTAAGTGAAGTCTTTTTAAGGAACTTTCTGCACACAAAGATATGTTGACTGGGATGATTATAAAATATAGTCTTACAATATTTTGCCTTATATGAAATACTGTTTAAATTTGAGACCAGTGTGGGGTGACAACTAGCAACAAGTGTGTAGTAACTATTCCTATTCCAATTTCACCCTCCAAGCTAGCCGTCACTCCAAATGCAGAATACCTTCTTGGCCGCTACAGTTGAGTTAAGAAAGCAAAAGAGAAAGGCTTAGTTTTTATAGCAAATGTAATTGGTAATCTATGGATTTAGAGTAGAGTACAGTAAGAATTTATTAGGGTCCACAGTTAATCACCAGGATTTGACATGGGAGAAGGGGATGGCGGAGTTACGAAGATTGAGCTGCCAATTCTGGATTTTGAATGGAGGTTCTTCTAAGGATTTGGACAGACAAAACAAAAATGTCTAATGCGTAATTTTTCAAATGGCAGACTTTGGAGTTGGAGGGGCTTCTTGGTTAGGGCACAGTGGCATCCTCAAATTGAACAGAGAATTCTAGCTTGATTAAGAGTACGCCCTTTGCCAATCTAAATGAAACAGATGCATAATAGGGCGCTGCTAGAGATCTGCTGGATTAATTTTGAATACATTGCTATATCCATGACAGGAAGGAGATGACCCATTCAGATCTTTCTGATGGGTCTCAACCACTGTAACCAACAGGTTAGACCAGAGACTTACATGCCAGACCATATCAAAAGCCTCTCAAAGGTCTAAAAGTACTGCTAAACTAGAGTAATCATTGTTACAAAGTTGCATTTTTCTTTGAAGTCTCGCAGGCAGGTGTGAAGTAAAAGTTTTTTTTTATTTAATTGTTTTACTTTTTATGCCATTTATGGATCGTGGAAAACTTGATGCATATTTGTTTTCCTGCTGTTTTGATGGTATTAAAACATGGCTCTTGACTGGTGGAGGAAGTAGTTGCTTTCATTTTATTTTTTAAATATGACCATTTGGCATTTAGGATCAGTGCCTGTTGTGTTTTTCTCCGGTCTTTTCAAGATTTCAGATTGACTTGAGATCAGGATTTAGGCTCTCTAGTTTGTGTGAGTTATGTGCTTATCTTGCTGTCCATACGTTTTTCTTATGAAAGGTTTGTGAGTGTTGTGTTTATTTTTACGAAAGAGCAAGATTAGTTTTATATATACAAAGTACAGTCAGTGATAGTAACTTATTGTTGGGTGACGTTATGTAGGAGTTCCCATTGTATATTTTACATTTCCATTTTGTTTATAACTTTGGTAAAATCTGATGAATCTGCTCAAAACTTTCCAAAAAATGGAAATCTGGGTTATGTTGGATGTCTGGTTTTGCTTAGATCAGTCAGCCTGATTTCCATTTTAACTACTGAACGGGTTAGCACCAACGTCAAAGTAGAGCTTTACTCGGAGAATGGGCTTTGTCTGGTTTAGTGTAAATCTATTGGTGTAAATCTATTACATTTGCCTATAACTTTCATGCTATTTGATCGTTTTGCATAAACTATGGCATACATTCGGCATGTTCAGCTTTTCTTGCTATTTGTAAACGTGTGCAGTCCCATCAAGGCTGGGCTTAATTAGACAGGGGGTTGGGAAGACCAAAAATAAAATAATTGCTAATAGCATTGGCAAACATTTAGCATGCTTAGTCTTTCTTCTGTGGGTACGGCAGAGGCTGGGGCAGAGTTAAAAAGGGAGGGGCATAATCGTTTTCATGTGCTACTAAATCTGGTGGCTTCATAATAAAATCGAATTTAGGACACTTTTAGCAAGTTGAACCAGTGCAGCAGTCGCCAGTTTCATTCAGATCTAATATGGGGGTAGGCATTATTAAAGGGGGGTCAAAATCATTGATGTGCTAATAACCTTGCAGCTGTTTCATGGGTCTATGTGAGAATAACATGCACATATGCTTTTCCTCTGAAATGTTGAGGTTCATGAAAATTCAAAAAGGAGTTGGGGGGGGGGGGGGGGGGGGAGTGTTCGTTTTCAGAATGAATGAATAATTATGACATTTTGCTGGGGAAGCCAAGTACTGGGATTTCTGGTTTCAATATCTGAGAAGAGCAGAATTATAATGAAGGATGGAAGTCAAGAAATTAGCAATTTTCTGTGTATTATTATTATGGTGGCATTTCATAGTGCCTCTATGAATTTTGCAGACATTTGTCTTGTTTAACTTCTAGTATTGTAACTTTAATGCAAATCTGAAATTCACATAAAAAAGATGACAATTAATGATGAGTATGATTACAATATAAAACCATAACTCACCCACAAAGGGTATGGGCATGAAACCATGGGAAACACCAATGTCATTAACAAGATCGGTATTTTCAGTAGATCTGCAAACCTATGGGAGTTGAGGCACCCACTTGATAAACTGCTTCCAGCTAAGTCTTGAGGAACTGTTTTTTAGGCTTAGTCAGTTTTTTGTCTTTATGCGTCAGTTTCTCTATAATGTAAGGACTAGAGCGATGGTTCACATGGTTCTCAAAATGGGTCATGCTTCTAAAATTGAGGGTGAAATTCAAGTTCTGCTATCCTTCTGAGAATAAATTAATACAACCTCCATAAAGTCAGGGGTCAAGGCAATGAATGTTTGCCACACTGAATTTAGGCATAATGCCTTGATTTCCCTTACCCTTTTGCCAAGTCAATGTCTTCAGTTCAGTTCTGGCCAATTGGGCTGAAAGTTCATTAGGGCTCGTGGTTGGCTCATTTACACAGAGAGACTTCAACATATGCCTGTGTGTGCTAGGATTTGTTCCTAAGCGACGGCCACCTCTCTCCACACACTGTGCTGTACAGCTACTTCTTCTCCAGGGCAGGTCAAAGCAACAGGCTATATGCTATAGTATGCAGCCTATTTCTAGCCTTGGGGAGAAATGCAACCTCCTAAGGTCTCTTTGTAGTTAAAAGGCCCGCACTGGTGCAACAGAAGTCAAAGCAAATACAAACCCTTGACTTGAGGAGGGCCAGTGACCAGTTTGATTTAAAAAAAGGAAAAATAAATGGGTACTTACTGAGACCATGGGCAGGCGAGTCAATATGCTACTTTCACGCAACATAAAACCACCATCTAAAACGAAGGGCATCTGCACAGGCTTTCTTCCTTAAGTTTTGCAAATAAGGGGAAAGGGACACCAACTTGCCGAGAACTTTAGCAATTCAGGAATGCAGTGCAGATTCTCTGAGTGGGATTTTTATGATTTTGAGCTTATCATTATCAAATATCTGTACTGCTAAAACACAGCCACAGGAGCTACCACATTGACTTGGAAGTTGAACTGGCCCTACCAAGCAGTGAAAACTACCATTTTCTACTGCATGCAGCACACCCATACTGTGCACAGTCTCCATACACCTTACACACTAGTCCAAACACAGAGTATAGTACATAGATAAAATTGAAGGTCCTCAGTTGTGTGGGACTGAATACATTTCATGCAACGATCAATAGACTCCACTTGGTAGAACAGCTAAAAGGCCTCTGCTGCACTAGAATCTCAGCTTCCACCAACATTCAGTCTCCCATAGCCAGGTCCCTGATGGTGTAGTAATCCTTCATTATTGGGGGAATTAAATTGGTTATACCCCTATGCCAGCATAACGTTGTGATGTGTTGGTAGGACGTTAAACTCAAAATATATTAGTGTATCACTGATTGTTTACTTATGGAGAAACTAGTGTGCCAGGCAAAATGTAAGGAAGGCGTTTAACTGCCATGCACATGCCCACATAGGTGTGGAGCAGGATTCAGAAAATCTACCCATCTCATATCTGAAAGCCACCTAGGAATGGATAAAACAACAATAGGATGAACACCTAATGGTGAAAAATCGAGGGTCTTCATCTGTATTACCGCCATACTGACTTCGCTTTCTAAGTGCTACGATCAGCCACTGAGTTATTAGACCAGGAGTTCAGTTTGACCGAAAACTGTCGGTAATCTTACCCATAAAATAAATAAGGACTTTTTACATGTTATTAGGAATATATATTTTATATTACATATTTTATTTTGGGGTAGTGAGCTTAAAAAATGTATTTTTGGATACTGGGACATGTGTGTTGAAAATATTAACCAAGAAGAGAACACTATTTAGTAAAGTATTTGAGAATGTAGCAGTTAAGGAAACAAATGCCCTTTGCAATGTTAGAAACACATTCTTCCTGTTGGAAGGGAGAACTCGTTAAGCTTTTCTCATAAAGAAATCGCCATTAGTGAGCACTGATTAGAATTTGAATATTCAAGCTTTGTTTATTTACCCTTCATCAATCGATTGAGAAAACGGTGTCCAGGCCAAGCAAAGTTGTGATTTGCCACAGCTCTATTTACTGCACAATTTGTGTATTTTCCCAAAAAATGTTTTTAGTTCAATTGATCAAATAATGCTGCTTAATGTGTCTTTCCTTGACACATACTTTAGATAGTTCTGCCACATGATTCGATCCTCCATTACCACACATTTCTACTGGCCCAGACAATAGTAAAGCTTGTCAGAGTGGTTTGAAGATCTGCCATTATGATGGCGAAAATCCTGTTTCACATATATATGTGTCTTGAGGTGAATTGGTCTGGTCCTTTGTGCGGGATAGGTCTACCTTATACCTCAGCCCTCTGCTTCTGAACTCCTTCCCTGCATGTGGTAGCTGCTTCACCCTCCCTATTAACAATAAAGCTTAGCACTGTACACAAATCGTATGTTAGCAAATAAAGTGAGAGATGCGTATCATGTCAAGAGAACACTACCCTTATTGTTAGTCGTGTTTGTTCGATTGATGATGGCAAGATCCTGAGATCTTCCCCATGTTCAATTCATTCCAAAATTGGTGGTCTATCATAAATTCGCGAGATTTCATTTAACTATATGGGATTGGATTGCTAGGACTAAGGAGCTAGGGCAGATTTTGTAAGCCACCCATGATGTGCTGCATTTAATACTAATTACTAGCTATTTTTGGACTGGTTGAAATAACCCGTGAAGAGTAGGGGTTTATGTCTTGACCTGTCTAGCAGAGAGAGCTGGTAAATAAAAAAATAAATTTCTAGAGCTGTGGCAGCGAAAATACAGCAGAGGACATAAAACAATGTTTCAAAATAGAAATACAAATATAAATTCTTTATCAAACTGATAAAAATATGAGGAGGTTGAACAATGAATGTGAAAAGTTGTATTTGCACTGGCAATACATTCACTGATAAGCGGTGAGATACCATTCACTGCTAAGTGACTTATTGACAGTTAGTTGTGGTGAAAACATTTTTTTCAACATTCACACTTGATTCTTAATGTGACATTGAGTTAATGTGTGAAGTGACCAGATGTATGGGAGTGGAGCAGGTGTTGAAAGCTGCAGTTGGTTATATTCAACAAATTCAAGAGCAAAAATGTAATACAGCAGTACAACTTCTGTGGGTGTCTAAAATGTTGTTTCACTTAATGATGTGCAACATAATACTGGTATGCATAGTAAATTCTTGGTTATTACTTCAGTGCCTCCGAAATTCTCATATATTTTCAATTTTTTTCTTACTCTTTTATAGGAAGCAGTGAAGATGGGGAAAAGGATTGATTACTTTTTGTGCCAGGATTACATATTTTTTGATTTTCAAAAAAGAACTATTCATATATAGCTCACTTGCACAGAAAGCAATGGAATTTACCACAGCGTCATGAAGATACCATAGGAAATGTAGCATGGAAGTGAACACTGAAAGATGTCCTGTTGAAATCAATATGTTCAATGAACTTGTTTAATATTCTGTTAAATTCAGTGCAATTTGCTTGTCATTTGAAAATATAAATCAGCAGCTATGCTCCCAAATACTTGAAGTACTAAATCTTCAGATATTTGTTTTTATGAACTGGATGTTGTTTGCTTCGTTTGGGAATGTGTAATAATTTTCTTATTTGTTTTACTTTGTACATGATTTACTTGACGTGCTTGTATATGTATTTCCCCACTTCTTTACAACAGGTGATTGTTTGTTTGAAATGTTTTGTAAGAATAGACATTAGTTTGTAGTTGCATTTGTTGATACAAAGTGACAAAGCACACTCCACTACGTCATAGTTGTCACTAGTATCTTATCATTGCACTATGAATTTTTGCTTCTTAGCCTGTGTAGATGCCCTGAAATAGTCTTGAAATCAAGACTGGCATACAGTTAAAACTTAATGGCTTATATGTTCTTTATGTGAATTGCAAGTCTTGAAAATTAAAACGGAATCTCACACTACCAGCTGCAGAACACGTAACACGTAACATACAGTATGCATATAGTTAATAGTAATTATGGGTATGTTTACATGAACAAGAAATCAAGCTGTAAATATAATCCTGTATGTGTATGCCTGGCATTTATTTTCAAATATTTATGAAAGAATTTGACTTTTTTTTAAACTATGATCTGCTAGATTAATTTGGTATTTGAGTTTAGACAGCAACATTTGATGTGTGGCATAAATATATCTTTATGGTCTTGTGATGCTCATGTGCATGTGTCATTATTTGTGCACACATGCTTAGGAATTTTGAACAATGAAGGATCTGCCAATCTTGCAAAAGATTAATATAAAGTATAATGCTTTACCCAAAAGAATTTGTGACTTGGAACTGTGCTCCAAGCTTTATGTTGAATGAGATTTTACGTACAGCACTGTTTGAGATTGATCTTTTAAGAAATGTAGGGTGACACAAAAATCAACTGATCAGATGGTTGTGTGTAGAACAACGTTGCGTTCTTCCAACTTTTGTAACTAAATGTTTTTTTCGTGCATAGTCTTTGCCATGCAAGCTTTTTTTTGTTTGGTTTTTAGTTGAACCTGCACTGTCAGTCTAGTTTAAAAGAGATTCCACAGCCCCACTTTCTCCAGTAGCTTGTCACTTACGTTGAGCACCGTTTAAGGGCATTGTGGTGTTGAGCCTTGTTTATATAAGCTAATTTGAAAACACTAGGAAAATAAATCCCACGGGGAAGCCACCATTTAATAATTATGTGACTTTTCCTTGTAATACGAATCTTCTAGTAGAGTTGGGGCCATGTCAATTTTGTCTGTAAATCAAGTCTTGTAATCTTACAAGTAGCTTGTTGTGTTGGATCTTTCTCCTTTTTGAACCCAATGCACTTGTAGGCTTAATTTGTTTGTTTGTTACTTATATGAAGTGGATAGGGCATTACAATTCATAACCAACCTAGTAGTGTACTTTATTTATATGGACCCTGCATGACTCCTATGTGTCAATAGCATCTTTCTCAGATTTAATTTCCCGCTTGTAGAATGTTTTCCTCCTCCTTGGCACTCACGTCCATTTTCCAGTAAATGGAATCTGGGCAGCGAAGATGGTTTAATCTTTGTGGTCGATATTTAGTGTGTGCCCACTTTTTGCAATCCACCCATATGTATGCTGACCTCATGTTTCCTTCTTATGATTGTTTTTATAATCGTGATGGCTCTGCTCTTATGTTAACCACTCACCATATTTCTGAATGGCTGCACTGCTCTTTGTAGCCAGACCTTACTCCTGGTTACTTTCCAACTTCAGCAGGCTTTGAAGTCACCTACCAAATTGTATCACAGTATTTAGCCTCTGTCTAAAAACCACTGAAAACCTGCTTTTTAGCAAAAACATAAGAGCAGTATGTGTTCCTCTGCTTGTGTGAAATACATGTAGTCCTGTTCCTAGCATTCATGCATTTTCTCACTTATGCCACCATCAAATGAAGCACTAATTCGCACAAATACTGGAATTCACTAGTGAAACCAGACACTAAATGGGTGTGGAATCTGAATCGCTTTTGCACAAACTATAGGTGGTTGACAATTATATTACATGCCTTACACCGTCTTCACCGTCCTGCAAGAGAACGGGAATTCATTTCTTTGGTTTTTAAAGGTATTTAGTAATTTGCTGATACATAACAGTTGTA
Organism: Lissotriton vulgaris; assembly: GCF_964263255.1. Lineage (NCBI taxonomy): Eukaryota > Metazoa > Chordata > Amphibia > Caudata > Salamandridae > Lissotriton > Lissotriton vulgaris. The sequence continues at coordinate 153,437,646 of NC_141698.1, read as the reverse complement.
TTCATTTATTGATCATGCGGTTTTATTTCCCTGACCTCTTCACCAGCTGAAGTTAAGCCATTTATACATTTAAATGTCTGGCTGCAAGTATAATTTATGTAGCTTCAGTTATTAGGAATGCAAGTGCAGTATGGTATGAATGGTGATACGTCAGTCCTAATTGGTTGTTTATGTTTCATTGATTGGATGGTTTTGTACTCTGCAGTAATGGATGTACAATTTATCTGCCTAAAATTTCAATGGGAGTGAGGATGCAAGTAATGGCTCATCTCCAAATTTTACATTCTTTAAATGAATAGTTTGTCAGTATTCTAAGAAATATGTATTACAAACCAGTTAAACTATTTCAGAGTAAGTTTGCAACAGTAAGCAGACAATTGTGTAATTCCGATTGGACATAAGAAGTTACATTTGAAATACTATCTTAAAACAGCTATACACTAGATCCAAGCCTATTTTTATTGGGTCAATAAGGATTTTAATTTGGAACAGAACAAAATTGATGTCTGGGCCATTAAAAGCCTTAAGCACAATGTCCTGGAACAAGGTGCACTGTACATATTTATCCCAGCATCAGCAAAAATATTAAATTTAAAAAGAAAAGGAAAAGGGGTTTTGTGTCCCAGGAACGCAATGCAGCCATTTAATGTAAAGTCATCATTTTACCTGACTGTCAGTCAAAGTAGTGCAGCATTATGTGGGTGGGTTAGTCATTTCTATTAAATGAGGTGTTTGCGATCTCATTAATTGAATATGTGAAGCAGTAAGTGGGATGAACTTTGATTAGAAAAATGTCATATCTTTTTGTGATTGCAATAAATAATATTCACAGTGTACTTGTTTTAGTTTAAGAAGTACTTGTGCACATAATCTGTTAAATTGCACCCATATTTTTGTAAGTATTTGGTTTTAGCTACAAAAACTTGTATTGTGAATCTATTATTCAAGGAAAATGAATTTACTGCCAGAAATGGCATGTTTTCAATTTTAATACAATTTATAAAGTGATTTAATTATCTTTTGTAGCCATTTCTGGTTTGAATGGCGAGATTCTGTTTTTGTTTTATTGTTTTAAAATTGAAATACCAAGTTCTATGCTGTATGGGAGCAAGTAAACAAGTTTAACTATTTTGCTAAAACAAAGTAAATTTCTCCTCCTTTACTTAGTCTTACGTACATAAATTAATTTGTTATGTATAGTTCATGAATTTAAGTGAATATTCTCTGTATATTTAAAATTCGTAAATACTGTATTTGTGTATATGTAAATATACAATATATATATATTATTGCATCAAGACTTTATAAATGTGGTGGAAACAAGTGTTTGTATTACCAGCAACCTGTTAATCAGATGAACTTGAATGATTTGTGAATATTAATTTTTGTTTCATACATTGTTGGAACTTGCACAGTCTTGTAAATGTAACTTAAATGGTACTGATGTATATACAATGATAAATGCTGTATATGCAGAAATGCAATACGATCATAGATATGAAGCTTTCCAAATGTAATTTAATACAGATCTACGATTATGACAAAATGTCAAGATAATGGAATTTCAGGTCAAACTATCTTTAAATGGTGTACATTTTTAAATTGTAAAATTTTTACTGTACATTGATTATCATGCATAGTGATTAAAATGCTTGTAATTTAAAAAAAACTATTTAATATTCAAAATTAAAAAGCAAGTCTATATTTGTAAAAACATATTTCCTGTACATTTTTATTGTATTCTTAAATTTAGATTGCAACCAATTTCAATGGACTCTTTATGCTGAAGGTGCTTTGTGAAAGAGTTTAAACAATGGACATAGTTTTCTTAAAGCTATGGAATGTAATAATATTACCTGAAATCTGATTACAGTGTTGATGATAAACTTTATTTAACTTGTTTCATTACTCAAACCGGTGTTTCAGTGCACGGATAGCCCAGCACATACACTCATCTGTTCGAAAAACAGAAGATTCTGCTACACTCTGAAGCATAGCAATCGACTCAAAGCTTCTCTTCATGCAGGAGTTTGCCATATGCCTTCACAATCTAGAATTAAATCGGACATGCTGAATAAATAACTTCACCCCCTTCCCTTTGACCAATTTGAGCCAAACTTGGGCAAGATGCTGTTCACAATTCATCCCTTCTACTTATCTAATTTGGTGCAGATAGACCACAAAGGCCTAAAACTTATTAATGGGCAGAGATATCCAAAACAGATAACTTTTCCATTTAATAAGAGATTTCACTATGGGAGACTTTAATCACGAGCAACTCCAAAATTGCTGATCTGAAGACCACCAAATGTTGAAGTCACTGCGGCTTTTGCATTGTTGAGTGCATTTTCTTGCTTTGGCGAATTCGCATGCAAACATTTTTAAGTTACTAAGAAAATACCAAAGGCATAAATCCCCCAAAAAGTGTAAAAATAATTTGTAGACTTACACCTCAATGTACTTTTACACGTATTTGAAATTACTGAAACAGTTCAAATAGTATACCTAGAAATGGCACGAAATGTGAGCATTTCTCAGTATTCTACTGGGAATGTCATGTGACATTTCTTACAACCTGCTATTTCAACAATACAGAATTGTACATACTGTACTATTATGAACTGTGGAAATGCAACCCGATGAGCAAACATTTGTTTTCCTTCTTTTTCTCCATGCAGAAGACATATTTCCCAATAGACAAATCCCAATCCTCCTTTCAATCCTTGAGGCAATTTTAATCTTTTCCAGGGTGGGGAAGTATCTGAAGGTGCTTGAAAACCCCCCTCAAACATGATGTTTGTGGGTGTTCACATACTTACAAGGTTAGGCTCCACCTACTTCGAAACTCCTTATATTGGAGTTACTACTGCAGATTTCTCTTCACCTTTCTTATACCACAGAAATTGTGAGCAGTGTACTTGTGCCGAGCTAGCACATGCTTGCTTTTTACATAACAAAAGCTTTACAAACATTTAATATCAATAACCTAAGTTATCAAAAATATCAGAATACAAACTACTGCGAAACTCTACAATTGGGATACCTCCCCATAGTCACACAAGTGGTAGTGTGTTTGATAAACAACTATACTATATAAATAACGAATTCTATTGCACAGTTAAACCTCATGGCCATAAGCAGCTCACCAATCTGTCCCACATGTTGAATACTTTCACAGAATGGTCATTCTTGACATAAACGGTTGTATAATTACTGCTTTAACTTCAGCTTGATGAGGAAATCCTATACATGTTTACACACTTATCAATAAACTTACTGAGTTTCTCATTCACATCCTATTTCCAACAATCTCAAGTGATGGAGGAAATGGGAGATAAGTATGAGACACTGTGCTATGCATGGCCAAATGACATTATGCACGGGACATGGCCTTTAAACATGCTTCTACTTTCAAAATGTCTGGCGGGCTATGAGCTCTGCTTCGATAATTGCCTGCCTTCAGTCCACATTTTATCACTGTGATCTTCCTATGTTCGAGGCATGTGTGGCCGTAGATACATATGCTTTGCATACTCCTGCCATTTAGTATTGGATCTGGATGTGTGCAAGTTGTTTTTCTTTAAAGAAATCTTTTGAGCCCAAGGTAGAGTGACTCCTCCCCTTGATGATAATGCGCATGGGCATTGACTCCATTGTTAGATTGTTTTCTTTCGGCCGTCAGGTTTGGACATGTGTGCCTCCGCGCCTCATCGAGACTGCTTAGGTGCTCGGTTCGGTTTGTGCTCACCCTCGTCTGTATTGTTTTTGATCAGGTATTCCATCTTGCGTATCGAGAAATAGAATAAGTTATTGCTCTTGAAATTGACGCGCCTCCACCGTGGTGTATCAAGGGCCTCGCCCATCGGAGCCTCCATTTTAAATGTACTTCAGGTTCACCAGAGGATTGCCTTTTTGTTTCTCTCCGAACTGCCATGCAAAATACCCCTGGATCGACCTTGATCTGGTCTGTTACCTGTATTTGTCACCGGAACACAGGAAGTAGGGTTGCAAGGCCTGTCGATCTTTCCGCTCCAAAAAAGACTCTTAGGGACTGTCAGGCACGTCAACACGAGATACAACTAAGCAGTTTCAAAGACACACTCGGCATCAAGATGTCGAGCAGGAGAAACTCCCTGGACCATTTGTTGCAGAGATAAGGCGTTCTTTGTTGAGGGCAGTTTTGGCTCCGACCTTGAGCTTGAAATGGAGATTCAGGACGTTTTGCCGTTTCAACAATCCGTAAGTATGGTATCCCCTGTTCCTCAGCTCTGTCTCAGACAACCTAAGAGACAATCTGTCCCTACTGTACCAAAAACCCTCAGACCACCACTGCCATCAGGCCATGGTCGGTACACAAAGACTGATTCGGACACCTCACCCTTGGATCCGGCACCGTAACACCAGCCAAAGCCATCAACATTGTCTACCTCATGCTGAGTCGACCTTCAGTACTGAGCCGACCAGCCCCATCTTTGGCTCCGACTGGACCTTTGGTGCCAAAACAAACACTCCTCTACTTCGAAACTGGCTCCGAAATCTGATTCTGGCTAGCCTTTGTAATGTGCTTTCCACAAGGTTCAAGATAAACTGGTGCTTGTCGAAAGCAAATACACATCCAGCCCCATACAGGGTGTGTTATTTCCACACTTTTGGTTCCGGCTCCACCGCCATCGAAGAGATGCTTCTCCTTCAAAGAGGCTATTGATATACCATCACGGCCAAACAGAAGAAGGCCACCATTCCTTTACCATTTCCACCACCATCGCCACCTCCACCACATTCACTATCTCCAACACACTCTGATGGAGATCCCTAGGATATAACTCCTCAAGGGTCTCCACACTCGTACACAGGTGGGTAGGGGATGATACTTTTGATACACCTCCCCCCAACCGACCCCTGGACAGTATATGATTAGGCCCTTCGGGGGACATTGACCCAGATCTATACCCCGCTCGTCCATCTCCTCCTGATGACTCTAATTTGTACCAGGGACTCATTGGTAGAGCAACTCCTTTTGATGGCCGCTTTACAAAAGGAACCTCTGGAATAAGGCTTCCTTTTTGAAATGCTTACTTCCACACATAGGGCCTCTCAATACTTGCTTAAGGTTTTGTTGCATCATTCAGATGACTAATGTAGAAAATAATTCCTAGGCAACAAAAGGATCATTCATGCACCAATATACAGAGGGTGAGCCAGAAATAAGGATGACACCTTTATAGACCCTGCTAGAGGCATCATGCCCTGGGTGGATTTAAAAAATATAAAGCTTCTCCATCTGACCCCATGTACATCAGAAGACAGATTCCTTCTGACTTGCTTGTTTTTACCAACGCTCACAAGTGAGATAATTCCCAAGCTGCCAGTGATGCACGACCTCCTGACAAGGAAAGTGAACTTATTGAAGCCTCTGGTAAAAGGGACGCAGCTCAATACGCCAGAAGTGGCATATTGACAGTTTACTGGGTTTGCTTGCAAGGTATGACTGTGCCCACTGGGTTGAAATGGAGGAACTCCTACCTCTCCCAAAGGAGCACAAGAAAAGGGGTCCGAAGCTAGTATCCAAATGAAAGCTCATCTCAAACACATCTATCCGCTGTGACTTAGATTTAGTAGATACTGGTGCTTGGGGGATTAATACCAGTATCTTGCTGTGGCGCCATGCCTGGATCTGCACATCTGATTTTAAGCCAGAAGTCCAATAAAGTCTATTTAATGTCCCTTTCGACAAAGAATTTCTTTTCTGTCCCCAAGTTGACCTAGCCCTAGAAAAAATGAAGATGCATACAGAGACTGCTGAGTCTATGTGCACACTTCAAACACCTAGTCCCTGTCGCTCCTTTTGCCGCTACTTCTATCGAGCAGGTTAGAAAAACACCTCTTCAGATGCCATTATCTCATACCAGTGTGCCCAGGGTTACCACTCCTCTTCCCAAGGTTACTGTAGAGGCTGCTATTGGGGCAACAATGTCAAAGGTAGAGGAAAAGGTGTGTCCCCACATGGTGCCGCATCCAAAAACAATGACTTCCATCCTCTCCTCCTCCCCCCCCCCCCCCCCCCCCCCCAAAAAAAATCAGAGGACGTTAACAGGATTTCTTGCCCTTATGGCATTCTATAACATCAGACTAGTGGGTGTTGGTCAGTCATCATCTAACATGGCTACTGTCTGGAGCACATTACCACACCTCCAAACATTCCACCTCGGAATCGCAGGCTCTCTCTGGAACACCAAACAAGCTCTCATGTTCAAAGGAGCTTTAGAACCCGCCCCTCTACAGCATTAGGGATCAGGTGTATACTTCCTATACCTAATCCCCGAAGGGACAGATCTTTAATGCCAATCTTAGGTCTATGGCCCTTAAATCATTACATTCTGTCAGAGCATTTCCACTCTCAAACATGATCCCACTTCTCCAGCAAGGTGACTTTCTGTCCGCTCTAAACTTAAAGGATGCATACTTTCACATTCTCATACATGCAGCACATTACATATACCTTAGATTTGTGATAGAAGACAAACATTACCAATTCAAGTCCTCCCATTCGGAGTATTCACCAAATGCCTACCAGTGGTAGCAGCACATTTACGCATGCGAAACATCCATGTTTTCCTTTATCTCGACGACTGGCTTATCTCTTTCTCTGTGCCAACAACACACTCAAAATACCATACATCTGCTCCCTCAACTAGGCTTCACCATAAGTGTCCAAAAATGTCATATTCAGCCTTTACAGGTTCAACTGTATCTGGAGGCTATCCTAAACACACAACTGGCATTATCCTATCCCATTACAGAAAGAATCTAACATTTCCAAACTCTACTACCACGTTTCCAACCTTATCAACAGCTAACGGAACTGTCATGCACCTACTGGGCATGATGGCCTCATGTACTACTACACATGCATCCGCTACAGGAATGTCTACCACGACAGTGGTCTAATTCACAGGGTCAATTAGATGATCTGGTGTTGATAGACAGCCACACTCCGCGCTCACTGCAGTGGTGTATCACAAACAACCTGTTAAATGGGTGGCCTTTCCTAGGCACTGTTCCCCACAAATCCTAATAACGGACACATCACTTACAGCTGGGGTGCTCACTTACGGTACATGGCCTCTGGCACACCAAACACCAGGGTCTCCACATCAACTACCTAAAGCTTCAAGCTATTTACCTAGCCTTGAAAGAGTTCACACCTCACCTGATAGGCAAGGTTGTCTTAGTCTGGATGAACAATATGACAACCATGTACTGTTTACAAAAACATGGCGGGCACACTTTCTCTACAGTTATCACATCTATCTCAGACTTTTAGGCATTGAGCTCTACATTAAAATATTAATCTGTTAGCGGAACACCTCACGGGATAAGATAACAATTTTGCCGACCTCAGGAGGATGCGGCAACAAGTCCATGAGAGTCCTCCTCCCTAACTTCCACAAGTGGGGATTTTCACAAATAGATAGATCCGTTTGCAATTGCAGACCACGCAAAATGCCCAAACTTCACCTCGAGGTTCCCACAATGTCCAAGGGCAGTGCTCTATGGATGAACGGGTCAGGGATATTTGCCTACGGATTTCCTCCTCTCCCGTTTCCGTTTCTGGTTTGGCAGCTCAAGCAAACATCTCTCGCACTCATACTAGTAGCTCCGACATGAGCCTGACAGCCCTGGTTCACAACTCTACTAGAAATATCGGTAGTTCCCCATGGCAAGCTTCCCCTTAACCTGGACCTTCTCACTCAGAACCATGGGGAAATCAGGCACCCAAATCCCAAGGAACTCGATGTAGCTATTTGGCTCCTGAGGCCATAGAATTAGGATGTTTTAATCTCCCATCTGAATGTATGACCATTCTCAAAGAAGCTAGCAGGCCTACTGTTAAAGCATGCTATGCCGCTAAATGGAAAAGATGTGCTGGTTACTTCCGTAAAAAAAGTATAATTTCATCTAATGCGACAGTACAAAACATGGTTTGTTACTTAGTGTATCTACAGCTTTCTGGCCTTGCATTCATCTTCCATACACTTACATCTGACTGCAGTGGCTACCCATTTGTAAAGAGACAACCCCTCTCTTTGTTCAAAATGCCAGTCATCAAAGTCTTTATGGAATGTCTTAAGAGAGTGATTCCACCCGGATTCCACCTGCCTGGAATCTTAACATTGTTCTCACAAGACTTATGGGACCACCATTTTAACCTCTACATAACTGATTCCTTTAATTTTTATTTTGTAGGGTTGCCTTCATAGTTGCTATTACTTCACTCATACGTGCTGGTGAGCTCCAGGCACTAACCTTGGAAGAGTCTTTCTTCCAGCTCCACAAAGATAGGGTAGTCCTTCGTACCAACCCAAAATTCCCACCAAAGGTGGTCTTTCATTTCCACCTTAATCAATTGAGTTACCTGTGCTCTTTCCTCAAACCAGACTCAGTTGAATAGAGGTCTCTCCATACATTAGATGTTAAGATAGCCCTTGTGTAGTACACTGACAGCACTAAAGGCTTTCGCTTACCTGTTAGACCTGGCATATCTTGGCGTAATTGCCTCTGACTTTTTGCCTCTACCACCTTTGCATTTAGATGTCCGAATGAGGTCGCACACTGCTCGTCCCATCAGCGTGTGACCCCGGAGCATGATGGTCGATGTAGTTCGGTATCAGCGGGTGCGCTTCTACCCGGGTCTTGAGTCTTCAAGGTATTCACTTGTTGTGCTTGCCATCCCTGGACTAGTGTTTTGCGTTCATTAACGCACATCAGCAGGGATTAGGCGTGTGCACGAGGTTGCTGCATGGGCTGCCGAAAATATTCGTAGGTCCAGAAACCTCTTAAGGTGCACAGGTGCGTTATCTCGCGGTCGTCTCCTCCACCGGCTCAAGGGAGCCTGTATAAATAGTATATCCAAATGAGGTCGCACACTACTCGTCCCATCAGCGTATGACCCTGGAGCATGATGGTCGATGTAGTCGGTATCAGCGGGTGCGTTTCTACCCGGGTCTTGAGTCTTCAAGGTATTCACTTGTGCTTGCCATCCCTGGACACGTGTTTCGCGTTTATTAACGCTCATCAGCAGGGATTAGGCATGTGCACGGGGTTGTTGCGTGGGCTGCCGAAAATATTCGTAGGTCCAGATACCTCTTAAGGCGGGCAGGTGCGTTATCTCGAGGTCGTCGCCTCCACCGGCCCAAGGGAACCTGTATAAATAGTATGTCCAAATGAGGTCGCACACTGCTCGTCTCATCAGCGTGTGACCCCGGAGCATGATGGTCGATGTAGTCGGTATCAGCTAGTGCGCTTCTACCCGGGTCTTGAGTCTTCAAGGTATTCACTTGTTGTGCTTGCCATCCCGGGGTCACACTCTGATGGGACGAGCAGTGTGCGACATCATTCGGACATGCTATTTATACAGGCTCCCATGTGGAGGTGACGACCTCGAAATAACGCACCTGCGTGCCTTAAGAGGTATCTGGACCTACGAATATTTTCGGCAGCCCACGCAGCAACCCCGTGCACACGCCTAATCCCTGCTGATGAGCGTTAATGAACGCGAAACACGTGTCCAGGGATGGCAAGCACAACAAGTGTGCAACCTCATTCGGACATTGCATTTAGATGCTTTGGGTACTTTGCCGCTGCTGATCAGTGTCAAAATACAGGAGTTTCTATGTAAAATGTAATGGTGATTGGTTGGCCATAATTGGTATGTTGCCTTACTAGTAAAAATCCCTAGTGATGTGCACTGTGTGCGCAAGGGCTAGTAATGCAAGGGCGCGCAGAGAAGGGAACTCAGGCCTTCAGTGTAGAATGCTAATTTAGCATGCAGTCCTGACACGTGCAACCACTTGTCAGACCTGACTTTCCCTTTTACATACACATGGAGCACCTCTGTGGTAGGTACCAGGTAACCCATGGGCAGGGTGCAGTGTAGGTAAAAGGCAGAACATAAGCTGAGGTGTGTGTTATGTTCTGACAGTGAAAAACTCTCCATTTCGTTTTTCACTGCTGAAAGGCCATTCTGCCCGTCGCCATTCTGTCCTATGAAAACCTAAAAACATGCTTGATATGCATTTAACTGCATACCAGGGATAAATAAAAAATCAACCTGGTAGAAAATAATTTTTGCATTTATGGTGTCAGAGGTCTCATGTTTTTAGTATAGTATTAGGATTCCCACCTCTGTACCCCTTAACAGAATAATTCCCCTGTGTTTTATCTGCTTCCTTAAGCTGGCCACCTCCATTTGTAACTCTTAAATAGAGCCCTCTGCCAGTTGGACTTTGTCAGATACCTTACATAGGCCAGTGCGCAGAAGATTGACCTCTCGGGCAACAGTCTCAATCTTATTTTCCAGGGCTAGGTGAGAGCCCTGAATAGCTTCCAACCACCCCCTGCTAGGCACCTTTACCAAACTGCTAGGTATCGCCCTGCGAGGTGGAGGCCAGGGTTGTGTATTGATCCATAGCGTTGCCCTGAGGGGACCCTGCCTGTCTGTTCCTTCCCATGGGTGCCCTAAAGACTAAGGGCTGACGCTCGCCTAAACTGTGATGCTCAACAGACGTTCCAGGACATGTCTCTCCACACTGAGGGGGAACAAGGCAACACAATTCTCCACTGGTGAGTCACCTTTCACTGAATGATATTGGGGTCTCTAATGATCCTTAGACTTTTAATTCACCCCTTCACAAAAAACAGGAGGGCTGTGGAGTGGCAGCCCAGCCCAAGACACTGGTACAGGATCCCCATGGGCCACTACTGGACACTGTCCCATACAGGCCTCTAGGGCCGCTCACCTGCTGCCGCCCGGTGCTTCAATCTCTAGAGCCAGAGTATGCGGATGCCACTCACCTCCCAAACACCCTTCAGGTCCCTCTACAGGTGGCGACAACTCCGAAGTAGACGTCTGCCTCTGACAATGGAATGCTGCCTCTCCTCCTTCTCTTTGTTGGGACTCCCATGCTGCTGGATCCAAGTGGCCACATCCAAGTCTATAAGTGGGGCCAGTAACACCCAGACAGTATCAGCAGAAGGATGACAGGGCCGCAGAGGAGCTCCAGTTGAAACCACATGGTCCCCCTCATACCACCAGGCACAACCAAGAGAAAGGCCAGTCCCTGAGCAGTGCGCTGCCCCGCACCAGCCACTCCATGCAACTCACCGCCGCATGCCCTCCACAGTTCACCGGGCACCCTCCGCACTCCTCAATGCACACTCTGCTGCTGAGGGCGGGTGAGCAGCTCCCTTCGGCCACACAATAGCCCCCTGGCTCCAGTGGGGCGAATTGATCACATCGGGGGGAAGAGAGTAATCCAGATAATTGTGCCCCAGCAGGCCACAGAACACCCATCGCATGGCCTCGGGATCACCGCAAGCTTTCACCTCTCAATTTCTAATGAATGAAAATCAATATCTTTTCCATTTCCTGGTTGTTTTAGTTCATGTTGAAGTAATTATTAAAGAGTACATAAAGTATTATCCAATTGGGCAAATTCATTTAGAATATAATCATCCTTAAATATAGGGTTGTTATCAGTCTTTAAAATAGATTCCATCTTATTTCGTTCTTTTTTATTTATTTTTAAGATAGTTTGCCTAAAGTTTATCAGTTTTATTCTGTCTGCCATAATATATTGAAATGGACGGAAAAGGATCAGAATAAGCGTTTTCTGTGGCAATTTCATTAAACTGAAATTTGCCTTTTAGAATTTCATCTAATCATGGTTTGGAAATAAACAAATAATGCTGATCTAATTTATTATTTTTATACATAATATACAGTTCCCTATCTCACATTCTTCTTTTATTTGATGTGTATCTCATAATAAAATGGGAAGCTGACACTTTGAAGGACTTCAAAACCCTTTTGCATCAAAACATTCCTAGTAGAGTTGTAATTGAGAAACTCAACACTAAATTCTTTAAAGGGAGGGGTGAACAAATAATTCTTTACATGAGCATTGGTAAATCTCCATCTTCTATTTGCATTTGGAGTACATAAGAAATCAAGATTAAAATTAATAGGGGTGAAAGCTATATTAGAATTGCACCAAAATTGTTAAATTTTATGAACTCCTTAGATACAGATATATGATCAATTCTGTACTGGGAATGATGGACTGGAGAGAAAAAGATGTACAGTAAAATAGGGTTACAAAGTCTACATGCATCAGTAAGTGACGTCTGAGTTATTGCACTGACATTTTTTATACATTTTACTTAGGACGAAGGTAAATTTTGAATTCTTGCCAAGAACAGGATCAGACACCTGCTTACAGTCTCCACTAGCATTAAATTGCCTTTAGAATATTTCATTAACTTTTGATCAATCTTACACCAAAAGGAATTGTCAATTTGGTTTCAGACCATATTCATTAGAAATTGTTAAATTAACATTCTTAATAAGTAACTTAATAACCATCCATCTTCTCTCATTAGCACTGTCTTGAGGTATAAGTTGAACATCAAGTTGTTTATCGCATAAAACAACCATGCTATTTCTTTTTCCCGAACCTAGAGAGGGAAAAACAGTACCCACACAACACATTTAATGCTTTAATATTTCTTTTCCAAGCAAATATGTCTCCTACAGTAATGAAATAATTGCTCTAAAGTTGACAAGATTAGCTAAAATGTCTTTTAAACAGAGAGCTTAATTCCTTGACACTGTAGGAAACTATTCAAATTTAGAAATAAGGTACGATCTAGGTTGCTACATTTCAAACAAATGACATAGTCCACCCAGAAACAAAACCATATTCATTATAAATTCATGAAGTTGACAAAGTGAGAGAATGATGGTAGATTTGAAAAAATGAGATTGAAAAAAAGATGAGAATTGGGAATACAAAACATTTTTTGTAAAGAGAAACAGAAGACATAAAAAGAAAAGGCACATACCTACAGACAAAAGCAGGTTAAGGGCGGTGAGGCCACATTATGAAGACTTCAAGTGAATGGGTTGTGCACCGCTCCTAAATGGTTATATCTGTTTGAACTGTGCCCTAAGGTATCACCTCCCTCCAAGGTGTATTTAAGATACTTTACTGGTCGCGCACCTGTTCCATCACAGGTGTGTCACCCTAGGCACAAGCATCGGATGCTGGATTCCAGCCTTGATAAACAATATCATTCATCCAGTAGTTTATCTCATTAGTAATCTTTAATTCTTATTTTCACCAATTTATTCACATTGATTTCCATTTACTTCATATTAGGCGTTGACATAAATTATTCCAATGCATTTCGGTGCATTCTGTACCTTCATCAGGGAACGCCTGAAAATTAAACACATAAACATTTTCTGTAATCAAACTAGTAACCTCTATCTCTAAATTCACACAAAATCATATTAATTCATCATATACAACTTCAATGTCATATTGTCAACTTCAGTAGCTCTATCTAAACTCCTTTAGTTAAAAAACGTTTCTTCGTGTATGACCCTCGGTGAGGATTTTCACTCCCCGTTCTAACCGTTAGTCCATTAAACATTACGCGCTTGCTACTGCCCGCTTGGGCATTCACACGTTAACGTAAACGTTCTACCAGCCATTAGGGGATGTACCCCGAGTTCGTCTCTCACCTTAATTGTAACAGGAATAGTCCCAGTTACGCGAAGCCATTCCGCTCCCTGTAGCTGCTACACTGTTCGTTCAAACACGATTCTAGCGCATGCGCACCTTAATGAAGTTCCGGTATTTTTTTCAAGAGCTACTCAAAAATAAGTATCTACTCCGAAGCTTTCTCTTCGGGTACAAAACATACGCTTCTCAATCTCACGGGTCCTACGCTATGAGCATTATCAAATGTTATACAGTTGTATGCATGATGGAGAAAACTGCTTATGACATGATAATACTCAGCATATACTGTTAGCTTTACAATGATAATTACACTTCACAGATAGCATGTAAATTCCATTCTTTCGTTAAGCCCATTGGGCTTAAGACTACACAAGTGGTAAATCAAATAATTTTCCCTCTGTAAGAGGATTTTCTTGTTCAAGGGTCCTTCTTTTTTTGGTACAATTTCCAACACGCAAGCCCTCAATTGGCTTATGTTATGTTTTTTCTCCATAAAATGTACGGCCACTGTGGATTTCAATTCTCCTGTTCTTATATTACTTTTGTGTTCGTTCAAACGGGTCTTAAGTTTTCGTTCAGTGTGACCCACGTACCCTTGTCCGCATGGGCATTTTAGTAAGTATATAATGTTGGTTGTATCACATGTGGCATTGAGGTTCAGAGCAATTTTGTGACCTTTCATTGGGTGAGTGATGCTCGCACCCTTCATTATATTATGGCAGTTTCCACAGTTCAAAGATGGTACTGTTCCTCTGAATGTCTGTTTGTTTAACCTCTCTTTGGGAGTTTTTAATAGTTCTCCAATATTTTTACCTCTAGTAAATGCGAACAGTGGTTCCTGTTGGAATATTCCTTTGAAATCCAGTTCTAGTTGAACCATTTGCCAATTTTCTCGAATTATTTTATTGAAATTCGCGCTTACGTTGGAATATTTACTGACACACGTTATTCTTTGTTCTTTAGTTTTTAGTGTCGCTGTGAGTAACTCTGACCTGGTTTTTGTGTCTGTTCTTCTCCTTGATTCTCTGATTATTTTTTGTGGATAACCTCGGGCTTCAAATCTTTCAGCCATGATGTCTAACTGTTGTTGGCAAGTGTTTTCTTCCGAGACCAACCTTTTCACTCTAAGAAACTGGGAGTATGGTAGATGTGTTTTCAATGATTGAGGATGGTGACTCTGATATTGCAATAAGTTGTTTCTGTCTGTAGGTTTGCAGTATATGTTGGTTGTGAAGGTTGTTCCTGCTTTTGAGATCTCTACGTCTAGAAATTGTATGACATCCTTACTCAAGGTCCAAGTAAAGCCTATTCTGTCATTTTTGGTATCCAGAATTTCCAGTTGTTGTTATAATGACTCTTCTGTCCCTTTCCATATCAAAACGATATCATCAATGAACCTCACAAACATGAGGAGGTTGGTGGCCCATTTATCATCATGGTAAATATGTTGGTCTTCAAATGACGTCATGAATAGGTTAGCATACACCGGTGCGGCGCAATTCCCCATCGATGTACCATTCAATTGACTGTACCACTTGTCTTTATAGCAAAAGTAGCTGTTGTAGAGTGTGAACTGCATTAGTTCCATTAAGAACATTTGTAGGTCATGTGGATATGTACTTTGTAACAAAGCATTTTCTATGGCTTCCAAGCTTTCCTGGTGTGGTATCGAAGTGTACAACGACCTTACATCAACTGTTGCCATTATGCTTTCATCATTTATCTTTACTTGTTGTAGTTTTATCAAGAAGTCTGTTGTGTCTTTTATGTATGACAAACTCTTAGATACCAATGGCAGTAGATGTTTATCTATATACTTTCCTACAGGTTCGTTGATGCTCATTTTTGTGGAGACTATTGGATGACAAGGTGGCTTAAGCAAGTCTTTATGTACTTTTGGTACCATGTACATATATGGGCTCTTAGGACTATCTTGTGTGAGGTATTTTTTCACTTTCTCACTAATGATACCATTATCCACTGCTTTTTTAAGGATGTTTTGTAAGATCTTTCTCATTTCTTCGGTAGGATTCACTTGGATTTCCATATATAGATTTGGATCCTCTAGATGTTCTTTAACTGTATTTTTGTAAAATGCTGTATTGAGTATCACCATCGCTCCTCCCTTGTCAGCTTTTTGACACATTATTTTCTGATTTGCTGCTATGCCTTGTATAACTCCAAATTCCTTGTTGGACATATTCCGATGTTTGTTTTTCTTGTTGGTGTTGATTTTACTTATTTCTTGTTTACATAAGTTCTCAAACAAGTCGATGGTTTTACGCGACGTAGGTGGCATGTAAGTACTCTTGGTTTTTAATCCTTTCAGCTCATCTTCCTGTTTTGGTGTTGGGTCTATAATCACGTTTTCAAAAAAATGTCTTAATTTCATTTTCCGTGTGAGCTTAAAAAGACTCACTTCAAGCTCAAGTTGATTGGTACGGACCGTAGGTACAAAGGACAATCCCCGTTGTAATGTTTCTATTTGGATAGTATTCAAATGTTGATCTGAAATATTTGTAACCAAGTTCTCTGGTTTGTTTAATAGTTTTTCTTTTTGTCCTTCTTTGAAGTCACATTCCTTGTTTGTGGCTGAGGTTTTTCTTTTGTGTTTACTGCGTCCTCTCCGGGGTCTACTGTTTCTTCTGGGCCTTCGCCTAAAAAAGCCTCAGGTGTCGGTTGTGCTTCTGTGTTCTGTGGTCTAGGTGTTTTGGTTGTTTTTCGCAATTCATTAGTTGATTTTTCACTATCAGTTGAGGAGGTATCCGTTTGTGAGGTATATTGTCTGGTTTGACGACGTTTTGCATATACTTCGGTCCAAGTATAAACCTCTTGAAGCTTATAGTCCAATGTGTCGCGCTTATATTTTCTCAATTTCCTCTCATTCACCTCTTCGGTATGACGTTGAAGTTGGCTGTTAATATCTTCCAGTATCTTCTTGAGTTCGTCTTCAGAAACACCTTTTTTAAGTTCTTCTGTGGTGGTTTCGATTTCTTGTTTAAGTTCTTCAAGAATTTTCAACAGTTCCTCTATTATCAACAATATGAGATCTAAACTGCATTTGTTTAAAATTGCATACCAACGATCTGTAAAGGGTTTAGAATTTTTGCAAAGGGAAGGTTTTAGAGCGATCCGGAGGCCTCTAGGAATGCGTTGTGCTTTGTGATATTTAATCATTGTGCTAGCGTGGAGCCGCTGATTGATCTCCTTTCTCGTGAGATAGAGTGAATGTTTAATGTGCTGTTCTTTATTTCGACTGAATGTAGGTTTAGTCGTTTCCATTTGAATCAATGAATAGATTCTTTCACTAGCCTCTGCCGTGAAAGCAAAGGTTTCCGCTCTGATATCCGTAGAGTGGGTTATATCTTCATACTGCATTTTTTCTGATGGGCGTGCCACTTCCCTATGGGGGATTAGTATTGCAATAACTTCAAGTGAATGGGTTGTGCACCGCTCCTAAATGGTTATATCTGTTTGAACTGTGCTCTAGGGTATCACCTCCCTCCAAGGTGTATTTAAGATACTTTACTGGTCGCGCACCTGTTCCATCACAGGTGTGCCACCCTAGGCACAAGCATCGGATGCTGGATTCCAGCCTTGATAAACAATATCATTCATCCAGTAGTTTATCTCATTAGTATCTTTAATTCTTATTTTCACCAATTCATTCACATTGATTTCCATTTACTTCATATTAGGTGTCGACATAAATTATTCCAATGCATTTCGGTGCATTCTGCACCTTCATCAGGGAACGCCTGAAAATTAAACACATAAACATTTTCTGTAATCAAACTAGTAACCTCTATCTCTAAATTCACACAAAATCATATTAATTCATCATATACAACTTCAATGTCATATTGTCAACTTCAGTAGCTCTATCTAAACTCCTTTAGTTAAAAAACGTTTCTTCCTGTATGATCCTCGGTGAGGATTTTCACTCCCCGTTCTAACCGTTAGTCCATGAAACATTACCCGCTTGCTACTGCCCGCTTGGGCATTCACACATTAACGTAAACGTTCTACCACCTTAATGAAGTTCCGGTATTTTTTTCAAGAGCTACTCATATCTACTCCAAAGCTTTCTCTTCGGATACAAAACATACGCTCCGAAGAGAAAGCTTTGGAGTAGATAAAGTTATTTTTGAGTAGCTCTTGAAAAAAATACCGGAACTACATTAAGGTGCGCATGCGCTAGATCGTGTTTGAACGAACAGTGTAGCAGCTACACGGAGCGGAATGGCTTTGCGTAACTGGGACTATTCCTGTTACAATTAAGGTGAGAGACGAACTCGAGGTATATCCCCTAATGGCTAGTAGAACGTTTACGTTAATGTGTGAATGCCCAAGCCGGCAGTAGCAAGCTCGTAATGTTTCATGGACTAACGGTTAGAACTGGGAGTGAAAATACTCACCGAGGGTCATACACGAAGAAACGCTTTTTAACTAAAGGAGTTTAGATAGAGCTACTGAAGTTGACAATATGACATTGAAGTTGTATATGATGAATTAATATGATTTTGTGTGAATTTAGAGATAGAGGTTACTAGTTTGATTACAGAAAATGTTTGTGGTTAATTTTCAGGCGTTCCCTGATGAAGGTGCAGAATGCACCGAAATGCATTGGAATAATTTATGTCGACGCCTACTATGAAGTAAATGGAAATCAATGTGAATGAATTGGTGAAAATAAGAATTAAAGATACTAATGAGATAAACTACTGGATGAATGATATTGTTTATCAAGGCTGGAATCCAGCATCCGATGCTTGTGCCTAGGGTGACACACCTGTGATGGAAAAGGTGTGCGACCAGTAAAGCACATTATGAAGACAACATGTCTGCACTCCAAGACCGATCAGAATGTGCCCATGTATGATGTAACATAAAGTCACTGCCGAAAAAGTTGTGGCTGAAATTACCTGTATGAGTATGCATGTGAATAGAATTCATAAAACTGACAGTAAATAGATTTCAATGAATGAGAAACTTAAGAGGTATCCATGTCCTACATTTTACAATAATCCAAAAATTTCCTCAGTTTGGTAGGATGTTCATATGCTATTGTCTTTTTTTATCTCTACCTTTTCCAAGTAACATATAGAAAAGACCAAATCTAGCATTAAGAGCTTTGGGTTCTGGTCACATTTCTAAGAATTGCTTTTGCAATATCTTGAGCGAAAATAAGTTATTACCAGGCAATGAAAGTTGCTTCTTCTACTTTGCAGCCATAGTAACCTTGAGTAAGTTAGTATATTCAAAGAAAAGGATAATAACAAGAAGCACAATTTGGTTTGTGCCCCAAATTCTGTTCTCTTTGAATAATTAATAAAACTCATGATGGCAAGTCTAACACCTTTGGTATAAAGCGGTTGATAAAACTTAATAGAATAGTTCCCTTCTGGAATCTATACATTCTAAAAATGTTCTTCCTGTTACGATTTTCCAATCATCCACGTGATATTGAAGAAGCGTTATTTGTAATTGCATTTTGTTGATCTTTGCTTTAGTGTCCTGTCAGTCACTCACCCGTTCATTAATCCATTTGCATTCAAGTGTTCTCAATCTGTTATTAGTTTCTTCAATGCACTGTTGCAATGCTATGATCTTTTCTAAAAGTAATTCCACTGATATGGAGAAAGGTTATTTGACTGGTGAAGTCTGTGTGTAGAGGTGCTAGGTTTTTAATACACCTCAGGTATAGGGGAGCTGGAAGTGTTTGCCGCTGGCTGGAACCCATTTTGGTAACAAGGATTGTATTTCGAAATGAGTGAGAAGAACTAGTACTATTAGTTTGTTAGTTTTTTTTGTTTTGCGCACGCAGAACGATGCCTGATGAAATAATGTTAAAGATCTCTGGGTTAGAGGAACCACTAACTCCTAAAGACCAGACATCTCAGTTGGCACTAAGTAATCTGAAAAGTAATGTGTACAAACTTAGTATTAAAAGTTCTCACTGAGTTTGCTAAATTTGCATGCATAAAGGTATTTGTCACTAAGCAAAAATTAGTATAATGTTTCATCTGATGAAAGATGACCAACATGGTAGCAGAAAATGAAAAGAGCATTTCTAAAGCTCTTAACTTGCTTTTATGACCGGTTAGAAATAGAAAGTCCAAAACTGCTGTGGACTTTGTGGACATTTTACTTGTGTACACATAAATAAAATGACACGTCGCCAGCCAAGGATTTTATCAAAGATGTGAGGTGCGACCTCTTTCAAGAAGCCACAGGACAGTCCAGGAACTGAATATTAAACTGCACTCATTTTGTTTCACATGTGGTGTTTCAGGATAAATTCATTGCAGTTTGTATTTGGTTTGGAGCTAGAAATGCAGTTTATATGCCCTTGGCCTTTAATCTGGAATTTGTCAAGATTAGGAGCTTGACTCTTAGCTGTAATGCCTTTTAATCAGACACCACATTAATCTAAACAAGTGCAATGTCAAAGCTCTCAAAATGTATATCTAAAATAAGTAGGTGAAGTAAGAAATGCATCAGAAAGCAATGCCAGTTATGTAGTTGCAGGCTCCTAGCTAAAACATTAGGAGACAGCTGGTTGCTTCATGATAAACGCCATCTACCCACAAGGAGCATTGAAAACTTTAGAAAGGAGTGACTGCCATGTGGTTATATTGTGGGTTTGAAATACTGACTATAAATTCACGGCTGTCCGTGCCAAATTCCTTCCCAGCTATTGTGGAGCTGAATCAGCAAAAGGCCATCTTCTCTTGGCAACAAGCCACTCGCTGAAGGGTATATTTACCTTTTAAAAGAGTAAAAGTCAGACTGATTAATTCACATAGATTGCATGTAGAAACACGGGGGCAGTAAATGCAGCCCAAAGGTCAATCAAACTGAAGGTTAGTTAAATTTCTGGGCACTCCTCTTATGGAGAGTGGACGTTGATCTGCCCAGTGGTTAGTTGGCCAAGCATCAGCAGCAAGACCTTACTCAGAAGAAGAATTCAGGACCATACTACAGGCATCGGTTTCTTTTCAATGTTTTGCGTACAGTTGAGAGAATGGCTGCGAATGTCTCTTCCAACTGATAACCCTTCAAGACAGGATGTTGCCAAACTAATTGACATATAGGTAAGCCACTGGCTTCTACCAACTGATTTTGCTTTTGGACTCTCTCTCCTTTGCTCTGCCCCCTTCTTCACTGTTATCTCTCCCTAGTTAGTGAGTTCCAGACGTCGCTTATTTCAATTTCCCCCACAGCACATTAAGGATTGGGAGTTGTTTGTTTACATGCCGAACAACAGCCAAGGTGAACGAATCGAATTTGTTACAGAATTTTTAATATGGACCGGAGGTGTAGCAGGAGGGTTGTACTCTATTGTGGTTTTTTTAATGTAGAAAACATAGGGATGTTTTGCTTTTGAAGCGACATGTAAGAACCCTGACATTAAGAAAGTAATCCACAAATGCACAAATTTGTTGGATTAGCATTTTGAATTGTTTGGCATGTTAAAAGCTACAGCTAATATTTCACACAGAATGCTAGCTAAAGTGATCAAACATTTGTAGTAATTAAAGCTTTACCAGTGTTATGGTTTTCCAGTTGCCTATTAACCTGTTGACTGCGGTGCGAATTCCGCTGCGGTGCGGGTGAATTGAGTGGGCGTGTTTCGGACCGCCCCCGGCCGTCCTCCGCACATGCCCACTGTGACGTCGGACACCGAACGGGTTAAAATATATCTCCCTGGTCTCGGGCCATTTCAGAGGGGACAAGTTTGTCAACGTCTTGAGAGAGGAAGTGGCTGGGCTCCAAGAAAGATGTGTTTGCTAATGTTCTGGCTGCAATGCCTTTGCCAGAGGGACCCTGAAGCTCCCATTGAAATATCAAGGTGCACGTTGGGGTAAGCGGCTTTTACATATGCACTTGTTCACCTCGGGTAGCGGTAATAGACAGAGTTGAACTTCACTAAATGCCCCTCATTGTGCAGTTTTTCCCGAATTTTTTCGCAGGGGTTTTAGTCTCGGTTCATGCACGGTAGATTCTATCACACTACCCCTCCTTCAACCCCAAAACCCTTCCTGAGTGCAAATCCTAATTCTGTTCATGTATCATGTTGGACCAGGATATTCCTTTGATTTTTTGTTCTAGCTCTGGACGGAGGACGTCAGGACCAACTCCTCATTTAGTGCCTTTACTTTATCATATATCCCCTGACGAAGGGTTCAGCATAAACCCGAAATGCATTGGGAATGATTTTTGAACTGTTTAATACTGGTTTTAGTAAATTGGAAATAGATTGATTTTCGTTTGTTTGTACCATATTAGTGATGAAGTAAACATTTTCAATGTAGTATGGATACCGAAAAATTGCAAAATTCACTGAATATATTAGAGTGGAACTAACTCACCAGAGTTGTTTACTGAGTTTGTGTTATAAATGACTTTTTGAATACATTTTTGACAAGCATTTCAATTTGAAGAGACATTATTGTCTTTAGCTGTGCTTCATGCAGGTTGTGGGTTTCCACGGCCTTGGTTTTACACGGTCATATCTGAGAGGGGCATAGGGCTAAACCCCATAGCGTGAAGGCATGCCAAACAGCAGCATAAAATGTAGTACATATTCTTTACAATTTGAATAATTTAACAGAGTTCACGGTGTGCAGGCCCACTCTCTGAAATAGTATAGTTACATATAGCTTTAGTCATCTGTATTCCCTCATGCTTTCAGTTCTTTATGAAGTATAATTAGAAGCCATATAGCGAGAGTGTGCTTTGGGTCAGCCCCCATCATCCCCAGCTTTCATGGGTTATTTTATGATTTGCCATTGCTTGAATGGGTGTCCTTCTAGGCAACAACATTTCAAGGAGGTTTATATTGGCCCTTTTGGGTTTCCCTTAACTTTTTGTTTAACAATTCCAGGCAGGATTTTTGTTACACTGCAGATTCGACCCCGTATTAACCTTGTAATTGAGAGCCACGGTTTGGTTTCCTTTTTTCTGAGACAACATTATTTTACTGCTTATTTAGGTATTTTTATTCTTTAGAAAGTGTGTGCTATTAACTAAACACTGTTGCTCTTTCATTTGTTTTTCTCTGCTGTCATGATAACTTGATGTTGGATTTACATTTTTCCTCAAAATAAAGTCCTGGGAAAAAGTTACTACTTTTTATAAACTGTGCCGCTCAACCTTTTAGTTTTTTTTTTAAATACCAAAACAATATGTTTCACAAACCTGGTCATTAGTTACCATGCAACAGCAAATGGCAATGAAGTGGAGTGCGGGTGATCTATGCAAAGATTTTAACACCTCTGCCCTTCTGCTGTCTGTTTGACTCCTGAAAGGAGTATCAGAGATTCAGATGCCAAGAAAAACAGTAACTTATGCTTGTAGATTTGACTCTACCCCCTTTTTCAGAGGGTGGAGACATTTAAGTCTACACTTTTGAATAACTTTACACTGAGATTATCCAAATGTAGTTTAATTCTTTGAACTCTGGTGATTCAGTTGCAAACATGGGACTGCATGGCCTATAACGTACAGCAAAATCAGGACTGGATAAACCTGGTATGATAATATTTGAGAGATCTGAGGAGAAGAGTCCATCCTTGAAGGTTTAATGGGAGGCAAGAGGCTATGAGATGGAAGAAACCAAATCCGACATAGTCAGAGTACTGAAGAACGTATCCTCCATGATCTGTGTGGTATAGACCGTTATGAGCTAATCACTGGGCAGGTATAGAGGGGTTAAAGGTCTATTTAATTATCTAAAGATTGTATTAGCAAAAGCTTCAAAAATATAAAAGGCAATCCATTAATTGAAAGTTTGCGTAATCACTTTACTAAAAGGTTATAACAAAGTGTAGACGGTTTCATATCCCAGCATGCCACAGGAACTAATGTTCATTTGTGTAGGTCCATATAAGAAACATAGTTGCCCCTGATATACCAGGCTACATTAGCTTACGTATTTTCTGGTACGTATCTTCGTAGCCTACATGGCATGTTTGACTGCTTTGTAAATAGTCATGTACTGCTGTTCTGTTCCATTATATTCTATCACAACCTTTGTCTATATTTAAATTCATTGTAGAGGGGTGGAATCACGTGGTGAACATGGCAGACATGCTTGTCCTTGGCTGTGCCAGAATATCGGCCTGCTGCTGCGTTAGAGTGTACTGATGAGTATACAGGGAGGTGGTAGCGAAGCGTGGAGATACTGGTGCGGGGGTCCGAGGCTGCGGAAGAGCCTCTGCAAATGTGGAGAAGGAGATGGCAGAGAAGCTTCTATGAACTGAAGCATAATAAGATGGCAAGTGGTTGGGTGGCCAAGTGCCTGATATGAGAGGAAAGTCTGCACTTTGCTAATACAGATTGGTGAGAGGACCTCTCTGGCTGACAATTATGTTGGCTACTCCAGGGCTGGCGTGAACTGTAGCTCCTCGGACAACCTTCAGGTAGAGTGAGTGTAGGGGAAGATTCCTGGAGAAGCAGACTTTTACAGCCGGCCTAATGGTGGGTTTAGCTAAGGCTTCTCCAATGAGTAGCTCATGTTCTACTGGTAGCCCTCCAGGTACTTGTAAGAAGCTTTCCAGAGTGCAGCCAAGCTTTTGCTTAGTTGACTTAATATATCTATACTACTATTATAAAGAGAGAACACAAACCTTTTGGCAATGTAAACTCGGGAACCACAGCGACAATCCACACACCCAATACATTGTTGTAATCCTCAGGGTGTGCAGATGGACATAGGCTATAGAAAAGTTTTAAAAACGTCAATTTAAAAATATAACTTAAATAAAGAGTAGTGCCTTGAAAGTAGCGCCGGCCGCGACGCTGCACTAGCCGCGACGTAGCCCTGGCCGCAACGTATGTGATGACGAGAAGGAGCGGCAGTGAAGTGAGGAGCGCGGGGAGGAGCGGCAGCTCAGGTGCGTCATGACGAGGAGGAGCGGCGGTGAAGTGAGGAGCGCGGGGAGAAGCGGCGGCTCAGGTAAGGCTCTGGGACACGGGAAATGTCAGGGCGGGAGGGAGCCGGTGCGGGAGATTGGCCCTGAACAAATGTGGCTGAGTTAAGGCTCAGGCTCTGGGGGCAGCATTTCAGGCTTGCGTGCACCCCCGCCCCGGCCCCCGCCCGCCACGACATTGTCTGGGACACAGACAATGTCGTGGCGGGCGGGGGCCGGGGCGGGAGTGCACGCAAGCCTGAAATGCTGCCCCCTTCTGCCCCAGGCAACGCTGGGGCGGGCTGCTAGTATACATATATACACCAACATTAAGTGTGTTTTCGAGGTATAGTTTCAAAAATTGTAAGTTGATGTTTGGAGAAAAAGGACTGAATTTCCTAAATATGTAAAACTCATATTTGAGTGATGAATCATATGCTGTTGGGGAGACTTAATATTATCACCTTGGTGTCGGGGGGGATTGCAGCTGTGGC
This sequence comes from Lissotriton vulgaris, assembly GCF_964263255.1. Lineage (NCBI taxonomy): Eukaryota > Metazoa > Chordata > Amphibia > Caudata > Salamandridae > Lissotriton > Lissotriton vulgaris. The sequence goes on along the minus strand of NC_141698.1, from coordinate 153,412,647 downwards.
CGTTATGTATTACCCATGTAAAGGCATTCAAACTGTTTACATTACTGCTGGCAACCCTGCCTCATGCAAGGTGATCCCTACTAGCAGTCTTAGCCACTAATGTAATCTTGCCTCATGTGGTCAATATTACACCACTAACACCATTATTAGCTCGGGATGACTAATTCTTTTTACAGAAAATACTGGAGACCTCTGCCCTAGGAGCTTTGTGAAAGCCACCTTAGCTGGAAAGGAAGGAAGGAGTCAAAATCTGGAGTTTTTGCACCTGTACAGTAAAGATCAACAGACCACTGCAACCTGTGAGGTCTTAGGACTGAGTGAATTAAGCAAACAGCAGAAGGAAATGATTGGAGCTCTGTACTCCATTCAAAAAACAAGCGAAGGTAGGAAGGACCTGTGTGCTTTTTTCTTTAATCACAAAGCATATATATTTCACCAATGTGTATTTAGAATCATCTGGGTCATTGTTGAAACTCCTGCATATAGTGCTTATTTTGCATCTACATTCTGTTTGCGAGACATATTTTACCTCAAAAAAATCCAGTGTCCTCATATCATGCCATACTTTTTCCTATGTTCCCTATTTAAACTAGAGTCCTCTACAGAATACTTTCTTATGGCATTTTAATGCCATCCATTGCATGAATTTACATTAGCATGCCCAGGTTTCTTCATTAAAAAGGCTGACAGATGTTTACCAAATTTGAAAGCCCCATACCTCATGAATAGCCTCTAGAATACATTCCATTCCCCTCTTGTCTGAGTGTGCACCTAACCACAGATGTATCAGGGTTTAGGCAATTTGATCGCTATTCATCCTTGTGAAAACCCTCGGAATACTATAAACCGGAAAAAATAGGCATTACTACATCAATTAAGGCAAACGTTTTGTTTCTATGAGACTTAAACTTAGGAAGATAATTGGCAGCCAGCCTGCCCTTCAGCATTCATTTACTCGTGTTGGTGATCTTTAAGAAGTCCAATCTCCAGTGATAGTTTCCATTGCAGGAATAAGAGAAGATGCATAGTCATTCCTAAACCATATTTTCAAGCTCCAAATATCCTCAGATATCATATTTAGGAATATATATATTTTTTAATTGGGAAAAAAAGGGGTTGCAAATTTGAAACAGATTCTATCAAGAGGTTGGTTATATCCCGCTCTTCACCCTCTCCCTTAGCAGCTGTAATGTTTTGGTATTTTTCTCCTGTATCTCTTTCCTTGGTATAGTCAAAATATAGAGTTCAGTCAACAGTCTTAAAGTGGCGCCCTGCTTACTGTGCATTGTATCAGAGCTTCAGCGGTTCAGCTGATCCGTTTTGAGGTCGAGGTAATATCCGGTCTGCCGAAGGCAGAACCGGAAGTATCGAGATTTTATGTTTCATAGAGTGAACTATTTGTCCCGCCTCTGTTTTTGCCTCTCTCCCATTGGCTGGCTTCCTAAACGGAGGCCAGCCATTGGAGGAGAGAGCTGTCCCTCCGAATAGGCTCCGTCCTTTTCGGATTTGGAGGTGTGTTCGGTGTTCTTCTTTCCACTTTTAGGCCACGCCCATTCTGAGAACACCAAACACGCCCCCAATCCGAAAAATTTGGAACCTTCCGTCCGCCATTATTTTTTTTTTGTGTTCCCATGAGGATCGTCTCGCTTTCGCCGTGATGCAAGGACCGGCAGGTAAGCCATATTGGTTTTTTTGCTTACATTCTCTCCTTCGTCCCGCTCCCCCCTCCCTCCGCCCGCAGCTCTCCTTAGTCCTGCTCCCACCCCACCCCCTCCACCCGCAGCTCTCCTTCGTCCCGCCCCCCTCGTCCCGCTCCCCACCGCCCGCAGCTCTCCTTTGTCCCGCTCCCACCCTCCGCCCGCAGCTTTCCTTCGTCCCGCTCCCCCCCTCCCCCCTCCCTCCACCCGCAGCTCTCCTTTGCATTATTTACACCAGGCCAACTATTGCTGCCCGCCCGCCCCTGTCCTGCCCGCCACCCAAAACAGCTGTGTAACCTTCCCTCTCAGAGCCCTTAGGCACACAAGCACGCGCAGGGCAGTCGGTAGTTTCTTTTAAATCATTAGTACTGTAATCACTCATACCTACAAATAAATCTTGCATTCTTACAGAGCAGGTACACCTCTTACATAGGGGGTTTGAACAAAGTTAAAAACTTGTCTCAACGTCATAGTTTCGCTAAAGTACTTGTGAAAAGCTGTGTGACTTAGTTTCCTTCCTTTCCATTGGCGTCCAGCTGTTAGGCTCAAGATGACTCCCAGCCATAATGATACCTGAACAAAAGGAGGGAGGATGGCCCCTTAAATTAGGCCTTTGTTTGTACCCGGCTGATAGTGAAAATCTGAAAGCCACGTCGCTGCCTGCAGGTTGCTGCATCCAATAGCATGCAGACAATGTATGGGGCTGCTGAGTCCTGGTGTTGGAAAATGACATCCAGACCAATTATGCATATTTTCCCAGCCGGATCCCTGGTCTGGCCCAGAACTGGGGTCCGTCGCGATCCCCCTACTTACCAGCACTGTGCAGTGTCACTGTTAGGAAGCAGAGGCTTCTTGTGTTAATGCACTGGAAGTGCCATACTCAAGTGCAATGATACTAATGTGTGGCCCTACATTTAAGTAATTGCACGTTAACCCAATGGCCAATTATGGGATACAGCGGTACTTACAGGGGTATTGTGTGCTGACTTTCTAAAGCTCATTACGATGGCTTGTGCACACTCAAGCCTTTTTACTCCCATAAGAGCCTGCCAGTCTCGGTCCACTCTCCACGTATTAATTCCCAAAATTTTTGTCAGCAAAAATGAGGATAATGATTCCTTTTAAAGTGTTTAAAAGGGGGTCAAGTAGAAAACGGTGAGGTCACAACAACTCTCTTCAGGACTCATCTACCAAATTAACATAAAAAGTTCCTAGAAAATTAGGATCGTTATCAATTTAAAACAAACTTCCCATCACGTGTCATTCAAAAGAACATGCTTTAGGTGTTCGAAATAACCCAGTACAACTAATTTTTTTGCAATTTGTGACTGTAGGCAATCATTCTAATATTAATGGATGCGCAGTTGAGGTATTTTATCAACGGGTCAGCTTTACCACATAAAAAATTGTGGAGTTTGCATAATGCAGTATATTGGCAATTAAACAAAGAGCTGCACCAAACAGGAACAAAATATGTGTTATATTTGTCACAAAACAAACATTTGACCAATGCTCTTCCATAAATTATATTTTACAGTGCATTTTTCCGGTTCTCGGGGGAAAAAACATCAGCCTCCCTAAGAAGTCGACTTTTCTTTCACATAAAAAAACAATCTGATGAAAAAAGGACTGGGTAACATAAAATATGGATCATTATGCGATGTATTCAACTTTGTTCTTTACTTGCCAGCTAATGAGCTTTGTAAACACATAGCCTGACTTTCCCAACTCTAATTTCATACTGTCGGAAGACTCCGTCAGTCGAGTAAATGTCCCCCGACCAGGCACACTAGGTAAAATGTCAGCAAGAGAAGTGACTATGACTGTTTTTGCCAATTGGCTCAATTTTGTTTTATTTGAACTGTGTCCTTAGTAAGGTAAGTTCTATACATGGAAGGGTGCATACTTGAAAAACATGGGATTACTTTGCATATATTGGAACAAACATTTAACCAGTGGAGGCTCCCCCATTGGGGCGTGGGGGCATCGCCCCACTGCTTTCTCGCAGTGCGAGAAGGCAGAAACATAAATGGTAATAACTACCATTTTATGTTTCTGCCTTCTCGCACTTCGAGAAAGCAGAAGTGCCTGGTTTGGGGCTGGGTGGTCCTGCTTGATGGTAGGGGGGAATGGCTTGCCCACTGTTGTGCATACTGACTGTTAGGTCCGACCAAACAGTCAGTATGCACAACAGTGGGCAAGCCACTCCCCCCTGCCCAGGAGCAGGACCGCCCACTCTCCCTTTTTTAGGTCGAGGTAATATCCTGTCTGCCGAAGGCAGAACCGGAAGTACCGAGATTTAAATGTTTCTTAGTGTGGACTATTTGTCCCGCCTCTGTTTTTGCCTCTCTCCCATTGGCTGGCTTCCTAAATGGAGGCCAGCCATTGGAGGAGAGAGCTGTCCCTCCGAATAGGCTCCGTCCTTTTCGGATTTGGCGGTGTGTTCGGTGTTCTTCTTTCCACTTTTAGGCCACGCCCATTCTGAGACCACCGAACACGCCCCCAATCCAAAAAATTTGGAACGTTGTGTCCGCCATTATTTGTTTTGTTTTCCCATGAGGATCGTCTCGCTTTCTCCATGATGCAAGGACCGGCAGGTAAGCCATATTGTTTTTTTTGCTTACATTCTCTCTTTTTTTGTCTTTGCTTTCTGTGTTTCCCTGTGTTCTGTGAGCTGTTTGTCTCATCCGATGTGTCCTGTTTGTCCCGTCTGATTTGTTAGCGTCACCATCCCGTCGTGTATGGCCCCCTTTTCCTGGTGTGCCCATGAGCTCCGTTTGCAGTAGTGGGCGTCCCGCTTTCTCCATGATGCAAGGACCGGCAGGTAAGCCATTTTGTATTTTTTGCTTACATTTTCTCTTTTTGTGTTTGCTTTCTATGTTTCCCTGTGTCCTGTGAGCTGTTTGTCCCGTCCGATGTGTCCACTTGTGCTGTTTGTCCCGTCCGATTTGACAGTGTCCGCATACCGTCATGTATGGCCCCCTTTTCCCGGTGTGCCCGTGTCCTGTGAGCTCGGTTTGCAGTAGTGGCCGTCCCGCTTTCTCCATGATGCAAGGACCGGCAGGTAAGCCATTTTGTATTTTTTGCTTTCATTTTCTCTTTTTGTGTTTGCTTTCTATCTTTCCCTGTGTCCTGTTTGTCCCATCTGATGTGTCCTGTTTGTCCCGTCCGATTGGTCAGCGTCACCATCCCATCGTGTATGGCTCCCTTTTCCCGGTGTGCCCGTGTCCTGTGAGCTCCGTTTGCAGTACTGGCTGTCCCGCTTTCTCCGTAATGCAAGGACCGGCAGGTAAGCCATTTTTTTATTTTTTGCTTACATTTTCTCTTTTTGTGTTTGCTTTCTATGTTTCCCTGTGATTCTCTCTTTTTGTGTTTGCTTTCTGTGTTTCCCTGTGTCCTGTAAGCTGTTTGTCCCGTCCTATTTGTCTTCCCAGTGTGTCCGTGTCCTGTGCGCTCCGTTTGCAGTAGTGGCTTTCCCGCTTTCTCCGTGATGCAAGCTTTCTATGTTTCCCTGTATCCTGTGAGCTATTTGTCCCATCCGATTTGTTAGCGTCACCATCCCGTCGTGTATGGACCCCTTTTCCCGGTGTGCCCGTGTCCTGTGAGCTCTGTTTGCAGTTGTGGCTGTCCGGCTTTCTCCGTGATGCAAGGACCGGCAGGTAAGCCATTTTGTATTTTTTGCTTACATTTTCTCTTTTTGTGTTTGCTTTCTATGATTCCCTGTGTCCTGTGAGCTGTTTGTCCCGTCCGATTTGTCTTCGTCACCATCCCGTCGTGTATGGACCCCTTTTCCCGGTGTTCTAGGTAAGCCATTTTGTCTTTATTTTTTTTTATGCTTTGAGATTGTGTTTCAGTTTTCTTATACAGTCTAAAGTTTTAGGTGTGTTTTTATCAAATGTTAGCATTAAATAAATGATACTGTGAATTGTTTTTAAATACTTTTGACAAAAGTGTATTTCTCTTCCCCCACACCACTCTCTTCCCCCACACCACTCTCTTCCCCCACACCACTCTCTTCCCCCACCCCACTCTCTTCCCCCACACCACTCTCTTCCCCCACACCACTCTCTTCCCCAAACTACTCTCTTCCCCCAAACCACTCTCTTCCCCCACACCACTCTCTTCCCCCACACCACTCTCTTCCCCCACACCACTCTCTTCCCCCACACCACTCTCTTCCCCCACACCACTCTCTTCCCCCACACCACTCTCTTCCCCCACACCACTCTCTTCCCCCAAACTACTCTCTTCCCCCAAACTACTCTCTTCCCCCACACCACTCTCTTCCCCAAACTACTCTCTTCCCCCACACCACTCTCTTCCCCAAACCACTCTCTTCCCCCACACCACTCTCTTCCCCCACACCACTCTCTTCCCCCACACCACTCTTTTCCCCCACACCACTCTTTTCCCCCACACCACTCTCTTCCCCCAAACTACTCTCTTCCCCCACACCACTCTCTTCCCCACACCACTCTCTTCCCCCACACCACTCTCTTCCCCCACACCACTCTCTTCCCCCACACCACTCTCTTCCCCCACACCACTCTCTTCCCCCACACCACTCCCTTCCCCCACACCACTCTCTTCCCCCACGCCACTCTCTTCCCCCACACCTCTCACTACGTCACTCTCTCTCTCCCTAACTCTCTCACTAACACTCACTACATCTCTATCTCTCACTACCTCACTATCTCTCACTACCTCACTATCACTCACTATACTACACTCTCTCACTAACTCTCTAACTCACTACTCAACTCTCTATTTCTCACAGCAACACAATATCACTACAACAGTAACTATCTCTCACTCTAACACACTACTCAAAATTCACTCTCTCTCTAGCTCACTACCTCTCTATCACTACATCACTCTATCTATTTATATCTCACTCTCACTACCTCACTATATCACCACACACTCTCAAAAAATAACTACATTACTCTCTCACTACCTCACAACTTCACTCTCTCTTTCTAAATTACTAATTCACTCTATCTCACTACCTCACTCTCAAATACACTAAGTCACTTACACTCTCTCTTTCACTACCTCACTATCTCACTACATCACTCTGTTTCTATCTTAATACCTCACATCACTAACACTCACTACTTCACTCTCTTTCAATACATCAATCTTTCACTATCCCACTACCTTACAACATCACTCTTCATCACTACCTCACTCTCTATCTACCTCACTGCATCACTCACTCTCTATTTCAATACCTCTCTATCTCGCTACTTCACTCTCTCTCTGCTAATGCAATATGTCTAATGCAATATGTAACACATATGCAAACACTTAAGCTATTGACAATAGAAATGACAATAACATTTACTTAGGGATAAAAAAATAAAAATAAATAAATAAGCAATGCCAATAGCTCTACCTATAATATTGCCGAGACCATTGCATTGTAAATGCTTGTTTGCCAATATCCCTTTCTTGGAGAGAGGGCTGCTAGACGGCCCAATCCCTACAAAAGCTGTTAGTTCTAGGTCTGTTGACTGTACATCCCTCAATTAATTTCTACATTAGAGTATATGAAGGATAACTTATCAGCTCCAAAATGACTTGCATAATAACAACCCCGATGACTGCAAATCAGTTTTTCTTTTATGACCACAGGAAAAGAGTGACTGGATCCGCAAACTGAGATAGCATACTTTGTCCTGCTTGAGTGCTGATTAGGATGCATTTGACTGCAAACTCCTACTGTAGGTCAGTCAGACAAGGAGATGTTTATTTAGACCACTTGGTTCTTAAACACAAATAAATAAATATACAACAATATCAATGTTTATAATTACATTACTTAAAACGACGAATTAAAATATCTAGGGACTAATTAAACGTATCAAAACTTATAAAAAACTAAATCCTAAGCCTACGTACAGATACATATTCTTAGACTTAAAGGGTCAATTCAGGCTTCAAACTATCACCACTTCTATTTGATTTATAAACACATGAATGTGGAGACTTTGTCACAAACAGCGGCCTCAATTTGTCATCCAAGCCTACCTCTAAATCAATGGTGTAGAAGACATCCAGTGATTGGCTACATGGTCCGCTAAATCCAGAAAGGAAGAAAAAACAACTGCTGTATTTCAAAGACAACTAAATAAAATTTCCCAAATTCACCTGAAAGCCAAAGTAACTGGCACATAGCAATTACACAGAAACCCTATCCTATTCATAGACATACACACTTCTAAAATGAGACCAGATTCAAAGTGTTTCGGAATCGTTTAAACACCTACCCCCACTCTTGAGACCCATGTAGAAAATGTCAGGTTTTTGTTTGCGCTCCTTAAATCTGCTGAGGAAGTCCAACGCCATGCTACCTACCCTTCCCTTTAAGATAGCTCTTGTCCTTTTCTATCTTGGTTATTGTCATTTCCTTTTCAAGAGGATGTAATGTCGTGTCCCACCAATGCCATCATTAAAGAATGGCTGCCTCATCCCAATGCGAAGACTATGTCATAGCCGTAGGAGAACACCTCTATGGGCTCCCCATCACCTTTGAATCTCTCACACAGTACTGCACAGAGAAACTCCTTGCTACCGACCTATGAGAAGTGCTACAGACCACAAAAGAAATGAACCCAATAGAAGCTGAACGCCTACTGAGCTGCACCAACATATACAATTAGCATATATTGATAAAACTATTAAATAGCCACTTGTTCATATGACCTTAAAATACTAAGCCCAGTCTGTTGTATAACTAATCCTGTACCTCTCTATGAGTAACCCTATCCCCTTCTTTTGATCAGCATCTCCAAAAATCTATCCATCATAGCCCCATGATTGTTGCACTTGTACAGGGCTGTCATATCATTCTTGTAATATATGAAATACATTAGAAAGCCAAATATTGGCTCAACAGTTCAATAACAAGTTTTTTTAATGCCCAAGGACTGATACTTGGATTTTGGTTGAAGTACCAAGAGATCAATTCAGGGTGTATGCTGCGCTATATAAACTACCCCAAGACGAGAGTTTTGTGCCAATAGTTTACATTTAGTGCCTTCGGGAAGCATTCAATTTAGTACACAAGGCTCAGTAGCACAACCAAGAATGTGGTATTCAAGAACAATTTTGAGTATAACCCAAGGAGGGATGAGGGCAGGTTTATTTTCTGAAGGTAAATGTAAAAAATATTCAAATATCATCTTTATTGTTTTTGAAGACTACAATTTGGGTTTGTGCTGCCTTGTTTTGTATGCAATAGTATGCGTTGTAGTATCTGTTAGCCTCGGTATGTGCATGTGACAGGTACTACACGCCTTGTCTAAAGATATAACAAACCCTTTTTTAAAAGGGTTCATGCACGTCTTTACTGCAAAAAAATCAAAGCTACACCTCTTACTTTTCTATCGTATTTAATATATATAAGTGTGTGTGTGTGTGTATGTGTGTGTATATATATATATATATATATATATACATATATATATATATATATATATAGACACACACACACGGAAAAAAACCTAAGATTACAGGCAGTGAGATTATAATTAGGCTCAGATATCACTTGAACAAAACCAGTGAATTTCAGCTGTTATAGTTACAAGAGCTAACTGTGACTTACGCCCCCTCAATGCACTGCTTATGCTTATGACTTCACATATTACATCACTCATTACATGGTCAGTGGCATCACTGATGACATCTAGTGAGTGTTTTCTCAAAGTATGAGTGTTAAATATATACAGTAAGCTACTTCATAACTTAAAATTAATATACTTTATGAACTAGTATAGAGTAAGCATGAGCGAATTTTGCGGATCTCGCGTTCGCGAATTTTGCGGATTTGCGGATTCGCAATCCGCAAAATCCGCGAATTCCCGCGAATTGGCGGATTTTTTTTTTTTTTGTGTTCGCCCGTGTTTCTGCCAGTTCGCGAGGGTTTTGTACACTTTCGCAAATTGCGAACTTACCTGTCGGGTCGCAAGTTTCGCGAACTTGTTGTTTCTACGTGTCCAGCCTGTTTGGGACACTCTTCTTCATCACTGCCACTCTCTGTCACCACTGCCACTCTCTGACTACTCATGCCACCCTCTGGCCCACCCATGCCACCCTCTGTTTCATCACCACACCCTCTGGTTGTCCAGTGTACATTATTTTCGGCAAAGCAAAGCACACCTTCCCTGCCTCAAGTGACCTGAATTAATTTGGGGCTGATTCATGTGTCACAGAATATTTTTTTAGCTGGCACCTGCTTCCTTAGTGCGCCCTGATTAGTGATCTTTTGCACTTGCTAAGTGCTTTCATTGTTGCAAAATTAGTTACAACACCTGCCCTGCCCCAACTGACAATAATGAATTAGGGGCTGATTAATGGATTTTAACTTCCAGCCTGGCTCCTGCTTGTCTCCCTTAGCTGTAATTCAGGACCTTTGTGGCATATGTGTAACTATTCTGAGGTTCAGAGCAGGGTCACATACTAGTTTCAACTGGCAACTGAACTCTGGAGGGGCCCCTCAGGAAGCACTCCAGGAAATGGCTACTAATGATGAGCCTGAACTTTTGAACCTGGTAAGTAGTTACTTTCAGTTTTGCTAAGATCGTATTTCTGCAATTTTGCACTTATTCGCGGGGCGCGAACTCACGCGAACAGTGCGAGCAGTGCGAGCAAAATCCGCTGCTCGCGGATTTGCGGATTTTGCGGGAAATTCGCAAATCTCGCGGATTGCGGATTTCCCGAAAATCCGCAAAATCCGCGAGCGGAACGGATTTTCCGCCCACGCCTAGTATAGAGTGATACTATTTCTAATATATATTATGTGAGTTGCTGTGTGACAGTGTGTATCCATATGTGGGTGGGTGACTGAGTGGCTGTATGGGTGCGTGAGAGGGCGTGTGAGTGGCTGTATGGGTTACTGAGTGGCTGTATGACTAGCTGTATAGGTGAGTGAGTGGCTGTGTGAGTGGCTGTTCAGGTAAGGGAGTAGATGTGAGAATATGGATGAGTGGGTGTGTGAGTAGCTGTGTGGGTGTGTGAGTAGCTGTATCGGTGTCTGAATGGCTATATCGGTGTCTGAGTGGCTCTATCTGTGATGAGTGGCTGTGTGAGTGACTGTATGGGTGAGTGAGTTGGTGTGTCAGTGGTGAATGGGTAAGTGAGTAGGCATGTGAGAGACATGTAAAGGTGAGTGTTGGGGTGTACGAGTGGCTGTGTGGGTGAGTGAATGGGTGCATAAGTGGTGTATGGGTAAGTGGGTGTGTAAGTGGCTGACTGGATGAGTGAATGAATGTGAGAGTGGCTGTATGGGTGAGTGTGTTCATGTCAGTGACTGCACAGTTGATTTTGTACATTTGTTTGTATCTGTATGAGTGAGTGGGTGTGTGAGTCATTGCATGGGTGAGTGAGTGACTGTATGAGTTACTGAGTAGGTGTGTGAACAGCTGAATTGATGACTGATTCAGTATGAGTGACTGTATGGGTGTAGGAGTGGATGTGCGAGTATCTTCATGTCTAAATGACTGATTATGTGAGTGGATGTATTGGTGAGTGAGTAGGTGCATGAGTGGCTTTATGGATGAGTTAGTGGTTGTGTGAGTGGCTGCATGAATGAGTGAGTGAATCTGTGAGTACCTCTATGGATCAGTGAGTGGGTATATGAGTGGCTCTGTGGATCAGTGAGTAGATGAGTGAGTTCTTGCATGTGCCTGTAAATGGGTATGTGAGTAGTTGTGTGGGAGTAGGAGTGGGTGTATGAGAGGTTGTATGGGGGTGTGAGTGGTTCTGTGGATGATGTCGCTGACCATGCAATGAATGATGTCATGAGCAGTGCATTGCAGGGGCTTAAGTTATAGCTAGCTCAGGTAACTATAGCTGCTGAATTTCACTGGTTTTGTACGAGTGAAATCTGAACCTAACTATTATGTCCCCATAACCTTTGGTTTTCTCAGTGAATTTCTCAGGTTTTTTAAAATTCTATTTGCTAACTATAATGTCTCTATCACCTTTGGGTTTTGAAGTGAATTTCTCTTGGTTTTTAAATATTAGTTGCGCTCCCCGTGACTGCGTGCCTGTAGCTGAGGAGCTGCAGGGTTTGTGTTTGCTGAGGCGCCGGCCTACCAAAGAGTTGCACTGAAGGAGGTCTGCAGAATCACCAGCGCGTCACAGCAGCGCTTCTTTCAACATTTTGCCGCTCCGCGGGTGCCGCTTCGCTGTGTGAGGCGGGGCAGAAACAGCGTGGAGAGGAGTCCGGGTTCAGAGAGGCTGACAGGCGGTACTGGGCGTGTGCAACCAGCGGGGCTGCGAGCGTGCGGGGACTTCAATACCCAGAAGTCCCTGCAAGACCGTTCCGGTCCGCTCTCCCTGCCGGCCCGCCCCCCGCCCCCCTGAGACCTGAAAAGGGCGTCCTAGCGGCCAAGCGAGTGGGTCATCTTTACCTTTTGCTACAGAGTTGCACTGAAGGAGGTCTGCAGAATCACCAGCGCGTCACAGCAGCGCTTCTTTCAACATCTTGCCGCACCCGCTCCGCGGGTGCCGCTTCGCTGTGTGAGGCGGGGCAGAAACAGCGTGGAGAGGAGTCCGGGTTCAGAGAGGCTGACAGGCGGTACTGGGCGTGTGCAACCAGCGGGGCTGCGAGCGTGCGGGGACTTCAATACCCAGAAGTCCCTGCAAGACCGTTCCGGTCCGCTCTCCCTGCCGGCCCGCCCTCCACGCCCCTACTTAAGTTCCTTTAACTCCCGCAGCGCGGGACGCAGCGTGGGCGAAGACGGGGCAAAGACTGGGCCGTTTCAGGCCGTTACAGACCGTTACAGACCGAATAAGACCGGACCGGGCCATCCCCCTTGGTTGTGGTCCATTTAAATCACAGTACAATTTTCTTTACGTTAAGACTATATCCCCAACCTAAAATATGTCGGTTCGAGCCACACGAAGCAAAACTACAAAAAGTGGCAAAAAGGTCACTGGGACACTTGATGATTTCATCACGAGGACTAGCCTGTCCATCGACAACGAGATTACTAAGCTCCAGCACAGAGTTTCCTTAGAGCTGGAGTCTGCTAGGAAATTGTCTATAGAACTGGCACTAAAAAAGAAATCTTCCTTGGGCCATATTGCTACCTCCAAAACACCGGAGCGCGTTAATGGCCCTGTCCCCATTATCGCTTTGGCTGAAATACACTCTACTAATGAGGGGGCAGCTTCCATTGTTACTACAGAAGTAAGTAGCAAACACCTACCTGATAGCATAGTTCTAGAAAACATCTTACCCTCTGAACTTCCAATTGAGTCAAATCAGGAGGCTAAAATACCGGGGGGAATTGGCTCAAGTGATACTCAAGACAATGTTAAGCCAGCCCCCAAACGCAAACGTAAAAACCTTTCTGTCTATGCTAGAAAGAAGGCCAAGGTAGCATCAAACCAAACATTTTCGGGGGGTCTGGAACAGCCAACCATTAACACAACTACTGGGACTGATCCTATTCCATCTAATAACCAATGTAGTACGGACATTACAGAGTTTCCTAATTTGGCACCAAGCATGGATACACCAATAGAAGAGGGCGAGAATATCTCTACATCTAGATATTCTACACAAGGGGACAGGGAAGAATTTTTGAAAATAGTGTGGGAAACGCTTAAAGTGTTGCTGAGGCCGTTAGAAGTTAGGCTAGCTGGTATAGAAAATCAATTACTTGAAGTAGAGAAGAGGGTTATAACATTAGCAAGTATAAGCCTTAATGGCAATGAGGCGCCCATACAAGTTCAAACTTTGCCATCGGCTGTTACCCCAAATACCAACCCATTTAGTGTTCTAAAACAAAAAGAAGGGGTAGCAAAAAATAAAAATTCAAACTTGAAAGTTACCACCCAAACTGCACCAACTTCTATACCTTTGAAGGGGCCACCGGCAAATGCAACCATATTACAGCATCCTGGGGCTGCTCAAAGTAACAAATCGCAGCCAGTAAATGCTTCCACCACTAATTCTATGACCACTAGTTCTATGCCCACTAATTCCTCTGTCTCCCAGAAGCCTGTGGAGACAACTAGACTCCATCAGGGCCCCAATAGATCCATGCAAGACAGGTCCCAAGTGCGTAGAACTGACCCACATAACCACCAGACAGCTCATCCAAGAAATAACTTCAGGGGAGGATATATTGATTTGCCACCAGATGCTAGCCCATTTGTTATTGTCCTTACTGGTGTCCCAGAATTACAAAATCATAATGAAGAGAACTTTGCTTCACTAAAAAACAAGGTGATTTATTGGTTAAACACAAATAAACCGATTCCAAATCACATGAGAAGCAAAATTCTGATGGTACGTAGGGTGCCATGGGTTGGCCAAATGACAAAGTCAGTACCGGGTGATTGCATAGTTGTCTCCTTTGAAGAACCACATAGTGCGGAACAAATCTGTGCCTGGAAATCGTATGGAGACACATTCCCTATTACAGCTAGACCCCTTTCCTTTTTTTACCCTCCTCCTATAATTCCAAAGTATGGCCCAGCCTGGAACACTCTTAACTTGTTTCATGGCTACGCACCAAATACAGCCAGACAAGCTGAGCTCAACGCATGGTCTGGGGTCCCAACCTTCAACAGGTTTAGCTGTTTGGACGCAGTGGACTGACTCAAAACCATGCCTAATTGTATTCCTATGCTATATGACCTGTTCTGCACTTTGGGAGTGGGGCTAGATCCCCAAAGATCAGGAATAACTATTTCACATAACCTAAACAGCTCTGAAGGTAATTCAGTATGTACCAGCATGCTGAAAGAACGTCATGGTGAAATTCTTAATAGTACAATAGGGGCAGTGGTATACAATACTGAGAACCAAACAGATAGCATACATTCTTCTTTGTCGGCCCCAGTAGTGCCTACTGCTAACTGTAATTACTCCGATAAAGCACTAATTCCTAAACTGAAGTTTTTATCTTGGAATATTGCAGGGGTTGAAAAAAATTTGAAGGACCCTGATTGGGCGGATTATATTGATTCTGGTGAAATCTGCCTTCTGCAGGAAACATGGGCTATGGACACCCCACATAGGATGGGTTTTAAAACATTTGACAAAGTGGCAACGCAATCAGTGAGGGGAAGACCAGCCGGGGGTTTAATTATTTGGATTAAAATTACATTATCTGTAAAGGCCGAAAGTATAGATATAGGAACTCCTGATATCTTAGCTTTAAAGATCACTACTGCAATGGGGCATCAATATTACATTATTAATATCTACAATAGGCCTATAGGTCGTTCCAGAGTTTCACCCACGCTGGAAATTTTGGATTCCTTTCTAAAAACAGTAGTTGGTGATGTCCCAGTAATTTTGGGGGGTGACCTAAATTGTAATTTCGAGCCGATGGCATTACTGAAGTCCTCGAGGATGAAGACTATGCCTATAATATCCCCCAGCTCGAGACTGTCAAACACGTTAAGTGCACTACCCTAGCAGTCCAACTTCTAAGGATAACAGTCGACCACGGTATGCGAGCCTGCAATGGTCGCTTTCCTTCTGACCTATCCAAACAGCCAACCTTTGTAAAGTCTGAAAGTAGGCTTGATTTTATTGTTGTATCATTGAGCATCTGGCACTTTATGGTGGACTTTAGAGTATCTAACAGGGTTGAGAGTGATCATTTTCCCCTGGAACTCCATATTGAAGCACACATGTTCAGTGATTCTATGCCCAATGATGCTGCAGTTGCACTATGTGAAAATGTACACATCAATAACAACAGACGTGCTTTAAAATGGCCGCACCTGCTATCAGATGGCAAAACCCTTGCAGCTGTTTATTCTCTCTTTGACTCGATCTTTGGCCCCATAGCTGGCTATCCTCTCCTAATTGAGAACTATGCGCATTTTGCTGAATTGCACAAAATCTTCTTTGACAAACTCAAGATTCACATGTCCAAAATGCCAAGGAAGCATCAGCAAATATAAGGATGGGTTGCCATGGGAAGCTTTGGTTTGACCGTTCGTGTAAGATGGCCAAAAGGAAACTTTTGACTGCAATCAAAGAGGGCTCTAAACTGGATGTCAAACTTGCAAGGGAAGAATACAAGCACGTCTTAAAGGATTCCAAAAAAGCCTGGGAAGAGCTTCTGTGGGCAGATATGTTGGCTGCTGCCAAAACAAACGATAATGTTGCCTTTTGGAGGTTGGTTGCAAATGGGGGGCATGCAGGAAGAGCAGTTAAGGATACTTTCTTGGATGAATTAACATGGGTAAACCACTTCACATCCTTGTATAAACAATATGACAGTGCTGCTGTTAAGGACTCATGGTCACCCCCACCTCCCGAATGCCTTGATTTCACACTGGAGGAAACAATGAAGGCAATTAACGAACTAAAAAGCAGTAAAGCCCCTGGTCCGGATAAAATACCTGGTGACCTTTATAAACATGCAATCGAAGTCTGGGCTCCTTATATTAATTGTTTATTTAATGTTTTATCTGTTGATTGTTCGTTCCCTGAAAGCTGGCGTGCAGCAGAAGTGGTACTAATCTTTAAAAAGGGTAGCAAGTCTGATCCCTCTAATTATAGGCCCATTAGCTTAATGGACACCCTGCAGAAACTCTATGCCAAACATCTGTTATTTAGAATGAATGATTGGCTGGAGGAGTCACAGATTTTTACTAAATTTCAGGCAGGCTTTAGGTCTAAGACCAGTACATTAGACCAGGTCTTCAGATTCTGTTGTATATACTGGAAGTATGTACAAATTAGGAAGGGTCATTTGTATGTAGCATTTGTCGACCTTAGAGCTGCATTTGATCTTGTTCCTAGAAATCTGCTCTGGGGTTCCTTGAAAAAAGCCGGGATGCCAGGGTGTCTGTTAAGCCAAATAATTGAATTACATGCTAGGAACCATGCCAACATTAGATGGGGACCAAATGGCGAATTGTCTCGCGACATTCCAATCGAGCGCGGCGTTCGTCAGGGTTGTGTCCTGGCCCCCACTCTATTTTCTATTTTTGTTAATGATATTCCTGAACATCTAAATGCCTGTACCAACGATTCACCCCAGCTAAATGGAGAGAGAGTACCTGCGTTGCTCTTCGCTGATGATACCATCCTTATATCTCAGACCAAGAGGGGCCTCCAGATACTCTTAAACTCATTTAGTGGTTATTGTGAAAAAAAAGGCCTGGAAATAAACACTAGCAAAACTAAATGCATGGCATTAAATCCTAGCAGACCAGATAGAGGGATCTTGACTCTAAATGGACAAACTCTGGGAGTCGTTGACAACTTTTCTTACTTGGGGGTGGCAATCGACTCAAAGTTAACATGGAAGGCCCAAATTGAGAAGAGTAGGGTGGTATATGCTCAAAATGCCAAACCTATAATGAGCAAATTGAATGCTAGTATGAGTAAGAGTGCAACACCTGCTCTTGAACTCTTTAAATTTAAAATCCAATCTGCCTCTTTATACGGGGCTGAAATTTGGGGTCCGTGGGCCAAAGAGTGCTTTCAAGGATTGGATAACAAATTTATGAGATCTGTTGTAAGGGTTCCTACTAGCACCCCCCTAATCCCTCTCCAACTAGACCTAAATTTTAAACGCACTGATCACTTTACAATTTTAAGACCCTTGATGTTCTGGATTAGAGTTTGGTCCACCCCAGAATTGTTGGACTATATGAATAGTCTCCAAGAGGTACTAAACCTCGACACTTTTAACTCCATTCTATGGTTTGGGCATATACAAAAATGGTTTAAACTGCTGGGGTTGTACTCTTTTTGGGAACACCCCGAGAACCTGCCACCATTTGCAAAAACCATGGTGAAGAGAGTTTTTTGGTCCTATATGAATAACAAGGTTGTACACGAGAGCAGTACTGGGACCTTAACTAAAGAATTCCTATTGTTTAAAGATGAACCTTGTTTTGAAACATTTCTGGATGAGGTTGAGCCTCCTTTGGTCAAGACCCTTTATCTGAAATTCAGATACGGGAATCTTATGTTATCTTCCAATCTAGAACGATGGTCAAAGAAAAATATGGCATGTACAATTGATAATAACAGAAAATGTCCTATGTGCTCTGCCTCCTGTTTGGAGAATGAAATTCACATGCTTTTTGTATGCAAAGCTTACATAAAAGCACGGAAAAAATGGCTAAAACCGATGTGTGCTCTCCTAGGAACTAGAAGTTGTCATACTGCGTATAGGATTGTTAAAACGAATACTGCCCAGTTCATTGTGTTCAGTATTAGCAGATTTTTAACATCAGTTTTCTTTAGTCGGAAAAAATTGGGTCAAATGCTTTGAGTAAATGTGTCAGATTCTCCAAGGAGGAAAACCTGTTGTGCACTTCTGTTGCTAAATTGAATCACGCTAAAATGAATTTTTTTTACTGTTAAAACGTTTTTAAGGAGATTGTTGATTGGTGACCCTTCTTAGTAAAAACGATTATGTACGTTTCATTTTATGAATTGAAAACTGGAATCTAATTCGTTCTGAATTATGTATGTATATATATGTGTCTTTTATGGCTATTTTGCCGAAATAAAGATTTTAAATAAAAAAAAATATTATTTGCTAACTGTTATCTGTAAGCTTTAAGAAATTAGTACATAATGGACCCATGTGTTTCTCAGTGGGTGTGTGAGTGCATGAGTGTCTCAATAGGTGTGTGTGTGTCTCAATGGTACTGTGAGTGCCTGCATAAGTGTCTCAATGGGTGTGTGAATGTCTGATTGGGTGTCTGAGTGGGTTTGCAAGTGCCTCCATGAGTGTGAGTCAGTCTGTGAGTGTGTGCATGAGTGTCTAAGTGGGTATGTGAGTGGGTGCATTAGTCTCTGCTGTGTCTGTGAGTAGGTGTGTGAATCTATGAGTGGGTGCATGAGTGTCTGAGTCGGTCTGTGAGTAGGTGCATGAGTGTCTCTTTGGATCTGTGAGTGGCATCCAATAGCCCAGAAACACACTTAATAGGGGAGGGGAGCTGCATGGCTCCCCTTCCCGGGCTGTTTTTGGCATGGGGGACCCAATCCTCAGATGCCCAGTCTTCATTGAATAGAGGAGGGGAGCACGCAGCCACATCCCCAGGTCAATTTGAACCCCAGGGACCCCATCCCCTGGGGCCCATCCTTTAAATATTTATATATTTTAGTGGGAGAGGGTGCCATGCAGACCCTTTGCCCAGGCCCATTTCTGCCTTGGGGACCCCATCCCTCAGGGCCTGGCCATGTCTCATGGGTGCCCTTTGACACACAGTGTGCAGGATAGGCACCGCAGGGCCAGCCTCAATGCCCCCGCGGTCCCAGCTAGCTCCCGCCTCCTGTGGAAGCTGGTATTGCTGCTGCAATGAGGGAGCTGCTGAAAAGGACACTCCCTCTGTGCAAGAGCAATCAGTCCATCTCTTTTCCTGCCTGACCATGGGCAGGGAAATAGTTGAAAGCTCTGCTTCCAGTGGGTGGGAGCACTTTGTCAAAGCTCCCACCAAGCAAAAGTAAATAACTATGTCCCGACGGTGGGCAACCCGGTACATAGCAGGAGACTGCCCTGGGGTATGGTGGTCCACAGGGCCATTAATGGCTCCAGGAGGGGGGCCACATGTCTCCCCTCCTTTGTTGCGCATGGGATAGGGCCAGGATGGTGGTGGTCCCCAGGGCTGTAAATGGCCGGGGAGGGGGGCCGTGTAGCCCACTCCCACTTCTTAAACTTATTTGCCCTGGGAAAGTTGTGGTCCATGGGGCACAGGCACTCCTTGAGTCCCCCCATTACTGTCAATAGCCCTAGGGAGGTAGTGGTCCCCGAGGCACATTAGGGGTCCGCAAGGCCCCCTGTGTATTTTTTAAGTATCGCCCGGAGAGATAGTGGTCTCCAGGGCCTCCCTATTAGGTGTTGTTCAGCTCCATGGAGGTGGTGGTCCCCGGGACTCAGGGGGTCTGCCCAGCCTCCCATTAATATTTGTTTAGCCAAAGGGAGGTGGTGATCACTGGGGCCAATAAAGCCTCCAGAGGAGGGCCGTGTGCGCTCCCTTCCTTCTGTATACACAAGCTCCAGGGGAGGTGGTGGTCCCCGGGGCTCTAAAAGCCTCATCAGGCGTTCCCGTGCACCTCCCTAATTTATTTAAACAATGCCCCCGGGACCTGACCCACCGGAGGCTTTTTCCTAGACAAGTGTAAGAGCCCCGCTTTTGTTTTTTCTTAGTTTTTTTCGGTGGAGTTGAAATAAAAAATTGAAATGCTTCTTTGCCCTCTGGGTCCCTACAACTAACGTAAAGGATCAGGGTATTCCTATCCTGCCCCTTTTCTTTTTTGTTTTAAATGTTTTTTTCCGGGAAGCTGAGTCCCAATGTGGCTGCCAACACTTCCTGCTTGAGTGTTGGCAGCCAATCCGATCTCATCACGAGATCTGGAGGGTTTGCGGAACGTTTGGGTCTCTAGATATACAAGTTTTTCTTTTTTAATATCTCCCAAATTACTGGACAGATTTGCACCAAATAACAAAAAGGTTTCTTTCTGGACCAAGAGTTACCTTTCTGTCAAATTTGGTGTAATTCCATCCAGCAGTTCAGGCTGTAGTCGTGCCTAAAACCCAGAATCATCCTATTTCAGCCGTGATGAATACAATCAGCTCCTACTCTATAAACTCAGGGGACAAACTGAATAGAGACAAATTGGAAGTAAAGCCATTAAACATTCACTGCTCAAAAGAGATCCTAGGTTCATCTGGCCTGACATGGCAAACAGGCTATATAAAGTATCTGGGGATCGAGTTTGGCTGCAATATCAATGACACTCATTGTGTGAGTGGCTTTATGGATGAGTAAGGGGATGTATGAGTACTTGTGTGGGTCTGTGAATGATTATGTGACTGGTTGTGTGGGTGTCTGAGTGGCATATGAGAGGTTGTATGGGGTGAGAGTGGTTCTGTGGATGATGTCATCAGTGATGTCACTGACTATGTCATGAGTGATCTAATATGTGAGTTCATAAGCAGTGCATTGGGGGGACGTAAGTTATAGTTAGATCAGGTAACTATAACTGTTGAATTTCTATGGTTTTGTATGAGTGAAATCAGAGCCGGACTATAACTTCCCTGCAGTGGCGACTGGCAAGTATCTGGGATGGAGGGGTGTTAACGGGGTCTACAAAAGATAAAAAAGAAAAATACACATACCTCCTACCACATCTCTCCCACGTCGTCTCCCCTCCACATCAGGGCAAAGTTGCTGAAAAGAAAGCACATCCAGACTCCCCTGAGCCAATCACATCGCTGCAATGCAATATCGTGATTGGTCTGAGCACTATGGATCAGCGCTCAGACAGGGCATGGGGTCCTGGGCATGTTCTCCACCAGGCTGTAATGCAGCCTGGGTGGAGAACATGCTAAGTGTGCATGAAAGTTTGCTGGGCCTCTCGGGCCTGCCAAAGCTTGATGCAAACTTCAGTGGGCCCACCCCTCCTCCCCTGTCCTATTCTGTGAGCTGAGCAGAGCAGCTAGCCCTATCAAGCTGCTGCAGCAGGAGAAAATAAAATGATAAGACATCGTTATTATCATTTTATTTTTCCTTTCTTTCACTTCTTCAAAGCAGTGGGGCAACGCTCCTCCACCTTAATGGAGGAGCTGCCACTGCGTCCCTGTTGCATTTTAGTTTTTTAGTGAATTTCTATGTTTAAAAAAAATCGAATTTCCGAACTACAATGGCCCTGTAACTTTTGTTTTTTTAAGGGAATTTCTAAGGTTTTTTCACTTCTAATTCCAAATTATAACATCTGTGTAACCTTTGGTTTTTTAAGGGAATTTCTAAGGTTTTTTAACTAGCAGTCGCATTTGCAGTGAGGTGGAGAAATGGGGCAGGGATGCCTGGCAGCTCTCAGCAACCCTGCTTGTAGGACTTACTGGGGGTAACAGGAGGGGCTCTTGGCCCCAAGGGTTCTCAGCATCCTAGAGGACTCCCCCCCCAACTTGTAGTGCATCAGGAGGCGCATTTGCAGTGTGGTGGAGAAAGGCAGCTCTCAGCAGTCCTGCTGTGTGGGACTTCTTGGAGGTGACAGGAGGGGTTCTTGGCCACCAAGGACACACAGCATCCATGGGGACGTCATCTTCCAACCAGTAGTGTGCCAGGAGGTGCATTTATAGAGTGGTGGAGAAAGAGGGTGGGGCCTCTGACCAGCTCTCAGCAATCCTGCAGTGTGGGACTTACTGGAGGTACCAGGAGGGGTTCTTGGCCCCCCAAGTACACTCCGCATCCAAGGGGACTTCATCCCCCAACCAGTAGTTCGCCAGGACGAGTGTTTGCAGATCGGTGGAGAAAGGGGACGTGGCCTCTGACAACCTCTCAGCAATCCCACTGTGTGGGACTCCCTGGAGGTAACAAGGGGGTGGAGGTTGTTAACCCTGAGGGCCCTCAGCAGCCACAGGGACTTCATCCACCAACCAGTTGACAACGGGTCAAGTTGGGCGACTTTCTCTCACCAGCAAAACCGGTGCAGTGTGGGGTCCCTCAGGGGTCTTCCCTGAGCCCCACACTTTTTAACATTTATGTAACACCGCTTGCCAGACTTGTAAGATCTTTTGGGTTGGAAGTTTTATCCTATGCCGATGATACCCAGATCATGGTCACCCTCTCACACTCTGCTGACATCACAGCCTGGAACTTCAGAAACTGCATGGAAGCAGTTGCTGGCTGGATGGTGAGGAATTTCCTCAAATTAAATGGGGGAAAAACAGAGGTGTTGATCTTCGGAGGCAAGGAAGAGATATGGTCAATTGATTGGTGGCCTCCCGCTCTTGGGGTTTGTCCTAAGCCCTCCCAGTCTGCTCGAAATCTGGGTGTCATTTTTGACAATAAACTCTCTTTCGACAAACAGGTCAACAGGACGATCTCCACCTGTTGTGGAGCCCTTAGAACCCTTAGGAAGTTGGTGCATTATCTTTCACCTGCGGCCCGGAAAACTGTTACAGTAGCACTAATCTCCTCTAGGTTAGATTATTGTAATGCACTGTACCTGGGTATCAATAAACAGCAGGTACAACACCTGCAATTGGTACAAAATGCAGCTGCTCGGTTCGTCGCTGACGCCCCCAGACTTTCATCAGTAACCTCCATTAGGAGGGACCGCCATTGGCTCCCTATGCAGGCCAGGATAGAGTTCAAGGCTCTTTGTCTTACCCACCGTGCCTTGTATGCCGATGGTTCGGAAGATCTCAAATCCTTGCTAATACCCTACACCCCTGGTAGGGTCCTTCGATCTGCCAACAAAAATCTTCTGGTGATCCCCAGAATCTACAAAGCTAGATGGGGCGGGAGGTCTTTCCACTGCCTTGTCCCCAAGATCTGGAATACCCTTCTGGCGGATATTAAAGGTCAGTCGGCTTACTCTCTCTTTCGAAAGGCCCTGAAGACTTGGTTCTTCAGGGAGACTTATCTGTAAACTCCCTCCCTCTACTGCACAGCCTATACCATCGTTAGCGCCTTGACGCCTACGGGCAAAGTTGCGCTGGACAAATTCCTTTTCATTGATTCATTCATTCAGTTGTGCACCAGGAGGCCCCTTTGCAGAGTGGTTGATAAAGGGGGTGGGGCCTCCTGCGACTTCCCCTGGGGCAGGCCTTTTTCCCCCAAAATTTTATTAAGGAAAGGGGCTATGTGTCCTCCCCTCCGTGGCTGATTTCTTCCCCAGGACTCCTTCTCACAGGACCAAGCCTATTTGTAATAGGGGAGGGGGGCCACGTGGCCCACTATCCACGGGCTGATTTCAGTTCTGGGGACCCCCTCTCTAAGGGCCCGGCCTGTTCAGTTTCATATTTATTATTGGGGAGGAAGTCCGCGTGGCACCCCAGGGTTGATTTCGCCCCGGAGTCCCCATCCCACGCGGCCCTGCCATGTCTGCTGGGTGCCCCCAAGGTGACCCAGTCTCCACTGGGACCGTGGGGTAGCCTGAATGCCCCCGCAGTCCCTGCCGGCTCGCCACCTCCTGCGGGAGCTGGCATTGCTTTCAGACCTAGGGAGCTATTAAACATGAAACTCCCTGTGTCTGAAAGCAATTGTGCTCCGCTACCAGCGAGCAAGAGCATTATGTCTCACATGCTGCAAGAGGAGCTTTGCCCTGCCTTGGTGGAGCGTTAAAGCTCCCATCAAGCCACAGCAAACTGCTATGTCCCAGGGGTGGGTGCCCTGGGACAAAGCAGCAGCCGGCCGAGTGGTGGTGGTGGTCCCCAGGGCCATCTATTGCTCCAGGAGGGGGGGGTGCCTAATCCCCCCTCCTTTCTTGGTTGTAGGGCCTGCCTAGGGGTGGAGGTGGTACCCGGGTCGAGAACGGCCCAGAAAGAGGGGGGACACCCCCTCCCATTTTCCAAAAAGAAGTTGGCCCTGGGGAGGAGGTGGTCCGCGAGGACCGGGGGAAAGGGATCCCTGAAGTGCCCCATTACAAATTGAATGTTTCCCTGGGGTAGTCATGGACCCTGGAGCCCGATGGAGTCTGTGAGGCCCCCCATAACCGTGCATAAGCCCTGGGGAGGAGCTGGTCCCTGGAGCATTTATAATCCCCAGGAGAGGGTGGTCGGGTGCTCCCCTCCTTTACTTGCCAAATGCACCCAGGACCTGGCCCACTAGGGGGACAATTAGTAAAGAATTCCGGGAGCCCCGCTTCTTTTTAAAAAACAATTGGGCAGGAGCTGCGGATGGAGCATATCTCCCGATGAATATTCTTTTTTTTTTTAAAACCTGTTATTTTGCCCTTAGGTGTCCCTCTGGGCCCCCCTTAAGAGGCTTTGGAGGGAAGTCAGGGTATTCATACCCTGCTCCCTTTCTTTTTTTCTTTTACTGTTTTTCTGGGACTCCACTCAGGCCGAGTCCCAAGATGGCTGACAACACTTTCTGGTTTGAAGTGTTGGCAGCCAATCGGATCTCAGCACAAGATCGAGATACAACTTTGGATTTTCTTTAATATTTATAAAACTACTCAACAGATTTTTGCAAACATAGAAAAAGGTCGCTTTCTGGACTAGTAGCTACCTTTCTGCCAAATTTGGTGAAATTCCATTCAGCAGTGCGGGCTGTAGTTGTGTCTAAAATCACTATGGGAATTAACATGGGGAAAATATGTTTTAGGACACCCCCCCTTTTTCTCAGCCCCCGCTTGACAGATCACCCCAAAACTTTAAAGACAGCAGCTGGAGTGAGCGACCTAATAGTTTATTAAAATTTCGCAAGGATTTATCAAATGATGCTAAAGTTATTGGCAAATGAAAAAACGCTCTTCCTGTGGAAAGTAGGTCCTAACTAAAACTACCTGATATATATATATATATATATATATATCCAAGCTCCAATTCCCTCGAACATACCCAGCCGGGTTAGAAGGAAAGTCAGCACTCACGAAAACAGCAGCAGTAGTTTCAGCAGAAAAGTTCTAATTTTCGAACAAACGCGTTTCGGGAATAAGATCCCTTCGTCAGTGTTAACATCGGAATGCACTGCGCGCACCATTATCTATGTTTGCAACCCTTATTGACACAAACAACGGACTTAGGTGGTTACACACAGAATGCGCGCCATCTTGAAATGTGTTAAGATTTCACAAATGACCATAGAAACATCTCGCGTTTCTTTAGCTTCAACATGTATGACATTTCTAACCATTCACTGTTACTTCGACATAATGCATATTAAGGCAACATTTGTCATAAGAACGGTTATTAGATAAACAATTATGCCGTGAATCGGCTACCCATAACTGCATCATATGAAAAATCATATCTCACCTGTATAGTAGATACAATTAATCATAGAACATTTCTCTGAGCAAGATGGCATTGCACAAGACAATGCTCATTCAATACTGGATGTATCATGTTTATATTACTGTATTAAACAAAACTACTGCTGCTGTTTTCGTGAGTGCTGACTTTCCTTCTAACCCGGCTGGGTATGTTCGAGGGAATTGGAGCTTGAATTTATTGACGCGAACACCATCGCGTTGTTTTGTTGGCACCCGCTTTCAGAGTGACTCGTACTTCTGGTGTTGTTGGAGCGAACATATATATATATATATATATATATATATATATATATATATATATATATATATATATATATATATATATATATATATATTCACTGAAAAAACCATTGGTTATAGACCATATATAGTTAGGGATTAGCATTTACAAAACCTTAATTTACTCGCACAAAACCACAGAAATTCGCATATATAGTTAGTTGCAATAACTATATATCGCGCACCCGCAATCCACTGCTGATGATGTCACATATTACATCATTCATGACATGGTCAGTGACATCACTGATGACATCACTGATGACATCTCAAATGACATCATTTATGATATGGTCAGTGACATCACTGATGACATCACTGATGACATCACTGATGACATCTCAAATGACATCACTGATAAAATCACTGATAACATCTCATTTGTCATTGGGAGATCTGGGGAAACATGGCGGCCGCTAGTTAGAGCGGTGCGCACGTCTCTGGCGGAGCTCCTGGGGATATGCCCTGACGCGCGTGTTTGCAGTTTCAGCGTGAGGTCCGTGTGAGAAGCAGTGGACTGCGGGACACCTGGGGAGCCTTTGGAGAAACTCAGAGAACCGGCGGCTAAGCGTGGTGAGAGCCGCGTTTTTGCCGTAGCGTGCTGTAGCGCGTTGTGCTGCCTGAGAGCCGGGGAGCTGTTCGGAGAAAACGGCTGTCAAGCGAGGGGGAGAAGGAGAGCAGGCGGAGTCCTACGGCGTTCAGCTGTAACGTCTTTGAAGGTACCGGTCTTAAGGAATCAAGGCGAAGGGTGAACGGGAACGGAGGATCGGGAGAGAGAGCACCTGAGACTCTGCCGATAATAGAGGGTGAGAGCAGCGTCCAGCCGCAGCGTGCCCGTGGATAGCGGGAGGTGAAGCGAGGCATTTCTATGATGAGACAAACCTGAGTCTCAAACTAAGGGACCGCAGCTACACTGCAGTAGCAGGGGAGTGAGAAGGCAGGCGGGGTTTCAGGCTTCTGGCTCCAGGCTCGAGGAGATTTTCTGCCTGCTGAGAAAGCATGAGAAGCCTGAAAGCGCTGTGATTCAATAGAGCTGGAGTTTACTCGGGCATTCTACAAAAAAAAAAAAAAGGGGCGAGTGAGAAACTCAGGCACAGAGCAAGAGACTTATTGCTTCATTTAAATTCGAATTGAAATTGGGAAATTTACTAATATCACTGAGACTGAGATATAAATCTGCAGGTTGAGAACGCGAGTCAGCCCAGGGTCAGGCTGGCCTGTATACACGGTGCTATAATTGGGTGTGGCAAACGGTGTGCTAGCTGGTCAGGGGATAGGGTTACTAATGTACTGGGAGGTGCTTTTCTCCCCTGCACCCTACCGCTGGGGTGACGCAGCCGTGGAGCTCCGAAGAAGTAGAAGGGCAGCGTTGTACACCACAGCAGAAAAAAAAGTGGCAACAACTACTCAATGCACTAAGGGGGACCAGCAGAGAGGGAGGGCGCTGTCTCCGCTGAGACGTAAGCTACAGCCTTTTGATAGCCAGGACCCCATAGACACAGACACACAGGGATATTACTCTCCACAATTTCCAGATTTCGCACCTAAAACCTCCAAATCTAACACACAACTAAATCTTAGACCGATATCAAGTGAGACCTCTTATATAACTACAGCTAGAACCCTGGGGAAGCGGAAGGCTAAGGGGAAGGGAAAAGGCAGTAATAAAGGCAAAGAATTAGTTGCCGCTAAAGGCTCCAGTAATACAGCCCAACTACAGGATACCGAAGAAAGCCCAAGAGAGCAGTCCCACGCAGAGCTCGGGTCTGGGTCTGAGTCTGAGACCGAATCGAACCACAAGACTACAACTGATACATGTCAATCTCCTGCCCTAAGGTCAGCAAGGAGGGGTAAGGAAAGCCAATTGCGCTATACTGCTCCAAAGGAGCTCCCACATAAGACCAGGTTGAATAAGGGGAGCTACAAAACAAAAGCTAAAATTACCCCTCGAATTACTCCTTCATTGAAGTCTTATTTTAAGGTCCTTCCCCGGTTCTTAAACATAAATCAAGAGGCACATCCTTGTGTACAAACTGTATCTACATTATCTACGATAGTGGGGGAGGCTGGACATATAACTCCTACAGCTACAGTAAATAATTTAGGAGGTCAGGCTGAGAAGAAAGGAGAACTAGAAGCGGAAGGACAGCCAGTCGGAGCCTTAGAAATGGGGGAACCAGTACCCCGAGCTGCTGACATAACTGCCTCTCTGGGACAGCAAGACCTCATTGAAGCAGTGGGAAGTAATATGAAAGACTTGGATCAGTGTAGCCTAGGCTGCAAAGATGATGGGGAAGATAATGCCAGTGAGGATACCATTCAAGCTATACTCCTCAGCATGAGGAAAGAGATTAGGAACGGATTTGAGGAATCAAAGCGATGTTTTGAGGAATCTAGACTCACTCAATCAGAGATCCGCACAATGTGTGAAAATTTAGAGTCTAAGGTGGACGGGCTCTCACTAAGAACAGGAGGTCTTGAGAGTGGTGTTGAAGAACTTAAGGCAAAACTAGAGGCTGCCGAGGGTAAGATTCAGACATTAAGACGAGAAGGCAATGCAGTGAAAGAGAGGGTTGAGTCACTGGAAAATTTTTCGAGACGAAATAACTTAAGGCTCCTAAAAATCCCGGAGGGGAAAGAAGGCGGGGACTTAAAGAACTTTGTTGCAACCATATTAAAGGACTCTCTAAATATGGAAGAATCTCTGTCCGAGATAGAAAGAGACATTCAATGGGTACATAGGGATCCATTCCGTCTTAAACCAGGCAGAGATAAACCAAGGAAGATCCTGGTGAATTTTTTGACATATTCTCTAAAAGAGAAGATTTTGACCTCAGCCCTTAAAGCCAAGACTTTAAAATCTCTAGACTTCTCTTTTGAGGTGAGATCGGATTTGTCCAAAACTACACTGGATAGACAGTGGGAATTAGGCCAACGGATGGAAAAATTCAGAAGTCTAGGAGCTACTGTGCAAATGAGATTCCCTGCCTTCTTGAGGGTAATGTACAACAACAAAATGTATAATGTTAAATCTCCCTTTGAAGCTGATGAGTTACTTATTACTATTAGTGAACACGTAAACCCTCCGGAGCAAGAGTAAAAGAAGAAATTTTTGAAAATAAATAAACAATTCAATAAATATAAATAGAATATAGGTAATTATTGCAAGAAAAAGAACAATAAAACAAAAAAAAAGGGAAAAAAAAGAGAAAGCCCCGTGAAAAATATATAAAACATAATAGATAAGTGGGGGAAAAAGAAAAAAGGGGAAAAAAAAAAAAAGAGAGAGAGAGAGATGAGAAGGGAAGAAGAGAGAAAAAAGAAGAAAGGAAAAAAAGAGGAAAAGAAAATATAAGAAAAGAATAAAACTCACTAAGGGAAAGAGCAAAGGAAGGAGGGAAATGGGGGAAAAAGGAAATTAAAAAAAAAAAAAAAAGAGAGAAGGAAGAAGGAAAAAAAAAAAAGAGGAAAAAAGGAAAAAAAGGGGGAAAGAAAAAAAAGAAGGAGAAAAGGGACAAAGAAAAAAGAAAAAAAAAAGAACAAAAAAAAAGGGAAAATAAAACTGAGGGGAAAAAAAACACACAAAAAAGGGAAAAGGTAAAGGGAAAAAAAAAATAATTATATAAGGGAAAAAGGGAGAGGAAAAGGGGAAAAGAAAAGGAAAGAAAAGGAATGAAAAAAGGAGGGAAAAAAAATGGGAGAGAGAGATATACTACATATAAATAAAAGGGGCTACACAAAGTATTTACACTCTGAGGTGGATATTGAACCTCAGGAATAAAGGATTTAAAATAGGGCTTTATGAGCCACCACTGCCTATATCTTGATCTTAGCGACCATCAGGATAGATATCAGGGCATGGAACAGGAAAACGTCAGAGACGACAAGCTGGCAATACATCAAGCCAGAGTAAGTTGGGGGGGGTTTCCAGGGGAGGGGGGGGTGGGAAAAGCAAAATTTAAAAGTCCTCATGAACCAAATTCAATAATTATGAAGAATATAGATCCATGGATGTTCCAATGCAGCTGTTTGGACGAAATAGTTAAAGATACAATTAATTATAAGCACTTTCTTTTAGATCAGAGGAGGGGACGGGAAACCCCGTTAAATATCAATGGTAGACATTAAATTCATGTCCTGGAACGTAAATGGTCTGCGCGTTAGGGCTAGAAGAAATAGAATCTTACAATATCTAAGGGATTCACCCGCGCAGATCATTGCGATTCAGGAAACACACTTGAATAAACAGGAAATTACAGATATACTTAAAAAGCTCAAATGGGTGGATAAATTCATAACTACGGACCACAATACAAGCATTCGAGGCACAGCTATTATCTTTAAAAAAGCGGCAAGGGCCCAGATTACGAGTTGGGAAATAGATGCGAGCAGTAGATGGCTGATAGTCAAGGTTCAACTACATTCAAAGGATATTAATATTATAAGCTATTATGGTCCTAATCAGGACGATCCTTCTTACTTAAACACTCTGCAGAACCATCTGATTACCTGCTCAGATCCGATAGTATGGGTGGGAGATTTCAACCTCGTCCTAAACCCAAAGTTAGATAAATCCCCCACCTCCAGAGCTGTTGTTCATAGTAATATGAGGGACACACTATTAAGATGTATGTCGAATCTTGGCCTAATAGATTTATGGAGACAAAGGTCTGGCAATGCCATGGGTGTTTCTTACCATAATCATAAATACAGACACAAATCACGAATTGATTACGCTTTATTTAGTCGCTCCATTAAGGACTGGGTCAAAAATATAACTTACCTCCCTTTACACCTGTCAGACCATTCTGCTATCCTTTTCTCTGTAAAAGTGGACCAGAACTCTACTCACCATTCTTGGTCATTTGACCGAACAATTTTACTGGAGGAAGAGGAGAAAGACTATTTGACACAGGAAACAGTCTCCTTTTTTAAGGAAAATTTAGGCTCTACTTCTCTGGTCATAGTATGGGAGGCTTGGAAGGCCTTCATTAGGGGCTGCATTACAGGAAGGGCCTCATTCAGGAGAAAGAAATATGAAGAGGGAATTCGACATATTGAGCAAGAGTTGAGTCACTTAGAATCATTAGACCAGTTCCCTTCAGACAATCAAAAGGAAAAAACAGAATTAAAAACCAAGCTAGACATATTACTACAGGAGAGGTTAAATAAAAGATGGCAGGCAAGCAAACTTGCTCACTTTGAATATGGTGAATCTGCAGGGAAGTTGTTGGCCTGGAAAATTAAATCTGAGCAATCCAGAAATTTCATTAAAGAGGTGAGGGTTGCTGGTGAAGTTAATAGCAGGTCAACAGACTCGGCCATAGGGGAAGCCTTCAAGTGAGTTTTTCCAGAATATATATACGGAGGAACTGAACGTTAATGTAGATGATAGGAATGAATGGCTGAATAATATAACTCTCCCGGAATTGGAGGGCACCCAAACGGAATATATAGAAAAGGATATAACGGAATTAGAAGTTACTAATACCATTAAGCAATTATCACAGGGCAAAGCCGCGGGACCAGATGGTCTCCCTGGAGAATTATATAGGTTGCTCAATTCTACGCTCACCCCAGTCCTTACGAATCTCTTTAATGATATAATGACAAGAGGGCTAGCACCCCCAAGCTCCTGGGGGGAGGCAAATATAGCCTTAATATTAAAAGTAGGCAAAGACCCAGCCGAATGCGGATCTTATCGCCCAATCTCGCTTCTTAATAATGATTACAAGATTTTTACCTCAATTTTGGCTGCGAGATTGGGAAGCAAGATTGGGTCGATTATCCACTCGGATCAAAAGGGGTTTATTAGAGGCCGGCAATTGGCTGATCTAACCTACGATTTGGTGGGTGCCACTGATATTGCCTCAACTTTCGGACTACCCCTTGCCATCATGACCCTCGACGCCACTAAAGCGTTCGATAGGGTAAATTGGGAATACCTAAATTTAATAATGAATAAATTCCGTTTGGGACCCAAATTCTGTAGGACCATAGGCCTATTATATAACAACCCTAGAGCATCCCTATTAATAAATGGCACATGAACCCCCCCTTTTAAAATCAGCCGAGGAACAAGGCAAGGCTGCCCACTATCCCCTCTCCTCTTTAATCTATATGTTGAACCGTTCGCACAATCCATTAGAGAGGACACTAATATTCCACATTTTATTTTCTCGGGTTGGGAAAAGAAGATTAGCCTCTATGCTGATGACATACTTATTTATACAACTAATCCTACACTGGCATTCCCCGTAATTATAAAGAAGGCGGAGACCTTTGGGAAATTCTCGGGTTATGAAATTAACGCAGGAAAAACCGAAATTATGGTTTGGAATATTCAAAATCTTCAACTTCCGATAAAATCATCCATGAGGTATCTGGGAATTACAATAACTAAAGATCCAGAGCATTTGGCGCAAAACAACTTAGCTCGTATTTCTCGAGAATGCCAAATTTTGATGAAAGCTTGGTCCTTCCTCCCACTTAACATCTATGGGAGAACTAGCCTGGTTAAAATGAGTATTCTCCCGAAATTTACTTTTATCTTTAATTCCATTCCGTTAGCTTTTGACACCAAACAGCTTGGAAAATGTCAGCAGAATATTAATTCTTTCATTTGGGGTTATAAATACAGCAGAGTAGCTTGGAAAAAATTGAGAAGGAGAAGAGAAAAAGGAGGGCTTGCATTGCCAGACCTCGAATATTATGCTTGGGCATTTCATCTGACCCATTCTAGGATGCTACTTAAGCGCCCCTGGGAAAACGCAAATGGGCTGATGTACAAGGCAATGCTACTGGGTTCGGGTCTCCCAGAGAATGGCTTTCTCTTCAAGTTCGGCCATCAGAAGTTTTTCAAAAAAATTAGGTTAAAGACATTACTGAGTAGCTTGAAAGAGTGGTCTCAAATAAAATCTAAGGCCGGGATAGGATACTTATCTGAGCATGCACCAATTTGGGATCTACCCGGACTGGCATCACAAGAGGTCAATACAGTTAAAAAAGTTCTGCAAGATGCAGGAATTACAAAGTGGGGAGATATGTTGACGGAAAGATCAATCATAGACTGGGATATCTTCAAGCTAAAAGTAATATCACCACTCTCCTGGATAGTATATCTACAAATCGGAAGCTGGATTCGGACTCAAATTAGGAAAAAAGGAATGTTGGGAGAGGAGAGTCCTTTAGAAAATATCTTAGTTGAGAGACCTGCGGGAAAAAAGGAAGTTGCACTCTTCTATTGGCACATTATAGAGGATGGAGAGCGAGATTCTAACCTCCCGGAAAAAGTATGGGGCACAGAGGGAGAACCAGACAGAGAGGTCATTTGGGAGGAATCTTTCACCCTCCTTCACAAAATCATCAAGCCAGCATGGTTGAGGCGCAACCATTTCTTTACACTCCACAGAGCGTACTATTCTCCTAAAAGGCTGTCGAAATTTCAAACAGGAAAATGCTGCAGCAAATGTTCTTTACCGGCAGCCTCGGACCTTCATATGTTTTGGGAGTGTCCGAACATTGCCACTTTTTGGGGTGAAATCAAAACAACACTCGAATCTATCCTAGGTATCACTATCTCGTGCTCATGGTCTTTAATTATCTTCGGATTAAACCACAATATTAGGGGACCAGAGAGAGATTTTTTGTTTTATGCCATTTTATTGGCAAGAAGAGAAATCTGTAAGAATTGGGTTAATATACATCCCCCAACCCATGCAAAGTGGCTGGCTTCACTTTATGCAACATCAAAGCTGGATTTATCGAGAACTTGCAGCTCTCGGTCACTTAAATTTTGGGACCTTTTGATCAACTGGAGGAGAGATAGTTAATCACCCGGGGTTTTTTTTTTTGTTTTTTTTTCCCCGGATCCGATGATTAGGCCTAAAAATCTCTCTGTCCTAAAGGGTGGTATCGAACAACTACAGGACAACTGGCCGAACTGGTCCGAAGGGAGTAAATCCGTCCAAGCTCTGTTGGCGACGTGGGGGAAGACCCCCGGGGTACCTGGAACCCAGTTTTGGGCTCCGGGTCGCCAAAGGGGGGTCGATCCTCGTGGTTGAGAGGATAAGAGCATAGTTGGATCGACTTTTTGCTAATGAGGACACAAAAAAAAAGAAGAAAAAAAACATCTCATTTGTCATTACTGATCACATCACTGATGATATCATTCATGTGATAATACGATCAACCTCTTCAGACTCTAATATAACCTTAGATACAATCAGTGTAAACAGACTCTCACAGACTCTCACTCATCCATGGAGTTACTCACACACCTAGTCAGTCATGCAAAGAATCAATCACACCTCCATTTCCTCAACTATATAGTTATACACACCTTACTTAATCAAACATATACTAACACATATTTACTCTCTTATACAATCCCTGATACAAGTTCACAATGATCCATACAGCCACTCACACATTCACTGGCTCTTATGCACAGTTATTTATATATGTCAACTCTTACATGTACTGTGTTTTACATATGTACTTACTTTGACATGTAGCACTGATAAATCCAATTACTCACCAATGCACTCATGCTGATAGTCAACCGCCCATACAGCTGTTTTCACATGCACTTTTGAACCCATACATCTACTGAATCAACTGCTCACACATCTATGCACAGAGTCACACACCTCCCAGCCACCCCCACTCACACACTCACTCTCCCATACAAATATTTGGGCAACCAATCAATAACCCATATAGTTACTCATATAGCTACTGATCAACACATGCAGCAGTTTACAGAACTACAGTAATAATGATGCACAAATTAAGACTGTTTAGTCACTAACCCATGCACTCAGTGAGACACATTTAATCATTCTCTCATACAGTCAGTCATGCACCTACTAAATCCTTCATCCAAACACTTATACATCCACTCATTCTTCAATATGTAAGACATATTTTAACTTTACAGAAACATACAGTCACTGGATGTTGTCATCAGTGATGTCATCAGTGATGTCATTTGAGATGTCATCAGTGATGTCACTGACCATGTCATGAATGATGTAATATGTGACATCATCAGCAGTGGATTGCGGGTGCGCGATATATAATTATTGCAACTAACTATATATGCGAATTTCTGTGGTTTTGTGCGAGTAAATTAAGGTTTTGTAAATGCTAATCCCTAACTATATATGGTCTATAACCAATGGTTTTTTCAGTGAATTTTCATGGTTTTGTAAATGCAAATTCCTAACTATATATGGTCTATAACCTATGTTTTTTTCAGTGAATTTCATTGGTTTTTTAAAAGCTAATATCTATAGCTCTAAAATATATTCTTTATTACGTGACGTATCACGTAGCCACGTGAGACGCCTCATGACACGTCGCATAAACGTGACGTATCGTCTCTGCAGCGCAAACAAAACCCGTAACGTAAGCGGGCCAGAGCACGCTTACAGATATATATATATTTTTTTAACCTTAATTAGACAAAATCCACACATGCACATATCTTGAGGCCTTGCAAAGGCACATCAAACAAACAGTCCCTACAATTTTGCCAAGTTTGGTGAAAATCTATTCCTTCACATTTTATTTTACTGTTTCTCTTGGTTTTCCCCTTGTTACGCTTACTGGAACGCTACCCGGTACGCAAACCAGACGCTCCAAACACACAAGATGTCGGACTCCCGTTACGCTGCCGGTTAGCTGCCCGGTTGGCGTACCGGGAAGCGCCTCTACCGCGAAAAATCGAAATTTTCTTTTTTTTTTCTTTTACCCCGCGGGGCACTTTAATATCCCCCTCATCAATCCTAGGGGGTCAGGAGGGGTCTACCTTGCCCCCTTTCCTTCATTTCCCCCTTCGTTTTTCACCACCTCTTGTCTCTCGATCCTACCGAGAGACAAGATGGCGGCCGCTCCGGACTGTTTACAATGTTGACAGCCAATCAGCTTCTCCTCAGACTCCCGTTACGCTGCCGGTTAGCTGCCCAGTTAGCTGCCCGGTTCGCGTACCGGGACGCACCTCTACGGTGAAAAATCACAATTTTTTTTTTTTTTTTGCCCCGCGGGCCACTTTAATATCCCCCTCATCAATCCTAGGGGGTCAGGAGGGGTCTACCTTGCCCCCTTTCCTTCATTTACCCCTTCGTTTTTCACCACCTCTTGTCTCTCGATCCTACCGAGAGACAAGATGGCGGCCGCTCCGGACTGTTTACAATGTTGACAGCCAATCAGCTTCTCCTCAGACTCCCGTTATGCTGCCGGTTAGCTGCCCGGTTAGCTGCCCGGTTCACGTACAGATTTGCGCTTCTACGACAAAAAATCGCAATTTTTTTTTTTGTGCCCGCGGGGCACTTTAATATCCCCCTCATCAATCCTAGGGGGTCAGAAGGGGTCTACCTTGCCCCCTTTCCTTCATTTCCCCCTTCGTTTTGGCCTCCTCTTGTCTCTCGATCCTACCGAGAGACAAGATGGCGGCCGCTACAGACTGTTTAGAATGTTGACAGACACCGGATTAGAATGTTGACAGACACCGGAGAGCCAATCAGCTTCGCTTCGCAAAGCTCCGTTACGCGAAAAGTACGCGAACTGGTGCGCTATCCAGGACGCTGTCACAGATATATAATTTTTTTTAAACGTTAATTTCTCAAAATCCACTGGAGCACATATATTGAGACCCAGCAAAGGCACATCGGGCGAACAGTCCCTACAATTTTGCCAAGTTTCGTGCAAATCCATTCAGCCGTTCGAGCTAAAAGTGAGGCCAAACGCCCTATGGAAAAATGAATGGGAAAAACTTGTTTTGGGACCCCCCTTTTTTCTCGGCCCCCCCTTTACGAAACCCCCCCAAATTTTCAGGGGCTGATCAGAAACAAAATGTGCCATTTTCCTGAAAATTTCAGCCGATTCCGTCCACAAACGCCAAAGTTATTAGACATAGAATTTTCAAAAGTTCCATAGAGAAAAAATCCTAACTATATATACCTACTGGCGACCGCCAGTAGGTAATATATATATAAATATATATATATATATATATATATATATATATATATATATATATATATATATATTTCTACATGTAGATATATATATCTGCATGTATATATACGTGTGTGTATATAGGAAAGACTAACTTTTGGAAAAGTGAAAAAGATATCCACATATAGTACTAAACATCAAATGTGCAAGAACTGTCTTGCTACAGCTCCCAACAAAGAAATATGAACTTGTGGCACAATAGATACAAATTAAATAAGGACAATACTGTTTTGTAAATAAAGAAAAATGTTTTTTTAGTCAAATCGAGCTAACAAATGTTCTCACAATTGGGGTGAAATGTTTACAAACTACCTAACCCACAATGCATCTTAATTTGCAAAGCGGAGAATAGGTATAAAACAATGAAATTGAAAGCGACTGTAAAAATTGCACAACATCTTTCCCAGTAGCTAAGGGTGTCAGACAAGGGTGCGTTCTGGCACCCTTCCTTTTTAATCTCTATACGAATGGTTTGGAGGTTGCGATGCTTGAAGGAAGTCAGGACCTGCCCATGATTGACCGTCGCCCAATACCCGCATTGCTTTATGCGGATGACGCGGTCATCATGGCCAGGACCCCACATCAACTCCAACTCCTTCTTGATAGATACAGCAATTTCATGGCAAGTCTAGACTTAAATGTAAACACGAAGAAAACATTTGTCATGCATTTGGGGAAACGCCTTAAACACTCTGGCGGCGCTCGGATTAACAACACTACCCTGGAAAGCGTAAACTCATACCCTTATTTAGGAATCCAGATAGACAACACTTCTAACTGGCGTCCAGCTCTTTTAGCCAGAAAGATGGGGTTCCTTAGAACTACAACAGCTTTGGTTACATTTGCCCAAAAACTGGGTCAGCGCCCCACGCGGGAACTGATCCAGATTTACAGGGCCAAGTGCTGCCCAGTGGCAATGTATGGGGCAGGGGTATGGGGGTTTGCAAACACAGAATCTATCCAAAAAGTAGAAAATGGCTTCCTGCGGTATCTTTTGGCTGCCCCCAAAAGTTCCCCAACCTTCGGTTGCCATATGGAGCTGGGTGAGGACTATATTTCTGATCTTATTGCTGTCCAACCAATTCTTTTACGGCACCGTATTTGGCAAACTATAGAATGTAAACTGACACGCTCACTTATTTTTGACTGCCTTAAACTGGAAAATTGGAAAAACATCCCATGGTTACTTTATGTCCATAACTTTCTCAGAGACGTAAACATGGAAACAGCCTTTCTGCTCCCTGAGACTATAACTGAGGTTCCGCGCAAAAAGCTGAAAAATACATGTCTATCTCATCTTCGTGAGCTTCGTTTGACATCTGAGATTTTAAAACCCACAAATTTCCATTTACTCTCGGTGCAAGTCTCACATGGGATTCAGCCATACTTATTATCTAGTGTCAATGCTTATGATAAATATCTTTTGTCGTGATTCTGGTTTAATACCTTTCACCGGCAGTTAACTTTCCCGAAGACAAAAGATTGGTCTTGTTAAAGATTAGACTGCAAACGTCAACATTATCGGCGCCATCTTGCCCCTTTCGAGCCCATTCGTGCCCGTAAGCGGCAGCCATTTTGAGCACCATGGCCTCCCTGCCCCTCGCTGATAGCCAGCGCGTCTCTCTCTCTCTCTCCTAACCTCGCAAGCATCCCCTGCACGCTGACAACCCCCGCTCTCTCATGCCTTGGGTCATAAACCCCTCTTCAGCGCAGCTCCGCCACAGAATCCCATCCTGTTCCCAGCGCGACACCTCCCTTCATTCCTTTCATGGTCTCAGATCCTTTTGATGCAAACCCCCTTTCCCTGTGTCCCCGTTTGTCTTCCTTGTTCCCAGGCCGCCACCTGGCCCTGCGGATACTGTTTATTACCCCGTACAGTAGGAAGCTTCCCCTCCCCATCAAAAGACCCTCGAGCCGATCAAAGCCCCCACCCTATGAGATCCGATCAACCCCACGCATTCCGTGAATCGGCGGAATGCCCTGCTGCGCGACAATCATCACCTGTTGTGACCGGGGTGGGGAATTCAACTGTAAATGTATGTGGGAACGGGCCTGAAGGGGAGATTCCGAGGATGTTCTTTCAAATATCAAAGTGTTGCGAGAATGTGTTACGTGCAATAAAGGTCATAAACCCTAGTATAAGAGGCCAGACCTCAGAGATGTGGTTAGAACACCACGTGACGATACTTGCTGTCTGAATTGATGTGTTCTCCTCCGGAGAGAATAAAATCCTCGTTTCCTGCCTTCCAGTCTCCAGCGCCTGCTTCTTCATTGATTAATATTGGTGGGTCATAGAGGCGACACCGCCGGGCAACATAAAGGGGTCTTTGGTTACTGGTTGTCTTTGAACCCCTTTTAACAATTGGCGTCCCAAGCGTGGGGCCCATCAGCGACTCGTGGATCCAGTGGGAGAGGTCCTGACGACAGAGTGAACGACTGCAACGATCGGAAGGTACCCTGTCCGATAGACCCTCGTCTGACAGCCGATCATCCGAACTTCACTGGTTCCGAACAGACCTCTCTCGAGTGATCTGCGGTCCTGACTGGGAACCATCAGGAGTGCCACGAGGAGTACGAAGAGAAGAGGACGATCGGGCGCTGGATTCGGAAGACAAGAAACTGTCCATGCGGTCCGGGTAAGGTCGTGTAAACACGACGAATTGCGAAAGTGATTGATAATTGATGAGAAAATACTAGTATTACTTTTTGTTAATTTATTTGGAGATTCACTGTCTGCAAACGGAGAAACAACAGGCTCTCCCTTTATAAACAGTGAAGGATAGGTACGCATCCGTCGGACCTATCTTTCTCCCCCACTGAACAATTGCCCCTCCCCCATTGATTAACTGTTATAGATTGTTTTCTGGAGATTCTCTGTCTGCAAACAGGGAAGAATAGGTCCCCTCTTTGCAGATAGTGAAAGGGTAGGTGACGCGGACCTTTGCGAGCCTACTTATTCTCCCCATTGACCATATTGATTTTTTATTTTTGACCTAACATTGATTGCTCAAGATTGGTTCATGAGGTATTCACTGCCTGCAAACAACGTAGAATAGAAATATTCTGTCTAGTCTTTGCACGCAGTGATAAGATAGGTAGTGCTGACTATTATCCCCATTGTGATCCGTCATGCCTGTCTTCTCCCCACTGGTTAGTAGCCTGTTTAGCCCGGACCGCTTATTAGAGATGAACCATCCGGCTCCGCTGGAAGGCACCCCTAATAAGGACATGTTCATGAAGCATGGATTGATCGCTATAGCCTATAGCCAGCTGTGGCATAAATATACGAAAAGGGATCGAGAAAGTCAGTGGCCACTGATAGGATCCTTTGAAGACGATAAAATAAACACACTAGAAACAGCCCTTGGTAAAAACAAGACGACGCCCACTATGCTTGACAGCTTCGGCATGTGGCGAAAAGAAGCCGAACAACGTAAAAAGAGAACTGAGAGTAGGTTGGGAAAAGAGCTGCGGAAAGCAGCCCACCTAGCGGCCCAGAAACTAGAGAAAGAGATAAAAGAAAGAGAGGATACCAAACAGAAACTAGAAATAGAAACGTCAAGCCAGTGTCTGGTTAGAACACCCTCCACGCTCTACCCTGAATTACACTCGAAACAGCGAACCAACGATGATCTGCTGCTAGGTCCTCCGATCATCCACATGCCCCCTCCATATGCCCCTTCCCAACCCTTAGCACAGCACCCACTACCCCCAGGTACAAGCGAGAGTAGCACCACGGCTTCAGCCCCCATGGCCTCTGTGCCGGCTGAACTCCTTGTATTAGATGCTACGCAAACGACAACGTTGGGCGACCCAGAGGCCCGAAGGGTTGGTCCTGCAAAAACATACAGACTAAGCAAAAATGAGCGAGCAGGGGTCGACAAGATAGCAAAGATACTGGTAGAGAAGAGGGAAGATGAAGAGTCCGTCACGGATGTGTTTAATTCTTATACAGGGAGTCACAGACGACACTTTACTGTACAACTGTGTTATCACGTCTTAAACGCATACGAGGACCGATATCAAGAAAAAGGTCCCCAGAGCCTAACGACTCTGTACCGGAAGGTCGATATCGGGGATGAGAGTGAGAGTGATGTGACGGACCTCCTTACGCGTACGCTTGAGGTTTTCCGCCACCTCACTGCACAAAAGCCGAAAATCGAATCCACAACATCCGTAGCAACCGAACCACAAACTGAACGATCTAACACCATGATGCCGATACGAGAGGCTGCCCCTTACTGGGTTCCTCCACGAGGTGAAGGGACTCACGATGACGCAAACAACAAAGATGCAAAGGGAAGGGTAGTGTACAATTGGGTCTACCAACCATGGGACCGGCAAGAGATTCTGACCTTCCGGAAATCTCTGCCTGACCTACGTAAAAACCCCACTGCCTTCTATACTGAGTTGGGTACAGCCCTAGGATCGACGATTATGACCCTGGCTGACATAGACTTGTTTTTCGGGTTATGTCTACCAGCTGATGTGTGGAAGCAAATCCGGAAAGTCGACCACTCTGAGCTGTTTGGACATAACTGGTCA
Organism: Lissotriton vulgaris; assembly: GCF_964263255.1. NCBI lineage: Eukaryota > Metazoa > Chordata > Amphibia > Caudata > Salamandridae > Lissotriton > Lissotriton vulgaris. Next base: position 153,371,370 of record NC_141698.1, on the reverse strand, counting down.
CAACTCGATGGCATAGACAGACAACGAGAACCCGGACAAAAGCCTTTGAAAGCCATTTTAGACCTCCCGGATAAAATCGTACAGAAATTAAAAACCCTGATCCCAGAAAAGAAAGTGGACTGGTCGATAGTAACGGCCTGTCGCCAGAAACCTCAGGAGGATGTATCGGAATACTTCTCCCGGTTTGAAACGGTGTTCTCCGATTACAGCGGCCAGGACTTGACCACTGCAACCGGACACCATCTGTTTGTCCAGAATTACGTTAAGGGTTTATCACCGGAGGTCTCGCAGAAACTGCAGGCCAGCGAAAGTAGTTGGGCAGCCTCCAAACCTACGGCTATCCTCCAGATGGCCCAATATTATGAACATCAGAAAAACGAAAACGATAGAACAACAGAGAGAAAGAAGAAAGACTTAAAGGAGAGGGTGATGATGGCTCAACTGCAAGGGGTGACTATGGGACGAGACCAATACCGGGGAAACCATCAGATGAACGTCCCTAAAACTGCACCTCCCAAGGACCGTACTTCGACTCCCCACATTGGACGTACAGACATTAGAGAGGACCAGTGTGCTTTCTGTAAAGGAACGGGCCACTGGAAATCTCAGTGCCCAGTTCTTTTGGAACTCATCAGAAATAGAGATCCTAGGGATACAGCAAGTGAACCAAGAAATAGGGGACCACAGCGAGGGCCCCCAAACAACGCAACTAATGATAGATCAGGTAGGCCAAACACATTTGACCGACCCCGACAGAACCAATGCCAGCAATCTGACTACGATGATGTTCATGACTTTGCATAGGACTGCCTAGGGCAAGGGAGGGATCCAGTCGAGCTCCATGTTGACCAGCAAGGCCCTTATGTCACTGCTAAGGTCTTGGGTACAAAGTCACCATTCCTGGTAGACACTGGCGCAACACGTAGTGCATTATCTAAACGACTGATTCCAAGGGCACCCTTGTCAGGCTCACTAATAACATCGACAGGTTTCGATGGAACGCCCTCCACTAACCCTTTGTCCGCCCCGATCCTCTTTGACTTAGAAAACAACACCACTGACACCACGTTTTTGCTTTCCTCCAATAGCCCTGACGCAATTATGGGACTCGACTTATTGAAACACTTCCGAGCAACGATTAGATGTTCCCAAGATGGAGTCCGAGTTTTCCTTTACGACAATCCCGTTCTGCTTAGGCATTGCCCCCCCAGACACATGTTTTCCATCACCGACGCTGACACCTCCCTGCTTGACACTCTGCCTCCGTATCTGTGGGCCAAAACGGATTCGGATGTAGGGCGCATGATGATCGACCCAGTGCACATTACTGTTCGACCAGATGCAACACTCCCAAAACTTCCACAATATCGGATATCGCCCGAGGGCGAGAAGGCATTGGTAGAAATCATCCAATCACTGATAGACGCAGGAGTGGTAGAGGAAGTGGTTAGCAACGTTTGCAACAGCCCAATCTTGCCCATCATTAAGAAACAGGGAGAAGGAGATGAGAAAGCATACCGCTTCATCATTGACCTTCGAGAGATCAACAAAGTGGTGGTACCCCAGTACCCTGTGGTCTCGGACATTACCACCATCCTGACTTTGATTCCCTCCACTGCCACCACCTTCACTGTCATTGACCTCAAAAACGCATTCTTTTCCATCCCCATCCACCCAGACAGCCGATATCTCTTCGGTTTCACCCTAAAAGCCCGCTCATATAGGTTCTGCCGAGCACCCCAGGGCTACACAGAAAGCCCTAGCATCTACAGCCAGGCCCTCAAGAGACAACTGGATCAAGTCCAGTTACCCGATGGAGTGGTGTTAGTGAAATATGTCGATGACATCCTCTTGGCAGCCGACACCACTCCACTAGCTGTCACAGCCACCATTCAACTCCTGCACTTCCTTGCAGAAAATGGCCACAAGGTCTCTAAGAAGAAGTTGCAATTCTGCCAACCCCAGGTCACTTACCTAGGCCACCTTTTGTCCAAAGACGGAAGGAAACTGACTCCTGACCGGATCCAAACCATTCTCGATACCCCCATCCCTAGGACCCAGAAACAGGTCCGATCCCTACTAGGCCTCACCTCCTTCTGCCGACAGTGGTTACCCAACTTTAGCCTCGTAGTAAAACCACTGCTTTCACTGCTAGCTAAGGATATCCCTTTCCCACTCCCTTGGACCCCTGAGTGTCAGGCTTCCTTCATGCAACTACGAGATGCCCTTTGCTCGGCCCCTGTGTTGGGTACCCCCGATTACACAAAGCCCTTCTCCCTTTACACTCACGAAAGGGAGGGGTGCGCTTTATCTGTCCTGACCCAGTCCATCGGCTCAAAGCAACGACCATGCGCTTACTTCTCAGCCACTCTTGATCCTGTAGCCAGAGCCCTGCCTGCTTGCCTTCAAGCTGTAGCTGCTGCTGCGATCTCTATCCGACAGAGTGAGGGGATCGTGCTCTCGAATTCCCTCACAGTACTGGTACCCCATGCAGTTGACACCCTCCTAAACCAAACCAAAACGCAACACCTGACGAGTGCACGACTGACTGGATACGAACTGACTCTGCTCGCACCCCACATCACTCTGAAGAGATGCACCACACTGAACCCAGCAACCCTGCTGCCCTTACCAGAAAACGATCCCAATGCGCACCCTGTACACGACTGTGTGACCCTCACAGACGAACAGACCAGAAGTAGGGTTGACCTCAGAGACACGGCCTTTCCCGACCCCGATGGAGAGCTGTGGGTGGACGGTTCTTGCATCAAACTCCCCGATGGCACCACTTCAGCTGCCTATGCAGTCACCACGGCTCGAACTGTAGTCGAGACAGCCCGCATAACGCAACGATCTGCCCAGGCAGCGGAACTGATTGCCCTGACACGAGCCTGTATTCTAGCAGCAGGAACCACAGCAAACATTTACACCGACAGCCAGTATGCCTTCGGGGTGGTTCACCATTTTGGGCTCCTTTGGAGGGAGAGGGGATTCTTGACCTCACACGGCACCCCCATTTTGCACGGGGATCTAGTCTCCGCCTTGATCGAAGCCGTCCTTCTCCCCAAAAAGCTTGCAGTCATCAAATGCCAGGCACACAAAAAGGTGACAGACATTATTGGACAGGGAAATGCACTAGCCGACATCACTGCCCGAACGACAGCTGAAAATAGGACGACAACACGCATGTACGTGACCAGGTCACAAGCAGAAAAATGGTCTGACGCTAGGGACACTATTAGAGACATTCAAATGGCTAGCACACAACACGAACTGACTGAATGGACACGGGTGGGATTGAAAGATGACGAAGGCTGCTGGCGGACAAAAGACACAAACAAATGGTTGCTACCTGACTCGTATCTGATTCCCATACTGACTATGGCACACTCCCCTGCACACATAGGATCAGCCCCCATGATTGAACTTGTCTCCAGAGTTTGGCACAATGATAAGATCACAGAGTCCGCCAAGCGTCTGGTCCAGCAATGCTTGATATGCCTGCAACACAACCCCGGGAAAGGAACTGTAGTACCCCGGGGAGGGTTTGGGGTCCCAAATCACCCGTTTGAAGTCCTGCAGATGGACTACATCCAACTAGACAGATGTCAAGGCCTGAAATATGTACTTGTTGTGGTATGCGCATTTAGCAAATGGGTGGAAGCATACCCAACCCGTGACAACACTGCTATGGCCACAGCAAAAGTACTGTTAAAGGAGTTTTTCCCCCGTTACGGCCTTTGTCAAATTTTGTGGAGCGACAATGGCCCCCACTTCGTAGCCGAAGTTATCCAACTCATTTTGAAGGGGTTGGGTGTAAAACAAAAGTTCCACGCAGTCTTCCACCCCCAATCTGCTGGACTAGTTGAACGACATAACGCCACACTGAAACTAAAATTGGCCAAAATAGTGGCTACCACAGGACTGAAATGGCCAGACGCACTCCCCCTGGCATTGCTCTCAATGCGTTCCACCCCTACCAAACACCACTTGACACCATACGAGGTTGTATTCGGCCGGCCTATGAATGTCTGGTCTGCACCGAAACCAACTTCCATTCATGACGTCCCGGACGTCCTAATGTCTGATTACTTATGCCAGTTGACTAAAACACTGTCTGTTATCCATCAACAGGTGCTGCATGCCATCCCTGACACTTCCAGGGGTCCCGGACACACCATCCAGCCTGGGGATTTCGTCCTGATCCGGAACTTCCAGCGTGCCAAGAGTCTGGAACCCCGGTGGACGGGCCCCTGGCAAGTCCTCATCACCACCCGAACAGCACTTCGAGTGGAGGGAAAACGCAACTGGCTGCATGCACACCACTGTAAGAAGGTCTCCTCGACCCTGACCTCGACCGAAAACATCGACAACCAAGAAGAGCTCCTGAACAAGGACCGACCGTCACTAACCTGCTATCCTGATACCGAAACACTTGAACTTTCAAAATTCTCTGATCCCACTGTGCCATCGAGAGAAGGGTATTTCCTGCGTCGAAAGGAGGGAGCTTCGGCTAAGTAGACCACGGACTGAGTTAAATCTCAGAACGGTGACCTAAACACTACCAAGGGTTACCCGGAGAGAAGCAAAACAAAGTCTGTGGTTCTGCCCGCTACCGAGCACCTTGAAGATGATGGAAGCGCCAGATAAGAAGATGATGGAAGCGCCAAATAAGAAGATGATGGAGGCAACAGGAAATACCCACCACAGAAACCCAAAAGCAGACAGACTCCACAGCTCAAAGACAATTGCAATCTTCATCACAATCCTTTTCTGCTTTCTCCTCATGACCACACTCTGGATTGTGGAAGAAAATGCACCTGCTCACGAAACATTCCTGACCACTGCTCAGCCTACCACCATGAAGGAACATTATCTGATCTTGCTCTCTCCCCAACTCAGAGAGAGGCGAAAGGAATTTTGGAATAACTCTTTCGTACAACTACTTCACCAGCACAACCTTGCCACCAATGCCACCAACTGTTGGATCTGTGGGTTGCTACCCCACGCCACTGGACACTCGATACCATTCATCCCTTCACCTTTCTCAGTTCACGGCTCCTGTCTTGCTTGGCTGATGCTTCTGCAAGAAAGCTTTAAGGACAATGCCACCTCCAGCAAAACCGTAACGCATTTCTACCACGGGGTCTGGCGGAACAGAACAAAGACACACTTCTGCCCGCAGACCACCAACAACACAATCCACTTGGACATCCCTGCTAAAGAACAAATTGAAATGCAAGTGTTCAATAATCCAACCAGAACCACCTTCTCCTACCTGCGAAAACGAACGGCTGCCACTCTGACTGTGGCCCTGTCAGTCATCAACGTCACCGGCCACATGTGCATGGAAGGGCTTGGGACTCAGCTGGTAGGCCACAGCGCTTGCCGGTTTTCCAGAACTCTGGACTCCACCGACCCACCTTCCTTTGTGGCATCTCCAAACACGTATTTCGTCTGCGGCACGAAGGCTTACACCTGGCTCCCCAAAGGCTGGGGGGGCACTTGTTTCATTTCCTTCATCCTTCCTCCGACTTATGTGGCACCAGCAAATCATCACAGACAAAAACGAGCCAAGGACATTGAACAAGCCGACTCAACAGGAGCGCAGTTCCTCGATGCTATGAAGGGACTTGTCCCCCTCTGGGGCCCGATGGCAAACAGCCGTGCCATCCGACATCTGACTCAAGCAGTTGAGACAACAATGAACATCACGGCTGGTATCCTTGCTAACAACACCGCTGAACTTCAAGCGGTCCGCTTGGTGGCCCTCCAGAACCGCCTTGTCCTAGATGTGGTTCTTGCGGATCGTGGTGGAGCATGCCGCATTATTGGGTCCAGCTGCTGTACGTACATACCGGACAACTCACCCTCAGTGTACAAAGCCATCGAACATCTTCATAGACTCTCTTCAGAAGTCCACCAAGAACAAGAAGAATGGTCGCTTGGTGGTTGGTTCTGGAGCACCGTTAAGAACTGGGGCTGGAGACTATTCACCATTATCCTGATTCCTGTAGTTGTAATATGTGGTTTATGCTTAGGAATTCAATGTCTGCCACCTCTGTGTACATTATGCGTAAATTGTATTTGCCCTAAGACTGTGGACTTTGGAAACGAACATATGAGAGCAATATATGATGCCGAGGTTAGGAATTTGATGAAGATTGACATTGAGTAAGCAAGTTGGCTAAGATATGTTGAAAAGGGAGGACTGTTAAAGATTAGACTGCAAACGTCAACATTATCGGCGCCATCTTGCCCCTTTCGAGCCCATTCGTGCGCGTAAGCGGCAGCCATTTTGAGCACCATGGCCTCCCTGCCCCTCGCTGATAGCCAGCGCGTCTCTCTCTCTCTCTCCTAACCTCGCAAGCATCCCCTGCACGCTGACAACCCCCGCTCTCTCATGCCTTGGGTCATAAACCCCTCTTCAGCGCAGCTCCGCCACAGAATCCCATCCTGTTCCCAGCGCGACACCTCCCTTCATTCCTTTCATGGTCTCAGATCCTTTTGATGCAAACCCCCTTTCCCTGTGTCCCCGTTTGTCTTCCTTGTTCCCAGGCCGCCACCTGGCCCTGCGGATACTGTTTATTACCCCGTACAGTAGGAAGCGTCCCCTCCCCATCAAAAGACCCTCGAGCCGATCAAAGCCCCCACCCTATGAGATCCGATCAACCCCACGCATTCCGTGAATCGGCGGAATGCCCTGCTGCGCGACAATCATCACCTGTTGTGACCGGGGTGGGGAATTCAACTGTAAATGTATGTGGGAACGGGCCTGAAGGGGAGATTCCGAGGATGTTCTTTCAAATATCAAAGTGTTGCGAGAATGTGTTACGTGCAATAAAGGTCATAAACCCTAGTATAAGAGGCCAGACCTCAGAGATGTGGTTAGAACACCTCGTGACGATACTTGCTGTCTGAATTGATGTGTTCTCCTCCGGAGAGAATAAAATCCTCGTTTCCTGCCTTCCAGTCTCCAGCGCCTGCTTCTTCATTGATTAATATTGGTGGGTCATAGAGGCGACACCGCCGGGCAACATAAAGGGGTCTTTGGTTACTGGTTGTCTTTGAACCCCTTTTAACAGTCTAGTAACCTCTCTTCTTGCCCATGTGATGGGCAGTCAGAGCAATCGTTATTGCACGTAGTCTTTTTTGAAGCTATTATGAATTTCCACGTAAACAGTGGATTATCCCTTTGGTGAAACTTATGGGCATGCGCCATTGCCGTCCGGCCCTTCTTGCCCTACAATGCCTGGATATTGAGTATAACATCGCTCCAATAGTTCGATTTTTAAAAGTGTGTGTTAAATTTCGCACAAGCTATCACTGTGTAAAACGATAGACTGTGCTTTGGGGACGAAATAGAAAATAATGGCTTTATAAGTGTGCTGCTGTCTCTGTATATGTGTCTTTCATATGAATTTTGCTGCTAATGATCGGTAACGGTTCTTTTTACTATAAAATGTGTCATACCTTTGTTATACTGTGCATATAACATTTCAGCGATTTTAAACAATGTTTTTTAATTGTTTGTATACTTTTATGGACACAACATTGTATCCGAATAAAGTTTTAATTGATATATATATATGTATATATATATATATATATATATATATATATATATATAAAACCAAGTTTGAATTGGCAAGTATACCTTTCTTTCTTGCCACCTTGTCTGATGAGCCCTCTTTAATTGTGTATGTAGTTCAACACCATTATCAGCTCTTCATTGTTCTTCAATGGTTCCCTCTTGTGGTTGACCGTACGTGGATTTCACGCCTGAGCTCAAATACATAATGCCTTGGTTTATCACTCGCATCAAACTGTGTGATAGAAGGCGCCAGCAATTATCAGTGGGCGTGTGAGGAAAGGGAGATTGCAAAGCACTGGCAGGACAGAGGTTGCATTAAGCAAGCAAAGTCACAAAAGAGACAATTCCTGCATTTATTCTAAACAGTGCTAGATTGTTGTGAGGCTGTAAAACCTGCCAGAATGAAGGGATTGGAATAGTGCTATGCTGAAAGTTGCCTCTGTCCCCAAAGAGGGTTCCTATGCCATTGAGTTGGGTAATAACATATGTTATCTGTTATTGGCACCAAGAAACCTCCACAGGGGAGTGAATGTAGGCTCACAACTATGCCGGCTATATTATTTTATAGTATAAGATATAATATTTATTTTAACACCGACCCATATTTACTAAGGCTTTGTGCTGGTTCAAAGTGGTGTGTGGTATTTACTATCCAGCACAAAATGGATTTTGCATTGGAAAGGTTTTAATGCGAAGCCCAATTTACTAGGATAGCCAGACTGGGTTTTGCGTCAAAATACTAGCCCCCATTTGAAGATGTAACCAAGGTGAAATATGTTCATTACTCAAAAAAATTAAATTCAACGCAGTGCACAGCACACATCCAATGTATGAGGTCCTTCTGAGTTTGTCTAGTCAGAGGAATTTGTGTTGGAATTGTATGCTTCCTGTACAAACCGTCCTCTACTCGGTGCACACTTGTTTGGGAAGTATATACTGGGAGTTATGCGACTGCTTGCATGGCATTGTGCAGTTTGTGCTGCCCTGCACAGTTTTATTGTAGTAAGTTAATAGAAGCAACGCATTGCTCCACTAGCGTCACTTTTCGCCACATTCAAACCTTTGTAAATAAGCCTGTTAAAGCGCCAGTGCAGGAGGTGGTAGCAGCAGGCCAATCATTAGATATGGCCATACACCGTGGCTCAGGTTTACATAGAAGCCATGCTGAGCAGGGCAGCAGGTAAAGTTGCTGCGCTGCGTTTCACGAACCAGAGAGATCAGAACTGCGCCATATCTAAGATGCAGCCATGCCCATTGCAGACCCTCATCGCGCCATAGTGGAAGGGCGTCTATACCTTCTGAAGCATAGTTTCTGTACTGGAAGGCATCTTTTCCAGTACAAATACTAAGCTTTAAGGCTTTCTCTACTATGTATGTGTGCTGTTTAATGCAGCATGGATGGAAAAAAATGAGAAGTGAAAACATCTGTTCTCCTCATGTCTGCCTAGAGGAAGCACAGGATTGTGGTGCAAATCCCGATCAACAATTCTTTGTAGATAGGGATTTAAATCAAATATCATTGATGATTGCATGGGTTCACCCTAGTACCTCCATGGAAATCCTCCTTAAAACTAAGGGGGATATTTTCTAAGGTGTTATGCTGTGTTGACATCACAAAAGTGACGTAACTCGGTGCTACATCTTTTTGCTGATTTACTTTGATAACGTGAAAGTAACGCAGCGCTTTGCATTACTTAGTGCCAAGGAAGCATACCATCGGTGCAGCATGGGCGTTCCCATGCAACCGCCCAAGGGTTCTGATGCTAAACCCTATTTACTAAATAAAGTAGACATGATTTAGCGTCCGAAAACGGCGTCCTTTTGAAGTAGGCGCAACAACGGAGAAATGCCTTCATTTCTCCTTCCTTTTCTGACTTTGTATGCGTGCTGTAAAGTGCAGCGCATGTACAAAGAGGGAAAATGGTTAAAGCCAGTCTACGTATACAATTTTGTACTGAAAGGGTACCCTTCCAGTACATACCCTATGCTAGACTCATGGAGACACAATTGCAATATGGCTCAAAGGTATCTCAGTGACGCACGTCAGCTGATTTCATCACCGGCGCTAGGGAAAGTGGAGGAGAGTGCCACATTTCTGTAAATATGTCGCTCTCCTCCTCTCTGCTTTTCAAGAAGTGCAGCATTTACGGCTGCCGCACTGCGCTGCGTGAGTAAGTGTTAAATCTGTCCCAAAGTAATGGAAGGCAGGTCATTGCCGCAATTTCGCATTACTTTGGGTTACAACGCAATGCAAATGGCGATATGCGTTGGATTGTAAATCTCACGTTTGTGTTTGTATATCTAGGCCTGTGTTTTCCCCAATGTGCAATGCAGCCCAGCAAATGCAATTGTGGTGTGTTGAACAAAAAATTAGTAAATTCATCAAACTGAGCCAATGAGCATTAAGGTAATTTGATTGAAGTGCACAATATTCAAGCACAGTGCATATTTACTGGAGTGTTTTTCACCACAAACTCGAAGGTGTGAATAAGGGGAGAGGATGTAGCCTTGCCGTTAGAGCGGTCAACTTCGAAGCTGGGGAACCTGGTTCGAATCTCGGCAGGGACGCTCGACATCCTGTGATTCTGGGCAAATCACTTAATCTCCTGGTGCCTAACAAAAATGAATGTGTCCTCCTGTAACGAAACTGGTGCTCATGTAAAGCGCTTTGATACCTGATGTCTTGGGTCTAGTTCGCGCTATATAAAACTCTAAATAAATAAATAAATGCAGTGCACCATTGAATTGCAACACGCACTTTAACCAGGGGGTAGTTGGAACCAACCATAACATTTTACCTATTGAATCAATGCTAACACAAACAGGTAGACTGTGTAGAACCAACAACATATGGTAACCCTAATGTGTAGCTGAATTCAAGACATTTTAACTTCCCAGTCATTGGTGTCCAGATCAATGCTGACCCAAATCTTCTGCTCCATGGGCTGTGCGATGAGTTTAAGGATCCCAGCCCTCTTCTCCCTGGTTTAGGGTCTGCTGACTAGTAGGCGCTAGGGGATTATCCTCCGGGCGGAAGTGATCATATCTGGACAACTTGGAAATACCACATAACGAGGATAAGACTCAACGACTTTTAGGTTTTAGCTTTGCTATTTGGGGTCCTGCTTTGCCTAGAGATGGGAGGCTGGTGATGGAGGATGGTTGTTCCTGAGGCTGCAGCTGAAGGACAGCAGATCTGCTTTGGAACCATCCATTTGGTCATGCACTGAGAAGCACACACTTTACATCGTTAAAGTCCATATATATATATATATATATCCTTTTGATTGAATGTCCTTCTTAGGAAACTTGAAACAGTCATCTTCAGTTTATACAACATCCGTCTAACTCTTGAATATAACTAAGGCTCCGTGTTTTCCGTTTTTACTGATTTTTCAAGATAAATACAGACAGAAAACATGTATTTTCTTGTCTGTATTTACTTGTAACTGTGGATAAAAACGAAAGTTGGGTTGCTTTATGAGTAATTCTAAATTCTGTCTGCAATGACTGCCAAGCCACTAGCTGTGTGGATTGATATGTAAGGGGGTTAAAAAAGAAAGGAATTTTAGTACAGAGGCTTTGGCAGCTGTAGCTATGCACAAGGGTGATACTGAAGTTTGCATATTTTCAAGTCAAAGTCAAGTCAAAAGGTATGTTTATTATGACCTTAGTCATTTAAACAGGTGCAAGAGAGTATAAAAAAATTAAAACGTTCACATCAAGACATTTAAAACATTATAACATTAAAATCCGTCAAATATAAGTTAAAACTCTTACACACACTTCTTCCTTTGCCAACAACCATAAAATTGCATTTAAATTAGCATTCTGCATTTATGAAGAAAACCCATTCTACTTCCTTCTGCTAGACTAATTTCATTAATTTAAAATGCTTTAGAATCTACATGTTATTCCCGGTTTCTTAGATCACTCAATGCTGCTTTTATGTATTTCCCAAGAGCAATCGCAATATCGATGGTGGGTATTTCAGTTAATAAGTTAGCTGCCTTCGCTCTAGAGCTTATAGCATATTTTAGGAACACGGGTCGTAACCACAGTTTCCGCTGTTCCAGTAATAACAGGCAATCAAGAAGGATGTGTACCAGGTCTCCTTTGCACCCCAAATTACACTTACAACATCCATTTTGATCTAACAATTTCTTTTTCAGATCTTTATTTGTTAACAATGGGTTTATACCAACCCTCAGCCTTAAGATCTCCTGCCTAAGGCCGCGGTTGGGAAGGATGTCTAGGTAGGGGAACCAGTTTTCATTTATCCAAGCGCCCATCATATGTGTTATTGATTTCTTTTTCGCTGAATATTCCATATCGGTCATTCTCGATATTTCCTTCCCCTTTGATTTCAACTCACTCCTAGTACAGAGAAGTTGATGTGTTTCCTGGTTTACATCTACCTTTAATCTTTTACAAATTTGGGTAACTCTTTCCCTACACATTTTTGCCCATTTTTGATTACTCGATAGGATTTCCTTCTTGCACCATTGTGCTACTTTTTGTCCCTCAGGGTCTTCCAGTCGTTTCCAAAGTCTGAGTATTGCCATTTGAGTTAGTGTCTCCCAGGACTTTGTGCCTATTTCCCTTCTTATGGCTTGCACCATAGCAGATTGTGGGAGAGAGAGGAGTCCTTTGAGGCATTTTCCCTCTACCAAGTCCCAGGCTCCCTTACCGCTCAAATAAAGGATTTCTGCCCCATACAGAACTTGGGAGGGTATCATTGCCTCAAAGGCCCTTAGCATTGGTCTGTGCGACATCTTTCCGTAATCCCTATTAAACATTTTTAGGCCGCATATCGATGTGTGTGCTTTGGCTTTTTGTGTATCCAAATGCGTATCCCATTTTAGTCTTTTGTCAAACCATATACCTAGGTAGCGATACTCATTCACCGTCTCCAGTTTAAGCTCACCTAGGTACCAATTGAATCTGGTTAATTTTTTCCCAAAGCAAAGAACTTTAGTTTTATCCAGGTTGACAGTTAGAAATTTATTAACACAGTATGCGTTGAAGGCATTAAGCTTTCGCTGGAGGCCTATCTCTGTCTGGTCTACTATAACCAAATCGTCAGCATATAATAGGCAGGACACCTTGTTTCCGTCCATTCTAGGACTTGCGCTACCCTCGACCTCTAGCTGGGCCGGGAGGTCTGACAGGAATATAGAGAATAACTGCGGCGCTAAGACACAACCCTGTCTTAGACCGTTGCTGATGGGTATTTTTTGCGTTAAAGAGCCCTCCGTATCCTTGATGACTTGCGCCCAGTTCTCATTGTGTAATTATTTTATTATTAACAGAAGGTCACTCGGAATATTTACTTTAAGTAGTGTTTCCCATAGGCATGCGCGATCAACTGAGTCAAATGCTGCTCGGAAGTCAACGAAACAACAGCATAACTTGCCATTTTGTTCCGTTGACTTCTTCGCCATCGCCCACAGTGCAAAACCATGGTCTATAGTTGAGTGTCCTTCCCTGAATCCTCCTTGTTCTATAGGGACAATCTGGAGCTCTTTTACCCATAAGTTGAGTTGGTTCAGTACAATTTTAGAGAAAACTTTCTCTCCTATATCAAGGAGGTTAATCAGGCGATAGTTTTGTGGTGCCTCCATGCTTCCTTTCTTATGGATGGGCCTAATTATTGCACCCTTCCAGTTAGATGGCATTTTGCCTTCTGTTAATATTATACTAAACATCTGTGCAAAAAATCTTGCCCACCAATTTATGTCTGACTTTAATATTATTGCTGGGAGATTGTCCGGACCTTCTGCTCGGGATAGTTTCAGCTCTCTTATTGTATCTTCTACTTGTTTTACATTAAATTTACCTTTAAGGTCTGCTGATATTTCCTGCCATTTATGTGTCACTACCTGGGTTATAGGGGCTCTTGCCCCATACAATTCCCTAATATACTTCTCCCATGCGGCCTCGCTAACTACACATTTTAGTTCCCCATCAGAAGGGCTATGGGCTGCCTTTACCAATTTCCAAAATTGTCTTAGGTTTTTTTCCTCAATCGCTTCCAGCAAATTTGACCAACATTTCTCTTTAAATGTCCTTTTAGCGTCATTTACCATTTTTTTATACTCTCTTTTTAATCGGATTACGTGGTCCTGTCTCTCCTGGCTGAAGTTCTTTTTTTGTTTTCTTTGTGCTGCCCGGATCTCCCGTTTTTTGGATTGACACTCCGCTGAAAACCATTTTACTCTACTGGGTGGTTTCCCACTAGCATTTTTGACCCTTTTCAATTCAATTCTTAAACACCAGACTACTTCCTCTAGTTTTCCTATGAACCAGTTCAAGGTTTTATTCTCTAGATTTTCCGGCTTAATTTTAATTTGCATAGCTAACAGTTTTGCCTGATATTCCTCCGTGAGTCGTGTCGTCACACGTCTAGGGTACTCCACCTCCTGGGGGATCACTTTATCTCTGGGTAAGCTTCTTCCCCCTTGTATTGTTAGGTATAGAAGGTTATGGTCACTAATCTCTTTTTGTTCCAACCTAAATTCCCGTACTTGGGGGAAGTTCCAGGCATGTAAAAACATATAATCAATTGGGCAGTTCTGAGAGCCTATTTTAAAGGTTTTCCCTGCTGGGCAGTCATTCTTCATTCTTCCATTCAAGCATTGGAAACCCCTGCCTCCTAGGAAATATACCAGATCTGATTCCTGTTTTGATATCTCCCCTGCTGGAAACCTTGCTGGGTTTATTCCAAACACCTCTAACATTTCTCTGTTCCAAGTATCTGCCTTTTTTGGGTTAAGTTTATGATTGAAATCCCCCATTATTATCACAGTATCCAATACGTATTTTTCTACAACAGAATCTACATCTTCTTTAAACAGCTTCATCTCATTCTCATATTCTACACCATTATCCCACTGCATGTATACATTCATTACAGTCAGCATTTTATACTTCTTTTCCACTGTCAATAATTCTATTCTGCTAGTCAGAACCCATTTACATTTCATTTTTATCGGTTTTACTTCTCTGAGCACTTTTGTTGAAACCAATGTCATTAATCCCCCCGACGGACGACCATAGTTCTTTTTCTTAGCCGGGCGGTTTAGTTGTAGGTATCCTTCGTTAATCGGGGTTTCGTCGCATGTCCAGGTCTCTTGCAGGCAGGCAATGTCCACTTTATTTACTATATCCTTTATAGTTTCTCTCTTTTTCTCATTGCCTAGCCCATTTACATTCCATGTCAGGAGACCTAGACTTTGCGGCACCCCCTCATCCTATTCTACCTCACTCATGCCACCCTCTTCTCCCTCGGCCTCCGTATGACTCTCGTTTAGATCGAACCTTGGGCTACTACATTGTGACCAATTACCCCATGGGTCTTCCTTTCCTGTATTGTCTATTTCTATGTTCAGACAACTTTGGTTCCCTTCCTCATCTTTATATAATTTCACCTGTCTTCTCCCTAAACCTGCATGATACTTTAAGAAGGTATTGTCATTGGGGGCTTTTACTTCCCTCTCCGGAATTATTCTTATTCCCAGGTGGTTTATCTCTCTGGTTGCTTTGAGGATTGCCATTTTTACCATGACTGAGTGTAATGATACTTTTGTTATTTCTTTACCATTTCTGGTCTCCACGAAACCAATTTGCCGAAGATCGCTTGTACTGATCCCACATAGGCTACTACATTCTGCGAAGACTTTCAAGATCTGTGCTCTATTCAGGGGATTCCTTTTCCTGTTCGTACTCTCATTCGTACTTCCCCTTTTCCCCGGCTGCATATGGTCCAAATACACCCATTTATTATTCTCTTTCTCTTGTACTTTTTTGGGGGTTTCATATTGATGCTGTCTTGCCTTTGGTCTCTCTGATCGCAGCCCATTGTTTCCCGTTCTAGGTATTACCTGGTCTTGTGGGCTTTCGGCTCTATTACCCCTATTTGGTTGTCCTAAGGCTATTCTTACTTTCTGTTTCGTAACACAGGGTGTTAATGGTTTCTCTTTTGTGACCTTTGTTCTCCAATTTTTTCTTGGGTTTATCGGGGTCGTTCTTAGGTTATACTCCCCTTGCCTTGGTCTATTTGATACGTCTATCGGGGCTGATGCGTTTAGGTCTGCCTGTGCCTCCCTCCCTATATTCCTCCCTTTTCTCTTTGCTTTTAAGGGTTGCTCTCTCTTCTTTCTACCCCTACTCTTAAGGGGGGCCACTGTATACACCCCGCGCCTTTTTATCAGCATTGGGCGTCTGGAGATATATACATTTTCTGATGCTTCCACAGAGTCATTTGTTAGCTTTTGGGTTATTGGTTGTGGGGATCCTGCTGGACTTCCCGCGGATACCTCAACCAGTTCAATCTCTACACTTTCATCAGTCGGTTGTTCAGTGTCAGTTGGGCTTTGCATCCTTGGCATTTGGTTCTTTATCCCCACTAGTTCCTCTTCGATCCTTTTTAGGTTCGATTTCTGAGCTTTCAATACTCCATTATTTGATAGAGTTACTTCAAGGATTCCTTGTAACGTCTTTTGTAATATCAATATCAGGTCCACCAATGAAGAAGTGGGTGTTACGGAACACTCCGGGTCCTGTGTGTGGTCTCTGCCTGGGTTTGTATGATGACCTGTTCTTGTGGGTTCTTGCTGTGGAAGAGAATTTTTGGTGCCTTGTTGTTGAGGGGACTGGGCTGGCTCACCGCCCCAAATAAGGCTCTGGCTCTGTATTTCATTTCCCCTTGGTTCCTCATTTCCCAGTGACTGTAATGAGAATAGTTTTGGTGACGATGAGAGCCGGGGAGCTGAGATGTGGATATTTTGGCTCTGGAGCGTCAGGTTTATTAATACAGAGTCCTCCATTCCTGCTTCCATATCGGGATTCACCCCTGCTGCTTCTATCATTCCTACTCCCTCCGCGCCATGTTCTTCCGTATCTTCCTCGGGGTCCGGTCTTATTACTGGCTCTAAAGATTTGTAGTGTTTCCCTACAAAATCCTTTATAGCTTTGGAGGTTAGCGTATTGTCTTTCTGTTTGGAATTTGTTTGGACACAGTCCCTTTTAGCCTGTTTGGCATTTTTAATTGCCCTTTTAACTTTTCTTTTCTTGCGTCGCCCTTTATTATTCTCCGTAAATGAGGCCTGGCTTTCTTGGCTCTCTTCCAATGATATTGAGCCCTCTAATATTTTACTCTTCTCTGGGCTATCTTCTTTACGCTGGATTTGCCCTTTTTTCGGTCCCATTTCTTGGTTTGGTTGCCTAATGTGTAGTGCAGCTATTTCTCGTTTCGTGCGGTCGTTTCTCAATTTTAAAAGTTTAAAAAGGAATAACTGTAACTTTACACTTACCTCTGTTGTGCCTTATGCCCACCGGTTTGCCTGCCTGCCGCCCCTGTTATCCTCTCTTGCGATATCTTCTGGCTTTTTCCTCGCCTTGTTCTCCTTATACTGTTTCCTCTCTCGTTTTGGTTTTCAGAGTTCAACAGTTTTCACTGGTTTTCACTGGGCTCCCCCCCCCCCCCCCCCCCCCCCCCCTTACAGCAGTGCCTCTGTTGATTTCTTAGGACTCCTATCCTCCAGACTGGGCACCCTGTCCACTTGTGATTCCGTGGGGGTTGGGAGCTACTAAACAGTAAGTAGGCACTCACGAGTGCTTGGTTCTGTGTTTACTGCACAGCCAGGGGTGACTAGGGTGCTCTCCCAAACTGCACCCTGCGCTGCCCCACACTCCGCTCTGCTTGTCCTGGGTGCAGGGTGCTGATTTTCGCACCCCCTAGTGGCTTCCAATTTGCTTCCGGGTGGCTTCTCGTCGTTTACTACGACGCACCGTCCGTCCGCAGTCCTACTCCGCCCCCTCCCTGTACTACGCGTTAGACACGCGCCGCGTGTCTAGGGGGGCTACAGCGGCAAGAAGGAGTATCCGGGCTCACCAGTGATCCTTGTTTGGCGTCCTCTTCTAAGCGAGCCGGCACATTCCTCCTGTGCTCTACCATCCGCTTGGTCGGTGGTCGGTGGTATGTGATGTATGATCCGTGCTCCGCTCCGCGATCAACTGATTGGGTCTGGCAGGCAAGGCTAGGCAGGGCTAGACGACGACAGAGACGCTTGCCACTCGTATATTTTCGTATTTTTTCATATAAGTGCATTGATTTATCGTCAGCGGGTGTTCGCAGCATTGAAACCTGGCAGGCATTCAAGCATGAGTGCATGTTTATCGGTTAAACAAATGTGGAAATATACTCACTTTAGCTTCATTTTTCCACAAAACCCAAAATAAATATGGATAAATAAAGATAAAATAAATAAATACGGATAAATACAGACAGAAATGTCCAAAGAATAAATACCATAAAACCGGGAGCACTAATTATAATCTTCGTCATCATGCAGTGGTAACAACAGCCAAGCCAACACGGGTTTCGCCAAAGTTTCTCTTATTCAGGGTTTATATCGATATTGTTCCCAAAAAATACATTTCTTGCCAATCTCCTGATTAAGAGTTCCCACATTTCTTGTAACCAAGTGCTTCGTCAGATAGTTTCCTCCAATAACATTTTCGGCTGCAACCATTTATCAAACACTGTGCAGTCAAGATCATGAGCAGAGTCATGCTGGTCAGCTTAGAGGAATGGGCCGAGCAAGAGGGTATACTGGCCGACAGTCAATATGAATTTAGAAAGGGCAGGGGCACCCTAGATCAGTGTATTAACCTTGACCTACTGATCGGGAAATATACCGAAGCTAAACAAAGCTCTCTTTATCTCTGCTTTGCAGACCTAAGTAGTGCCTTAGATATGGTTGATCATACTCTTTTATGAACAACACTGTTACAGCTAGGTGCGCCAGAGGGCATAATTTTCTTTTTAGCCAGGCTATATGGGAAATTACAAACGTGTGTACGTTTCGGCTCCAAAGGGGAATGCACCCCGAAATTTAGAGTTAAGAGAGGGATAAGAAAGGGCTGTGTTTTGGCCCCCCTTCTTTTTATCAACGGAATTGATGCTATTTTAAAAAACGTAAATGTAGATGCCCCCAAGATCTAAGGTGTCCCTGTGCCGGTGTTACTTTACGCCAATGACGCTGTATTGCTCTCAAGAACCCCTTTGGGATTGCAGCGCCTGATCAATAGATTTCCCATTTTTATAAAAGAAAGAAAACTGATCATTAATAAAGGAAAAACACATACCATGACCTGTGGGGCTAAAAGCAAATTTTTTAATGCCTTTTTTATTGACGGTGACAAGGTGCAACATGTAGATACATTTTGTTACCTTGGTATCACCTTCTCCAAAGACAGAAAATGCTTAATGAATTTAACAATATTTGTAATAAGATGGCCAAAACCGCCCATGGTGTTTTTAGATTTGCGGCGAAGGTCGGAGATCGCCACACCAGGGATATGCTTACTATTGATCAAGCAAGATGTGTCACTATTGCACTTTA
Source organism: Lissotriton vulgaris (assembly GCF_964263255.1). Classification (NCBI taxonomy): domain Eukaryota; kingdom Metazoa; phylum Chordata; class Amphibia; order Caudata; family Salamandridae; genus Lissotriton; species Lissotriton vulgaris. The sequence goes on along the minus strand of NC_141698.1, from coordinate 153,352,368 downwards.
TGGGGCGGGTGTGAGGGGCCACAAATGTGACCATAATCTGCAGCAGGAGGAAAACCGTTTAAAAAAAAAAATTGCTGGCTCTACCTGCGTCCGCCCCAACTGAGCTAATCCATTGGGAATTGGGTACTAACTACCTGATTGATCTATTATCCTTGAGGCCACTTATGAATGGGCGCTCCACTTGGCTACAAGAAGAAAAGTCCTTTAATAGATCTATAATTGAGGATTGTCTCTCTCTGGATAAACACCTTAATTTTCCCTGGTTAAAATATGTGACTGTTTGTTTCTCTGAGATATTTAATTTAAATGTATTGATTAACCCTAGTGCAGCATCCCTGATTCCTAAAGCAGAACTGAAAAACAATTTTCTGACTTTCAGAGTGAGGAATCTGGCACTAGCAAATGGATCTTTATCCACTGTCTTGTTTTACAGTACTTAAAGGTTGGCGAAGGATTTCCGAATTACCTAGCCATGGTGACAAGGCCATCGCATAAGTTTGTATTAACCAGACTAAGGTTTGGTGTAGCACACCATTTGGTGGCGCTTCCGATTCTTAAGAAGCACCCAACAGGGCCTTGTTTATGTGATGGTATATGCAAGCAGAGCACCTTGACCTTTTTACTGTTTTGTAAACTGTACATGAATTTTCGTACTGCCTATTTGAAACCTATGTTTGTTAAATATGGTGTATGTACAGTTAATCAGGCTATGAGTTTAATTTTTTTTTTCATAACAAATTTTTTATTAATAGGATTGAGCAAAGTAATAAGTGTGGCTCCCCACAGTCAGGAGAACACCACCAAGCATCTTGGTACAGTTACAGCACAGGACCAAGCGTTCAATCAAAAACCAAGAGAAAGCACAAATAAGAGGAAACTTCTACACCCGCCCCTATCCCTCCCAACCCCAACAACCCAACCCCCCCACTCCTCCCCCCCGGTGACCCACCCTAACCCCGTGCACGTGTGTACAAATAGCTTCAGTGCTTGGTCGTGACATGGCAATCGTTGCGCAGTTCATAGGCTCGCTGGACATCAGAAGCCTAAAGATCTTCCTCAGGATCCGCCGGGGGGTCCAGTGTCAACCCCCTATAATCAGCCCACCTCTTCCATACCTTAAAGTGCTTGCGGGGGCACCCTCGTGCTTCAAATATTGTTCGCTCTAGACCCATACAAAAGTCCAGTCCGGCTCTCCATGCACTCGGGGGGGGGGAGGGGTGGGGGGGTTCTCGCATCCTTCCAAACTCGGGCCAGGTCCCTTTTGGCAACCACCAACCCCAAGAGCAACAAATGACGTTTGTATATGTTCCCACCAACCCCCTCCAGGATGTGGAGTAGACCTAGGCGATGAGTACGAGGAAGATCCCAGCCCAGCACCTCAGACAGGCAGCTCCACACACCCCTCCAGAAACCAACCAGTCTAGGACATGACCACAGCGTATGGAGAAATGTGCCCACTGCAGCCCCACAGCGCAAACATTCCGGTGACCCAATCAAGCCTGCCTTCCACAGACGCTCACGGGTGTAATAGGCCCTATGTAGAATTTTGAATTGGATTAGTCTAAACCGTATTGCAATGGCTACCCCCCTTGGGGACTCCAGGGCCTTCCTCCAATCATCCTCATCCAGGGGACCAATATCTGCTTCCCAAGCCATCCTCAGGGGAAGAAGAGTGGAGGAACAGTGAGTGACCATTGTCTGGTAAATACGAGAGACTTTCTTATCTCCAAGGTCGCCCATGAAGACCCTCGCCTCGATCGGACTAAATTCAGGAAGCGAGTCTAGGTTGGCAATACTGGGTGTCAGTGCGTGTCGGAATTGCAGGTACAGAAGAAACTAGGACTGGGGCATATTGAACTCCGTACTAAGCGTTTGGAATGATTTGAGCGTCATCCCGGACTTTACATGTCCCAGCTGCGAGATTCCGATCGTGTCCCAGCCATCGAATCCCGATAATGTGGAAAGTTCGGGGAGTAGGCCGTTATGCCACAGCGGCGTTTCGGCGGTCAGTCTACCCCACCAGCCCATGCAACGTAAGGCCTGCCGCCACACAGTAAAGACGAGTCTTGTGACCCTAGGCAGCGTCCGGCGCAGCCGGGCTGAGTAGAGGATTGTATGGAGCGTATTGTCGCCCATCAATGTGCGTTCTAGGGCTATGAGTTTAATTTTTTTTTTAATCTGCAATTCGTCGATATCTGTATTTATACTGCCACGTTTCTAAACCAGTCTATCAATGCCAAGAAAAGCATGTTTTTAAGAGTTATGTCTGTTATCTCTCTGGTTGTCTTTTATTCTGAAATTTATTGTATGTAATATCTACTGTGTTTTTTATCCTTGTGTTTTTATGGGCATTTACATGTGCTGAATAAAGCTTCATGAATTGAATTGAATTGACACCCTTTTGAACGGATCTTTGTTTCCTGCACCAGGACGCTTGAGGAGCGCGGCGGACTTGCTGCCCAGCTGACCCTTTTGCCTTCACTGAGCCCACGACTCGCCGGACCCGCTTCGCGGGTCCCGCAGCGCGTCGCTTGCTAAGAGGCTGCACTGAGGATTCCAGGAGGAGCGCGGGGACAGGCGAGTGAACCAGCGGGGCTGCGAGCGCAGGCAGGGGACTCCAGTGTCCAGGAGCCCCTGCGCGCCCAATCAGCAACACCTGGGCTGCTCTCCCCGCTGGCCACGCCCCCCCGCCAACGGAGCTAAAAGCAGACTCAGCCTGAGAGCCTGTGGGACACCCTTTTGAACGGATCTTTGTTTCCTGCACCAGGACGCTTGAGGAGCGCGGCGGACTTGCTGCCCAGCTGACCCTTTTGCCTTCACTGAGCCCACGACTCGCCGGACCCGCTTCGCGGGTCCCGCAGCGCGTCGCTTGCTAAGAGGCTGCACTGAGGATTCCAGGAGGAGCGCGGGGACAGGCGAGTGAACCAGCGGGGCTGCGTGCGCAGGCAGGGGACTCCAGTGTCCAGGAGCCCCTGCGCGCCCAATCAGCAACACCTGGGCTGCTCTCCCTGCTGGCCACGCCCCCCCCGCCAACGGAGCTAAAAGCAGACTCAGCCTGAGAGCCTGTGGGACACCCTTTTGAACGGATCTTTGTTTCCTGCACCAGGACGCTTGAGGAGCGCGGCGGACTTGCTGCCCAGCTGACCCTTTTGCCTTCACTGAGCCCACGACTCGCCGGACCCGCTTCGCGGGTCCCGCAGCGCGTCGCTTGCTAAGAGGCTGCACTGAGGATTCCAGGAGGAGCGCGGGGACAGGCGAGTGAACCAGCGGGGCTGCGTGCGCAGGCAGGGGACTCCAGTGTCCAGGAGCCCCTGCGCGCCCAATCAGCAACACCTGGGCTGCTCTCCCCGCTGGCCACGCCCCCCCGCCAACGGAGCTAAAAGCAGACTCAGCCTGAGAGCCTGTGGGACACCCTTTTGAACGGATCTTTGTTTCCTGCACCAGGACGCTTGAGGAGCGCGGCGGACTTGCTGCCCAGCTGACCCTTTTGCCTTCACTGAGCCCACGACTCGCCGGACCCGCTTCGTGGGTCCCGCAGCGCGTCGCTTGCTAAGAGGCTGCACTGAGGATTCCAGGAGGAGCGCGGGGACAGGCGAGTGAACCAGCGGGGCTGCGAGCGCAGGCAGGGGACTCCAGTGTCCAGGAGCCCCTGCGCGCCCAATCAGCAACACCTGGGCTGCTCTCCCCGCTGGCCACGCCCCCCCGCCAACGGAGCTAAAAGCAGACTCAGCCTGAGAGCCTGTGGGACACCCTTTTGAACGGATCTTTGTTTCCTGCACCAGGACGCTTGAGGAGCGCGGCGGACTTGCTGCCCAGCTGACCCTTTTGCCTTCACTGAGCCCACGACTCGCCGGACCCGCTTCGCGGGTCCCGCAGCGCGTCGCTTGCTAAGAGGCTGCACTGAGGATTCCAGGAGGAGCGCGGGGACAGGCGAGTGAACCAGCGGGGCTGCGTGCGCAGGCAGGGGACTCCAGTGTCCAGGAGCCCCTGCGCGCCCAATCAGCAACACCTGGGCTGCTCTCCCTGCTGGCCACGCCCCCCCGCCAACGGAGCTAAAAGCAGACTCAGCCTGAGAGCCTGTGGGACACCCTTTTGAACGGATCTTTGTTTCCTGCACCAGGACGCTTGAGGAGCGCGGCGGACTTGCTGCCCAGCTGACCCTTTTGCCCCCCGCCAACGGAGCTAAAAGCAGACTCAGCCTGAGAGCCTGTGGGACACCCTTTTGCAACGTAAGGCCTGCCGCCACACAGTAAAGACGAGTCTTGTGACCCTAGGCAGCGTCCGGCGCAGCCGGGCTGAGTAGAGGATTGTATGGAGCGTATTGTCGCCCATCAATGTGCGTTATAGGGCTATGAGTTTAATTTTTTTTTTAATCTGCAATTCGTCGATATCTGTATTTATACTGCCACGTTTCTAAACCAGTCTATCAATGCCAAGAAAAGCATGTTTTTAAGAGTTATGTCTGTTATCTCTCTGGTTGTCTTTTATTCTGAAATTTATTGTATGTAATATCTACTGTGTTTTTTATCCTTGTGTTTTTAAGGGCATTTACATGTGCTGAATAAAGCTTCATGAATTGAATTGAATTGACACCCTTTTGAACGGATCTTTGTTTCCTGCACCAGGACGCTTGAGGAGCGCGGCGGACTTGCTGCCCAGCTGACCCTTTTGCCTTCACTGAGCCCACGACTCGCCGGACCCGCTTCGCGGGTCCCGCAGCGCGTCGCTTGCTAAGAGGCTGCACTGAGGATTCCAGGAGGAGCGCGGGGACAGGCGAGTGAACCAGCGGGGCTGCGAGCGCAGGCAGGGGACTCCAGTGTCCAGGAGCCCCTGCGCGCCCAATCAGCAACACCTGGGCTGCTCTCCCCGCTGGCCACGCCCCCCCGCCAACGGAGCTAAAAGCAGACTCAGCCTGAGAGCCTGTGGGACACCCTTTTGAACGGATCTTTGTTTCCTGCACCAGGACGCTTGAGGAGCGCGGCGGACTTGCTGCCCAGCTGACCCTTTTGCCTTCACTGAGCCCACGACTCGCCGGACCCGCTTCGCGGGTCCCGCAGCGCGTCGCTTGCTAAGAGGCTGCACTGAGGATTCCAGGAGGAGCGCGGGGACAGGCGAGTGAACCAGCGGGGCTGCGTGCGCAGGCAGGGGACTCCAGTGTCCAGGAGCCCCTGCGCGCCCAATCAGCAACACCTGGGCTGCTCTCCCTGCTGGCCACGCCCCCCCCGCCAACGGAGCTAAAAGCAGACTCAGCCTGAGAGCCTGTGGGACACCCTTTTGAACGGATCTTTGTTTCCTGCACCAGGACGCTTGAGGAGCGCGGCGGACTTGCTGCCCAGCTGACCCTTTTGCCTTCACTGAGCCCACGACTCGCCGGACCCGCTTCGCGGGTCCCGCAGCGCGTCGCTTGCTAAGAGGCTGCACTGAGGATTCCAGGAGGAGCGCGGGGACAGGCGAGTGAACCAGCGGGGCTGCGTGCGCAGGCAGGGGACTCCAGTGTCCAGGAGCCCCTGCGCGCCCAATCAGCAACACCTGGGCTGCTCTCCCCGCTGGCCACGCCCCCCCGCCAACGGAGCTAAAAGCAGACTCAGCCTGAGAGCCTGTGGGACACCCTTTTGAACGGATCTTTGTTTCCTGCACCAGGACGCTTGAGGAGCGCGGCGGACTTGCTGCCCAGCTGACCCTTTTGCCTTCACTGAGCCCACGACTCGCCGGACCCGCTTCGTGGGTCCCGCAGCGCGTCGCTTGCTAAGAGGCTGCACTGAGGATTCCAGGAGGAGCGCGGGGACAGGCGAGTGAACCAGCGGGGCTGCGAGCGCAGGCAGGGGACTCCAGTGTCCAGGAGCCCCTGCGCGCCCAATCAGCAACACCTGGGCTGCTCTCCCCGCTGGCCACGCCCCCCGCCAACGGAGCTAAAAGCAGACTCAGCCTGAGAGCCTGTGGGACACCCTTTTGAACGGATCTTTGTTTCCTGCACCAGGACGCTTGAGGAGCGCGGCGGACTTGCTGCCCAGCTGACCCTTTTGCCTTCACTGAGCCCACGACTCGCCGGACCCGCTTCGCGGGTCCCGCAGCGCGTCGCTTGCTAAGAGGCTGCACTGAGGATTCCAGGAGGAGCGCGGGGACAGGCGAGTGAACCAGCGGGGCTGCGTGCGCAGGCAGGGGACTCCAGTGTCCAGGAGCCCCTGCGCGCCCAATCAGCAACACCTGGGCTGCTCTCCCTGCTGGCCACGCCCCCCCGCCAACGGAGCTAAAAGCAGACTCAGCCTGAGAGCCTGTGGGACACCCTTTTGAACGGATCTTTGTTTCCTGCACCAGGACGCTTGAGGAGCGCGGCGGACTTGCTGCCCAGCTGACCCTTTTGCCCCCCGCCAACGGAGCTAAAAGCAGACTCAGCCTGAGAGCCTGTGGGACACCCTTTTGCAACGTAAGGCCTGCCGCCACACAGTAAAGACGAGTCTTGTGACCCTAGGCAGCGTCCGGCGCAGCCGGGCTGAGTAGAGGATTGTATGGAGCGTATTGTCGCCCATCAATGTGCGTTATAGGGCTATGAGTTTAATTTTTTTTTTAATCTGCAATTCGTCGATATCTGTATTTATACTGCCACGTTTCTAAACCAGTCTATCAATGCCAAGAAAAGCATGTTTTTAAGAGTTATGTCTGTTATCTCTCTGGTTGTCTTTTATTCTGAAATTTATTGTATGTAATATCTACTGTGTTTTTTATCCTTGTGTTTTTAAGGGCATTTACATGTGCTGAATAAAGCTTCATGAATTGAATTGAATTGACACCCTTTTGAACGGATCTTTGTTTCCTGCACCAGGACGCTTGAGGAGCGCGGCGGACTTGCTGCCCAGCTGACCCTTTTGCCTTCACTGAGCCCACGACTCGCCGGACCCGCTTCGCGGGTCCCGCAGCGCGTCGTTTGCTAAGAGGCTGCACTGAGGATTCCAGGAGGAGCGCGGGGACAGGCGAGTGAACCAGCGGGGCTGCGAGCGCAGGCAGGGGACTCCAGTGTCCAGGAGCCCCTGCGCGCCCAATCAGCAACACCTGGGCTGCTCTCCCCGCTGGCCACGCCCCCCCGCCAACGGAGCTAAAAGCAGACTCAGCCTGAGAGCCTGTGGGACACCCTTTTGAACGGATCTTTGTTTCCTGCACCAGGACGCTTGAGGAGCGCGGCGGACTTGCTGCCCAGCTGACCCTTTTGCCTTCACTGAGCCCACGACTCGCCGGACCCGCTTCGCGGGTCCCGCAGCGCGTCGCTTGCTAAGAGGCTGCACTGAGGATTCCAGGAGGAGCGCGGGGACAGGCGAGTGAACCAGCGGGGCTGCGTGCGCAGGCAGGGGACTCCAGTGTCCAGGAGCCCCTGCGCGCCCAATCAGCAACACCTGGGCTGCTCTCCCTGCTGGCCACGCCCCCCGCCAACGGAGCTAAAAGCAGACTCAGCCTGAGAGCCTGTGGGACACCCTTTTGAACGGATCTTTGTTTCCTGCACCAGGACGCTTGAGGAGCGCGGCGGACTTGCTGCCCAGCTGACCCTTTTGCCTTCACTGAGCCCACGACTCGCCGGACCCGCTTCGCGGGTCCCGCAGCGCGTCGCTTGCTAAGAGGCTGCACTGAGGATTCCAGGAGGAGCGCGGGGACAGGCGAGTGAACCAGCGGGGCTGCGAGCGCAGGCAGGGGACTCCAGTGTCCAGGAGCCCCTGCGCGCCCAATCAGCAACACCTGGGCTGCTCTCCCCGCTGGCCACGCCCCCCCCGCCAACGGAGCTAAAAGCAGACTCAGCCTGAGAGCCTGTGGGACACCCTTTTGAACGGATCTTTGTTTCCTGCACCAGGACGCTTGAGGAGCGCGGCGGACTTGCTGCCCAGCTGACCCTTTTGCCTTCACTGAGCCCACGACTCGCCGGACCCGCTTCGTGGGTCCCGTAGCGCGTCGCTTGGTAAGAGGCTGCACTGAGGATTCCAGGAGGAGCGCGGGGACAGGCGAGTGAACCAGTGGGGCTGCGAGCGCAGGCAGGGGACTCCAGTGTCCAAGAGCCCCTGCGCGCCCAATCAGCAACACCTGGGCTGCTCTCCCCGCTGGCCACGCCCCCCGCCAACGGAGCTAAAAGCAGACTCAGCCTGAGAGCCTGTGGGACACCCTTTTGAACGGATCTTTGTTTCCTGCACCAGGACGCTTGAGGAGCGCGGCGGACTTGCTGCCCAGCTGACCCTTTTGCCTTCACTGAGCCCACGACTCGCCGGACCCGCTTCGCGGGTCCCGCAGCGCGTCGCTTGCTAAGAGGCTGCACTGAGGATTCCAGGAGGAGCGCGGGGACAGGCGAGTGAACCAGCGGGGCTGCGTGCGCAGGCAGGGGACTCCAGTGTCCAGGAGCCCCTGCGCGCCCAATCAGCAACACCTGGGCTGCTCTCCCCGCTGGCCACGCCCCCCCCGCCTATCACCCAATGAAGACATAGCCGTAGAGTCATAAGGAGTGCAGTATCTCCGCTTCGCGGGAGCGAGCGGGAGAAGCCCGGGACAAGGGCGGGACCGTTTGAGGCCGTTCGAGGCCTAAGAGGTCTGGGCTGGGCCACGTTACTTGGTTCTACGGCAGGCCATTTGCATGTGAGTCTGTTTCCATTTACTTGTGGCAAGCTCCCCACTGACTATTATGTGCACACGAGCTACACGAAGTAAAACTGCAAGGGGACTTGGTGGACCTAGTGGGACTCTGGATGACTTTTTATTCAAGACCAACCTGGCGATAGACCATGAAATTAACAAAATGCAACACAGAGTCTCCCTAGAACTTGATGCTGCCCGTAAATTGTCCCTTAATATTGCCTCCTCGAAAAAATCGTCTCTTGGCAACCTTGCTCTAGCTCTTACCCCTGAGCGTACAACAGGTCCTCGCCCCCTGCTTACTTTAGCAGATATACATCACTGCCCATCTCTGCCCCTAAGTGACCTAGATAGGGACCCTCCACCAAATCCACCGGAGGAGGTAGCGCCACTTAAACCTGCAGACAGTATAAGTTCACAGGCGAAGAGCAAATCACCTAGGGTTGCTACAAGGGTTAACAACATTGCAAAAAAAAAAGGCGCTTCAGCAAAAAAAGAGCTTGGCCAGATCTGCCTTTGCTCGTAAGAAGGCAAAAATTGCGAGAGCCCAGTTCTTTAATTGCCGACGCCCACTGAATGCCTGTGCACATGGTGAACTAAATGACAAAACCCACACTGACAGCACTGTTAGTGCTACCACCTACGCTCTGGAGGGAGCTTCGAATGTTAATCAGGTGGTAGCATCTCCTGGCTCGTGTGAAGAGGGGTTAAGGGAGGGAAGTTTGTGTGGGGTGGAGAGGGACAAGAGGGGTGATGAGGAATTTGTACAAACTGTTTGGGTCACTCTTAAGAAACTACTCACCCCCTTGGAACTCAAACTTTCTAGAATAGAAAACCATCTGCTTGAGATGGATAGGACAATCGTTACACTGGCCAGCCTTAGTCTCAAGCAGATGGAAGCTGGACTTTCACAGGGGGGGAGTTCATCTTCACAACCCATAGAAGTAGAAGCACTAGCTGCTCCTTCTCAGCGACCCAAACCTGTTCCTAAACCACGCACAATAATAGGAAATAGCATCTCCACTGTCCCAAATCTAAGAGCATGTCCTTCGAATGAGCCCCCAGTGCCACCCAAACCCAAGTCCAGTGCCCCTCGAGCTGGGGCTGATTCACACACTCAGCCGAACACTGCACGACCAAAACCTGTGCCACCAGCTGATCGGCAAATTAATCAGCCAGCCCTTAATACCCAGCCACCCCTTGAACCTAGTAGACCCAACTTCCGTGGTGGCTACATCGATTTACCACCGGAAGCTAGTCCATACGTCATTGTTTTAGCCGGTGTACCGACCCTTGATCCACTAACAAAAGAGGACCATTGGTCCCTTAAAAACAAGATAATACACTGGCTAAACACAAATAGACAGCTCCCTAGCCATCAAAGAAGCCGGGTACTAATGGTGCGAAGAGTACCGTGGGTTGGACCGAGCCATAAATCCATCATGGGTGACTGTATAGTGGTGACGTTTGCCGACCCTAATACTGCACAGCACCTCTGTTCATGGGCCCCTTGCGCAAACGACCAGACAGTTGTTGTTAGACCTCTTACTTTTTTCTATCCCCCTAGAAATCTCCACAGGACAGGTGGGACTTGGTCAACAATTCAAAAGTCCAGAAATAGGGGTTATAGGAATGAGGGACCAAGCCAGAGTAGTTGGTGGCAGGGAGCTCCTACGTCTAATATGTTTGGCTGCCTGGAGGAGGTTGACTGACTCGGGGAGGAGAACACAAAAGGGGAGCTGACAGTCCCTAGTATGAACACTACAAGAGTTGATAGTACAGGCTGTCCAATGTTGCCTTCAGCCCAACAAACATTATTTCCCATTGACCACTATCCCTTCCCGGCTGATGTAGGAATCCTGGCTCAACATGCTTCCCCTTGTACTAACAGCCCAGATAGCCAACTTAAAATAATATCTTGGAACATAGCGGGTCTTAGGGGTCGCTTGGACAACGATGATTGGGCTGATTACATCTCCTCCCATGACATCATCCTGTTCCAAGAAACCTGGTCAGTTGCCCCACTTTTTAGACAAGGTTACCTTAACTTCTACAAACCGGCAACTCAGGGCATGAAGGGCAGGGCCTCGGGTGGTCTCTCCATCTGGATAAAAAACAGCTTGGGTTTTAATACTAGAGAATTAGCGGGGACAAATCCTGACCTGCTTTGTATATCCCTAAGCAAGGCGAACTGCAAAGAAATACTGCTCATTAATATTTATGCTAGAGGATGCCAGGGCGGCAAGAAGCAACCGATCCTTAATGATCTGGAAGCCCTTTTGAATGAGCACAAAAGTGACCAACTCACCATAGTGGCTGGGGACTTGAACTGCTCATTTGAGCCCATTCTGAACCTTGCCGAAGATGTTGGCTTAGATGAGGATTCCACATGGAACATCCCCCCGTTAACAATCACCAAGGCTGTCAGGGGAACAGAGGCTGCCTTCAATTGGCTTGGGCTGTGCTTGGAATGGGGGCTTCGAGCCGTAAATGGCCGCAGCTTATCTGATAAGGAGGGGAAGCCTACATTTGATAATGGGTCTTGCGCAAGTCGCATTGACTACATACTTATTAACATCGAATCCTGGGCATCTATATCTGACATGACCATAGACAACAGGCCGGAGAGTGATCAAAATCCTCTCTCTCTTGCACTCAAGGTCCCAGGGCTAGCGCCACCCCAGGAGGAATCAGACTGTATTACATCTGACCTCGTCTTGTGTGATAACAGAAGACGGGTCAAATGGTCCAAGGTGATAGCTGACCCTGAGCTTGTTAGTCAGATAGAAGAATTGGCCCTTACTACTAAAGATAAGATGTTGGCACCATCTCCTAGTGACCTGCCCAAGACTAACAACGTTGACCTTCATGAGGCATGCTTTGTGGCAATTAAAGAACTCCTTACCAGACCATGCCGGAAATTGAAGGTTAAGCAACGTAAAGGCTGGTACAATAAAAACTGCAGAGAAGCCCACGGCATACTCATTGCTGCGGTCAAATCTAGAAATCCCCCGGTCATTAGGACAGCGAGACAGATCTATAAACGCACTATCTGGGATGCCAAAAGGGACTGGGATGACTCATATTGGCTTGACCTTCTTCAAGCATGTGAGTCTTCGAACCAAATTAGATTTTGGGAGATAGTCAGGCGGGGAAGGGGCTCGGATACACTATCCCCTGAAAATCATGTTTCAGCAGGAGATTGGGTGGAATTTTTTTCTGCTCAATTCACTATTCAGAATGTTCCCCAGTCGGCTGAAGTGCCATCATTAGGGACCCAATTAGCCTCATATGAGAATAGACTCATTTTTAGCTGCTCTGACACTGAACATGCATTAGGATCCATCCAGTCCGGGAAAGCTCCAGGCATTGACGCCGTACCAGCCGACCTTTTTAAATCAAACTTAGATCTGTGGGTCCCCTACATCACTATTTTAGCAAATTCTATTGCAGCCGAGGAAAGAATACCGCAGTCCTGGAAAGGGGCTGAGATAATACCGGTCTTTAAGAAAGGGGATCGATCCTTACCAAAAAACTATCGCCCCATTAGCCTGATCGATACCATCCAAAAAGTGGTAGCACGAATGGCCCTAGCTAGAATACAGGGGTGGATTGAGCAAAACAACATACTCTCCCCCCTGCAGGCAGGGTTCAGATCAGGCACCAGCACTCTAGACCAGGTGTTTCGGCTCACTATGTTATACTGGAAGGTGGTCTTTTTGGGCGGGGGTGTCATCTATGCTGCCTTCGTCGACCTTCGGTCGGCATTTGATTTGGTTCCCAGGGCCAAACTTTGGGATGCCCTAAAAAGCATGGAATTTCCCCCAGACTTATTAGACCTGGTCAGACGCCTTCATGAGGACAACTTTGCGCGCGTAAGATGGGGCAACCAGGGTCAGGTGACCGCTAGCTTCCCTGTAGAACGTGGTGTCCGGCAGGGTTGCGTGCTGGCCCCTACCTTGTTCCTCCTGTTTATTAACCGGGTAGTTGCTTTCTTCAACGAAACTCACACAGATGCACCTACCCTGGGGGGCTCAAAATATCCCTTGCTAATATTTGCTGATGACACCCTGCTCCTCTCAAGGACCCGTAGCGGCCTGCAGGCTGCTTTAAACAGATTTTCTGAGTTTTGTTCACAAAATGACCTTCAAATTAATGCCGACAAAACCAAATTTATGATTTTTAACAAAAACAAGCCCATTACCAGCTCATTTTCTTTAGAGGGCGTTCCAATAGAACAGGTCAAAGTCATGTCCTACTTGGGCGTGACCTTGGACCACCAACTCACTTGGAAACCCCAGCTGGAAGTGTTAACCCTTAAGTTTATTCGCCTTACAGGGTGCCTGTTAAAGGAACAGAAAAAATCCTTGACGAAACGCATTACACCTGCTTTAAAAATATACGATGCCAAGGTGAACGCGGCTACACTGTATGGTGCGGATATCTGGGGGTATATAGGTTTGTCGGCCCTTACTAATGCTCAGAATAAGTTCCTCCGGAAGTTAGTGGGTCTCCCCAATCTTCCCCCATTACTCCTCTGCTTTTAGATTTAGGTTGCAAACCGTTGGGTGAGATGGCCCAGTACCGTCTTGTTGCTCTTTGGCGTCGCCTCTGGACGACCGAAGAACTTAGCTTATTTGCCCAAGAACTTGGTGAGGTCAGAGCATTGTGGGGTGCCCAGAAAATTCCATGGCTTCGGGAGGTAAAGCAGATACTGTATCTGATGGGCCTCCCAGAGCTATGGTTACATCCCGAATGCTCAAGCTTCCCATCAAAAGCGGAATTCAAAGAGCTTTTCTGGGCTGTAAAAAAATCCGCACTGGTCTCCCTCTCATCTGCTAACAACCTAACAGGACAGTTTCTTATGCACAAATTAACCCCTTTTCTCGAACCATACTGGGACTTGATTTGTAAGTCGCTTGATCGTAAGTTGTACCATCAGTTCCGAGTGGGAACCCTACCGATCAAGTCCTTTACTGCAAAGTGGGCAACAAATTCCAGCGACAAATGCCCCTTTTGCCCTGATCAAATAGAAAGCCTGGGCCATGTATTTTTTGCATGTCCTGCCTATCGATTGCCCAGACTAAAATGGCTGAGACCAATCTGCAAAACTTTAAATTGCGGGGGTAGCCACACAGCCCTTCTTAAATTAAGAGATCTACGCACTGCTAAATCTGTGATTTGTGTAGCAAAATTTCTGGGTTGGATGTGGCTTATCCGTGTCAAGAATCTGTAAATTGTTTTATTAATTTTAACGCTTACATACCATATCTAATGTACTGGGGTTTTTATTGTACAATGTTGTATACTGGAAATGCTTTTTTTACTTGTTGTCTTTTATGAATCTTTTATTCGAAATAAAGACTAATTGAACTGAACTGAATTGAACACTGTGCAGTCATCTTTGGAACCATCATTGTGGATTAAACCCAGGGCACTCCTTGCTTCAAGGGGGGTCCAGCAGCCTTCCTGGTTTAATATTGTGAGTATTTGGTCGCTGTCAATACATAGATCTCTGTATTGTCTGCCCTGAAGTAGTAGGGGGACATTTTGCTGATGACCTTGACAATAGGGTGAAAGTTGATGTTACAGCGCTTAGGTGACACGGTGACCCATAAGGGACTGGTGGGAGATAGAAGGGCATAGAACATCATAATGTCCGATATGCATAGGTATTTTGCAGCTGCAAAGCCTTTAATGAGCAAAACCCCAGTATTAATGACCATAAAACACCTCTGTGCAATGTCCAAAAGCCATTTTGCGGGTCAGAAAAGTCTCTTGCAACACATTGTACATGGCAGATTTGGTATTTTGGCAGACCAAGGAAATGGTAGACCTGGCTCAAATTAACACTGGCTTGTCCTTACAGGGATAAGGTTTTGAAGGTGTGAAAACATGGAGAGGGTCGCACAGAGATATGGACAATGATCCAGGATGACAAGACCTCTAAACAAGGGAGCTTGACAGGGATAGGGAGGCACTTAGATCTTCAGACACGAATTCTGGCACAGGAAAACATGGTAGACATGCAGAGAAGGAGACATGGACGTTGCAATAGGAAGACACTCCCAAACAGCGGGAGATGTGTGGCGCAGCGGCCAGAGCGGCTGACTCCAGAGGATGGGCTCGCAGTTCATCCCCGACGGCAGCTCAGCTCAGCATCATGTGACTCTATGCAATAGCTCGCTTAATCTTCCCAATGCCCCCCCACCCCCAGTGCCTGGATACCGTTAGGGGTGATGAGTTGGCTTTACAAATGTGAAATTATTATTATAATATAGCAGAGAGACATGGACACTAGGACAGGGAGATACTGCGGTAATAAGATATATACAGAGGAGCAGAGAGACCACACACCTGGGATAAGAAGACAAAGAGACGCAAGAGAACAAAAGGAGACAGCTTAGAGCAGAAGACTTGCCGACTAGGGCGAAAAGGATGGGAGGGTAGTAAGACAGACAGAATTCCTGCAACACATTGCTGCACGAAAATCGGCATGGTTAGAATGGACAACAATTCCACAGCATTGTATTTCTATAGTATTGCCTGAGGATGATGTCATCAGCCGTGCACATACAAATAATGGTGCAAAGGGTACCGGGCATGACTTTTGTGCATGACAACCAGTGCTTAATTTGTAAAAAAAAGAAAAAAATGAAATGCTGGGGCTTTCGTCAGGAGGCCACTGCAGCTTGCACCACACATTACCAGTGCCATGCAGCCAATGATTGTAACAACACAGCTACTAACCATCACACAGTATTGCATTAAATACAGCACATTCCTGTCCTTTCCCTGTCCCACACTTACCGCACTGCACTGAGTGATTTTATGTTTTATCAATAGGCTCCTAAGGGTGTGCCACAAATTACCTTTACTTATAACCATGGACAACTCGCAGAAAACAGAATGAAAGGATAGAATCAACATAAGGACTCAGAACACAGGTTAACATTGGTCTTTTTATGTGCATTATGATTTCAACCAATTAATTAACCATACTCATTTTATATTACATATACGTTTAAATATTCTCCTCTTTCAGCATAAAACAAAAACAGGTATAAAGACCTTTTAGTGGGAAATGATAATCTATGTTGCATGGAAGTTGGTTATGCCAGGTGTAGTGGAAGTAACATCACCCTGTGTCCCACTCTAATACCCAGGCTGGTGGGCAGAGGGCCTATTATTACCTAGATGCTATGCTTTGTAAGGGCAGTATATTATAGTTGTGCTGCAACATGTATTTATAGATTTTAAGACAAAGCTGGGCTGTTTAATAATAATGAGGCTGTTGCAATGCTGCCAATTACCACTAGTTGGCGTCAGATGCTGCTTCTGTGTTGTTTCTTTTTTTTCTTTTCCTCTAGGGTATTGAACATGCTGGCCTTTTATGCAGGGTCTCATACGGTTTGTTGACCCAGGCCCCTCAAAGCTTCTGACATGCCTATGTAGACCCTTCATAGCCTGCTGTTCACTGCTGAGGGGCGGTCTATGGTCCTTACCTAGCAGATCAATTGTAATGATAAGGAAAGAAAACTACAGAACGCAAACTCTGATTCTTAGACCCCCAGTACCTTTCTCTTTATCTTGCTGCGTCCATAACGCTTCAGGGTAACCACGCGCTCTATAAATCCAACATTCATTTATAACTCCTGATACCAGGCAAGCAAGGTGATGTAAACCAAAATATGTCCAGAGGTAGCCATGAGGTAAGTTGTAAATAAGAGGTTTATTTAAGCTTAGTTACAGGTCAGAGTTAGTTGGTAAGTAGAAAATATGAAGTTGAGCCGCACCAGGAGCAGCATCCTTGCTGCTCAGCTCACACACTCCAACTGTCTCTCTCCCCACTCCACCAGTCACTCCAGCATTCCACTACCTCATCAGGCATTCGAACATTCCACATACACATCACATTCATACTGGCTGAGCAGCAGGGAATGAGTAACCAGGGAAAGGATGCATTATAAGAAATCAAGTTATAACACAAGGGCAGTGGCAATGAAGAGCAAGCCCCGACTATGGTTACTTGACGCCCATGCTATGTGTGTAAGTACTCAGAGAAAAGAGAAGTATCGTATCTGACTCGATCATCCATATTCCTCCACCGGGGCTGAAGACAATGGGATATCTGGGGGAGGTTGACTTGTCCTGCTCTCCATTTGTGCTTCAGGCAGTTTGGTGGGGGCCAGGCAGGGAAGAAGCAGATTGGCTGGTTGGGAGAAAGGTGTGTGGTTAGGAGGGTTTAGTGTTGGTGTGCATGGGAGGGCATCCTCATTCTTGACTTACCCTGTGCCGCCATGGGCCTCGCTGCTTCGTGCTGGTAGGTAGTCCAGATGGTTGTCGGGTGAGTGAATTAGTGAGATGAGAGGGTGATGGCGGGTATCAAGCTGCTGCAGAAGGCATTGGGGGCGGGGCTGTTAATGCCAGGAGTGGGCAAATGCCGTGTGCATAGAGGTCAGGAAATAGGGGGCTTCAAAGAGGGTCGGCGGGCAGTGGAGAAGTAGGAGAGAAGGCAACAGAAGTAGCGGAGCCAGTGGGGCGGTGCAGGTCGGTGCCCGTGGACCTGCATGTGTGCAGGCTAGAAGAGCAGTATGCAGGAAGGGCCAGGAGCCCAGAGGCACTGGGGCGGGGATGGCGGTCATGGCCCCAAGGCTACGAGAGGCCTCCACCAAGTAGGCACAGGCTCAATCTGTGGAATTCAGGGGAGCAGGGAAGGTGCAGGGGCAGCACCCCAGGTAGTGCTACAGTGCACTGGAAAAGGAAGTGACAGGGATGAAGGCGGGGTTTGAAGGAGGACAAAAAGAGAAGAGGGTGGAAATGAAAGAGGAAAGAAGAAAACAAGAGCTGAAGGGAACCTGTTGAGGGCCACAAGAAAACCTATTAGGCGAGAACTGGGTAAGGGAAGAATGCAAAAGGGGGCTGGGGTGAAGGGCTTGTGGGGAGCACAGAAGACAGATGGCTAACAGAGGAATGGGGACAGAATTGAGGGTAAGAAGGTAATGGTCGGTTCTTGAAGGTTTGAGGTGGTGGGCCAGTGAGCATGGAAAGAGATTGGTGTTTCCTGGAAATTGCAGAGAGGTATGCTAGGATACATGATGCATTTATGTTGGTTGGGAAGTGAAAAAAGGAAGTGGAGATGGCAAGATGTGGCATCAAATTAGTTTTTGTGGTCAAAGCATTATTGAAGGGTTAGTCGGTGCTGTGGGCACTTTTGGGGATGATCCTTTGCGACTGCAACAGGATATCTCGATCATTTCATTGAGGAGTGTGGAGCTCCACTGGGGTCTTTTCATGATTTGTTGGAGTAGGTACTATTAGCACCAGAAAAAATGGAGGGTCAGGCGCATACTCACATGTTTTGGGATTGATCTGGATTCAGTGACAATGGAGGAGAGATGATCAAAAAAGAAAGTGGAGAATTTGCTGTAGCGGAAAGAGAGGAAAAGCTGGAACTTCTGAAAGTTCCGCTGGTATTAAGGTATCTGAACTATACGTGTAGGTTATCTAGGGCAGGGATGAAGTTTTGTAGGAGAAAATAATAAGTAATGTCTGGGGATTCATTCCCACATAATAGAGTGAACGAGTGGGGCTCTCTAGGTGTTCCCTAGTCTAGTCTCAGTAGCATTAGGGTACCAGGCTAAGGTCTCAAGGTTTGGAGATGTTGGCAGGTATCTTCTGTTGCAAATTGAATGTAGGTGCCTTGGAGCATTATTAGCAATGTAGTTTATGTGACCCTGCAGTGAGAGCTTCTCATTGAGCGAAATCCCCAGGGATCTAGCCCTCCTTGCGATCAAAGATTTGTTTCCAAAGGATGTCAAGTCAATGATAAGAGCATTTGTAATGTTTTTTGTTGTTGTTGTAGAGAGTCTGAACCTATCAGGGTTTAGTTAGAAGAAATGATTCAGAGCATTGACTGTGTGAGTTTGAGGCTTTTTTCTGATGACATTACATGGTTGACCCCTTGTCCTACCCGTTGCCCTTCAAGAACATCCTATTTGTCTGCTATAGGTCTAGGGAATGGCAAGACAGTAACGTAGCTAGACCTTTTGCTGCCCGTGGCAATCCATGTGTTTGCCGCCCCGCAACAGCCGCTGTTAAGAGCAGGGGAGGGTGGCGGGGGCTGGGAGACAGACAACAAGGGTAAAAGTGCTGCTACCCCCAAAACTTGTGCCCCCCCTTGCTATGTCTCTGGGGCAAGGTGGAGAAACAAAAGAAGATAAATGTCGCTCTTAGAGCCTTGCTTATTTTCAGTGCCTTCATGACTCCTGAGTTCTGCGGAAGCAAAGTCAGTGCAAAGAG
This sequence comes from Lissotriton vulgaris, assembly GCF_964263255.1. Classification (NCBI taxonomy): domain Eukaryota; kingdom Metazoa; phylum Chordata; class Amphibia; order Caudata; family Salamandridae; genus Lissotriton; species Lissotriton vulgaris. Next base: position 153,333,465 of record NC_141698.1, on the reverse strand, counting down.
CAGGCTTGGGGTATCAGATGAACACCACTTATTGACATATTTGCCAGTCTATTGAAAAATGTAGCACAAAAAGATTGTGTTTGATAGAAATATTGATCTGCACTACAGAATCATTTGCCTTCAATATATTTTTTAATTAGGAACCCATTTCAGGGCTCTTGGATTTAACCACCCAGTTTCACAACACCCGCATCACTATTGGGATTATATTACTGCTAAGCGTGTTGTGAGCTGACTGGAGTTAAGGTACAACATTTTGGGGCAGATGTACAAGCCCCTTGTGACACTTATGCGCCGCTGTTGCGTCACTTTTGTGACACAGGGGCGGCGTAAACAATGTGGCCAATTTACAACGTGACGCATCTAGGGAGATACGTCATGGCTTAAAGCCCTGTGTCACATTATACTTGCATCAGGCATAATGTATGCAGGGTGGGGGCTCGCACAAAGGAAAGCCTCGTAAAAGTGATGCAGTGAAATCTCCAAGATTCCACTTCTCCACTTCTAGGACGCAACTGCGTCAAAACCTTACGCCTGCTTTAAGCAGACTTACAAGCACCTTGTGATACTTTTGCGCCGCCGTTGCGTCAATTTTGTGATGCAGCGGCGGCGTAAACAATGTGGCCAATTTACAATGTGACGCATCTAGGGGGATGTGTCACCATAAAGCCCTGCGTCACATTATATCTGCGGCAGATATAATGTATGCAGGGTGGGCGTTCCCACAAAGGAAAGCCTTGTAAAAGTGATGCAGTGAAATCTACAAGATTTCACTTCACCACTTCTAGGACGCCATGCTTGAAGCAGGTGTAAGGAGTGACACAGTACAATAAGTATAGGCCTCAACATGCATTGCTGGAGTGGCATCGTGCTTTCAACACAACTCCAGCAATGAGTGACTTTTGGGCCAACAGATGGGTCAGAATTTCTGATGCATCTGTCAATCCTTACTTCATGGTGCGCCGTGCTGTAAATATGGCGCATCCATGGTGGCGCAAGGGTATCGCAGGCTGTCGCAGGGAAACTGATGCATCTCTACAGATGCGTCAGTTTCTTGTAAATCTTCCCCTTTGTCTTCTGTATGTACTGGACCATGTATGTGTCCTTTGTAACCTGGAAGACAAATGTATTTTGCCTCATTGGCGCAAACTTCATGGTCACTCGGTGTACTGGCTCAAAACATCTTTATTGAGCATGGATATACCATAAATATACCTTAGGAAAAACTTGCTTCATTCATGTTTGAATTGCATTACAATTTGAAAATTTAGAAAGCTGAGAGGTAGAATTTTATTCATTCATATTTAGTTCAATAGGGTGTGCAACAGGTCTACATCTTTGCAACACACACAGATTCCCTCCACTATCACTGTCCAGTTTATATATGGGAGGTCCTATGGCAGCTCTTATTAGTACACCCAACGCAGATGGAGGACTGTAAAGGCAGAGGTGTGCCAGCTCTGATGGCATATTTAGCTGCAACATCTGACTCCTCAGAAACTGGTGGAATAGCCTTCTGAGGCAGAAAGGTTCAATTTCCTGGCACCACTGTACAATTTTTAAAATCTAGACAGCCAAGAGGGTGCCACAAGGTTGATGGTAGATTTCTGGGCTTTGGGAGAATTCTTACTGTCTTGTGTGTGAGAGAAGAGGAAAGACACAAGTCCAGAAAAAGGTAATCCCCTTTTAGAAGAGCAATGTGATCTAATAGATACATGCATATTGATGGCAGACTAATCAACTCGTATCATCTGTCTATTTTCCCGATACATTAAAAAAATCACTATTTAATATTTCTAACTCTATTTGGCATATCATTCCCATAGGAAGGTAGTTCCAGGCATTGATCCTTTCCCTGCAGTTTAAAAATGTCTTCGAAATGGATAAATCACAGAATTAACCTATAACCCGAATGACAATAAGGCCTAAATGTAGCATTTACTATTTTCCATACTACAAATCTTAGGCCCAAACATCAAAGATGTAAATCAGTCTTTGGATTCCATTCATAGTGATACTCTTCCTTCTTTCTTTGTTGCTTTCCCCAGTTTTTACATTGATTTGTATTATTTGTATAATTTGTCCCACTGTTACACAGTGAGATGGGCTGGTGTTGGAATAAAGGAAACAGGAAGTAGACCAAAACTGTAAACAGATCCTGTCCTGTGTTGGTGACAAGGCCATAGGTTGATGCAACTAGATGGGGGTTCAATTACCTTCAAATTTTGAATTGTAGAGAGTCCATTTCCAACTTAATATGGAGTGTAAGTCATTTGTATATGTTCCCATTCTTGTACTTAAGAGTACTCCCAGAAAAATCCCAGTGGCCAAAGTTCTGCAGTCTTCCATCTTAGTTAAATACTCTTGTAAAAATGTGACAGAGTTTGAAGTTCAGTCTGCTTGCATGACAGAGCTACTAGGTCTAGGTAGAGGAACTAGTCTTACACAACTATGTTACTAACGCTCTCAAAAAATATTTGTGATAAGAGAGACACAGAGTTGAGCTGTAGTAACAACAAATGTTCAGTACATATTAGCGGAAATGAAATAATGGTTCTTGGTGAATGTGGTTTGGTTTTAGGTAGATTCCAAACGTGGAGGGTTGTGGGTGAGCTTTTTTTGTTAATTTGATTCGACTTATTGCATGGGAGGGTTGGGGGAAGGTAATTTTCCTTGAAGTAGTACACGTGGTTTTTTTTTAAAGCACAAAAATGTAGGGTTTGTGTTTTTGGGTATTTGTTGACGTGGCCCTTTCTAAATTTATTTCAGTACCCCTGACGAAGAACTAATGAAGAGTTCGAAATGCATTGGGTTTTATTCTGGCGTGGTCGAAGGAACGTTGAACGCACGTGTTTATGTTTAAGCTTTTTTGCAACATAAGACATTTGAAAATGCAAATTAAAACATTCTTACATCATCTTGCTGTCTCTGGAGTGAATAACACAGAAGTTGAAGAATATGGATTACAAAAATGGTATAAAGACATTGGATTAAACACAGAGTACTTGTGTTAAATTTGAAAATCTGGAGAATTTACGAAGAGTTTCTTCTCACCTCAGCAGTGCAACAGCTAGCGACGCAAACGGGGTTCTCTCACACGCGCTCCCCTCCAAAGAATACATCCTTCTGGGAGACCTCAACTTTCACCTTGAAAAAATCAACGACCGCAACACCACCACCCTCCTGGACAACCTCGCCAACCTCGGACTTAAACAACTGGTCACTTCCCCCACCCACATCGCAGGTCACACACTTGACCCCATCTTCACCTCCAGCAATCATGTCTCCTTCAGCCACACTACGGATCTGCTCTGGACTGACCACAGCTGCGTTCACTTCACCTACAACAAGCCCAAACCCACCAACCACCTCCAACCAACTCTGCAAAGAAACTGGAACAAAATCACCACAGACCAGATCTCCTCATCGCTCCTTCTAAACAACCCAGCCCACTCCTCGGACCCAAACCTAGCCGCCGCCAACTTCACCCTATGGTTATCCAACACCGCCGACACCTTAGCACCACTGAAAAAACGTCAAAGCAAACCTGGCAACAAGAAGGCCTCGTGGTTCAACGATGATCTTAAGAAGTCCAAGAAACTCTGCCGCACCCTTGAAAAAGCATGGAAAAAAGACCCAACCACCAGCACCAAGGACGCCTTCAAAACCGCCACCCGCACTCACCACCAACTAATCCGAAAGGCCAAAAAAACAGCATTCAAGGATCGACTTGACAACAACGCTCACAACAGCAAGGAACTTTTCAACATCGTCAAGGAGTTTTCCAATCCCTCGGCCAACTCCAACGACATCACCCCCTCTCAAGCCCTCTGCGACTCCCTAGCCTCATTCTTCCACAACAAGATTGCAGACATCCACAACAGCTTCGACAACCAACCTGGAGCCCAACCCACCCAACCACATGCTGAACACTCTCCCCCGCGCGAGCACCCTTAACGACTGGAACCCAATCTCCACTGAGGACACCATCCGCCTGATGAACTCCATCCACTCAGGATCCCCCACAGACCCATGCCCTCACCACATCTTCAACAAAGCAGACTCCGTCATAGCACCGCACCTCCGAGACGTCATCAACTGCTCCTTCAACTCCGCCACCTTTACGGAAAACTGGAAACACGCTGAACTCACCGCCCTTCTGAAAAAACCCACAGCGGACCCCACCGAACTCAAAAATTACCGCCCAATCTCGCTCCTTCCATTCCCGGCCAAAGTAATCGAGAAAGCGGTCAACAACCAGCTCGCCGCCTTTCTCGAAGCCAACAAATCCCTCGACTCCTCACAATCTGGCTTCCGAGCAAAACACAGCACTGAAACCGCCCTCATAGCAGCAACAGACGACATTCGAACTCTACTGGACAATGGAGACACAGTCGCCCTCATCCTCCTCGACCTCTCTGCAGCATTCAACACAGTCTGCCACAGCACCCTTTTACAACGCCTCAGCAACATCGGAATACATGGAAAAGCACTTGAATGGATCACCTCGTTCCTCACCGGAAGAACCCAGAGAGTCCGCCTTCCACCATTCAAGTCCGAGGCCACCGAAGTCATCTGTGGCACACAAGGATCCACAAGGATCCTCTCTCAGCCCCACCCTCTTCAACGTATACATGAGCCCCCTCGCGACCATCGCCCGCCAACACAACCTCAACATCATCTCTTACGCGGATGACACTCAACTGATCCTTTCTCTCACCAAGGACCCCAACACCGCCAAAACTAACCTACACGAAGGAATGAAAGAAGTTGCTGAATGGATGAAGCACAGCCGCCTGAAACTGAACTCAGATAAAACAGAAGTCCTCATCCTAGGTACATCCCCCTCTGCATGGGACGACTCTTGGTGGCCGGAAGCCCTTGGAAAAGCACCCATCCCGACAGACCACGCACGGAACCTAGGCGTTATCCTGGATTCTTCACTTTCAATGAACAGACAAGTCAGCGCCGTATCCTCATCCTGCTTCAACATCCTTCGCATGCTCAAAAAAACATTTCGCTGGATCCCCACCGAAACCAGGAAAACAGTCACCCATGCTCTGGTCACGAGCCGACTGGACTACGGAAACACCCTCTACGCAGGCACTACCGCTAAACTTCAAAAGAAACTCCAAAGAATCCAAAACGCCTCAGCCAGAATCATATTAGACATCCCACGCAACGAACACATCTCTGGTCACCTGAAAGACCTCCACTGGCTACCCGTCAATAAGAGAATCACTTTCCGACTGCTAACCCACGCACACAAATCACTCTACGACATCGGACCAGAATGCCTCAATTCAAGACTGTCCTTCTACACCCCCTCCCGCCAACTACGCTCCTCCAGCCAAGCCCTCGCCACTATACCTCGCATCAACAAGACCACCATGGGAGGCAGATCCTTCTCCTACCTGGCTGCTAAAACATGGAACTCACTCCCCACCCACCTTCGCAGAACCACCTAGCTTTCAGAAAGCAACTTAAAACGTGGATATTTGACAAGTAATCCTCCCCCCCCTCCTTAGCGCCTTGAGACCCTCTGGGTATGTAGTGCGCTATACAAATTCTCTGACTTGACTTGACTTGACTATATCAGTACATATTAGTTGGCATCTGAGCCTAAATAATTCTATAATCTTTTGCTGCTTGAGCAGATTATCAGTGGTGACAAATGAGTAGTTTTAAGGAAAATTCCATGACTTTAAGAAGGGAATGGGATCCACGCCTCAGCTAGTGCGGAGACTAGTTAAAGTTAGTTAAAAAGCAGAGAGGCTTTAGGAAGTAAATGAAAGGGGAACATAAAGGATAGGGGCATATTTACAAAAGTTCCCTGCAACTAAGGACAGCAAGCAAAGTTGCTGCGCTGCATCGCATGAAATGGGCTGTATCAACCAAGATATGGCGCATTTCTGCTGCCTCCTAGCACTTGTGCACTGTGTGTTGCTTAGCGCCGAAGCAGCAGTGGCGTAACAAAACTTGAGGTGGGGTCCCCCTGCAAGGTACATGGAGGGGCCCGCCCTCCAGACTTCATCAGGAACTCTCTAGTCAGGATACTGTGCTGAGGGAGCCCCTGGAGATTGGGGCCTCCCGCGCCACGGTGGATGCAGGATCCTGTGTTACGCCAGTGCACAGCAGACACCCTTGCACCATGGTGCACAGGTACCTACGTTACAAGCAGTATAGCTTTTGTGCGGGAAGTGGCATCTTCCTGCACAAAAAAATATTTAACTGTGTTTTCCTCTTTTTGTGTGTGCTGCAAAATGCAGCGCATGTGAAAAGAAGTAATGAGGAGAAATAAACATATTTCCCTTCTTTATGCCTCACTGGAGAAGGGGAGGCATTTTGATGCATTACCAGGTTTTCAAGTCTTTGTTAATCTGTCGATGCGTCAAAATCCATGGGTGGGATGCATGGGAACGCTCCTGCTTCACCCTTTTTAGCCAACCGTAGACAGGCAGTAAAGCTGGGCAATTATTACTCGCCCACCACTGAACTGCCTTGTGGGGTTCCTCAAGGATCCTCGCTAAGTCCTACTCTTTTTAACATTTATGTTTCGGACTTGGCGAGGGTCATCAAATCCCATGGGATGCGCCTAACCACCTATGCTGATGATACCCAGCTTGTGTTGGCGGTGCACAAGAATGGCCCCGTGGTAGCAGCTAGGTTTCAGGAGGGGTTACTGGATGTACAATCATGGATGCACAGTAACTGCCTGAAACTTAATGCGGAGAAAACTGAGGTCATGACTTTTGGCACAATTTCTCCAGAATGGCCTCACATATGGTGGCCTAGTCAGATGGGTCCGCCTCTGGTGCCAGCCACCAAGGTCAGGAATCTGGGAGTGATTTTTGATAATAAGTTAACTTTTGGATGCCATGTTAATAAGGTGGTCTCGGCTGCTTTCTTTGTACTGAAGAAAATAAAAAAACTCCTGCCGTACTTACCAGTATCTGCAGGAAAAACGTTAGTCACCACACTAGTATTTTCAAAATTAGATTATGGAAATGCTCTTTTTCTTGGCACACATAAATACATCCTAAACAAGCTTCAGTCCGTCCAAAACATGGCAGCACGGATCCTGCTTAACATCCCTAGGTGACATCCCACTTCTGCAGCCATACGCCACCTTCATTGGTTAAGGGTTGAGAGCAGGATCAAATTTAAGGCTCTTTGTATAGCCTATAAGGCCATTCATCAGACAGGACCAAAGTTTCTAAAAGAGGCTTTTCAGGTGTATACCCCCAAAAAGAATCTAAGATCAGCAGCTAGCTATCTTTTGACTGTCCCCCGCACAAGAACGGCCACCTGGGGTGACAGGCGATTCTTGGTAGCTACGCCGGTGCTCTGGAATTCACTCCCCTTGCACATTAAAACCGCTCCCACCCTTATTAATTTTCGTAAATTACTGAAGGGCTGGCTTTTTAATCAATAAGAACGTGCTGATCTGTGCTGGGATCTGGAGTATTTCGCTGCGCCTAGACACCTTAGGGTATTTGTTGCGCACAAAAAATCCCATAAATAAATAAATAAATAAATAGAATACCTTTACAATGCAAGGTAAAGCAACGCAGCACTATTCGCTGCCTTGTATTACTTTGTATTTACCAGACCACACAAACCCATGCAAAATGGACTTGCATGACTTAGTAAATAACAATAACGAGTTTACATTTGGCTGCACCACAAAAGTGACGCAACCCTAGAGCAAAATCTAAGTAAATATACCCAGATGTATGTTAACCACAGCTCAAACCTGCCATACGGGTTAAGAGCCAAATAAGATGCATCCTTGAAGCTCCATTGACCAGAAGAAATCCGCATAAAACAAATGATATACTTTCATGGCAAGCCTCAGCTCTCAGTTTGTAAATGTCACCTCAGCCCAAATATTGCAATATAATACTCTTTAGTCTTGTTGTTTTTGCATTTGCCGCCCTAAGTGCGCCGGGTACGCGGAGACGTGGCTCCCAGGCCCCCTGTGCCAATGGAACCAAGCTATACCCAGCTGAAGAGCCTATAACAAGGGCAAAACTGGTGCTCGGTGGCTTGTGTTCTGATTCAGGGACGGCCTGGTCTGGCAGTTCGGGCTGGATTTTTCGCATGAGGAGCGGCTCAAGACTGATTTGCATAGCTGAACTGTGTATTGTTGGTACAATAGTTTAATGTCGATCTGTAGCTATGCTGGTACATTGTCAGTAGTTACATTACGATCAGGAATGTTTGCGGTCACCGCAGTTTTCTTTTAACAATTTTTATTGACAAGAAAACAAACAATGCTTGGGCATACACAACAGTGTCGCTGCACATATTGAGACAGGCAAATCAAGAAACCCAATATAGTAATGCATAGAAGAAGGTAAGTCATCAGAATGATGTAGTGGTCTCCCCTCCCGCTTCACAGCCCCTCCCATCTCAGTCAGAATCAGTATCGCTATCTAATTGTGGTGGCTCACAAATACACCCCCGGTACTCGTTCCAGGCCCCCCAGAATTTGGTCCATTTCTGCAGGCATTTAAGATTCAAATACACTGTGCGCTCAGCCACCATTGCAGTATCTAAGTCTATACACCAATCCCTGAGTTTTGGCACCAGGTGGGACCCCCAAAGTCTAGCAATATTCCTTTTTGCCTGCATGATTCCTAATATGACCCAATCCTGCATGTAATGATTGAGATCAGTAGGTTCCCAAATGTTCAACAAGCAGCGGCGTGGTTCTGGGACCAGGGAATCTTTTATCACTTGCGACACAGTTCACATTACCTGAGCCCAGAAATCTGCAACCCGGGGACAGTCCCAGATGGTATGAAAGAATGTCCCTTCCTCACCGCAGCCCCGTAAACAGTACTTATGTGCAGCTATATCTTGTGGAGGGTGACTCTAGTATAATAAACCCGATGTAGAATTTTCGGCTGTATGAGTCGGAGTCTCGAAGGTATGGCCACCTGCAGTTTTCTTTTTTAAATTATTTTAATTTAAAGAGTTTTTTTTAAAAAAAAGACTGATTTGTATATGGCTGGACCCAAACTGAGGTGGCATGAAGGGCGAAAAATGATGAATTGTGATGTGGTCGGAGTGATTGCCAGTGGCTGAGATTAATTCAAGCATTCCATACATCATGTTGTTGTTTTTGCATTTGACGCCTTAAGTGCGACAGGTATGCCCAGATGTGGGCTCACTGTTCAACTGGAACAAAGCAATACTCAGCTGAAGAGCCTATAACAAGGGAAAAACTGGCTCTGGGCTGCTTGTGTTCAGAATCAGGGAGGGTCTGGCCTAGCAGTTCAGGTTGGATTGTTCCCATGAGGAGCAGGGTCAGGAATGATTTGTGTATGGCTGGGCCCAAACTGAGGTGGCGAAAAATTATGGCTTGGGATGTGGCCTGAGTGATTGCCAATGGGTGAGATTAATTCAAGCATTCCATCCCATCACGTTTTTGTTTTTGCCTTTGAAGCCTTAAATGCACCAGGTATGCCTATACGTGGGTCCCAGGCTCACTATGCCACTGGAACCAAGCTATACACACTGAAGAGCCCATAACAAGAGCAAAACCAGTACTGGTTTGCTTGTGTTCCGGTTCAGGGAGGATCTGGCTTGGCAGTTCAGGCTGGACTGTTTCTACGAGGAGCAGGGTCAAGACTGATTTGAAAATGACTGGGTCCAAACTGAGGTGGCATGGTGGTGAAAAATGATGAATTGGGATATGGCCTGAACGATTGCCAGTGGCTGAGATTAATTCAAGAATTCCATCCATCACGTTGTTGTTTTTTCATTGACGCCTTAGGCTCAACGTGTATGCCAGGACGTGGGTCCCGGGCTCACTGTGCTACTGGAACAAAGCAATACTCAGCTGAAGAGCCTATAACAAGGGCAAAACTGGTCATGAGTTGCTTGTGTTTAGGTTCAGGGAGGATCTGGCTTGGCAGTTCAAGTTGGACTATTTCCATGAGGAGCAGGTTCAAGACTTATTTGCATATGGCTGGGTCTAAACTGAGGTGGCATGGTAGGAGAAAAATTATGGATTGGGATGCGGCCCGAGTGATTGCCAGTGACTGAGATTAATTCAAGCATTCCATCCATCACCTTTTTGTTTTTGCATTTGATGCCATAAATGCACCTGGTACGCCCGTATATGGGTCTCAGGCTCACTGTGCCACTGGAACAAATCTATATTCAGCTAAGAGCCCATAACAAGAAATAATCAGTCCTGGGTTGCTTGTGTTCCAGTTCCTGGAGGATCTGGCCAGTCAGGTCAGGCTGGACTGTTGTAACACAAAATATCCTTGAGTCTATGCTAGCACTCAATATGCATCAATAAATAGAAGGATTAGAGTCTCAGGAAATCTCCTGTATAGACAGGGGGAAAATCCCTTTCAGGACGAAAACCCTCACCCACCAGAGTTGGCATGCTACATCATATGGGTTTCTCCTCCCAGTGGGAGACCTAGTCCCACTGGGGGCTACAACTCCCTCACTGTAAGGTAGGAGCTCTGGGTTGTTTTAAGATGGTAAAGACCTTCCTAGGATGCTAAAATCCGATATGTGAAAGGTCGGTGTGGTGAGAGCGCAGCACAATGGAGCGTGATTAAGTGAATTTGCAGTGGTGAGATTAAAACTACTTAGTGAGGGCAAAAAAACTTTAATTCACTTGCTCACACTGGCAGGGTTAAAAAGCAGTGCAGTGAGTAGTATTGATTTAAAACTACTCTATAACAAGAATGGTCGACATGTTTCAGCCTTAGTGATCAAAAACTGTATCTAGGCTTTCTTCAGGACCAAGATGAATCAAAAATTGCTGCAGCTAGTGCAACATGTGAGAAAGAAAGAAAACAATACACAACCAGTAATCCTCTTTGTTCCTGATGGGTATTACTGGAGCTATCTGTGAGGGTGAGACAAAAGACCAAAAATGCGACTAGTCACAACAATCCTTCAGTTGTAATGTGGTGCATGTAGTGCTATAATGATTAGCCATATCCTCATTAGCAAGTGCTCACAAGTTATTAGAGAGAATACACTTACCCAAAAGTTTTGGATAAGTAGCCACACCTCTACCTGGCGACAGCTCAGGGAAAGGGGCCCGCTCTGCTAGAAACAAGTGTCACACATTGCAATTATAAATGTGGTACTGATCTACACATGAATGTGTGTGAGAGAAACAAACCATTCAGGACAAAACAGTGTAGGGAGACAATTGACCTAAGCATACATATCACTGTAGACGGGTGTACAAGGCTGTTTTGCAATGCTCATATGCACCAAGATCCTAGATAATCAAAGGACAACTAACTGCCCAAACCCACGTTTTGACCTGCATGCTTTTTTTGAAGACAAACCTATGAGCGAGTCCGTAGAAGAGATGAAGAACACTGGCCTGAGGCCATTTTCTACCTTCAATCCCCCTGCCCATTTGATTCCTGCACAGATTGTAACATTTGACAAAGCTGTTCTGCATGATGTGAACAACTTGTTTGAACAGAACACCCAACAGTACCAAAATGCACCGAACTCTGAGCGGTCAGCACCACAGCAACTGTCTCAAGATGACTCTATTGTTATAAAACCTGCAGATAAGGAGGGTGCCATAGTGATTATGGACACTACTACATATAGAGCGGAATGTCTGCGCCAACTTGAAGACAGAAGATCGTACAGACCACTTAAGATGGACCCTACCAAATGACTTTCCGGGGAGATCAAGAGGATGGTAGACGAGGCTAAAGAAAAAGGCTTTCATCACTAAGGCTGAAACATGTTGACCGTTTTTGTTATAGAGTAGTTTTAAATCAATACTACTCACTGCACTGCTTTTTAACTCTACCTGTGCGAGCAAGTGAATAAAAGGTTTTTTGCTTTCACCAGGGAGTGATTACCAGTGGCTGAGATTCATTCAAGCATTCCATCCATCTCCTTGTTGTTTTTAGAAAATGTAACAGCTGTGTTACACCAAGACGTGGTTGAGTACCAAGGGGAGGTGGCTCAATGCGTCTTTTCCAATGCAAAAACATTTGAAAGGCCTTGTGGAGCCAGCTCAATGCTCAAACAACAGTTGATGGACAGAATGCAGAACACTGTCATACATTCACCCCAGTACAGGGATCTGGGCCTAAATCCATCGTTTTTTTGCTCACCATGCCATTCCAGTTTGCACCCAGCCATATGCTGGGTCTAAACCGAAACCGGTCCTAGGATGCTTGTTTCCAGTCCAGGGAGGACCTAGCTTGGCGGTTCGAGCTGGACTGGGGCACAGGGTCAAGACTGATTTGCATATGGCTGGGTTCAAACTGGAATGGCAGGGTGAGCAAATAAACGAAGAATTTAGGCCCAGATGTCTGTACTGGGGTGAATGTATGACGTTGCTCTGCATTCTGTCCATCAACTGTTGTTTTTTGCATTTGTCACCTCGATGCTCAGCCACTCCTCCAGTAAAACTACCATATACGACCCTTTAACGTTCTGTGGGAGGCCCATATATTCAAATGATATATTCATCACTACAGCCAGCGGCGGCTCCTCCACAATGGCGGAGGAGCGTCGGCCCACTGCCTAGCTCAGAGTCAGCAAATGAAAAATAAAACGATGTTCTAGCATTGCTTTATTTTCATTTGCCTGCTCTGAGGCAGTGCTGTAGAGAGGTGCGAGGCCTAGGCATGGGAGGGGGGAGGAGGAGCGCTATGTGCACTTACGTTTCTCCAGACACACTGCATTGAACAGCCAGGCTGGAGAAACCTCTCAGACTCCCTGGTCAGAGCAGAGCATCTTGCCAGCTCGCTCAGGCCAATCCTTGTGCTGCAGTGGGGATCGGGTGGGAGTCTGTCCCAGTGGCTGCTGGGAGCAGGAAAAGGAGAGGAGGCGAGGCGCGATGTGACGCAGGAGGCAGCCGGCGACTTCAACTAAGTTCTTAAAAAAAGATGTATTAGTAAACCCCCATGTGACCCCACCTGATTCCCCACGTGACACCCTGTGACCCCGCATGACCCCTCGCGTGGCCCCTCCAGGGTTCCCTCCACCTGCCTCACCACCTTTTGTTTGTGGCGGCTGCCACTCAATGCCCCCTCTGAGTTCTCCGCCCTACCGTCCAGCAGCTCTATTTTCCTGGATAATTCAATCGCCTGGCCTTCAAGGCCTCCACTGTTGGCTTCACATCAACAAGAGTGACCTCGTTAGGATATGAAATGGCGGTGTTTCCCGCATCATGGGTCACAGTGGTGGGGGCTTTCTTCACATCAGAGAACACAGTGCTCCGATGACTCCCCGTGTGGAACCTAACTCCCCGTGTGGAACCTAACGTGATCTCACCCACTGGGTGAGATCACGTTAGGTTCCACACGGGGAGTCATCGGAGCACTGTGTTCTCCGATGTGAAGAAAGCCCCCACCACTGTGACCCATGATGCGGGAAACACCGCCATTTCATATCCTCATAACCTGGAATTCCCAGGCTTAAACCGGTATTGAGAACCGTGAGTTTGGAAATACTAAACGTGTACACTGAGGTTAGGGTGCACCTTAGAGTGTGCATACCGCCCAGTGTGTTTCCTTTTGGTCCTGATGAAAGCTCGGCCAAGTTGGCCCTCAGAGCAGAAACATGTCGACCTTGTGATATAGATGATACGACCCAAATTTAAGGTCTACATCATCCATCTCACCCCTTTTAACCAGATGCTCACGCCGATCTTCATTAAAGTCTAGTTTGGATCAGCGTCTGCACCTTTTATCTTTTTCACTGTTTCACTTTACTCACTGTTTTTGTATAAACCAGCTCCACTGCAGATGCAGGTGTCGTAGCACACTGGTTAGGTCTTTTACCTGCCCAGTGAAAAACCCAATGATGAAGCATGTCACCCAATAGTTGGGTGAGTGAGGGTAATATAAAAAACAATTGTGTTTTTCCACATTTCACTTCACTTGTAAATATTTTCTTTTTCTAGTCACTCCTTTGTTGTTGTTTATATCTTACTTGGGGTATAGGAGTGTCCTTTGAGCCCTAACTCTCTTGTTGTTGTTATATCTCTCAGAATTTGTTCACAGCATCCAGAATCTGATCCAATTTAGAGGAGGGGCACACAAATTGTCCCTGCTCGGCTGGCAAAATGGATGGATCCAGGAAGTCGGCCCCATATTGCAGCAAGCGTTCCGGTTCAGACCTCCCATCTAAAGCTGGTGCTGCCCATTCTTATTGATGTTAACAGCTATCTTCCTCTGCACTAAGCTGCATCTCTGCCCTGTCCTGGAACGAGGTCTGCTTCACCGGCACACTCCCATGTTGGTAACCGCAAAGCTCATCTTCCTGTTCTTTGGGCTTTGCTCAGCCAGTTAGTGCAAGCCATAAAGATCGACCAGTGTGCGACACTCAGTACAGCTCCGCTCCTCAGAGATTGTCGAATTCACCTCGGACACCGCCCTCCACTACATCCCAGGGTCCACTGCTATTCAGCATTGGTCCACGGCCAGGACCCAGGATGGCCAATATTCTGATGGGTGCACAAAACCGTATGTATTAAGGTCATTCAAAACAAAAGGGTAGGGGGACTAGGAGCCAATAAAGAGCCAGTACCTGGGCTCTTTAAGCAATAATCAAACCAACAAGGACTGTATTGCTCCTGTCATAAAACTACAATGAAAGGCAAAATGGGGGATGAAAAATGGAGAGGGAATCCTAAGGACTATTTCTTCTTGCCGTCAAACATCCCTGGGGATGTCACGCTTCATCATTGGGCTTTTATCATCAAAGTACTTTATTTTGGTCAAGTGACCATAAAAGTGCAAATACAATAAATGCATTATAATACATAACACTGGCAAGTACGATGTATAATCATTTTGATAAACAATCATTGAGCCTGGGGGAGTCCTCTTGGGGAGCGAATGCTAATATCAACATAAACCTCATAGAAACCTAAAACTAGGCTAAAAAGAGGTCTGCCTTGTTGAGTACCTCGGCCCCACCAATCTAAAATGAATGTGTCTTAGAATTTTCCGGTGTTTAAATCTTCCAATGATTATGGTTCAGAACAGTCCTTCTGATGATGCCAGAAGGGGAGGAAGAATGTACACTTGGTACAGTTTTAGAGGGAACAAGAGTGGTCCATATGTTGATGCTGATGTATATGACCACAACTTCACCTTCTTGATTGACATTGGTGCTACCTGTTCTACTGTGAGAACAGCAGAGGTTCCAAACTTACTCCTCACTGGAAAAACAATCCAAGTTGTAGGAGTTGCAAATAGACGGTTGTCAAATCCCCTTACTGAGGAAGTACCTGCAAATATAGAGACATTCAAAGATAATCATCAATTTGTGATGTGTGATTCTAATCTTGTGTGCCTTTTAGGACTAGACTTGCTGTGCAAGTTAAATTGCACCATCTATTGCACCCCAAAGGGAATAGAACTTCAGCCCAATGATAAGACATTGCTTCAGAATGACAAACCAGAACTTGAGTATCTCACTGTTCCATATGTTGACAGTGGAAGACTTACCATTGGATGTCAGAAATACAGTGAAAGAACTAGTTTGGTATTTTTCTGGAAAAGACATCGGACTCATCCGAGGGGGTTTAGCTAGTCCATATCCATGTTAAGCCAAACGAAGAATATCCGAGAACAACAAAGTATAATCTGACACCCAAAACAATCAATGGAATTACACCTGTGATTGAAACAATGATTGAGCAAGACATATTGAAGGAGATCCTGGGGAGTCCATGTAACTCACCCACTATGGGCTTACAGAAGCCAAGCAGTAAGTACCGCATTGTTCAGGATCTTCGAAAGTTTAATAGCATAGTTGTCCGTTGTTGTCCCATGGTACCAAATCCATCTGTGATATTGCTTCGGATTCCATGTGAGGCCGAAAGGTTTACTGTCATTGATCCTTGCCAGGCCTTCTCCTGTGTTCCCCTCCATGAGAAAAGCCAATTTTTGTGCACTTTCTAGCTGGGGAAATGTGGTTCAACATGGTGATGTGTCCCACAAGGGTATATGGAGAGCCCTTCCCTATTCAAACAGATCTTGCAAAAGAATCTGGAGTCTGTGGTTAGGCTTTAAAAGTCTATCCTAGTCCAATACATCATTGATCTGCTGGTTGCATCGAATACTCGAGAGGCTTGCAAAACTGATGCAATAGCCCTGTTGAACCATCTTACTAAGAATAGACATAAAGTGTCCCCAAACAAGGTGCAGTACTGTATGACAGAAGTTCTTTACTTAGGACATCATATTGTGAAGAGTGCAAGAAAGGTGTCACAAGAAAGAATCTTGGTGATCATGCAAAGGAATCTGCCTCGTATGCAGAAAGAAGTCAGGATGTTACAGGAAATGGTAGGCTGCTGTTGCAAGTGGATACCCAACTTTTACTTAATGGCCAAGCCTTTACAGAGGCTAACACACAAGGATGTGTCTGATTCGGTGCCTTGGGCCAATGATTGCTTTAACACCTTCCTATAACTTAGAGAAAGCCTTTGTCGTGCTGCTGTACTAGGAATGCCTGATTATTAGAAAGCGTTTTCGCTCTTTCCTAATGTTAAATAATGTTGTGCGCTCTCATTATTGACTCAGACTCATAGAAGTGCCACTAGACCAGTGCCTTATTTTTCTGCTACATTTTATCCAGTAGCAGCAGCATTGCCAGATGTCTCAAAAACGTTGCTGCAACAGGTGTCCGCACTGAAAGAAGAAAAAGTATCATGCTGGATCATTCTTTGACTATCTACATTCCTCACTCAGTTGAGATTTTGTTAACTCAAACTTATACTCAGCACTTAACGAACAGCAGGCCCACTCGGTACAAGCAGTTGATCTTGGCAGCATAGTACGTTGCACTCTAAATCTTGCTACTCTGATGCCTTTACCTGATTGTGATATGGATGAAGTTAAAGTAGAATATGACTGTCTCGATGTCACTGAACTATGCACCAAGCCCGTCCCGAAATTTCTGGTGAGCCGTAACCTGAATCTGAACACACCCTGTTTGTGGATGGCTCTTGTTTTAGGGACAATGATGTAAACCTGAGAGCTGCCTTTGCTATCTGTACTGTTACAGGAGTGGTGGAAGCTGCCTGACTTCAAGGAGTATTCCCCGCACAGGTGGCAGAATTGATTGCCCTTGCCAGAGCATGCTGTCATGTGCTTATCTAGGTTCCTGATCGATACTGTGACCTTATGCCCCTATTCGGCTATAAATCCATTTATTCCCTATATTGGCATAACCGTTCAAGTGCGATTTTCTGTAAAGTCATCTCTGGCCTCACACGAGCAGAGCCACAGAGCCACATTCCAGCATGACTCTCTGCTACTTCCTTTGCGACCAATTAGTGCAATGACAGAGCAGCAGTCACTATCTGATATTCCTAGATAACACTCCGAGTTCTTCAACAAGATAAAAACTTAGCAAACCTGGAAATCCCCGCTTGCTATGTTTTGATTAGTAATAGAACTCTAATGAGCAACTGATAGCTGCCACTTCCTAGTGACATCTTTAATTGACGTCTTATGTCCAGCAAACTTGCGTCAAACCCGGCACCTGTCAGGTATAAATATTACCAACGTTGCCTTAAGCAATGCGAAGCTGTGAGCTGTGAGAGCGAACATGTTGCTGATGCCAGCTGCCTGCATGACCCCGTGTTGGTAAAAACTAGCACTCTGTCGCTGCAGCCTGCTATCCTGTGGTGGTGAAGCTACTGATTACCATTATCGCCGCTACAGCGCGACCTATGGTGCAGTACGCTTGAGGAGCCGTGCAGCCGTCCTCTGCGAAGACATCCAGCCCAGCTGCCCGCGGACGCTGTCACCCCTCCTTCCTCGACGCGCTGAGAGAAGCCGCTGCCTTTCTCGTGCAGAGAAATCCAGTCCCGGCGCTTCCGGTTTACCCTCGCAGGTGACTGGGATATCGAGAGAGACCCCTGAAGGAGATACCAATCCTCCATCATTCTATTCAGAGGTATGGTGTTGACTAAACCCTTAGACGAGAATTCTTGAAACAAACCTTGGCAAAACCAACTTAACTTAAGCTACTTACTTACTCCCCTTCTCACGTGTTAGGCCTAGGTCAGGCACACTGGGGTAGGCTTAGTTAGAAGCACCAGTTGAGTATGTTAGCCTAATGTATATATGACTGTATAAATGTTTTATTACTTTTAAACCATTGTATGGCTAAGAAACCATATCAATGCTTTTACAGTTCTATTTCGCTATTCTTATCTTACTGTACGTACTTTTTATAATAACAGTTATTGCAATTGTGGCAATACATTTCTCTTGTATGAGAAGAAAGACTGTTCAATAAATGTTAACCTTTATTGATACACGCCCGTCTCTCTATTCTCTACATACTGTGAAAGTAAACTGCACTAGACTGACTGAGTGAAATCTATGTCTATTGTTTCACACGACCCTAGAGATCGACTCTTGATCTGAGGAGCAAAGTTGTCATGTTGCACGGTTGTTGGAAAGCTGAATCCCTTCTTGTCTGTGCCAAGGAAGCTGATCACTTCCTATGCAGAGAAGAAAGTTTCCAGTGACCTCTGAGCTAGTTGGTAACACAACCCAATTAAGTTTAGCATAGTCAGTGGAGGCCTGGAATATAGCCAGTTCCACGTCGATACTACTGTTTATGTTATTCCAATGCGCAGGGCCTAGTGGGAAACTAGGAACTACACTACATGGCGCCCTAACGTTTGGTAAGGCGATAAACTAACGTAAGACTTGTAGAGTAACTCAGTCGTGCATATTTCACACCCCTTTCTCCCTTAAATACTCCAATAGACGTCTGGAGTGGGTGAAAGGTTAAAATCCGCCCGACCTTAGTAGGAAGAGATTCCTATGTAAAGCTCCGGTTTATTCAACGTTGAAGGATACAGTGTTCCAAAATATTGTGCATCTAATCTTTGTCTCCTTGGAGACCTACTCTGCAAAAACTGCATTTATACAATGTCAGTAGAAAACAACGGCACCACTGGGGCCGCAGTAGATGCGACTCAGCAAGGTCCCGAATACACAGACCCAGATGCTATTATCATCCCGGTCCACTTAAGAAGATCTATAACTTTAAAACTTATAGAACACGGACTGACACCTCAAGGTGGTACAGTAATTTTCGTGATAGAGGCTCACGAGTATCGGCAGACAGAGGTATTCTATTCATGGATAAACTTTCCAGCGGTAAACGCTATAACACAAGAGTTTCACTATTACAAAATAGAGGAACCTCCGGGAGAGTACGCTCCTTTCGAGGAGGTTGAAATCCCACTTAAATTTCAAGAGCACCTGCTCTGGTTTAATGGCGCCCTAAAACACAATGATCACATAACTAGGCTCGGTCCACTAGGTAGACCAGGAGCCACGTGGCCGGTTCTAGCCAGCTACACACCACATCCTGACATTACAAGAATGTCTAGAGAAGAGCTGTTAGCACAGCTAAACACATTAATAAAAATACATAGGCAATTAGTCCAATATGTAATACGGACTGCAACAGTCCAGCCAGCTGTTAATTCACACCAGCTGACCCCTCATCAGGGGAACACAAATAAAATTACACCACAGAACATACAGTCATGTCTTGGTAAAACACCCGTAAAACGGGAACAAATTCCTTTCTGGTTAGCCCAGAAAATCACTCAAATAGAGGCAGTATTTCCTGATACTACCCCTATTGAGAAACACAGAATCTTGACCATCTGCCTTCCTATGGGAATCGCACCACACGTGGAGGACTGCGACACTTGGGGTACAGTCTTTGCTTCCATTTACACAAAAACACACGGTGTTCCGTCTATGGCGGTAATACCAGACGTGCTAAAACAGATTCAAAATGAATTCGGTCCAGAACCCGCTTTAAATCTAGGTATGAAATTACTGAAAGATTTCAAGCAGGTCACGGCTATATTATTAGCCAACGTAAAGGGAGAAGCAGCATCTGTGGCGATCCGCCAGAAGTTGAGGGAAACAGATATAAAAGATCCTGTTGAGCTTGCAAAAATCATAGAAAAATGCTATGAAGAATTAGGTAGAGACAGCTTGGGTGGGAAACCAATTAAGCCCCAACTGCTCGAAAATCCTGAAAAATTATTTATTAAAAATAATTCAAACACTCCTAAAAAGAGCTGGGATGGAAAAAAACAATCCACTCCCAAGGAAAAAGTTTTCCAGTCCAGAGGAAGGTCTCCTCGACGGAGGGAAAGAACTCCGACTCGAGAACGCCAGTCTCCCCAACGGGAGCCCTCTGAGAAAAGATATAACCTTAGAAATAGGGATAATATAAAAAGACCTGATAGATATCAAAGTATTGATACACGTCCCTCTCGATCTTTTCCACAGAATTCGGAAAGAAGAGGACGGTCAGACCCAGGAGAGCACACCAAGTCCAAAGACAAGGAACCTGCTCAAAATAAGAAATCTCAATTTCCTAAAAAGAAGGTAGCCAGTATTAGAGTAATCAACCATGCCGAGAATACTGAGGACACAGTTGAAAAACGGGGAGTGGGCATTGACAATGTTGGACAGTGCAGCAGAGATCAGTATAGCGCGCAAGACCTTGATGAGTCATCTGGAGACAGTGGACACGAATGAATACATTCAGGTTGAAACTGCCGACGCCAGGCTTAGCGAGCCCCATAAAATATACGAAATAACATTGCGTATAGAGGGTGATAAGACTAGGAAAATTAAGGGTCTATTTTGGGATAAGCTCTCAAAAGGCTATGATATTCTGTTAGCTGAAAAAGATTGGCCCCCAGAGTTTGTCAGGGAGTGCCCTCGTGGCGAAGAAGTGATTATGCCTGCCTTCTCGAATCACATACCGATTCACAAAAAATACACATATGCAAGGAAATGGGCTGTAGCCCAGGCACCTGCATTGTATAAAAATCATGTAGGATGGGATGAGGATTCACCGCCTCACAAAATCCAACTAAAAAGTGAACCAACTGCCCAACGGCAGTATCCCATAAAGCAAGAAGCTAAAAAACAAGTCAGGGAGATCTTAGATCAACTTGAGTACCAGGGGGTGATTGAAACATGCACCTCTCAAATGAACAATCCTTTGTTTCCTGTCTCCAAGCCAGACAATTCATATCGTCTAGTTTTGGACTACAGACACCTTAATACATGTTGCAAAACTTTTGCAGTACAAAACTCGCATAGTGCAGCCCTAATGAATAATATAGTTAGGAAAAAATACAAAACGACATTAGACATTTCTAATGGTTTCTTTTGTCAAAACATTGCACCTGAAAGCAGATACTTGACCGCTTTCTCCGCATTTGGGTCACAGAAAAAATTCTGTCGACTCCCACAGGGGTTCAAGAACAGCCCAGGACTATTCTCAGCCAGGGTAACAGAGTTACTACAAATCTATGATGATGAAGCATTATCTTACGTAGATGATATTTATCTCACAGACGACGACTTGGATACTCACTTGAAAAGAGTGAACACCATTATACTTGGGTTCGCAGCAGAGGGTTACAAATTCAACTTTAAAAAGTCTCGAATTGCCCATCTGACAGTACTGTTTTTAGGGTACGAATTATCAAGTGAAGGGAAAAGCCTAGCGGACAACTTCTTAGAGAAGTGCGCTGTACTCCAAGCTCCAAAAACGCTGAAGAATTTACAATCCATACTAGGTTTTCTGAATTTCGGAAGAACTTACATACTAAATTACGCAGAGAGGGTTAAACCTCTCTACGAACTAATAAAACCTGATTTAAAACAAATCAATTGGACTCAAAAACACACAGAAATTTTGAGATCACTGCAAACAGACATGTTAGCAAAAACAAAATTAGATACACGTGACAACACGATCGATCTTGTAATCCGAGTCATCCCAGGAAGATGCGGATTCACGTACCTAACCTCTAATGAGGGAGAAAAGGTACCAATTTCAATTAAATCTCACTTGTACACACAAGCAGAAAAAACATTCAGTCGCACAGAAAAAACTGTGAACGCAGTGCAAATCGCATTAGCAAATGAAAGAGAACTAGCACACGGCAAACGGATTAATATCCTTACAGCGGAATCCGCCTTCGAAGCGCTATTCAGCCCAGTAAACCTGCCTACAGTGTCACTGGATCCAAAATGGATACAGTGCATAGATTCTCTAGCAGCGGAAGACGTGAAATACTATTTCGCCCCGCAATACGAAGAACTGAATGATTTAGAATATGAAGAAGAATATCCTCTGCCAATCGAAATCCTGCCTCTCCCACAATACGCATGTATAATCTATACAGATAGCTTTGTACAGCATTTCAACGTAGAGAGAAAATCCTACGATGCAGCATGTGCGATTATTAAAGGTCGTTGGCTGTGCGGTAAATTCAGACCGAAAGTAACAAAAACTGAATCTGTAAGAAACTGTTCGGTTCAGAGAACTGAAATCAGATCTTTAAAGATGGCGCTCGAAAATGCAGAACGCGAATTCCCCACACTTATCGTGTGCGATTCTCATTTTTGCGTCAATTCTTACAACAATAAACTGCAGAGTTGGATCGAAAACGACTACAAAGATGACACAGGTGCCACAATAAAGCATAAATTGCTTTGGGAACAAGTAGCTCTTTTTCACAAAGAACTACAAAAGACTCACGTGATTCACGCACAGAGTCTTCAACGTGATGGCGTTCACGTTGCAGGGAATTCATTGGCTAATACAGCCACCACGGAAGCAACTAAACCGGCTTCCGTAGCCACAAAAAAGCGTACAGATAAGTATATAGACGGGGAAACCATGCTAGCAGTAAAAACGACCGTAAAAGGCGACTGTGCAGCACTACCCGTAAACTATCCACTCAATTATGCATACATAATCGATGCAAACTCCGTTCCTTTTGCTCGAATCCCTGGAGTGGGGGATAGAGTAATTCCAAACATGAACAGGAGAATATTTTTAATAGCAGACGCACACATGGGTTTGGGTCTTAGGCACAGAAAGATCAAGGAATCACTGACTGAATTACAATCAGTATTCTGGTGGCCGGGAATGAGTGTAGAACACCAAATATATGCAAACAACTGTGAAAACTGCAATAGGGATCGCAGTAGCGAACCTTGCTACCGGCTACCAATCAGAAAGAGCGTAACGCTGCCTACACCCCGTCCTGCGTCCTATTAATAGTTAAGACGAAAAGCACTTAAAAAATGAGGTCACCAGCGCTCGGCTGACGCTAGAACGGTTATAAAAGATTAGCGAGTCCATATCGGCATATACGCAATTACCACGTTCCATTCTGACCAGGGTCCTGCTTTCAGCTCTCGAGCCTATAAGAGGGCCATGGCTAGCATGGGAATTGGGTTGCGGTATTCTTGTCTGTCGCACAAGTGTGGTAGAAAGAAAAAAACCGGGACGCAAAGCAATCTATAACAGCGAAGGTATTAGGTTCAGGCGCTGGGTGGGTCAAACATTTAATAAGTGTCCAGACTAGTCTTAACAACATGCCAAGAAATTCTCTAAAAGGTTTCAGCCCATACGAACTATTGTTCGGAATAAGAATGCGCGTTCAGGACCTCGATAGTCAGATGTCAGTGGTACAAAAAGAAACAAAGCAGTTTGAAGTAAAAGACCGTTTGGCTGTTTTACAGGAACTGAATGAAACAAGAAAATCATTAAGCAACATAAACTTAAAGCAACAGCCAAGTACCACTGACGAGGCACCACCCGCAACAGCCCCAGCAAGGCCTGTCTGGATTCCAAAGATTGGGGATCTAGTCAGAGAAAAGATCGCGGTTAAGAAGGAATTTGGGCCTTCTTACAGAAAAGCAGTACCTGTCTTAGCAGTCACCGGAACAAGATCAGTTGTGCTACCGCCCCTTGCTGGTAAAAAGGAGAACAGAGTCGTGTCTATCGATCTGGTAAAACCACAAGCATGTGGCCTATAATCAACAGTAGGCCCAGTGGACTCCCAAGAAACAACAGAATACCCAAACTTGCAACAATCCAAGAGGTTCAAACTGAAAGACTAATCGCATTCGATCAGCCTGCAGTGCACAATGAAGGACTATGCAATAATGCCATGGAACTCGTGCCTCTTGAAACACAGATTGAAACAGTTCGTCAAGAAACAACACCAGTCTACAATGATGTGGCAACAGAAAGTGCTACCGAGAGACAGATTGAAAGAACAATCCCATCAATTGACAGAACTGCCTCTGGTTATTTCATCAACTTCGACAACTTCTCTGAAGATCAAAATGACCCCGAAGTGATGCCAGAAACAAAAAAGTCTTTTAAAGAAAAAGCAACGGAACTCTTTCATCAACTGAAGGAAATCTACCTCATTTCCCCTTGGCTAGAGTTCTGGTTCGGTCTAGGTGTATTTTTCCTCCTGCTTTGGCTCATCATGGTACTATGTTTGGGAAAATTCATTGAAGGAAAATATATTACAATGGACACAGCAAGTCAGAACATCAACCTAGTCCTGAAACCACACAGATCATCCCACGTGAAGAAAAGAGAACTGTCAACAGTAAATGTCACAGCAATTCCAATACCTGGTGGGGTAGTATGGGAGAAAACAGACTATGAGATCTATGGTCCGGTCGAAATCCTGAAGTATCCTCATCAACTAAAGGTTTCCTTAAGTGACTTTGTTACACCAAGTACATTCTCTGATAATTGGGACTTTAACAGTATTAATGACATGATGTCTGATTTAGTAATGTCAGCTAGATTCACAGATCATGATTATTTACAAGGTTCATCTAGTTATGAGCAGTTATTCTGTTATACCCACTATGGGGATCATTACTTGCATAAATCTGCACAGCCTAGAAATGTTTTTATGTATAATCAATGGGAACATTGTTCTACACCACCTAAAAGCAGTTCTAAAGCATTTTTTGAGAAATTCAAATATTTTTCAGGGTTTAACACCAGTGATGCAGAAACGTTTTATTATAAACTGTTAGATAAAACAGGAATGAAGACAATGCTGACAAATTCTAAATTGATATATTCAGAAGCATTTTATGACAAAATGATGACAATTGGTTTTGATTATTGGAAAAATAATATTGAAACGAAATCAATTTGGGGTACAAAAGATTGGCAGGTGCAAGGCATAGAAGCACTATTTAGAACCTGCATGATACCAGAACAAATGTTATTTTTAAATGACACTGTACACCAAACATCTTGTCTTGGCCTAGCTAAGAACAAAGACCTTAAAACACCGTCTATACCAAAGCCAATAGCTGAGAATGCAACTGCAGATAATGAGTTAGACGTGTCACACATTTTAAATTTCAACAGAACACATCCTGATTGGAAAAAGTGGTTAATCTGGCCTACAGACACAAATAGTTGTCAAGATCGATTCCTGAATAAAACACAGGGTTTAAAAATGACCAGATTAGACTCAAGATATTCCCAGAGACAACATCCAGGAATTATAACCACATACAGTGTAGGCAAACTCTGCCTAGAATGGCTAACTACATCCACACTGGCTGAAATTAAGCAACACTTGTCTTTATTAAAAGATGGTGCTGATTTGCGCGATTTCATTCTTGGACCACGCAAACAGCGTCAAAAGCGTTTCATAGCGACCAGCATCTATGCTGCTTACAACGAGGCTTGGAAAGTAAAGCAAATTGAAACTGCTGAAAAGATACGAGAAATTGATCGTATTAATTTGGAAAAATCACTTTCTGTGGTAGACAATGGGTTAATGACTCTGTCTTCCAGAATATATTCTTTGGACAATATTGTATCCTCTGCCTTTGATGTGATAGACAGAGATTTGCTAATGTTACAACATGGCCAGTCTCAATTACGCTCTATTATAGAATTAGGCTGGACGCTGCAAAATCTTCGTTCAGGCTATGTGCCTTGGCGTCTGATAAACACAACGTCATTATTTTCCATTTTTAACCTTACTGATAAACAGATCAGTTTGGCACAGAAAGGAGCAGACTATACAATCTTGAGCATCGAGAAACTCGAGAGATTACCATTGACAATGTCAGAGAGTCCTGTCATTGAATGGATAATACACGGAATTATCACAATTCCGATAACAACTTTCCGCTTTAAAAAGTGCCTTGAATACATACCTGCTGGCCAGTATGAACAATTGGGTAAGGGATATGTTAAATCCGAATGGAAATTACCATACACTCATTCTTGCTATAGTGACAGCGACAAAAATGTATTTCTTAGTGGTGACAACTGTAAACACACACTAAGCGGTATACTTTTGTGTCAGGGTATTAATTTACACAGAGCATGTGATGGCAATTCAAACAACCTTTCATGCCACCAGCTAGTCACACCTGCAACTCAGATAGAGCCCTTCTTTATGCAACTCGCAAACGGGAGTTACATTCTTAGAACGGATCACAGGTGCTGTGGCCTCGCGCCCGGAAAAAGTTATCTAATACAAGTAACGTCCATGGTCAAATGTTGTATGCAAGCATTGTTCCCGAGCGGGCCTCCAGACTTAGTGACTCCCCTCTGGCCTCGTCTGAATCTCTATTCTATACGAATTGATACATTAAGCAAAATGAAATCTGTGCTTTTACAGACAACAGTGCCTATAACGTCATCTAAAGAGACGTATGATCTTCTAGTCGCAAGGACGGCTACTGAGGTCCATGACCTTTTATCAACAAATTGCCCCGTGCATTTCGTACAAATGCTCGACCAACTCCTTAACATGTCTAGTGCTACAAGCATCCCAGGCATATTTAAGACAGTCTTTACGGGACTGCTAACACCCTTCCAGGCAATTTTGGGAATCTTTCCTAATTTTGTGCACTCCATCTTTGGTGGTATTCCACTATTTTTTGGACTCATCGCAGGGATTCTATTTTTGACCCTTCTGCTACGTTATGGCAAGCCTCGGCTCAGACATAGCTCCCATGGGAATGGAAGAAACAATCCTAGCAATGCGCTACAGGGACAGGATAACTAACGTCCTCGGATTGGCCAGGCTGAGAGATCTAAACATGACCTGGTTCCTTTCATTCAGACCAATATGGCAAAATTGCATTTTACCTGTGCTACGGTGTATGCTTTGCGGCGAGGAATGCGTGTTGGACGTCTGTCTTTCACTTCCATCAGCAGTACCAATGGACGTCGATACTTTGCTAAGTCCAATAACGGCTCACGCATTGTGTTGTCCCCAGCGGCTACCAATCCTGATGACGGCATTCGTGGAGACTCCTGTACTACAGCCAAGTGGTAACAGTGGAGCGAGTGACAAAAGCAACATCATCCAGGTACAACGTTCTGTGAGCATTGCTGATCCTGCCTTCGATGACAGCAATCATTCTCACACCTGCCAAGTTACAGCGCTATCTAATTTGGTTGAACTATCACCTGATTTTGTAGACCAATTCTTTGCGAGCCTGTCTGATACGATGTTCTCACCCACAGAGAAACAATAACTTTTGAGAAGCTTTCCGACACACAGCGTTCCCATGAACTCTGAATTCGGCCTTCAGTTTTGATCAACATAAAACTGCCAGGAGCTTTGGTAAACTGATTTTTCTTTGAATTGGACAATTTTTCAAATATTGACCCTTTTCTTTTTTGGCACGAACAATTCTTTGCTTAACGTAAAAACTATTCTTAGAGAACAGAAGCTTCACACTTCTATTTCTAAACACATCTAGAGACATAACAACATAACACCAGCCTCTAGCACACATATTATTACAATGCATTTTTATGTGATGATTTATCTCGCATTTCTTCTGTCAGAGATACTTCATGTGTAATTCTTTATGCATAATCGTTCATTGACTTCATATGCAATAATTTTTGAATGATTACTATGTTTTTAAAACTACGTACAGTACCTAAATTCCATGTATTACAAGTACGCCTATTTCGAATGCATTTATGTATTTTGGGGTGGGCTATGTTACACAATGTTACACATGCATCTAATTGCTTAGTTTTAGTAATTTTGATGGACATGAATTCGTGGAGTGGGTGTCATGTGCTTATCTAGGTTCCTGATCGATACTGTGACCTTATGCCCCTATTCGGCTATAAATCCATTTATTCCCTATATTGGCATAACCGTTCAAGTGCGATTTTCTGTAAAGTCATCTCTGGCCTCACACGAGCAGAGCCACAGAGCCACATTCCAGCATGACTCTCTGCTACTTCCTTTGCGACCAATTAGTGCAATGACAGAGCAGCAGTCACTATCTGATATTCCTAGATAACACTCCGAGTTCTTCAACAAGATAAAAACTTAGCAAACCTGGAAATCCCCGCTTGCTATGTTTTGATTAGTAATAGAACTCTAATGAGCAACTGATAGCTGCCACTTCCTAGTGACATCTTTAATTGACGTCTTATGTCCAGCAAACTTGCGTCAAACCCGGCACCTGTCAGGTATAAATATTACCAACGTTGCCTTAAGCAATGCGAAGCTGTGAGCTGTGAGAGCGAACATGTTGCTGATGCCAGCTGCCTGCATGACCCCGTGTTGGTAAAAACTAGCACTCTGTCGCTGCAGCCTGCTATCCTGTGGTGGTGAAGCTACTGATTACCATTATCGCCGCTACAGCGCGACCTATGGTGCAGTACGCTTGAGGAGCCGTGCAGCCGTCCTCTGCGAAGACATCCAGCCCAGCTGCCCGCGGACGCTGTCACCCCTCCTTCCTCGACGCGCTGAGAGAAGCCGCTGCCTTTCTCGTGCAGAGAAATCCAGTCCCGGCGCTTCCGGTTTACCCTCGCAGGTGACTGGGATATCGAGAGAGACCCCTGAAGGAGATACCAATCCTCCATCATTCTATTCAGAGGTATGGTGTTGACTAAACCCTTAGACGAGAATTCTTGAAACAAACCTTGGCAAAACCAACTTAACTTAAGCTACTTACTTACTCCCCTTCTCACGTGTTAGGCCTAGGTCAGGCACACTGGGGTAGGCTTAGTTAGAAGCACCAGTTGAGTATGTTAGCCTAATGTATATATGACTGTATAAATGTTTTATTACTTTTAAACCATTGTATGGCTAAGAAACCATATCAATGCTTTTACAGTTCTATTTCGCTATTCTTATCTTACTGTACGTACTTTTTATAATAACAGTTATTGCAATTGTGGCAATACATTTCTCTTGTATGAGAAGAAAGACTGTTCAATAAATGTTAACCTTTATTGATACACGCCCGTCTCTCTATTCTCTACATACTGTGAAAGTAAACTGCACTAGACTGACTGAGTGAAATCTATGTCTATTGTTTCACACGACCCTAGAGATCGACTCTTGATCTGAGGAGCAAAGTTGTCATGTTGCACGGTTGTTGGAAAGCTGAATCCCTTCTTGTCTGTGCCAAGGAAGCTGATCACTTCCTATGCAGAGAAGAAAGTTTCCAGTGACCTCTGAGCTAGTTGGTAACACAACCCAATTAAGTTTAGCATAGTCAGTGGAGGCCTGGAATATAGCCAGTTCCACGTCGATACTACTGTTTATGTTATTCCAATGCGCAGGGCCTAGTGGGAAACTAGGAACTACACTACAATGCTACGTTTCAGATCAGCTAAAAGTGGCAATATTCACTAATAGCAAGTATGGGTTCGTTGTGGTGCACGATTTTTGACAGTTGTGGTCTCATGGGGGTTTCATGACCTCATTAGGGTCCACCATCCGCAATCGATAAAACGTGAAAAAAACTGTTAGAGGCTCTCCAATTGCCCGCACAAGTTGCTGTTGTTAAGTACCCTGCCCATTGTAAATGAAATTATTTTGTGACAATTGGATATCATTATGCCAATAAAGTCGCATGCTACTGAGCACTGACTGACTGTACTTTTAATGGTGAAAACACAAATGAGGGAACAGATGAAACCAGTTTCAACCTTTTGATGACAATTGCTGATACATGGGAGGAAGTAAAGAAAATACAATAAGAGTATACTGAGGAAGAGCAACAAGGCTAGATAAGAGCAAGTTGTGTGAAACAGAATGATGACATTTGGGTTTCAGGGTACATGTGACCAGTACTGCCTAATAGTCTGTTGTCGCCGATGACCAGGTATTACCATGGTTCGATGCATATAGGAAGGGATGCCATGGTGAAGTTGTTTAGGCAGACTTGGTTTAACCTGAAGTTTCGAGTGAAGGCTGAGGGCATTTTGTTATCGGTGTGTGATTTGTCAACAAATGAATGTGGGAAAGCAAATTTATGTCACATTGAGTCATATAAGAAGATCTGGAGATCCTTTCAACAGGATGCAGTTGGACTTCGTTGAGATGCCAGTATGAAATGGATTAAGGTACATTTTAGTGGTGGTATGCATCTTTTCACGTTTGGTGGAAGCCTATCCGACTAGGAGATGCAATAGCCTCACGGTAGCTAAGCTGTTATTGAGGAAATTCATTCCAAGATTCGGATTTCCAACATCTTTATAGTCAGACTAAGGAACTCATTTTAATAATGATGTCTTGAGAATGCTATGTGCAGCGTTATAAGTTGAACAGAGATTGTATTGCTTTTATCGGCCAAAAGTTCAGATATTGTGAAGCGAGTCAGGGACACTTTGGAATCTAGAATTGCTAAAGTGTGTGCTTCGACATCTCTAAGTTGGCCTGATGCTTTACCTCTTGTGCTGATGAGTCTTCACCTTTGTCCCATATTAGAGAGCAGGACTTCCAACCCATGTCAGAAACCGGTCCTGGGAAGCTTGATTCCGGTCCAGGGAAGACATGGCTTGGCAGTTCGGGCTGGACTGTTCCCATGAGGCACAGGGTCAGCCTGATTTGCAAATGGCCATGTCTGAACTGGGGTGGAGGAGTGAGCTAAAGAACGGTGATGGATTAAACCCAGATCAGTTGACTGGGGGTGAGTGTTTGTATTGTCAACGCTCCGTCCATCACCATCTTTGGTTTTTCTTCCAACCAATGACACCATCATGGGGAGAGCTATGAGACAGCCTGCCGTGCCTACTAATATATTAGTAAATATCACAGATGATTTGTTGCTTGATTACTGTAAAGGATTGGCTGGCGTAGTTTGTTCTGTGTCATCAGGTTAAAGCAGCCACTGCACCGCCACACCAGGAGCAGTACCATGACCTTAGTCCAGGAGACTGAGTCGTGGTTAAGAAACACGCGAGGAAGAGTTGTGTCTTGAGCCTCGTTGGTGTGGTCCATACCAGGTGATCTTGGTCACCACGACAGCTGTGAAGTGTGGTGGTTTTCCAGACTGGATGCATGCATCCCACACCCACAGCACCTCTCTCAGAGAAGATGCTAGCTGGGGTCGAAGGGCCACTGGAAGAGGTCAGCCAAGCTTTATACAAGCTTGCCCCTAAAACCCTGCAGGACAAAGTTGAATTGTATTTTCGCTTACGAGAACTGAGGTCTCCAAATCTCGCTCTGGCTAAAACTAGACACATAAAAAAAGTCAGAGCAGGGTGTTGCTCCTTCTCAAACCAGGCTGCTGTATTCTGGAGAAAAAAACCTGTTAGACTTACGCCTCACTGACAACCATATGGGGTTTAGGAAGAAATTAAAAACTTGGTTGTTCAGGGCTTAATTGCTGATGCCTTCTTAAGAATTATATTTACAGTAGGGTTGAGCTATTTTAGCACTGTGATATACCTCAGAGCGAATTTTGTACTCTATAAGTACTATAAATCAATAAATCAGACAGAGCCTGAGACAGCACATGAGCAATCTGAGTGGGGGGTCACTACGAATCTGAAATTGAGCCTGAATTTCATGAAGCTGATGCAGTACTGGTGAACGAAGCAGATCCTGACCCTAATGAAAGAACTAATGCTGTGTAATCACGAGTGGTGGAAGAAATCTGGCCAAAGGATAAGGAGAGGAGCAGGTTGAAGTTGTCCATGGAAAGAGCTCTTGCACCCATATCGGAAGTCTCTGGTGAATCAGAGAGGAGTGAAGACGAAGGTGAAAAGTTGAATTTTTGAAAATCTAAAAGATTGAGGGCGCATTGTTGGTGGTATTCTTCTTCTGAGTGGACCTTTCTGGTTACCAATGACAACGAGGGAAAGAAATGGGAATTCTGTACGTATAGTAGAGATCCTGCTAAGACTTCTGGAGACTAGCTTCAACATTCTTCCTACATTTGCCCTTCCATGTCCAACAAGGCTGAGCTGTTTAAGAAGCCCGATATTGAATGAATCTGAATTCCTCATTTGAATTTGGAGGAGTTTCCTGAGCAAGTTGCTGAACTGAGAGAAATGTATTGGAGATGCTCATTAATGAACTTGGTCCTCACATTATCAGAGATTATAAATGAACTTCGTATTGTTGCTGAAAGAAGAATGCCTAGGTCCAAGCGGAAGAAGAATAAAAGTAGGGATTACATTTAGAAGAACATGGAGTTGGATTAGGGAAGCCTCACGAAGATTGTGTGGAGACTAACAGAAAAAAAAATGTGTTGCTGCTATTTCTCTGCCAACTTGGTCGGAATCTAAATAGTATGGAATTGAAAAATAATAGTTGTAGACATAGGTACATAATAGTTGCATTACTATTGATATTAGAGATAGGCCTAATAGCACTAATTATAGGATTAAGCTTGAGTCCAACTAAGGTGAAGGAAGAGAAACACACAGTTACAAACATAGGTAACGTGGAGGGTTATATTCATTAGAGGGGTGAAATTTAGATATTGATTCCTCGAGAGGAGATTACATATCTAATGCTTACACTAATTTGCTTTATGAGTATATCAAGACTATTATCCAACATAGGGATTCTACCATGTATTATGTGAATATATATGCACCCATGTGTGTGCTGCTATTTTTATTTTTATTTGAAGTGTTTAATCATACGTGAAAGATGGTGCGAAAGGATCTGAGCTCCTCTCAATGTGTGGGAATGGCAATGTTTGAAAACATTGTAAAATAACCCTCACACACTGAAAACTGATTCAGTGTCATGCTTTATCATTGAGGTCTTCCCGCCCCCTCTATGGGACGGGGCGTGCTACGACCTACATAGATGCGGGAGCACTTTATTAAGTGATTGGTTAGTATGTGTAGTGCGTGGGATCGTGAAAAGAATATGTGATGGTTAAAAATTCTCTGGCAAGTGGAACAAATATACTTTATTGTTTTCCATTGCTGAGAACAGTAAAAATGGGGAGGTGTAGATGGTATACTGTAATGAATCAGCTCATACAAGGTCGACATGTTTCAGTAGCCATCCCCTTGGCTTTCTTCCTCAGGACCAAAAAACGATGCCTATATCACCTCAATGGGTGATAGAATAACTGTACATATGCATGCTAGTCACAAACACTGTCCTTTGTTCCCTGTTTTAGGAGTAGAAAAATATACCACTAGTATATCTTAAGAACCTGAAAAGAAAAATATTCTGGATAAATCATGGCTTTCATTTATCACTTTATATATTCACATCACCATCACGTGGAAAGTTCAAAGCTTTTTGTGATATATTTCTCTTTGCAACCCTGTTGTAGGTAATGGTACCATTTGGTAAGTAGCCTCTACTCATAAATCATCTGAAATAATTTTTTTTGTGATTTTTAGGTCCCAGTATCACATTTATTGAACACTCTTTCATACATATGTCTCTCCTAGCAAGATACATCTTTTGTTACAATACATTCATACATAAAAGGAAGTATTTGTACACTCGTTTTGTGCCCAAAAGGTTACAGATTGATGTTCACAGCAACTGAGCACTCGCATTCATACTCCCATGACGTGCCTTAGAAAAATTGGGAGATGTTCCGCAAAAGTCTGTGCACTCGTCCTTTTTAAACTGTGATCTCATGGTGTGCTTTTTAAAAAAAACAAAAAATGGTATTCACGCTCTCAAAAGGACGTACCATAATACTAGATACTTTCGAATTTAATCCATGAGCTCACACGAGCGGTGTAAGTACGCCTTCAAATAGACACTGTGGGTATTTTAAAATACAGAAGGAAAAACAAGGTTTTAACGCCGGAGTCGTTTTTAAGCAAACAAGCGTGGTCTCTTTGGCTTTTTAAGGACATGCCATTGTCCTACGTACGTGCTGGAAGGAGCACGGTCACCAAAGGAAGTACCTCCTCGTGGCTCGTCGGAACCTAACTGACGTTTGCCAGAGCCCCGTGTTTTAAAGTGCAAGGAGGCATGCTTGATAGAAAACAGGTGTGGCTAGAATTGAGTTTGTGTGTACACTCTGGTTTCAAAAATGATAGTGTCTCTAAAAAGGAGAAAAAGGAAGAAAAACAGTTTCCAAGGGCATCAACCTCCTCTTTGTTCAGTATTAGTTATGGGGGTGATTGTAGTACTGTATACTCCTTAGGAGTCTGGCAAATTTTTGGTTGATCATTAATTGCCAGGGGGTTCCTGTTTTAGATTTTGTATACATCAGAGCTGATTCCAATGAATCTCATTGTTCAGGCCTTTTTCATGAGTCCTCAAATGGAACACCAACTGTTGTTCTTTTTCGAACAAATACCTTTCGTGTTGGATTTGTTTGATTATTGTCCACGAGAGATCTTCGCACTTAAGGCCTTTTTCCAAACAATGGGCTGCCATTTTGGTGGTACTCTTTTTGCATTTAATGTTACTTTTGTTTTCCCCTATCCTTACCTTGACAGGGCGTGTGGTCATTCCTACGTATTCTAAAAGACTGGGGCAAGTGATCAGATAAACCACATTTTTTTAATTGCATGTTGTGAAACTTCTTTGGGCCCATCTTGTTCCATCATGGAACAAGATTTCTATGCTTTTCTTAGTTAGTTTACACACATTGCGCATTCCACAGGGATGTGCCCAGAGATTGGAAGCATTAAAGTGGTTTGCATTGCCTGTTCTTCTCTTCTTTCTTTTGGTCTGGTGGGTGCCACCATATCAAGGATACTCTTACCTCTTCTATGAGAGAAGATGCTTCCACTGTTGAGGATTCGCCAGTGTTTGTTTACTATTTTTGTGATTCCATTGGAGTTTGTGTTGAAAGTTGTTATACATACAGGGTGGTTCTCTTCCTCATGGATTTTGGGTTCCAAAAGGCTGTCTCTGCAATTGTTGCGTGCCCTTTTGTATGCATTATCAATCAACTTTTTAGGATATTGGCGTTTTTCCAGTTTCATTTTCAGATCATTTGTTTGTTTTTTTAAATCTTCGATTTTCTTGCAGTTCCTTCGTAGGCGTAGGAATTGCCCATAAGGGAGGTTGTCGCGGAGATGTCGAGGGTGGAAGCTGTTGTAAAATAGTAGGCAGTTTTTGGTGGTTTCTTTGAAATGAGTAGTAGTTGTTAGTTTCCCCTCTTTTGCATATATGTTTAGATCAAAGAAGACACTTTCAAGTGGTATACAACTGTTACAACGCATCTTTTACCACGCAATACCATTACCACGCATCTTTTACAACGCAAAGACTTTTACCACGCATACATTTACAACGCATACTATTACAACGCAAGTCCCTTTACAACGCATGTACCTTTACAAAGCATTTTTTTGATAAATAAATACTTGAGTATTATTTGTAAATAATTTTATTACATTCTATTTTGTTTAATTATTATTACTAGAGTATATTTTGTAGTATTATTATTTTAATGATAATAAATCATAATACATTTACAATGCATTATATGGAAAAATAAATACTTGAGAATTATTTGTAAATAATTTTTATTTCATTCTATTTTCTATAAATATTATTACTAGAGTATTTTTTGAAGTAATATTATTTAAATGATAAAAAATAATTATTAAAAAAAATTGAAAATTTAAAAAAATGTAAAGGAATTTTAAAAAAATGTGATAATTTTTAATAAATTTAAAGGGATGTAATAAACTTTATAATTCGGTGAAAAAAAAATTAAATATTATTATTTGAAATTGTTTTTTTTTTCAAAAAATATTTATACTAGAGTATTATTTGATGTATTATTAGTAAAAATATATGAATTCTAAAATATTATAAAATTTTAATGATACTAAAGATTACCAAAAAATAATTTATTTTGTAAAAAATATAAGGCATTTTAGAAATTTTAGTATGTGCAGATAATTTATTACTAGTGTATTATTACTTATTATTTTTTTACATCTTGAATCAAAATTTATACTACAGTATTTTTTATAGTATTTTAAAATATTAGTATTAATGTATTGAAGATCAATAAATTTAAATCATTATGAAATTTAAGTATAACTAATAATATTTTAAAAATAATTATAATATTTAATAATTATTTTTTACAAATACATATATTATATATAATGGAAAAAAAATATTTATAAAAGCCAATGTGTAAAATAAATAAAGAGTTATTTAAAACAGATTTTTAGACTATATATTTTAAGACATTAAGTAATAATCTTATTATTTTTTAAAAAATGTATTATTTTATTTAAAAGATTATTTTGGGTTTCATTAAAATGTTAAAAATGGTTCATTTAAGTTGTTAAAAAAATATAATTACATTTTTACAAAAAAGAATGTTAGAGATAAAATTCACGAAAGATTTGGTTCCCACGTTTTATCATTGATTCCAATGGGTAACATTGTCCTTCTTTTATTTTCAGGTTACTTGCTATGAGTCCCGCGGAACAGAAAAAGAATGTTGAAAAGAAGAAGAAAGAAGATATCAAGAAGGGAAAAGGAAACAGAAAACTGGTAAGGAGACAAATATATAAATTTACAAAATGTATAATAAGAAAAATAAGTAATGCATGTTTAAATGAATACAATAAAAATATGATAACATTGTTTTAAATTTTTTATTTTTTATTTTAAATACATAGAAAATTTGTTGGTATTATTTCTATTTTATTACATATTTTTCCATATTTTTTATACAAGGAAAACATTATGAAAAAGAGCAATAACAATTTATTAAATATTAATAAATAAAGTAGTCCTTTTTTTATCGTAGCAGCATTCAATTACGTAACGACGTAAACGTGAGCGTAAGCGGCGATTTTGAAGAGTATCCAAGGTGGAAGCAGCTGGAAGCTGATCTGCGTCCAGGTAGGAAACATTTTACACTTTATTTTAAGAAGTTGTTTTAAAAAGGTATACATATATTGTAAGGGAAGGATAAGGAGAGGTTGCTATATACGTAAATGATGTAATGAACGTAAAAAAGCATGTCGCCAATCGTATATCTAGAATATGCCTATGTCGGGTCTGGGGGAAAAAAGTTCGAAAAGTTTATCCTGTTTTGAAAAAGTTGTGTTTATTTCTAAAATTGTGAAAAGATGTTTATGTTTTCAACTTTTGTTATCGCTACGGAAGAAATGTAAAAAAATGCATTTTTGATTTTATCGATTGTTTTTGTTTCAGTTAAGAAAGAGAAAAATGAGGTTAGATAATTGTTGAAAATAGCTTCTTTGAAAGTCAACAGTTGTATTATAAAGGTTTTTGGGTAAGGATGATTTTTTTGGAATTGTTGTGTTGTTGAACACAGAACAGAGAGATCTCGTGGTTTGAAAGGGATTTGTCAGGTTTTTCCGACTTAAGGTTTATCAAAAAAATGTGTTCGTATTTTGTTGGAAATATTTAGGAGAGTTACTCTTTTTGTCTTTTGAGGAAAATAGGATAATTGTATAAGGAGAATTCAGATTGAAATGTTAATAATTTGACTTAGGGGTCGATTAGGATCGAGGACGGACTTGCGTCCGTCCGCGACCCCAGAGCAGGAGGGAACCTCCGCATGGCATGCGGAGTTTCCTCCTGTGCAATTAGGATGTGACCGCTACCCTGGCGGTCACATCCTCTATTTTTAACATTGCAGCGGGTGCAGCTTCAAGCTGCATCCGCGGCAATGTTAAAAATGCACGCATTGCATTTGCATGCAGAAAGAGGCAGGCACCGCGCGGTGCCTGCCGCTTTCTGCATGCAAATGCAGGGGGGTACAATAGGTACCCCCCATGTGTACCCCCCACCCACCCTTCACCTAGGTGGCCCGCAACGGGCCCCCGCAGTGAAGATCCGTATGCTTTTCCACGGCGGAAAACCCGCCGCGGAAAAGCACTTTTTAAAGCCCATCCTGATATGGCGGACGGTGTCTGAGAGACACCGTCACCATATCAGAGCTTTTCCGCCGCGGTTGTAAGCCGACCGCGGCGGAAAAGCTGCGGACGGAAACCAGGACCCACCAGCCATCCTAATGTGGCGGCGGGTCCTTGGTCAGTCCGCTGCGGTTTTTCCGCATCCTCTGGGCCGGCGGTGGCTTCCGCCGGCCCGAGGATGCGGAAAAAACGCAATCATAATCGGCCCCTTAATGTACAGAGTAGGACTATAAAGATTGTTTACATTATAGTTGTGTTATAACGTTGGATTTTGATAAATGAATTATTGAAGATATAAAATCATTTTTGATTACACATGGAGTGCTTTTTGAAAAATAATCTTGTACAAGTGGACTGTGAAAATGGTATGTGATTTTTTTCCCATCATTTAAACTAAAAATATATGGTTGTTTGCATTTTAGAAAGATATGTTTGATAAATTAGTAATGTCGTGGAGTGAAGGAAGATGCATAAGGTATTGTGTTTTAAATTAAATTTTGCTTAAATAAGGAAAAGGATTTTTATTCACTCTTTAAAAAATTGAGATGTTTTGGAAAAAAAATGCAAGAAAATGTAAATGGAATGTGATTTATTGGAAAAAGAAAAGTAAAAAAAAAAGATCTCTCTTATTTTTTACAACATTTTTTGGATTAAAAAAATATGTTGTGGCCTTTTAGAATATGCCAATGGAGATGGGTGAATTTAAAAAAATCCAATCTGAAAAATGATGGATTGCTTTTTTGATTTTGTAATGAAATTAACTTTGGTTAAAAAATAATTTCTGTATAGAAAATATTTTTAAAAATCATGCTTACTCATTTGAAGAAGCTTATTTTCAACAATTTTAGTGAAAAGAGAAGAACAGAAGAGTTTTACTATTTTTCAAAAATGCATTTCTTTATGAATCAAAAATTGGTAAAATATTTTGAAAAACACTGGATAATTTGTAAAACAAAATGGAAAGAAGAAATAATGTGGAATATTTGGATTTTTGGATTGATTTGCAACTAAGGGATTTTTAAAGTTGCATAAAGAAGAAAAAAGAAAATAGAAGACAACTTAAGGTAAGGAGACCCGACTGTATTTTTTGAAATTTAAAAATTTAGAAAAATGTAATAGCCAATTCAATTTAGAGAGGATATAATGGAGCAAACCAGGAAAGTAATGTGTAGGAGATAATTAAAAACTAAGAATGTTAGCAAGATTTTCCAGGTAATCTAGAGCCACACACCACGTAAACTGTTGTAAAAGTGCCAATAGTCTCTCGGACATTTCCTTTGTTTTTTGAGTTATTCGTGAGTTTAGACTACCTGTAAGAGTTTGGGAAATTCTCATTTCCTGAAAACTTTGCTCCTTCTTCAAAGTTTCCAAGAAAGAGTAGAAATTAGGGTGTGGTTTACCAATTAGATGGTTGAAGGAGTTATGCCATCCCTCAATGGCATTATTTGTTTTTGCCTCTCCCTGTAAGCAACTCGAATAACAGTTCCACCACTCCAAATGAAAACGTGGCTTCCTCCTGCGACCCGATCTGCTTAGGTGTCCAATCCATGTGTCTTCCATATAATTTAGAATGGGTGCCAATTTTTCCTCCTTTGCAATGTAATAATCAGACTCTGTAATGGCAGTGTAGTACTCGTCTACACTTTCGGGAGGGACAAAACAAAGAGCAGTCAGTTTTTTTAATTCAACTTGTAGTTTGCTGTCTGAGGAGTATTCTGTAACTAGGGGTGATTTTTGTAACTTACGCCAGAATGCCTGGGAAAAATGGAAAAAACACCCCTGAATTTGGGTATCCGTGTACCTTTTGGTGATCACATTGATCATGCTCAATTCAAAATCAATAATAATTTTCCTAGGGCTTTGGTTTGTTTTTGATTTTATAACTGATAAAAGATCAGTGTAGGTTGCAGAAGTCTTATCAGGCAGCAAACTATATACTAGGGGGATCACACTATTGTTAATTTTAGCATGTATAGTATAAATTTGGGTGAATGGATGGGGTGTACTTTTAAACGTCCCATCCATCATCCAAATTTCACTAGTTTCAAGTTTTAGAAGGTTGCGGGGTGTACTAAAAATTAATCTAAGTTTTTGAGGGTTTTCATTATTATGCAGAAGGAAAGGTTCATCAGCAAAAGAAATAGTGAGTTTGTGAGGAATAACTACGTCTGAAAAGGTATGAGGTGTATTTGTTTGTGTATTACTTGCCAGCTTTTGACGTTGAATAATTCTTCTCAAGTTATGGATGGTAGGCATATTACTAGCTACATGACTAGGGACATGCTGAGCAACCTCTCGTAAAATGGATCCTGTAGAATCATTGGAGGTGCTTGCAAGTACTTCCATTTCATTCACCGTTTCTCTGACATCAACCTCTATTGCAGAGGCAGAGTGGTTATGGTCGGTTGTTTTTATAATGATATCATCAACCGTAACCACTCTGCCGCTGCAACGGGTTGGAAAGTATTGCACGCACCTCCAATGATTTCTAGGGAAACTTATCCTTTCCTTACAATAAATGTAACCCGCATGGTTTAAAAGACTGTTTCCTTTTCTGGACTTAATGTATTTAGCAGTTGGTTGAGTAGACATTATCTGCAAGGAAAAAAAATATTTCATTAAGTCTGTGCATATGTTTACTTTAAGTTTATAAACATAAACTTACACTTTCTCTACTGCAGCACTTTCCTGGAGTTAGAATAGTATTTGATACCCCCACACTATCCAGCACTTTTCCTACTGCAGCACCTTCCTGGTGTTAGAATAGTAATTGATACCCTCACACCATCCAGCACTTTCCCTACTGCAGCACTTTCATTGAGTTAGAATAGTAATTGATACCTTTACACTATTCAGCACTTTCCCTACTGCAGCACTTTCCTGGAGTTAGAATAGAGATTGATACCCCCACACTATCCTGCACTTTCCCTACTGCAGCACTTTCCTGGAGTTAGAATAGTAATTGATACCCCCACACTATCCAGCACTTTTCCTACTGCAGCATTTTACTGGAGTTAGAATAGTAATTGATACCCCCACACTATCCAGCACTTTCCCTACTGCAGCACTTTCATTGAGTTAGAATAGTAATTGATACCTTTACACTATTCAGCACTTTCCCTACTGCAGCACTTACCTGGAGTTAGAATAGTAATTGATACCCCCACACTATCCAGCACTTTCCCTACTGCAGCACTTACCTGGAGTTAGAATAGTAATTGATACTCCCACACTATCCAGCACTTTTCCTACTGCAGCACTTACCTGGAGTTAGAATAGTAATTGATACTCCCACACTATCCAGCACTTTCTCTACTGCAGCACCTTCCTGGAGTTAGAATAGTAATTTATACCCCCACACTATCCTGCGCTTTCCCTACTGCAGCACCTTCCTGGAGTTAGAATCGTAATTGATACCCTCACACTATCCAGCACTTTCCCTACTGCAGCACTTACCTGGAGTTAGAATAGTAAATGATACCCCCACACTATCCTGCACTTTCCCTACTGCAGCACCTTCCTGGAGTTAGAATAGTAATTGATACCCTCACACTATCCAGCACTTTCCCTACTGCAGCACTTACCTGGAGTTAGAATAATAATTGATACCCCCATACTATCCGGCACTTTCCCTACTGCAGCAATTTATCTTGCACTTTAGAAAATGTGTTTTAAGTGTAATGTTCTTTATTTACCTTTAAGATTGCTGTTTTTATTTGTGGTCTTCTTTTTATTGCTGGTCTTTGCTTAGTTTTCTTCAAAGATTGCTTTGAGTTTCTAAAATAAGGAAATACGAAATGTAAAAGTTTAATTTGCTTTCTGTTTAATGTAGCTGGATTGTGATTAGAAAATTACACATTATATTTCTTCATCACGTTTCTTACAGCTGCACATTACTGGAGTGGGAATAGATAATTATAACCTTATACTATTTATCACTTCCCGTACTGCAGCACCTTACTGGAGTTAGAATAGTAATTGATACCCCCACACTATCCAGCACTTTCCCTACTGCAGCACTTTCCTGGAGTTACAATAGTAATTGATACCCCCACACTATCCAGCACTTTCCCTACTGCAGCACTTACCTGGAGTTAGAATAGTAATTGATACCCCCACACTATACAGCACTTTCCCTATTGCAGCACTTACCTGGAGTTAGAATAGTAATTGATACCTCCACACTATCCAGCACTTTCCCTACTGCAGCACTTACCTGGAGTTAGAATAGTAATTGATACCCCCACACTATCCTGCACTTTCCCTACTGCAGCACTTTCCTGGAGTTAGAATAGTAATTGATACCCCCACACTATTCAGCATTTTCCCTACTGCAGCAATTTATCTTGCACTTTAGAAAATGTGTTTTTCGTGTCATGTTTTTTATTTACCTTTAAGATTGCTGTTTTTATTTGTGGTCTTCTTTTTATTGCTGGTCTTTGCTTGGTTTTCTTCAAATATTGCTTTGAGTTTCTAAAGCAAGGAAATAAGAAATGTAAATGTTTAATTTGCTTTCTGTTGAATGCAGCTGGATTGTAATTAGAAAATTACACATTATATTTCTTCATCACTTTTCTTACAGCTGTACATTACTGGAGTGGGAATAGATAATTATAACCTTGTACTATTTATCACTTTCCGTACTACAGTACCTTACTAAAGTTAGAATAGTAATTGATACCCCCACACTATCCAGCACTTTCCCTACTGCAGCACTTACCTGGAGTTAGAAGAGTAATTGATACCCCCACACTATCCTGCACTTTCCCTACTGCAGCACTTTCCTGGAGTTAGAATAGTAATTGATACCCCCACACTATCCAGCACTTTCTCCACTGCAGCACCTTCCTGGAGGTAGAATAGTAATTTATACCCCCACCCTATCCTGCACTTTCCCTACTGCAGCACTTACCTGGAGTTAGAAGAGTAATTGATACCCCCACACTATCCTGCACTTTCCCTACTGCAGCACTTACCTGGAGTTAGAATAGTAATTGATACCCCCACACTATCCAGCACTTTCCCTACTGCAGCACTTACCTTGAGTTAGAATAGTAATTGATACCCCCACACTATCCAGCATTTTCCCTATTGCAGCAATTTATCTTGCACTTTAGAAAATGTGTTTTTCGTGTAATGTTC
Source organism: Lissotriton vulgaris (assembly GCF_964263255.1). NCBI lineage: Eukaryota > Metazoa > Chordata > Amphibia > Caudata > Salamandridae > Lissotriton > Lissotriton vulgaris. The sequence goes on along the minus strand of NC_141698.1, from coordinate 153,290,343 downwards.
TTTATTTACCTTTAAGATTGCTGTTTTTATTTGTGGTCTTTATTTGGTTATCTTCAAAGATTGCTTTGAGTTTCTAAAACAAGGAAATAAGAAATGTAAATGTTTAATTTGCTTTCTGTTGAATGTAGCTGGATTGTGATTAGAAAATTACACATTATATTTCTTCATCACTTTTCTTACAGCTGCACATTACTGGAGTGGGAATAGATAATTATAACCTTATACTATTTATCACTTTCCTTACTACAACACTTTCCTGGAGTTAGAATAGTAATTGATACCCCCACACTATCCAGCACTTTCCCTAATGCAGCACTTACCTGGAGTTAGAATAGAAAATAATACAATTATACCATCCTGCACTTACGTTACTGCTGCACCAACCTGGAGTTTGAATATACATTGATAACTCTATACCATCCCACACTTTCCTTACTTCAGTAACTATCTGGAGTTAGAATAGAAAATAATAAATTTTTTCAATCCAGCACTTACCATACTTTTGCACCAACCTGGAGTTTGAATAGAAAGTAATAACCCTACACCATCCCACCTTTTTCCTACTACAGTACCTAGCTGGAGTTAGAATATAAAATAATAACCTATTATCATTCTACACACTTGCTCTACTGCTGTACGTATCTGGAGGTAGAAAAGTCTATAGTTTTAAAGAATCATAGAACAATTTCATATGGCCGGGATGCCTGCCACCCCCTCCCAACACCAATTCCCCAAGGGGAGGAGACAGACACTGGTTTGAGCTTTTGGAAGGCGGGGGGGGAGTTACCCCCCCGGCCGTATTTATTAAAATATGAAACAAAATTTAAAACATTAAATTAAAACGTTTCATGAATTATGTACCATTTTACTTTTGTTACATTTTGATGAAGACATGTTCTTTGGCTAACCTTAACAGCTCTCTAATACAAAGGTTTCCTAGCCGAGTCTAGCATCCTGAAAATGTATACATTCTAAATTAAAATTGTACATCCTAGCATTAAGGGCCAACGGCAAGGTCTTAACCGGTGTCAGATCCCTTCTACCAAATTCCCGCCCTCACGGTGTGAGGGGCGCATGCGCAGAGGACTTTACCCTTGTTGCCAACTGTAACTTCCCTTGTCGTGGGGGCCCCCCCTCTCACTCGACGCCATCTTAAAGGTTGTCCGAGTCCCAGTGTGAGGTATCTGTAAGAAGGACAGCGTGGACTCCCCCCCCTTCCCCACACTCTCTTCCGCCATCGCGGATATCCGGCCCCCGGGAAATTCGTAGGAGGGGCATCTAGCCGTCTCCCCCCTGGGAGGGGCCTATGGCCGTCTCCCCCTAGGCTACCATCCGTAGTGGGTGCCGCCCACCCGTGGGAGGGGCCAATGGCCGCCTCCCCCCGGGCGCTCCCGTCCATTCTGGATGCCGCCCCCCCTAGGGACCTTGAAATTACTGCTCACCGATCATGACCTTACCGCCACAGGCAGGATAGTTGACCGACTATCCGGCCCCCCCACACCTCCTAAAGGTCATGCCTCCTCAAACCCCTTAGCCATGCTATGAAGTCTCCTATGAGTAAATCATTCCCCTCCCTGGACAGGTGAACCCCATCATTCAAATAAAAGTGATCACCCCGAATACACCCATGTGTGGAATGCTATGCAGATGCGCGGAGCGAAACAGTTTTCCGATTTTATTGTTGACCCTCTGAACCGAGTGGTTCAATGCTGACACAGAGAAACCCCCCCTGCCAAACTTTCCTGGTAATCATGTGAGACCAGGCAATTGTACACCCCGGGAGCCTCTTAGCCAACCAGCTGACTGCCGACAAAATGTGTTCCACTAACACTCGTCTTCCCAGTCTTACCAAGTCATTGCCCCCCAACTGTACTATGATTATAGATGGCGGTGACCTTTGCCGCCCTAGAAGACCGTCCACAAATGATTGAAATTGGTCAAAACAGAGGTCTCCCTTCCCATGGAAGGACATTCTAAACCCGTATTCCCCAGATGCGTGAGTTGCTTCACCTGCCATGAATACGTCCCCGGCGCGCCTCACGTATGAGTGGCCCACAACCCATACTACTTGCTCTCCAGACGGTGATCCTCGACCGCTGGTCCTCCGGTGATGGGTTGATCCCAGATTCCGCCCCGCGTCACAGGCTCGCGAAACTGTAATTCAAGCAAACGACAACAAGCGTGAGTGCATTTCATCAGTCTTTTACAACATGTGCAGCCGCACATACCTTTTGAAACAGTTCGAGGACCAACGGCCTAGCTGTTTTACCTCTTCTGCACCCAGACCCCGAGCCGTAGCCTCAGTAGCGGCCCCTATTCTGAAGGAGTGGGTCCCAAAATCGCACGGGTCCATGCCCGCCTCGGCGATTGTCAGTGCTAGCACCCTCTGAAACTGAAATCTCGTCAGAGGGGTGCCATCTTTGTGCCTAAGCAGGCTCCCTCCCCATGTCGCCGGCCTCTGTGCCAAGTATTCCTCTAAACACTTTATCGGACAAGTGGGGCACCCTCGAGCGCGCTGCACAACAACACTATCTCCCATAGCTCCCTAGTCTGTCTTGGACCTGGCTATCGAGATCAGCATCGAATCACCCCGTATTTGCACGTGATCCCTGCAAAGGCCTCCCTCCATATCTTTCTTGTTCCTCGCCACGAGTTTGCTTACCCGCATGGCCCCATGGAATGCCAAGGCGAAAGCTGCCCGGAACAGAACTGCTTCAGAAGGGGAGGAGCATGTCTCATCCAGCTTTGCTAAAAGCCGAGACACTCTCTAAACCAATCGGGTGCCTCGTATCTTGTTTGCGACCCTCTAGGCGTTGCCAGCCGCGAAGCGCCTTTCTGACTAAAAAGGAACCCGTTGGATCCCTTATACCGTGGAGCTGTGCCATGAATGATATGGCCGCCCTATGTCTGTTGGCAGTCGCGGCTGATCGGCCATCTCTGTGCAATGCTACTAGGAACCCTCCTGCCCCCAGCTATGTTTCTCTGCCGAGCCCAAAAAGGCGCAGTAAGAACGAAACGCTCCCTCATAAGCCTTCCTCGTCCTGGGCGCTAAGCTGGCTGCCACGAGGTCTTGTAATCCGGGGCACCGATCAGCCACAGTGCTTCGGGGAACGGTGCCGCCACTAGGTCCGCCGTGGGTAGATAGCCCCTGAAAGCCTGCATGTGTGAACGAGAGAGTGCATCAGCTGCATTATTCAGTACACCCGGCACATGTTTTGCCCTGAACTGTACATTCAATCTCAAGCAATGTAACACAATCTCTTTCAACAGTCTCAAGATCCACTTGCAGCGGGCCGCTTGCTGATTGATGCACTCAACCACAGTCATATTGTCCGACCAAAACACTACTGATCGGTCCCTGAAATCGTCTGGCCATGCCAACAGAGCCACCCAAATGGGGAACAGCTCCAAGAACCCAATGTTACCTGTTAGGCCACTGGAGTGCCACCACGTCGGCCATACTTGTGCCGACCATCGGTTACCAAAGATGGCGCCAAATCCCACGCTCCCGGCTGAATCGATCCACAAACCCAGTTCGTACGATGAAGCTGGGGGTTTGTTCCACACTACTCGACCGTTGAAGTCCGCCAGAAATGCCAACCAAATGAGCATATCCTGGCGAACCTCTGCCGACAGTCTTGTGCGGTGGTGTCCCTCCTTGAGGCCGACCATAGCTTGTGCAATGGAGCGGGAGAATGGGCGAGCCATCGGTATTACTCTCAAGGCAAAGTTAAGCTGACCCACTGTTTGTTGTAACTGGTGCAGGGTCACTTTCTCTTTGCCCAGGCATTGCGTTAAGGATGCCCTGAACCTGGCCACCTTCTCCATTGGCAAACGGAAGCATCCCACCACTGAGTCGAGCTCAATTCCCAGAAACTCGAGTGAAGTAGATGGCCCCACGTCTTACCTGGTGCCAATGAGACGCCAAACTCCTGCATGAGAATGCAGAAATCCTGCAGTGCCTGTGCACAGTTCGCATTACCTGCCGGCCCCAAGAACAGGAAGTCATCTAAATAGTGCATCACTCCTCCATGTCCTGTGGCCTTAGTGAATGCCCATTCTAAAAAACAGCTGAACATCTCAAAATAAGCACAAGAAATTGAGCAACCCATGGGCATGCATTTATCCATGTAATATCTCCCTTGGAACGTAAATCCTAGCAAGCGCTGGTCCCGTGGGTGTACCGGGAGCAACCTGAATGCTGATTCGATGTCCGATTTCGCCATCAGAGCCCCAGGGCCCAGGCGATTCAACAGGGTCACAGCATCGTCAAACGATGCGTACCGGACTGAACAGATATCCGGATCAATGGCTTCATTCACCGAAGCGCCCTTCGGGGCCGACAGGTTGTGAATGAGTCTATACTCCCCTGGGTCTTTCTTCGGGACCACTCCCAGAGGTGAACACACGAAATCCGCCACCGGCGGGCATGGGAAGGGTCCTGCTAACCGCCCCAGGCTGACTTCTTTGGTAATTTTTCTGGCTGCCACTGCTGGGTTGTGTTGGACGGATAGCTTATTTTTACAAAAGGGGTCCCCTGAAAATTTCCCGCCGGGATGTTGAAGCCATATAAGAAACCGTTCCTCAACATCCCGGCGGATATATGATCAGGGTATTTGTTCAACCAGGGAGTCAAAGCCATGATGTCAACGGGTGAAGGGGATTGTTTACCTAGCATCACCTCACTCTTGCTTGGACCCCCCCTTTCCTCCCGCGCCACCGTTCTTGGATCTACAGCTACTCTCCGGGTGTGAGGAGTTCCCACAGCCCGCACAAGCATGCCGGAACCTACACGTTCCCTGGGGTCTGTTACAGTTTCCTCTGTTGAAGCTCCAACAGACCCCGCGCTTGCCCCCATTTCTGCCGGTCTTGGGCTGTGATTCCCCACCGGCGCTTGCTCGAAAGGGCTGTGCTGGCCTTTGCTGAACTGTCCCAGGCCCGCTCCCGCCCTGCGAGGACGTACCTGCTGATCCAGGCAAGAGCTGCCTGTGCCACAATATCGTGTCGAGGCAGTCCCATGTCAAAGTTACATCGAACTCTTTAGACTTTCGGAATTGCATGTCATATCCTTTCCACTCATTCCCCCCCGTACATGTTATGAAAATCCATGATCCTATTCTGGTAACAGGATAGCTCGGGCAACACTTCAGGCTTACGCTCCCCCATTACTGCCGTAAATATCGAGAAGGCCTTCACCCAGTTCGTTACGGTCTTGTCGACCCTAAATTCCGCCATCTTGGCCCGCCATACGCTGGGGTGCCATAGATCTTTCTGGGTCTTTGCGTATTCTATCTCACGATGGTCGGTCAATAAAGAAAACATATTCACATACTTGTCCCCCCATATCATTTCCTTGGTGGCCGCTGGGATATGCTGGGCCACCCTCTCACGCCGCGAAGGCACTGAACTTTCCCCGACCATTGGCAATGGGTTCTTACCAGGTTCAACCGCCGTGTCTGTTGTCTTTTCCCGGCCAACCGCGGTTGCTCCTGGCGCCACCTGTCGGGAAATAGAAGGAACATTCGCCGTCCCGGCTTCCCTCGACTGCCGTAACTGCTCGATTATTAATCTTGCCTCCTCGGCCGGATCCCCCGAAGCCACTGCCCCCCTGCTTTCTTTTTAAACCAGGGCAACACCGCCGCTAACTGAAGAGCCAGTTCCGGGGGCATCTGATCATCATTAGCAGGGGTAATTACAACCGGGATTGGTAGACCTATATCTGGACTTGGTACCGGGCTGTCCGCCGGTGTGATGGGGGCGGATGGGGGCACCTCAGGAACCGGATCCTCCCCGGAAACCGCCCTCCTCTTAATACGCTTCCCCCTACCCTCAGGGACGACTCCCGGCAAGGCCGGGCCTATTACCTTCTTAGGGCGGCCTGAGGGGTTGTTCTGGGCCGCTAACTGCTTTTTAACTTCGGCCAAACCTCGACCGATCGAATCAACTTTACCGAGTTTTCGGTCCATGATTGCCATTCGGTTCGACAAGGTCCGCAGTACCTTCTCCAGCTCGGAGCTCTTTCCCGCTTTTTTGCCGGCCATAGCTTCATTTACTCCGCTCAAGTCGATCAACGAGGTCCCAGATCCTCCGAACTCTCGATAACTGAAAGAGAAAAAACAAGATTACAAGTTCCCAAAAATTGCCGCTTGTTCCGACGAGGGCTCACGAGCAACGAGTGGTGCAGCCTTCAGAGCACTGGAACAAGAGGACGCTTCTTCGGATTCCCGCTCTTTTAACCGTCTGCGGGAGGGCGGGGACCCTCCTCAGGTACGCCCACGGGTCACGGTCTTCCGGGTGGGTGTCTAGGACAACCCTTTCTGGGTGGGAAGGGCGTGCTCCGGCTACGCCGCTTTGGGCATACCAGCCGAACCACGCCCCCCGCCCCCCGCCCAAACTGGTTTCCCGGGGGGATCGGGGCACCTATCCATACGTTCGGGGGGACCGAGTGGTCTTCCCTTTCCATTTGCACCATTAATTTTATATACCTTTTTGGGGGGTTTTTCTCTTTGTTGTCTGCTTTCTGATTTGATGGTGTGTTGGTTGTTTGGATTTTGGGTTGTCGCTCTCTTTGAAAAATAATCCTTGTTTGATGATCTTCTGGAGATTATTGTGATTTTTTTAAAAATTGAAAACGGAAAAGGTAATGTTATTTTAATGTGAAATGTTTCTGCTGTAGAAAATAATGTTAGCAATTCTGTTTTTAATAGCCTTTACTTATGTTACAATTTCTATTTTGCTGTATATACAGTTATTTTGAATTTAAATTAATACCTCTACACTATTCCACACTTTCTTTTCAGCAGCACCTATCTTGAGTAACAATACCTGGATTATGGATAGAAAATAATACTCTTTTACCATCCTACAATTTCTTTTCTGCTGCACTTACCTGGAGTTGATTTTAAATTGATACTTCTACACTATCCTCCATTTTACATACTCTAGTACTTTCCTGGTGTAAGATTTGAAAATAATACCTTTTAACATCCTACACTTAATACATTGCTGCCCCATTAGGAAATTTGATTAGAAATTGTGACCACTACATTATTCAGCACTTTTCTTACTGCAGCATCTATCTGGTGTATGAAAAGAAAATAATCCCCTTTTATTTTCGTACACTTTTTTTCATGTTGTACCTACCTGGAGTCCGAATAGAAATATTTATTTGTTACTCTACACTATTTCACTCTTTCATTACTGCTGTACCTTTAGTGATTACTATAAATAAATATTTATCTCTACAGTTTCAATTTTTAATAAATCAATACAGTATTATTAATTATATTTAAACACACAGTATTGTAAATAATAGCATAATTACCTTTTTAATTAGTTGACGTTTCAATTTTCAAAGTAGAAAAATTAAATAATTTTCTCCAAAATGATTTTCTCTGTAAAAAACAGTTTAAATATATGTGTATTAATAAATTTGTTTGCGTTTCGTGTGTTTTGAATTGTCGATTAAAATATTCAAAAGTACCTTCAAATTATTATTGAAGAGGAGTGTTGGCTGTGTAACAAAATACAATTTGTTTATACTGGTCTTTTGCGGCGTTGTTTTTAGTAGTTCGACTATTAAAAAAACCCAACATTTTGACATGTTAGAAAAATATTTTATGTTTATTTGTTTGATTTCATTTTAAAATATTAATCAAAATTTATTCTATGTATTTCTCAGCTTTTAAAATGTTGGGTTTTGTATATATGTATATAAGTATAAATAATTGTAGTAATATGTTTGTGGTATAATATTTTCTTTAAATAGCAAACATCAACATATTAGGTGCAGCGTTATAAATGTTTTAGAATATTATTCTTTTTTTTTTTTTTTTAAATTTTTGAAAACCTTTATTATGCATAAAGAAGAATAACAAATACGGGCCTACAACCATCCGGCCGGCCACGAACGATCAGTTAGCACAACAGCTTGCGTTATGACGACACAGTACCATAGCAGAACCTCAAACATTTAAAGGAAGAAAGACTGAAGGATATCGCAGCACCGTGTCACAGGATGAATGTAGGTTTCATTTTAAAGTTTTTTGTTATGCAACTATTGAAGTCAGGCCGTAGTGTTCCGTACCAATAAAATAAGTGAAGAACAAGGTCCATGCAGGTGGGACATGACGTTAGCAACTATATCAAGCAAGTCGTAGATCGATAATCAAGTCCCCGCCAGGGAGGATGGTTACACAATAGCAAAGTTACAGAGTAGCACCTATGACCGGTTACATTACCACTGCCACCCTGCACCCAGCACTCCCAAACATGGGCAAGAAAGTTGAAATCATAAAGGAGTACAAAACAGGTCCCATAGAAACTAATAAAAAGGAAATATAACCCCCCACCCTACACACATGCAGAGGCTATGGCCTACCCCCCCCCTAGCAGCGTGCCTGTCGCCCTATAAACCCGAAATTTAGAAAGAAGAAAAGTCAGAAGAAAGGAGAAGGAACAGCAGGAAAGTGCAGAAAGAAGGTAAAAAGGAGAAGAAAGAAGAAGAAAAAGAAAAAATGTCACTCTTGAATATAGGGAGGGAGAAAAGAACAAGCTAGTCTACCACTCCCAAAAGGAAAAAAGTGGGGGGGAGGAGCCCACCTAGCATCCGAACACCCGGAACCTCAGCCATCCACTGCGTCCCACACTGAAAACCTCCTACTCCAAATGCGACAGCGCTGCATTAAAGAACAACAATAGGAGAGATGGAGAAATCATTTCACGGTGATTATTCTTAAAAGATTTTCAGTAACTCACTTGTATTCCGAAAAATATTACTCCTGAGATTCGATATGGTTTTCGTTTAGGTGAAGAGGTCAGAGGGTCAGGTTTGGCGTCTGGTCACTCTGGTAGTTGAGAATCAACTGTTTTAAAAATGGTGTCTGTCTCGTATTTATAAGTTTGGGTCAGTGTCACTGTTTTTTTTTTGTAAACACAGCGTTGGTATGATTGTTTTTTTTTTATTTTTATTTTTTGGAAACCTTTATTGTGCACTATCAAAGAACAAATACGGGCCTACAACCATCCGGCCGGCCTCGAAACTGTTATGAGCATTGTTGCAAATTATACTTTGACTCAGTAGCACTGCAGAACATGAAAGCATTCAACGTGAGTTACACTGGATACACGTACCACCGAGTAACAGGAGAAGTTAAGGTTAATTTTTAAAATATTTTTTAAATATATACGGAGATACAGAAGCTAAGAAGGATCAGCGTACATACAGTCTACCTAAGAAGTAAGCGGGCAACGTCCATAAGATGAAATCCAACGAGCAATCAAACATAGCCAAAATGGCGGCACAGGGATAGCACAACAGGATAATCAAGCACAAAGCATGGTGCGCGCCAGCCGCTACCCTCCTTACAGCAATCCACCCCACTGACCCAAGAAGAAGCAAAAGGAAAGAAGATAAAACAAAAGAGAAAAATAAGGCCCATAGAAACAAAAGCGAACCAAATAAGAACCCTCCCCCCACCCCCCACCCTACACGCATGCAGAGGCCACGGCCTACCCCCCCCCCCCCCAGCAGCGCGCCTGTCGCCCAAAAAAGAGTACCCGAAATGCAGAGACAAAGAAAAAGGAAGAAAAGAAAAGGAATACCATAATATCAGAGGAGGGCCAAGCATATGTATTCAAAGCAATCAACATGCGCAACCATGGCCGCCCATCCCCGGACCCCAAGACCAGCACAGAACTAACATCCAACTCCCCGATTTGTACAATATAGTCCCAGCAATACGAGCTTCAGCAGGTAAAGAGGAAAGAAACACGGTCCAACGTGCCAATAGAGTCCAACTGCACGGCAACCATCCTGGGTGGGGTAGGCAGACGAAACGACCACAGCAGAGTAGAACGCTGACCGTCCAGGACTGTCCAACGCAGAGCCATGCGTGCTACGATCGCACAAAAAGGAGGAACACGCAGCATTAGTCCGCCAAGAGAAGCCAACCAAAGCAGAAGCATCAATCCCAGGGGAAGGTAGCAAGTTCCGCCAGTAGACCACAATGGAGCTGCCGGGCATGGCTTCTGGAGAAGATTCCCCTGCCGCCGCATGAGATCACGAACACCAGACGTCTTCCCGGCTAATACATGTAGGATCCTGCACCCACAGCGCGTCTGTGGACAGCTGAGTAGGCAGTCCGCAATAATCGGGCATAGGGTGTGGCGCAGCGCCCAGCACTAGCAAGCAAGCTTGGTCGGTCGAGGCCACAGTGGATGAAATGGCGTCTAGCCGGCACTCCAGGTCTCGAGCAGCATCGCATTGGGCAGCACGTAACTCACCCAGGGCTCCCAGAACGTCGGCAATCCGCGGGGGTGTCTCAGGAGATAGGGGTACAGCCGTTCTCTGTACTTCGGGCACACCAGCAGAAAGCATTGCTAGAGATTGGGCGCCAGCATCCCCAGTGACCAGTCGATCCTCCAGTCGCCACTGCACACACTGCTCACAGGCGAGTGTCAGGTTCTGAAGCTGGCCGCCAGCGCCTCTCGTAGATAGCCGATCACCCCGCCGGCACTTCCCGCAACGTAGCCAAACAGGGGGCACAAGGGCAGCCCATTCCATTTCTACACCTCTCACGATGTCAGAGCAGGTGGAAACAGTAAACGACGGCTCCAACAGCACCCCAGGGCAGCCTCTTGCAAGTGGCGAATGTCCGCTCTCTAAGATGGCGCCCACCACAGTGTTCGAGGAAACAAAGTACCGAGCAAAGCCGTCTGCGGGCTGGGGAGACGATACAGTGTGTCGCTCGCTGCTGCGGGAACAAACTTGAAGGGCAGCAGAGCAAGCAGGGCTTTCGCAGCGGAGAACCAAATATAGCAGCTGTTCCTCACCGGTCGGCGCCGCCCAGCCTGAGATGGCCGCTGGTGCTGCGTTCAGGGCCGGCCACACACACAGAACAAAGACCCGGTCTCCGTCGCGAAGCGCCAGGGAGAGGGCGAGGGCGCTCCGTCACCTTCACTGCACGGAACTCGGAAATAAGCACATTAGTAGTATCAGGTTCACCTCCCGACTCCGGTACCGCAGCGCAGATACAGGATCACTGGCAGGATAGGGCAGTACGCGGGAGAAAGGCGAGAGGGTCTGCGGAGCCGAGGAATTAGGCGGCCATCATGGTTGCTAGCTAGGCTCCTCCCCCGGTATGATTGTTTTTTATACGTTTTATTTCTGTGTAAAGTTATAATGTAAAAGTTTGTTAAAAGATATGTTATTTGCGTATTTCGTGCCGTTTTGGCATCCATTTTGATAGTGTTGTGGTATTATTTCATGGAAATAGTAGTAGGACTAACGTTTGACCTACATATTTAAAATGGCGACTATGTGTGATTATGTGTATGTATGAATTTGTTGGTTATAAATAATTATTTTCATATGAGTATTATTTTTTAATACTAGAGTATTCATTTTAATACTCAAGTATTATTTTTTTTAAATGGTAGCATTTATATCCCTTACGTTATAGTTTTTCTTATCATTTCTAATACATTTCCCCACCCAAAACCCCTAGTTTCCCTGCATCCCGTTCCAGGTTTTATTTTACAAAAAAAATATATATATATTATATTTGCGTTGTAATGGCATGCGTAGTAAATGATTTCGTTGTAATAGCACTTTACTTTTATTAACACTATCTTGCGTTGTAATAGTAATCGTTGTAAAAGCATGCGTTGTAAAAGTATTTGCGTTGTAAAAAATGCGTTATAAAGTACTGCGTTGTAATAGTATGCGTTGTAACGTCATATATCCCTTTTAAGTACTCAACCAGGACCCCACGGAGCAAATACGAGTGAAAATATTAAGTATGGTGGAAGAGGCATGATCACATGGGTGGATATCTAAAAAGAAAGAGGATTTTCTAACCACAACATCGCCAAGAGCACCGTACCTGTACACTATACCAAAAATCCACAAAAACATGGGAAATATGCAATAACTTGCCGAATCCATTTCTTCTTCGAGAGAGGTGGCAAGCCGATATCGGGCAAATCGAAGATGATACTTGGCAAACAGCACTAATGTCCCCGAGAGAAGCATCCATTCCTCTAAGGCTCCACTTGATTCAATTAAAAATCCTCCACAGAACATACCTAACTGGGGTCATGCTAGCAAAATAGGGAACAGACCAGTTTACAATTTTCTGAAGCACACACAATGCCTTAAAATGTCATAGTACAATAGCATAGAGAAACAAAAGAGAAATTGTTTTTTCGTAGTCTTGTCCAGTTCTTTTATTTTTCAAAGTCTTCCACTCCCTTTTACCAACGCGTTTCGTTGTATATGGGTGTAACCCCACGACTTCCTCAGGGCTCAATAGTAAATGCCGAAGACTTCTCTCACAATATCATCCGTATCCAATGTAAAGGCTCCACATATATATTAATTTAGGCCTATAAGCAATCTCAATCCACTAATACAACCCAGTGGGTCCCGCTGGCTATCGTACAAAACCAATTTGATTAAAGTATAAACAAGTTCGCATTCAAAACGGAAACAATCCTTCCGAGTATTCCGACAGGTCCCTGTAGTACGGGGAAGCCTGTATGTATTAAATCCTCGCTCCGCAACAAATCCGGTGAGAGCCCATAGGGAACAGACCATACACAAGGTATCTCCGCCGCTGCTGTCAAGAGGCAACCTTTTACCACAATTTTTGGGAATGTCCCCGCATTCAAATTCTATGGGGGAAAGCAACAAGACACATGCAGAGGGGGCACTAAGTAAAGAGATTAGCATTACGTCACAATTAGGGCTTCTTAATGTATGGAAGGCTATGGTCCTAACGGAGGTGGAACAACAAATGACCACACTAAGATATACATTAGTAAAACGGGCAATTGGAATTAAGTGGGGAGTGGGGGAGGAGCCATCTCCGAAAACCTGGGTGCAGGAATTAGACAAATTTATGATAGCAGAAAAAGAAGTGTTCAAATCCAGGGCTTGTCCTAGGAAGTGGGATAAAAAATGGGCCATATGGAACATGTATTAAGGGGTGTTGTGTACATCGCCCACTAAGGATATGGAAATGAGTTAAAATAATAGAGACGAGACAGGAGCAAAGGGCTGATTCATTGTTGATTCCTTTGAATATATGAATGTGGTAAATGTGGTGAAATGCTTGCAATTAACCAATATATGATGTACATTTTTTTTATATAAAACCAATAAAAACATCTTTTTAAAAAAAAGAATAGCAATTGCCATAACAAGGGTTTATCCTGGTAAATCTGATAAGCTCAGAAGATAAGATAAGAGATTTATGATGGTTTGATTCTAATTCAGAGGGGGGATTGAAGAAGTGTAACCTTGATCCTATCTGAGATAATGTAGGAGTGCATCATACTCAAGCATAGCCAGCCCTCAAATATACTCTATTGTAATTAATGTACTAAAAAATAGTGAAGTATTGCATTCTGATTTTTTTTTTAAATATATATGTTTAGAATGTGATTAATAAAGTTACGTAACAATATACATATTAACATGACAGGAGAAATGACCATGAAAAATCTTATTGTGAGATAATTATTTGCTATTATGAGCTATTATTTGGCAGGTTCATGCGTATAACCCGAATGAATCATCTGAAGGTATCATTTTAATCACATTTTCGTACTTGTTGCATTATGTTCATGGTTATGAGAGGCTACATATATTTTGTGGAAATTAGCACATATTTGATTCCACTGCACTAGCCAAAGTCGATAGTTAAATTCTGGCCTAGTGTGTGTGTTAGCTTAACTTTGTGTTATTTCATCTTAGCCTAATGTTCTCTGCTTCAGTGCAAGCTCACGTCATAATCTCATGTTTTGTCTATGTTCAGCTTTCGCTGTGGAATATTTTGTCCCATTTTATTTCCTCTGCTGATGTGTCTCTATTTATTTATTTATTTATTTATTTATTTATTTATTCAATTAAAATGTAGTATAGTTAAAGGATGAATAACAAAATAAACCAGCTTCTAGTGCCAGCTGTTGGTGAGATCTGACTCAAATTTGTTTTTAGCTCTTATACAGTACTGCGTTCTATTCAAAATAACAGAAGAGCCTATCAGCATTGTTATCCTATAGGGAAAGAGATCTCAACAAAGTAAGCATGTACGTTTATTATGTATGATTAACAAAAAACTTTGCATCTACATAACATTGTACGCATACATTTACATAATTTAGGCATGATTTAAAATGAATAAAAACCACAATATGGTACAGGCTTCTAAAGTTAAAACTTTAAGCTTTGAAGCTATGAGTGAAAATCAATGGTGACAGTTGTTTAAACAATTAGTCCTCCATGAATTTGACAAGTAATGTCATTTTAATGGCAATATAAATGCATTTTTAAAGTGTGCATATAAAAAAATGGCAGTTTTCCTCTTAAATTTGTGTTTGATTCTGTGGGAAGGGCATGTTAGTCAGAATGTGCTGCAGCTTTCTACGGGTTAAAGTGGTAGCGCATCAGGTGTAAACTTATGTGGTGCAATTTTAGCTCTGCAAAATAGTTCTTTAAAAGCTAGATTTTAATTCTTAGTGATAATAGCCACTTGTGCTTCTTGCCAATTTTAGCAGCATTTTGTAGTTCTCTAACTGTAAGTGTGAAGTGCATATTGCATAAAAAGGCATGTTTTTTTAAGTAATTTTAACGGCATGTACCGGTTCAGCATAGGGGGATAATCCTTGGCCTTCAATGAGGTGTAACAATGTCATGTCAATTTTATCAATTTGCTTGCCTGTTCTTTCATTGCAAGGTGGCTGTTGGTCCAGTCTCCTGCCTACTGTATTGAGAAATCTTGTGAAGCAGCAGTTTCATTGAGTGGAAGTTGGATAAAAACAGGCCAACACCACCTGTCCGCAGGTTCAAATGGCTTTTTGATTGAAGATGGGGTGGAGCATTGTGCGTCAATTTTTCAGTAGGCTTGCACAAGCACATATTATGCGAAGAAGATCTTCTCTTCCATTACCACTGCAACAACAATTGGTGACTCCTGGTTTCCTCTTCTGTGGCGGTAGGTGAGGAAGAATCTGAAGTGTTCCCAGACGGTGTCTTCAGAATTTCTCCTTCACTAGTAAATTGAATCCTGCACTCAGATATGATTGTGGTTTGACAGCAACATACTTAAGTACAAACCAGTCATGTGCCCTCTCCGCCAATGCAGTTTTGTCTTCAAATAAATAAGTCACTTAAGTGGCTTTCAATACTACTTTTTTGAAGCTCGAGTGGGTTGCTAAAGTCTACCAAAGGTTGTTCAGACCTAGCTATATTAAGGAGTCTTGGAGGTACATTCTGGCTGGTGAGTTTTCTCAGAGTGAATATCTGACCCAGAGATGTGAATTTACTGTGTCCTGCTCGGCTCCTTTCATCTTATGCCAGCGACGCTGTTGATAGCGGTCGCTCCCCAAGCTCCCTGCTCAGGCTGGTATCGTTGTGCTGCGCTCCTTAACCAGACCTGCTGTCTCTTAAATCTGCTTTAACGCGATTAGCCTTGCCTGCATTAAAACGGAATCTCAGGGCGTTTTGCCAACTTTAGCACGATAATTTATTCTGACGCTGCTGTAACGCTAATTATTTGATTTTGCCTCACTTGATCAGCAAATAGTTCATAGTAGCGCTTTTGCATACATTGTCTCATCATTGCATTGATATTTGTGGCTGTGTTTACTTTACTTTCCTATCCTCTGCCATTTTGTTGTTGTTGTGCCTGCAAGCCCGTCCTCTAGAGCCCGCCCCGCCTCCCAGCTGAGCCTCCCTCGCCCCTCCCCCCCACTACCCATTTATGACAGATGTGTTTGCGCGCAGCGTTCACGCTCAGCGGTCGCGCCCCATGCGTGCCAAAGGTGCGCCAAAGGTAAGCCTGTCTACGCCCGTCCGCGCCTGGACCGCGCCCAGCGGCAGACCCCCTGCTCCTCGCAAAACCCACTCCACCCGCTTAACGTATGACGTCGCTACCCTCTTTGCCCTTAACTCCGGACGCACTCCACAATGCTGCGAAGCTACCCCAGGACGCACCCACGGTCCATTCGCCTGCCACTCCTGCAAGTTCCCCTGCTCCAGGACCCACACCAAATCCACTTCCTCCAAACACAGCTCCGTCTCTAACCACCTGAAGTGCATCCTGCTGAACACCCGCTCGGTCCACAGACACGCCACTGAACTTTGGGACCTACTCGACACTGCGTCACCGGACATCGCCTTCCTTACAGAAACATGGATGAACACATCATCAGCACCAGACATCGCCATAGCCATCCCGGACGCTTACAAGATCATCCGAAAAGACCGCACCAATCAAACAGGAGGAGGCATCGCCATCGTCCATAGGAACACCATCAAAATCACGACCAGCTCCGACGTTAATCTTGCAACCGCCGAACATCTCCACTTCCAGATCCACACCGACCCTAGGACCACACTTAGAGGCACCCTCATCTACAGGCCTCCAGGAACCCGTACACAATTCAGCGATGACATCACTGACTTCATCAGTCCACATGCCCTCGCCTCCGAAAACTACATTCTACTAGGAGACCTCAACTTCCACCTTGAAAACAAATACGACAGCAACACCACCACCCTTCTGGACAACCTGGCCAATCTCGGACTCAAACAACTTGTTGACACCCCCACCCACTTAGCCGGACACACGCTCGACCCTATCTTCACCTCCAGCTAACACATTTCCGTCGATCACACCACAGCACTCCATTGGACAGACCACAGTTGTGTTCACTTCAGCTACAAAACCACCTTGACCCACAACCCCCCAAAACCTATTCCTCAGAGAAACTGGAACAAAATCACCTCCGACCAACTCCTCATATCACTCAACCAAAACCCTCCCACCCTCTCATTGGACCCAAACCAAGCGGCCACCAAACTCAAGCAATGGATCACCCACAGCGCTGATGAATTAGCACCCCTGAAAAACCACCAGATCAAATCCAGCAGCAAAAAGGCTCCCTGGTTCAATGAGGACCTTAAAAAATCCAAGAAACTATGCCGTACCCTAGAGAAAACATGGAGAAAAAACCCAACCCCCGACAACATGGCCACCCTCAAGGCAGCCACCCGCAAACACCACCAACTGATTAGATCCACCAAGAAATCAGCACTCAAGGATCGACTCGACAACAACGCCCATAACAGCAAGGTACTTTTCAACATCATCAAAGAATTCACCAACCCCACCGCAGCATCTAACGACATCACTCCCTCCCAAGACCTCTGCGATGCGTTATCCTCCTTCTTCTACAACGAAATTGCCGACATTCACAACAGCTTCGAGAACACTCCCTGCGAACAACCCTCCCCACCCCCCTCAGAACATACACCGCCATCTAACAACCTCAGCGCCTGGAACCCAATCACCACTGAAGACACCATCCGCCTAATGAACTCAATCCACTCTGGCTCACCAACCGACCCCTGCCCCCACCACATCTTCAACAAAGCTGACTCCATCATCGCACCCCATCTCCGTGATGTCATCAACTGCTCCTTAAACTCCGCTACCTTCCCAGAAAGCTGGAAACACGCCGAACTCAGCGCCCTCCTAAAGAAACCCACAGCAGACCCCTCTGAACTTAAAAACTACCGACCCATATCCCTCCTCCCATTCCCCGCCAAAGTCATTGAGAAAGCCGTCAACAGCCAGCTCGCCGCCTTCCTTGAATCCAACAACTCCCTCGATCCCTCTCAGTCCGGATTTCGAGCCAAACACAGCACCGAAACCGCCCTCATTGCAGCGACAGACGACATCAGAACACTACTGGATAACGGAGAAACAGTGGCCCTCATCCTACTTGACCTCTCCGCCGCTTTCGACACAGTCTGTCACAGCACCCTTATACAACGCCTCAGCAACATCGGCATTCAAGGAAAAGCCTTGGACTGGATCATCTCTTTCCTCGCCGGGAGAACTCAAAGAGTCCGTCTCCCCCCATTGAACTCAGAGGCCACTGAAGTCATCTGTGGCGTACCACAAGGATCATCACTCAGTCCCACCCTCTTCAACGTTTACATGAGCCCACTAGCATCCATCGCGCGCCAACACAACCTTAACATCATCTCCTACGCCGACGACACCCAGTTAATCCTTTCCCTCACCAAAGACCCTAACACCGCCAAAACCAATCTTCACGAAGGCATGAAAGAAGTAGCCGAATGGATGAAACACAGCCGCCTAAAACTCAACTCAGACAAAACGGAGGTGCTCATCCTAGGATCTTCCCCCTCTGCCTGGGACAACTCTTGGTGGCCTTCCGCTCTGGGCACAGCACCCATACCCACAAACCATGCACGTAACCTTGGCTTCATCCTAGACTCCTCTCTCTCAATGTCCAGAAAAGTCAACGCAGTCTCATCCTCCTGCTTCAACGTACTTCGTATTCTCAAAAAGATCTTCCGCTGGATCCCCCCGAGACAAGAAAGACTGTAACCCACGCACTGGTCACGAGTCGACTGGAGTATGGTAACACACTATACGCCGGAATCACAGCAAAATTACAGAAAAAACTCCAACGCATCCAAAACGCATCAGCGAGACTCATATTGGACATCCCTCGCCAAGATCACATTACCGGACACCTGAAAGACCTCCACTGGCTTCCCGTCAACAAGAGAATTACCTTCCTGGCAGCCAAGACCTGGAACTCACTCCCCACTCACCTCCGCCTCACTCAGAACCACATCTCCTTCAGAAAAGAACTTAAAACCTGGCTATTCGACAAAAAATAAACCCCCCCTCCCCAAGCGCCTTGAGAACCTCTGGGTGAGTAGTGCGCTATATAAATCTCTGAACTTGAACTTTAACTTTTTATAAATGCCCCACTTCTGGCCAGGGTCTGTTTCTGTAGACCAAATTCTAGCCGTATCTGTGCAGGAAAGTGTAATTTGAGAGGTGAAAGATCGTTCGGTAAGCCCTGGCGATCATTTTGTCCAGAGTGGTTGCATCCCTCCTTCCCTACCTCACATTCGCTCACTCCCATAAGTTAACGTTGAGAGGAGTTTTGTTTGAAGGATCTGGAATAGAGGGGCTTGAGTAGGGCCAGCTAGTGCCCTTTTTAAAGACTTCATGGATAATGTTGTTGTGATGCCTTTCCAACTTAGGGCTTCCTTTTGTAGTGTATAGGAACCTTTATTATCTAGTATAAATCCAAGACATTTATATTTAGCAACTGATTCTAGGCAGGTGTGCAGAAGCCCCATTAGTTAGAATAACAGAGTTTTGTCTTAGTAGATAGCAAAGTATGAGCAGAAGGAGTCGGCCCGAGGAAATCGCGGTAGCGAGCAAGGAGAATAGTTCTCAGGGGAGAAAAGAAGGATCAAGGACGAGAAGAGGGGGGAAAGGTGCTGAAAGTATCCAGTTGTGACAGAGCTATGGAAAGTTCCCAAGAAGAAGTCACATGGGAGTATCAAGTCGACTACAGTTGATATTATGTGCTGGGTTGGGGGCGTGGCTTGGACGCCGATCGGGATGGCGGCGTGAGCTCGCAGCTCCGCGCGGAATCCCGCTAATTCTCCTGTTTTCGGGACCCTAGGCGACCCGAAGACGACGTTCCTGCCCTCTGAAGTGTAAGGGGACAGCTGGGCATCATCGGAGAGTCGCTGGGGGACTGCTGGCCCCGAGAAGATCGAGAGAAGAGGCGGCCGAGGTGTTGCCGAGGGTGCGAAGAAAATGGCGGCGAGGAGGTCGGACGGCCCCGAACTTCAGCCCTGAGCCAAGTTGTCGCCGAGTGGCAAGAGAACCTGCACTCGGCTGCCCGAGGCACTAGGATCGGCGGTGCTGTGTCCTGAGACCAGGGGACGCTGACCTGATTCACCCAGGAGCTTGGGAACCTTCGTTGGCCACCGCCCTAAGACTCATCCTTCCCCCCTCAGGCTTCGGAGGGGGGTGACGGAACGGAGCCCGTCTACCTGGCCATTGCTCCTGAGAGCGTCGGTGGGGACATTGCACTGCCCGGTGCCCGGAGACTGGCACGGAAACACGGGCGTTGACGCAAAACGGGCGACTGGACCTGTGACGCAGCACCCTGGCATGGCGGCGATCGGAGGGCCGATGCCCGGGAGTCGCGAGGGGGACTCGGCGACATCAACTCGGCTGAGCGAGAGTCCCTCCCCGGAGCTTGACCAAGAACAGCGGCTGAACTGGCGTTTGGATGCCATACTTGATGCGATCACCTCCACCAAGGAAGCATTGCACAATGACATTGCCCAAGTGGCCACGGGCCTGGGGCTGCTACGCGCGGATCACGCGAAGCTGGCGGACAGGGTCAAGGACCATGACCAACTGTTGCTGGACCTGTAGCCATCGGTGGTGACCGCGGAGCACAGGATCACGGACATTTTGGCCCGATTGGACTCACTGGAGCGGAGGGCGGAGGATGCCGAAGGCCGCAATAGACGGAACAACGTGCGGGTCGTAGGCCTGCCGGAACGGATTGAGGGGGAGGATGCGGTGGCCTATATGGAGAACTGGTTCCGCACTGTGGTAGCGCCGGAGGGGCTTACTCCTTTTTTCACCCTGGAGCGAGCTCACCAGGTGCCTGCTCGCCCGCCGGGGCTTGGCCGCCCCCCCCGACCGATGGTGGTGCGGCTCCTCCACTACAAGGACCGGGATCTCCTCATCCAGCGGGCCAGGATGTCGGGCCCGTATGAGGTGGAGAACAGTAAGGTTACGATCTTCCCGGATTACACTCAGGCGGTCCAGAAGAACAGGGCATCGTTCCTCGCGGTGAAGAAGGAGCTCAGGGAGGAAGGCATCCAGTACTCCTTGCTCTACCCGGCTAAGCTGCGGATCATCATGGATGGCTCTACGCACTTTTTTCAGACTCCGGACGAAGTTTGGCAATGGCTGGAGTCATATAGAGCGGGGACGGACAGATCGCATAAAAGTAGGCGAGACCAACCCAAGCAGCCCCGGGTGAGGCAGTCACAACGCATCAGATCCCGCAACAGGCGCCAGCGGGAGAAACGGGAGGCTCAAATGGAGGCGGAGAAGAGGGATGGGCTCGCAGCGACGGCGGCCATTACAGGGTCGCGACAGAACAGTGAACGGGCAGAAACGGATTCGGGAGGGGAAGGCAGCAGGACGGGAGAGGAACTTTCAGAGGCGGAAAGCTCGAAGGGGCCGATAGTGACCCCACAGACATCGGATGGTATTTTCTGCGGCTGAGATAGACTTGGGACTAGATCGAGACTTCATGGTAGGGTGGTATTCTGTTGATGGAGGGCGGGTTGCTGGGAGGGGGAGCTGTGTGCTTCGGAGGGGATGAAGGCGCGGGGCGCGGGCTCCGCTAGCTGGGGTCGGCGGTGACTCACCCCCCTTGGGCCCTTAAGGCCGACTGTGGTGGAGACCACAGGGTAAGAGTGTGCGACGTTGGTTCTAGGTTTGGATGGGGGCGGCCATTGGGTTTGTGTGCTCTGTCCTGGGGAGTGGGGTTTGGGAAGTGTTTCAGTTTTGGGAATGTTCGGGGGGGGGCAACTGCATTGGGGGGGGCTATGATCCTTCGTTATTTGAATCGGACTGTACGAAGTTGGAATGGGGACATTACCTAATTTGAAATGCCTGACGTAGAATGTCCGGGGGCTGCGGACTATGGTGAAACGTCACAAAGTACATGCATATCTAGTACGCAGAGGGGTTCAGATTGCTATGCTCCAGGAGACTCATCTCACCAAAAAAGAGTGCGCTGCCTTGCAGAAAAGATGGCGGGGCCAGGTGTTTGGCACCACTTACTCAGCGTATGCCAGGGGGGTGTTGATCTGGGTGAGGGCGGGGATACCCTTTCAAGTGCTGAACCAAGTAGTGGATCCGGATGGCCGGTTTGTGGCGGTGGAGGGGAGGTTATATGGACGGGATGTGGTTTTCTGCTGTGTCTATGCACCGAACACTGACCAAGCTCGATACTTTGATAGCCTCTCGGGGTCCTTGGCCTCTTTCCTGGCGGGGCCGATAGTGTTAGGGGGGGACTTCAATTCGATCACGGATGTAGCTCTGGACAGGTCCCATCCCCCCTAGTGGACTCCCCGGTGCGCAGGCTGGCCGCGCACAGGAAGGACTGGCAGGAACGATGGGGGTTGCTGGATGTCTGGAGGGAGCGGCACAGGGGAGCCAGGGATTATTCCTTTTATTCTGCTCTCCATGATCTGCATGTCAGGATTGATTCGGTGCTCTGCGGTGGATCCCTAGCCCCATTGATTTCCCATGCGGAGTACCTGGCTAGGACTATCTCCGATCATAACCCCCTATTGGTGCACATTCAGTGGCAGAGAGAGCGCTCAGTGATACCAACATGGCGGCTTCGGCCGGAGACGCTTGAGGACTCTGTGTTCAGCGACGCGGTTCGGCAAGGCATTGATAGTTATTTCGGAGTGAATGAGGGTACGGCTGCGAGTGTTTCCACTGAATGGGATGCAATGAAAGTGGTGGTGAGAGGGGTGTGTTTGGGTAGGTTCTCGAATGCTCGCACGACTGTGTTGAACGACCTAATGAAAGCGGAAGAAACTTTGAGGGACTTGGAGCGCCGCAGGCCGGCTAGGCCAGATTTACAGGCCCAGTTGTTGGAAGCGAAGGAAGTGGTTGCCACCGAGACGGAACGTTTAAGGTGCTATGACTACAGGCAGTATATCATCAGGGCACATGCAGAAAGTGACAAGGTGGGTACCCTCTTGGCCAGACTAGCTAACCCGGAACTTAGGGGCTGCCCGATCCTCAGCATTAATAATGCGCAGGGAGAAATGGTGTACTCCCAGGCTGCGGTATTGGAACGTTTTAGGGGGTATTATGAGGCATTATACCAGAGTCAGCTGGGAGTGGGGGTTCAGGACATCGCGGAATACCTGGGGGAGAGGCAGCTTCCGGTCCTGGACGAGGAAGACGCGAAGGAGCTGGGTAGCCCGATCACGCTCACGGAAATACGGGTGGCCATCAAACATATGGCCCGCAACAAGACGCCCGGGGTGGACGGACTGCCGATTGAATTTTATCAACAATATGTGGACAGCTTGGCTCCCAGGCTGCTGGTGGTATATACGGAAGCTTTCGAGACGGGGGCATTGCCTGGGTCCATGCGGGAGGCCTTAATTGTACCGCTCCTAAAGCCTGGCCGGAATGCCGCGGATGTGAGGTCTTATCGCCCGCTATCCATGCTGACGGTGGATTATAAGATCCTGAGCCGAATCCTTGCCACCAGGCTGGCCCCACATATGACGGGCCTGGTACACAAGGACCAGGCCGGGTTTATACCCACGAGGAGCACGGCGCTGAATATCCGCCGCCTGGTGGGAATAATGGACACCATCTTGGACGGGGAGGGAGCTCCGGCGGTCCTGTCTGTGGACATCGAGAAGGCCTTTGATAGTTTGGAATGGTCTTTCCTGGATGGAGTGTTAGAGAGGTTTGGCATGGGCGAGGGGTTCCGAAGGTGGACGAGGGTCTTATATACCTCGGCAACGGCGAGAGTGCGTTTGGGCGGCCTGGTGTCTGCGGCATACCCGGTGGGCAGGGGCACACGACAGGGATGCTCTCTCTCCCCCCTATTGTTTGCTCTGGCGATGGAACCCTTGGCGGTCCATGCGAGATCAGGTGACCGGTACGCGGGGATAGTCAGCGGCGGGCAGTGGCATTATATATCGCTATATGCGGATGACTTGCTCCTGTACCTGGCTGACACCTCGGGGGCGTTGGTCGGGGCGATGGATTTGTTGTCTGAGTTCGGCCGGCTGTCGGGCCTTAAGGTCAATTGGACGAAGACTTGTGTGTTCCCGCTGCGAGCGGGATCGCCAGTCCCTGGCAGCGATTTGGGTGTGGTATGGGAGCCCTCTTGTATCACCTATTTGGGTGTTCGCATCTACCACGCGACTGCGGACCTATTGGAGGGCAACATTGGTCGCTGTGTCCGGGCACTGCGGGGCAGCTTGTCTTTCTGGTCGACCCTCCCGCTGACGGTTCTGGGCAGGATTGCACTGTTGAAAATGGTGGCGCTCCCCCGCTTCCTCTATTATTTCCGAACGCTGCCTGTCTGGATTCCCCAGGGGGTATTTAGAGAACTGCGGTCAATGATAATTGGCTTCCTATGGGGGCATGGCCGCCGTAGAGTGGCCCTGAGCACGCTACTTCGCCCCAAGCAAGAGGGGGGCATGGCTGTGCCCGACCTCGAGCTGTATTATCTTGCGGCGCAGTTGCAGGTCCTTACACAGAACGTAGCTAGGGTGTTTCGGGGTCCAGAAGAGGACCGGGATCGGGGGATACAACACCACGTGCTGTCCTACCTCATTATGCAACAGAGGCTCGAGTTACGGGCCCTCACCATGGAAGAGCGGACGCTCCGGCTGTGCTGGCAGAGGAGCCTTCGGAGAGCGAGGGCATCGCGGCCTTATGCACCGGAGATCCCGATCGGGATGCTGACGGCTTTGCCGCACGGGGGAGATTGGTCCCCGTTGCTGGATTGGGAAGAGGCGGGACTGCAGGTAGTGGGCGACTTGTACATAGACGGGGCTTTGGCGCCGTTCGAAGTGCTCCGGGACCAGTTCGGGCTGCCTGATGGGGGATTCCTCCTACACGCGGCAGTGGTGGCTGCCATACAGAAGCACTGGAAAGGGGGGCTCATGGAACCCACGACGACTATGGCGTGCCAATATGTGGTGATGGCGGCTGGTACGTTCAAAGCTGTGACGTGCCTCCATAATAGGATGCTGAATGAGGGACTGGAACCACTCCAAGGGCTCAAGGCTAAATGGGAGGTGAGCGTAGGCCGACCCATACCGGATACGGCATGGGGCCACATCCTGCGGCGCACGTGGAAGGGCACTAGAAATGCGCGCTTCCAGCAGGTACATTTCTACGTGCTTCAGAGGGCTTATTTAACTCCTGAGAAATTACAGCGGTACTTTCAGGTGCCGGATGCCCGATGCCCACGGTGTTCGTCTCTGGGAGCGGACATGGACCATTTGTTTTGGGGGTGCTCACACCTGGGGACCTATTGGGCGGAGGTAGGGGAACTTCTGAATGAAGTGACTGACAGGGAGGTGGAATTCGACATGGCGGCGTGCCTGCTGCTCTGCTTCCCACACACTAAACATACCAAGGTGACAAGCAAATTCATAGACCTGGGTCTGATATTGGCGCAGAGGGAAATATCATGGCATTGGAAGTCCAGGGGGGGCCCTTCACTGCGTAGATGGAAGAATGAGCTGCTGCGGTGGTCTGACTGCGAGAGTGTGCTCCGGATGAAGCAAGCTGTAAAGTTGGGGAATGAGAAGGCATTGGATGCGGCGCGTGCATGGGAGTTAGTGGTACAGGCTTTGCGTGATTCTTTGGTAGAGGGTGAGGATGGTGAGGACTAAGCCGATGGACACCGCGGGGCGAACACAGAAGTATGGTACCACGCACTGTAGTGGATCCATCCAATTCGACAGGACGAGGCACACACCTTAGCAGTTGCCAGGGGAGGGGGGGCTTTGGGGGGGCTGGTTGACGGGAGTTTGGGGTGGGCCGGAAGCCATTAGATGGTTGCTCGTTAGGGCACCTTGGATCTACTAGGACGGTGGGTACTATGTGGAGTGTGGAATGGTTGGGTAGAGCGGCCAGGTGTGACAACCCATAGCGCCTAGGGCAGGTCCCGACAAGGGCGGTACCACTGATTATCACTGGGTTGGCTGACGGGAGTGATGTTGTGGGTGGGGGGGTAAAAGCAGATACGCAAAACGACAATTCAACCATGGTCCCTATGGGACGTGCACCGTGATGTTTTCCTATTGAACGAAGTAATATGCCGCCCGGCCTCCGGGATGCGGGCTGAATGGCTGTGTACGACTGGGATTTCTTATTGGACGGGGGGATATCACGAGTGAACTGGCTGATTAATTGCATCCTGTGGTTTATAATTCTGCAATAAAAATATATTTAAAAAAAAATAAAAAAATAAAAATATTATGTGCTGGGTTTAGTGAGAGGAAGAATCCATCTTAGGTTTTCTCATAGAGCGGACCTATGCTTCTACTTGCGTGGTGTTATGCTACTTGGACCATGGTCGGAGTGTTTTCTACTGAAGACTCTGACGGCTGACACCTTTCTTTTTTTTCTTCCAAAAAATGACCTTACCCAAATGATTTAGTTAGGTTTCCTTTGTTAAGGTAGTGTACGAAAAGTTACGTTGCTCAAGCTCGTTAAAGAGAATCATCTAATGCAATATTTTTACTGATTGTCTGTGCCATTATCTTAGAATTAGTCATTTGCTTTGTACTATATAGTGCACATTTCTTAAGGAGATTTGGACTTATTTTGATCTTTTTGTACTTTTATACGATTATACTGTGATTGCTCTACATCGATTTGTTTCCAAACATATAATTAAACTGAGATGAAAGAGTTGAGCATATTAATGTATAGCCACATTAGTTGCATTGTACTGGGGTGATGATCAGAGATTTTACCTTTCACCTACACTTTAACAGTTGTGAGAAACAGAGATAAAACGATGGACCCTTCCTAATGTCAGCACCTGACTACCTTTCTCCCCAAAATGTTACGTGGCCCTTGAGTTACTAAAGGGAATTGTGTGCACACTGGCTGGCACCCATCATTACTGTGCCTATTCCCTAGGGAATCCAAGTACAAATAAAACAACCGCAAAGGTGCACCACAAAGGACAAAAAATAAGTGCAAATGATATTTAGCACAAGAAAGAATTTTTTCTCAAAAAGATGTTGGTAATCTTCTGGTAATCTTTATTTTCAATTTTCAGTAAAACATACAGCCAACGCGTTTCGTCCCAAGCTGGGACTTCTTCAGGGCTTTTATAATCTTGGTTCGTTACTTTTTGAGCGAATATACAGGAAAGAGTCCGAAGGGCGCCTTCCCAGACTCAGTAGTCCTAATATGCAAGCCGGAATATGTATTTCCTTCCAGTTTGGAACAGTCAGGGTTGAACTGTAAAAATTTTTGAGTGGTGAGGACAAAGCTTTGCAGGATTCCTAAACAATAAGAGGGGTCGGTCTCGCAATCTTAATGTGTATATGACTCATTTCATATTCTGAGTTATTTGTCGAAATTTCAAAGGACAAGAGGTCCTATATGTCCCAGGGAGGAGGATGTGGGCACTGTATTCCAGTAGGCCGTTCGTGTTAAAACAGCCGGCGCCCATCCACAAAGCCTTCGTCCCGCCGAAACACCCGCAAAGTCGATGTGTCTTTAACAGTTGTGCTTCACTTATCCTGCTTATGTGTTCAAATTTGCCAAGTATCCCACACTATTTTACTTCACAGACCTAATGTTCTAGTCATCTGCAGCTCAGCTCTTAGCTGGAGCACATCTTTTCCGAATAACAGAACTCAAACTGTCATTCTATCTTCTGTCAACGCATCATCCAAAAAAGTTCATTTGTGAAGTTCGTCAAGGGTTTTCCCTAAGCCTGTCCCTTTTCAATCTATGAGTGTCTTACCTGGCATCATTAATTCAACATTTCTGTTCCTCCCTTACATCATATTCCAACACACACATATGTTTTTCTTTTAAAGATGACTGCTTAAAGGCAGGGACCACCAGGATGCAAACAAGGGCTTAAAGTTAAATGGAGATAAAATTGAGGTCATAATTTTCAGTGGTTTTTCTACCATCTAGTCCCCTGACCAATGACCCTAGGAGCTGGGAGAAACCCCCTCTCCAGTGACCACAGCCAAAAACCTTGGCATAATCATTAACAATTAAGTATCTTTTAAGCAGCAAATCAATAAAGTAACCTCCTCTAGCTGGTAATAACAAAAATTCTCAAATAATTATTTTGCTCCTTACCACAGATTGCCATAATACTTCCATTCAATTGCTTATCCTGCCCAAAGCTGATTACCGCAGCTCTCTCTATCTAGAACTTCCTCACAACTTTGCAGCGCCAACTTATTCAGGCTTCTTCTAGGTCCATTGTTCAATCTTAGCCCAGCTATCTCTCCTTCACTGCCTTCCCAAATAAATCATCTTCAAAGCAGTGTTTATCTGCCACAAAGCCTGTTTATCTTCAATGAAAATTGCATTTCTATACCCCGAGTAGAGTTCTACGCTGTTCTTCTGCTTGGCGAGCCATTGTTACAACAACTGTTGGGAATAAGAGACCGGTCCTTTCCTTTTTAGTGATAAAACACGGAAATTCTCTTTATGTCATTTTTCGCTGTCAGCAAAACTACGCCCTTTATGGAAACCATATTGAAACCTAACCTCTTCTATACTCCAGACATTACACAAGCTAGTGTGCCCTGTTCGCTATTGGAGACAGCTGATAGCTGCCTGGCTTTTTTTACAGACCTACTCTAACCTTGGACAAGATTAGGTGGTTTAGTGAACATCCACCCACATCTGGGCAACAGTGGAGTGAGTCGTTGGGCTAAGAGAGAGAGAGGGATTTTGTAGGGCAACATAGGCTGCAGAGGTGAAACATTAGATAGCCCTTCCACCCTAAAGAAAGGAGGGGATATAGACACATTCAACCCTCTCCAACACTTGGAAAAGGGAAGGAAGTCAATAAATTGACTTCCCTATCCTTAGGCAGGGCGTCTATATATTGACCTCCTTGTCCTGGCCAGGTCAAGATGGTGAGCAGCTAAAAGCCTTAATTATCTTAGTCTCTCCCCTGCTGGTGAAACAATTTTAGGACAACTATTAATAAGTGTGTGCGCTTACCCGATCACTTACATTTTGCATTTAATCTCTAAAACAGCTGAACAAATATTCACAATTTCAGCAAACACCTGGAACAGCCTCCTCACGCACCTCCGGACGATCACCTCCCTCCTGGAATTCCGAATGGCCCTCAAGACCTGGCTGTTCGGAAATGCCTCTGAGGCCTGCACACACCTGGATACCTATTAGATGATTAGCTGCACTTTGTAAATCCTGATTGATTTATGATTGATTGACAAACCAAGAAAAGGTTCCAAATGAAGACAAAGCACCAGGCCATGAAATTGGAGTTTCCAAATTAAATGAGCAGAAAAATGTCCAAAGGGAAATTATATTTTATTTGCAAATGATTAAGGACCCTGACATTCTCCATTTCCAGATCCAGACCATCCCTAGAACGACCCTATGCAAGACTCTCGCCTACAGATCTCCCGGACCACAAACTGAGTTGGTCTCAGCCATCACTGACCTCATCGCGCCCCATGCCATCTCCTCCATGGACTACCTACTGCTCGGAGACCTGAACTTTCACCTCAACAATCTCAGCGACCTGAACTCCACTGCTCTCCTGGACTACCTCGCCAACATCAACTAAAACAGCTCGCCACCACCCCTACCTACTAGGCAGGACATACACTCAACCCCATCTTTGCAGGAGGGAACAACATCCACTTCAGCCATACCATGCAAACCCTCTGGATGGACCACTGCGTACACTTCTCCTTCGATAAAACCACTGCTCGCAAACCTACACCACGCCCTCTGCGAAGGAATTGGAACAAGGTCACCGAGGAGCATCTCAAATCCACACTCAACCACGATCCCCCTCCTACCACGACCAACGTCAACTCTGAAGCCAACGAACTACACAGATGGATCACCAACTGTGCAGACAAGCTTGCCCCACCTCCGACACTCCGACGGATAGAGCCCCAGGAAAACCACGTGGTTCACCACAGACCGCCAAGAATCCATACACACCTGCAAATGTCTCAAGAAAGTATGGAGAAACAGCTAAATCCCGGAAGCTCGGACCACCTATAGGAACACCATGACAGAATACCACCAACGCACCAGATCCACCAAACAGACCTTCATCCAAGACAAAATCCTCAACTCCAGCAACTCGAGGAACTCTTCAGCATCATACCGGAATTGCCTAAACCCCCCAGCGAATCTTCAGATATCACACCTTCCCAGGACCTCTGCAACAAACACGGCTCCTACTTCCGTCTCAAGATCAAGTCCCTCTACAATACTTCAACGAACAGACCCTAGACACCAAAACCACACCTACCTGCAGCAAAGCCAACCAGTCTACCACCTCTGCCTGGACCCCGGTCACCACCGAAGACACTGCCACAACCATGAAGAGCATTGACTTAGGAGCCCCCATGGACCCCTGCCCGCCGCACATCTTCCACAGAGCCGCCACCTCCATAACACCCAAGCTACGATGCACCTTCAACACTACCTTCGAATCCAGCACAATCCCCGATGACTGGAAGCGTGCAGAAGTCAAGCCCCTCCTCAAGAAGCCCTCCTCAGACCCGACGGACCTCAAAAACTACAGACCCATAGCTCTCCTTCCCTTTGTGGCTAAAGTCATAGTGAAGATCGTCAACATCCAGCTCTCGAACTTTATCGAAGCAAACTCCATCCTCAACACTTCTCAATCTGACTTCCACAGCAACCACAGCACAGAGACTGCCCTTTCGCCACCACAGACGACATTTGAACCATTCTCGACCAGTACCACACGGCAGCCCTCATCTTACTAGAACTCTCTGCAGCCTTTGACACCGTCTGCCACCGCACTCTCACCGCTAGTTCCATGACGCCGGCATGCAGGGAACCTCCCTCAACTGGCTCTGCTCCTTCCTCACTGGCTGAACCCAAAGAATCAGATTCCCTCCTTCCCACCTGAACCCACCAAGATCAGCTGCGGAGTCCCCCAAGGATCATCGCGCAGCCCCACACTCTTCAACTTCTACATGGCCACCTCATCACCATCGTCAGACAATGTGGACTCATCATAGTATCCTAGGCAGACGACACCCAGCTCATCCTCTCTCACATGAAGGAACCCAAAACAACCAGACTAAGCTTCCAGGAAGGAATGAAAGACGTCGCATCCTGGATGTAGCGATACCAAAGGGGATGATGGACTGAGTGTTTGAGCAAATCAAACACTCGCCACCAGTCAACTGATCTGCGTTTAATCCATCATTATTCTTTAGCTCACTCCACCACCCCAATTCAGACATGGCCATATGCAAATCAATCTGGCCCTGTGCCTCATAGGAACAGTCCAGCCCGAACTGCCAAGCCATGTCTTCCCTGGACCTGAAACAAGCATCCTGGGACCGGTTTCGAATTCATAATCCTCGTCAGCCAGACTATCTTGAATCCAGTGATGGAGTGAGCAAAGGACCCAGGTCTGGGCATACCCTGCCAACTCAGGGCGAACAAAGCAATACCAAAGGGGATGAGCAGAAGCTGTCTGAAGCTCAACTAGGAGAAGACCGAAGTCCGAAGTCCTCGGACCCACCCCCTCCACCCCACCCTCTTCAACCCCCCGACACCCACGGACCATGCCCACAACCTCTGTATCATACTCGGCTCTTCCCTCACCATGACCTGACAGATCAATGCCGTCTCCTCCACGTGCTTCAACACCCTCTGCATCCTCAGCAAGACCTTCAAATGGATACTCCCGAAGCCAAAAAGACTGTCACCCATCCACTCATAACCAGCAGACTTGACAACGGAAATGCCCTCTACGCCGGAATCAAGAAATCCCTGCTCCAAAAACTCCAGACCATCCTGAACACCCCCGCCAGACTAGTCCTTGGCATCCCACCACATGACCACATCACCCAGTACCCACAAGACCTCCACTAGCTCCCTGTCGAGAAGAGAGTAACCTTCAAGCTACTCACTCACACCTACAAATCCCTCCACAACAGTGGACCCCAATACCTCAACGAAAGAGGCTCCTTCCACGTACCCAAGAGATACCTCTGCTCCTCTGACCTCGCCAAAACCCCGCGCATCCACAGAGCCAGAGCAGGTGGAAGAGCCTACTCCTACATCAAGGCACGGACCTGGAACGAGCTCCCACACAACATCAGACATTCCCCCACCCTGCACACCTTAAGAGCCTCAGGACCTGGCTCTTCGGCTGAATCGAAGCTGCACAATGCCCTCTCCAACCCCCCCAGCACCATGAGACCCTCACGGGTGAGCGGCGTGCTTCACAAATCCCTGATTGATTGATTGAGTGATATTGGAAGATTGTTTTAAGATACTGGAAAAGTATGTAGCTGGTATTTAAATAGGAATGTGTAAAAACCACAGCATTTTTTTCAACTTGGCAATTCTGCCTCTATTTGGTTTAATATAATTTAGAAATACTCTAGCAAACTCTAAATACTTAACACATTGTGTATTTTTGCATTTGCTATTGTAAATGTGTATTTAAAATGCCGTAAATGTAGAATCTTTTGCTGCCTTTCACAATTTTCTTACTGACCTTGACATAAAACTACCATCTCTATATAGTTAATTTACTGCAGCTGCAATATAAATGCAAATTTAAAATGTATGTTTGTGCATATGTAAAGTATATATGCGGCTGTGCAGAGTGTAATATGCTATTTACTTTTATTGTTGAGTTTGGTGGAGGGGCTTTGGCTTAGCCGAAGCTTCGAGTGAGTCCTAGTCAACAACGCTAATGGATAGCACATCTGCATATATGGTTTATGCCATGCCATTTTGTCATGTGTATTTGCTTTGTTTAAACAAATATGTTTAATCAAAACCAGGATGCCTGGGGGTTAAATTCTTGCAGTAAGGTAAAATTACATTCAGCGATATGGTGACTATTCGCAGAGTTGTTTCTATGTGCAAAATGATTATTTGATGCAATCTGTTAGTCGGTTAAAGGTGTTTGGTCATTGCACTTTGCTGTCCTGTGGTAATAAACTTGAATATGACTTTTGCACTGTAGTAATACATGTTTGAATATGTGTTAATTAGTATCATGCTCTGCATTGTGGGCCCGATTCACAGAACTAACTTAAGACAAAATCATAAACTTACTACTTATGGTATTCACAGAAGTTAGGATTTTGTCTTGTTTGTCTTAAGACAGACTTAAGACAAAATCCTAACTTAAGTCTGTCCTAAGACAAACTTAAGACAAAATCCTAACTTCTGTGAATACCAAAAGTAGTAAGTTTAGGATTTTGTCTTAAGTTAGTTCTGTGAATCGGGCCCAGAGTGTTTTATTGGGTCACATTTATTTTCACTGCCATAGTATATTTATTATTTTCAATGAAAAAAACTAAGTTTAAAGTGACATTAGAGTTGGGTATGGTGATAAATCTTAGCTTACTTAAAAATACAGAAAATTACTGAAAAACGGTTTACAGTGACATTATAGTTAACTGTTTAAATGAGATAAAAACGAATGTTTAAAATACTTTAAAGTTTACTGATCTAACTATAGACCAGCGCCGGGACGCCCCTTCGCTGGGGCTGCTGTGCGCTTTATAAAATTTTATGACATAACATAACATATTTATTTGTCAATCAAAGGGAGAATGATCAATGGATCAACGGACACTAACTATCACTTAAGCAAGTGAAAGGTCCAGTAGCAGCGTGTGCCCGTATAAGGTACTAGTAGCTCAAAGAAGGGGGTTGCTGCACTGTTCCTCAGGAGGGAGAAAATTTAGGAGAAGCTGACGTGACCTAAGGTGTGGGTAGTACACCTTTGGGCATCCATTTAGTTGGATGTATTTGCCTCACACACCCAAAAGGGTGTCATGCTTCATCATTGGCGGTTGCTCCTCGTCGGGGGGGCGGTGCAATCCCCAACGGGCTCACCTCTAGGAGGGGCTCTTTAGCGGAGATCTTTTGTATCCAACAGCCCTATGGTGAAGTGAGGGTATGTGGGCAGAGTATCAGATGGACTGGGTGTAGTGATTAAAATGCAGTAGGGGATGCCGGAAACAACTTTATTCTGGGGGTCCCCCTACTACAATTAAAACCAGTGGGGAAAGGCGAATAGCTAGGGGTAACCAAATTAGGTAAAGTAATCCTAGAGAGGCCTTAGAAAACAGTGGGTCAACATGTTTCTCGCATTTGGTTAATCACCTGCGATTCATCAGGACCTTTAAAATTGAAGTGAAAAAGAATTTTTAACATGCGAGTGTCATGTATGTGGTGTAGGTGTATATTACCTTGGTGGGAAGTCCTATGCCTAAGGGTCAAGGTCTAAGAGCCACATGAATGCTCGGCGGGTCAGTTCTACGAGGGCAAACCTTCAGGTGTGGCTTACTCGTCCCGTGACCGCGTGGGTGCACCTACCCATCTCCGCCGAGTTCGGCGGAGATGGGTAGGTGCACCCACGCGGTCACGGGACGAGTAAGCCACACCTGAAGGTTTGCCCTCGTAGAACTGACCCGCCGAGCATTCATGTGGCTCTTAGACCTTGACCCTTAGGCATAGGACTTCCCACCAAGGTAATATACACCTACACCACATACATGACACTCGCATGTTAAAAATTCTTTTTCACTTCAATTTTAAAGGTCCTGATGAATCGCAGGTGATTAACCAAATGCGAGAAACATGTTGACCCACTGTTTTCTAAGGCCTCTCTAGGATTACTTTACCTAATTTGGTTACCCCTAGCTATTCGCCTTTCCCCACTGGTTTTAATTGTAGTAGGGGGACCCCCAGAATAAAGTTGTTTCCGGCATCCCCTACTGCATTTTAATCACTACACCCAGTCCATCTGATACTCTGCCCACATACCCTCACTTCACCATAGGGCTGTTGGATACAAAAGATCTCCGCTAAAGAGCCCCTCCTAGAGGTGAGCCTGTTGGGGATTGCACCGCCCCCGACGAGGAGCAACCGCCAATGATGAAGCATGACACCCTTTTGGGTGTGTGAGGCAAATACATCCAACTAAATGGATGCCCAAAGGTGTACTACCCACACCTTAGGTCACGTCAGCTTCTCCTAAATTTTCTCCCTCCTGAGGAACAGTGCAGCAACCCCCTTCTTTGAGCTACTATAACATAACATATAACATAACATAACTTGCATCTTTAACAAGCACTGCCAATGATCTCACATATTGCATCACATGACATGACATGTTAAATGACGTCACTGATTACATCACAGCTGGCATCTCAAATGACATCATTGATGACAGCACTGATGACATCACTGATAACACCATAGTCTGTGTATACAGGATAGAGTTGCTGAATGTACTCAGGTGGATCCTTAGCATGAAATAGTATAGACCCGGGAGGCAAGTGTGGTTGTGCATACTGATAGTTTATAAGGTTCACCATTTGCCAATTACTAAAGTTTGGGATTATGGCCATGCACAGCCCCTGCACATCAGTGATTGGCCAGACAGTCAGACATCCAGTTAGGCCTTGCGACCATCCTTCTGAGGGCAGCAAACGCCGGCTGTGCTGAGCTTCCAGCTATGTGCGGTGGAGTAGGTGGCAAGGACGGGGCTGCTGCCAAGCCCTGCTCCAAACCCATCAGGTGCAGACAACCCCATGTTGATCAGGTGCAGCAATAGGGCACTGAATACTTTTTACCCATTTTTTACCAAATTCATGAATCCTGGATTCTTTCTTGGGTCTGTACAACCTGGGTTGCCACAGAATTGAAAACCAGCAACAAGATTTGCGAATCCACAATGGGCGACAGGAGAAAAAGCTACCTAGTCCAATGGTGTACCTTTATCTTTTTTTAATTTGATTCACAAATCCTTTAAGGATTTGCATATTAACAAAGGATCCACAAATTAATGGTCCACACATCTCTAAAGTTAACCTCCCTATTCCTAACTGGAACACTTTTTAAAAGATAATTTCTCAAACTAAAGAACGGATTTACATTCAAATCAAGTAATGGCATTTCCTTGAGTAATGTTCTATTTACATGCAAGGTTTGGTTTAATGACATTCAGCCATTTTGTTTCTGAATCAAAGAGCAAATATTCCTAAGGAAGTTAAAACGCGGCATGTCACTCCCCCCTGTATTTTATGCCTCTGCTTGAGGGATGAGTATGAAACATGCTGTGAAGAATCCAAAGTGGATTTAGCTTTTAAAAAAAAAGTTTAATACACATTAGTTTTAAAGTTATTGATGAGCAAAAAATGTCTTTTGATTGAAAATCTGACTTAATCACACCTTCAATGGTGAAATCACCCAGTTCCTAATATGAGCTGGTGGTTGCAGATGAGGGCTATCAGTAGACCACTTCAACTCAACTTCAACCAACTTTATTTCAGTTCAACGAACCATAAATGTGCACAGCGCAAAATAATCAGAATTACATAAAACATCATATATGCAGATCACAGGTCATAGCAGTATAAGTATATAAAACAACTACATATCAAAATGCTACCACAATACTAAGATGAAAACTGAACGGACAAAAACCTCAGAAAAAAGTTCTTGGAAGTGGGCTCATTAAGGGTCCACTATGTCACCCGTGTTACCTATACTATTTTCTAGTATGGGCCGCCCAGGAATACTCACCAAAAATAGGGGAGGTAAAAATGTGTACTGCAATGATTGAAAGAAAAATTTCAAGCAAAAAAAATAGCAAAAAAACATAAATGGATGTCATAATACTGATACTAATCTGATACAATCATTAAAGACTTATATTCAATTTTGCAATAAAATCATACAAGTACATAAAAGAATCCATCAAGATAACAAAAAGTAAATGAATAGGGTTATACGGAATACAGTATCGCTGGTAATGTCCCCTGTTGTACAGCTTTATGAGCTCCCATAAGAAAGATTGATATGTTATAACATATTAACTGTGAATTTAAAAGTTTTAGAAACAAAAAAGCTTGCCTGACCTGATCAAAGGAATCAATTAAAACAAGAGGTTTTAAAAATTTGTGACGGAGCTGTTCAAACAAAGGACATATCATCACGATGTGCAAAGTATCACATTTAAAAGACAAATTACAGGAAAAATATGGAGGATCGGTATACTTATACCATGTTCCCTCCGGATACAACAACTGATGAAACAGACCGTAACCTAACAGTACTCGTTTTTGAGGACTGGTACTTGTTTTGTCTCAGCAGACTTTGTCCCACAGCAAGAAGGGGACAGTCCCACAACGGGAAAGAAGAAAGAAGAGGCATGAGGTGGAATCATGAATATGCAGCCTTGATATTCGGCAACCAGACATTCAAGCTCACTGGATTCAGGCTTCTGAGCAAAACTTTGGGCCCATCACTTATTCTTTTACAAACTAAGCAATGCTACCACCTCTGTTATTAGTGTAATGTTGATGACTTAGGGCCAGATATAGGTAGGCAAATACCGGTAAGTAACGGCCGAAAATACGGAATTTCGGCTATTACCAACCGGAATTGTTTTTTTGAGATGTAGGAGCCAAAAATATACTGATTCAGTAAATACGAGTCAGTATTTTTCCGCCTCGGAATTTACGGAATTCTTATTTACCGAATTCCTATTTACTGAATTCTAATTTACCGAATTCTTATTTACCGAATCGGTAAAGAAGAAATGGTAAAAAATGACCATTGAGATGTAGGAAACCTCAAAAATACCAAATTTCTTGAAATTCGGTATTTAAGAGTCTGTATATACCATGGAGTGAAAGCAGATGGTAACCAGGTGCAGGCTATAAAAAAGGACCCAAAATGCAACCGTTTGACCAGAATGGAGGCATTCTGCGTCATTGCAAGGCGGCTACGGCTACAGGCAGCAGGAGAGAGGGTCTGGAGAAGGGAGGAGCAAGTCTACAGGCAGAGGATTACGCTTTTCCAACTCACTGAGCCAGAGATATTGCAAAGGTACAGGCTTCACTCCCACACCATCCTGGACTTGATCAGGGACCTGCACCCACTCCTGGAGCACCCAACACCAAGGGCGCACGCCATCCCACCCCATGTGCAGGTGCTTTGTAGCATACACCAGCTTGCATCTGGGAGTTACCAGAGCGTGATTGCTGCGGTAGGTGGGGTGTCCCAGAGCTGCCTGTCCTGTTTCTTCAGGAAGTTCCTGGAGGCCATGATGCAGAGAATGCATCATTACATTAGCTTCCCTGACACACATGCGGAACTGGTGAAGACCAAAACTGATTTCTATCAACTGGCACACTTCCCTCACGTCATAGGCTGTATAGATGGCACCCACACCCCAATCTGCTCACCTGCAGCCACAGAATACATATACAGGAACCGGAAGTCAACACACTCAATCAATGTGCAGGTGATATGCAACGCTGGCATTATCATAACAGACATTGGGCCATATGTATCATACAAATTATTAATTGCAAAGGCCGAAATGCAATTGCATTTAAGGAATCGCAAATTTTGCGATTCCTTGAATGCAATGTATAAAGCTAAAAAATTGCTAATTGTCCCTAAGGAATCGCAAATTATCAACAACTTAAAGTTGGTGTTAATTTGCGAATTTCTTTAAAAATGCCCATTTTTGCATTTTTCTAAGTGCCATGTGACGCACATACATGCCCTTAGGGCATGTATGTGCACCACATTCGCAATTTGCGAATTCGCAATTAAGGAATATCAAGAAATCGCAAAAAAGTTGCGATTTTCTTGATACATACCAATTAGCGATTCTGAAATAGCAATTTCTTAAAAATCGCTATTACAGAATCGCTAATTGGTACCTTCATACATATGGCCCATTGAGGCTAAATTCCCTGGGAGCACCCACGACTCCTACATATTCCAGAACAGTGGGATATACACACGTCTTGCTGCTGGAGATTTTGGGGAAGGATACCTGCTAGGTAACTAACTGTGACACACCCTGATAGTTACTGCAGATGGATGTATAATGAGTATGTAACTAATGGCACTCTCTTTTCCACCTAGGCGATAGCGCTTATGCTGTGCGGTCCTTTGTGCTCACCCCCTACCTTAATCCATTTACCAGGAGTGAGAGGCGTAACAATGTGGCACACAGAGCAACACACAGCATTGTAGAACACACATTTGGACTTCTAAAAAGCAGGTTCCGCTGCCTCCACAAAAGCGGAGGTGCACGGCAGTACACTCCTATCATCTGCTGTAAGATCATTGCGACCTGTGCCATGCTGCACAACCTTGCCACCAAGAAAGGCACAGAAGTGGAAATGACATATCATGAGGACATTGATGATGGAACTGAACAGCCAGAGCCCTAAGCAGCAGGAGCAGCGCAAGCCACAGATGGGAGACTGAGACGGTCAGAGATCACACGCAGCTATTTCTATGTAAATAAGGAGACACAGCTAGGCTTTGTATTTGAAAGACGTAGTTTAATGTGCACTACGCCAATTTACTGATAGCACACCATGCTACTTCAATGTCTGAATACCCCACTGGGTGGTCACAGGTTACCTCACTGTGACATGTCTTGTGGGTTGTGGGCATCATCAATGTTTGCGCCCAAGCACAACAGTGCAGGATGCACAAGGCTGGGTGGCAACAGTGGCAGTGGAGCCTGGGTCAGCAGATTGGCGCCTGCTGCTACTTCGAATGTCAGTAATAGGAGTGCTACAGCTACTCCTGCTGCTGGAGTCTTCAGTGTCCCCGACACCTGTGTCCCCAGCAGTGGCTGCCTGGTTTGTTAATTATAGTTCCATGGCAGAGGTAACTTTCCCCATCCCCCTAGACAAATCCGTGCAGCAGTGCAGAATGCCATCTTGCATGGCGACAGAGTGGCGACATAGCAGGGAGGTTGATGTGGCATGCCGGTTCATGGCCTTGGTGTGTTGCCGCATGCACTGTCGATCCCGGCGCCTCTCTGTGTGATCAGAATCTAGTTTCTCACAGAGAGCAATAATGCACTGCGACATGTCCCTCATTCCCTCTGCCATGGACTTCATGCTCTGCCATAGAGCCAATCCCCCGGTCAATGTTGCCCATCCTGGTAGTCAAGTTGCGCACCTGTCTATGTACTGCTAATATGGCCTTTGCCTGCAGGTGCTGGACTTTGACCATAGTGGCCTCAAGACCACAGAAGACCCCCTCTCCATCCTGTTCATCGCCTCTCTCCCGTACCCTTCGGCGACTGGCACCGGTAAGCACTCCTCCAGATGCGGTCTGCTGCCCAGTGTTGTCTGCCTCAAGAGGATCTGTTTGTGTGTCACCCTCCCCATCATCCTCATCCGACGTCTCCAGAATCCTGAGGGGGGGCACATCATGCCTCCTTGGCCTTACCAGTTCAGATGACACTGAAGTTGGTGTGGGGGAAAAGTGCTGGTAGTTTCAACTGTTGTGAGCCAAACAGCAGAGGTGACAGAGGCTGTGGTGTGGTGGGCCGCTCTGGTGTTGTTGCTGCCTGCGCTGTGGGTGTGGGTGGTGGAACAGTGCTTTGCCTAGTACTTGTGGCTGTGTCCTCACTCCTCTCTGTTGTCTGTGCCCTCTCCTCCCTTTCCTGCGCTGTAATGCAAGATGACTCTCCTGTGGACAGATAAGAACATTGGCTCAGTGATAATGTACACCTGTGTGTCATTATTAAATCACATTCCTGTCACACAATTTCATAGTCCTCAACTGCTTATGGATGTAGTGTGTGTGGCAGTCCATGCTTTTTTCTGTGATGTATGTATTGATGTATGTTTCTATGACTACGTCTCCCATGATGCATTGCA
This sequence comes from Lissotriton vulgaris, assembly GCF_964263255.1. Lineage (NCBI taxonomy): Eukaryota > Metazoa > Chordata > Amphibia > Caudata > Salamandridae > Lissotriton > Lissotriton vulgaris. The sequence continues at coordinate 153,249,968 of NC_141698.1, read as the reverse complement.
AGTAAATCCTGAAACCTGTACTGGAGTGTGATACACACAACCACATTGGGATGGGGGACAGGGAAGGGGGTGGGGATTGATGTCCATGCAGCTTACCTTGCTTTTTGCAGCTCTGGCTGAGCTGTCAGCATCCTCTATCCCATGGACACAGTCTGGCACCAGGGTGGACTCCACCATCAGCTCCAGGTCTGTTAGTGCAGGTGCACGGTTCCTTCCTCCACCTGTGGCACCGGCTTGTTTTTTCTGGGCTGCCAGCTTCTTTTTGGTTATGATCCGAAGATCATACTACCTTTTTTTAAGGTCATCAATGTCCCTGGTTGTGACCCCGATGGCATTCACCTTGGACTGGATCCCCAGCCAGGTGTTCCTTTTAACAGACTCTGCAACCTGCAGAGACTGCTTGCCAAAGAGCTGGGTGTGGTGTCTCACTACCTCCTCCACCAGCGCCTGCAGTTCAGCTGTGCTGAATTTAATTTTCCTTTTCCGCTCAGCTCCATCCTTCTTGGCATCCTAGGACTCCATTGTGCAGCTCAGCTCAGCTCTGGGCAGTCTATTCCTCGGTGTCTCACTGCTCTCAATGCTGTTCTGTTGCTCTGAACCTGCATGGGTGTGGCCACTTCCTGGTAGTGGGAAGGGGTAGATGTATTTGATTGGTTGGTTCCTCTGTTGCTTTGTTGTGGGGTGTGGTGAGTGTTCCTGATTGGTTGACAGGCTCAATTGGGTGTATTTTGTATTTCTGATTCGGTATTTACCGATTTGGTATTTACCGATTCGGTAAATACTGATTCCGTAATTCCCATTTATTCGTATGGGCCTCCAAGCCCATAGGAATGAATGGGAATTACCGAATCGGTATTTACCGAATCGGTAAATACCGAATCAGTAAATACCGAATCGGACTATCCAAATTTTACCGAATCTGTATTTTTTACCGAATTTTTTCCTACATCCCATTTTCCGAATCTAAAATACCGAATCAGTAAAATTCAATATTTTAGAGTCGGTAAATTTGGATTACCTACATCTGGCCCCAAATGATTGAAATTAAGCAAGCTCCGTGAACTCTGTAGTAAAATAAAACATGAGATTCTATTGAGTAAAAAATTATTCTGTAGTTTTCAAACTCTCTCGAACCTTGTGCTGTTCATTTATTTGAACTGAACAGGCTTTTTAAAATTGCCTTTGTTTTATCTACAAGCAGTGCACCATGTGAAAAAAGGTTTCTCAGCACTAAAGTTAATGAAGTAATTTCTGTGCACAACAGAGGAAAGGAGGTCCAATCCACTTGAGCATTTAAAGTCAAACTTGCAGCCCAAACCTATATGGATACTGTCAGCTGAGGATATGGCGAATGAGCGCCGCCATCCCCGCTGAAAGCCAGCACAGGTAAACATGAAAAATTAAATTATAATACAAACATTTTAGTATCATTTTATTTTTCTTATGGTGCTAGAGCCTGCTGAGTATGGGACAGGGCGGGCTATGATGACAGGAGAGGGAGGAGTAGTACGCACTGTAAGTGCGGATGTTTGTTTGGCTGGATGTCTAAGGCCGGCCAAACTGACGTGCGCATTTAGAGCTGTGCTGCACACCCAGGTGGAGAAGAGGCACACCCTCCCAGGCCCTGAATGAGCGTTAAACCAGCCCGCTCAGGCCAATCACAGTGTTGCTCTCATGCTGATGAATAGTGTTACTAGCATGAGAGTAGCATCTTGATTGGCGTCTGGCTGCCTGCACAGTGTGCACTAGCACATGGGGAACCAGGAGTTAGGACAAGAGCAGAGGAACACTGAGACGGCGGGCGGCAGTGACAGGTAAGTACTTTTGTTTTTTATTTTGTTATTTACCCCCACCCCCCACACCTCTCCTCCCTGACACACCACTTAACATTAATAGCAGCTGCCACTGGATACTGTTATTGAAAGATTTGTAGCAATCCACAAGCATTCCTATTTACTCTTATTCTTTTGCAAACACTGCACTTATACAGTAACTGGAAAACTCTCACTATAGTTTCATAGAAATCTTTTGCAAAGTATTGCACAAAGCATGTAACAAGTAACTTGACAATATATGAAGGATGCTCGACTGCGATGTTTGGTTTAAATCTGTGCTTTGATATGCTTTGAAGCATGCTCATGATAAAAAATTAAAATACAATAATAAATACCTATAAATAAGGACAACATGTATTTTAACATACAAATAAGCCATAAAATTCCATGTGAAGATAAAAGTTTCAGAATATGTTTTCTCCCTTGGAACTTCTTTGCAACACTAGACAACACCAGACAACAAATTATTTGTTAAAAATTATATTCACCAATTATTGTTATGCATTATTTCTTTTAATTTTGCAGAGAAACACCATGTATAATTGTAATTACATTTTGTAGTTTGTAAATTTATACTGATGAATTTACTCTATTCAATATGTGATTACTTAATATGTTTAAATGTGTATGTTTATGCAGCATATACTTAAATGCATGTGCTTAAACTCCTCATGATTGCCTGTTGAAGGTCTCCCCATCAGTTTTATTGTGCCGCCCCCTCGAATCACTTTTAGACGAGCTGCTGCCTAAGTACAACACGATAGGTGTGACGGGCACAGTTCTAGTGCTCACTGTCACATAGAACTCAAGCAGCAATTCCCTGACAAGGCCAAAAAGGCTGAAACCGGTCTGGAATTGCTTGTGAGTGTGTCTGAAGGGGGCCTGGCTAAGAAGTGTGGACTTGACGGTTCCTAGTGGAGCAGAAACAAGACTTACTTGCATTTGGCTATTCTCTCTCTAGAGTAGCATAGTGGTAACTATGAATACCCCTGGGTAATTACCACTCTTTGATATTAATTCAAGCATTCATTCGAGCATTCCACCTATCACTTTTTGTTTTTCTAGGTATCTCAGATTGAGCAAAAATAGCCAGTGTGACTACTGCCAGTCAAGTTTCCCAGTGCTAGGTACTTCATCCTAAATAATGTTTTGCACCGTTCATCTCTCTAGAAACACTTTTTACAACAAAAATGTGTCTGTCTGCAGGCCTAACCCACTTTTCAGCAGAGGAGAAGTTTCTGTAATGATGGGCATAGGACAGGGTCGGATTGGTAAGGCGGACACTCGGGCAATGGCAGAGGGTCCGTTACCCTAGTTCCAGCTGTGGGCTACTTTTTTGGGCAGCATCGGGCCCGATTTGGGCAGTGTCGCTGCTGTTCGGATTCCGCCAGCGGCCCGGTGGGTGCCTGAGTGGCTTTTCTGGAGGCAGATGGGCCTCTATTACCTCCCTTTTACCAACAGGCGGAGGTGTCACTCCCATTCTCTCTCCAGGCCACCCATTCATTTATGCAGATTGAGTGGGTAGGAGGGCCTGAGCAGAAGTGGCCTCGCTTGTATTCAGGTGTGGTTAACCAGTGTGAACTAATCCATGCTTTTTTTTTTACCTAAGTGAAGTTAAAAAAACATGTCTCTTTCAGAGACACCCCCTTCTTTTCATAATACTTTGCCGAAGCAGTGTTTTGCGGAAAGGCAGCCTGCAAATGTGGGCCACTTTTTTTAGCGTTCCCAAGCCAAATTTTGATCCCAATCCAACCCTGGCATAGGAGATCAACAGCACCCTTAACAAGGAACCCCTACTGCCCAGTTACAGATTCTACTTGATACAGTGACTTATGGTTTTGTTTTTTAACTACTGATGAGTTGAAGAAAAGATTCTATTTGTCTTTAATTATATGTATTTGAGCTGCCTGTTTATTTCATTTAGCTCAAAAATGTACCTTGGAAAAGTCACAAAGAGAAATTAATTCATTTATTTGGAATTATAAATCAATAAGACTATCATGGAAGAAACTAAGAAGAAGAAGGGAAAAGGGGGGGCTTGCACTCCCCGACTTGCTGTACTATTCATGGGCTTTTCAGATTTCACATTCGAGAATGTTATTGAAAACACCATCTAATTTAACCTCCAACTCCATGAACAAAGCTATAATATTGGGGGCAGATTCAACACCTGAAGGATTTATGTTCAAATTTGGAAATTATAAATTCTTCAAAAAATTAAACTTAAAATGGCACAATCATGGGCTAAAAACTGGTATAACTTAAGGAAAAAAAATGGCCTGTCCTACTATTCTACGTATTCTCCTATTTGGGGCTCACCTGGCTTACCAGTATTTTTGAAAGATAGGCTATCAAACATTATAAAACAAGCAGGGATTACTAGGTGGGGTCAACTGATCAGAGACGGGAAATTAATAGCCTGGAATGAATTACTAGAACTACTAGGAACAGAAATATCCAGATTTAAATATATCCAACTAGATAGCTGGGTGAGATCACAAAGCCGTACAGACTCCAACATTGGGAAAATTAATGCGTTAGAACAAATGCTGGTAGAGCGACCAAGCGGAGGAAAAGAAGTAGCCACCTGGTATTGGCAGATGTTAGAAGAAAATGATGGGGAGTTTAAATTACCAGACGAGTTATGGGGGACAGTGATTGATATTCCATGTGATGAGAAATGGCAACAATCTTGTGGTTTACTGTATAAAACGGTAAAACCAGCATGGCTAAGACGCAACCATCTTTTTTCAATTCACCGCGCTTATATAACACCGCTAAAACTGTCTAAATTTCTCCCAAACAAAAAATGTAACAATTGTAATATGGTGGATGCTAATGACATACATATGTTTTTAGAATGTCCGGATCTTTTGAATTTCTGGGAAGAGGTGAAGAACACGTTGAACTCTATCTTACAAGTATCCTTGGTAATTACTCTTCCACTTGTTGGAATAGAAGACAATATTAGGGGTAAGGAGAAATCTTTCCTTTTTTATGCGATCTTATTGGCAAGAAGACAGATATGTATTCAGTGGACAGAAAAAACTCCCCCATTACATTCTCGGTGGCTGTCTTCTTTATATGAAACATCTAAAATGGACCTCCAAAGAACTGCTAGTAAACGTAATTTGGTCTTTTGGGATCTTCTGATTAACTGGAAGTGAACCCGGGGTTTTTTTTTTTTTCCCGGGTCCGATGATTATGCCATTAACGCTCTTGGACCTGGGCCAGCCTAGTATCGAATGGGTCCTACAGGTTGAAAAATACCTAGATAGAGCTGAATATATTCCTTCTCGGTTTGGGACATCCATGCCATCGGAAAAATCAAATCAAGGCTCTGAGCCGGGTAAAGTGGTTGGTATGTCCTTTTTCGGAAAAGGAAAGGCAAATGAGGACAAAAAAAAAAATGTACCTTGTTCCCTTATAGTTCAGAGTCCAAAAATGCATAAATTACCACTGGAAGCCTACAATTGTCAAATCTTTACATAAAAATCTAACTCTAAATCCAAATAACTACCAACCTACCTCATTACCTACATATCAATGGATAATATTGGAGAAATTAGCCTGTGTCCAACTTAAAAGTTTTGAAACTGGTCAAGGGGAATATCCACCACGGATTTCCTTCTTTACTGAAGGCTATAGTATCGGACATGGGAAATCCTGCTGTAATTCATTCAGGTCAGATTTGATGCACACCTTATACACATCAGGGATAGTTTATTTGGATAAATGTATCCACTGCAGGAAGTGCTATGGAATTTTGAACTTTTATTTAACAATTAATTTGCATGTTTTGCTATTATTGTTGATTTCAAATGATTGCTCTTCGTTATTCTCTTTTATTTTTTAGTAAACTCTCTCTATGCACTTAACTTTATGGGGTCACTGAAAGTGAAGGGAGCCAATATGAGTTAATTTGAGTAGTGGAAATGTGAGTCTATTAGTTGAATTGAATATATTAATGGAGGGATAGAAGAGAGAAGAGACTAGAAAGTGTTATTTGGGAGTTCAGAGTAGTAAAATGAGACTTGGGAAGAGGGAAAGGAGAGATGGAGGAGGTAAGAGTCTCTAGAAAGAGATCAGGGAGATCATAGGAGTAATGTGAAGTTTGGGATGAGTTAAAGGAGAGATGGAGGAGGGAAGAGCCTCTAGAAAGGGATTAGGCAGATCGGTACAGAGCAGGAATATCGTCGTAAAAATATCGACTAACCTAAATATCGCCGCAAAAATATCTACAGGAAGAAATATCGATGACAAAAATATAGTTTGACCAGAATATCGACAGACAGGTAAGTAATATCGATAACATTAATATAGTTGTAATAAATATCGTTTACAAAAACATAGTTTACAAAAATATCGTTTTTTTAATAATTATAAGTAATGTAGTGTTTTTAATGAGTATTTGTTGTCAAAGTAGTATTTTTTGTAGTATTTTATTAGTTAATAATGTATTTTATGTTGAATTTAGTGTTAATAGTTCCGTAGCGGGTTGTGGGTTTATAGGGGAGTAGGGTGGGAAGTAATTTAAATATAATAAAATAATAGATTAATTAATGTTTTAAATGATTATAAATAGTGTAATAAATAATATCAATTAGTTAATTGATTAATAATTATGTAATTAATTATGTTAATTGTTTAATTAATTTTAGGTGTGTACTGGAATTTTTTAGCGAAAATGTAGTGAATTAATTACATTTTAATTGAATAATTATTTATTTAATGATTAATTAAATAAAAAAAACGATTTGTTATTTTATAAATGAGTAAATACATTTAGTAATGTTTGCACCTACACTATCCAACGCTTTCCCTACTGTTGCACCTTCTGGTGTGGGAATAGTAATTTTTACCCCCACGCTATCCAACGCTTTCCCTACTGTTGCACCCTCTGGAGTGGGAATAGTAATTTTTACCCCTACGCTATCCTACACTTTCCCTACTGTTGCACCCTCTGGAGTGGGAATAGTAATTTTTACCCCTACGCTATCCAACACTTTCCCTACTGTTGCACCCTCTGGAGTGGGAATAGTAATTTTTACCCCTACGCTATCCAACGCTTTCCCTACTGTTGCACCCTCTGGAGTGGGAATAGTAATTTTTACCCCTACGCTATCCAACGCTTTCCCTACTGTTGCACCCTCTGGAGTCGGAATAGTAATTTTTACCCCTACGCTATCCAACGCTTTCCCTACTGTTGCACCCTCTGGAGTGGGAATAGTAATTTTTACCCCTACGCTATCCAACGCTTTCCCTACTGTTGCACCCTCTGGAGTGGGAATAGTAATTTTTACCCCTACGCTATCCAACTCTTTCCCTACTGTTGCACCCTCTGGAGTGGGAATAGTAATTTTTACTCCTACGCTATCCAACGCTTTCCCTACTGTTGCACCCTCTGGAGTGGGAATAGTAATTTTTACCCCTACGCTATCCAACGCTTTCCTTACTGTTGCACCCTCTGGAGTGGAAATAGTAATTTTTACCCCTACGCTATCCAACGCTTTCCCTACTGTTGCACCCTCTGGAGTGGGAATAGTAATTTTTACACCTACGCTATCAAATGTTTTAACTAATAATATATTGTATATTTTAATTATATGTATGTATTATTGTTGTTATATAAAGTAATGTGTTAAATATATGTATATGTACACATTTATTAAGTTTATAACGAAAAAGTGTAGTTAATTTGTTTTCAATAGTTTAAAAATAAAAGTAATGTAATGTATTTTGTTAATAGTACTTATATTTATTTATTATTTAATGGAAATTTAATTAATTTAAAAAGTCGATATTTTTTACATCTATATTTATTACAACGATATTTTTGAGTAGATATTTATGTACTTACCTGTTTAAGTATAGGGTGTCGATATTTTTGTAAACGATATTTTTACAACTATATTTATGTCAACTATGTTTTTGTAATCGATATTTCAACACCCTACCAGGCAGATCATAGTAGTAAAATGAGGTTTGGGGTGAGTCAAATGGGGGATACATAAGGGAAGAAGTTAGAAAGGGTTGTTTTGGAGATCATAGTAATAAAATGAGTTTTGGGTGAGCTAAGGGGGGATGGAGGAGGAAAGATTCTAAAAATGGGTATCATAGTAGTAGAATGAGGTTTGGGATGAGTCAGAGAGTGGAGGTAGAGGATATGATGAGCGGGTTATGGGTAGGAGAGAGTAGTACATTCGAGATAGCGAAAGGTTTTTTTGTTCTTTTTTACTTTCTTCTACAGTAGGAGTAAAGTAATAAATATTTAGATACATGACTAAATAGAAAGGGTATACATGTAAAAGAATATGATATATTGAGATATATAATTGTATTGCATAAACTCAGACTTTTAAGTGTTGCTTTGCTTAAAGCTAATTTATTTGTGTATTTTTATAACTCAATTCCTTTTTTAATTTATATTTTTGACAATACTTCAATAGTGAAGCACTTGTAGATAAAATAGTTATGATAATATTTACATATTGTAATAGATAAATAAAACAGACTCAAAAACTTCTAATCAAATAACTTCTATAAAAACTATGCAGTGAACTATAAAATTGGTAAGCATAGAATAATATATATATTTATTTAACCATAAGTAATACATAAGCAGACCTAAAGAATATCTATGTATTTTAAAAACCATAGTTTTTATATATATTTGTTTAAAGAAATATGCCTATCTAGATAGATATTTATAATCAAATTATAAATGTTTACGTACACAGGGATATGCTGTAGATTAGTGTTTGAGTATGGTGTTAATCTAGGAAAGAGACAGCCCTGGAGTAGGCTGCTTAAACATAGAAAGATGTACCACCTGAGGTCTTTTTATTGTATGGTGTTGTTTTGAGGTGAGGTGTTAATCTTGAGAAGACATTCATTTTAGGTCTCCTGGCATTAACCGTGCGAAAGCGCGGTCTCGCCAGAGACCTATTGTGAGCGACTCTGCTTCCCAGGAGAGGGGACAGGAGCTGGCCGCGCGCTGGGGAATGGAGCGGGCCACACGCACGCGAACGCGCTCGCTGTGGCCAGCTCCTGTCTCCTCTCCTGGAAAGCTCCAACACGACACACGCATGCGCACACACACACGAGCGCCCATACACGCACGCACACATACATACAGAGAACCCCTCCCACCCCCGGCGTCGCACACATACACACACGCGCACACGTTCCTTACACGCATGCTGACTTGCCGATCGGGATTCATTATGACGGGGCACACCTACGGGAGTTTCTCCTCTGTTCCCCTTATCCACTTTTCACTTGTTTCTTTCCATCTTTTTTCGAATATATGTGGGCATACCTTGCAGCCAATCGATTCCACTTGTATCCAGAGGCAACTCGAGGAAGGAGCCAGGATAACTCACAGCTCTAGGTAAGCAGGCGCCCGTCTGTACATTTCTGATCTTGCTAAGCAGCCCGACTGCCTGTTCCCTGTACTCGGTATTGCTTTCTTTAACCATCCTGAAGTTCCACCACTCTTTCCTCGTGTTATCCTTCATTTTACCCGCATGTTATGTCACTCTCATTCCGACCTGGGCTGGCGTTTAATGTTCTAATCCTTCAGCCTCTTACATGACCCTCTCCTTCGCACCCGGCCCCCTCCCCTCTCCCCCGTCTCCCCTTTACTTCTCCCAAGGGACCAACGACACTGGCACACATTCAGGCTTTCTATAACTCATGTCGCACCACCCGTGCTCTCTCTCAAGAACACGCGGTTTGATACCAACACCCCCCTCCCACCCATATGCCCACTGCGGGGGCCGTGCCGTCCAGCATCTTTTGCTTTAATCATTTCGCATCAAGCTGCGCTACCCGGCCTGTACTTTCTCTCTCACCCCTCCTGGATGCTTTGAGGGCCACTCTCTGTTTTTGTGTCGGGCCTTCTAATTTTCCAGGCATTTTACTTTATTTTATTTTACTTTATTTTATTTTACTTTACCATTTAAGCTCATATCGCCTATGACCTCGCGGCTCCAGCATCACATCGCCTGCCGTTATGCGACACCCGCCCCGCTTCTTGCACCCTGACCCCCCCCACCCATCATTGTTGTTCACGTTACTTTCTGTTTTCGCTAGCAACTATCTTACATTACCTCGTTCTTCCCCAACAGTTCCACACGTGGGGCCCTTATCAAGAAGGCCCTGCTGTAGCATTTGACTTGCCGTTATTTATTGCTGCCACCTCTGCAACACACTTCTGAGTCTACATATAGACCACCGACACATGGTTTGGAGCCACTTTGGACCTTTTGACATCACACACGGTACGTGCTATCATATATATTTTTGTTGCACTTGATATTTTTGGGGACTGCTTCCAATCATTAGCGGTCTCTTTTCCTTTTCATGCACTGTGCTTTTCCATCATGTCCATGCTGCTTCATAGGGGCCTAGCCAAGATACTTGCCCATCTGTATACTGCCCTGACAAACCCGATTGTTCTCTTTTACAGTACTGTAGTCCCACAGTTTACCTTGGTCAAAAAACAGTTAACATGTTTTGGACTTCATACTCTTCCGATATACATGTATAGTTTTTGTTTTTTATTCACTGTCAATACTCATTGTTGAAGCAAGACGCACTCAAACCTTATGTCTTGATCTTTTACATACACTTGGTGGGTTAGTGGCTGCAATCCACCAGCTGTTTAACTCATACCCTCCGTCATTCAGCCCTTCCCAACCCCATGAGGGGCCATATGCCCATTGCATTTTTAGGTCTCCTGGTCTTGAACCGCGTGAAAGTGCGGTCTCGCCAGAGACCTATTGTGAGCGACTCTGCTTCCCAGGAGAGGGGACAGGCGCTGGCCGCGCGCTGGGGAATGGAGCGGGCCACGCGCACGAGAACGCGCTCTCTGTGGCCAGCTCCTGTCTCCTCTCCTGGAAAGCTCCAAGACCCACGCATGCGCACACACAGAGAGACAGTCCCCACTGTCTGCTCTCCCCATGCGCACATGTCTGCTCTCCCCTCTAGCAGCCATACCCCCCCCCAGCCCTTTTAAACTTACCGGGCCAATCTCGGGGGACTCCGATCTCAGCACGCGGCAGGGGCAGGCACCGGGCATGTGCCTCGTGCCCCCTCCACAAAGTTCAAGTTGCGGCTCTTGCCCAGCTTCTTTCCCGGGGCTCCCTCTTGGTCAAGGGAGCCCCGCAACACTTGCTCAACCTCCTGCTGGCGGCCCCGGGGCTCTCCACCGCTCACAGGAGCCCCGGGCCGCGAGACGCATTTACTCCGCCTGCCTCCTCTTCCGGTCCGGACGCGGCCCCGCCCCCGTCACAGGCGACCTTGCCTGACTTCCGGTGCGGCTGCGGCGGGATTCCGGGGGCATTTTCTGCAACACAAACCTTGTTTCGCCATAAGGACATGCCATGTAGTCTGCTCTTTGAATTTGGTTGTAAATCTTGTAACTCCCAATTACTGGTTTTGTGCTTTGGAAATGTTTAATTGTGGAGTCTGCACCAACTTCTCAACCAATATTAAAAGATACAACTGCTTCCAAACAAAACGCACCCCAACGGTAAAGTAAAATTTTGCATGTGCTTTAAAGAGTTTCCAGCCATGAGGCCAATGCATTTTGTATTTTATTTACTGTGCAGACTTGGTTTAGGTGGGGATGTCAAAAAATATTTGAACTCCTAGAACCAAGAGTTCGTTATATGCAAAGATGATGCCAGTTACTATGCATTCACTACACCTCCTAATTTACTTCTTGAAAGACTGCTGTAAGTGTCATTTCTTTAGCTCTGTGTTCAGACTCCGTGTTTTCTGATCCTTTTCATACTTTCCATTGGACTTCTTAATGCTGTTTTTTTTTATTACCTAGCCCCAACATACTGAACCTTGCCAATCTAAGTTGGGGACCTCAAAAGCTAATTTTCACTTTAAAATGGCAGCTTGGGGAGAGCATACAAAATCACAAAGACAAAAATTCTACAGTTTTATTTACGGTGTTTTGTTACTGGTAAGTAATCTATTTTAAACCCCCATACTACTGTGTCCCAGTTTGACTTCTTTGACTCATGCGGTCCTTCCAACATAAGAACAGATGAGAACCCTTTTGCACTACACTTAGTAGAAGCAATTCAAAAGCCTTGTCGTCCTATATTACTTCTGGTTTACCTTAGGTTAGGACTTTTTCAGAATGTATTAAGATTGACTTTATCTTTGGGATAGTGCACAAGATTCCCTAACTGCTCCTTTTCCATTTAGAGGACATAAGCGCTTTTTCTATTGAAGGGATAGCATAGCACTTGTATGCAGCTAATGTTTACTTTTTCTTTAGTTATGCTTAATTCTCACTCCACCAGTTTCATACAATGTTGGACCTATGTTTCTGAGTTTCTGACCGATTTTTCAAATCATCCTTTCAGTTCCAGAGCCAGACCGCTCTATGCATAGCGAGTGCTTCACAGATAAGTCACTGGAGAATATTTAGTACTAGGGTATAATGACATCTTCAATGTTCATCTGGCCTAAGAGAGTTAGAAATTTGTTGCATGAAAGCTAAAGTCATATTAGTCGTATTTCACAGCCACCAGCTGCTGATATTTTTTCCTAGAAATAGTCCCCTGCCAGGGAGAGGATTTGTGTAGTTGATGGATGATTGGCTCCTGTTTCCACCCTGCCAGGTGTGAAAGGTCTAGCCAAAATAAACAAACCAGGCTGACACAACCTGTGCGAGCTGAAGGGTTGAGAGGCCTCTTCAAATATGAAGAGGATTGGGGGGGATACACCCTCCCTTGTAAGCTCAGTTCAACACTATAGTTTCCCACCAAGTTTTGTGGGGATTGTGGTTTATAGTACACGGGACAAAGATTGGGGGGGGCGGGGTAGGTCACCCCGTGTGGATATGCTAGCTCCGCATGAGTAGTCTGGGGAAGGAAAGAATTCCTTTTTAGGTCTCCTGGCGTTGAACCACACACACAACCATACATACAACCACAGACACACAACCACACAACACAACAACACACACAACACAACAACACACACAACCACACACACAACCACACACATACAACCACACACACAACAACACACACAACCACACACACAACAACACACACAACCACACACACACACAACCACACAACAACACACACACAACCACACACAACCACACACAACCACACACCACCACACACCACCACACCATCAGTGCACACTTTCACCAGACACAAACACCATCAGTCGTCAGTATACGCTTTCACCGGGCACAAACACCACCAGCCATCAGTGCATGCTTCCACAAGGCACACACCACCAGACGTCAGTGCACACTTTCACCAGCCATCCACACACCACCAGCCGTCAGTGCACGCTTTCACCAAGCACACATACACCACCAGCCGTCAGTGCATGCTTTCACCAGGCACACACACACCACCAGCTGTCAGTGCACACTCTCACCAGTCACACACACCACCAGCTGTCAGTGCACGCTTGCACCAGGCACACACACCACCAGCCAGCAGTGCACACTTCCACCAGGCACACACCACCAGCCATCAGTGCACAATTTCTACAGGCACACACACCACTAGCCATCACTGCACACATCAATTGTTAACAGGCAGCAGAGTTCGGAGTCCGTTGTAGGTTTTTCATAGTTGATAAAGATGATCCATGGTAGAGGCCATTGGTGAAATCATATGTAGACAGAACAAGAGCAGGAAGATGCGTCGCATAGTTTAACATAGAAATGAAGCTTGATCTTTCTCATTTGTCCACTTGACCGTTCATTGATAACTTAGAGCCCATGGTAATTCCAAGGTTTCTTAATTCCTTAGATACTTTAGAAGGTGGTCCCAGATCGTCAGGCCAGGAGCAGAGTGGGTCATAATTTTTCCAGTTGCCACATGTGAGTATTTCAATTTTGGAAGCATTCAAATTGAGATGGCTCCATGTCATCCACTGATGAACGGCTCTGAGGCAATTGAAGATGTTTGAGTTTCCAATGTCTTTGAGGCTTTCCAATTTAAGGAGTATTTGTGTGTCGTCTGCATAGTTATAGGATGTGAGCTGAAATTCATTGACCATTGCCGGTAATGATGTCATGTAGATATTGAAAAGCATGTGTGAGATGATAGAGCCTTTAGGGACCCCTGCTTTTGTGAAGTACGGTTTGAATGAAAAAGTGGAAGTATGGATGGCATTTGTTATGAGTTTAAGACAGGATGTGATCCAGTACAGAGCAGTCTCCTCTATGCCAGCTTTGTAGAGTCTTTTATTAGGATGTCATGGTCAACTGTGATGAAGACAGCTGAGAGGTCCAAGGGAAGTAGTACAGAAAACCTGTTCCAGTTTACTGTGTTTTTAAATCCCATATGGCCATGACCGCAGCCTCTGTGTCTCTGCCTGGGTGGAATACAGTTTGCTAGTCTGGAAGTGTGGAGATATCTTCACTGAATCATGACATCTGGGCTAATGCTGCTCTTTCTATCAGGAAAGAGGGTATCCTGATAATGTCTTGGAAGAGGCTAAAAGAAAAGTTACGTTGAGAAAAAGAGAAGAACTACTACAAAAAGCATCAAAAACCACAGAGAAGAGACAAGTATTTGTACTAAAACATTCCATACAAGCACCTAAAATAAAAACGATCATAAGGAAACGCTGGGACATTATTGAACAAGAGCCGGATTTCACAGGATTATTTCAAGGTGCACCATTGTTTGCACACAACAGAGCTAAAAACCTAAGGGAACTCTTGAAAGCACGCAAGGTGACAACTAAGAATGCACACAAAGGATTGAGAAAATGCCACAACTGTGGACAATGCGGGAATGTAATTCTTGGCGAAGTATTCAGGCATCCACACACAGGCAGTGAAATTAAATTGCCTCACACGTCAGATTGCACCAACGAGGGGGTCATTTACGCCATTAAGTGCCCCTGCGGTTTGGTGCACGTGGATAGGACAAGCAGAAAAATAAAAACGAGAATAGTAGAATACAAGAGTCGGATTTGAAATCACACTACAACATCCACCCTAGTGGCATATTGGTTAGAAACAAAACACACGATTCCACAATTGAGATTCACTATCTTGGAAAAAATACAGTGTGAATCAGGTAGTGATGTGAACACCTCCCTGGCACGGAGGGAAACACATTGGATAAAAATGCTGGGGACAGTACATCCAGGAGGTTTAAATGATCACTACGAACTGTTATGCTTTCTATAAATAATCATGTATAGTTACAATAACTGTAACACTCTGAGGGGTGTTCTTCAGAAACTGTAGGTTGGTGATTACCGACATCTCATCATTGTAATGGGATTTGCACTACCTGGTTGCTTTTACACTGTTCTTTTACTATGTTTCTTTTTTTATATTTGGGAGTTCATTATGATTTTTTTCGTACTCTAGCTTAACAATAATATTAATACTCGGTACTACATTACCATAGTTGCAAACATATTAACATAAACTGTGTATTTAGAATAAGTGGTGTAATCCCAGTTTAAACTGATTACAGAGATGATTTCTACTAGCACGGTTAGTAGTGATACTTAACCGAATCCTGTTTGGCTAGGACTAAGGATACTGTGATAACAGTTATAAGGAACGACATTGCGAGACAGAAGGGCACTGACATGAGTTTGTAAATGTGTGTAATTTGGTAGACATCGTTGAAACATGTTAAAATTAAGAAAAGAAGGGCATGAAGGCTTAGATATTTAAACTATTGTGAGCCTGAATAAAGCTTTTGCGTTTTTAACACGGAGGGTATGCCGGGTGCAGGTCCCTTTAAATATAGAACGCGGAAGTGAATGTAACACTCGCGTGTGAGGTGAACACGAGCAAGACGGCAGGAGCTCGATACTGGGTCCCGGTAAAGCACGGCGATAGGTAAGCTGTGGTTAAGCAGATAGTTATATTAGTCTGCAACGAAGATGTTGAGCAAAGGGACTTACGTTTGGTTTTAATGTTCTTAGTTGGAGTTGAGGCAAGAGGACGCGCTTGGCAAACACGAGCGAAAGGCACTTGGAAACACGTGTGATGAACCTGGCAGGGTAAGACTAAGAGCACGAATTATTGGAGCCTTAACTGTTGTTCATAGGAGTACGTGGACATTAGATATATGGCGGATCTATTGTTTCGATATTTTTCAGGTTTCACAAACCCTGAAGCACGCTATTGCAATCTTCGTGAAGGGTGAGAGGTTTACCCAAAACGCATAGTATAAACATGGTGGCTGGTCAATGATGGTAGTGGGATGTCGTTTAAGACCCTTTCTAGTCACCACATTAAGAAGAGTGGGTTATAAGGTGTTGAGACGTTCTTGCTAATATCCTTGTTTTTTATAACACAGTATGAGAATTTAGATTTTCTAAGCAGATACACATGGAAGATAGTCCTTTCACTATTTCTATTTTTCTTTACTTTTATATTATTTCTTATTTATTTTTTCGAGTGCAAATCCCAGCAGATACTCCGTATAATGAAGGTTGATAACACTGAGACTGCTTTTTGAGTCATGATTTTTTGACATTGCGTTGTAGGTGCAGAACAAACTGGAGAAGATTGAAAGAACGAACATTGTTACTTTATAATCCCCCTGAAGAAGGGTTCAGAGGAACCCGAAATGCATTGGGAGTTTTGGGAATTTTTAGTAATGTATTTAATATGTATATATATGTGGTACATTGCATACAATTTGTTTAAATACAATTATGTGTTTTTTACATATCAAATGAATTACAATTCAGACATGTTCACTGTGAACTGATTGAGTTCAATAATGTATATTGAGAAACATGTTTGAGTACTAAAGAAAAAATATCATAAATGTGTGATTTATAAGCTCAAAAAGATTGTTTGAATGTTATTGATGACACCAAGTGTCAATAGCAGTGCATCACGCAGACAGTGGTTTCCTCTGTCTCCTTATTGTTGTATTTCTATCAGTTTGCCAGGAAAGGTACATTTGTAATTGGTCTGTAGTTGTCAGAAAACATGCTGGTCCAGTTTTGTTTTCTTTAACAAAGGCCGTTTGCGTACATTTTTTAGGTCTTCTGGAAAGATTTCTGTAGTTAAAGAATTATTGATGATTCTTCTTAGTGGTGTGGCAGCAGAGGTAGATAAAAGAATGTTTTTGAAAATTTGTGGTGGACAAGGGTCGGAAGGGCTGCCGGAAGCCTGCTTGCTTTGACCAGTTCCACAAATTCACTTTGTGGTATTTGCTTGAAGGAATGCAGAGGCTCGGTTAGCCTACTCTTGAAAGGGATTTTGGGAAATTGGTTGGTGCTGGCGGTTTTCTTTTGTTTAAGTAGGAGTCCAACGTGTCTGCTTCACTTATGTAATCGCTTGCCAGTTTGTCTTGAGTAATGGCTAAGTCCTTTTGGGCATTTAGGTTTACGAAATTCAGTGAGAATTTCATAAAATTCTTTATTTGCACATTTACCATTTGAATTCTGTATAAATAACACCATTCTTTTTAGCTTTTTTGATTATTGATTTGTATATTCTGTTACCTTTGTAGAGGTGAAGTCTGTCTTGGGTGCTGTTTGTTTTGAGCCAGCTGTGTTGCAGATTTCTAATTTCCTGTTTTATCTATTTTAGTTCTGAATTTCTCCATGGTCCTTGTTTTCTTTTGTCCTGTTTTGTTGTTCCTAGTGTTATTAGAATATCAATAGCTTCAAATCAATTAGCCACAGTAAAATCCCCCCTGTTTTATTTCAAACAACATTATGGCTCATTCATAAAGCTTACTGGACACCAGCATGTTTACACTCACAACATTTCTGTTCAGACCCAACCTGTTGGAATTGCATGGAAGAAATAGGTGAACTTAGCCCATCTTATTCTCCACTGAAAGACCTTGACAAAGTTTTGGGATAAGGTTGTCACGTTCTTATCTAATCTTTTTGAGTGCCAATTAAAAAGAGAATTCTCCTTCCTAATTACAGGTTTCCTTAGCACTGAAATAGAAAACCAAGCAGATAAAGAGCTACTGGATCTCCTACTCAACCTCTGCAATAAATATTTTCCTAAATAACTGGAAGGACACACACAAAGCCTCCTTCAAAGGTTGGATTAATTGGATCATCCATATTAGAGGCACAGACAACATCGCCCTCCAACAGTCTCCTTGGAAATCGCAGTTTAGAAATATCTGGGACAAACTAGATAACTATTTCGCCACAAATAAACCGCCATGACATGCTGTTAGAGTCACTTAACTGGTTCTCCCTTACTCACAGTAGGACTCTTACAACCACTAAGGGGCATATTACCAAGCAATAGTGATAATTATCGCTATTGCTTGGTTAGAGACAAAAATTTACCGCTGAGCTGCGGCGATTTGTATCGCAGATAAACCTTGGTATTACCAAGGTTTATCGCAAATGCGATAAAAATCGGCCGCAATGCATGAATATCGCTGAAAAATCTGCGATATTCATGCATTACCGAGCTAATGCTCTTAGCCATGTTATCCACCTTCCATTGGATAACATGGCTAAGAACTGCTCAGGGCAGGTGTTAGCTTTTGGAGATATTCGCGCTTAGCGCGAATATCTCCATAAGTTGGTAATAGGAGATAGCGATGTTAGCGATGTTAGCGACTGTTTCCAGTCACTAACATCTTGGCACGCCCACTTTGCATGTCATTAGTGATAAATATCACTGACATGCAAAGTGGGGCCCAAGATGGTCGCTATCTCCTACTAGCTGTCGCCAACTGGTGTTAGCGACAGCTAGGTAATAGGGAGATAATGTTATCTCCGCTTTCTTGGCTTTTAAAGCCAAAAAAGCGGAGATAAACCCCCTTGATAATATGCCCCTGAATCTCATAAATTGTCCTTTCTCTCTTAAATCTGCTTACGCCAGATCACACGTATGTTTATATACAAATCATGCTTGGGGTATTATTCCACACTTGCTTAACTCTACTCTCCCTCTTCTTATGTCTGTACAACTACCCGTTTCTTAACCGATTCACAGACATTCAGGCCGCCCATTGTTTGATTTGTATTATTTTATATATTGTTTTTGTATTATAATTTGCTGTCTGTTTGTAAATGTTTCTTCTATTTTTCTTACTAGCATTGGACCATACCTTTGGAATCTGTTACTGTTGTGTAACGTCACCAATTTACAAACATTCTGGTATTAGACCCTGTTTAACCTCTTCAATGCTTTGGACGGCCCCCGGCTCAACGGTGGGAGTGTGCGATGGACGGCTGGGGGCTGTCCATTCTGCGCACGCATCAAATTCCGCCACACAGTGGCAGAATTTGCACTGCGGCGAAGAGGATAATTTCTAAAAATGCTTAATAAAAATCATCTGAACATAAATATTTTAACCCGTTTGATGCGTCATTGTGGGCTTGTGCGGAGGACGGCCGGGGGCCACGCCCACTCTTTTTTTGCCCGCACCATGGCGGAATTTGCACCGCAGTAAAAGGGTTAAAAGAAGTTTTCACAATATTGTGATAGATAAATAAAACAGAGACTCATAAGCTTCTAATCAAATAACGCGGGTCACAACTCATTGATCATGTCATCATTTCCTTTGATCTTAATTGAAGACAATAGTTAAACACAGATCCTGCAGGCATAAAAATCTAGTTTTATGTTGTTTTGTGTCCCATCCAGTGTTACTGCGATGGATTCCTGACGAAGGCTCAGCTGAAACGTGCTTAGTGTCTATAACTCGCCAGCTTCTGTTCATTGTTTAGTCATTCGCATTGAGCATTGTCTACAAAGAGTATTCATGGTTCACTTAATGATGTGATGTAAAAGTAAAAAAGAAGCAATAAGATTGATTCATGTAGTATATATGCAGATATCGATGTATTCACTGTGAATGTTGGCACTTGCGAAAAAATATTGTAAAAAATGATTTTAAACTATTTAAACCAAAGATTTACAATACATGTATATATATATATTTATCCTAAGAAATGAAAAACGTTTTCTAAAAAATGATGATTTAACAATCAATAATAATAATATATGTCATGTTGTATATGTGTCATAAACATACATGTAATTGCGTTATTCACTCCCTAGATTTTTTTTGCCTGCACATATAGACTTAATGAGATCTGCCTAGATTTCTTTTTCCAGTGTATAACAGCTAGTCCACCTTCTTTTTAACCTATACGATATTGTGTGTGATAGTTTGATAGACTGGAGGAATGGCTTAATGCAACACTGGAGCCATGCGATCTCCCAACTATGATTCAGTTATGAAGAGTAAGTCAGATTGTGATTCAGTGAGTAGGTCATAGGTCACAGTTGTTTTTAGAAAGTGATCAAGCATTTATAAGTAGGCAGTTTAGAGATTTTATTTTGGTGGTGGTGGCGTGACTTTCTTTTCTAGAAGTTTAAGCAGTATTTTTTAACTTGTAGCAGGTGTGTCATTAGTGCGGGTATTTAGTGTATGAGAGTATCAATAGTGTTGGTTTTCTATATCGTATTTCCTCGTCCAGCAGGCTTAGAAGGCATTTTGTTGGGTCTGCTTGTTTAGGTGGAGGAGATGGTGGTTGAGAGTGAGATGGTGAGCTGTGTTGTTTTTGCTGAGTAGCCCTGACAGAGTGGGGTTTTGTGTAAGAGTGAAGGTGCCATTGTATGGTAGTTGTGTATAGAAGGGCGTTTCGTTGTGGTTTGTGGGGTTTTGTGGTGATTGATGACACACTGAAATGTGGATATGTTTTTTTGTGGTAAGTAAGTAGTTTGCATTTGTTGAGAGAGTGCTATTATGTTTTCGGATTGCTTAAGGTTTCTTATGAATGGTGAAAAGGACAGCATGTCTGGCCCTAGGCCCAACCTGCCCCGAACAGGCCCAAGCAGGCAACTGCCCTTAGCTGGGGCGCCCTAAGCCTAAATAGCCCTAGATCATGTGAAACTTTGGCCAAAGGGAACCCTAGCCCTAACCAGTCATAACCCTAAGCTCTGGAGCCAATGTGAGACCTGGATTTAGGAACCAATCAGAGCCCTAGCCCTATTAGCCAATCAAAACCCAAACCCTGAGCCCTAAGTCTAATAAAAATCCTAGCCCTAGAAGCCAACCAGAGCACAGATGCAACAACCAATAAGAAATGTATATAAGGTGCAAGTGATCTTAACCACAGGCTGGTGGGTAGGGGGCAGGGAGGTGCTTCCGAAGTCAGAATCTCCTAGGATCCAGACAGGCTCAATCCACACTTTGTATTCCTGTTGAACTCTGCAAGTAAGGCGCAATTCTAAAACCACTAAAAATACTACTTTTCGCACACTTCAACAATTCACTTTTTCTAGCCAAAATACGAGTGCTACATACACTTTCTAAACACAGTTTAAACCATAAAGCTGATTATGCATTTTGGCTTTTTTACCTTGTATGACGAGGGGGGGATTGCTTTTTACCGGCCTTAACACAGTATATGGGAAAACTAAGAGAGAAATGTAACCAGTCACAGGTAGAAACAAGCATTGGCATAGCCAATAGGTCTCGCCTTTGGGGCCTTATAAGTGTTTAGCCATGCATAGCATAGCGCGCAGTGCCAAGAAATGCCAGTAACAGACGGAAAAACTGTGATGTAACTGTAAGCATCAGTGCGTTCAAAAGTAGAAAGATAAAATCGCAGTTACAAATGTTCATACACCTATCTTCAAATACACACGCATACCTACACAATATTTTGTTCTGTCAAAAAACAACATAAACGTGATATTGCAGAGGTGCTACTTTTATCAGATGCACTCGTATTACACAAAAATAGCGCTACGAGGTAACTGCGAGCGCTATGAAGTGACTGCAAGATGACAATCGTAGCTTTAGAAAGCACATAAAAAGGGAAATATAATAAAAAGTGCAGCTCTCAAGACCTCGCAGATCCAGGGCTTGCCCGTTCTTCACAGTAAACTGCCCAGAATATGAACTGCGTCAATAATAGAGGGGGTCACATATGAAAAAAATAAATATACCTTTGGGTGGGTTCCAGGGTACTCCCACGAGGCTCACATATTCACACTTTTCTACCTTTTTTGACCAATGTATACATATATTTTATTAATGTATTTTCTTATGTATTCATAGGGCGCAACGGATACCTATGAGAGTTTCCTGGCGCTAGCAACAGCTCTGTTATACTGCACGGAAACCCTCCTCACAGCAAGTCACAGAGCGTAAAGGCAAGTCTTGAAAGATTTCCTAAATGGCCGCAGTTCCACGACACATGCATACATACATTCCGTATTGGCGGCCCTGTGACTGGCACCTCTGTAACTAAAACCTTGAAAGCAAAATACATTGTCTCTCGCACAAGAAAGACCAGAGCTAAAAATACATGTAAACGATTCATGTTCAACAGCAAAGCCAGGAATCCGGCACATGTTCTGCCGGCACTTGGAGAAAGCGCAGCACAAACAGGGGCATAAAGGCCGGGTTCTTTGTGCAAAATAATGGTTTTGTTGTTTCATCCCACCGCTGCCCCTCAAAAACATCAAAGTTGGTCTGGAGTCACAGCGAGGAACCCCCTCAGCAGAGCCCTTGAGCCACGAGCTGTTCCCAGCATGGGCACAGAGACAGCTTACTACTTTTTCAAGTCTCTTTTTTTCTGTTTTTGTTGCACGCTTCACCTTGGCCAGGGAGCAAGGAGAGGGGAGTGGCTGAGTTGCAAATTCACACTTGCTACGAGTAACTGGGTCTCAGACATCAAAGGGTAGTGTGGTCAGAGGCAGGAAATGAAAAGTAAGGGGACAAAAAAAGTTTGGGGTGACTTTCAAAAAACACAATGGCAGACTGTGTAGTTCAGCAACCCATTAGTGTCCCTTCCTCCCTCACATCTACCCACTTGGAAGCAGATTTCCCGACCCGTAGGTGCTGGATTGCAGTTCCACGCTCGCCTCTCGTTGCTGAATAATAATTCCTGCAGCTGAGACTATGCCGTTTACAAACAAAACACTATTGATATGCCTGCAGCTTGAGGCAAAAAGCAGCGAGAGTGTCAGTGAGGCTTTTTTTCTTGGGTTAGGTTGGAAAAAGCTGCGAGGGGTGGGAGGACTTGCGGGGTGCACGATTGGAAAAGACTTTCTATCAAACACAGGTTTTTACCTAGCAGACTCCAATAAGCAGGCGATGACAATTACAGACTCGTTGTGCGGGAACATGTCAAACTATGTCTCCAAAGTATGCTTAGACTGCACAAAAGAACATTCTGGTAAGTACATATGGCCTGTGCAAGAAGTTACTTCTATACCATTTGTAGGTAAGGGTGACAATAACATGTTACACTTAGCATACATACACACTCGCCACTGACCTCCAGATAGAAACTGCGTCATCGGATGAACATACAGAAAAGGCCATTGTTAAAGATGAAGTGCGGTGTATTTGACAGACTGTCTCAGCACGCACGAATCGGCAAGAATAATGAAATAACAAGCACGGCCGCTGTAAGGAAGACAAGAGCCCTGTGCTGTAAACAGACATCTTCAAAGCCCAAGGGCCCCGACCCCTCCCAGAAGCGTACATATTCGTAAACAGCCGTGTTAAAGGCACCGGCTATGGAAGGAATGCAGCTGCCAGCCTGTGTGCCGCTGCTCGCTCCCGAGAGCAAAACGCCATGGGAGTGAACATTTTAAGAAGAGTTGGGACATGCATCCGCCTTTGGCTATTTGCGTGCTATAATTACTGAAAGACACACGCAAAGGCTAATCAGATGTGTGGAAGAAGCCCGACCCACACTGAGAAGTTATGAGCCCCTCATATGAAGCCTCCCATAGAGCAGCGCATGCACGCTGCGCTAGGCTCGACCTAAAAAACAAATAGCAGTTTTAAGGTACAAAATGCATAGAAAGCAAGAATTAAATTTAAACAGTCAGGGAAAGAGGAAAAAATTGTTCTGTTTCAGAAATATAGAGCACATAGTCTGTGCTCTTACCGCCTTCTTTGTCTTGCTCAATGGGCTGTTTATTCCACCGAATAACTTCAGCAGCTCTGAGTAAAGCACTGGCACATCACCCACTCTTAGTAAGTGGTAACCCGGACCAGCGATGCTCTTTGCCTTGAAAACTGGCTGCAGCAACGCACCCACGTGCTCGCTTCTATACCCATTTGCTTTTCCAAGGCAACCAGAATTTCCGCCCCTTCGTTTAATGAAGTCCTCAGGCAGAGTAAATGCTCCTGCAAGCGCCTGGAAAGGGTGTTACGAAAAAACTTTAATCTAGAGGACAAAGCTATTTATAAACAGGCCTTGAAAGTCCACTACATTAAAATTTATGAGGCCAAAAAAGATCTTTTCCAACCAAAATTGAGTCATCCGATAGTAAGGGCAAGGACATTTTTAAATCGTGAAAGCCTTCTCTTCTCCACTTTTGGTCACCAGACCTTTTACAACCTCTGTGGAATGGACAAGCAACTTGCTGCCTCTTTCCATGGTAAGATCAGAGTTATCCAAGGCTTGTTCGCTGAGAACCTCCCGGTGGAGGGAATGTACTCCAAATGTCTAACTCCTGGAGCCCCTGTAGAGGGTTCATCGCTAATACAGTTTCCCCCTCTTCAATTGGAGATTTCCTTATAGATTATGAAATGCCTTAAGTCTTGCTACCCCTTGGACCCCTGGACAGCAAATTTGCTGGCCTCGGTGACCGAGGTCATTAATTCAGAGGCTAATCAAGTCTTTAAATCCTTGCTGAGGACCGGCCAAGTGCCTGGCAGATGGAAAAGTGACAAAACCCTGCCACTGATAAAAAAATCCTCAACCGATCCCTTGGTAGCAGCCAATTATAGACCTATCTCACTGCTCCCGTTTTTTCTAAGACTCTAGAGAAATATATTAATTCAGTCATTTCTGAATATATGGAAAAGAATAATCTCCTCCACCAGAGCCAGTCGGGTTTAGATCCAATTTTAGCACAGAGACGGCTTTGCTCGAAAGCTCAGACTCCAGCAAGGAGAAGCTGGATAAGGGGGTAAAGCTATGTTAATTCTGCTGGACCTCTCCGCGGCTTTTGATTCTGTGCCACATGACTGACTCATGCACAGATAGTAGGAGTGCGATCTAGGTGGCACGGTTCTGAAGTGGTTCTCCTCTTTTCTGGACGATAGATGTAAATGTAAATGCGGCGTATTTGTATAGCGCGAACAGTGACCCGGAGGCATCCCGGCGCTTGTACTCCTACCACAAGGGAACCCCTCCTGGCTTTTCCTTGTGGGGTGTCCACTCCTGGGCATCCCATGGTGAAACCAGGCATCCCTTGTGTATCAGGGGGCCTTTGTGGAGACTAAGCAAGCTATTGCCCAGAGTTGCAGCGTGAGACCCATGCTTAGAATCGGCACTGAGGCGAGAATATCCAGTCAGAGGAATTTAAGCCCGAAACCCGCCGAGGCGGGAATCGAACCCTGGTCCCTGGCCAGCGTTCTGCATCAAGGTCTGCCGCTCTAAGCATTGATTAGTAAAGAAGAAGATGCCAGGATTCGATTTCTACAGACCAGAACTGGTTTATTCAGCTGGTGTGTGCCTTCTAATATTTATTTAAAGAAGGTATGCATTTGTCATAAATCTCGCATTTCAAAACAATTTGAAAACTTTCAACAATATACAGAGGCTGAACAAATCCCTTTTACTGGGGATATGGATAAACAAAATATTTCACAATTTGATACATTTCAAAAACAATATGTATAAACAAGAATCAATGTAAGATAATTCATAACAGTTGCGCTTTCATCATTTTTTCAAAACACAAGCATTGAATCCTATACACCAAAAATAATTAAGGTACATTCATCGTTTTATCACTATGCTGTGTGCCTACAGCCAGATGGCCGACGCGTTTCCAAACCCTTCCGTTAGTCTAATGGGTTCTTCCTCAGGGCCGGGCTGTGTACCTATGGTGTGAAATTATGGACATTTAATATCTCCTATTTTCCTGGTTTTTTACTTAGCTTCAAATGTGGACAATGTCTAGAAAATTTTACCTTATCTGATAGGTTTGTAGGCTGATGCTTTCAAGCACGGGTTATTGGTTGTCTTTGACTTTTCACCGTTACCTAAACATGGTTAAGGATGGGTGAATTTAGTAAATCTATTAATTTCCACGACTTTTAATGCTCAATGGTATCTGCGGTAAGACTGCGCTAGCACTTACTTGCTTTTATTCAGTTGCTCTCTCAAAGAGGTGTTGTTAATGGGGTGTGTTTCGTGTTCCGCGGTGACTCCGATCTGTATGTTTAAGAATTCGGAATCAGTTTCACAAATCAAAGGGAAACATTTACTGGAGTTCAGTGTTTGTTTATCTTATTCGCCTACCTTCGTGTAGCGCGGCTGGCGACCCAAGCTCCTCACTTCATTTTAGACGAACGTTCGCGTTCTGAAAAGGAATCAAGCCCATGTTGGAGTTTACTTTGGCTTTGATTCTGTGTTGCTACTGCGCTAAGCATTGAGCCACACTTCTCCAAGAGGTCTGGTCTCCCCCTTTGGCTGCTCCCATTCCTTCTATGAAAGTGGGAGTCCCTCAGGGCTCAATTTTGAGCCCCACACTTTTCAACCTTTCTATGTCTCTCCTTGCTCCCTTAGCAGAAGAATGCGGGGCTAAAATATGCTCCTATGCGAACGACACGCAGCTTCTGTTTACCTGTGACATGGGTGAGGACTTTGTAGGTGAAAAGATCAACCAATATCTGACTAGGGTTTCGGCATGGCTTAGGGAGATCCAGCTCAAATGCAACTCAGAGAAATCAAATGTAATTTTTTTCGGCTCTCCACCTATGGATGAGTGGAACAATGGTGCCCATCAGACATGTTGTCACCCCTTTCATCCGCTAGCACAGTCAAGAACCTGGATGTCCAGATCCAGTCAGTTGCAGGATCCTATTTTGGCCTCCTGCAGAGGCTCAGGAAATGTTCCCCCTCTTGCCTCTCGACCACAGGAAGACCATTTTTCAAGCCCTTATTGTTTCTAGACTGGACTATGTTAATGTCCTATATTTGGGCCTCCCACAATACCTACTGAATAGATTGCAGGTGGTCCAGAATCAGGGCCGGACTGGCCGTAGCGGGCACCGGGCAATCCCCCGGTGGGCCGCATGGGTGGGGGCCGGTTTTGGGCCCCTGGGGGCCGTTTTTGTTGCAGGGACGTTTTTGCAGCAGAGCTTCAAAATCGGCCGTGTAACAAAATTGGCCGAAAACCGGCCCTGGGAAAGAGCTCGGCGGCATCCCAACCCCCAGGGGAGGGGGGCCGCCCAAGCACTTTGCCAGGGCCGGGTTTGGTTCCCAGCCCGGCCCTGTCCAGAATGCGGCCGCCCGGGCGGCCCACCTGCTTAAACCTAGAACCCAGATCTCACCTCACCTGAAAGCCTTTCACTGGCTACCTGTGAGGAAAAAAAATGCTTTAAGGCCTTGACCCTGACCTTTAAGGCACTACAGGGCATCAGCGCACATTACCTCAGAAGGAGAGTCATACACTACCCCCCGCAGAACCTTGATGACATCTTTACTGCATCTGGCTGCTGTCCCCAAGATATGCTGCACCCGTACAGGAGGTCACTCTTTCCAAGGGCAAGTTTCACGCGCCTGGAACCTCCTGCCGTTGACACTCAGACAGTTGACCGACTTACTTACCTTTAGGAAGATGCTTAAAACTTGGCAAATTGGCTCTTCCGTCATTTATCTTAAGTCTCCCCCACCCTTTAAGGACAGCAGCAGGCTAGTTTTGAGTAGCTGTGCGCTTTATAAATACTTCTCATGCATTCATTCATTCATAGGGCTCAGCCGAGCTGGGGCCACAGAATTTAACAGATCAATGGAGGAAGCACCCAGACCAAAAGCTTCTCTGTGTATCTATTTTATATATGATTTGGAAAAAAAACTGAGTAGCAAAAAGCTAAACCTGGCATTAATAGTAAGGTTACTAAATGACTCCATGTCACCATTAGACAAGAATGTTGGGAGAAACCAACTGCACCAACACGCTTGAAACAATGCTTTGAAAAAGAAAGCGAATCGGTACTGGAGCACGGTGTTCCTGGCGACACAGAGTCAATTGATAACCAACCTGAACGAGGCATTTGCACAAATCACACTAAAGTGTGATCTCAAAAGTACATTGAAAGTTTGATTGAAAGAACCAATTCATATGTGGAAGATTAAGAACTGGCACAATCCCGCGAGAGAGGACACATGACCTTTAATTTTCCACCCAACCGGCTCTTTTATTTCCGCCTGCTGACAACAGGGACGCCAGAGCAGCTCGGGGAGAAAAGGAAGCAGCCCAGCGCAAACAATGAGCGTCAGATATGTTTGCATAGGGGGGCCGTTGCTTTTGCGAGAAAAAAAAAAAGCACACCCGGAGCCGTCTTTGCATCGGGGATGCTGCCAGGCTCCGCCCTAACCTGGCTCGGCACTAAAGCAACGTGTACCAATACCCTGGCGGGGAGCCGCTAACAGCAGCCCTGCTCCCAGAGCTCGCGCATGCACCTGCTGCGCGTGCAGAGGCCGGGACCCCCCAGCACGCAGCGCGAGCCAGCAGCCAGTGGAAGCGCGTGCGGTACAGCGAGCGGCACGCGAGCCGAGCAGAGCACGAGGTAGGTTCTTCCTGCGGGGTGGGGCTTGCAGGGTCCAGGGTCCTGGCTCCCCCCAAACCACTTCAGAAAGACCGTATAGCCAAGAGGCGAAGGTCGGAGCTTGGCGAGAATAGCATTTGATTTCCCCCACAATTTGAACGAAAACGAAATGAAGTCCTATATATATATTTTGTTATTGCCCATATCTCCTCAACTCAGTATAGTGTATTTTACTTGAGCTTTCGGGTCGCGATAGCAGGTCAGTCAGGAGAGAGTTGTTGCGACGTAGACAGTTGTTGTGAGCTTAATTTTGCCACCACACCAACGAAGACACCCTGGTGGGACAGCCCTTCGTTTAGGAACCGAAATTGCAGTATGAGCAAGTCCCAAGTTTCAACCAGTCAAAAAATTAACTATTCTTCTGTCACGCGAGTTTCACCTGCACACGGGGCTTCCCCTATCCACAGAGTACTTAGAATAAAACTGGCACAGTTGTTTTTTTACTCAATGTGACATAGCACCGGAGAAGTGGTCTCCAAACATTTTAATACGCAGCCACCTTAGTTAAAAAAAATATATATTTCCTCACAATAATTACTGTAATCGTCAACTCTGAATATATTCAACTATGCAAACATTGCAGTTGTTATCTATTTAAAAATATGCAAATAGGAGATTGCTAACTTGCGAATGGCAGACACAGCTTTCTAAAAGTGTACAATTTTCCACATTGTAAGATACTTTAAGGATTGTTTGCACCCCACCTCACCTCTACCTACATGACATGAGTGACAGACACATTACTGACGCCCCTCTGCGGAGTGTCTCGCTGCCACTCTGTTTTCTTTTATAAACAACACAAAACTGTTTGCAACATGATGTTTGCCTTGGTTCTCTATGGGTTTAGTAAATGTTACTCTTGTCCGGAACCTGTCACCCCCTGAGATCAATTCAGACACACCAGGGGGGGCATGCCTCACAATTTGAAGACCGCTGCTCTTGAATGATCCATTTTAGGGATGTGACCCCCTATTTTACCTACATTTTCAGTCAAAACTTTGGACCTCATTTAAGAAACCCCTATGGCACTTTTTGCGCTGCCGGAGCGTTACTTTTTTGACGCTCCGGTGGCACAATGGGCCACCGCATATTTACATGGCCACGCAGAGCCACTTTGCGTGGCTTTTCATGACCTTGTAAATATGTGCCCTTTTCACGCAGAAGACTGCGTGAAGGGAGCATTCCATGGGTGCTGCTGTGGGTGTTCCCAAGCAACACCCATGGCATCTGAAGCATTCCCAGGTTTACAAGGAATCGTAAAACTGGGAATGCGTTAGATTCTAACGGAACCCCAAGGGTTGCGGTAGGGAGGCGCAACAAGGCGAAATATCCTAATTTCTCCTTGTTTTTAACTCTTTCTATGTGTGCTGCATTCAGCACACAGAAAGAGGAAAACACCTCTTGTGATTATTTTCGTGCAGGAGGATGTCCTTCATGCCCTAAAACAATCACCCCTACAATGCAGACACCCTTGCTCCATGGAGAAATGTGGCTCAATGATTAGAGCAGCAGACCCTGATGCAGAGGTCTAGTCCGGGACCAGGGTTCAATTCCCCGCCTCGGCGGGTCTTGGGCTAAAAATTCCACGGACCTGATAATTCTCGCCTCAGTGCCTATTCCAATCATGGAGTCCCACTCTGCAACCCTGGGCAATAGCTTGCTTAATCTCCACAACGGCCCCCACAACGCTAAGGATGCCTGGCCTCCACCTTGGGGGTGCTCAGGAGTGGACGCCTCACAGGGAAAGCCAGGATGGGTTCCACAGCGATATTCGTACAAGCGCCTTGAGACCCTTGGGGGTGAGTAGTGCGCTATACAAGTATCAATTTACATGGCATGAGGATGCCTGCGTTGGCAGCCCAATGTGTGCCAGCTTCGGGGAAAAGGACAAGATACGGCACATTCCTGCCCTTTTCTTTTGACTCAGGGTAGTACA
The DNA here is from genome assembly GCF_964263255.1 of Lissotriton vulgaris. Taxonomy (NCBI): domain Eukaryota; kingdom Metazoa; phylum Chordata; class Amphibia; order Caudata; family Salamandridae; genus Lissotriton; species Lissotriton vulgaris. Next base: position 153,219,618 of record NC_141698.1, on the reverse strand, counting down.
GCAAGGTTTCTTGCGGTGCTGTCCTGCGATAAAACCTCGTAAATGAGGCCCTCCACTTTCCTGATCTGACCCTACAAATTGGAGAACTTCACTACAAAGTTTGTTTTAAATAAGCATACCATGGCCGTTTGTTACAATTTCAATGGCTATACATGCAATAAAGTAACAGAGCAGTGTCAACTTGAGTAGTTTTGGGGCCCACTGTTAGATCAACTTTGAATTGTATTTCAAATTTTCTCTAATCTATGCTTGTAAGATGGAACCCAAAACAGCCGAAATATGTTTTTCCCAGGGTCCCAAACATCCTTAAAATGACCTGGGTAGAGAAAAAGTCAGTGGTACATTAAGGCAGACAGAAGAAAGGGTAAGAGAGAGAAATAGACAGAGGTAAAATAGAAATATCAATTTCATAGCGGGCTACTTTATAGGTTGGAGCCCTGGGCAGTTGCCCACTTTACCTTAAAATGTCCCTGGCACACAATCTCACGTGCAATAATTGAAAGTTAGACGGGCTATTATAAGAGCCTGTTGTCATTGAAAGCGTGGACAGGTTCTTATTAATAATCACTATGAAAAAAGTGATGCTGTTTCATCAAACCTTTGTTGGAATTAGGGTAAGAATTGTGAGTGTGCGGTATTGTCAGTGTATTTTAGTGCCATAGGAGTGACACATTTTTTTGCACAACCCTCTCTCCTTTCCTTCACTCATACTGCTTCCCTCTCTTTTTTGGCCACAGTGCACTTATGGTAAATGATTGAATGGACGTAGTCTTTAAAGTCCAGGAAGATGGTTCAGTGAGTTTCTGACGTGTGATTTGACCCCCGCTTAGGAATTTAAATACAGGCTTGCATGTCAAGTTCATACTTTCATTCTTCTGAGGTAGTTACTATTACAAAAGGACACAGCAGTTTTGTACTCAAGATAGCACATCCGCTAATGGGTACACTTTGCTTGTGTATTGACAGTGCACGTACTGGTTGCTAAACCCCATGTAACTTTCTGCTTTGAAAGCTACTGAGACGATTGGATGACCCACCATTACTGGGAGAACTAAACTTTCACAACCAATTTTATTGAGCAAATGAGCAATAAAAAACGTGGCATCCCCAAGACCGAAGATCACCACGACAATATCGGTACAGTAAATCACATAGGCAGCAAATGTTTAAGCAGGTCTTAAGAATAGGCTCAGTATGAAAAGCCCCCTCTAACCCACCCTACCCCTCAACCCCGACCCCCCAACCCCCCAACCCCAAAACTGCCCCCCCCCCCTACCCCCCCACCCACACGTGTACATATAGCAATAGAATAAAATGCGTAGGTGCAGCGCAACTGGAGCGTCACTGCTTCGGGCCAACAATGTCACTGCCTTCAAATGTCCTTCTCTCGCTCCGCTGGGGGATCCAGGGACAGACCCCGGTAGTCGGCCCATCGCTTCCAAATTTTGTAGTGTTTGCGCGGGCAGCCCCTGGGAGAACTAAACTTAATAGCACTTTTTTAAAGATCAGTATCAGAGTAGCAATGCCAGATTTACAAGTCCATGTTAAAAAGTTAAACAGATGAAGATAACTATACTTTTTAGATATTGTTTGTTTATTATACAACTATCTTGTATTCTTGATATATTGTAGTATTAAATCTCATACAATAGCCGCCACTTGTTTCTTCAACTTACGACTTCCTCAAGGCCCAGACGGAATCTGTGTCTTCGATGGAATGGGTCAATGTATGTAAACACTGCCATCAGGTTCAGTAGTGTTCTCTGTGTAGTAGAACAGTGTAGGCTCTAAGTGGGTCCCTGCTCTGAAGGAAATGGTCATCCGTGGTAGTTATTGCTTCACGGCATGTTTGTTGAATTTGGAGATATACAGTATTGGGTGTCAAAGACATGCACCCCCAAGATGGTTCAAGGAGTTGAGCACTTGCTGCTAGTATGGGTGTTTATGGTCCTGCATTTCATGAAGTCAAATACCCACTTGCATAGCTAATTCATCCTTTTATCCCACTAAAGTTAATAAATTGAGTACCGCTAAATTAGTAATAAATAAAGAAGGAGATGTAGCCCGAGGCTATAACTAGTGCCTTTGGAACATCAATAACATCGATTACAGGTTTAAATCCCAGCTTTGGCTCAACATCCTGTGATTATGCTCAAATAATGTAATATCCCTATACGAAAACAAATTTTAAAAAGAGTGAATCTGCAACGCAAACAGTTGTTTTTAATATATTGCTTTAATACTCTTAGGCCAGTTTCGCTCAAAAATTGCAAAAAATTGTATTTATGGGATTTAGAAAATAGCAAAACTGCGATATCATGTGCTTTAGAAAGAACAGATTATTTTGTTTAGCTCCACATCTGCACACCCAATCTTGTCTTGCACAAAGTTAATCACAAATCATGTATATTTTAAGAAGGACCTCAAAACTGTATTCCACAAGTAGGTTGGAGAGCCCTATTGAGGAATTTTGGGGGGTGGACCGCATTTAGTGTAAGTGGTACATTTTTGGCAAACAAGGGTAGTAACATTGAACGTTTTGTAAGATTCAAGATGTCTTGGAAACAACAAATGTCCCACAGGGTTACCAATCAATTGGTAAAGAGTGGAAAAGTGGTACGTTTTAATTTTTCAGATGTCTAGCAATACCAATCACACACTTATATAGGTTGCAGAGGTTCAGAAATGTCAAGCATAGGTAAACAAATATATTCCTTAAGACCACCAGAGATTGCAAGCTTGTATCACTATGGCGCACCATATACACTATACAGACAAGATACAAAATTAGAAAACCAGAGAGTAGTTTTTGGAAAAAGTTATATATATACTTTGTATATTTATTCAGATAAAAAACATTTTATCACACATATCACAAATTTTAAAAAACATACATGTAATATGTTGAACATTTCATAAAAAACATTTAAAAACACATGAAGTAAACAGTGGTTAAAAAGTTCGAAAGAACGTGGGTCGACGCGGCGTTTCGGTTACAGTCAAATACAAAAACCTTCTTCAGGACCAAGTTCTAAAAGGAAACAAGAAATTACTTTTTTTGCAGTTCCAATTTGTCAAACAGAGCATTTCTCCAAAAACAACACTATTAGTTGGCTACATTATTTTGGGGTTGGTGCTTAAATAAAGAAGGAAGGTAGGTGGTGGATGACTTTATTGGTATTGCTAGGAGACATCATTTATAGTACCAAAATATGGGGCCCAATTTATAATAATGGGGAGGGTTTCACTCATTTGGATATGTTTATTATTTAGGTATTAACATTCAATTTACCTGTATTGTATTAATAGCTTCCAGATAGATCCTGGGAAGCCATGAGCCGGTTCTAGAATCCGGTCAGGAACTGAGTATAAGTTCTCGCTTGTTTTGACCTGTGCTTCAATGATATCTATAATTAATAGTACAGATTGGATCAATGATTTGCCTGTTCAATTCTTACTAGATAGTGAAATTTTAATATAGTACGTATTTACCTTGAGGTTGTTAAGGGATGGACCTCGCTCTGGTAGTAGGAGCCACCGATATTGGACTGCAATTATGCTGTAAACAAGTACATCTAGTATTATACTGCAGTAAAAGGAGTGATTGCCAAATAACAAATAGGTCTTTGGTTATATATTACTCACCCAGATTTACATGCCTGGCGGGTATTTATTTCCACGAGCTTTTCAATTGGCTTGTGTGTCAATGTCTATCATTCACTTCATGGTGGGGGTTGTACTGCCTCTGTTTATTACAGAAAGGTATAGAAACATATTATATTAGAGTTCTTGTCTGTTATATAACACGATTAAAATGTTAAAAAGACCTGTGTCTTTGGTTAATCTATCATGTGAATATATATTTTTTTATTCTAAGCAAAATATCAACTATATAAAGTGATTTTTTTGCCAGTGTTGCAGTTGTTTATATCCCTGGCATTGTATCGGGGCAGCACTAACATCAATGACAACATCCAATTTGGCGAGCGTCGACGCTCGCCAAATTGGATGGCTCTGCGCTCGAACTACTCGTGTGCCTGAAATTTTAAAATCGTTTCAGAATAGAAGGTTATTTAAATGCTTAGCGTCTAAACTATAGAAACATACGCTGTTGCAGTACTGTGGTGTCTGCAAACTTAACACGATCCGCATGCTATATAGATTCAATCATACAGCCTCAAAGTGCTATTCAACTATTCGGGCATTTAAAACCCATGCTGTCATTGATGTTAGTGCTGCCCCGATACAATGCCAGGGATATAAACAACTGCAACACTGGCAAAAAAATCACTTTATATAGTTGATATTTTGCTTAGAATAAAAAAATATATATTCACATGATAGATTAACCAAAGACACAGGTCTTTTTAACATTTTAATCGTGTTATATAACAGACAAGAACTCTAATATAATATGTTTCTATACCTTTCTGTAATAAACAGAGGCAGTACAACCCCCACCATGAAGTGAATGATAGACATTGACACACAAGCCAATTGAAAAGCTCGTGGAAATAAATACCCGCCAGGCATGTAAATCTGGGTGAGTAATATATAACCAAAGACCTATTTGTTATTTGGCAATCACTCCTTTTACTACAGTATAATACTAGATGTACTTGTTTACAGCATAATTGCAGTCCAATATCGGTGGCTCCTACTACCAGAGCGAGGTCCATCCCTTAACAACCTCAAGGTAGATACGTACTATATTAAAATTTCACTATCTAGTAAGAATTGAACAGGCAAATCATTGATCCAATCTGTACTATTAATTATAGATATCATTGAAGCACAGGTCAAAACAAGCGAGAACTTATACTCAGTTCCTGACCGGATTCTAGAACCGGCTCATGGCTTCCCAGGATCTATCTGGAAGCTATTAATACAATACAGGTAAATTGAATGTTAATACCTAAATAATAAACATATCCAAATGAGTGAAACCCTCCCCATTATTATAAATTGGGCCCCATATTTTGGTACTATAAATGATGTCTCCTAGCAATACCAATAAAGTCATCCACCACCTACCTTCCTTCTTTATTTAAGCACCAACCCCAAAATAATGTAGCCAACTAATAGTGTTGTTTTTGGAGAAATGCTCTGTTTGACAAATTGGAACTGCAAAAAAAGTAATTTCTTGTTTCCTTTTAGAACTTGGTCCTGAAGAAGGTTTTTGTATTTGACTGTAACCGAAACGCCGCGTCGACCCACGTTCTTTCGAACTTTTTAACCACTGTTTACTTCATGTGTTTTTAAATGTTTTTTATGAAATGTTCAACATATTACATGTATGTTTTTTAAAATTTGTGATATGTGTGATAAAATGTTTTTTATCTGAATAAATATACAAAGTATATATATAACTTTTTCCAAAAACTACTCTCTGGTTTTCTAATTTTGTATCTTGTCTGTATAGTGTATATGGTGCGCCATAGTGATACAAGCTTGCAATCTCTGGTGGTCTTAAGGAATATATTTGTTTACCTATGCTTGACATTTCTGAACCTCTGCAACCTATATAAGTGTGTGATTGGTATTGCTAGACATCTGAAAAATTAAAACGTACCACTTTTCCACTCTTTACCAATTGATTGGTAACCCTGTGGGACATTTGTTGTTTCCAATGTATCTCCCCTGTCCCTAAGTTGACAGACAAAGGGGGCGTCCTTTTTACTTTCTCAGATTCAAGATGTCAACATAGGCATTTTGAGATAAACTATCAATGTTTGGCAAAAGGATGAATTTTAAGCACACAAACCTAGTAGGTTTTCTGTCACAAACTGCATTTAGCAAAATCAATGAATTTGCAACCACAAAATTCCTTTTCCTAATTACCAAACCCGTTTTGCCATTCAGACAACTCAGCAGCCACAGAATTGCATGATGCCAGTGGATCTGGATAATAAATGCAGACAATATAATACAACCATTGACATAAGAAGATAGGATGTGAAGAGAAAATGCAAGATTCCCATTGTGGGCAATTCAATAGCAGAGAAGCAGAGTTTTAAAGTTCTCTTAGATTGGTTAGGGCAGGAATGGAATAGTGAAATAGGGGATTAAAACTGAAGGATAGACTTTTAATGGGGGGAAGTGGACAGGTGGTCCTGGGCTATTGACATTAAGTGACTCCTGATCATGTCAATAAAAGGTAGGTAATCTTGAACGTATGTAAATCAGTATCTCGTGAGTGGCCATTGTCAACAATCTTCTTATCCATTTGCAGTGCATTGGTGGGGGAACACTCTTCCACAGAAAACACAACAAAACCACCATCCAGGCCATGGAGAACCACTGGCACCAGCGCAGTACTATCCCCTGGATGGTGAGTTGTCATGGAGAAGCACTAGGTCAGAGGGTGAGGTTATTGCCACACATATTTCATGCAGTGCAAGGATTCTGCCCCAACCATGAATTACTGATGGACAGGGTCAAAGAACATGTGTAATGTTGCAGGCAAGCTGTTTTCCTCTTCCCCAGAGATAGGAGGTATTGATGCCTGCCCTACAAAGGTGGGCTGGGCACCAATGCCATTCAAACAAGATTTTCAAAAACCTGAACTTCATGCAGTTGTCTATCATGATGGAGCAGCAGGACAGACTATTCCTCCTTGGAGTACACAGTGGTGAGATGATCCAGCTGCATACACAACGACTTCGATTCAGTGGGTTTTTCAAATGTACCTTCCAGCATGAATCCGTATAAGCCCGAAACTCATGATGTGAGGCAGCTCACAATTAGAGACAGAGCCAGGGGTACGTGTCAAGGAACTTTTTAAGGCATTGTGAAAGTTGTAGGTATTTTTCCAGGAACTTCTTGGTGTTGACTGTTACACTGCTTCAGTTCAACAATATTTAATGCCAGAGATGTTATCGTTTTCCTGCAGCTAGCATTGAAGCAGGTTTTGTTCAGGCCTCGAAAAACCATAAAAATGTTACAAGACGTGCAGGCCTAGACTTAAATAATCTATTTGACCTAATTATAATGTTCTTGACCCATAAACTGGTTTCAAAATATGTGATCCTGGGAAAATATTTTAATTCACTGAGCTGGCTTTATCATAGATGAGAGCACCTTCAAATACATGAGGTCAGCATGTTTGCTGTACATAAACACATTTTTTTTATTTAATAGACAACTTTTGCTACATATATAAAACAAATCTAGTCACATACAGGATACACTTGACCGCTGACCTGCCTCTTAGTACATTAACGTCATTGTCATGAGGGCAGGAATGTTTCTCAAATCATCTTTAAACACTATCACTTTTAATAAATACATACCTGAAGCATGACGTGATAGTACACTTATTTGCAATCAGCAGATTTTCCATTGAAATGGCCACAATATTTCTCACTGACATTTGGTTTTACAGATACAACTATATAGTGTATAATGCTTGGAAATCCAGTTTCTCTAAATATTTGCCATTTTCACATCACCAAGTAAAGTGTTCTGATTTGTGTTGCTCCAAGTTAAATCTTTGTTTGCATCACTTCTGTGATCACTTCTGAATTTAAAAAAAAACCTGACATCCTACAGCCTTTTGTTTCACGATTGTCAGACAGCTCACTTGACAAAAACCTCTAACTGTAATAAGAGAAAGAAAAGTAAACACAATTTTCCAGGATACAGCAACAATTAGTAAAAAGACAAACTTATATTTGACCTGTCCTTGAACAGAGAGCAAATGTGTCAAGATAAAAATAAGACCTTAAGGTGTCTTTATTGCTCATTCACTTTCTGAATGAACAGATCACATGTTCCTTCCGGCTCAAATCTGACCTGCCATAGCAAGTAGGCTAGTAGATTTTTCAAGGCTATAGCTTATTCAAGTAACTCAAGTAAATCTAGATTGTAAATAGTGGTGCTTCAGTTTTGAAGTAGATTTTAACGCCTGTAACACATTCTGTCACTTGTGAGTAAAGTGCAGCAAACTTTATTCTCTCCAAAAATATTTTCTGACAGTGGTGCTTCCTGATTTATTTTACATGCAAGTGTGACCTCAGAGGCCTTGTTTCTCTGATTGGTCTGTATGAGGACATTTCATTGATTACTATCAGGGGAAATATCTCGTTATAATTCTATTTAATATATGTGAAATGTTATTACTTGTAAGTTGAACTGAAACAACTTCTACTCCCCTGGTATCCAGAATAGGGACATCTTGTTGCCAAGACAAATACTGCAGCCTTTAATCTCCATGCAGACTGTAGGCAGCTATCTCTTTAGTACAAAAGCAGCCTTTCCTTTCTGTACTCTCTGTGTGAGGAAATCTAGTTGCTTTCAGTAGTATTGCTGGCTTTAGCCTCAATGCAATGTCTATGAGAATATGTATTCAGAAGAATTGCGGAGCCTACCCACTTCAAATCACAGATAGCACATATAGATTATGACTGTATTTGGTTTTTTTTTTTTTTTTGTGTCCTCATATATGCCACCAGTAAATTGATACTCTGATTTAGCGCTCTTCAAGCCACTGACACAATCTTCTGTTACGGCCCTTGTGATTGTGGATAGCCTGTGAAGATTGCCCAGAGGTAGGGTTGTTACCCGTCCAACTTCCTCTCGTAGTGGTGCTTGCTGCGTAGGAAGGACAGGACCACAAGACCTCTGGCATAATCATTGGACTATTAGGATTATTTTTCGATCCAAGTTTTTAGCTTCGACCATAATTTAGCAGACTTTTCACCCCCACACAAAGTATCCAATTTACTCACCCCCATGATGTTTTTGAGACAATCTGCAAACGTCGGAGAGAGCGCCGACTTCCAAGCTTTACAAATCTCTCTTCTAGCGATCACTATTACGTAAAAAATGAATTGTGTTATGTAATTATTGACAACATAATTCGGAGTTAGACCAAAAAATACCAGACTGGGGATACATATAATTGGAAAAGATAGTACATCCTCCAGAAACTTACACACTTGTTCCCAATAGTTGCTTATATTGGGGCAATCCAAAAACATATGTATGTCATTTGCATCCTGTGAGTTACATCTGGGACAAAGGTACGAGGTTACTGACAACTTGGAAAGCTTAGCTGGAGTCCAATATACTCTATACATTGTATATAGGTGGTTTCTTCTTAAGTTGGACGGTTTAATTATTTTCTGAGATATCAAGAAGGAATCTGTCCACATTTTCTCCAAATTTTCCAAGTTATCAGCAATCGGGACCATACTCAGACCCCATAGCCTGGTGATTTCTAACTCCAAGTTATCTTTGTGATCTAAAAGAGTTTTATAGCATTGGGCGGTCTCTCCTTTCTTACCAGTACAGCTACTAATGAATCTCAAAAAAAGATTGTCATCTTCCGTTCCCCAATACTGGGTTCCCCACCAGGCAGAGAGTTGATAAAATTTAAATCTCGTAAGAGTTCCGCCAGTTATACCGACCAAAAAATCCCAATCTAGACTTCTTGATTCATCGCAAAAATCTCCCCATCTGAAAATACCTGCTCTCTTCAGGGGAAGAGCCAATTGGTCCGTTAAACATTCAGGAGTGCCGGGGGAATCCCAGATTGGGGCGTATGAATGATAATAGGGAATATGCAATAACTTACAGCTCTGTGTCCAGTAATATAGAGCAGCCTTCAAGAGCTTTAATCTAACCTTTTTGAAAAACTTTTTATCACCAAATTTAAACAAAAAAAAATCTGCATCATATGGTAGATCTTGCAGCATTGCCTGAAACAACAAGCTATTGGAAGTTGAGTCCAGTTTGTTGGCTAATAACCGAAAATTTTTAAGTTGAAAAGCATAACAGTAAAATAATAAATCCGGAAGAGATAGTCCACCTACTTTCAATCCTCTCCTTAACTTCTTCCAGGCTATCCTTGGGGTTTTAGTTGCCCAAATAAAAGATCCTATCCTGCTTTGCAGATTAGTAATATCTTTTTTATTAAATATTAAGGGAATAGAATTGAACAAAAACGTCACCTTAGGTAGGATAATCATTTTAACTAAATTGACTCTACCATAAATATTGAAAGGTAGTGCATTCCACCTTGACAAAAGTTTTTTAATCTCCTTTATTACCTCTTCCCAACTAGTATTAGGAATGTCCTCCAATTTCTGAGTTAGATAGATACCCAGATATCTCATCTTTGGTTTGGCTTCTGGGATGCGAACCGGGATGTTCCAACACATAACCTCAGTTTTATCCCGATTGATGGAATAACCGGAAACAGTACCAAAATACTCAGCTAGGCTAAATAATCTTGGGATTGCTACTAGTGGATTAGAGGTGTAAAGGAGAAGATCATCTGCATATAGTGCCGTCCTAATAGATAATTCCCCAATACTAAATGAAGAGATTACGGGGTCTTGCCTTAAAACACAAACAAAGGGCTCAATATATATGTCGAACAATAATGGAGACAGGGGGCATCCCTGTCTCGTCCCTCTGTAGATATTCAACCACTCTGACAACCCCCCATTCACCAAAATCTTAGCTCTCGGGCCCCTATATAATGTTTCAATACCTTTTATATAAATCTCAGGGAAGCCAAATTTCTTCATCACTCTCCATAGATAGAGCCAATTCACTTGGTCGAAAGCTTTGGCAGCGTCTATTGCCACAATTGCAAGTGGCTTTTCCTTATAAATTGCATAATCTATCGCCCCAATCACTTGAAATGTAAGTTCATTCAGTTGTCGGCCAGGAATAAATCCTCGCTGATCGGGATGAATAATAGTCTTTATAACCTTAGCCAATCTATTTGCTAGTATGCCCGAGTAAATTTTTAGGTCAGAATTCAAAAGTGAGATGGGTCGGTATGACCCTATTATTTCCGGATCTTTATTCGGTTTTGCGATTAGTGAGATTGTAGCATCTAACCAGGAGGGCGGAATTTGTTCCCCCTGAATAAAAATATTGTTAAATAATGTCTGTAGTGGGCCCAAGATTTCATCTAGGTTATCCTTATAGATCTCTATTGGCAGACCATCTGGGCCTGCTGCTTTGTTCCTTGCCATCTTTTTCACTTGCAGTCTGATCTCCCCCTCAGTTATTTCTTTTGCCAGGAAGGATATGCCATCATTGGATAGTTGTGGTAAGTGTCCCAAGATCGTCAACTTTTCTAGGTCATCAATTGTGTTATTAGTATTTTCTGAATAAAGTTCTTCGTAGAAGGATCTAGCCTCCTCCTTTATCTCACCATCTTCAGACAGAGATTATGACTGTATTTGTTGACGTATGTGATCTCACCAGCCTGTCTAGTGTCTTGGATTGAAAGTGCTATAATTTGTAGCCAACCATAATTCTCTAATTACAGTGGCATTTGATTTTGAATCATAATTATAATCCCCTCAATTTAAGTAATTGTTGAAAATTAAGATGTTTTTAATGTTTTTAATAGTGATAGATACTTATTGATATTAGTGCACAAGCATAATGTCACCTAATAAATAATTTTTAGAGACTTTTTGTCTGCTTGTACCCCCGCCCGGTGTATCCACTGTCATCGCTTTTGGTGCACTTATGACATTATGCGCTTTGGTATAGTCATAGGCCATGCCTTGTGCCCAGCATCCCTGCTGCAGCGTTTCATGGACAGAGCCTGTGGTGGTGCTCAACGTGCACAGGACATGAACCTCAGAATGGCCGCATTCTCCTCTAGATTTGGGGAGTGCTCCCATAGGCTTCACTGAAACCTAGCACATTGTTTATACAACAAGGTTATGTGAACCCAATGAGGTGGCTCATAGCCCACAAATTGTCACATTGGCTGAAAAAGAGCCCAAATCAATCAGTTTCTGAGTTTAAATTTACATTTTCATTTGTAAACCTGTTTACAGACATAATCTTCCTGGTATCTAGATATGTTGTTTTTCCAAATTTCTCAGGAACAACTCAATTGACTTTATAACCAATTAAGCAGGAGGGTTAGTTTGGACCTTGCTGAGTATTCATTCTGTACAGCAGTTTGTGTTGCATTGATGTGCAAAATCTCATATAGAATTTAAAATAGGACATGTAACCTTAAGGGGTGATGTGATTTTCAGTTACCACAGGAAGCAAACATTTCGGGTCGGTAAACTTTCTGAAACAAAAATATTCAAAAACAAATGTTGGGATGTTTTTTAGCTCACACAATAAAGCCACCAGAGTGAATTTATATTATTTTACAGTTCTACAGCATATTGTTATTGCATGATTATCAGCCAATTCCCAAACACATACAAAAGGTTGACAGTATGTCCCCACAGACCTACCAGGGGTCATACTTCATCATAGGATAGCCCCAAGCTCTCCAAAAACTTTAGTTTGATGGAGAGGGGTCCTACAACCTGAGATCAGGGACACAATTTTTTCTAGCTTAGGATCCGGTAAATAGATTAAAAACCAATTCGATAACCCAATCTGTTTTTTACTAAGTAGGATACCACTTGGTATTAGAAATTAGGTGTGGAGGAATTTGTACCCTAACCCCACTATGATGCCAACATGTTGCTGCCTTGCGTCTCAACTGAGTCCATTGCATTTATCAGGAGAGATGTTGGATCCTCTTTAAGCATATACACTTCATATGTACTAATGTACTGGGGACTAACGCTTGTCGCCACCCAACGTTCATAGGTCACTTAGTTATCTGGAAAGCAGTAATAAGATATGTGTGTTACCAATATATATATATATATATAACTGGTAAATCTGGATATGGTGTCCTTCAATCTCATATTCTCATATTTAGGAAATAATGAATGCAGTGTCAGCATGAAACTGCACACGTGTATCACACCCATACAATATTGTGTAGTATCATGCTATGAGAACCAGCTCACAAACTCTTACCCTAATAGAGGGTCATCTGAGCCCCATGGAGAAAAGGCTCAGGAACCCCTGCAGTCACACTCTGCATGGAAGAGGAAAGGATTTTATTGCAAGACAAGTGGCTAGAATTATGCATAAAACCCTCTCCCCACTTCCAAGCAGCAACTTTTAAAATTCCATACTAGAACCAAGTACGACAACGTAAACCAATTAGAACGTCTAGTCCATAAAACTCCTCAACACTCCAGCGTCTTCCTTTTTTATTTGTTGCGTCTGAGCAGAAAAGTATACCTTTAATTTAATGTATGAATAGAGCAGTAGAATGTATTATATATTGTGTGTTTTTATTAATATGTAGAATTTTGGTATGTAATTTATATAGTGGTATAGCTAAGAACCCAATTTATGGGTTTATATTAGGTAGGAATGTTTTAATAATTGTCTTACTAATGCTAACAATATTTTTTTGTATTATTAATTAGCTAACTTGAGTTATAAGGTCGATTGATTAGGATTTAGGTTGGATTTAAGGCTGGAGGTTCTGAAGTTTTGAGGGAAAACCAAAAACAAACAACAAAGTGTAACTGTCTCGTACCTGTAACGTTTAAATTTGAAGGAAAGCAGGGTATACGAGCAGTGCGCATGTAGCCGCATGTTTCCAGGCTTTCTATTATGCCATCCCACTTCAGAGTGCATGTGAGGTGGAGCACGTGGCTCACGAAGCTCTGGCAGAACGTGGCAAAGTGCTCGCTGTCTCGTGCAACTCGCGTGCAGCGAGGCCACAGCTCCTACTGTTTCAAGTGGAGCGTTTGCATCTTTTCAGCTGCTCTGTTCCTGGAGGGGTGTAAAGAAGTCCTGCTGCTCCTGCTGTTTGTGCGGAGCGCATGCAATGTAAGAGCAGCATCAGCCCTCGGGAATTTTGAACCAATAAACTGTTCTGGCCCAAAGGGGAATTGAAATTAAGAGGTTCATTAAAAATTAGAGGTTTGAGAAGCCAATGAGATAAGCGCTTGCTGTCTCAGAGTAAGAAATATAAAAACAAAAGGTAGGTTTTCCAAAGGAAAAAGGGCTGTTGTAATGAAAGACAACATTTACTTCTTGAATGAGTTTATTTGAAGATGAACAGGTGAGAGTCAGGCAGCACGGCTTCCAGCCCAAGGTACAGGCAGCAACTCACACTTGGACTGGAACACCATGGAAGAATGCAACCGACATTCTATGCCTCGCTCCCAACAAGGAATACAAAGAAGCAATACACAACACACACACCCTACACAGAAGACAAAACAAGTAGCCAAATAAATTGTGCAATGAGAATTTCCAAAACTATACACAAACAGTATGCAGTAATTTAAACTATAACCACATTACATATTCTTTAAGCCAACCTGGAAGTGATCTCTTCCTACTTCCACTCACACTAGTGTCCTGTGTAACCACAACCGGATTGATGGCACTTGAGCACAGTTCCTTCTATCCAGATTGCACAGCTTCCAAAACTTCCATTCCCCCATCCACAGGTTGAGCTTCAAAACTATCCTGAGTGTCCAACACACCATTTTCTGCCTCAAAACTATCCTGAGTGTCAACCACATTTTTTTCCGCAGCACTCTCCACCACCTTTCTTTCCGAAGAGATATAAGAAAATACTCCTGATCAAAAAGAGCTTGTGTCAAGAAAATCTTCAATCCATTTAGTATCCTTCACACTATCAGTACCCAACAAACCTTCTTGTAAAATATTCCAAATTTTCCCAGAACACAACGCAATACTCTTTAGATTCCACACTCTACAATCTTCCAAACGCACTGAATTGCGCAGAAGTTCAACAACTTTTTGTGGTGGCCCAAACTGATTCTCACCCTTAGGAACCTTACCAGGTCTCTTCACACAAACTAAATCACTGACCTTGACCTGCACCTCCTTTACGCCATGAGTCTTATCAAAATAGCATTTACTCTTATCATGCACCATTTTGCTCCTCACTTCCTCCACAGACCATTGTTGCAAAGAACCATCAGAAAGCCAAGCAGGGGAGAACTTACACCTGGGTTTTCTGCCTGTCATGATGACAAAAGGAGACAAACCTGTGGAATCATGCATGGTGATTCTGTAAGCCCAAACACTCTTCTGCAATTCCAACTTCCAATCCTTCCTCTTGGAAATAGCAGCTTGGATGACTCCTTTCAACACACGGTTATAGCGCTCCACAGTGCCATTACCACTGGGGTTGTAAAGAGCTGCGGTTTTGTGCTTGATGTCCACCCTTTCAAAAATATTCCTTGGCACTCCTGGACGTAAACTGTACTCCATTGTCACTCAAAATACAAACAGGTAACCCTTCCATTACAAACATTTTATCCAGGAAATTAAGAACAGTGTCATTATCTACTCTCTCAACAATTTTTACCACTGGCCATATGGAAACAAATCAATGGCAACTAAACCATATTCCTTAAACACTCCAACAGAACCAGAAATATCCACTGCATCAACTTCCCATGGAAAATTTGGAATCAAACCCTCATTTATTGGGGGTCTTAAAGTTTTAAAAGACTTGTCAGTGGAAGAACACATTACACAATCCCTCAAAAATCTTTCCACAGCTTTATCAACACCTGGCCACCAGAAAATGCCTTCAACAATGATCTTAGTTCTTACAATCCCAAAATGACCTTCATGGCACAAATGTAATAGCTTGTTCCTAAGACTCTCAGGAGGTATGACCCTGTCACCCCTCATGACTAAACCCTTGTCCACCGACAGTTCAGTTCTACCTTCCCAGAAAGATCTCAAATCGTCCGTAACATCATCCTTCTTGGGCCAACGCTTGCATTAAAATCCTTGAACCAGTAGTAATTTAACATCTTTACATTGTTCCTCCATCCACTCAACTTTCTCGATAGCTGGTATACCAGCGTCCTGAATAAGTGCAATGTTGAAATCCCCCCAATGAATCATCAGAACATTCTTTCATGGGAGGTGCTAATCTAGACAGACTATCAGCAATGGCATTTTCTCTGCCCGGTACATAAACCGAACTATAGACAAATTCCTTCATTTTCATGGAGATTCTGGCTAACCTAGCTGATGCTGTAACATTTCACTCAGTAGTAAGGATTTTTACTAAGGGACGGTGATCAGTACAGATTACAACAGGTTTCCCCCAAACAAACACATGTAAATGCTGCAGGGCCCTAGCGCAAGCCAAAGCCTCTCTTTCGATAATAGGATATTTGCTTTCCATGGGAGATAAAGATCTGGAAGCTAACAATATTATCTTCTCCTGATTGTTCACACATTTCTGCGATAAGACAGCTCCCAAAACTTTATTGTTTGCATCGGTTGTCAAAATACATTCCAGATTGGGGTCAAAACTACTAGGAGCACCCACATTTTGTAAATCACTTTTCACCCGACCAAACTCTGTCTCACACTCACTAGTGCATTCAAATTTAGAGTTTTTCTTCAATATTGAACGCATGTTGAATACTTTACTGGCAACATTTTTAATGAATTTTGCGCAGTACTCGGCCATGCCTAAAAATGATCTCACCTCCTCCTTGTTGGTTGGAGCAGAAAAACCAACAATTTCATTCACTAAAGCAAGTTTGGGTTTAACACCTTCTTCACTGATAATATGTCCCAAATAGGATACACTTCTCTCTGCAAATTTGCATTTACTGATTTCCACAGTTACTCCAACATCTTGTAACACACTCAAAACATCTTTCAGTTTGCTATCATGCTCCTTCTGGTATTTGATAGAGACTAAAATATTGTCCTGACCCCACTTATTTTCGGAGCAACTTGTGCATTAGGCCCTGGAAGACGGAAGACGCCGAAGTAAGGCCAAAAGGCATGCGTTTGAATTGGTAGCAGCCATACAGTGTTATGAAAGCGGTAAGCTTCCTTGATTCGGGCGATAAAACAACCTGATGGTAAGCTGTTGAAAGATCTATGGTGGAAAACCAAGTAGCACCCTTGAGAGATGATACCATCTCATTGATCTTAGGCAGCGGAAACCTATCAATGACAATGTTGTTATTTAAGTGGCGCAAATCAATGAATAAACAGATCTTGCCATTCCCTTTGTGTGCTACGACCACTAGAGAAATCCATTCAGAACTTTCCACTTCTTCGATCACATTCTTCTCAATCAACCCATCTAACTCCTTGGCAACTTCATTCCTTATTAATATAGGGATGGTTCCTACTTTATGTACCTTGGGTACCGCATCCTTTTTAAGTACAATAGTATGCTCAAAACCTTTAAGGGCACCTAAATCCTTATTGAATACCTTTGGAAACATGCTACTCATTCCATCTTGTAGTTTACTCGAATCATCCACAATGAGTACTTTCTCCTCACTATTTGGGTCGAAAAAAAATTGCTAATTCTTTTGGTCCATCCAACCTAAAACAGAGAGACCAAACTGAGCTTCATAGAGTTTCCCTCATGCTGACCTTCCCTTGAACAAGAACGTCAACCATCTGAAACCTAACATGTTAATCTTTTCACCAGTAAAACACAGTGGATTGACATCAGTGGGAATTAATTGCTGGCCTATTTTCTTAACAAATTTCTCCTTCCAAATTCCTTCATTTATTATAGTATACTGTGACCCTGAGTCAGCAAAAATCTTGATAGGTACCCCACCTCTGGACATGTCACACAAATGCAAAATGTCTTTTTCGCAGCCGGGCAATTTCTGCTGAACGCCAAATGATCTTTGTTGCCACAGCGATAACAACGTCTATCCTCCAGTTCGTTTTCTCTCCAAGAACTCCTTCGTGTTTTGTTAGGGTTTCTGCCAACATTTTGTTGTGGTTGTCCACGTGTCATGTTTTGGACTTTGAAGACCTCTCCAGTTTCCTTATCAGACTCCTTAAGTTGTGTAGCACATCTTCAAGACATTTCGGCCTTTCTTACGATGGTTAGTACATCCTCTAAAGATGCATTACCATTTATCCATAAGCGATCTTGGATTGCAGAGTTACTACAGTGCATGACTAGCTGATCACGTAAAAGGTCATCATGTAAATGACCATACTTGCAGTCAATAGCAAGTTTCTTTAGTTCATCAACGTATTCATCCACCAACTCACCCTTGTTCTGTTTCCTCTGGAAGAACCTATAGCGAACAACATCAATGCAAACTTTAGGTGAAAGTACTTATCTAGGTCTTTTAACCCCTTCCATGCTGCCGTCGGCCATTGGCCGACGGCAGCACTACCTCGCTGGTGCTGCCGTCGGCCAATGGCCGACGCGGCCCCGCCCGTTTTTTAAAACGGTTGCACTGCTGCGAAATCGCGGGAGCAGCCAACGGGTTAAAGCCACTTCAAAAACATTAATTTCCCCACTTACCACCATTTTGGGCATACGAGTATAGGTTTTCAGACCACAGGTCGTAAAGAATGTAGCAAAATTCTCTTCATTTGATGGGCTTTCATTTTGCCTGCCTCATCAACAGCTTTGATATAGTTAACAAAATAATCTTTCCACTCCAGCCACTCCATTGCTGCACGTGGTCCTATTGACCAAAAGGAATGGGGAGGACTAATTGTAAAGTTTTGTTGAGCCATGACTATTTCTTCTTGGTGACCACCTTCTTCTATACTAGGATGAATATAGTATAGCTCTTCAATTTCGTAGATATTATAATAACAGAAGAAGGTTAAAGCATTGCCAGTAACTCTCCCACCATGAGAAAAAGAAAATGTGTAAGTCTGCTTAAAATTACATAAATTAAACCATTAAAATGTGCAGAATAAGGTAATCCTCCTTACCCGACATCCTCACCTGTCCCGCTATGTTTATTTTCTGTGAGAAGAGGGAAAAGTTCCAAACAAATGTTGCTCGGTAAAAACACAACACCGTGTATGCCTTGTGTTGCCACAGCAGCCTCTAAAAACAAAATGGCTGTCACGTAAGTCACGTAGTGTAACCCAGCGCAAAGACATCCCACGCAAGGTGCGCGTTACCGTCATGTGCGTCACAGCAACTCCGCCGCAGCCAACTTAGCACGCACCTGACAGTGGTCTACGAATACTGCCACCACTCGAAAACTGTGGCTGGACAGCAGTTACACTCAAAGAGATCCTGCTAACCAGTAAGTGCCAAAGTCAACTCACAAAGTCTACTCACAATTTGGTTGTCTTCAGAAATCCGAGGTTGAAGATAGTGGTATCCTAATTCAGTATACAGCTAGTCTTCCTGTCAATTTGATACCCTTTGAGTACTCCCTTCTGTTAAGATTTCCTCTTCTTCTTGCTTTCATTTTTTTTTTTTTGTAATCTTCCTTGCTTCACACGCGTTGGTAACCAGGTCGTCGCCAGTTGTTGTAATGAAAGACAACGGTTACTAGAGCCAGGCAGCACGGCTTCCAGTCTAAGGTACAGGCAGCAACTCACACTTGGACTGGAACACCATGGAAGAATGCAACCGGCATTCCATGCCTCGCTCCCAACAGGGAATACAAAGAAGCAATGCACAACAAGGTCATGATAGAAAATGGATTGTGGAGCCAGGTAGCATCATTGTAGGATTTTGGGTCGTTTTGTCGCAGAACAGAACGATCAATCAAAATCCCTTCATTGCATTGAAGGATTATTGATTACATTACTGTTCAGCTAAGTAAAAAATCACCAATTTAACAATCTAGTGTTATTTCAAAATGGTATTATATTTAAAGCTGGGAGATTAAGACTGAACAGACAGCAGGGAAAAAATGCAGGAAGAGAGAGTAAGGGACATATTAGGAGACAACTGAAGGAAAGTGTGTAAGAAGCATTTAGGACTATGTTAAATAAAAGGAATAGCAAAGGAAATATGAAGGAGGAGGAAGAGTATTGGTCCATGTCTGAGGAGGAAGGTGTCTCAAATAAATGACCAGGGAGCAAATGTTTTAGAAAGAAAAAACATTTGACAGTAGAAGAGGTGCCTATTTCTTTAAAAATTAGAGCCCAAGCTGTTCGCAAGGAAAGGTTGACCAAAGCGGGACAAATTCAAGGCAGGCTAACACTGCACACATTTCCCATGTGACAACTGTGTTGCGTGTGCATTCACCACACAGACTAAGAAAGTGGATATAAAAACTGGGAGACCCTGGAAACTGAAATCATTAACTAACTGCAACAGCGAAAATGTGGAATACCTTATCAGTTGCCCATGTCATTTATTCTATGTGGGAATGAACACCAGGATTATAAATGTTAGAGTCAATGAACATTGTAGAACCATACAATGTAGAAAGAGTGCCACAAAATTGACACACCATTATTTGGAGGCCAATCATAAGTGTCCTTGATGTGTGAAGGAAGCTTTTCATCCGAGAACAGAGATGGGTGTATCGTCTAAGGGCGTGGGAAGTTGGCCGCAATGATGGAATACCCGTGGGTGGCTCCAACTATATGAACTCCCCTCACTACGATGATCTCTGAGACCTGTTTATCTAAAATAACTAATTGAGGGATATTCATTTACCCCCCTTTTTTGTATGATTATAGTGGGACGTGAAGCTCAGGGCTATCCAGTTTCCCTAAACCAACAATGGGGTTCAATGGTGTAGGAGAGATTCATGCACGCATATTACATGTCCCAGAATGCATCTCTGGACACTTTCTGGTGAAAAGCTATTTTCAGATTTAACCACACTGTGCCCGTAATAATGGGGCACGGATATGTGCTGTTACCCTTGTTCTCAGGACACACTGATGGACCATGCAACACCCAGTGGTGCTCCTGGACTGCATCCCCATGAATCCTGGGTTTTAACATGCACTGGGATTGCTATCTGTTCCAGCCATCAAGCACTGGGCATAACATTCTGTTACCATTTTGAATAAATCTAAATTAAGTTGTATACGAAATGAAACAGAACATCTATTCACACTTTTCTTTTAATATTGCCTATCAGTTTCTTAATATGCCATTGTAATGTTTTTAACATTATACAAAAGCTTCTGAAAACCAAACAAAGCCCGGGGCGCTGGGGCAAACAATGATTGTTGTATCTGGACTGTATTATCCATAATCCTAGGTCTGAGCCCAGAGTCATGCACTTAACCAAGGGAGCGCTCCATGCCCAGTGGTGACGCACTCATTCGAATGCAAGACTGGGATTGAACTGAATCACATTAGCGCATTGATTTTTAGACAGGCACCCTGACACAGCTGAATGGCATTACGCACCCCCTTTCATCAAATGGGCCTGATTGAACTGGGCGAATCAGCTGGTTCCCGCTGGGGAACACAATCGCACTATCGCATTTAATTTCAGAGCGGACCCTGACACAGCTGCATAGCATTATGCGCTGGCCTAAGTGCATGCAATGGGCCTGAAAAAAGCTGACCCTCATCGAGAGGGCGAAACTAGGGGTATATTTGCACTTCTTCTACTACTACTACTCTGGTGTGTGCCACTAATTAATCACAGGTGTGACCCCCATCAGGGTATTTAAGGTTAACAGACAGTGACTTCCACAATCATCAGAAGGAAGAGCTAGTTTGAATAGGTGGACGGCGAGGAACACACCTTGGTGTAGTAAGTGGGTAGTGGTGGGAAGTAACACTTTCTACAGTGACTTCTAATTTTAGATTAGAATGGTTGACAATCCTTTTCTCTCCTATGTAGAGTATGACTAAGGTGTTCTTGAGGCCTGTCTCCATGGGGCCCAGATGACCCTCTATTAGAGTAAGAGTGTGTGAGCTGGTTCTCACAGCATGACACTACACAATATTGTTTGGGTGTGATACCCGAGTGCAGTGTCATACTTACATTGCATGCAATGTTGCCTAAATAGGAGATTGAAGGACACCAGGTCCAGATTTATTGGTCAATATATATATTAGTAACACACTTATGTTATTACTGTTTTCCATGTAACTAAGCGACCTATGAGCGTTGGGTGGCGACAAGTGTAAGACCGGCAATACATTACTATATATGAAAAGTATCTCCTAACCCCTTCGCTGCGGGGGTTAGTCCCCCGCTGTCCTGAGGGGGGAGGGGGGCGCGCACAGCGCCCGCATGCTCATGACGAGGAGCTACAGTGCTCCTGTGCTCATGACGAGCTCAGCTCGTCACAGGTGCATTGGCTCTGTGGAACGTTTAGCACAGCGGGGGAATTCTCCCCGCACCTGAGCGTTCTACGGGCCATGACGAGCTGAGCTCGTCATGAGCACCGGAGCACCGTGGCTTATGACGAGCTCAGCTCGTCATGAGCATGGGAGGGGTTAAAGCCAATCCAACATCTGTCCTAATGAATGCAATGGACTCAGTTGAGCCGCAAGGCAGAAACATGTTGCCATCACAGTGGGGTTGGGGTACTAATTCCCCAATACTCCACACCTAATTTTTAATACCAAGTGGTACCCTACATAGTAAAAAGTACACTGGGTTATCACATTGGTGTTTAATCTATTTCACGGATCCTCGGCTAGAAACTAGTGCCTCCCTGATCTCTTGGTGTACCAAATTGAAGGCTTTGGAGAGCGTGGGGATAGCCTATGACGAAGCATGACACATGGTAGGTGTGTAAGGACATCCTGTCAAACGTTTGAGTGTGTTTAGGAATATGCTGATAATCATGCGATAAAATATTGTTGAACTGTAAAATAATATAAATTAATCGAAGTGGCTTTTTTTGTGTGAGATAGAATTTGATTGGAGGCCAGCTCACCCATGAGGCCCGATAGCCTCTAGATCCCCACCGTGGAGATTATCCGTGATTATTGGGGTTTGATGGGAAAGTATTTTAGGCCAGATTTTAGAGCAACAGAAAGGGTAAGAGTAGTAATTAAATATAGGGATTAGGTAAAAAAGAAAATGGAGAGGACCTCGTTATAGGGTCCTCCTTTAATTTAATTAAATGTAATTAAATTAAAAAAATCGGTGTAAAGAATACAGTTAATCAAAAAGAAGGAATAATAAATGGAGTAAAGTAATGGAAGGTTACTGAGCATGCTGTGTCTCTCCCCATAAATTATTTAATTTGTTAAGTAATAGTCATTCATTTTGAAACAGAAAATTTTGGGATCAAACTCAAAAGTCTTGAAAAAATGCCTTGAGGACTTAAAAGAAAAAGAATCTGACATTGATTAGTCAGCGATTAATCACCCTGATGAAATGGAACCCATATGGCTTTTGTCTCTAATCTAAATTAAACTTTCCAGAATCACACTTAGATGCATGGATGCCTTTTGGGTGAGTGTTGTGTAGATTCATTTAATGAGGTCAGAGTTTTTGGTGATAAGGAAACTTTACCTATAAACTCTCCACTCTCACAATGAGGGTCACCGAATGTGTAATGTAGGTAGAAAATGTATTTAAATATTTGCAAAGCATTTTCTTGCAAATAAGCCAATTTTGAATCCTGAATCTTGTAATCTAACTGCCTTGAATATAGAGACAAAAAGTAAAGATTGAGGCTGGTAAAGAGAGAATAGAAAACAAGGGAACAGACAATAAGTTCGCGATGTGAATTTCATCAGGGACAGACTATCATTAAAGGCCCACTACAGCATCCGGCGAGGGCCTTTAACAAGGCAGAAGGCATTTAATGGCTGGCTACAGAGGGCTCTAAGGCTATTACAACATTCTGCCCCTAGAGGGCAGAATGTTCAAATTTGTAAAATAAAGGCTTCACTGAGCCTGAGGGGGTTGAAATCCCCTCGGGCTACATAAGGCCTTTTTTCACAGCAACAGCTGTGATTGAACACTGGAATGTTGATGATCCAGGCTTCTACCAGCCATTAGAAGGCCGGAGCACTCCATTGTCTTCAATGGATCACTCAACATTTCAATATTCTAATTATGTTGAATGGGATTCCTGATGTTGTGTATGAGTGTTTATGCATGTATACACAGTGGCGTTAAAACAGTCTAGTTATATTTAGGACGGGGTTCCATTGGAAACTAATGTTTTTGTTTACTAATAACTTCGGCTCCATTTCAGAAATATTCACTAAACTCTCCACAAAAAAGGGTTAGCCAGCTTCTTCCTGTAAAGTTTTGGGGTGATCTGTCAAGCGAAGTGCCGAGAAAAAGAGGAGTCCAGAGACACACACATCTTCTCCATGCAGTTGTTCATAGGGTTTTTGAAAAAGCTTTACAGATCTACAAAAGGTGCTGTTTGTTATTTGGTGTAAATCCATTCAGTAGTTTTTGAGAAATGTAGGTTCAAAACCTATGTGTGTGTGTGCATATAATTATATATATATATATGTGTGTGTGTGTATGTGTATGTATGGCGAAAAAGAATGCACGACTGCTCTTCGTGGTAAGATGAAAGATATTTATGACTCCCTTCTGCCTGCCATGACGCGTTTCGGCCGATGAATTGGCCTTGATCACATAAGGCTGACTCTGCTAGATACATTTTTAAAGTTGCAACACCCACGTCACATGATAATAGACATAAAGGAAATACTGTCAATCAATACAATAAACTGGAAAAAATAAATGAAGACATACTGAAACTGTTACACATAATATCACAGTTATGTATCAGAATTTTAAATAATATTTATGGCACACATGCTGATAAATAATATAGTGAAGAAAAATGCTACTGCAGTGATGATGCTCTGATACAAATAAATGCTTAAAATGCTAAAACATTGCTCCACAGTGCAAGTAGTCTAAAAAGGCATAGAAGGGTGTTTCCTAAAAAAGAGTTCATACTAGTATAAAAACTACATATGTTAAAAAAACACCCCGGCATTTCCTTCAAAATGTAAGGTGCCCAGTAATACATGTCAACAGCACAAAGGTTAAAGATCAAATGTAGAATTACTGTTAGAATGCAAATTCATACAAAAAGCCCCTTCATTCATATGTCTGCTAATGATGTAAAGGGATACCTAAATAGATTGTATTCACTAATACAAATAACAGGATGTGCAAAAATGCAGTTTAAAAGAGAATAGATATAGATGTCAGTATATCCAAAAAGTGACTCCCCTGGGTGGCTGACCTAACTATTCCAAAAACGCCTATTACTAAATGTGCAAAGATTGCCATAAAGTGCAAAGGAGCTGACATTGTGCAAAAAATTGCCAAAATCTGAGGGATCCCGTGATCAAGGTCAGTGTATCTGACCGAAACGCGTAGGGCATGGCAAAAAACAAATAAACTTGCCTGTAAAACTTTCCTGAAAACGAGTGAGTGCGTCTTTACTTCGCCGCGTGTTTTACTGCATTGAATACCAGCTTGGCTCTGCCGGAAAAGGAACGCACCGATATATATATATATATATATATATATATATATATATATATATATATATATATATCGAAAAAGGAAATCAGGCCTCTGCAGCAAAGTTTTTCAGGCAAGAAATACTTTCTTTATCACCCCTCACAACAAATATATATGTATATATGTATATATGTATATATATATATATATATATATATATATATATATATATATATATATATATATATATATATATTTGTCGTGAGGGGTGATAAAAAAAGTATTTCTTGCCTGACAAACTTTGCTGCAGAGGCCTGATTTCCTTTTTCGCCAGGGGCTCTTCTGGAAGTGGTTGGAATTTTATCGAATATATATATATATCACCTGAAACTCAAGACACTAATATTTGACCATATTATTCTTGTTATTCTCATATATGTTTTTATATTACAGAATGTTTTAATTGATTCAATACTCTTTAGAACGATTTAGAGCATCTGAGCGTCATCAATTAAAACTCATTGTTTGTCTGAGACTGAATATATGTATGTCAATATGTTGAAAATTGTGTGTTTTTGTTGGCCATAATGTGCTTATGTCTAAAATATCTTTCAGTTCGTAGTATTATTAATTTTTTTTAAATATAAAGTGTGTTCTAAGGAATTCAAAATATGCATAAAAAATGGCTTTTCTTTTAGAGTATACATTGTCACTAAAGCATACGTTTAACCATGTATATAAAAAGAAAGAAATAAAGTGCAACGTGGTACAGTGTAACGTTTTTCTGACAGGGTTCTGCATTTACAATATGGCTGAGATACCCGCCACCCCCTCTCAACACACTCCCCAAGGATGGGAAACCGGAAACAGTTCTGAACTTTTGGAAGACGGGAGGGAGTGACCCTCCCGGCCGTATTTATTAAAATATGAAACAAAATTAAAACATAAAATAACAGTTTCATATTATGTACAATTTCATTACCACATTGCGATGTTTGGCTAACCTTAACATTTTCTAATACAAAAGGTTCTCCTAGCCGAACTAACATCCTACCAAACATTAACTTGAAATTTTGAAATTGTACATCCTAACGTTTAAGGGCCAACGGCAAGGTCGTAACCGGTGTCAAGATCCCTAAACCATAAATATCCCCCTCACTTGTGAGGGGCGACCGCACAGAGGTGTACCTCAAGTGCAACTACCAATTTCCCTTGACTTGACGGGGGCCCCAATAAACTCGACGCCACTTAAAGGTCGTCCGAGGACTCGTGTGAGGTATCTAGAAGGTAGCGTAGACCCCCTCCCAAACCCCACACAACTTACCACATCTGCCGTCGCAGATGTCCTGGCCCCGGGAAATTCCCCAGGAGGGGGCTGTAGCCCCTCCTACCCAGGAAGGGGCCTTGACCGCCTTTCCTTTCCTTCCGGCGGCCCATCCTTAGAAGGGACCGCCTCCCCGTTGAGGGGCCAATGGCCACCTCCCTCGAGCGCTCCCATCCGTAATGGGTGACGCCCACTCATAGGGATCTTCCAATTACTGCTCACCGATCATGACCTTACCGCCCGACCAAAATAAATACGACAATTCTAGCTAAATTACTAAAATGACTAAATTACTAAAGGACAGTAACAATTACAGCTTATCAACAAGCGAGATTACGGCTCAAACTAGTGCAGAATTACTTTATTTGAAAACATACTATGAATTGACCATTCTTTATTGCATAATCAAAGTTATCACGATAATCATCACCACCTGCAAGAATTAGCGTTAACACATCACACTTTATTCAGAAACCACATGCTGTCCTCAGGGGCTGGTGGGTGGGTCAAAATTGGCTCTTCGTTCCGTCTCGAGCTCACGTGCAGCGAGGAGGTGCAGCTTCAGAGCACAGGAACAAGAGGATGCGTTCTTGGCTTGCTGCTCCTTTTATCCGTCTTCAGGGTGGGCGTAAACCCGCCCCTGCCTGCCCCTAGGGCGTGGCCGGCCGCGTCAGTGTCTAGGCCAGCCCACTCTAGGGCGGGAAAAAGCGCGCCCCGGCTACGCCGCTTCGGGCATACCAGCCGAGACTCGCCGCCCGCCCAAAAATGGCTTCCCGGGGGGATCGTGGTACTCCGCCATACGTTCGGGGGGACCGAATGGTCGCCCCTTTCCATATGGCTGAGATACCCGCCACCCCCTCTCAACACACTCCCCAAGGATGGGAAACCGGAAGCAGTTCTGAACTTTTGGAAGACGGGAGGGAGTGACCCTCCCGGCCGTATTTATTAAAATATGAAACAAAATTAAAACATAAAATAACAGTTTCATATTATGTACAATTTCATTACCACATTGCGATGTTTGGCTAACCTTAACATTTTCTAATACAAATGGTTCTCCTAGCCGAACTGACATCCTACCAAACATTAACTTGAAATTTTGAAATTGTACATCCTAACGTTTAAGGGCCAACGGCAAGGTCGTAACCGGTGTCAAGATCCCTAAACCATAAATATCCCCCTCACTTGTGAGGGGCGACCGCACAGAGGTGTACCTCAAGTGCAACTACCAATTTCCCTTGACTTGACGGGGGCCCCAATAAACTCGACGCCACTTAAAGGTCGTCCGAGGACTCGTGTGAGGTATCTAGAAGGTAGCGTAGACCCCCTCCCAAACCCCACACAACTTACCACATCTGCCGTCGCAGATGTCCTGGCCCCGGGAAATTCCCCAGGAGGGGGCTGTAGCCCCTCCTACCCAGGAAGGGGCCTTGACCGCCTTTCCTTTCCTTCCGGCGGCCCATCCTTAGAAGGGACCGCCTCCCCGTTGAGGGGCCAATGGCCACCTCCCTCGAGCGCTCCCATCCGTAATGGGGGACGCCCACTCATAGGGATCTTCCAATTACTGCTCACCGATCATGACCTTACCGCCACAGGCCGGATAGTTGACCGGCTATCCGGACCCCCCACAACACTCCTACCTAAAGGTCATGTCTTAAAGTCTTTAGCCAAGCTATCAGGTCTCCTATGAGTAACTCGTTCCCCACCCGGGACAAATGAACACCATCCCCCAAATACATACTGTCTCCTTTAATACAACCATGCGAAATAGAATGCAGTGTACTTGAACGGAACAATCTACTCACTTTATTATTAATTTTTCTCACTGAATGATTCAGAGCAGAAACCGAAAGAGCCCCCCGCCACACTTTCCGTGGGATCATATGGGACCATGCAATTGTGCACCCTGGAACTCTTCTCGCTAACCAACTTACAGTGGAAAGCATTGCCTCAAAAAGAAGTCGTCTACCAGTGGTCACCAAATCGTTGCCCCCAAGATGTACTATGACTATAGACGGCGGTGACCTCGTCCGCCCTAACAAACCATCGAAAAAAGATTGAAACTGGTCAATACAGAGCCCGCCCTTTCCGTAGAAGGACACACTGTACCCGTATTCCCCAGCCATGTGAATCATGTCACCTGCTTTGAATACGTCCGCGGCACGCCTCACGTATGAGTGGCCCACGACCCACACCTCCTTTTTCACAGCCGGTGATGTCTGACCGCTGGCCCGGTGTTGGGTCGACTGCATAGTCCGCCCCGCCTCGTAGGCTTGCGCAACTGAAAACCAAACAAAACAAGAAGCGTGAGTACATCATTACAGCTTCACAACATGTGCAACCGCACATACCTTTTATAACAGTTGGAGGACCAACGCCCCACACGTTTAACTTGTTCAGCATTCAGACCCCTGGCTGTAGCCTCTGTAGCAGCCCCTATCCGAAAGGAATGGGTCCCAAACTCGCCGGGGTTCAAGCCCGCAGCGGAAATCGACATCGCAAGCACCCGCTGAAACTGAAACCTCGTCAGTGGGGTGGCGTCAGCGTGTCTCAACAAGGTCCCCCCCCATGATGCCACCCTCTGCGCTAAATATTCCTCTACGCAACTCACCAGGCACATGGAGGACCCGGGAATCCTTCGTATGATTATGCAGTCCCCCAGCGCATCCTGATCGGTCTTGGACCTGACAAACGAGACAGTCATTGTCTCCCCTCTGACCTGAACGTGCTCTCGGCACAGTCCCCCCATCACATCCTGCTTGTTCCTTGCCACTAGTTCGCTTACCCGCATAGCCCCATGGAATGCCAGCGTAAAAGCGGCTCGGAATAACACTGTTTCGTACTGGGATGAACAGGTTGCAGGGAGTACAGATAATAACAGGGCCAGCCTATCCAGACCTATCGGGCGCCTTTCATCTACTCTGCGACCCTCAAGGCGTTGCCACCCACGTAGCGCTTTTTGCACAACGAAAGACGCTGTCGGGTCCTGGATCCCATAAGCCCTAGCCACAAAGGAAATGGCGGCCCGATGACTCTGGGCCGTAGCCACTGATTTGCCTGCCTGACGTAAAGACAGCAGGAATTTTACAACCAACTCCTCCTGGCCCCAAAGCTCCCCTCTAGCAGCCCCCAAAAAGGCCCAATAGGAACGGAACGCCCCTTCATATGCCTTCCTCGTCCTGGGTGCTAAACTCTCTCCCACGAGGTTTCGTAGTTCGGGGCACCGAGAGACCAGAGAGCTTCGGGAAAGGGTGCCGCCACCGGGTCCGCTGTGGGCAGAAAACCCCAGAAGGCCTGCATACGAAAACGAGAAAGCGCGTCAGCCGCTTGATTCCTCACCCCCGGCACATGTCTTGCCCTAAATAGCACATTCAATTGCATACACAATAACACAATTTCTTTGAGCAGTCTCAGAATCCATTTGCATCGTGCCGCCTGGCTATTGATACATTCCACCACGGTCATGTTATCAGACCAAAACACCACAGAGTGATCTCTGAACCCCTCGGGCCAAGTTTTCAGGGCCACCAGAATGGGAAATAGTTCAAGAAAAGCAATGTTACATGTCAGCCCACCCTCATGCCACCATGACGGCCATCTTTGAGCCGACCATTGTGTGCCGAATATGGCACCAAAACCAATGCTCCCTGCCGAATCCGTCCACAGCCCCAGCTCATCAGAGGACACCGCCGGTTTGCTCCAGACAATTCGACCATTGAAATCCGCCAGAAATGCCAACCAAATGCGCATGTCCTGGCGAACCTCTGCCGAGAGCCTCGTGCGATGATGACCCTCCTTCAGGCCGACCATGGCTTGAGCGATCGAGCGGGAAAAGGGGCGGGCCATCGGTATTACTCTTAGAGCAAAATTCAACTGTCCCACCAATTGTTGTAATTGATGCAGCTTAACCTTAGACTCACTAATACATGTTTCCAGGCATGCCCTGAATCTTGACACTTTGTCTCCTGGTAAACGAAAACAACCTTCCTCAGAGTCGAGCTCGATCCCCAGAAACTCGAGGCAAGTCGAGGGACCCACAGTCTTACCTGGTGCCAATGGCACACCAAATTGATTCATCAAGACACAAAATGCATTCAAAGCCTGACCACATTCCGGATCCCCGGCTGCCCCCAGAAACAAAAAGTCATCGAGGTAATGCATAACATGTTGAAACCCCGTCTTCTTCGTGAAGACCCATTGCAGGAAACAACTGAACTTTTCAAAATAGGCACAAGATATAGAACATCCCATTGGCATACACCTATCCATGTAATAGTGACCCTGAAACATGAAACCTAGAAGACGCTGATCGTCTGGATGTACCGGGAGCAACCGGAACGCTGACTCGATATCAGATTTTGCCATCAGCGCACCGGGCCCTAGGCGATTCAATATGGCTACGGCCTCATCGAAGGATGCGTACCGCACCGAACACACTTCCGGGTCTATCGCATCGTTTACGGAAAGACCACGTGGGGCTGATAAATTATGTATCAGCCGAAACTCACCCGGGTCCTTCTTGGGGACCACCCCTAAAGGAGAACAAACAAAGTTAGCAACCGGTGGCACATTAAATGGACCGGCGACTCGACCTCGAGTAACCTCCTTCCCAATCTTCTCCTGTACCACGGTCGTATGTTGCAAGACCGATACTTGGTTTTTACAATTCGCTACACCCCGAAACTCCCCCACTGGGATGTGGAAGCCATATGAAAACCCGTTCCGCAACACCCCAGCGGAGGCGTGATCCGGGTATTCGCTGAGCTAGGGAATCATTGCCAGGGTATCAATCGGAGTAGGTAAAGGCGCCCCTCGGACTATTTTAGACCTGTTTGGCGCCTCCTCTACCCCCGTTATCACCCGTTTTGGCTCTGCACATGGACTCAGGATGGGATGGTTGCCCGCACCCACCACATTCGTGCCTGAATTTGCATGACCCCTGGGGCCTCGTACATTTACCCCTGTTAAAGTTCCAACAAATCCCCCTTTTTCCTGTGGTGCCGTTCGGCCTTGCGTGGTAGTCATTACTCGTATCCGATCGAAAGGGCGCCCCAGCATATTGGCGGGAGGATTCACCTACGCTACTCCCTACCAATGGCAATTTCAACATACCAGTATCCTCCATTTTTGACCATGACACCGAATCGTAACAATCCCAAGTTAAGTTTTTATCATGTTCTTTCGCTTTTCTGAAAATGCTATCGTAACAGAACCATTGATTGCCCCCATATGATACAGAATACCCCATGATCCGTGACTGATAAATCGGCAATTCGGACAGCAACTCGGGCCTACATTCGCCCATGATGGATGTAAAAATCCCCCACGCTCTGCCCCAAGTGCCAATGTTTTCATTTACCTTAAAGGCGGCCATCTTTGCGCGCCAAACACTCGGATGCATGAGCTCCTTTTGGCTCTTAACATGCTCCATCTCATAATGATCGGTAAGCAACGAGAAGATGTTTATATACTCATCTGCCCATATCTTTTCCTTAATAGCCAGAGGGACATGTTGACCCAACTTTTCCCTTCGTGAAGGTGCAGATTCATCCCTCGCAATCGGCAATGGCCGCTTACCTGAACCGGAAGCTGTATCTGCGACTGGCGGTGTTGTCTTCACCGCCTCCCTCGTTTCACGCAGTTGCTTCATCCATACCCGTGCGTCGTCAGCCGTGGCGCCCTCGCTACCTTTACCCAACCACGCTGCCAATTGTGCTGCCAGTTCGGGCGGCATATCCTCCCCGGACACGGGGGTGACCACCACGGGAATCGGATTCCCCTCTGCCGGAACCGGAGTCGGCTCTTCGAGTGGGATACAGGGAACCGGGATGTCTCCCCCAGCTGCTCCCCTTCTGGGCCTCTTGCCTTTTCCTCCCGGAGCTGCTCCTGCCAAAGGACGTTTCGGTCCCCCTTCCTTGTCTTTATCCGCCATTCGCTTCTTTAGGTCGGTCACCTCTTTCATAAGAATACGCAGCATCTGGTCGGTAGTCATTCGCTTTCCAACTTTCTTAGGCATTCTCCAACAGAGTATCTGTAAGACAAACAAGAAAGATTACCACGCTTAAAATTGGCTCTTCGTTCCGTCTCGAGCTCACGTGCAGCGAGGAGGTGCAGCTTCAGAGCACAGGAACAAGAGGATGCGTTCTTGGCTTGCTGCTCCTTTTATCCGTCTTCAGGGCGGGCGTAAACCCGCCCCTGCCTGCCCCTAGGGCGTGGCCGGCCGCGTCAGTGTCTAGGCCAGCCCACTCTAGGGCGGGAAAAAGCGCGCCCCGGCTACGCCGCTTCGGGCATACCAGCCGAGACTCGCCGCCCGCCCAAAAATGGCTTCCCGGGGGGATCGTGGTACTCCGCCATACGTTCGGGGGGACCGAATGGTCGGCCCTTTCCATGTTTACTTTCACACACTGAAGAGGATTCATTGGTAGATGCTTGCAGGATGAGCCTGCAAGGACGAACTTGTCAGATTCGCTGATTTATAGTCTAAAAGCAGCACTTTCATTTTGAAAACTTTATTTTTTAACCAGCACTGAAAAGAAAGACAAAATGCTATGTTTAATTATTTTTACTTGTTTAAGAAGCTGAATATCCTACTAATGAATTCAGCACTGGGAATTATGGGAGCTAATTCACAGCTAGACCTAGGCTTTGAAACCACTGGAGACCTTAAACTAGAGGTCTTAACCATGTAATATATTTAATATCAATGTGTGGATATGGTACAGAGCAGCTTTTATTAAAAATATTTGTTTTGATTTCCATATATCCTTTGACCTCATGGACAGACCTACATCAAATTTGGCATTTGCTTGTCTTGATTCGTGATTCAAAACACAACAGGGATTCCGCCATTTTACGTAATTAATTTGGCCCCCGTATTCCAACAAAAATCATAATTTTGATTCGAGTTTCGACTTTCAGAAAAAAGTTTAAAGAAAAGAAAAGACAGAAGTGGTGTGAGGCAGAGAGATAGAGAGAAAAGAAAGATACAGAGAAAAAATGAAAGAGCAGGGTGGAGAGACAAAGCCCCTGTGCAGTCGTGTTTGTGCTCAGTAGGGTTTGGGTGCCTGTTTAGGGTTGTACAGTGGGGTTAGCTGCCCTCAGTGAGAGGCTACGACTAGGCCCCGCAATCAACTCCCCCTGCACATGGCCAAAGGTGGGATACAGAAGTGTTGGAAATCACTTGTTATAAATAAACCATAAAATACAGTGACAACATTTAGTTACAAACTGTAGTTCTGGTTCGAACACTCGAAATCACTGAAATTCATCATTTGTACGCAACACACACAATGCACTCCATAACTTGGTTTGCCCCTGCTATCACTGGATTGACATGAAACTGTGGTCATTGTGTGCGACAAAGTTTAAACAAAGAAAAAAAACGAATCAGGGGCATGTTCGCCACTCTGCGGAGAGAAAAAATTAAAAGATTACCAGTCTTGTTATGAACTTACTCTCTGTTCTCTTAGGTTTGTAACTCAACCTGCACAAGAACACCTATCAGCTGGTGAGGTTTACAAGCTTGGCTGTGTGAACCACTAGTTTAGCTAACTCCACAATTGAATTGTTGATACTAATTTCTGGCTGTAAGTATGTTTTACACAGTTATACATGTTAAATGCAGAATGAAAAAACACATCACTGGGCTATGCAAGAACTCTAGGCTTTTCCCCTTAGTCATTCATGTGATAAGATAAACATCTCACACTCACATCAGACCATATATATAAGAACGGCACATCAAGTCCTGGGTTTTAGGATTTGCATCTCAGGGCTTCAATGGTGTTTTGCTTCTCAAGATGTAACTTAAAATGTAATCTTGATAAACAAGGAAGAAATGTCTCTACATACGTTGATCGATAAGAATAGTTCCTTACAGGATAGACAAAAAGACTGCTGTGCACCTGGTTATCCCCTGTATACGGACAGTAAATCACAAAAAAATATTCATTGTAAGACATCAGTAAATCAATAGGGACACCACACAGTTACCATTGTAATAATGCAAATGCACTGCAGTTAAGGGGCAAAAACCCCTCACCCACTCTTAGGTGCCATACTTCATCACTGGTCTGGAACCTATATGGGGAGTAATGAGGGGAGCTGCTACCCCTATGAAGGGGAGCTCATAAGGTGTTTTCAAGACACAAAAAAAAAATATGGTGCATTATGAAAAGAAGGTGTGGATGTTGTATAGAGAGGAATTAGAATCTGGAAATTGCTACCTCCAAATATCAGAAGAATCCCGACCACATCAAGATTAAGGAATCTAAGATCTTTCTAATAGGCAAATTCTTGCCATAAATCTCTTTATTTATCAACAACAGGGGCAGCCCTGAAAACCTAAACCAGGGGCAAACAATACTAGTATCCTAACCAGGGTTCAAGTTAACACAATCACATTTTAAACAAAAAAATCAAAAAAACCTAAAGAAAACATTACAATATGAAAAATATGGAAACGTATACCAATGAAGTCATAGAAAAGGAAAAACAAAGGAGAAAAGAGATAAAAAAGAGAAAACCCATGTTTTAATATATACAATTCATAAAAAAAGTTTTATTAACAATGATAAACAATTCAATCTTAAAACATATAAGACAAAAGACTCTCAACACAATACACAAACAAAGCCCTAGTGCAATGTGTAAACAGACTAGTGACTGAGAAAAAAGGTTTACAAAAATCAGAAGTTCAGGACAAAACTGAAACAACACAAAGCAAACAATGCGTCCTCTTCAATTTCGCACACATATGTACGTTGACGGTGTTTCGACCATAGTGAAACTAAATGTTCATCATCAGGACAAACAGTAATTATATGAGCGTCCGTACCAGTTTCAATAAAACATCTAAAAACAAAAATATATAAACATGGGTATCAGACATTCAAGGGTTATATTAAAGCAATAAATGAGAGACAAAATACCTCTCTATTTTGAAAAGGGAGAGAAGAAACAAAAGATAATGTGCCTGGAAATGACTACCACCACCAAGAGTAAGGGGAGAAAAAACCCTTTAGCCATCTGTAAGTCCTTCTTTACTTATGTATAAGCTGTACAGGAAGTGACCTCGTGGAGAGTGGTGTAAGTTATTTCTTACCGTGAAATACTCTCTAATGATATGCGCTTGCGCAGTTTTTTGATCTGACAACAGAAAATTACTCGTTCGCGTGGGACCCCATAGACACAAGTAGTACTAATCTTTGAGTACTTTTAGTTTAGGAGTATCATTGACCCGTTTAAGGATGGCCGACACTGTCCTAGGGCGCTTAACGTCCTTCTTCACTTATGTATAAGCTTTTCAGGAAGTGACCTCGCGCATGGGCGTGTTATTTGATCTCTCTGGTTCGGGGCTCGAATACCCTTACGGGAGTTATTCATGTGGACAGCGTGCTAGAGGTAAAACGCTTGGCGTTTTTCCCCCCTTAATTCTTGGAATTATAGCTCCAAGCTGTTACTGAGACTTTGTAATAGACATAGCCTGCCTTGGATATGAGGCTTTTTCTTCAGGATGAGATGCATATGAGCCTTGCAGGGGTCACAGCCTTCATTCCAAGTACAGTATGGCATGATGTTACTGTGCTTTTCTGCTCTAAATTGCATGGGCGCATACACTGTTTAATAGTAATACAAGGTCGATAGCTTGATTCCCCCTACTTTACAACAACAATTGATTAACATTGAACTGAGGCACTTACCTTGTGTTAGCTGTTGCTGCCTTAATTTTATCTGACATGGTTAAAATTTAATAAGCTTATCTCTAATTAATTTCTCATTCCTTGGGTTACAGCAGCATTGTTTGTATACTGTTTGGGAATCTATATTTATTAAAGTTTTTTACACTTTTATTTGTCAGGTTTAGAAAATTAAGCCCTTATCTTCTATCCATGTTTCATTCTTTTGATTACAGCTGTATGGAATGCACATTAAATATTGTTCAGCTTAAACTCAGGAATTTGACTTTTGACTTTTTAAATGTAGCTAAAAGCTTGAATATCATATTTGGTTCCATTTCAGAACCCGAGGGGCTGGCCTAAGCCAGTGATCCATATGTTGGTGCCAATTTATTAAAGGCGACTGACAGGTAACACTCTGAGATTTTGGATAACTTGCTGATTTTTCTAATGAATACATTAAAAAATAAATACATTTATTTTTTATTTTTTTTCCTTCTTCTTTTTTTAGTTTACTCATGAATAAACACCTGTAATTATGTGATCTACTAGCACTGATGTTTAAGCCTTCTGCCAATTAATGTGGCTGTAATTATAACATGCTTAGTAGTGGAATGGAGTTTTGTATTGTATCATCTAGACCTACAAAGTGTTATACTTATTTATCTAATTTCTTTAATACTTTTCACTCTTACAATTAATTGAAGGAATAGGCTTCTCCATTATTTCACCTAATCTTGGAGCCTTTCAATTTAGGCATAAACTTCTGTGATTATAATTCCGCATTTCCTCTTGATGTGAGTGTGGCATGTGACACTCTTGCCTTCTCTGCCCCTTTGCATAGGTGAATAGGGCCACTAATAGTTGTTCATTCCTTTTTAACTTTCATAGCTTCAGTCTACAGAGTCATTTTCCGGGTGGACTCCATACGATTGTTGCACCTTCGGTTGGGTCTACTTTAACAATAGGTGAATCGACTATTACATCTCCTTGTTTTAGAGTTATGGTACGTTTTGGCACATTAATCTATTCTTTTCACACACATAGGTTCCGAAGATGGTTTAAGGGTCTTTTCTCCCCTTCGTCTTGGTGGTGGTAGTCATTTTGCAGTCACATTATCTTTTGTTTCTTCTCTCCTTTTTCTAAATAGCAAGGGATTTTGTCTCTTATTATTTGCTGTAATATAACCCTTGAATGTCTGATACCCATTTTTATATAATTTTGTATTTAGATGTTTTATTGAAACTGGTACGGACGCTCATATAATTACCGTTGTCCTGATGATGACCATTTAGTTTCACTATGGTCGAAATGCCTTTGACGCACATATGTGGCCGAAATTGAAGAGGACGCCTTGTTTGCTTTGTGTTGTTTCAGTTTTGTCCTGAACTTCTGATTTTTGTAAACCTTTTTTCCTCAGCCACGTGTCTGTTTACACATTGCACTGTTTATAGGTCTTTGTGTATTGTGTTGAGCGCCTTTTGTCTTATATGCTATAAGATTGAATTATTTATCATTGTTAATAAAACTTTCTATGAATTGTATATATTTATACATGGGTTTTTTCTTTTTTCTCCTTTTCTCTTTCCTTTTTCCTTTTCTGTGTCTTCATTGGTATAATTTTCCATATTTTTCATATTATAATGTTTACTTTAGGTTTTTTGATTCTATGTTTAAAATGTGATGCAGGTATTGTGTTAACTTGAACCCTTGTAAAAATTGTAGTATAAATCTCTTTAGAGGAGGCTCCTTATATTTGTCTTAGTGATTATACCCCTCCGGGTATATAATCCGCTAGCCCCTCAAGACTTCCAAATATAAGCTATTTGGGAACTATACAACCCTTATCAGAGAGTCTAACAACGTAAATATAGTATTGTTATAGGGTTCAGTTGATGGTAACAAAACTGTAATACGACATATCCTTTAGGCTCAGGTTTTATTGGAATCACATTTGTCTTTCCAGTTCATTGTTTGAAATGTTATTCTTGAGAGTTAATTATGAATACTTGCTCCTGAGTGAGATGACTATATCACTGTGAAGCTCTCTGATACCCTAACGGGTCATGTTTGCACTGTACAAAACGTGAAATAAATAAATAAATTAGGTTGAATGAGGGATCACAGACCTTGTCTTAGTGAATTTTTCAGCTCTGTTACACCTTCATCTGTTCCTTCTTGTCAATTTTTGTCAAGGCTAAGTGAATTAGAGGTCTTGCTTTCGCCTGGCTGAGATTTTTCCAGGAAAAATGAGCACACAGTTGTTCTCTCACCGGTACATGTTAGAGTTTCTTAGTATTAAAAGCGGCGTTCTTCAAGGTCCCCTTTCTGCCCTACCTTATTCTATTTCTATGTAGCCCCCGCTTGCCAGGCTTATCAGATAATTTGGGTTTTCCATTTTATACATACCAGGATGATACTCAAATGATCTTAAAATGTACTCCACTTTATCCGCTACTAAAGACAGCTTCACAACATTTTGTCTTCCATTGCCATTTTGATGGCCGATAATGCTTTAAATTTATACTTGGACCATACTAAACTCCTGGTGTTTGAGGTCTGAATAACAGAATGCTTGGGGCCTAAATTCTTTGGTGCTTCGCTGTTCTCCTTGACTTGAAGTAATCATTGGTGCACTTTTGATGCATTCCATACCTTGGTGTTCCAAGTCAACAGAGTGGCATTGACCTACTTGTGGTTATAAAAAACTTTCAGAACTAATATCTATCTTCTGCTTGCATGTCATTTGCAAGTAATCCAGGTGTTGATGTCATTTTTCCTTGACTACATAAATGCTATTTATCTAGCAACTAAATGTATGCTGGTTCACAGTAGGAGAACATCTGTATAATTTTACTTTAAGTCTTTGCATTGGACACTAGTTGCCAATAAGATTATCTTTAGGACCTTGTACCATGGCCTCAAGGATTCACCTCTGTAAACCTAGGTAGATTGCAAGCTTTACTGATTGTGCCAAGGTTTCAATCATCCCAAAGTGGGGTAAATTGTTCTCTTACCTTTCCCCTTAACTTTGTATGAGCTATCACTATCACGTGAATGTAATCTGAACTGATCATTTTCCATAAACTATTGAAGAGAATAGACACCATTGTATGTTTGAATAATTCATTAATTAACTTAAAAGAATATAATCAAAAACAGTGAAAAACATGTTAAAAGTGTTTGTGAAGTTGCATTGTTTATCCTGTTCTGCTCTTCACAACTTTCGACAACTGTTGGAAAGATATTCAGCAAATTCTGATTTTGACAGGACAACTCTTGCCCCAAAACAGTTTTTCAAGACAGTTATTCTGCAAGCAAAGTTATGTGAAGTTCCAAAAACTTAGCAAATTTTGCACAGTTTAGGAGCTTGCTGAAGAAATGTACATTTCTCCAATTCTAGTTAAGGAGCAGTAAGGTTGAGATATAAAACAAACTCCCCTCAAATGGACTTATTATGGTTACCAGCATTGTTGGAGTCATAATACACTTATGGCTAAATTCTCGCTGTACTAACGTGTATTTAGAAGGCATTAGGGTAGTGGTTTTGCAGATAACATGAATGCGCAAATCAAAAAGAAGGGAGATAGAAGCAAGTTCAACAGGTTCCCTTAACCTCCCATTCAAAATCAATAATAAAAAAAAGTGAACCCAAATACCTACGTACCAAAGGATCATAGAGGATTATCTTGAAGACGCTCATCTACGTATTCTCACCCAACAGTGTATGTTATCTCTGTTGGGGCAATGTTGTGGGTAGCATCATCATAGGGTCTAGTTCACTTGAGTGTCGAGTTCTACAGGTGAAAACTGACCTCCTACCTAGAGGAGAACAGTTCAAGTAAAGAAAGTGGTGAAGTGTGGGTATTAAAATTATGTCCTATACTGAAGAAAGCATTTATTAGAAAACCTGCTAAAAAAGGATAGGGGTAAGCATGGGCGGAAAATCCGTTTCGCTCGCGGATTTTGCGGATTTTCGGTAAATTCGCAATCCGCGAGATTCGCGAATCTCCCGCCAAATCCGCGAGCAGCGGATTTTGCTCGCACTGTTCGCGTGAGTTCGCGGCTTCCCAGTACAACTTCGCGCCCCGCGAATAAGTGCAAAATTGCAGAAATACGAGCAAAACTGAAACTACTTACCAGGTTCAAAAGTTCAGGCTCATCATTAGTAGCCATTTCCTGTAGTGCTTCCTGAGGGGCCCCTCCAGAGTTCAGTTGCCAGTTGCAACTATTATGTGACCCTGCTCTGAACCTCAGAATAGTTACACATATGCCACAAAGGTCCTGAATTACAGCTAAGGGAGACAAGCAGGAGCCAGGCTGGAAGTTCAAATC
The DNA here is from genome assembly GCF_964263255.1 of Lissotriton vulgaris. Taxonomy (NCBI): domain Eukaryota; kingdom Metazoa; phylum Chordata; class Amphibia; order Caudata; family Salamandridae; genus Lissotriton; species Lissotriton vulgaris. Next base: position 153,179,290 of record NC_141698.1, on the reverse strand, counting down.
CATTAATCAGCCCCTAATTCATTATTGTCAGTTGGGGCAGGGCAGGTGTTGTAACTAATTTTGCAACAATGAAAGCACTTAGCAAGTGCAAAAGATCACTAATCAGGAAGCACTAAGGAAGCAGGTGCCAGCTAAAAAAATATTCTGTGACACATTAATCAGCCCCAAATTAATTCAGGTCACTTGAGGCAGGGAAGGTGTGCTTGCGTTGCCACAATAATGTACACTGACTGGACAACCAGAGGGTGCTGTGATGAAACAGAGGGTGGCATGGGTGGGCCAGAGGGTGGCATGAGTAGTCAGAGAGTGGCAGTGGTGACAGAGAGTGGCAGTGATGAAGAAGAGTGTCCCAAACAGGCTGGACACGTAGAAACAACAAGTTCGCGAAACTTGCGACCCGACAGGTAAGTTCGCAATTTGCGACATTGTACAAAACCCTCGCGAACTGGCAGAAACCCGCGCAAACACAAAAAAAAAATTGCGAGTTCGCAAATCCGCAAAATTCGCGAACGCGAGATTCGCAAAATTCGCCCATGCTTAGATAGGGGTATGGTTAAAGGAAAAGGCGATGTTGTGTGGATATAATACTGGTCCTACCCATCGGATGACAGAGTTGACATGTTTCAGCCACATACATCACCTACGGGTCTAAGGCTTTCATCAGGACCAAAAGAAAGGCACTACCTCCAACTCTGAGGTACCCCCTATAAGTGCAATAACTTACAACTAACTTGTCCAGGTTGCAGTGACCTTCTGGACTCATCAGTATTAACCGCATCGCTGCGGCGGCTTTTCCCGCTGTGTGCGGCGAATTTGAAAAAGCCGCGTTACATGACGAGCTCAGCCCGTCATCCGCACACGACCACCGTGGCTGATGACGAGCTGAGCTCGTCATCAGCAGCGAAGAGGTTAAGGGCACAATTTGTAGCCTTGTAGTGATGTCGAGTGATGCCTCATGGAGTTGGGGAGAACCTAGAATGGTCCATTCACAATTGTGGTTCTCTGTGTCTCTCCCATTCCGAATGAGGTAATGGGATAACATTCTCTGTTAGGTGAGAATACATGGATGAGGATCATCAAGATAATCCTCTATGAATCTTTGGTATGTAGATAATCTGGTTCACTTTTTCTGATTATTGTTAGCCATGAATAGCAGTTTCAGTAGTGCTTTACTACCCTGTCTCAGCTATAATTTTGGAAATCAAATGAGGGAGAGTAGAGCAATATAAAGGCAATTTTATTCAAATATACTGGTTAAAAAATGCAATGAGCTTCACAGAGCTTGAGAGAAAAGTGGCATGCAGTGGCGGCTGCCACCAAGTGGCACAGGTGAGATGGGGAGATAAAAAAGAAAATACTTACCTTGCTGCTGGACCGCCTCCTCGCCTTGCGTCGTACTCTTCGGGTCCTGCTTGAAGCAGGAAGCACACCAAGGCTCCCCTAAACCTATTAAAAAAACTGCAATGCTGCTTTGTGATTGGTCTGAGCGACGTGGTTCGGCGCTCAGATAGGCAGTGGGAGCCTGTGCATGTTTCTCACCACGCTGTGTATTACAGCCTGGTGGGGAACATGCAAAATTGGCATTACAGTTTGGCCGGCCCAAGACGGCCAGCCAATCCGTCATGTGCACTTAAGTGCCCACCACTCCGCCCCTAGCTGGCTGTGACACAGCCAAGCCCCGCCTCGTAAACCTGCCTGACAACAGAAAAATAAAATTATAATAACCTAGTGTTATTATTATTTTATTTTTCCTTTTCCCACTGCTCAAAATGTAGGGGGGCGGCGCTCCTCCACCTTAGTGGAGGAGCCGCCGCTGGTGGCATGCAACCCAGAGGTGTACCTACTTGGAGGTTTCCCCACACTTAAAACCAAACAAGTAGATAATATAGATGAATTGACTTAGCGTTGACTTCCCTAAATGACTTGTTGCCATTTACTGGAAAGCTATTGGGGGACCTGCGTATGACAGATGAATAAAGGATGTGGGCATGGGAGGAAGAGGAGGAAGACCGGAATAGGGAGTAAGCATGTGACATTCGTAGGCACCCAATAATTGATTCCTGGAGCGAAGCACTACAAGAAAATGACTGATTAACCAGGGCCGCCTGTTAAGGGAATTCAATGGAATCTGACGCATAAGCTGGCAGATCCAGCCCTCCTTTATTTCGGGACAAGTCTCACTAAAATGTAATGTTCTGTTGCTATATGTTGACGCCCTCATTGACTATCCTGGGATTAATTTATTGTCTGAAATCCACACTAATAGATCATACCGGGATCTGGTTTGCCACACTTTTCTTGATTGGATATGTTTTCCCTTTGGATTAAGCCTCTCCTTGTCTTATCCCATAGATTCTTACTGCTTCATACTGTGAAACAGAGACATTTGAAAAAGAAATTGGAATGCTTGTATTCTGAATATATAATATGTTGCAAGTAATTGGATAAAAAGGTATATAAAAGAAATGCAATATGCTTTAAAGGCGTATCTGAAGGAACACTTGTGTAGCACTACAATAAATTTCGGGGTCTGCTTAGCCAGCATGATCTTCCACCGGGGTGTAGGGGAGGTTCAACCACAGGGAAACATCAAGCTTGGAAAATGGTGGATCATAAAAATCCCCTCCAGATTTCCCCAAATGAGAGAGAGAAACCTGAAGGTGAGCAGCTGTGAAAGTACCCCAGGCTTCTTAAACTATGCTCCCATATCCTGCTTGGTCAGTCCACCGTCGTTGGAAGAGGTAATTTTACCAGCAGGTGAAATATTTTCCCTGATGGAGGCAGATATATAAAAAAGGTACCTGTGCTAATGTACACATCTGTCCCTTATACTACTACCAATTTGCCCTTCGGAAATCTATAGGAGTAAATAAATGGCAGGATGGAGGGCTCAAACAATCTGATACTTGTCTAGACCTCTGTGCTTACTCCTGCAATTTTGTTTTTGAGGAACAATCCAAAAAAGTCTTTAAAATAGGAACATTGCGCGAGGAAAAATACTTGGGGGCATATTTACGAGTTCTGTCGCATCCCTGCATATCAGCAGAGATGCTCCAGAACAAATGTGTCACGCAAAACTACCCTTGCGTCACGGCAGATGCGCCGCTATATCCAGGGCAGACAAGACTTGGGCCAAAGTGAGCATCTTTAACTTGTCCTTCCAGAAGAAGTTTAGAGGGCAAAGGACTTGGATAAGGGGAGCCCTGAGTCCTTTTTTTCGGCACCAGAAAGTAATAGGAGTAACAACCAGTCCTGATTTTTGATCCTGGCACCCTCTGTATTTCTCCCTTGTCCAAGACAACATTAGCTTCTCCATGGAGTATGGGCATGTGGTTGTCCGGCAGGTGTTGTTGTGCGGGTGGCATGTCTAAGGGGTAGGAAAGAAAGGGTACTCCATTTTGCACGATCAGGAAGGTGCATTGATTAGATGTGATGCTCCTCCAGCAGGGGAGATGGAAGGTGATGAAATCCCCTCCTGGCTGATCATGTTCTGCCGAGGATAACTTAAAGCGTTTTTTGTGGCAGCTGTGGGGGAAGGGGCTAGACTTTGGGTAGCTTGTTGCCCCTGGAAGCCTGAATGCTGTCAGTCCAGTCCTCAGCCTTGACCTTAAAATAAGTGAGGTCTGTTGCTGCTGAAGTGGGTATTGTCTGTGCAGGTAGCTCCTACCAAAGCATCGAAAGGGGTGCTGGTGCTAGGGGAACTGCTGACGTCGGAGAGGTAATCCCAGAGAGTCATAAGTGGCCTTGCTGTCTCGAAACCTCTCAAGGCCAGGGTCCGCTTTACTTCCAAACAGTCTAGAACCGTCAAAGGGGTTGTGGATGTCCACAGAAATGCCAGAGAAGCGAATTCAGTTTTAGCACCTAAGCTCCAGGCTGGTGGGGCCGACTGCTCTCCCCGAACAGTCAATAGTGTCCAGACTTTATAGAGTATATTGCTGCATCATGTCTATCCAAGATCAACTTCTGTAAGGATTGACGGGCATTGTCTGAGACCATTGGCATGATATCCGCCAATTCATCTTGGAATGTGTGTGAATAACTGCCCAGGAGGCATGTGGTGTTTAATGACCTTCAGGTGACACTGGCCGATGAAAACATCGTTTGGCGAATGTCTCCATTCTTTTCAGTTCCGTTTCAGGTGGGGTGATAGGGAATTCATTGGGGTTCCAGCAGCTCATTGTTGCTTGGACAACAAAGCTCTCTGGGTGGGATGCTGTAAAAGGTAGTCTGGATCTGAAAGAGTGGGCGTCTGCAAGTTTAGTAGTCTCCTCTTTCTCACTCCTCAAAACTTCCGAAGTGATTTGTGCTTGTAAGGAACTAGAAGGTTCTGGGTTCAGCCCTTGTTGCTGAATTTTGAAATAAGACCTTAGAGATGGAGTAACTTTTATTTTTACTTTAGATCTCTGTGTAGACTCCAATTTGTTTTCCTCCTTCTCTAAATTATTCTTTAGGTAGGCTCTGGATGTGGTTTTTTGTTTTTTCCTGCTCACTCTCAGAGTAATACCCTTTGGAAATTGCTCCTGACTCAAAAACTTTCTATTGCGCAGACTGTGAAAGGATTTCACTGTGTTGAGCTGAGTTTCTGATTGCTGGGGTTCTGATTCCTCTTTGGGTTTTGATTTACCTTGATTTTTTTTTAAAAGATTCTCTAACTCTTGAGGCGACTCCTCCTCTGTTTCCTCCTGTGCTGATTTTATGATTTTACTCATATGCTGATTGGTTGTAGAGTTTTTCTCTTTTGCAATTGAGAATTGGCAAGGTTGACAATGCTTGTAGGTCTGACAAAGCAAAAAATACTGACAAAGCTGACTGTTAAGAATGCTAGAGTTATAGCAAGGCTTATGACATATGTTGACTTGTTGAGCTATGTAAAGCAGATTACCCGATATCCAGACACTCTCCACTTTAAGAATATTATTAGTTTCTGTCTCCTCGTATTCGAATTTTTGTCTTTTTAATTTTGTGCCTCTACACTCTTTTTTGTACTCTAACGTGCTCTTACACACTCTCTTCTGCCCCGTCGTGCTCTCTGATATGTCTCTTAGCCCACTCGTTATTTTTGATTTTGTAATTGGGACTGGGACAGACTTTGCCTCGCTGACATACTCAAATGTCAATGACCGCTGCTGTTTCCCGACTCTACCGCTCGTGCCCCGGAACTGATATCTCAGTCTTCCGGAGGCACGGCGGCAGCGCGACTTTGCTCTCCTCGCAGCGTTCCACTTCCCAGCCACGATACGGGTTCCGGGATTCTTCTCTGCCTTACCTGCTCTGTGGCTCCCGTCCGCTCCGCCGAAAGACCTCTGGAAACTCAGGTCAGAAACCGCACCTTCCGCCTCCGAGATACCATGCGTGGAATACCGAGCTTCACTCTCCACCCCACAGTTCGACGAGAGAGGGAGAAATCCAAAGAAAAACACCATTCCAGGGCACACTCCGCAAAGAGGTAGGAGGAAGTACCGTCTAGTTAAACGCCAGATTGTTTGTATGTTAGGTAGCTATTATGCTCCGTTTATGCTCCGTGCATCTTTTTCTCTGCTGTCCGTTTCACTGGAGCTTTTCCAACCGCTGCTGTGGTGAATCACGGGTGCTCCGGGAGCTCTCCGACCGAGCTTCCTACTCGGCCGCCATCTTCCCCTCCAAGAGAAGTTTTGAGGAGTGAGAAAGAGGAGACTACTAAACTTGCAGACGCCCACTCTTTCAGAAGAGAGAACCCACGAACAGTCCCTCTCCTAGCTGGAAAACCGAGCTCAGGTAGCGTAAAGAAAGGGAGAAAACCCAGAACTAAGAAAAAGAGCCTGGTAGAAAACAAAAGTTTGGAAGAAATCTGGAAAATCAAGGGAAGCAGTACGGAAGAGGGAACTGAAGTTCACATGGCGGAGGGGGGTGCTGATTCCTCTGCTGCAGCAGCAGCACATATAACTGCACATATAACTGAAGAAGTTGAAGATAAAGAAGATGACACAAGATCTGTAGAATATAACAAGGATACAGCAAAAACCCATACAGACGAACTTCTTGAAAAAATATGGGTAGAAATGAAAGAGAAATTCTCCATCTCAGAAGCAAAACAAAACAAAATACAGGAGGTCTGCGAGAAATTGGACAGCAAGCTAAATGCACTAGGAGACAGAGTTACGGCAGTAGAAAATGAAGTCGCAGGTTTAGACAAAAGGGTGGAAAAAAACAGGAAGGAAATAAACTCCTTAAGATTAGAAAACAAAACCATGAATGAAAAACTGGAATCCTTGGAGAATCAAGCAAGGAAAAACAACATAAGGATTCTAAATGTGCCGGAGAATCAAGAGGGTAAGGACACAAAAGCATTTGTAGTGGCACTTCTGGTAGAACATTTCCCATGGGCAGACAAAGGAGTACTGGAAGAAGATATACAGAGAGTACACAGAGATCCTTATGGAAAGAGCAAAGAAAGAAAAACACCTAGGAAGATCCTAGTCAATTTCAAAACGTACATGTTGAAAGATAGGATCTTGGGAGAGGCATTGAAAAAAGGAACGTACAACAAAGATAGTTGGAACTTTAAAATAAGATCTGATATGTAAAAAGCCTCTCAGACCAGACAATGGGAACTGGGAAATCTAATGTCAGAACTGCAGCAATTAGGTGCCTCGGTGCAGATGAAATTTCCACCCTCATTACGCATTCTGTGGAGGAATAAAATGCGTAATCTAAGAGAGCCTGAAGAGGTGAAAAACTTGATAGAGCAAATCAGAGATCAAGTACACTCAGAGGAACCCCTGAGTTAAATGACCATATACAATCTTATATACAACCTTATACAACCTTATACAACTTCAGATAAAGAAGGTATACAAAAAAAAACTAAAAAAAAAAGTATAAGGAAAAACAGATATAATTCAAATCTCACTCAAGTGCAAGGTATATAACAAATATGAAGGAGCTTTAAACCAACCAATTAACTCACTTTTTAACTGTATATAGATAAGAATCACGGGGGTGGGAACGGGAAGCCAAAAGGGGTATGAAGATAACCGAAGGAGAAGAAGATGGAGGCTTCCCCGGGGAGGGTAACTTTAAATCACACATTAGAAAGCATAAAACCACACGAAAAAGGGGGGGGGAGCAAAATAGGGGAAAAAAACAAAAAATTCCTCATCTGCGAATACTCAGGAAATTAAAACAATTGGGAGTGATGCTTAATAAAAAATCGCAACATGTGAACAGAACAAATGGGGAGTGCAAGTAGGGACGTAAAAATCCTATCCTGGAATGTGAATGGTTTGAGGACAAAAAGCAGGAGGAACAGAATCCTGGAATACATCAGAACTGAAAAAAGTGAGATAATAATACTACAAGAAACTCATTTGTTAAAAGAAGGGACCAAATAATTAAGAACCTATGGTGGGTAGATACTTTAATTTGCACTACACAACAATGCAATATTAAGGGAATCGCGATAATCTTCAAAAAATCCTTAAAAGCAACTATAACCACTTCAGAAGTGGACAGCAAAGGAAGATGGGCCACAGCTAGTGTTAAAATAGGAAATTCTCTCATTACCATCGAAGGCTACTATGGTCCCAACTTGGATGATGCCGATCCGTTGCGAAAATTGTAGTCGCAGCTATTACTAGCCACTTCTCCCATAATATTGGGAGGTGATTTCAACCTAGTGATGGATTTAAAACTAGACAGATCACCACCGGGTAGACAGACCAACTTGAAAAAAATGAGACAATGGATTGGGTCTTATAAAAGGGACCTTGACCTGGTGGACATCTGGAAAAATAAAGGAGAAAAATCACACCCGTTCACCTTGCACAACAAAAAACTGGGACACAAATCTAGGATCGACTTCTTTCTGATCAGTAACGAATTATCAAAGATGGTGAAAAGAGTATCTCACCTACCAGCTCACTTGTCAGATCATTCAGCGGTACAACTAGAACTACAAATTACAGAAAATATAACTGAAAGAAGATTCACAGTTGAGAGAGCTTTGCTAGAAGACGAACAAATTATAAGGGAGCTGGAAATTGAAACAAATATCTTTTTTGAATTAAATGCATCAGGTACCACAGAACAAACAACTTGGGATACCTTTAAAGCTGTTATAAGGGGTAAACTCATGAGTCTAGGGGCTCATAAAAACAAGCAAGTAAAACAAGAGATCTCAGATCTGGAAAAAGAGATTAACTCCTTAGATATCGCTATATCCACAGAACAAGAGGAGGTAAGGAAACAAGATCTTCTTAAAAAAAAACAGATGCAAAAAGATAAAATCAACCATATTCTGGAAGAGAGGCTAAAGAAAAAATGGGATTCCAGCAAACTAGCAAAACATGAGTTTGGTGAAGGTTGCGGAAAATGGCTGGCATGGAAGCTCAAAACAGATCTAGCTAAAAACAAAGTGAAAAGCATAATTCCGGATGATCAAACTATCCCCAACTCTGATGAAAACATTATCAAGCATGAATTCTGGAAATTCTTTAAAGAGCTATACACGGAAGATATAAATCCTTCAGATCAAGAGATTAACTCCTACCTGGAAGATGCAGCGCTCCTAAAACTTACAGAAAATGAAAGAGAAGCTCTAGACAAAGAAGTCCTAGAAGAAGAAGTGGCAGATGTCATTAAAGGTTTGAAAAAGGGAAAAGCAGCAGGGCCGGATGCCCTACCAAATGAATTATACATGAAACTGAAAGATTCTATACTTCCTCATATAACCAAACTAATTAATTTAATTCTTACACAACAGAAACCTATACCAGACTCCTGGAATGATGCCATAATTACAATCATCCTGAAAGCCGGAAAGAACCCTCTCAAATGCGACTCATATCGTCCAATATCATTACTAAACGCTGACTACAAAATATTTACAAAAATAATGGCAGCTCGACTAGGGAAAGTATTATCAAAACTGCTGCACCAAGATCAAAAAGGATTCATTAAAGGGAGAAATCTACATGAAGTAACACAAGAGCTCCTAACTACAATAGACATTGCAACAAGCAAGAAAACTCCTCTTACCATACTTGCTGTTGATGCCGCAAAGGCTTTCGATAGGGTCAATTGGACCTTTCTTGAGAAAGTTATGGTCAAAAACAACTTCGGATCTCACTTCATCTGTATGGTAAACCAAATTTATAAGGATCCAAGATCTAAGGTTCTAATTAATGGTAGTCTAACAGAAAACATAAAGATAACTAGAGGAACGAGACAAGGTTGTCCACTTTCCCCTCTACTATTCAATTTATACATCGAACCGCTAGCGAATAAGCTAAGAAACAACAACAAAATCACTCCACTCAAATATGGCATATGGTAGAAGAAAATCGCTCTTTACGCGGCTGATCTAATGATTTTTACAGATGACTATCTAAAAGCTAAGGATAGAATCGAGAAAACTTTAGGTACATTTGGGAAAGTCTCAGGATACCTGGTGAATCAAACGAAAACAGAGATCATGACATGGAACACGGCCTTTCAAAGCAAATATATAAAAAATGAAATCAGATACCTAGGAATTCTAATAAATCATGATATAGAGAAGACTGCAAACAGGAACTTGAATAAAGTAGCCGGAGACGTAAGAAAACTGCTTGAGACTTGGGCCTCTTTACCATTGAGCTTGATTGGGAGGTCAAATATAATCAAGATGACCGTCTTGCCAAAGTTTACTTTCCTATTTAATGCAATACCAATGGAGTTTGGAAAGGCGGAATTAGCTCGAGCACAGAGAGACATTACAAGCTTCATATGGGCAGCAAAAGGCATGAGGATTGCTTGGAAAAAGATCAGGAGGAGCAAGAAAGATGGTGGGTTGGCTAGCCCAGACCTGGTGGAATACTGCAGAGCCTTTCAATTCAAGAATATCAAAGTACTACTAAAAAGCCATGACAACTACCCAACCTACTTGCAAGTAATTACAAAATCAGATGATCATGCGCTGTTTAAGTATGGACACCCCAAATACTTCAAAAAAATAAAACTTAAGACATTAAGAGATGCAGCAAAGATGTGGACACAAATTAGAGGCATCCTGAAAATATCGTACTATAGCAAATGGGCCCCTATTTGGGAATCCCCCGGAACCCCAGAATGCTTAAAAGACACTCTTGCACTCTCATTGAAAAGAGCCGACATAAAATATTGGGGACAAATATTAAATGGTCCGAACTTGAAAACTTGGTTAGAACTTCAAGAACTGACAAACAACACACTATCCAAATTCAAATATTATCAAATTCTAAGTTGGTCCAAAACTCTCCCCAATGTAAATGGTAATGATAATCTGGAAAATGACATGGTCAAAACAACACGATCACCAAAAGAAGTAGGGAAGTGGTACTGGGCTCTGATAGCGGCCAACGACATTAACATTAACATGGAAACGCATATATGGGGGAAAGATATTGTAACAATGGATTTAGACTTAATTTGGGAAAAATCTGTAGCTAAATGCTGGTCAACCTTGAAATCCGCGGCCTTGAAAAGGAACCATTTGTATACAATTCATCGGGCGTATTGGACACCAAAAAAACTCTCCAAATTCAAAAACGCTGGAATAAAGAAATGCCCTAAGTGTGGGGAAGAAAAATCAGACGATATCCACATGTTTAAAAGCTGCCCTTGATTGAAAGAATTTTGGGACCAAGTCGGTAAGACCCTGAGCACTATCCTGTCCAAACAACTAACTGTGAGTATAACTCTTACTCTTTTTGGGATTGTAGACCCAGGAAATGAGGGGGGGCTTACTAAGGAGCAAGAGAATCTCCTCTTTGTGTTAATACTTCTTGCAAGGAGAGAAATCTGTATCAAATGGATAGGATCCTCTTGCCCAACTCATGCAGAATGGCTGAATTCGGCAATAAGAATCAACAAACTTGATAAGTTAGGAAATGTAAGCAAGAGATTTAAGTTTTGGGATAGTTTTGAAAACTTCTTAAACCCCAAATAAGAATCAAACATTAGTCCTATGATTAAAGCGATACATCTTCTGGTGGACAAGTACGGTACTTGTTGAGTAGTCAAGCTGGCTAGCTCCCCTCGCTCCAAATCAGAAGCATTGGTATGTAACGAGTAAAGGAAACTCCTCAAAACCAACAAGAGGACAAAACTCCCCAGGCAAGAGAGATCGAGGGGCAGTGTCGGAAAAGAATAAAGAGGCAGACACCTGATACTCCGTAATCATACAGTAATCGCAAGATGAGGACAAAAGAAAAAAAAAAAAAAAGGAAGTCTGGATCCCCGGGAGCCGATCCACGCCGCCTTGCCACCTTCCTATTGACTGCATAGACCAGGTGCCCACCAGGACGTCATGTGAGGCCTCATTAAAGAGAAACAGAGGCTCCTGAGTAGAATTTTTCTGAATAGGAGATGCAACGTCACTCGACTAATATTCTCTCATAATTCTTATGTATATCTAATGGCCAACTAGCATTAAAGTGACACAAAACAACATATATAGTGCTATACAAGAATAACTGCCTTCATCATATTGCGTAGGAAAAGAGAAAATAGTAGACATCCAGTTTGTGATGAGGTAAAGATTAATTCTCTGTTCCTCAACTGATGTGATAATAGCCAACATGTGTTTTGGCCCATAGAGACGCACTGGCCTGGGGCCGTTTCAAGGCAAAAAAATATCATGGGCATAGAGGTACATCAGAGAAAATACAATATTTATTCCTATATATATAAATACCTATGTGTGAGAATATCCTGTCACCAGTACTTACATTGTGTGCAAACAGTAGCACCAAAGTAAACAGGAGAAGTCTTGTGGTAAGGTTAATAAGTATGACAGTAGGTACATAGATTCTGTGTGGTATACAAGATATCAGGCAAGACTGTGAGATAATCAAGGGAGCTGTAGGAAGACCTCCAGCGAGATCCAAGAGAGAATCAGTGAAAAAATATATAAACATAAATATTACCTTATAGGTAATCTTGATTCTCTCATAGTGTAGTGTGCAAGTCATCAGACAAAGTGGTAGTCAAAATATCAGGCAAGACTACGAAAGAATCAAGGGAGTCTGGGACAGACTCTTTAGGTAATGAAGGGTAATTGACTCTGACAAGATGGTTTGGAATATATGTTTAGGGAAATGTGTTCTGCCCTCAAGGGGTTACACACAAACATTCTTATAAGAGTCCCTTTAAACGGCATTAATTGAAGGAACAGAAGACCTCAATCACACTTGTACTTTCTGAGTAGATTGTGCAGGATTAAGAACTTTTGTTAGGAGGGTCGTTTTGACCGACTGGGTTGTCAGGATGAGTCAAGTCAAAATCACTTTATTCGATTAATTAAAATCATAAAAGTACACAATAAAAACGTGAAGATAAAGACATTAAAAATACTAAAAAAATTAGCCCAGCAATTTTACATATTCAGGATGAGGGCAAGTGCCTGAGCCATACTTCGCATAACAGTGGTGAAGGATGTGGACTCTTCAATAGGCATGGCAGGATGCCATGCTCACTGTATGCCACTTTCTCTCCTGATGCCATTGGTGCTGCTGCACCCTGCACCCACTGCTCTGTGCCCTGCAGTCCCACAACTACACCTCTAGACTCACTGTGTGTGCAGCTTTGAGCACCCCTGATTACCCCTCTGTGTACCCCAATGTCTGAAATATTTGAAAAAAGTTATTTAAGAGAATGGAGAGATTTGTTTAAAATAAAACAGAGGATTCTTTTTAAACCCCTAACAATATTTTCTTTCTCTAAAAAGGTAGATGAGTGTAAAGGATTTACACCCACCAATAGACAGGCATTAGTGCGTCTTACCTCCGACCCTCCTTGCTCCTGGGCTTCCATATTAATTGCCACCACTGTCTAGCCCAGGGGCAGGGGACAAGGTGTGCTCTGTCCCCCCTGCCATCTTGCCCACGGGCAGGAGGATTCAAATGTAATTGCTTCCTGCTCACCTTGCCCAAGGGGTTGTATGTCCCCATCTGCCCCATTAACCTTGCCCAAGAGTGAGGGACAAAGGAGGAGTAGGTGATATGCACCCTGTTTTGAAATGGGGCAAGGGGCCAGTGACAGCCAACTAGTCGGCAATAGCCTAACGCACCTTGTCCAGGTGGCGGAAGAGCAGCCAGCAACACTCACTCCTGCACCCTGTGCCTATCAGCAAACAGGGTGCAGGACAGGTGCCAGCGTACTGGCTCCTGTCCTCCCTGGCCTGCATAATGGTGCAGTTAGTGGATGAGCCTGTCAGCTGGCAACAGCTCCTGCGCCCTTTTCACAATTATGAAAAGGGCATAGGAGCAGGTGCCAGCTTCCCTGCTGCCCTGGTGGGCAGCAGGGAAGCTGGCACCTGCTCCTATGCTCTTTTCATAATTGGAAGGAAGCTGCTCCGTGACTTTGGGCTATTGGTGAGCAGCCAGCTGCGGTGACTGCAGACACATTCTTTTGTGATCTGAAGCATTTTGCAGGCCATGGAGGTGCTTGTCAGCTGGCACCTGCTCCTGCACCCTGTTCTTAATTGTGAACTGGGTACAGCCTGCAGTGGCGGTTGATGACCCTCAAAAATGGTGAGTCGACATAAATAAAATGAAACATACAAATAAACATCTACATTTCAAAATGAAAAAAAAAGCTTTCACTTACCTTCTTAGCCTGCAGCATGTCCTCTGTGTTCTCCGGCAGTCTCCAGACTCCTCCAGCGCGAGGTCTCGCAGCTCCTTATCCAATCCAGACACTGCTCTTGAGCTGCATGAGGGAAATGTGAGGATTGGCTGGAGCAGGCTGCTTCAGTGCTCCGAAGAGCACCGAAGGCCTGTGCCTGCTCTCCAACCTAGCTGTCTATGACAGCCGGGTTACAGAGGTTGAATTGCGCATGTCTGTTTGGCCATAATAATGGAGCTGGCCAAACAACATGTGCAATTCACAGTGAAAGGGACACTCGTCATTGCTGTCAATCAGCAGCAATGATGCACTGGCCTCGCCATGCCCTCACTGTTGGACAGAAAGCCAGAAAAATAAAATGGTAATAAAATATTTTTTTTTAATACTTTTTATTTTTTTATTTTACATTTTACAAATACAAAAACAAATTGGCATCGACACAGCGTATGTAGGCATACCGTTTATATAAAATCATTTTATTACCATTTTATTTTTCGAGCTTTCTGCAGCTGTGTGGGGAGGGGGCGGCGCTCCTCCGCTCCCATGGAGGAGCTGCCGCTGGGTACAGGAATGGATGAGAGCTAACCTTACCCCTAAATGGCTCACATAGCAATATGGGAGGGCGGTGACCCACACCAAGGGCTGTATTATACAAAGTGCCCCGGGGGCGCAATGAGCCTTTGTGCCATCTTTGCATGTCCCTGTGGCACTTTGGTATTACAGAAGGGGCCGCAGACACTTGTGTGGCCCCTTTTTTAATATCAACAGCGCTGGCACTCTGGAGAGGGGAGAAATTCTCTTTAAAAGTGTAGGTGGTTTCCGCCTGCACTGTGAAAACATAGAGCGGCTTCAAAGCAGCCACTCCGCTTGTCAGATGCATGCACTGCCCCCATGGCAGCACGAGTGCACGGCTGCCCTGAGGGCAACGCATTCATCATAATACAGCGCATTTTCCTTCATTGTGCCGGGCGCACAAAGGTGCTCCCGGTGCAATGAAGGAAAATATGCCTCATGTATAATGCGGCCTCTGGGCTGTCTTTGGGCAAGGGAGAAAGGTTTTAGGCATATCATATGTCCTGGCCTGCTCCTAGGCAAGGCCATGAAGCCAAGAAATACATCTCCCTACCACTCTCTCATATAATTGTCTTCACCTACCCTAGTGCCAGGTGGATGGTGTGGGCTGTAAAATGCCCCACTCACACTTTTCAAATGCAGTGGAGGTCCTCCCAATTGTTCTCCCATCCTTGTGCAAGGCTGTAGGAGATGGCCTGTATTAACTTTGTCTAATAAATATGATGTATATGTAGACTTGTGTAACAATGCCTAAACAGCATTTTTTAAGAAAATTGGAGTTTTTTTAATATAGCTGACTAACAGCAAAGTCGAATGTGCAAAAGATTGTTTTTATGAAATAATGTGTTATTACTTTTAAATTATTTGAATAAATGAATGAAACTTTTAAAATGTGTGTGTATGCAATGTTTTCATGCTATCTTGTGGTCTGATACATATTAAGTTGTAAATTTGGTAACCTACGCAATATTTAAATCCCTCTCACTGATGCAAACTGCCCCCAGGGGAATCCAGCATCACTAATCATTTGCCAAACTCAGGAGAAGGAGTTTTTTGTTTTCATAAGACTGCATTAACTCCTCCCTAGCCCTTAGGCAAGGCAATAATGGGAGTGAATTAACTCCACCCTCTGCTTGGGGAAGTGATTTGTCCCTTGGTCCAGGCCAGAGGAGGGTGATGGATAAAAGCCATTTTCTTTTATCTCTCTCTGACCTGTCTAGCAGGTTTGAAAGCGATATTCAGAACGTCGTATTCTTCCTAATGAGCGTGAATATTGTGAAGAAAACACCGGTGAGTGTCCTGTGTATGTGCACAGTATTGTCCATACTTACTGTGTTTTGATTGTCTGCGATTATTGAGTTTGTAGGCAATCTGAAAAATATTCATATTTTCACATGCACAGCGGACACTCACATTTTGCTTATGTCTCTTGGAAGGCTGGACGGATTTCCATCAACCCAAGTAAATTTGTTTATTTATTTATTTTTGAGATTTATACAGCGCGTACAATTGCCTGTAGGCGTCTCGGCGCTAGAAAATTTGAATGTATTCCAGAGGTTAGGCCGGTAACTATTCTTGATCAAACAGCCAGGTCTTTATCTTTCTGCGGAAATGCATCAGGGATGGGCTGTCTTTGATGGAAGCTGGCAGGGAGTTCCATAACCTGGGAGCTGCCACAAGGAAGCGTCTATCGCCCCAGTTAACTGTTTTTGTTCGTGGTATTTGAAGGATTTTAAGGTTGTTAGATCGGAGCGATCTTATGGAGGACTGGTATCTGAGATGGGATTTCAGGAAATATGGACAACAGTTGTGCAGTGCTTTATAGAGTATGCACAGCGCTTTAAACTTGATCCTGTTTCGAACCTTGAGCCAATGCAGGTCTCTTATAGTCTCAGAGATTGGTGAGAACTTTGGGATTCCAGACAAGAGGCGGGCTGCAGCATTCTGGATGGTCTGCATTTTTTTGGTCACTCTTGCTTGGGCGTTGATGAATAAGCCGTTACAATAGTCAAGAGATGACAGCACGAGGGCGCTTACCAGCGTCTTACCTGCTGAGGTTGGTAGAAACGGCATGATTTTCTTGATCAGCCTAACTAAGTTTGTGATGGGCTGTTGCTGCTATTTTATTTGAGTGGGCCATGAAATTTAATTTATCGTCAAAAATCACCCCCAAATTTCTGACGGTGATGGCTGGTGTAGGTGGTGTTCCGTGTGTAGGGGGCCACCAGGTGTTTGACCATCCGGGGGAGAGATGTCCAAATATGACGACCTCCGTTTATTCAGCATTTAACTTTAGGCAGTTAGAGGCCATCCACTCACCGATCGCCTGCATGCCCTCTTGGAAGTTTTCAGCTACCTTGTCTCCATTCCCGTTGATGGCCAACACAAGCTGGGTGTCATCCGCGTACGAGGTAAGGCTCATCCCATAGGCCTTGATGACAGAGGCCAGGTCCGACACGTAGATATTGAATAGTGTCGGACTAAGGGATGAGCCTTGGGGAACCCCACACTGTAGTGACAGCTTGTGCGATTGGAAGGGCCCCAGTGTGACCACCTGTGATCTACCGGCCAAGAAGGAGGAAAGCAGATTTCTAGCCATGTGGCGGATGTCCAGGTTTTCGGCACGGTCGACCAGGATCTTGTGGTCGACCGTGTCGAAGGCCGCCGACAGATAGAGCAGTACGAGTATTGCTGTTCCTCCCTGGTCCCGGATCACTCTTATGTCTTCTGTAGCTTTTATTAAGGCAGTTTCGGTTCCGTGGAACTTGAGGAAACCAAATTGGGTGTTGTCCAGTAGTTGATGTTTTTCTATGAACTCTGAGAGTTGTGAGTTCATAGCCTTTTCCACCTCCTTGGCTAAAAAGGGGAGACTGGCTATGGGGCGGTAGTTTTTTGGTTGGTCCTTGTCCAGATTAGCTTTCTTAAGTAGGGGTTTGACCAAGGTGTTTTTAAGGGAGTCTGGGTATATCCCAGTTCTGAACATTATGTTGCAGATTGATACAATGTCAGGGGAGAGATAGTCCATGATCGGACGAATGACTTTTAGAGGGCAAGGATCTAATGCTGAGCCTGATTTGATTGTGGCCGTTATTTCCTTGATTAGTGTTTCTCCAAGGTCTAAGAACTGAGAAAGTTCGATATTGTTAGTCCCGTTGTTAGATGTGGGGGGGGTGATTACTGTTTTTGTGGAGAATGCTTGATATATATCATTCACCTTTGTGAAAAAGAAATCAGCCAGAGAATCACAAAAGACTTGGGATTGAGGAGGATTGAGGTCCGGTGCGTTTCCCGCTAAAACCTTAGTTATCTCAAAATGTTTTTTACTTGAGTTTTTAGAGGAATTGATTTGTTCAGCGAAAAAGGATTTGTTTGTCTCGACTATAAGGGCTTTGTATTGTCCGAGTGCTTCCTTATAGCTGGTCTTGCTTTCAGCGCTGTAGGATCTGTGCCAATGTCTCTCCCTGTTTCTACAGAATTGCGTCTTAATACGGAGCTCCTCTGTAAACCATGGGGCTGATGGCGTTGCTCTATTTCTAGAGAATATTTTAGTTGGGGCTAAGGAGTGGGTGGCGGTACCTATCCACTCCTGAAATTGCCGTGTGGCCAAGTTTGGATCAAATGTTGAGTCAGGACGAGTTTTTTAAAGTAGGTTCGTTAGCTCAGCGTGATCGATGTCCTTCCAAACTTTAATGGTTTGTGGTTTCGGTACAGAGTGGGGTCTGAGTCTATTTAATGTGACTGATATTTTTATTAAAATGGCGAAGTGGTCGGTCCATGTCATTGGTAAGGTATCTATTATATTAATGCCTTGCATATTAGTAAAAATGCCATCTAGCGTGTGACCGGCTATATGGGTGGGGTTGTTACCAGTTGCCGCAGACTCATGGTGTGCATGTCTGATATCAAGGAATGGGTATCTTTGTCAGCTGCATTCTCAAGATGGAAGTTCAAGTCGCCCAATAATGTAAATGAGTCTTCCAGCGCTGGAGCCTCTAGTATTGCACCCAGATTTGCTAGAAAGTTGGTGCGAGAGCCTGGTGGTCGATATAGGAGGATGCCTTTAAAATGAAACGATGGGGTGAGTTTAAGATCGAAAAGAAGGGCTTCGCAGGAGGTGGAGTGGATGTGAGATATTCTGACCGTTATGTGGTCGCGGGCGATGATGGTTAGTCCTCCTCCGCGCTGCCCCACTCTATCTAGGCGATAGGCGTTATAGGCTGGGGGGTTCGCAACTGCCATGCCAGGATCGGATGCTCCATCCGTCCATGTCTCCGTGAGAAAGAGACAATCAAGGTTGTTGTTGATAATAAGATCGTGTATTTCTTGCCGGTGCTTGACAAGGGATCGTGCATTGATTAGTGCAGCGGTGATGTCGGAAGACATAGATGCAGTGACAGCATGCGCTTCGATTTTTTCATTCGTTATCTGCAGCTTCACGTTGCAGTGAGGACATGTAAATTTTGTGGTATCTGACCATGAGTGTGGATTATATTGAGCGCAGTCGGTGTTAGGCGTGCGCAGTGCCATCAATGTGGATTTGGGGTAGATGTGGGGAGCCTGTTGCGGAGATTGATCAGCGTTTCTGGCCCTTGGCCCGGTCTCGGCACGGACGAGCACAGACGAGCTTGCCTTATGCGCGCCTTCAGCGCACATTCGTCGCGCCCGCTGCGCTCGTCCACTGCGCTTTCGCAACATGCACATATTTGTAGGGAGGGAGCAATGCAAGAGGCGTGGCCTCAAAGTGGGCGTGTCCCAGTCAGGGAGAGGGGAATGAAGTTGGCGGGAAAACGGCGATTTTGCCCTTACCAGTGCTCGTTTTTCAGCAGGAAAGGGTGCCTGCACACTGCAGTGATGTGACAGGGAAGGTGAGTGATTTTAAAAGCAAAGTGAAATTTTACAGTTTTAAAAGAAAGTTATGCTCAGTTTTCCTTGCTACTCCCGGCTGTGCCTCAGGAGGGTTCAAAAGTTATCTGGCACGATAACAACACCCAAGTGTTCATGCACCGTCCTGGACACTCACAAGAGAAGGGGCCTCGCCTTTAATGAGCCATGTCCGTTGGAATACCTGAGGTGGGAAAGAACAGAGTGAAGATTTACCTTTTTGGAGGAAGCCAATATATGGGGATATTGACACAGGATTCTCCTATACAAAAGCTCCATTCGGAGACTTGAGTTACTAAATTTATAAGAAAGAGATTGGAGCCTGTACTCACAGCTAAGTTCCTGGCTTCAGTTGAGTGGAATAGTGGTGTCCCTATTGGTGCCGGAGCACACAGGCCTTGAAGCCTTTCTGGCAGACAAGACGAGGGAGAGAGTGTATTCACCCAGACAGAGATGGACTCCCCAGTTCCTTCTCAAAGAAACTGATAGAATGGTGGTGCGGAGGCAACCACACTTAACTTCCATGTTGGCGCCATGATTGGGATACCGTTCAGACAACCTATACTGTACCCCTCAGTCATGCTTCAGACACAAGGGAGACTTCTGGAAGGGATAGGGTGGCAGACCCCCTTATTACGCCTTGAGGGCACTGAGGGTCTCAGAAAGTCTCTGGCGTATTGCCCTCTCATGCCACTAATGCATAACCTTTGAATAGTCTGTTTAACTTACCTGGAAGAGACACTAACTTTGAAGGTAAGGAAGGTTTGAGACAGCCAGCACCCGGGTATTTACGAAGGCACCACAGAGTTGCAGACGTCGAAGAGGAGCACCTCTTGAGTCCCAGCAGACTGAACTGTGCTACATCAAGCAGGGTGGGTTTGTCTGGTGTTGAATGGTGTTGAATGGTGCTGACTGGTGCTGAATGGTGGTGGCTTTGGGCAACCAACAGATTCTGGTTAAGGGTTACAGTAGAAGTGAGCAAGTCACAACCCTACCAAGACCAGGAGCAGCCAAGACATCAGTATGGATGAGTGTTGCAGTCATTTAACTTGCCTGTGTGTGGCACCAAATATGACATAAATGTTCCTGGGAGAGTTATCCAAGACTCCTACAGGTGAGCCTGGCTGGGGAACATACAACATGCTACAAAACACGGCACTTCCACACCCACGCAGCGCCTTGACGCCCTTGGGCTAAGTTAGCGCTTTATAAATCTAATATTCATTCATTCATTTATTCAATTCCTGGAAGAAACTCACCATGCTCAAACAAGTTAATTGATGGCCTGCCTGCCAGCAGAAATAAATGTGAACAATCCACCAAAGCTATGCTAGCAGATAAACCCTCAGAGAAAGACAGCGACTTGCACCAGGCAAGCACTACACAGCACCTACCAACCAGCAGAGCACCAGAGGAGGCACAGGAGGAAATCTCTCCAGACTTCTTGCATAACTTCTCAAAAAATCTAATTAGGAGTGGGATTCATAAAACCTAACTTCAAAGCATGTTTCAGTGAGCGGAATGTGACCTGGCATCCACATGTGGGACAGTTAGATGACATTGAAAAGGCAGTGAATGACATATATGAGTAGTATCATAGAATGTGGGGACTCCCCTATTAGAATCATAATGCGGAGCTGCAAATTAAGCAGTAGGACCTGGGACTCTACTTGAAGTAGAATACAAAGTCTGCCAAAAGGATTAGAAAGCCAGGGCATCGTGGGATACATGCAAGGCATGTTACACACAATTGGTGGGTGCCCAAAGGACTCTCCACTGAGACTGAATTGTATGCATAACACAGGCGTTTGTGGCCTCAGAAGAGACTTGTCATCCGACATCCTCAAGAGGGTACATTTTTTGGGGACACAGAGAACATAATGTACATTGCATTAAATCAAGTAGAAATTATTTGCCTGGGTCACAAACTGCAATTATTTAAAGAATTTGCAAAGACCACACTTTGCCAGCATAGGGACTTTAATGGGGCTACAGATTTTCTCCACTCCAAACAGGTTGCATACCAATGGAGGCATCCATTTAATCTCATCTTCCCATGAAATGGAAAGAAAATTATCACAACATCTCTCAAGGATGCAGAGAGTACCCAGGGACTTACAGATGCCAGTTCTGATGACCATGAAGGAGTAGATCGCAATGCGAATGACTCGGGATGTTAGCCAGTCTGGAAGATGGTGCAGGTATATGGAAGAGCAGAAAGAAACCATCATGTGTGGTCATAGAACCTGTCAGAGACAATGTAATGCAAACGATGAAGGAACTGATCAAACACAACAGAAGCGCACAAGACCTGGAAGATCCATGCCGGAACCCTTAGACGAAGAGGACCAATCATAACTCCAGTATCGCATGTGCATTATGAATCTGATAGAGCTCTGGTTGGGGATTATTATGGGTGAGGGGCGGATGCTGGGTGTTTGTCATGATGGCCCTGGAAGCGATTGTTGTGTGTTTATCCATGAGAGAGGCAACGTGTGTGCGAATTCTGTTAGTGGTGTTGGAAAAATGTATTCTTGGACACATTTTTATAATTTCCTGGAAGGGAAGGAACAAGAGGGAGACTCATCAGTCTAAGGGGGCATTTGCTTTATATACTGACAGTATATGAGGGACTGCCCAGGCAGCTGCTTCAGCATCTTCTCTACTGGACGCCCGTAGAGCACATACCACACCCACAAATGCTGAATATTCTAACTTTAACACAAGAGTGTTGAATGCACCATCAATGATGCTGTTGGGTCAGGTTATATTTGTCATTAGCGGCGAAGAGGTTAAGAGAGTCAGGTGATATAAGCTTTATCCAAGAAACACATCTATTGAAAAAAGATGGACGTCCTAACTCACTTGCTTTGGCAGTCCCCAAGATTTCTTAATTGGAAGACCATCATAGATGTAAAAGGTCTCATATTCCACGCAAACATACTCAGATTCCCTTCCTATACCCCATTAGCCCTACCCAACTGACTCACAATTTCGCTGTTTTCACTGCGGGGCAGGCAGATTTCAGAGGCGCTGTGTGCATCATGGTACTATAGGGTAAAACGAGAAATCACTCCTCTCAGGAATGGTTGCACCTGTAACTCTTACAGTCGTGAGTGATGCTCACAAATTTGAAAAGCCTTGGGCTCCAATTTTGTATTTCTTATTTTTTGGTGCATGGAGCTCTTTCGTGTATTTTTTATAATCCTACCAGATCATATGGAAATACGCCAGCTTTGAGGCGGAGAGGAGCGTGGGAATATGGTTGGGACTTTGAGGTGCAGAATGAGTGGCAGATCATCAAATGTAACTGTGATGAAAGGCTTCCTTGATGACTGCTAATTTGGAGAAGGGAGGGTGGGTATGGAATCTAGTAGTCAGTCATTTAGGTTCAGGCATGTCACCCACACTGGCCACCGGGTTGGAGGCATTGGTTAGTGTATGTTTCAAAATTCCACAAACAGATTTGGTACAAAAAATCATCCCATGGACATTAAGTGCAAAGTTATGTGGATTTAGGAAATTAAGCGTGAATTAGCATTGTTTGTAAATTCAGTGCACTCATATGGATAGTTTACAACATTCGTAAATTCTGCACTCTAAATTATAAATGTTTATCAAGTAAAAAAAACGCTTACCTATCACGACCAAGCAGAAGTGGACCATGCAAGTGTAGTAGTTACAGGTGTTTTATGAATCCTAGCCAAAGACATTTGCTGGTATTAGGGACCCTCTCTTCCTGGCTGCTCCTAGTTGATAATTCATCTTCCTTCCCGACAGTCTCAGTTGGGGTATCTGTTAGATACCCCAACTAGAGCAAGTTGAAGTATAGAAGTATTTGGGTGTACTGTTTGATGAGAAGGGTAACTATCAGCCGCAAAAAAGAGATATTCAAAGGAAGACCAACTCCCTACTGCAGCATTTAGAATCTTGCAGAAATCACCGGGCAACCTTACATATGGGCCTCTCTTAAACATTATAGGGGCAAGACTGCTACCAACAATTACATATGGCAGTGAATCATTAATGGGAAAGGATACTGAAACAATAAATAAAACTGTATCTAAAACATATAAATCATTATTTTACCTCCCAATTAATGCCTCGCCAGCGCAAATTAGACTGGAGTTCGGTTTAACCAACCAATATTATGCGAGGAAGGGACATTTTATTAAAACCTGTAATCGGATAAAAAATTATCATGATAACCAGATATCGTAGTTATTATGGAAAGAGATAAATAATAACGCAAAGTCAACAGCATGGAACTATCTTAAAGAAGCGATAGAAGAGTTTGCGGTCACTTCAATTTGGAATAACACTATAACTAATGCATCGTTCAAAAAAATAATTAATAGAACTACAAACCATCCATCACTCGTAAATGACAAAGATAGTCTGACAAAAAGAAAACATGCTTGGACAATAATAAATGGATACAAAAAAAAGAAGGTACAAGACTATTTGGAAACCCTGTGGTCAGAAAAAAAAACACAAATCCTTCTCAAAGCAAGATTTGGAATACTCCCGGGAACTTGCCACCTCCCCCAGTGGAAAACCACTGAAAGGTGTACACTATGTATACTATGTAAAAGTGGAGAGTAGAACATTATCCACCTGCTATGTATTTGTCCTGGACTCCAAAATGAAAGGAAATCTTTACTTAAATTCCCTTTCAACGTACGTGGAATACGGACTTGTAGACAAGCCCTGAAATGTTGTCTCCAATCGAATGATATAGGTATGAACGCTACCTTTGTAAGGTTCCTATTAATAGCAAAAACAAAATTAGGAGATTAAGTCTTAAATGAAGTAACTTAACGAACTTTAATGAATTTTATGAAGAAATCGCTTTTACTGGTTTTAGATATTAAAAAAGTATATATTTTTGTAATTTTAATATTGTAAGATTTTAAATAATCAAACAATAAAGACTTATCAAA
This sequence comes from Lissotriton vulgaris, assembly GCF_964263255.1. Taxonomy (NCBI): domain Eukaryota; kingdom Metazoa; phylum Chordata; class Amphibia; order Caudata; family Salamandridae; genus Lissotriton; species Lissotriton vulgaris. The sequence goes on along the minus strand of NC_141698.1, from coordinate 153,155,270 downwards.
CAGTATCTGTTAGATAAAGAGGGCCTGGCCATTGAAGGCAACCTTACAAGTGTTTTGGGGTTTATACATAAAAAGCGTTAGGGAACTACCATGGGGTATGAAAAGCTGAAGACACAAACTATCTGTAGTGTCATCAGGCTGCTAGAATAACTCATAGATGTTTCTCTATTTTTATCCAGGAGGTTCCTCTGTGCAAATATTGTGTTTCAATTGTTTGGTTGAAGTGGAGGAGTAACAAAGCTCCTTTCTATGTTAGACTATTACAAGTCACAGCTGTCCTATTAAGACATCTGTTCTAGCTCTCACTCAAGGCAACACTGTTAAATCCCCTAGCAAGCTAGTACCTATATTTATCCTGTGATCATCTGAAATGAGGTTTAGTAGGTGAGTTCTCACCACTTCAGAATTGTGCAGCTGGCACCGGTGGACTTCTAATAGCTGCATAAATATATGCAATATATATGCTACTGCAATTCTCTACAAAATCAACAAAAGTATATACCTTTAAGCTTTTTTCTTCTTCAAACCATATTATAATACATTTTCTCTATACATTAGAACACATCGTCTTTTATTACAGTTTGTCTGGACATAATTATTAGGACAGGGTCAGGACATATACATATTTTAAGCTTGATAAAGTGTGTTGTCACGGCCTGCCGTGCGGGATCTTATTTTGTTTGGTGCCGGCTCCGGGGGCAGAGAACTAGACCTACCAGCATTCTCATGGGCCCCAGGAGGCTGTCCCTGGGAACACCTTCCCCTGCAGCAGGGTAGGCTTTAAAGCGTGTGTTCACTGCCCCACCTTCCCTGTGGGAAATGCACGGCAAACGCCCGGGCCAAGGGTGTGCTCGTCATTGCCTGGAGGAGACTGGGATGGGCTCCACTCCTTGGATTTGGTATTTCAAACCATGAGTGGTGAGCATTACTTTCATCTGTTTCCTGGCTTCTCCTCCTTCCTTGGGTGTGCTACTCCTTAAGCATAACAAACACTCCAGTCTAGCCGCCTGAGGGTTGACACGCGACCAGCATGGGCAATCGTAAACTAGCATGGTCAATCGTAAACTATTTGAGTGAGAAAGGCTCTGCTAAAATGCTGCCCCATGCTAATATCCTAGACACTTCTTTAGTCTGTGCGGTGTGGGTGACTGTGAAAGAAATGGATCTTGCAGAGCGGCCTCTATCCTTGGAAGCAGGGGAAGGCCTTAGACTCCCGCCGCGAACTCAGCAAGACTCTCAGTCCATCTCTGACCCTCTGCCTCTGGCTGTCCCCCTCAGCACAACGCCTGCTGATTCTGACCTTGAACCTTTAATGGGAAATGATGCGCCTGAAGTCTCAAACAGCAGCGAGTGCACCTCTGCAGCCAAAAAAAAGCTCCAACCTACACGAACGGCCAAACGCACCATCAACGACTAGCATCTTTCCTGACAGCTGGAAATGTGCAGAAGTCAGACCCCTGCTCAAGAAGCCCTTAGCCGATCCCACGGACCTCAAGAACTACCGACCCATCTCCCTCCTCCCTTTCGTGCCCAAAGTCAAAGAGAGGACCATCAATGCCCAGCTAACTAAATTCATCTCACAAAACTCCATCCTCGACTCCTCCCAATTGAGTTTGCACAGCAAGCACAGCGCTGAGACCGCCCTACTCGCCGCCACAGACGACATCCACACCTTCCTCAACCAAAGACATACCGCAGCCCTAATCCTCCTTGACCTCTCTGCAGCTTTCGACACCGTCTTCCACAGCACACTCACTGCCAGGCTCCACGATGACGGCATACAAGGAAGGTACTGCCCTCAACTGGATCCGCTCCTTCCTCACCGGCAGAACTCAGCGAATCAGAATGCCACCCTTCCTCTCCGAACCCACGGAAATTAACTGCGAGTACCCAGCGGCTCGTCGCTCAACCCCACACTCTTCAACATCTACATGGCCCCCCACTCGCCCCCATTGTCAGACAGCATGGACTCAGAAGCATATCCTACGCTGACGACACTAGGCTCATCCTCTCCCTCACCAAGGACCCCATCACCACCAGACTCCGTTTCCAGGAAGGTATGAAGGACGTTGCGTCCTGGATGAGCAGCAGCTGCCTGAAACTCAACTCGGAGAAGACAGAGGTCCTCATCCTCAGACCCCCTCCCTCGGCATGGGACAACACCTGGTGGCCCACTGCCCTCGGGAGTCCTCCCACCCCATGGACCACGCCCAAAATCTCGGCATCATACTTGACTCCTCCCTCTCCATGACCCACCAGGTCAACGCCATTACATCCAGCTGCTTCAACACCCTCCGCGTCCTCTGAAAGACCTTCAAATGGATCCCCTCCGAATCATGAAAGACCGTTAACCACGCACTCATAACCAGCAGACTGGACTACGGAAATGCCCTCTATGCACTGATCAACAAGTCTCTGCTCCACAAACTCCAGACCATACAGAACACAGCTGCCACACTGGTCCTCAGCATACCTCGACACAAACACTTCACCCAACACCTATAGAACCTCCAATGGCTCCCTTCGAGGAGAGAGTCACCTTCAAAATACTCACCCACACCTACAAATGCCTCTACAACACCGGATCCCAATACCTCAACGAAAGAATCTCCTTCGACATACCCAAGAGAAACCTCCGATCTGCCGGAAATCCGCAGAGCCAGAACAGGTGGAAGAGCCTTCTCCTACATCGCGGCCAAGACCTGGAACGAGCTTCCGATCAACATCAGAAGCTCCCCCTCACTGAACATCTTCAGGAAGGCACTCAAGACCTGGTTCTTCAACTGAACGGAGCTAGCATCCCGCCCCCCCAAGCACCTTGAGACCCTCATTGATTGATTGATTGATAGAAATCCCTGATTGAATAGTAGACAACTGGCACAAACCCTGAGCCAATGAGAACCAACTGTTGCTCTCCAGGAAGTTCGTGAAGCTCCTACCCTTGAAAGAGACCTTATTTTGGATAAGTTTAAATCTGTGTTTCACCCTCTTGGTGGAGGGATTGCATAACTCAGCCCTGCCTAAAATGTCTTCTACCACTAACGTTTTCTTTCCTGCAGGTGCGGTCCAGCTAGCCACCTCTGTTATTCCCGAGGGTGCAGCTGGACCCTATCATACAAATACAGACTGCTCTGTCCAAAATAGCTCACAAGCTGACACTATTATTTCTCATCCCCCCCCCCCCTACACCTATTGGAGTAGTTGCAGCCCCCTCATCCAGTGATGGCTTGCCTCAGGGAATTTTGATAGGCCAGACTGAAGCAGGGTTTGCTCGGGGTCCAGGAGGGCACTCTCAGCCCGATAAAGGTTTGCCTTGCCTTAACTTGCCACTGGAGTGTTGATGATACGTTACAATTATGATGGGGTCCCCCATCTTCCATTTAACACCAAGGAATCTACCGCCAACCTGAAAACCAAAGTGCCACTGGTTGTGTCGCAACTCAAATTTTAATATCCATGAATACAGGGACATACTTTAGTGAGGAGATTTTGGTGGGTTGGCCCAGCTGTTAAGAACTTGAAAGGAGACTATGTAGTAGTCAACTGTAAGTCACGCAGCCTGGCCAGACATTTGACCCATAGTGCAAAACAGCAGCTCCACGCGATGTGAGTATTAAAATCCTTCTTCTTGGCTATTTCTACGGGCATTTGCAACTCTGTCTAGCAGTAGGATTACCCCTGGTGATATGGGACATAGAAAAACTATGTGTCCCCACTTCTAGTAGGTTTCTTCCCTTGATCACAATGACTGACATCTCAATCCCTAGCCTTAATGTCAGCTGGTTACTGACGACCAACCCTCCCATTGTAACAGCTATCTCCTCACAGGACTCTGCTATAACGTTCTTTTGTTGGAATATTGCAGGCATTAGGGCCCAGTTATTGGATCCAGAATGTCTAAAATGTATCCACCCAGTTCGTCTGATTCTGCTCCAAGAAACTTGGGCCCAGGAGCAGTTTATCTGGGATGGTTTTGAATGTTTTGCCATCTCAATCACACTCTACCCAGGCCATAGAGCTCGGGGCGGGCTAGCCACCATGATCTGCATTTCTAAAGAGCTAATGTACTACAGGGAGGTGATTTTAACGCTAAACTGGCCTAAACCCTACTGCCTCTGAACTTTTTTTGGCTTGCAACACCCCATTTTGCTTTATGACATCTGACACCAGAGGTAGGCTACTGCATAATCAGTGGTGGCTGGCAGGGACGGGGGTGGCGGGGGAGGGGTGGAGAGGGGAGACCAAAAAAAAAGAAAAAAATCAATTTATCTTTTGCTGCCGGTCGGCTTGTTCCCTCCTCTAAGCCAATCACAATGCTGCATTGCAGCATTGTGATTGGTCTGAACACGTGGTTCGGTGCTCAGACGGGGACTGTGAGGCTTTGCATATTCCTCACCATGCTGTGTAAAGCAAGCCTGGTAGGGAAGATGCAAAGTGCACAGGACTGTTTGACCGGCCCAAGAGGGCTGACCAAGCAGTCATGTGCACTTGGAATGGGCAAACCACTCCTCCCCCGTAACCCAGCCCTTAGTGAAAAAAAAAATTCCGCTGCACTGCTCTTAAAGCAGTGGGGCGATGCTCCTCCACCTTAGCGGAGGAGGCGCCACTGTGCATAATGCTCTTGGGTAGGCAGATATTTGCAATGTGATCGATTTGGTGGGGAACCTTTCCAACCAATGACCCACCTTCGCAGGTTGGTGTAAAGGGCCAATTATAGATTATGTGTTTATCTCCAGGAACCTCGAATCTTCTGTAAGCTCTGGGAAGGTACATAAAACCTGCTATAGTGATCATAACCCCATGGAGGTCAGTATGGCATTACCAGCCAACAGCCGGCCAAATCCTACCCCTGAACTAACTGGCCTGATCTCAAAAGCTCAGGGTCTCTGGGTTAAATGGCTCGGCCTATCAATTTCCTCGCTGTTAAAAGCTACAGTCGGTTCAAACCTGAGCCTGATCATGGACTCACTGCTAACCTTTGAAGGCGCACCCACCTCTGTTTTGGGTGCCTTCCAGCTCTTAAATTGATCATCAGAACCATCATGCTCGAACTATCTGGACCTTGTAGAACTCCCAAAACTGGTTGGTTTGATAAAGTGTGCAGGGTGGCTAATAAGAGGCTCCATAAAACGCTTAACACTAGCCCAAGAAACTAGCAGAACATTGTGACCGCAAGTGCAGCCTATAAGAATAGCATCAGGAATAGGAAGTCAACCCTAAAAGAAAAATGTGGGAGCGCCTAGTTACCACCTGTAATTCCGGGGATGCAAGGGTTTGTTGGGAGATTGCTAATGGAAATCAGTCTTATTCAGCCAGGCCGGATGACATAGGCTCGAACATCACTCCCATACAATGGGTGGAACATATTTAAAAGATCATTGGACTAGGTGTGGATGGACTCTCGGCTGTCACTTGTGATTGGGTCTGCGGATCAAAGCTCTGGAGTATTTTAGCCGATCGCGCACTGCCCCAGCCTCTGATTGACTTCCTACGTGCCCTTCATAAAGATGTCAATGCATAGGTGAGATACGGGTTGGGAGGGAAAAGCACTGGTTGTTTCAGCCTACCTCAGGGGGGTTAGGAAAGCAAGCATTTTGGCGCCAATTGTATTCTTACTATATATCAACGGTGTGAACTTTTTTTTGGCAGCCAACGGGAAGGACATGCCTAAAATTAAATCCATATTTGTTCCTTAACTCATATATGCAGATGATGAAGTGCTGACCTTCTGCACCTCTAATGGCCCAAAGGGCCTAGTTGACTTATTAGTTATGTTTATGGATTAATTAGAGCTGGATACTAACATCGCTAAAACGTACTACATGGCCTGTGGGAGACAGACCTCCAAAGCTAGACCCATAACCATTAAGGGGAAGGTCATTTCAAGGGTGGCTGCATTCCTTTATTTAGGGGTTACCTTTGATCATCAGAACAGCTCGGTACCTTGTCTTGCAAATCGCTGCCAGCACTGTTCGACCGCTGCTACAAATATATGGAATGGAATGCCTCCCTGTGTTGTTATTACGGTGCCACTCTCTGGGGGTAATTGAAAGGAAGGGGTGGGCCCTTAGGGGACGGAGGGTAGGTAGGGCCACAATAATAATGTAAAACAAGGGGATTGTACCTATGCCTCCGGGATGTATTACTAAATCACTCAGTAAGACAATAGATAAAGCTAAATGAATTAGTTTTACCAAGACAATTTATTTTGTCAGTATCTTTAGAATCAGTTTTTTAGATGATTATTTTTTAGGCAAGAGAATCAACATTATCAACTCAACCTCTAGCGACTGAATTTTCACAAAAGAAAATATATACAAATAACATACAAAAACATTGAATTAATCATCAATAGACCTTAACAAAAAAGGACTAATGTACATGTGACATACAAAGAACATTAAATCAACATATATCATTTCATTCCAATTATCAAAAAACAGTTAATCATGGACAGAAAGAATTTGCCAATATTAAATATGCATTCAGTTTCCACAATGTGGTGCACTATTTCTTTTTAGAACCAAATGAGTCAAAGTTTAAACATTCCTTTTAAACTTGAACATTAATATTAAATGTATTAACAAGAATTTTATGCGAACTAGTGCCGTAGCCGACAAAATAAATTGTCTTGGTAAAACTAATTCATTTAGCTTTATCTATTGTCTTACTGAGTGATTTAGTAATACATCCCGGAGACATAGGTACAATCCCCTTGTTTTACACTCTCTGGGGGTATCATAATTGTTTGAGTTTCCCGCGAGAGGGAAATTGCTTTTGTAGGAAATTGTTAGACCTGGGTCTTACCAGTTCGGGTGTGTATTTTTGTTATACACGATGAGTTGTACCTTGAATATGCTGAAGACCTTGCTTAAATTTCCCGCTGCTTTTGTGGATAGTAGTATGGAGTGGTGAGCAAACCGCACTCAATAGAGATGTGATTGAAGATTGCCTTGGGTGTGAGTATGGCCACACAATACTGTGGCTTAAAGACCTTAGGAGTGCTGCCATGTCTTTGGACGGACCAGAACTGTTCTATAGCCCTCAGCACCTGAAGAAAGAAGATAGGAAGCTAATCAAGAATTTGTTCTTAAAACCTGTTAGGGAGTACAGAGAGAATATGGCCCTGGGAAAACTGTCCCTGAGAACCCTCTTGTTTTTAAAAAAGAACAGTGCGGGTCTGAACCTTACCTTTCTTTTGTTAGATGCCCCTGGGAGAGATCACTTCTTACAAAGTTTCGTCTGGGTACAATTCGATCTAATCTTTGTTTCCCGCCAGGGCAATATTGCAAGTTCTACTGAAATATATCCTTGTGATGAAAGCTTGCAACATACTCTGGCGCACTTGGTACTGTTACGTAGATATTATCATCCCCTGACGAAGGTATTTATGTCCATTCTTCCGCCAAGGAGTTTCCACCAATGCAGATTGGTCTTCCTATATCTGCAATTGTTAGCTGATCATGCTGTGTCTTTTGCAGTTTGTTCTTTTTTTTAAAGTGCCCTGTACTGGAACAAACTGATGAATTCTTAAAATGCTGTCTGACTTTTTAACTCTTGGGTTAATGTGACCCTCTGTGAAATAAAATGGCTTTTTATCTTTTTTAATCTTGTTGCTTTTATCTGAAAGCGTTTTACATTTTCTTTTTATTTACATGGAACATGGTATTTCTATGCTATGCTAATCTTTTATGATTATATATTGTAAAATTGAATAAAGATTTGTATTAAATCTTTCAAGATTGAATTCTTAAAACTGTTGTTAAACTATTTAAAATTAACTACCCTATCATAAAAATGTTGTTATACTACATTAACTAAAAATATTACATCAGGCTCGCTTGGGCAGGCAAACAAGCGCGTGCCAAATGGGAGATACTTACGCTACCATATCACTTGGGGGGCTTAGGAGCCCCAGACTTAGATGTATATTATAGGGTGGCCCAAAGCGCCATGCACACTATTGGATACATGGCCCGGCTGACACTCAACATATACAGATTGAGAGGGTGGCAGATGCTCCACGCCCTTTGCCGGCACTCGTATTTAAACCTCCGGACCGTTGGAGTGACATCGTAGACTCCATCAACACGACGGTGCATGCCTGGCAACATCTCTTGAAACTGCAGGCGGGAGTCGTTTTGTACTCTCCTCATATGCCGCTTGACTGGTGTCTATGGCTGTCTGCATGTACTGACAGGGGGGTTACGAGGGCGATGGAGTCCCTGCATATCGAGACGTTAGGCGATATGTTCTCTGACGGTATAGTCAGAACGTGGGACGAAGTGGCCACGGCGGTACAACAACACACAATACTTACTAAGTTTCAGTTTCACCGGATGAGGCATCATTACTTGAGAATGTGGGCTCAGATATGGCGGAGCCGCCAGAGGTGGATGCACTCACATATATAATTAGTACTGATACTCCGAATCATATCATTGCAAAGTTATACAAGACTACTCATACTGCTGCGAAAGTACGAAGCGTATTTCGCTAAATGGGAGACACAGGTTGATTCACTTCAAATTTCTCAATAGGGTTTATTACAGTCGAGAGAGGCTGCATAGGTATGGTCTGCGCGATGCTGCTGCGTATGAGTGTTGTGGTGTTGACGTGGCCGATTTCCTTCTCCTTGCAAGGGGGGTCTCTGGGATTGCTAATTTCTAGAGACAGATTTTTAAATTGCTAGGGGACATCATTGATATACCACTAACCCCAGACCCCATCCTCGCGCTGCTCGGATACTCCAAACCTCTGCCCAAAGCCATAAGGAGATTAGCTGATATGGGATTGTTGATTGCGAGACGTAGGATTGCTGTATGCTGGCCCATGGCCCACTCCCCACAGTATCCAGCCGGTCAAAAGATATGATGTATTGTTGTACCCAAACCGAAAATTACAGTGAAATGCTTCCCCCATGCAGCCACCCAAAATACTTTTGGGAATTGTATAAGATATACCTCACCACTAAAAATAATGATGCTGGAAACGGGGAACCCCTTCCACTTCAGTGCACGAAGTGAGATGGGACTGTCGGTCATGTGCCCCTGGCTGTTTTCACAAAGGAAATATCGGGGATCCTCTCAGTTCTACTGTTCTGGAACGCTTGTTGCCTCCTTCGGTAATTGATGCAGGGGTAGATATATAATGATTCTTTATCATTTTGTCTTTAGCACTCTGCTACCACTCTCTTTTCTTTCAACATTCCGTGATGCAGATGACATGATGCTACATGTTATGTTACATGATACTCATTATGAGTGATGGGCGATATTCACTATTGTACACTGTAAATGATGTTATGGCCGGTATTGGTCTCTGTAGTTTGTTATTTTATTTTTTACTTTTTATGAGTTCCTTTTGTTTTTGTATTTTTCTGCATTTATGAAAGTTTATTAAAATAAAAAAAATAACTAAAAATATTAAAAATAAAATAGTGAACCTTTGACAAACTACTATGGCTATAGTGAAATTAGACATTTGCTAACCGGTCTAGCATTCTTCTCTCCGACAGGTTATTTCAATGAAACTTCATTCATGTTGTCTGTCTTTTTTCAGCATATCTAGACACACCAACCGATGCAGTGTGCCCGAACTTCAGATTATGTACCTTGCACATTTGACAGCAAATGAATTCTAAAGTCATGACACAATTTCCACGTCAACGCCGATAGTACCGCGTGATGAAATATTGAATACTTTTCTAAAGGTAACATTGACCTCTTCATCTGCATCTCTTTTTTAATAAATGTACGTGTACTGTTCTTGAGGAAAAATAAAGAGTATGTGGTAACCTATTTTCACACACATATAATTTCCCTTAATGTTTGTAGTCTTTTACCTGACACTGAATTCAAGATTGTTTTCTGTTAAATTCCAGTGTAATATACTTCTTAATCTTTTTTTCCCAATGAGAATCAAATCTCCTTGTGTACAGTGCCTTTGACCCGTGTATTTTCATAGTATTTCTAGGAAGTGCTGATCACACTGATAACACCGATGATCACAATGTACTGAGTTACAAATAACTAAACGATCTAGTTCATTACAGTTATCATTTAAATAATCAGATAATCTACAGGCCTGTTTAATAAAGCAAATAGCATTTCTTAATTGCTAACACACATTATAGAAACAGTTTTCTGCTTCTGTAAAAGCTCCCAAACATATGGTCGAGATACCAACAATATTTAGAACTTATGATTGGAACCACTGACATCCTTTTAACACGCAATGTCTTACTTTGTCTCTAGAACCCACACAATTCGATCATCCTACCCTTTTCTTCAATACAGTCCAGTGACTCCCCATAGCAGCTCACCACCTGACCAAAAAGCTGAATATTTTTTAAATCAAACAATCTCCGTGTACAGGGGTGTGACATTCTTATTGCTTAACGCCTATGGCATATTGTTCAGGGTCAAAGACAACCGCCCACATGCATCAAGGTATTTAGGAGTCGCAAATGGTGCGAATCCGTAAAATCGTCCGTTTGCGATTCCTAAATATCTTTTTTGTATGCAAACATTTTTGGGAAAATCGCTATTTTTAGCGAATTCCAAAAATGCGATTGCTTTTAAGGAATCGCAAATTTGCGATTCCTTAAAAGCAATGCATGATTGCTTTTTAAATTGCGAATTCGCAATTAGGGGGTGCAAATTACCACGAGGGTGAACCTCGTGGTAATTTGCGAAAATGTTTTAAAATGCTCAAAATTGCATTTTAAACACTGTAATGTTACAGACACATATGTCCTTAGGACATGTGTGTGTGTGTAACATGCACTTAAAAATGCATTTCAGGGGTGCAGGGGGGGTCATTTGGACCCCTCCCTGCACCCATGGAATGCATTAACATTTTGCCAATCGCTAATAGAAATTCGCAAAATGTCAATGCCTTCCCATTGATTCCTATGGGCCTTTTAGCCCATAGGAATCAATGGGAATTGCGAAATCGCAATTTAGAATTCGCATAATCCTTGCGATTCGGTAAAAATTACGATTTTCACCGAATCGCAAAAATTATGCGAATAAATTGATGCATCCCAGTTTGCGATTCCTTATTTGCGATTCCCTATTTTTCGCAAATAAGGAATCGCAAAATGTCCCGATGATGCATGTGGCCGAACATGTTTTCATGTTTGTTTTGTACACTGGACATGTAGGCATGCTCCCCTACATCACAACCCTTTGGCTGCCAGTTTACAGGACCTGAGTATGGATCTATGAAATTATCTAGTCTGCCACTAAGGCAAGGTTTCTATCCATATGCTTAACTTGTTCTAACTTGTATATATGATTCAGTAATACAAAAGCCTTGACCACTAGGGCCAGCTGTAAGCTCAGTTTGCATTATTGATGGTAGTTCCAGTATAAAAACATGTTAGTTTGTAAAATGTAACAATATGAGTCCACTTATAATGCATAAAGAATGCCCCCTGATTATATGCAAATACACAAAGAAGCATCAAAGCAAGATTGGCGATTGTGTGCTTTCAACATCAAATGCACATTAACAATTGCAGCTTGGAAACACATGTTTTGCTAAACTATTGTATAACTTTAAAGACCGTTTTTCAACAGCATTATTTAGTATAATGTGTTTTATGAATGCCAACATAAAAAAAAAGAAATCATTACAGGCAAAATTATGGCAAACATGAAAATAAATAAGGGTCGCAGTTCTTTAAGAAAGTCACAAAAGTGCACCTTCAGGTATTGTCCCTTGGATTAGTGCAGATTTAGAACTTTCAGAAATCCACAAGAGTTTACAGAAGTCGTCCTTGAAATTGCTCATGCGAAAATCTACTGAGAGATTGCAAATTTGACTTTCCGTAACCCCCTGGCCTCAAGGCATGCCCCACGAAATACATTCTCAGGTCAAATCAAACTCAGAGATGTCATGCAGCGAGTGCTGAGCATCAAACTGTACTCTTATAGCAATGGACGATGTACTATGCTACGTTGGCTTGCACACATGCACCTCTCGATGACACAGGTAAATGGACATTCGGGCATGTCACCTGAAAGACATATTTCGCCAAATTAGACTCTGTGACATCATGCAGCCAGTGCTCAGCGTTACATTCTGCACCTTTTGAAAGGCTTCAAATGAATATTGCTGTTCGTAACTTTGCACACATGTACTTTAGCAATGCTTTTAATGAACGATTTGCCATGCTACCTTGCAAACATGCACTTCTTGGCGATGCGAGTAAAGTGGACCTTCGGGCATGACACACGAAAGACACAGTTAGGCCAAATCAGTCTCTGCGACGTCATGCAACGACTGCTCAGCGTTAACTGGTGCATCTTTTGTACAGCTTTTATTGGATATTGCTGTTTGAAACTTTGCACTTCGCACTTTTTTGTCCTCAAAGACCTATTTAAGTTTTTACACTAAATCATTTTATTCTCCTATTTTTAAATAATCCTTTAATAGATTGTTCAGATTAATTTTACTGACTGTCCAGTCAAAGACACACGGTACATTATAAAGAAAAAAAAACAAGTTGAATGTATAAACTGAGGATCTGTTTTCAGCCATGTTAATATAATACAGATTGTTGGTTGTTGTAAAACACAATGGTGCCGTTTAACACTTGTATGCTACAGGATTGTCTAACCTGGTTTTGCAATGATTTTAATTAATCTCTCAATAAAACGTATCCATTCCTTCACCCCCTTTTTAGCCCACCATGGAAACAATTTTATTTCTGCCTTGTTAGGAGTACATTTTCAACTTTTTCCAACGTGAGCAGAGATTGGAGAAGAACTTACAGCCAGCTTCATCAAAGTAAAATCGGCTCGCAAAGGGCCAGATTCTGAGAATCTGGCCCTTTGCGAGCGCTATTTTTGCATTTGGGATTCATCATCCCAAATGTAAAAATCGCAAATCTAGAAATCGCTAAACTGCAATTAATTGCATTTAAGGAATCGCAATTTGAGATTCCTTAAATGCAATTTATGAACCATTTTTAAATTGCGAATTCGCAATCTGGGGCCGCTATTTACCGCGAAGTCTAACTACGTGGTAAATAGCAAAAACTTTGAAAAATGCACTAAAGTGCATTTTTCAAAGTTTCATGTTGCACACACACATGCCCTAAGGCCATGTGTGTGCGCAACATATGTGCACACATCAATTTCAGGGGTGCAACAGGGTGTCCTTTGGACACCCCTGCACCCTTGAAATCGCAATCTCAATTTGCGAATCGCTAATTGCAATTAGCAAATTGAGATGGTCTTCCCATTCATTCCTATGGGCCTCTAGGCCCATAGGAATGAATGGGGAGATATTCCTTAATTGCGACTCGCAATTAAGGAATTATTCGAAATCGCTATTTTTGAAGTAATTTCTTGATGAATAGCATTTTGCTATTCCTTAATAGCGAATCGGTATTTAAGGAATCGCAAAATGTGTTCTTGATGAATCTGGGGGTAAGTGCCCTAAAATGTACGTTTGTGGGTGTGCCCCAATTTACAAGGCATCCAACTTTGGAAACATCGCTTCCTGCCTAAGTATGTTAATTTGTGGAAAAGTGGCAAAATCGAAGCATTCCTAGACTCCAAATCCGGATATAACATGAGCCCTGGCACATTCCCAGAGGCCATAATCAACGTTCTGATATACTGAGAACGCTGCAATAATTTGTCACATCACTACAGGGCACCAAAAGGAACAAGAAGATTTGTTTTTAAAGACCAGGTAGATTTCTGAGGCATCCTGTCTGAAAAGTAGCTATTTTTATATAATTCCGCACCACGAAATGAAGAACTAAATATTTTCTCTTAAAGCTCTAGCATTGATGAACGAGTTACCATGGCTCAGTATTAGTCTAGCAGTGCTACTGGAACTTGGAGCTCAGAGTTTCCATTTCTCCACAACACCACTTCTCTTACCTCCTTCAAGAAGCATTTTAAAGATCTTCTCTTGGAAAGACACATCCAAACATAATCTATCTAGTGTCACTACTAATCTCTGCAGTGTTCTTATGAATTTTTAATTATAGGTACTGTTGGCAATAGTCCTTTCTGCAAGGTCACCCCCAAACGTTTAGCCTTCTTCTTCCCCTTTTTACTGAATTTGCTCAGTTGGCTTTAGGATTCTGTGCACTTTACCACTGCTAACCAGTGCTACAGTGCTTGTGATCTCTCCCTAAAACATGGTAATACTGGATTATCCACAATTTTCATATTTAATTTACCTATAAGTCCCTAGTAAAGTGCACTAAATGTGCCCAGGGTATGTACATGCAATGCTACTATTGGGCCTGGCCAACTTATTGTGCCACCCACTTAACCTCTTCCGTGCGGCCCGATTTCACCCCCCCCCCCCCCCCCCCCCACCGGTGCTGAGCCCTAATGAAAACGGGCGTGGTCATGACGGAACGGTTCCGTCATAAGCACAGCTCGACCGATGCTCATGACGGAACCGTTCCATCATGAGCATGAAAGGGGTTAAGTAGACCTTTAAACATGTCTCATGCCTGCCATTGCAGATCCTGTGGGTGCAGTTTACACTGCCATGTCAACTTGGTATTTAAACTCCTTGCCAAGCCTCAAACAACCCTTTTCCTACATATAGGCCACCCCTAAGGTAGGCCCTAGGTAGCCCATGGGGCAGAGTGTAATTCAAAAGTAGGACATGTACTTTTAAGTTTTACTTGTCCTGGTAGGGAAAAACTCTCATTTAGTTTTCACTAATACTAGGTTAACAATGGGGATTCCTTATTATACTTAATATGCTGTGTAAAACTATTCAATCATTTTTAAGGCGTTTATGTATATATTTTACATCTTTTATATATTCTTTTAAATGGGTTGTTAACCCCTGTGTCTGTCACTCTTTTATGAAGTATTAATATTTTCTCCTTTTTCAGATTGTATTTGGCACATTTTCTGGCTACTATTTATTGCTCTTTGCACAGTTAGGATATGTTGTGCTCGTTTCTCATTTTTCTCTCTCTTTGCGAACCTCATAATTTAATTGAAGCGGGACATTGGACTGTACCTTGCACATGAACTTGGCTGCTACAGAATTGCTTTTTGCACAGATTAGGATATGCCTCGTTACTCCTTTTTCTTGTTGCTAAATTTAAACTGAACTCTCTGTCAAAGCTGGATTTTGGATTATATTTTGCACATGAACTGGCTGCTATTTATTTCTTTTTGCACCCTCTAGGTTATGTTTTGTTATTTCAATCCTTCAGCCGTTAATCCCAAACCCTATCTTCTACCAAAGGGGTTACGTGTTGATACCTACATGCTTGAAAAATCTTAACTAGCACTGATGAGATGCATATTATTCTATACTTACATGAAGCTGTTATTTTTTGTTTCATTATGGTCTTGAATATGCGTCGCTTACTTTGGTTGAGTTCTCTCAGGTCTCTATTTTTGCCTATGAGCTAAATGGTATTACTATTGAAAACCTTAGTTAATTTGCCATTAGGGTAAATGTCAACATCTACTAATGTTATGCAAGGAAAAATCTAGACCTGCTACGTAGGCTCTTGAAAATGTATGATGGTCCAAGAAATGAGTATTTCTTATGTTTTATTTTATTTATGTAATAATTTGTATGTATTTTACTGTGGACCTCATTGGAGTTCTAAATCTTTAATAAATATTGAATAGAATACTTGATAAGCTGTAATTCCCAATTGAAAGTAGGTAGAGCTGTCATGTTAAGTATCCATGGAATTGTAATGACAAATCCTCTTTAAAGGTAAATTCAAATTTATCATTACAATCTTTAAAGATGCCACTTTTAGAAAGATTAAATATGTTCAACATGATTAAGCATTGATTGTAATTGATTTAACAGGTGGTGTTAATGTTCATGTGATATTGTGTTTCCACTGGGACCACCCCCCTTTTTCCTACTGTACCTTACCCAGGTCCTAGTGACATGCCTGGGTCATCACCATTGTTTTGTAACTTTTAGAAATATGAAATGTTTCTGCTCGTAGTCCTGTGTGCCTGCAGTCTGTCTCCAATACATGTCTGGGCGAGTGACAGCCAGACTTTGTGTTTTCCCTCTAGATAGTCACACACAAAGGGAGCTTAGGGGTGACTTGATGAGTTATCCTGGGCAGGATGGGAGGGAGGAGTTGGGCATAGCCTCACCCTTACACCTGAATAGTCTGTGCCCTGTCCCCACAAAAGAACTGCTTAGCCCCCTGTAGTGAGGCTGGAGCCAGGGTAGGGAGGGAGGACCTCTGTGCACTTCAAAGCCCTTCTTTGAAGTCTCCCCCACTTCAAAGGCACCACTGGGTAAAAGGACTGGACTTCTGTCCCTACCACTTCAGTACACTTCTGGACCTGTGAATACTCTGCCAGGAAGAAGGACTGCTGTGGGGCTAAGGACTTTTATAGAGAAAGAGTTAAATGTCCATGTTATGACACTTGCAAGCTAAGTACCCACAGCGACCGTGCAACTCGGCCCCCAAGACTCATCTGTCCCATTAGCCATCCTAATCCACCCCAAAAGAGCTCGCGTCTCGGACCATGGTCGGGCTTGACATAGTTCTAACAATATCCCCCTGTGACTGTCCCAATCTTTCCATATCTTGTGATGTTTCTGCAGGCAACCCAGTGCCAAATATATTGGGTGCTCCAAACCCATGTAATGATCCATTCCTTTGGCCCATTTACTACCAGGTGAAGCCTACATATTGTTCCAAGTCTGTGCTATATCTAGCTTAGCAATCATCAGGCCTAGCCAAAGCAACACACCTGGTACCTATTTCCTTCCGTGCCTTCTGTAATATGTAAGAGAATTCATTTTGTGTCTCTAGTTATTTTCCAAAGCAGTATTTTCTCCAAAGTACCCAGGACTCCGCTGAAAAAGGACGAAAGAACAAGCCAGTGCCAGAATGTGTACGTTAAATCACCATTGGGGTCATTGCATTGAAAGCAACTTCTCGTCATAATCAACCCCCTTCTGAATAGGTGTGCCCTAGTGAAATATGTGCAATGTAGAAATTTAAGTTGAATTAATCAGAACTGGGAGGCTATCACCCCCTCCCTGTGGTGGCTGATGCCTCAATCCAGTCCTTGTCCTCTAGTGATCCCAGGTCTCCCTTACCCCTTCCAGTGGGTCAGGCCGATTATGCAGTAGTGGCTGATGTATGACAGATAATGTATGCTTTTTGATATTAGTGAGTAGGATCTTAGCTTCCAAGGGGGGAGAATCCCAGGTGTCTTTGACACACTGTAAATAGGGCACAAGTGCATATCGGAACTGGCGGTAATGGCAAACTTGAGTGCAGTGATATTGATATTCTGCTTGTAAGTCTTGAAAGGATTCATGGGCCCATGATGAAGCTCGTCGCTAAACAATGAAATGCCTAAGCTGTCCGAGGCAGAGAACCCTCGGAGGACCATGACCTCCCCTTTCCCTACAGAGTCTCCAAGGTAAGCCTTCCTGCCCAACCCATGGATTTTGGAGCATCCACCCATATCGTAAGCACAACTCTTGTGGCGGTTCGTACAGAACCTGGGATATTTCTCCATAGAGCAAGTGTGGGAGACTGCTGTGACCCATGATCCCTCGCTCTGTTGCATCAGAAACCCAATTTCTAATGTGTACTAACTCTTCTTCTTTTTTATTATACCATTGATGCCTCTCACTTAGGGCCCGATGCAGGTAATGTGGAAATACCGATTCCTAAATACCGAATTTTACTGATTCAGTATTTAGAAATCGGTATTTCATATGTAGGGAATAATTCGGTAAAAAATACTGAATCGTTAATATTCCTTATTACCGAATCGGTAATACGGTAATGAGGAATCACCTACCCATTCATTCCCAGGGGCTTGGAGGCCCATAGGAATGAATGCGGAGAAATTCGGTATTACCGAATCAGTATTGCAGATTCGGTATTAGTGGGAGGTATTTCAAGGGTGCCAGGGTGTCCAAAGGACACCCTCTGGCACCCCTGAAATGTGCATGTGTGCACATGTGGCGCACATACATGCCCTAAGGGCATGGATGTGTGCCACATGGCACACTTCAAAAAGCAAAAAAGTGCTTTTTGAAGGAAATCGCTATTTACCACCAACTAGGAGTTGGTGGTAAATAGCGATTCCTTAAGGCTGAGGTGCACTGTTTTAAGTGCTACCTACATTGCATTTAAGGATTCGGTATTACCGTTTCCTTAAATGCAAGCCCATAAGGAATCGGTATTAACCCTTTAAGTGCTGCGAACGTCCAACGGTCGTCGCGTGCACTACCTCGCTAGTGCTGCGCACGACCGTTGGACGGCCGAATCCCGTTAGCGCGATCGAACGTCCGCACTGGGGCGGAATGTTCGACGCGCTTAACGGGTTAAGGAATCGGTATTTACTGATTCCTTAATACCGAATCCTGCCTACATCTCAAATGCCTAATACCGGTCGGTAACGGTGAAATTTAACGAATTTCACCGTTACCGACCGGTATTGGGCCACCTACATATGGCCTTAATTCTTCCTATTTCTTCTTTTATTTACTATACTCCCCTGATATAGCCCTTGTCTCTCATGAGCGCTGCTTTTTCCCGCTTCTTAGTTCAATAAATATTTATTTTGATAAAGCAGTAATTACAACATATGGGTTTACAGAGAATAACAAAAGATAACAAGTTTAAGTAGGAAATAAGTAACATCATAGTCATCACATGTCATTACATAAACATGTCAAATTTCCATGATGATTTCATCTTCTTCAATTTAATTTGAGACATGCAGTTTCTTATAGGTAGCAGCAAGTTTGGTTCAGAGAGGAAATAAAGAAATGGAGAAGGAAAAAGAGGAAGACAGAGAACAAGAGAACAGAAAAGATGGAAAGCCAGTAGATTACTAGACTTGTCAGAAGACAAAGAAACATATGGATAGACTTTTGATTGGGAGTGTTAGCACAGACTTCCATATCCTGATGGGGATTAAGATGTGGTTTTACACTCAATGAATGCCCTAAAGTGATAAGATTGTATGAACATGTACAGCCTAGATTCAGTATTTTCTCAGGGGTGGTTATATTTGTCTAATTTCTCCCACATACAGCACGACGACGAGGAACACCAGCAGGATTGCGATAGTACAATATTATCCTTACTGATGTATGAAAACCATTCCCACCAAGCATGACTGGAGACATTGTACAATTTTCAGTTACAGCAAATTGATTTGATACCTGATGTGCACATCAGCTGTAGGTCTTGTTTATTTAGTTATGGAGTCTATTTGTGCCATGTAGACCCTAGGCTATCATCTTGTAATCTAAGGTGACAGTAGTTTGGAATACTTTTTTCATAAATTCTTCGACAGCCTTCCAAAAGTAAACAAAAAGTTGACAGTCAAAGAACACATGATTGGAGTGGAGTGGAGAAGTGTGGCTCACTGGTTAGAAATGGCAGACCCTGAAGCAGAGGTCAGGCCCGGGACCAGGGTTCAATTCCTGACGCGGCAGGGTCTTGGGCTCAATGTCCGCGGACTCGATAATTCTTGCCTCGGTGCCTACTCTAATCATGGGTCCCACTCTGCAACTCTGGGCAATAGCTTGCTTAATCTCCACAATGGCCCCAACAGCGCTGGAATGCCTGGCTTCACCTTGGGAGTGCCCAGGAGGGGGCATCTCACAGGGAAAGCCAGGAAGGGTTCCACAGCAGTATACAGCGGCAGGATGCCCCGAGATGGGGCGGCAGTATGCTTTACAAGTATACACACATTTACCTATACATTTGTATCACCAGTTTCCTAGTTGAAGTTCCACCATTTGTTGTTGTTTCGCAATTTTAATTTGAGTAGTTCAGTAGCGGCCTATAAAGTTCTGTGCAAAAATATACATTTAATTTGGGCTAAGGATAGGTTATTTCTTTATAAAAAAAGTTGCTTCATAAATGTACAAACATTTGGAGGATGGGTAAATTTTCATTTTGAAAAACTTCTGTCTTCCATTTTAATTAGTTTTTCAGCAGTAGATTTGATGATTTAGAGTAAAGAGTCATATTTTTGATGGAGGTGGAGTTTGAACTGCCTTGCCCAGTGGGATATAAGGCTCGGCATAAACCTAGAGCCAGGGGCCGGGAAGGCGGAACTGGAATCATCTTTAGAGAAGAATTGAATTTTGTTCCACTGGATGTAGATGAGGTCACTTGCACGGAGCTCTTAGGCTTCTCGCTGAAGGAGGAGTCAGGCCACTCCCTTACGGGTGTGATCTGCTATAGGCCACGGGGGCAATTATTGCACAACAACACCAAGAACTGGTTGAGGTAATTAATAATTTAGCCCTTACCCACACTAAACTGTTAGTCATGGGTGATTTTAATTTATGGCCCAACGGAAGTTTGGACACAACTTTTCACAATATCATGCAGTCATGTGCTAATCTAAGCTTAAAACAATAGGTGACCGTACGAACACATACAGGAGGTCACACCTTAGATTTGGTCTTTGCTAGGGAAGATCTTATCATCATGAGGGAAACCCTGCCGATTGGATGGACAGACCACCATTTGGTCACTTTTAGTGTGCAAAATATGAATAAAATAATTCCTGCGAATAGACAAACTAGGACCTTCCAGGGACGGGACTGGAAGGGGCTATGGAGAAAGGCTCAAATGGACAGCCCCTTACCGTATTTCAGACGGAAGCTCTGGCTAATCCTGAAAAACAGGTTACAGAGAACTATATTGCTCTTAGTGAGCATATAACTAGAAGGCTGGACTAACTTGCTCCGATTAAAGTTATCAGGAAAAGAGGAAGCCCCTCAGTCCCATGGTATACGGAACATCTAAGGAATCTTAAGCTGTCCTGTAAAATGGCAGAAAGACAGTGGAGGAGGACTTACCTGGAAAAGGATACATCCAGCTGGAGGCTAATTATAATAAAATATAATAAAGAGATTATCGCTGCCAAAGCTGAATATTTTGCATCAACAATTTTGAATAGCTCTAATAAATCTAGGGACATTTTCAGGATAGTGAGAGAGATTACCCATCCTGATTGTACTAACAGCAAAATCAAACCCACCCAGGAGCTGTGTGATGGACTGGCCCTCTTCTTTCAAGAAAAGATAAATAAAATTGTGGAAGGCCTGGGAGATATACCCCTATCTGCTCGATTAGATGAGGAAAAGGGGGGGAGATATGGCGGTGACAATTAGGATAGCGCTCGTGAGCTGGCTGTCCCTCAGGCTATTTTGGACAATCTTCCCGTACCTTCAGAGCAGGTGTTTGCCCGTATAGCCCTAGGAATCTCCTCAGGGTCACCAATGGATCCTATGCCCCCAAAACTGATGAAAGAATTTGGGCCAGAACTCTTTCCTATTCTACACCAGCTATGCTGTCAGTCTCTCAATTCTGGTGTGGTACCGTCCATCTGGAAGCAGGCTCTTTACCCGGCTCCTGAAGAAGCCCACACTAGACCCAGGATGTTAGAAGAACTATAGGTCAATATCCCTCTTACCCATCCCGATTAAGATCATGGAATGTTGGGTAAGTAGGGCACTGTCCCGCTTTTTGGAGATTAACAGCAAACTGGAGGAGGAACAGTTTGGCTTCAGACCGGGTCATGGAACAGAGACAGACCTGGTGTCCGTTTTAGATAATTTTCGAATGCGGGCGGACAGGGGCCAATCGGCAGTGCTGATACTATTGGACCTGTCCACCGCGTTTGATACGTTCAACCATGGCATTTTTCTGTCAACGCTGAAAGACCTGGGGGTGACGGGGGTAGCACTGAGTTGGATGCGTTCCTATTTATCGGATAGATGGCAAGCAGTAGCGCTCCCTCCGTTCCAGTCGGAATTTGTAAAGAATAAGTATGGGGTACCAAAGGGATCCTCTATCAGTCCTGTTTTGTTTAACGTATATATGCGACCTTTGCTGGAGATTATCAAGGTGCATAACACTACGCTGATGATACGCAGCTCATGGTATCCCTTGAGGGTGACCAGGTGGACTCACTGGACAGCTTTCACGCATATATGCGAGAAATGGTGAAATGGCTGAAGGAGAACTCGCTCCAGTTTAATAACGAAAAAACTGAGTTTTTGCAATGTAAGGTGGGGAGGGGGGTTCCTCGAGCCTTGCCAGCTGACTTCTGGCCCATAACCTTGGATGGCATGCCGACACCAGTGAATGCCATACGCAACCTAGGGGTTAGCTTTAATGAGAAATTAAACCTGGAATCTCATGTCAATAAACTGGTGGGAGGCTGCTATACCCTCATCCGAGGACTCCGGCAGGTGCTACCGCTGTTGCCAGCACAGGCACGAACTACGGTAGTCAGGAGTATCATACTGAGCTGCCTGGACTACTGCAATGCCCTGCTTCTGGAATCCCCTGGATACCTGATTGCTAGGCTCCACAGTATCCAGGCGGCAGCAGTTGAGTTAGCTTTAGGTCGAGCACGCCGTTCCTCGACAACACAAGCACTGGCAGAGTTACACTGGCTGCCAGTAGCCCAGAGGATCCTGATCAGATCTTTATGTATAGTGTTCAGGGTACTCCATGGGCAAGGTCCCAAGCTGATTCAAGATAGGTTCCAATGGTATGAACCTACACGCACTCTCCGCTCCTCTTCTGCCAGGTTGGCCAGAATGCCCAGGACAAAGAAGGTCACCCTAGGGGGGAGAGTGTGGCAGCAGCCCACCTCTGGAATCGTCTTCCCCCAGAAATCAGGAGTAGTCCGAGTCTGATTCTGTTTCGTAAAAGAGTTAAGACCTGGCTCTTTCCAAAAGTCTGAAAATTCTGCCTTTTTAACAACACTACTCTTCCTTTGTTTGATCGCCTTTTATATCTTTTAACACTTTTCTCATGGTCACTTGCAATCTTTCCAGCACCAGGATGCCCGTAGGGTTGCAGAGCACTCTACAAATGTCAAAAATAAATAAATACATTTTTGATACTATATGAGCTGTTTTGTGAAGTTTGCGGAATCATATAGGTAGCAATCAGTTGGACTTGGATTCTTAGCTTTATTCATACATACATAAACCTGAGTGACCAGCATTCTAGGAGATCAGATTTTGTTTGTTCTTTGTGTCTAAAGATTCAGTCATGTTAGCATTAAAGTCTAATGGAATTATAGTTTTGAAATCCAGTTGCCATGTTAGGCCTGTATCTCCTAATACCGCCTTCTACAATGAATAGTTAAAGGTCTCACCCCCAGCATATCTTTATTTAAAGTGTAACCAAAGGCTAAGAACAAGTTACTTACCTTTTGTAATGCCTTATCTTGTGGTGGCTCTATCTAGCCACAGATTCCTTACCTTGGAATTATCCCCAGACACATTTTCTTTCCATATACAGTTGATGCCTGGGGATAATTCTAAATTAAGGAGTCTGCGGCAGGAAGTCTCTACCAGATTGTGTATTTATCAATAGTTTCAGTTAATGCTGGGATGAGATGGTCAGTATTTCTGTGAAGATCAATATATCATTGGCAGCCACTTTTTGTGACATATTGTTAAACGTCACACTGTAGATTAAGGAGTTTAATCTTGTAGATTACAGTAGTGGTGCAATTACCAATAGGAAGTATGCCAGAGATAACAGGCAACCTTGACTTGTACCCTTTTTTTAGATTACAAGAGTCACAGATAATCCTGCTGTTCTCACTTTTGCCACTGGTTTACAAAATGAGGAATTAAATGATTATGGTTAATTTTTTGTCAAATCCAAACTTATTTAGAGTTGCATGTAGAATGGGGATGCTACTTTGTAGAGAGCATTTTCTTCATCCAATGCTACTACTGCAGAAGCTGTGCTTGAGAATTTGCTTTCTCTAGACCATGACAGCAACGCCGTGGTTATCATTGGAGAATCTATTTTTCATAACCTTGTTTGTGAGGGGAATAAAAAGTTTTAGAGGATGTAGTCCGTTGACTAAGATCTTGGCATACAATTTCCAGTACTTATTTATTTAGAAGGGTATGTGTCTGCGGTTTTTGGCCAAATTATTGTGTTTCCCTTCTTCAGGTCAGACAACTATTATAGCTTCTTCAGTATTGCCACATATTTCTTCATAGTGGTTAAACAGTCCTACGAGGGAAGAGGATAGCTGTTCCACCAATGATTTATAAAACGTAGGTGTAAAACCATGAGGTCCAGCGGCTTTGCCAATTTTTAATCCTTTACTAGCTGTGGATGCTTCTTCCCTCGTAGCACATTTATCAAGAAGTAATACTTCTTCCTCTGAAAATGTGGGGATGTGGATGTTATCTATACGGCTGTATTGTATTCATCCTGTCTTGACATGCTCAATAAAAATATTTAATCCTAAATATCATTTGCAAGTTGCCGAACTGATGGTTTGGTTTCTCAAATACATGCTTAGATGGAACTCTTTGAAAACTTTGGCGATTAATTTACGATTTGTCTGCTTTGCCCATTTTGATCTTTGATTACAGATTTTTTCTGTCTGGAGTGCTTACATTTTAAGTAATCGGCCAAAACCTTCCCAGCTTTGTTGAACTTACAAAGCTTTATTGCTTCCAGTTTCTTTACAAAGATTCCTGTTCAGTTACTTAGGACTCCATTGTTTTCATATTTACACTTCCTAATGGAGTCTAGTAGATGATTATTTATGGATTTAGCCTTACCAAGTGCCATGCATCTGGGCTGAAACCTACCCAGTTTGGTATAAGCTATCGGATAACCACAGGGTAACATATTTGTCATGCATATCAGCTGATGTAAAATGTTTACTATGTGCATTAACAATTTCAGCCTTCCCTGCTGTTGAAATCCGCGAAGAGACTTTGTTCCACCCCCTAACGGCTGCAGTAGTCTTGCAGACTTTAGCTGCCATAGCTGGATTAGCTGTACGTAAACATTTTAGGCAACTTAAAAAATATATATTTATTTAATGTATTATGATAAGTTTGGAGGTTTAACATTCTGATATACAACTCGGGTTCAAATTACGTGTTCTTTTTATATTTTACTGATTTTGTCATGGTGATATGCGATTATTTTAATCGTGCACATAAATAAACTTTGAAACTTTATTTGCAAAGAATTGCAGTGCCTCCATTCTCAGTGATGAAACAGTGCTTTTAGACAGCCTCAGAGCCACGCGTTGTATTTTACTATGCATCTTCCCTGCTACTCTGGCCCTTGCTGCTCAGCCAGTATGAATGTGCTGTGTGGAATGTTGGGGTGCATGGTGATGCAATGGAATGTTAGGGTGCCTTTGAGCTGGAGTGTCAGTTGGAGTATTGGCTGAGCAGCAGGGAGGCTGCTCTTGGTGGGGCTATACTTTGGAGTAATCCTAGAGCTTATTAGGCAATATACTTACCTCAACTAAGATCAATAAATCATTTTATAAAATCTACACTTCAGCTAATAAATCGTAAATCATACGTTCTTATAAGCGCCTTTTCACCGTAAGGTCTCAAGGCGCTTGCTTTGGGAACCCGTCCTGGCCTTTCCCTGCGAGATTACCCCTACTGGGCATCCCCAAGGTGAAGACCAGGCATCCCATTGCGGTGGGGCCGTAGTGAGAAGAGTTGCAGAGTGTGAACCCACGATTCGAGTAGGCACCGAGGCGAGAATTATCATGTCTGTGGACATTTTGAGCTCAAGGCCCTGCCGCGTCGGGTATTGAACCCTGGTCCCGGGTCTGACTTCTGCATCAGTGACTGCCTCCTCTAACCGGTGAGCCACACTTCTCCACTAATAGACTTTTCATTACAACACTCTTCGCAAGAACTCCAGTGAAGCATACTTGTTCTGTGTTCCAGCCACCTCTCACAGCGGCGAATGAGCTCTGCAGCCCCACAGTTCATGATGCTTTCTCCCTACAGCCCCAGACTCTGCCTATTACCAGACTATGGCCTGCAACACTCTCCTAAGGTGCCAGGAACAACTGAGCTCCCATAGATTACTTATCACTATTGCTAGATTAACAAAATAAGGGACAGGACTGTGGTGCACAGGAGAACTAAGCCAAACCTACTATCACAGGTCAACAAGGCAGTTTTAAAAGCTTCTAATATTAGGAAGCACAGGCCTGTGTGGAAAGGGTGGGTGTGAGACAGAAGGCAAAGCCATGGGAGCAAGAGAGCATGGAATAAGTGTTATGTACATTGATCTTGTGGCCTTGTTCAGCTGCAATGATCATAATGCTGTTTTTATACTGTTATTAAAGTAACACATGTTGCAGAGGCAGCATGCTCACAAAACAAGGATGATCTAGGCCAGAGTTTACTAGTCCAGAGTTTAGAGTGTGTGGTAAGGAAGTTCTCCAATCAAGAGGAAGTTCACTCAAGCAGAACTCAAAAATCAGAATGATCAATAAAAATTGTTCCAAAAAAATAATAATAATCAGAATGATGGATTGCCTCAAGAACCTAAAGCAACGCTTCCAGCTTGCCAGTAAGGATAACTTTCAACAAATACTGTTTTAGGCAATGGCCCTAGATATTCTCAGACTTGTAGTTTTACTTTATAAGTCACACTATGCTTAGTGATATTGGTTAAAAAATAGTTCTGGCTAAATTGTATTCTTAAACATAGGGTCAGTTGACAGCTATAATAAGCCCAGAGAGAGGGGGTCCTGTACGACTACTGGTGTAAGGAATGCTGCAAGCACCCAGAGGGGTGAGTGTCCCAGCATCCAGAAGGAAGGGAAAGGTAAGAGTAGATTGCAAGAAGGGTGAGAGAGTTGCAGAAGCATGGAGGAGGTGAGTGCTTCAGGAGCCTGAAAGAAGAAAATGATGCAGCATGTTGGATGGAGAAAAAGGAAGGAGTACAGTAATGGCAATGTTGGGAAGGAGGACTGGTGTAGGGGCTAGTCAGAAATGGCGAATGTCTTGTAGCTGGACCCTGAATGGAGGTAGCACTGCTGTGTCATGGACAGAATGGTGAACAAACATGGAGCAAATCAGTCAGTAATAAAGAATACTGGGGGCCCTTATACAGAGGGCATTCTGAGGTAGGGTGGAGTTCAGATCTTTTCACCAACTTCATTGAGGGCTGGGCTTTGTTGCCATCTGGTTTGGAGTCCTGGCAAGGTGGCATAGGACTCCTTGGTGCCAGAATTGCGGTACCGTATTTATTTACGGTTGAGACCGTTCCATAGCTTTCTAATTTCTCAACTCCATGTACAGGTACTGTATCCAAACTAGATTTATTTTTGCATTTTGGTATCTGTAGCCATTTTTTATTTTATTATAAATTCAGGGGCATATTTACTAGACAATGTCGGAGCGCGGAGCGGCGCCACATCTGGCAGCGTGGTGATCTGAAATTTTCAACATGCAGGGATGTGCTGTATTTACTACAATTTGGCACGCCCTTCTGTTTTTCCTTGCGCTGGCGCTAAAATTAGATGCCAAGCGCCAACGTAGGCACCTTTGCACAGTAGTGCAAGGATGCTTGCATTGCAGGGAATGATTGTTTATGTGCAGGAAGGTGAAATGAAAGCATTTCTCCTTGTAAGCCATTCTAACGCCTACTCTTGCATGGCATTCATTTTTGCACTTCTACAGATTTACACCTCCTTGTAAATCTGAGGCAGTGTAAAAAAGCAATGGGTCTTGCGGTGGAACGCCCAGAGCCACACCTATTGCACTCCCCTTTGCCTTGAAGGACTGTGGCAGAAAGGGACTTCTAAACAAGGTGGCGTTAAACCACTCTATGTGGGTTAGTGCCACCTTGTAAATATTGAAAACGGTGCTACGCCACCGGAGCTTAAAAAAAAGAGATGCTTCTGTGGCAATAGGAGCTTGTAAATATGCCCTTCAGTACTCTAAGTGGAAGAGTGCAAAGAATCACTCTGCTACAAATTAAGTCCTCACACATGGATTTGGTAATCTTGAGAACTTTGAAGTAGTCAACAAGCTTCATGTCACCCTTAGGGCCGGCTTGAGCGCTGGTGGAACCCAGTGCAACAACCTTTTTTTGGAACCTCCCCTCCCCATGACCTCCTCCTCGGATTCCCTCACTACTTCCTGACAAAAGTTCCCCCTCATCTCTCAATTACCCCTTCTCTCACATACATTTCATTTGTTTTGGTAAAGGCTGGCTTTACTAATCCATTCAGCTATCCACATAAAATACAGATCTGTTCTTTACAGCAGGCACATTAACCCTCTGCACTACTTTATGGCGAGTCAATCCTACCACTAGACAACACTCTGATCTCTCTCTAGCAGAAATATTAATCACAAGAGTTATCTTTAACATTTTTATTGTTGCATTAAACTTTGACCCATAAGGAACTCTGAAGCAGGTGCTTTTGATTTGTAAGTTATTGCTAAGCACAGCGCCCCCCAGAGGTCAGTGCCCCCCTCCCCTCCAGGTCAGCGCCCAGTGTGGCCGCACCAGTCGCACCGCCCTAAAGCCGGCCCTAGTCACCCTCTCAGGTACCATTTCACTGCTGTATATGTTGCTAGAACTGCTTGAAACACACACTGCATGAATGCAATTTAATGTACTATTGTAAGTAAGGAAGGTTGGTGCCGAGAGAGAGAAATTGCCGACAGAAAGAAGAGGCAGTGTTACTACTGTGGACTTTGCTCATAACGTTTTCCTGCAATATTTTGTATCCAGTTCTGAAGGTCACATTTCCTGTGAATGATCATTATTACAAAGATTAATTAAAATCATAGCAAGAAAATATATGAGCAACATAAATCAACAAATAAAACTAATCAGATTTAAAAAAAATGAAAAAAAAAATAATGTAAAGAAAACTCAGTGTAAACATTCTGAGCCTTCATAGGCTAAAGTGATTATATGGAATAATCATCAGCAGTGCAATCGTGCTGTCAAATGCATAAGATTAATTAATGAAAAACTTAATGCTACCATTCTGAGTTTTCATAGGCTAAAATGGCTATATAGCAAAAGGACCAAAAGTGGAATTGTGCCGTCGAATACATAAGATTCATTAAAAGAGACCATCACAAATCAAATTCAATATCTCATCTAAATAGGACCAAATGCAGAAAGTGCAATTGTGGCAAAACATATATAATCTATCTTAATAAAATCGGCATCATCAAAAATGTTAAAGTCTTAGGGCCACATGTAGGTAGCCAAATACCGGTCGCTAACGGACGAAAATAGGTAAATTTTTACCGTTACCGACCGGTATTTAGCTTTTTCCAATGTAGGTGGGAATAAATAAGGATTCGGTAATTTACCGATTCGGTAATTTAACCCCTTCCCTGCTCATGACGAGCTCAGCTCGTCATGAGGTACGGTTGAGCTGTGCTTAGGACGAGCTGAGCTCGTCATGAATAATGAACTGGAGCATTTTCCAGCACAGGAGGGGAAAAGCCATAGCAGCCAAGGTGTTAAGGAATCGGTAAATTACTGAATCCTTAAGATACTGAATCGGTAAATTACCGAATCCTCAATGTAGGGAGCACTAAAGTGAGTGCATTTGTGATTTGAGTATTCGTTATTTACCACCAACTACAAGTTGGTGGTAAATATTGAAAACCATTCAAAAAGCAAATTTGTGCTTTTTGAAAAGTGTGATGTGGCAGACATACATGCCCTTAGGGCATGTATGTGTGCCACATGTGCACACATGCAAGATTCAGGGGTGCAACAGGGTGTCAATGTGACACCCTGCCACCCTTGAATATGTTCCCCCTATTACCGATTCGGTATTAACCGAATCGTAATAGTGAATGGCTTCCCATTCATTCCTATGGGCCTCCAGGCATATAGGAATGAATGGGAATCACTGAATCGGTAAATACCGAATCGGTAATACCGAATATTACCGGTTCGGTAAAATTTACAGAATTTCTATCTACATACTATTTAACGATTCTGAAATACCGAATCAGTAAAATTCGGTATTTTAGAATCGGTAAATAGGGATTACCTACATATGGCCCCTAGTTGTCTCTGAGGGTGACTGAAAGGACGAATCAGTGGAATGATGAATCGATGCATGAGTGAAAAGATAAGTGACAGAGTAAATATTGACTAGTTTTTGAGTATCTACACACCCATCAGACACACCGACGGCACTTTCATTCATAAATCAGACCTATTTTCATTGTCCTTGCCAGTGCTTGTTAGATTTTCTATTCATCAGTGTCATTTTAAAGTGGAATTGAACAACTGAATTTGGAGCACATGGAAACAAGATATTAACTTGATATGTGTACATTTTCAGAGGTTATCTGCTGGCATGAGTGATTGAAGCTCCCATGACATCCTGTTTGTGTTTGAAGTACGCCATGTTGGTAATCAGCACAGTGTGGAAAAATTGTGCACAATTAGTACCCCGACCTTTCTTATGAACTTTAACTAAAAATAAATTTAAAGCAACAATATAAATGAATGTTTTTTTGTGAATACAACAAACTTCGGTGTGTGAAGGTTCTGTGCCAAGGATCAGTCTAGAAGTGACTTCTCGGTTAATTACATTCGCTGTTTATAAGGTTGTCGTGCTTTGTGACTCTACTGGTACCAGTGTACATACAATGAGTCACTTTCTAAGAAGGGAGGCACAACTCGTGGTGTAGTTCTTAGAAACACTTTGGGGTCTATTCATGAAGGGAGATCTACTCCTGTAGATTTGCTTGTAGTAAATTTACTCTTACTCTTTTGAGTTACTTATTTCCCTACTTTGGCCTATTCACAAAATCCGAGGGTACAGTTACTCACAAGTGTAGACTCACATGTCTTCACCTGCAGAAAATGGGGGTGGAGCCACATTTATCAGTTACTACTGCTGAAAAGGAGCAGTAGTAAGCCTAGCACCACACATGGGTAACCACTGATACTGTAACACTTTTCCATAGACAATAAGGGTGGTAACATTAAACCCCCATAGAGCTTATTATTACATTTAATTATTTAAAATAGTTAAATGGTGTTAAATTGTTAAAGAAAATACTGTAAATTAAATATCTTTTATTTTTACATATTTCAATAAGCTTCTGGAAACTAATACTTCTCACCCCCGCCCCCCATATGTTAGTAACAAAGTAAAACAATGCTACAGCACTATTAGCTTAATTTTAATGTTTTATTATGTGGTAGAAATTATTAACAATGGTATATAGAATTAAGTTAATGTAATTGAATTATGTTTTTAGAAAATATAATTAAATATTATTTTATATTAAAGAAAGTTATTAAAATATTAAAGAATAAAATAATAAATGTTTTAGTTTCAGATCATTTATGTAATATTCAATTAATGTATTTATATTTTAACTAGTTTAAATATTTAATGTAACATTATTTCCTATGGGGTTTTATTGTAAGTCTCAACCTCTATTATTTTCTACAGGAAGGTGTTGTAGTACCATTTTTAGTGCTGGACATACTTTAGCTCTGAGCTGGAGTACATTTACTCCTGTTTTGGGGCCTTTTTGGGTGTAGTAATAGTAATGTTGTGAATAGCAATGGGTTTACTCGTTTGTGGGTGGGTGCATGTCCCTTCCTAAACCTTTCCTTAACTCTCACAAAACCCCTCCTTACGTCTTACTAAACCACTCCCATTTGCTAATAACTATGCCCTTTTTCCAGCCACTCTCACTGATCCCTCCCACATTTACTACTAAGGGGCCGATTCCGATCTCGCTCTGAAGGGCTCCAAACGAGATCCGACCGGAAAATGTACGAGACGTGCGCGTATTTTCGGACCAACTCATACAACTGTACGAGCGAGCAAGTACAATGCAAGAAGCGCGAAATCGGCAACCGAATCGGTTTCTGATCCGAACTGACCTGTACATCTCATCCATAAGCAAACCGTGCCATGCAATGGAGGCAATATCCGACCGAGTCAGTACGATGCACGATTCAGACAGCCGGATCGAGTCGCTCCGAAACGTAAACCATTGGCGCCGACCCCCCCTTCACTCGTAGTTGAGCAAGTCAATCGCAGGGGGGGACCCAAGGGTCCCCCCTACCCATGCATGTATGTTGCGTATGGCACATACGCGTCCCCACTACAGGGAGTGCCCTTGTGCGCAACAAACTGTCAATGGGAGCCTATGTACACGTCGTACAGCAGGCTCCCATTGACTTCAAATGGGGCTTCGAGCGCCCGTGTCTGTCCACGCTTGTTCGCATCATACTTGGGCGCTCGGAACCCCAGAGCCCGAGATGGTTGGAAAGCCCTCCGGATCCGAGTCGGACGGAGCCTTCTCCCAGCGAGATCGGAATCGGTCCCTTAGTAGTGCACTTGCATTTGTTAGGATCTCCCCATAGAAATGATTGGAGAGGTGGAGATTGGAAATGAAGATTTAAAATCTTAATTGCATTTTGTAGTAAGGTAAGTAGTACGACTGCAATTCTACCTAATGTACTAAAAAATGTAATTTGTGAAACGGGCCCTTTGTTTCAGCTATTTTTGTTTCTCTGGATTTACTGTGTAGTGTTTTGTTTTAGCAGCAAGCTCTCAGTTTGTTTCTACCTTCTTTGCTGTTGCAGATTTGTTCAGCGTTCTGATTTATCTTTGAACTCCTTTGCCTCA
Organism: Lissotriton vulgaris; assembly: GCF_964263255.1. Lineage (NCBI taxonomy): Eukaryota > Metazoa > Chordata > Amphibia > Caudata > Salamandridae > Lissotriton > Lissotriton vulgaris. The sequence continues at coordinate 153,122,814 of NC_141698.1, read as the reverse complement.
CAATTCATTGTTTCTGCCTATTTCTCTGACTTGACTTTCTGGCATGTATGCTGTATTCATGTTCTCTCCGTTTTAAGCCTCCTTTGACACCTGTTTTCTGACTTGGCACCAACCTTGTATTTTCCCTTTGTCTGCTTTTTCCATCTGTATCCTTGTTCCTAATCCTTGTTGTTGTTTCCATGTGCCAAAACGGTATTAGTTGTCCCAGTGCTTGTTCAGTACATCCTTGAGATTCTATTAGTAATTTTGTCTGCCAATGAGTGGTTTGTTTCCCTGTGCATGCTGAGTATACCCTGCTCTTCATTTCTTGCTTTCTGAATTCCTTTTTTGATATCTGTAGTCCTGTTCATGATTTCTAACCTTGAATTTTCCCCTGACTTCTAGCTTTTTTCAGTGCCTTTTTGGCTTGTGTTAGTGTAGTTCCTGTATTTCTGCACTCATGCTGGTCTCAAAACTAGCTATTTGGTGCTCATTCACATTGGCCCATTTGAATAAAGACCCTGTCATCAAGCAGCAGCAAGTGGCCTTAGATCCTACGTTTTAGAATTAGGCAAAGCTTATTGGTGACACTCATGGAAAAAATGGTCTCTATATTGAAACTGTGGGCCTCATTTATGAGGCCCTACCAGCACTTTTGCGCCCCCGGGTCGTCACTTTTTTGACGTTCCAGTGGCGCAATGTGCCACCGCATATTTATAAGCCCACGTAAAGCCACTTTACATGGCTTTTCATGGCCTTATAAATATATGCCCCTTTCACGCAAAAAACTGTGTGAAAGGGGCGTTCCATGGGTGTTGCTGTGGGTGTTCCCATGCATCACCCACGAAACCTGACACATTACCACATTTACGAGCAATCGCAAACCAGGGAATGCGTCAGAACCTAACGCCACCCCAGGGGTGGCGTTAGGGAATCTCAACGGAGAGAAATGAAAACATTTTTTTATGTGTGCTGCATTCTGCAGCACACACAGAAAAGGAAATCGCCTGAATTGATTGATTTTTGTGCAGGGAGATGTCCCTTCTTTCACAAAATCAATCAGCCCGCACTGCAGGCACCCTTGCACCATGGCGCAAAGGGGCCTCCATTGGCGCACTTCAGCCCATTTTGCGCTGGCGCAGAGGAAAAGGACAGGAATGCGACATATCACAAGGATACGGTGCATTTCTGCCCTATTGTCTTACAGTAGGGCAGCGCAGCAGGAAGGTCTGCGGTGCTGCCCTATGGCAAAAGCTCATAAATGAGGACCCGGACGTTTGTCTTGCTCATATGTCCTCACATGGCAATAATTATTAATTGTTATTGTCTATGTGCTCCTAAAACCTTTTCAAAGCAAGGAATGTTCCTCTCCGGCTATTGTGGCACGAAACGTAATGCACTCCTGCCCTCATTATTTGTCACTGGTACTGTTTTGATCAGGAGTAGCCAAGTAAAAATAAGTTCAACCAAACTTATATAAACCTGCTTTTTTATACAAGCCAAGTTAGGCATTTCTAAAAGTAAAGTTGTGTTTTCTTCAGTTAGTAATGAGGGTTCTTTGTGTCTTTCAGGGATTAAAACGTTGCACTTGTACAAAGTAAGCACAGATGTGATATGCTATCCAGTGGCGGCTTTTAGAGAACAGGGGTGGATGGGCATGGGGGTTGAAAAAAGCAAATTATTGAAAAAAAACTCTTCATGGCTGCCGTCTCTCCTCTGTTGTCCCTTCTCCCCATCTCTTCCTGACTCCAGGTCTCATAAGCAGGAAGTACACAAGCTCCCCTAAGCCAATCGCGACGCTGCTGTCACCAGCATGATAGCAGCGTCGTGATTGGTCTAGGCGCTGTGGTTCGGTGCTCAGACAGGGACTGGGAGCCTGTGCATGTTCTCCACCCAGCCTGTGCATTACAGCCTGGTGGAGAGCACGCTAAAAAGTGCCTGGTTGTTTGGCAGGCACAAGACGGCCGGCCAAACCTTCATCGCACTTATTGTGCACAAATCACTCTTCCTCAATGTGACACCCGTCCTGCCCCGCCCTAACCGAGCCCCATTGCTATGAAATATAAAACGATAATAACTCTGGTATTATCATCTTATTTTTCTCTTTCCCGCTGCTATGAGAGCAGTGGGGTGACGCTCCTCCGCCTTATTGGAGGAGCAGCGCCTGATGTTATCCCTTCTCAGTTTAGATTAACTGTGGTAAGCAGTTGAAGATTTATATCTAACTTTCTGATCTCATCTTTTTACAGCACATGACCATTGCCACCAAGTCTGCACCCTGTTGAAGCATGAAGTCAAAAACTAAAGCAAGGAAACAAAGGGCTGCAGCGGACGCAGTGGACCTACCGTATGACGAACCAGCAACTGACCAGCTGGAAGTACTGAAATGTTCGGACTACAAGGAAAAGTCCAAGGGAAACGTAAAAGGGATGGGTAGAGTATCCATAAAGCGCAAGAAACACTCATCTAAGGTAAAGGAACACACCACGCGGCGACTGGAAAGCAATGAGCGTGAAAGACAGCGCATGCACAAACTCAACAATGCCTTCCAAGCTTTGCGAGAAGTTATTCCTCATGTGAGGGCAGAGAAGAAGCTGTCCAAAATTGAAACACTCACATTGGCAAAGAATTATATTAACACTCTAACTGCTACCGTGCTCAATTTGTCCAATGGATTATTACCTGCAAAAGAAGGCGACAGCTCCCCAAACGGGGGCAAACTTTACAAACATTACCAGAAACACAATGGAGACGATGAGAGCGACGAACAGTTAAAAAAATACTCTACACAGATCCACAGCTTCCGACAAGGTAGCTAATGTAAGCTACTGACCTAGCCCCTATATTATGGAATGTGCCATCACCCTATCCCTCTGGACATGAGAAGTAGAATGAGTGCTGATTCATTGTGTTTTTTAATCATGATAGGTAGACCTCCAAGAAATATTTTGAAGTACTCGCAGTTTATGTCTTTCTAAATTTTCCATCTAAGTAACATACTTTGAGTGTCAAAGTGCTGATGAGTTGCAAGCACAAAAATGCAAAGAGAGATATAAGGAGCAATAAATAGTCTGGTTATAAATGATGTACTTTTTGCAGCTAATGGTGCAATATTGTGTTTCACTATGGAAAACATATAATTGGTTATGGTCAGGCAACGGTGGGTTTCAGGATACATCAGCACTTTCAACAAATAGAAGTACTATTACCAGGGCTTTAAGTGGGATGAAAAAACTGGGTGGTCTCTCAAAGGAGGGTGACTAATGTAATTAGGGGCGTGGCTTATAAACTTAAGCTAAAAATCTGTTCTTAGCATAGTGTGCCACACGACTTGTATTTTGCTGTTTCGGTCATTGCATCTTGATGTATGATACAACAAGTAACATCATACCTACAACCAGTCAAGACCATTGGCTTTGTCAATGGCTGTTAGCTGCATAAGATAAATAAGCAGCAACTATGACTTGTATATAATATTGAAAAAGCTTTGGCTTAAAGCCCTGGTGACACCAAGACGATGTTGCTGCTCCTAGGTTTCAAAAAGAGAAGGGAAATCCAGAGAGAAAATAACTCTCTTTAAAGGATTTCCCTTCCCCTAAAACGCTCACCTGGCATGACGTCATGCCGTAACTTCTCCACTAGTGAGAAATGAGCAGTGGGAGCACGCGCACATGATGTGCCTGCTGTCACTGCAGTCCGGAAAAAAACAGACCGCCTGTGCCAGGGCACAAAACAGAGCCCGATAGAGACCCGTTTCGAGCCCCCTTTAAAAAATTGCCGGTGCTTAGACCCGGTCTTCTTAAAGCCCTAATTATTACATATAAAACTGTGAATTGCTTGCCAGCCACAGCAGGGACGGTTACCACTATAAAGTTCATAGTGTTATAGATCAAAGGAGTGTAGTTTGAATTGTCTTTGATGTGTGAGATCCCAAAAAACCACCTATGTGAGGATGTTAGATGTGTTTCTGAATGGGGAAGTGGCATTGCTAAAGACCAGCAGTTCAGTAGATAAAGAAGGTAGGGCATAACATTACTTCTCCAACTTAACCACAACAAATTTACCTGCATAGCACCAACCATTACCTCTTTTACCAATAAATTGTTCACCATTACCTTATATATGAAAAACAGGGTTATTATGCATTCATTTTAGTTTATATAAATGCAACAAAATTAAAATATGGATTAAAATAAAGCAAACATAGTTTACAGTTAGGGTTACTGTTCTGGTGACAACTGAGAATAAATAAAAGAAATACAATTTAAAAATATTGTTCTATGTTTGAAGTACGGTTGGAGGTTTGGGTTAGGGATACTATTAGAGCTAGAGTAACGTTTTCTTTAAAAAAATATTTATTTAATTTATTTCAGCAAATCATCTTAAAAATTGAATATTGGTTAGGGTTACATTTAGAAGTATGATGAGTACATATTTTATAAACATTATATTTAATGTAATTTAAATAGTTATGCATTCATTATTTATCAAAGTTAGAACTAGCAATAATATGAAGATGAGGGTCCCATAATGAATTTCTTTTATTTAACGTCAGTTAATTTAATTGACAAAACACATTTTACAGTTTTTACTGACAAAGGATTGATAAAAACATAATCAAGTACAAATAATTAGATACTCATCTTAGTTTACAGGTAAGAGATAGGGTTAGCAGTAGGGTTATGATAAGGGAACGTTATTTAAAGAGCAATACAGTTAAGGTAAGGGAATGTTAGTTAATGTATTGAAAATAATTCAAGGACACTAAAATTGGGAGAGGTCAGGAATAGCTTTATGAATTAGTGATGAGGTAAAGGTCAAATAAATGCATCATTTTAATATCATGGTAATTTTATTGTTACAAAATTAGCTGTCAATGATATGGTAGATGTGGTTTAAATGCCAAGGTAGAATAGTTAATGGCAGGGGAGGTAATGGTATGTATCCAAAAAAGTAGTCACTGGGAACGGGTATGTAAAATACCTTACTCCTTCTTTTTCTCGCCTCTCCACTCCTCAAGTGAAGAAGCCCAAAACAAGTGTTGGGTCACTCATCATGCCCTCAAACAGAAAAACTCTAGTTTGAACAATATTGCAAAGACAAAACCCCAAATGTGGTGAATGAGTGGAAATATGCTCTACCACAACAAATCAACAATGTTGCTTGAATGCAAAATGTTCTTAAATTTAAGCACGTGTAGCAGATGTTTTTTGTACATTGACCTTTTTACCAGTGCCCTTATGCAGAGCTGAGGTATTCGTTTTTGTGGGCTGCGACCACTATTTCAGTTACTGATAATTGTATTTTAATTTTATGAGGAAATGTCTGTGGCTTTGGTAGGAAGCTGTTCGTATGTTTTGGTCAGTGAACATCGATTATGACCTTCACCAGGACTGGCACAAAGCCTTCTTCCAAAATTAGTGAACCTAACATGTCACAATCTCTTTTTCTGTATAGGATTTTTTAAAAATACTTTTCCATTGTATCTTTTGTGGAATTATCTCCTTCTAGGACATCTTTATCACCGGCACCAGAAAGCTCTGTCTTATCAGAGACACTGTTTACAGGAAGGACAGGAGTTGTTGGATCATTTTTTAAATAAGACTTTATACTTCTGGGATGCCTAAATGTTCTCATTAAGGGCCCGATGTAGGTAATTGTGAAATATCGATTTCTTAATACCGAATTTTACTGATTCGGTATTAAGAAATCAGTATTTCCTATGTAGGTAAAGATTCGGCAAAAAATACTGAATCCTTAATATTCCTTATTACCGAATCGGTAATTGAGATTCGGTGATAAGGAATACCTACCCATTCATTCCTATGGGCTTGGAGGCCCATAGGAATGAATGTGAAGAAAATCAGTATTACCGATTTGGTATTACCGAATCGGTAATACCGGGAGTTATTTCAAGGGTGCCAGGGTGTCCAAAGGACACCCTGTTGCACCCCATGAAATGTGCATGTGTGCACATGTGGCACACATACATGCCCTAAGGGCGTGGATGTGTGCCACGTGGCACTTCTAAAAAAGCAAGAAAGTGCATTTTTAAAGGAATTCGGTAATTACCACCAACTTGAAGTTGGTGGTAATTACCAATTTCTTAAGTCCCAAAAGCACTCTTTTATGTGCTTCCTACATTGCATTTAAGGAATTGGTGTTACTGATTCCTTAAATGCAAGGGCAATAAGGAATCGGTATTAAGGAATCAGTATTTACCGATTCCTTATTTACAGATGCCTTACCCTCATTGGGAATAGCTAAATACTGGTCGGTAACAGTGAAATTTACCGAATTCCACCATTACCGACCAGTATTTAGCCACCTACATCGGGCCCTATGCTTGGTACAGGCCAAGGATTAAATGATCATTTGATTTTAATAAATATATGCTTATTTCACATAAATTAATGACAAATCTATACGTTATACCCAAACAAATTCTGCCAGTGTTTATTTCGTAATAAAACAAACATGCCAGCTTAGAGGGCTTTCCTACTGCCAGTAAAGATACCCTGGTACAATATAGCATTTCGTCCTACAGGCATTATTTGCAGCAGAGAAACAATTACAACCAAGGATAAAAAGGTGCCTTCTGCAGTGAAAAAGACCAGTGGTCAGAAGCAGTGTGCACATTGCAAGGGCAGTGACAGAAAACCACTTCACTGTCCTTAACCTTAGTATTTGTTGGCAATATGTAACGAAGAATAGCAAAAGATTTTTTGGGGTGGTTATTACCCCAATTTATGAAAAGTCATTACTTCCTGTAATGGTTTCTGTTCGAGATGATAAATGTTTTACTGGCAGCGACCTGTAGTAGTTAATTTTATCCTTCAGTAACGGGGAGTATTTTACCACCAGTACTTATTGTAAAAAAAAAAAAAAAGGAAAAAAATGACAAGTGGTATTTGTGTAAACGTTTTGTAGTTTATGTGTTTTGTACTATGTATTTTATATTTTTGTTTCCAATGTATCATAAATACCAGGTAGGATTCAGAGACTGAATTAGTGTGTAGTTTTGAAGGAGAGGAGGCTGATGTCTGCAATAGGTTGGCCAACCCTGTACGTCATGAACTCGCCATCTTGGTGAAAGTGCACCTATTTTGAGAGGATGTGGGGAGCAAGAGATGTAAGTTAAAGTGCACTCCTATTGTTTTGAATCGTAGCAATGCTGTGTCCTTTACAAACTGGCATACGACTTTGAAGTGCCTTTGGACTGATACTGGGCACTTGAAAGCAGCCTTAATGAGAAGATAATATCGTTTTCGAAAAAATAATTCTGAACTTCTCAGACGGTTTCAAAAACTTTGAGTTTGCATGGGGTCCATTGGTGTTGTATTTGTCCAAGGTTCTACCACTGCCCTACACATACGAGGTGCTGCATCTTTTTTAATTCTAGTCCCAGAGTGGACCTCATCCTTTTGCCTCCCCTATCTCTTTCGCCACTTCTGGTACTCACCCTGTGGCTACACCAGCCACCATAGCTTCTTGCCTGCCTACACGGCTCCATGATCAAGCATTCCATACACTGAACCCCACTGTTTTTGTTTTGTTACTGTTTTTTATTGTTTGCAATGTATGTATTGCCCATGTACCAATTTCAGCTCGACATGGATTCCCACACTATGCTACAAACTGTGTTTTCTCAAGATGCTGCTGATTGTAATACCAACTACCTGAAACTTAATAACTTAATAAACACAAGTTTGACAAAAAATTATAACTCTGAACTTAAAACTGGAAACAAAATTGTGTATTTTAAAACTGGACACTTGATATGTACCCCGTGTTTTATTCTCCGTAACAAAGGGCTTGATTTTAAGTCCTCCCATTTCTGGATAAAATGTTAAATTTGGAAAATCCAAAGTGAATGTAATCTCAATGAAAGAGAAAAAATTCTGCTGATAATTCTCCCCTGGATTGCAGAATTCACTGGTGCTTCGTTTATCTCGCCTCTAAATTGTTTATATATTTTTTGATATGTATGTATGAACACATGCACAGCAGGGGAATCTCACTTCCTCAGTCCTTGGATCACAGAAGCCTTAATGTGCGGGATTATCACAGGATTCAACAGAATGTTCAGTTTACACCAGATGAAGGCAAAATAGTGACACATGCAGTGGAAACAGAGAAGCACCGAAGAACTCTCTGGTCTGCCCTCGTCAACCTAAGCAATATTTTCTAAATGTGAAGCACTAACGCGAGCAGCAAAAGAAACTGCTGAGTGAGCCTCGACTTAAAGCTGCAGCATTCACTCTCGCATAAAAGCCATTTTGTACTTTCCAAACTGCTTTGTGTACCGTCAACGTGTTTGCTTGTGCGTGTGACCTATGAAGTACCTAGAATACACAAGAATTACTCTGAGAGACTGCTGGCCTCAGGCTATCTGCAACCTTTGCGCGTTCCACAGTTTGTCCTATTATTCCACTGCTGACATGTTTGTTGCCCTGCTGTAATGATCTGTGACACTACATTTAGGAAAAGGAACCCCTTTCATTGGCGAACACCAGAGACCAACACGAGATTTGACTACGCTTTTTTTCATGTTTCAAATAAATGTATTTTTGCAAATTGTCTGTTCAGTTGGAAGATTGCTTGCAGAAATTAACAATTTTTTTCAGAATACCATAAATATTCTATTACACACACATTTTTAGGGGGGGCTGAGATTGGTAAGAGTTCTGTCATGCTCCCTTCCCGAAAATAGGATGTGGATTGAAGCTTAACAAAGGATCCTTAACAACACGTGTCAGCAATTTCAGGCTGAAGGTTCGAAGCAAACAGCGAAATGTCCTTAATTCGAATTTCAGTATCATATATGAAAAACAACATTTTGTTTGAAAAGAACTAGCTTGAAACAATTGATTTGAAATCGGTAGTCTCACGCCGGAATAGGGAGGGTTGGCATGTCTGTGTCTTATTTACATCCAAATGGGTACTCTTTTTTTTTTTTTTTTTAAAGAAAATAATTGCTTCCTTTTTTTAACTGATTTATTTGTACTACCTAAACATGCACGTAGCTGCGGCTTAGACCATCATTTTACCTTAGAGTTATTTCAAAAAGACAGCAGCACCATTCGAACCCTAGTCCTGGCTAATTTGGGCCAAGTCAAGTCGAAGGCCAAAGTTTAAGTTCCAACTTTTTTCAGTCTAAAAGTTTTCAAACAAAGGGCCCAACGAAACTTCTGAACAGTACTTTGTCTGTCAGGGTGGGAGGTCATTACCTCCACCACCTGAAAAAAGTACTGTCTTCCAAATTGTGAAAGGACTTCTGGCCCAGTGGTCATCTCTGTACCTTGAGAAGAACCGCTGTTAGACCGAGTGCTTTCTGACTGACTGGGAAGCCTCGAAACCAGACAAAATCCACTGTTCTAGATAAGTTGAGTGCGATACACTTGTCTGATAACCTGTGCTCAGTCTTGGGTAGCTTGGCACTGAGCGGTCAGGCTTATCTTCAGGGTCAAAGTGTAAAGTATTGGAACAACACCACCCTTTCAACACACTGAGTACACCGCAAAAAGACTCCACACGGTATGTATAAAACACTGCTCTTTGTATTAAACACACATTGAAATCAAAACGACATACACATTTGATATATACTTTACAGTTATATGCAATTGTCGAACTCTCCATTAGTAGCAGAACATTATGAGCATATATGTACTAGTCATAGGTATTAACTTGTCCCGATATCCCCTCAGCCTCCTAAACAAAATAAACCCATGTGCGTACTTTCCAGAAGAGTTCACGAACCAAGCAATCCCTCCAACATCAAAAGCAACAGAACCATATATGCAGGCTGTTCAGAGGTATTCCACTTTCCCACTAACACATTAGCATAAAAAACGACATTCCCAATATAGCATACTCCATACCATTGTAATGATCAAGAAATCACAGGGTTTTGACTACGCTTCATTACCCAGCCACTCAAACTACTTCAGCCAACGATACATGTTGGACCCGCTGGTTTATTAGATTTTTGGGACCACCCAAAACGGAAGGAAACAGTTACTTGGTTTGGTTCCTCCAGATTAGGCCTTCAGACAACCGGCAAACCTTCACAAGTGCGGGATCCCTATCCCCGTAGGCAAAAGACTGTGACACTGGAAGCTGGCGGGCTTCCAAATTGGAGAAGTGTTTCCCCTCAAGCGGGGTTGTATGATGGAACAATGCATGCCTGAACCAAGTGGTCCTAACCATGACCGCACCTTTACCACGCATGCCTTTACCACGCAATTTCCTGATAAAGATATGATTGGTAAAGGGACACGTAACAAACCACAGTCCTCCGCCCTGAAAACTGTCCCTTTTCCCCCGCCCTGAGCCCTAAATATTTATCCCACTCCCTAAAAATTACCCTGACCTCAGCCCCCCCGCCTTGAGGCCTAAAAACTGTCCCCTACATCCGTAATGTACTCCGACCCCGCCCCCCCGCCCTGAGGCCCACAACTGCCACAGTTACTAAGCTGTCCCTTTTACCCCACACCTGAGCCATAAAAACTTCTACAACGCCCTAAAACCGACCTCGACCCCTGCCCCCCGACCCTGAGCAATAAGAACTGACCCAGCCCCCTCTCCATGAGGCCTAAAACTGCCCAAGTCCTGAAAACTGTCCCTTCCCCCGCCCCGCCCTGAGCCCTACAAACTGACCCCACTCCCTAAAAAACGCTCGACCACAGCTTCCCGCCCTGAGCCCAAAACAACCCCAACCCCAAGCCCCCGAGCCCTAAAAACTACCCCACCCCAAAAAACACCCCACACCATCCCAAGACCCGGCCCCAGCCCCACTTACCTCATTGTGTCCTCTCTCGATTCTTCCTCCTACTGTCTTCCTGTGCCCGCCCATCCGCTCTACAGCTAGACTGCACATTGCGTTAAGCACGTATATGCCTTGTTAAGGCATATGCGTGGTTAAAGCAAGCGTGTTTCTGCTTGCGGGGAAACGACATGCGTGGCTGAGCCCACATTGTTAAGGCCATTTTCCCTCAAGCTGAGGTATGAGTTGCAGCTGCTCCAGGCAGGCAGCCATGGGTACACACAAGGCACAACAAAACCTTGCAGATCAGACATGATATTCTCAACAACAGAGTTAATTGTGGAGTGGGTCTGAGGGAAGGGAGCTGGTGACCTCGTATGGAAGCTGCGATGTCAGTCACTGTCGTCTGCCCGACCAGGAGGTCGGAGACAGTCTAGGCTTCCAGCTCAGGTCTTGCGGACTTGGCAAAGGTCTTCCAACACCCCTCGGACATCACACGCTACGGAGTGCAAGCTAGCACAGGTTTCTAGTTGCAAGCATGGGTCCCCCGAACTTGGCAAACTTCCCCACCACACCTCAGTCATGAAAAACCATGGCAAGTAGCTTTTTTAAATACCAGGCAGAGTAACAGTAACCTGCACACCCAGACCCACAAGGGCAAACCTGTGGCACGTTTGAAAACCTACTTCTGTGGGTGGCACAACTAATGCTGCAGGCCCATGGAGGAGCATCTGAGTTACATGCTATAGGTATGTATCTTACCCCTACACAAGGGGCTTACAGATACCTCAAATAAGCCAATCATGCATACACAAATTACCAGTATGTGTATGACAAGGACAGCGCTTTGGCATTGAATGGTAGTGTCAAACACTCAAAGTCCTAAGGCTAGCACATAGATCAGCTGAAAACCAGGAGAGGCAAAAGCAAAATGTCGAGGGAATGATCCCTAAAAAGGGCCATTTACAACAACTGCCATCACGGTGGTACCCTTTCAAGTAAAGAAGGTTTGATAAATGGATGATAGTCATGTAGACGGATGTTCATCAAACATTTTAAACTTTTTTGTTATTCAGAAACAAACTCCTAAAGTGGGAGCTTGCTTCTAAAAGACAAAAAGCAAATTAATTAATTAATTAATTAATGTTTGAGCTTGTAAAGCGCACTGCTACCCGTAGGTTTCCTGGCGCTGTATAACGCTGGGGAACCCGTCCTGGCTTTCCCTGTGGGATGGTCCCTGCTGGGAGTCCCCAAAGTGGAGCCAGGCATCCCCGGTGTTGATGGGGCCGTTGTGAAGATTAGGCAAGCTAATGCCCAGAGTTACCGAGTGGGACCCCTGATTAGAGTAGGCACCGAAGCGAGAATTATCGAGTCCGCTGACCCAAGTCCACGACCCTGCCGCGTCGGGAATCCAACCCTGGTCCCGGCTGACTTCTGCTACCGGGTCTGCCGCCTCTAACCAGTGAGCCACACCACTCCACACCCTGAGGGTTTTCTCCCAGAGTGAGTGGGGTCATTATCTGTTTTTTTCTGTCATACACAGCCAAGTTCTACCTGGCATCCACCCTAAAAAGATTGGGCGGTGTAATACCCTTCCTCTGACGGCCCCTACTCTGTCGGGCCATCAGTTGAAGCTTTCCATCCATCGACCAAACAAGGGCTCCAGTGAGGAAAGCTTACGGCCCACCCATCTCTAAATTTGGAGGACTTCACAGCGATTGTGACTGGGTACACTGCCCACCAAACTCTCAGGCCCTAATTATTATTATTATTTATTAAAATGTTTGATGCTTTTAAAGAAAATGTTTTGAAGTAAATGCCAAATAACCCAAGGACAGTTGTAACTTCATATTCCTAATGATCATCATCGGCCTCAACTGTAAAGCATGTCCTAATCATTCCGCAAACACCAAACAGCAATCATATACAAATGAACAAAAACTGCAACCTGCAACTTTCCATATTTTTTCCCAAGTTACTTTAAGTCTGTGGAGTTGTTACTGCACAGGGTTCCAGCAACTTCTTCCTCCCTCATATTGTCAACAGACTGCTTGACACACTATATCTTGAGCCGGCACCGGTTATGGAATGATTATGGGAAGATGTGAGAGAAGACACAGTGAATTGTATATTTTACCTATAATTCTAAAGTATATACATATTTGCCAGTCGAAGATGAGGTCAGGGCAGGGTTCTTGAAAGGTGCTTCCCTCAATGATCCATTACGCCCTTTTCGCAGGTCACTCAAGAATTATATCCCAACGTACACTGCAGTCCTCTAGCACATAAATGGGTTATTCCACTCTGGAAAGCATCCATTCCAGTCATATGTTCTTGGGAAATTACTATTGCTGTTGAATAAGTGGAGGCATGTGTGATGTATTGCTTGTATTTCTTTCTGGAGCTGAACCGCCTTTGGAAGGGCCGTGCAGTGATGGGTAGTTGGCAGGTTTTTCTCCCAGCCAGAAAATCAGCTGCTATGCACTGTGGAGCTAAGCTGGCCAAGTGGTCAACTGCTGATGGTCAGACTCAGCAGAGACATCAATTTTTCAACCCCTCTGCGGAGATGAACAGATGGGCGGAGGGGGTGATGTCCCACCTTGGTGCACCAGTCATTCGACCTCTAATGATGAGTGGGGTTGCTCATGGGGGAAGAGTGTGCAGAGATAGACATTGAGAAGGTGTAGTAGTCGCTAGAAAGGCTCTATTAATCATTAATTTTTCGTTAGACAACATAAAACTAAATGGATAGATCGATGTTGACCACAATAGGTCCACCATTTCTCCCGACATACACTTAACCCCTTCGCTGCGGGGGGGGGGGGGGTAATTCCCCCGCTGTGCTGGGGGGCGGGGGGCGCGCACAGTGCCCCCATGCTCATGACGAGCTGAGCTCGTCATGAGGCACTGCACTCCGGTGCTCTCGTCACAGCTGCACCCGTTCCTTTGGAACGCTCAGCACAGCAGGGGAATTATCCCCGCGTGTGAGCGTTCAACGGCTCATGACGAGCTGAGCTCATCATGAGCACCGGAGCACCGTGCCTCGTGACGTGCTCAGGTCGTCATGAGCATGGAAGGTGTTAAAAGTAAATTATAATAAGCATTTTCACTGGATACAGCCTTAGTATGGTAGCCAAATGCCCTACATGCACGTCCCTTGCACACCCAATCTCTATGGTTGTATCTTTCATCTAAAGAGAACAAGGCACTCTTTAGATGCACTTTTTGGACCTTGATAGGGTGTCCTTGGCAGATAAACGTGGCTCTTATGAGCCCTCTTTACAGTCCTGAAACCATGCACCTGCCACACACTTCTGTTACTTGTATATTCTCCACAACTCTTCTGATAGAGCTGTGATATAAACACATGCCCTGGGCCTACCCTACATATCGTTGCTGTCCTGCTAATGCCTTTGAAATACATCTCTTTCACCATTATAGGATGCCTCATAGAACCCATACAGTACCTTTGAATTGCGTGGACCATGCTTACTAAGCGCCTTATTTACAACATAATGACACAGCTGAGGCGCGGCAAGCCACTTTGCTGCGCTGAGCTGCGTCATTTTAAAAGCGAAGGGATGCGTCATATTTACAACAATATGATGCATCCTTGTGCTTTACACTGCGTTGGCGCACAATTGGCTGCCCTGCGCCAATGCAGGCACCCTTGCACCATGGTTAGAGCGGCAGACCCTGATGCAGAGTTTTAGCCCGGGACCAGGGTTCAATTCCCGCCTCTATGGGTCTTGGGCTCAATTTCCGCGGACCTGATCATTCTCGCCTCAGTGCCTATTCTAATCATGGGTCCCACTCTGCAACTCTGGGCAATAGCTTGCTTAATCTCCACAACGGCCCCAACAGCGCGGGATGCCTGGCTTCACCTTGGGGGTGCCCAGGAGTGAGCCCTTCACAGGGAAAAGCCAGGAAGGGTTCCACAGCGGTATGCGTACAAGCGCCTGAGATACCCCTTCGGGGGTCGATTCGTGCGCTATACAAATACTACTACATTGACTACAAGAGCGCCTGAGTTGCCGGCATGATTGTTGTTGTGCAGGAAGGGACACCTTCCGGCACAAAAACAAACACAAGAGGCTTTTTCCTCATTCTATGTGTGCTGCAGAATGCAGCACTCATAGAAAGAGGAAAGAAACTAGGAGAAATCAAATGATTTCTCCTCGTTGTGCCTGGGGAAGCGTAGGATTCTGATGCATTCCCACGTTTACGAAATGTTGTTAATCTGGGAATGCAGCAGGATCCATGGGTGGTACGTGGAACAGAAACATCCATGGCACGTTCCTTTCACGCACAGTGATACGTAAAATAGGGCCGTATTTATAAGGCCATGAAAAGGCAGGCAAAAAAGTGATGCACTGGTTGAGCAAGGGACTTGCAAATAAGCCACTAGGTTTTTAACATTAACACACATTCTTTACCAGCATGTTTGTGTACACACAAATGCACACACCACACATACAGAATTGCATCTGTGGCGCTCATTTGCTATACAATTATTCGTTACTCCAATCACCCACTTGGTAAGAAGCCCAGGAGCCTTCTGACGTTTGCTGGGTGATGGGCAGGGCCGGACTGCCCATAGCAGGCACCAGCGTTTCCCCGGTGGGCCTGAAAGGTGGGTCCGGTTCTTGACCCCTGGGGGGCGGTTTGTTACAGGTAGCCAGTTTTGCAGCAGTGCTGCAATATTAGCTGCCTGTAACAAAAGTGGCAGTGGGAGTGGTGCTTCTCACTGATCCAGCAGGTTACCAACCTCAAGAACTCATTCACCACATATTCACCTGGTCCCATAAACACACACTCACTCACATAGGCTGGTTATCACCGCTGGGGTCAATTTTTATAAATGCCCTAATAAGATCAGTTACCTGTTTCATTAACTAATCTTTTCACTGATCAAAAAAGTTCTTTCCTCTGGTCAATGGACCTGTTAGTTGGAACTAGTTGATGGTGAAAAGACATAGGATTATTTTATCTTCTATTTTATTAAATAACCACAGACTCTGGAAAAGTTTAAATGTTTTATCTAGTTCAAATCATATGAGCCATACAAATTACAGTACGAACTCCATCTCTCTGAGGAAGTAAGATCAGTTTACCCAATATTTAGTTATCTATTTTAAATGAGATTATCACAATAACAGTACCTTAGGAAAAAGAGGATAGAGAGAGCAGCACATTGATATACTACACAGAAATATAATTACCTAGGATGGTGTAGAGATCAGTACCCTGGCCAAGAAATTGATGGGTCCCCTTGGATAGATCAGGTGACTAAGACTTCAGGACAGGATAGATGACCTCTTCTGGATTCGACGCCTGCGTCGCAGCCCTCTCTGACACGAACTTCACCTCCATTCTTCCGCAATCTTCTTCTAATAGATTACCTCCTTGATTCTTCTGCGATCTTCTAATTATTTGGCTTAAAAATACTAAGTCTGCTTCTTCAATATTCTATCAGCACTCAAACAGCATCCCGGTCTCTCAGCGTTCTAGTCTTGCTGCGACTGCTTTCTGTTCTAACTAAATTACCTCAATTATACCTTTCTAATAGCATATACCACCCCTAAATGTTTCAACTTTATGAAACTCCTATTTCTGATTGGGCGAGCTAAGGGAATGATCATCACACCATGCTAAGTTTTAATAATTTTCTTTAGTTCTTTGTTTTATATTTCCGCCCATCAAATTGTTTTTTTATCAACAACAATGTATACATATTACAGTTGTCAATTTAGTTTGAAGGATGTCCAGCAGGTTCCCAGGACATGTACCCAGGATGGCCTTGGACGGGTTTCAAGATTTTACATCATGGCGTCTGGCTTGGCATCACTGCGCCTGCGTGAGGATTCACGTGTAGTGTAGACTTTAGCATCCTTCAGAGGCCCAAAAACGAACTAATAGAGAGGTCAAAAGAAAACGTATTAATTTAGAAAAAATGATTTCACTGTATACCACCTATCTCAACTCTAATCCCATTTACTTATAAAGACTCTCCCCACATTAGCATTTAGTAAATAGCTCATTTTAATTTCAGTAAAGCAAATACTTAGCATGTGAGCTTCCAAGCGGCCATTTTAGATGCATTTGCGCAGAAGTAGAATTTTCCCTCCGAGCGTAAGGACATCATTCTGCGTAGATGCAGTTAATTCATGCTGTTATGCTATGTTATCTGGAATTTGTAGAGCGCGCGGCTACTCCGAAGAGTGTCCCGGTGCATGCGCAGTACAGTTTCACGCGTTAGCAGCCATTTTAAGTTCCACTCGGGTTACTTGTTAGTAAAACACATATGCCTACACATTGGAGAGGAGAGAGTGGGGCTCTGTGCTGCCTCAGAGGAGCAGTGGAGACTGCCGTCTCTGGGGCCCCCGCCCCCACCCCCACCCTTGTCCCTGTCCCTTCTCTTGTGGGGTGGGCTTTGCTTATGGAGAGGAGAGAGTGTGGCAGGGCTCTGTGCTGCGTCAGAGGAGCAGTGGAGACTGCTGTCTCTGGGGCCCCCATCCCACCCCACCCTTGTCCATATCTCTTCTCTTCTCTTGTGGGGTGGGCTTTGCTTATGGAGAGGAGAGAGTGGGGCCGGGCTCTGTGCTGCCTCAGAGGAGCAGTGGAGACTGCTGTCTCTGGGCCCCCACCCTTGTCCCGGGCCTGCCTCCGGCTCTGACTGAAGAGAAACAATGTTGATATTTTGTTTCTCAAAAAACAGGGTTCCTTCTCCTGAGTTCAAAAGATTCTAGATGGTATTACTGTCCCCAGATAGGGGTGTTTTCCATCAATAAGAGGGATTATAATGTTACAACGGTTACCAAATTCACAAATTAATATATCTATAAATGGCCCACATGTATAGTTGAAAGACATGAAAGACATGAAACAATTTTATAAAAACATTTTCATTCATATATTTGAAAAGAGAACTTTTACAAAAATTTGCTAATAGTACATTCTTATATTTAAAATCATATACATCAACATTTATAATCAGTTTCAGAATTAAAAACATACAATATTCATTAAAAGTTGCTGATCTAGCAAAGTTTCACAAAAACATTACATTGATAATATCATCATTACTCTTTAGAATTTTTTTTTAAAAAAAATAGATTTTTGGGGGAACGAAATTATCGACGCTGCGTTTCGGTGGCTCTTTTTTGTATCCTGCACCTTCTTCAAGGACTCGTTCACTGGTTTAATATTATCTATAAAACATGTCACAATACATATCATTAGGCCCAAAGATTTTTTACATCATTTGCACTTAGATTACTTTGACATTTTGACAACTGTCCTAGTATTTGGTAACCCCGAACATTTATACAATCCCAACATCAGTTCTTTCTTGTAGTATATTATTACTTAATTCCCTCATTTTGGAGGTACTGAAGCCAAGGTATAGTAGGCTGAGTGGTTCATTGTTAATATATAGTATTTTCTTATTATTTGCTAAACAAGATAGGGCTTTTTCTTTCATAAACATTATCCCAGAAGGTGAACAGTGGGTTGTAACATTCTTTAGTGCTCCATCCTGTTCTATGATTTTGTTTGACTTACCCAGGTTAAGGTCTTCCCTGGTACTAATAATTTAGTCTTTGAGAGCATGTGTTGAATCAGCTCATCTATTCCCTTAATTCTTCTATTCTGAAAAGGAATATACCTTATTTTAGGCTGCTATATTTCCTATGCATGGTATAATACTTTTACTGATCCCTCTCCCAGGTCTTTACCTTATGTTTTGGTTTTATTCAAACTTCATTCGGTTTAGGGAGAAAATGGACCAACTTCAATCCTGTTGGAAGGATACATATTCATTGTTAAAATAGTATAATTATTTGTTGTTTGCATAGTTTGATCTTACTGATTCTCTATTTACGTTGGTTTTAAAAAAAGATTTTTTATATATTAAGCCACCCCTGTTAACGGGTATTAGATAGACCAGTGGTCTATTTTTACATGTTAATCACAGCCCTTTTCTTTACTTAAGTTGTTTCTGTAATGTGTTATCCACACTTATTGCTGCCCCTTGTTCATAGTTATTTTAAAACGAGATCTTGGAAAGGCTTACTGGTCCTATCTTCTTATTTTCTTTGGAGATTGGGGGGACGCCTCATGGAGCTACCTTGTATTATTTCTTTCTTCACTTTTTCTAAGAAATAATTATGTCTCTTAGTTTAGTTAGTTTACTTTTGTTTAGTCACAAAACGTAAGTATTTTCATGGGGACCTTACCTTTGTGCTCAAAATAAATTGTCTTTGCATTTGGTGTATTATTTTTCTTCACACCGACGAGGGTTACTTCTTAGAGCTTTTTTTTTTAAATAATTAAGCTCTCCACTCTAGAGGAAAAAATAGAATTTTATATTTTACTCCTATTGGCCACTGTCTCCATGCCTCCTAATTACCATAGGGACTATTTTCAGT
The DNA here is from genome assembly GCF_964263255.1 of Lissotriton vulgaris. Taxonomy (NCBI): domain Eukaryota; kingdom Metazoa; phylum Chordata; class Amphibia; order Caudata; family Salamandridae; genus Lissotriton; species Lissotriton vulgaris. The sequence continues at coordinate 153,103,638 of NC_141698.1, read as the reverse complement.
CAAAGGGACCCCCCTCTTACTCACTTATGACTGGTAGCTGAGCTGCACGGCGTCCTCCTCCTTCCCGGTTTGTTTGAAAATGAATTACTCCATTTCTTAACCTAGTATATATACTATGCTTGATTAGTTAATTACTAGCACCTGTGCTTGTGTTTTAGCCCTTCACTGTTTATCATGGGGCCGGAGTGGGCGAACAGGTCGCCATTTTGTGGTGTCTTCTGATTGAGTTTCACCTCCTCGGATGAGCTTTTTCGCTCGTTTGGTTAAACAATTACGTAATTTATATTACATCCACGTTATTCTATGTGGCCACAAAGGTTTTAAACAATGTATTTTCGTAATGTAACTGGCACTTCATAAACGATTCGTAAATTGTGTTGCCGCTATATTGCTTGAGTATAATTATCAACATTTCCTTTTTTTATTCTTATTATCGTCGTTTGGGTGTGAATATTACCTTTTACTTGTCCTGTTCGTTACCGGCCCGATTCTCGATACGGCCGCCATTTTGGAACAGGAAATAGACTATTACCGAATGTAATCGTCGCTCGGGGAGTTGGTCTATTGTGTTTTGTGCACAGTATTCGCGGGGTCCGCTCTCTCTGTGCCCCTTATCTGGCTATGAGTTCCTTACCCTTTACCTAGGTACAAACATCCTCGATCATTGTTAAAACCGATCGCATCTTATTTGTTGGCCGCCATCTTGGGATGGGATCGGGGTCCCTACCGCGTTTACATAGGAGATAAGGAAAACGATGATCATAGATCATTCGTATTATCTCGACATTAGTTTTATAATCTTTAAAACTTGCTGATTCTCTATTATTTTTATTTTTAATTATATTTAAATTTAAATCGGTTCGCATTTTATTTATTAAGATTGTATGTTATTCAATTCCTGAATGGTGTTGAATTATCTAGATTTACACGTTTGAGTTATTACTGTATTGGGCATGTATTCTTGCATTAAGCCCTTGGCATGATGTTTATGAGCATTACGGATATGTAATAAAAGATTACTTGATTAAAAAGAATTATTCCTTATTCTGTTTTTGACCCTACCAGCTACATATACAGTTTTGTTTTCAGCTTATTATCATTTCCTGTGTACTCTCCTGGGTTCACAGTATTTAATCTACAGGATTCTCTCCCATTCCTCTCTGTTATTTAGTACTGTTTTATAGGTGTTAAATTTGGACATGTAATACTGTTCTCTGAGTTTACGTTTCCTGGTTACATTTCCTCCTCTCCTATTAGAGCTTATGACTTCTAAAACGCACCACCTCAGATCTTCTACTTTATGACTCTTTTCCAACCAGTGTGTCACTAGGGGTGCTGTTGTTTTTCTTGTGCGAATAGCTGACTTGTGTTCGTTTATCCTGATTCTTATCTCTCTTTGTGTCTCACCTATGTATGCCTTCTCGCATGGACATTTAATCATATAAATTACATTTTGGGTCTTACAGTTAAACAGAGCTTTGTGTGTATGTGTTGTATTGCCGTAGACTACATTGGGGCCTGATATTAACAAAGGACAGTTGGTGCAGTTTCTACAGGCAAAATTGCCTGTTGGTGTTGAGCCATCTATAGTTCTAATTAGATTCCTGTTGTTTTTGTTTGGGTAAGTTTGAACCAAACAATTTCTGATTGTCCTGTTCCTTCTAAAGGCAAAAATGGGTTTGGGCATGGGTATTTCTCCTGGTTCGTTGAGCAATTTCCAATTGCTGTTAATGCAATTTTTTATTCTGTTTGATATACATGAGAAATTGGTCACAAATACAATAGGTTTTGTTTCACTTTCCTGTCTTATTTTAGGTTCAAAGATGCTGTCCCTATTATAATATTTGGCACGTTTATATGCCTTTTTCACCATGGTTTTGGGATAGCCTCTGTCTAGAAATTTTTTGGTCAGGACGTCTGCATGCTTGTCATATTCTTTTATTGTGGTACAGTTAGGTCGTACTCTTAAAAACTGGTCAAATGGAATGTTATTCTTTTGGGCAGCTGGATGGTGGCTTTTGAAGTGGAGCATGGTGTTGCGATCTGACGGTTTGGTGTATAATTCCACCGTCAGAAAGCCCTCCACATTTTTTATTTTTATATCTAGGAAATCACATTCGTTGTTGCTGTATGAGGATGTGAATTTAAGGTTTTCGTCCCCTAGATTGAGCCAAGTAATGAATTCAAGTAAATCATCTTCATTGCCCTGCCAGATAAAAAATATGTCCTCTATAAATCGGGACCATTTTAGTATATTTTCATAAAAAGGAGCAAGTGTGTTAAAAATATGTTTCTGCTCAAAGTCCGCTACGTACAGGCATGCCAGGCTTGGGGCACAGGTGGCTCCCGACTTATAGATGACATATTTTTTATCTGGCAGGGCAATGAAGATGATTTACTTGAATTCCTTACTTGGCTCAATCTAGGGGACGAAAACCTTAAATTCACATCCTCATACAGCAACAACGAATGTGATTTCCTAGATATAAAAATAAAAAATGTGGAGGGCTTTCTGACGGTGGAATTATACACCAAACCGTCAGATCGCAACACCATGCTCCACTTCAAAAGCCACCATCCAGCTGCCCAAAAGAATAACATTCCATTTGGCCAGTTTTTAAGAGTACGACGTAACTGTACCACAATAAAAGAATATGACAAGCATGCAGACGTCCTGACCAAAAAATTTCTAGACAGAGGCTATCCCAAAACCATGGTGAAAAAGGCATATAAACGTGCCAAATATTATAATAGGGACAGCATCTTTGAACCTAAAATAAGACAGGAAAGTGAAACAAAACCTATTGTATTTGTGACCAATTTCTCATGTATATCAAACAGAATAAAAAATTGCATTAACAGCAATTGGAAATTGCTCAACGAACCAGGAGAAATACCCATGCCCAAACCCATTTTTGCCTTTAGAAGGAACAGGACAATCAGAAATTGTTTGGTTCAAACTTACTCAAACAAAAACAACAGGAATCTAATTAGAACTATAGATGGCTCAACACCAACAGGTAATTTTGCCTGTAGAAACTGCACCAACTGTCCTTTGTTAATATCAGGCCCCAATGTAGTCTACGGCAATACAACACATACACACAAAGCTCTGTTTAACTGTAAGACCCAAAATGTAATTTATATGATTAAATGTCCATGCGAGAAGGCATACATAGGTGAGACACAAAGAGAGATAAGAATCAGGATAAACGAACACAAGTCAGCTATTCGCACAAGAAAAACAACAGCACCCCTAGTGACACACTGGTTGGAAAAGAGTCATAAAGTAGAAGATCTGAGGTGGTGCGTTTTAGAAGTCATAAGCTCTAATAGGAGAGGAGGAAATGTAACCAGGAAACGTAAACTCAGAGAACAGTATTACATGTCCAAATTTAACACCAATAAAACAGGACTAAATAACAGAGAGGAATGGGAGAGAATCCTGTAGATTAAATACTGTGAACCCAGGAGAGTACACAGGAAATGATAATAAGCTGAAAACAAAACTGTATATGTAGCTGGTAGGGTCAAAAAAGGAATAAGGAATAATTCTTTTTAATCAAGTAATCTTTTATTACATATCCGTAATGCTCATAAACATCATGCCAAGGGCTTAATGCAAGAATACATGCCCAATACAGTAATAACTCAAACGTGTAAATTTAGATAATTCAACACCATTCAGGAATTGAATAACATACAATCTTAATAAATAAAATGCGAACCGATTTAAATTTAAATATAATTAAAAATAAAAATAATAGAGAATCAGCAAGTTTTAAAGATTATAAAACTAATGTTGAGATAATACGAATGATCTATGATCATCGTTTTCCTTATCTCCTATGTAAACGCGGTAGGGACCCCGATCCCATCCCAAGATGGCGACCAACAAATAAGATACGATCGGTTTTAACAATGATCGAGGATGTTTGTACCTAGGTAAAGGGTAAGGAACTCATAGCCAGATAAGGGGCACAGAGAGAGCGGACCCCGCGAATACTGTGCACAAAACACAATAGACCAACTCCCCGAGCGACGATTACATTCGGTAATAGTCTATTTCCTGTTCCAAAATGGCGGCCGTATCGAGAATCGGGCCGGTAACGAACAGGACAAGTAAAAGGTAATATTCACACCCAAACAACGATAATAAGAATAAAAAAAGAAAATGTTGATAATTATACTCAAGCAATATAGCGGCAACACAATTTACGAATCGTTTATGAAGTGCCAGTTACATTACGAAAATACATTGTTTAAAACCTTCGTGGCCACATAGAATACCTTGGATGTAATATAAATTACGTAATTGTTTAACCAAACGAGCGAAAAAGCTCATCCGAGGAGGTGAAACTCAATCAGAAGACACCACAAAATGGCGACCTGTTCGCCCACTCCGGCCCCATGATAAACAGTGAAGGGCTAAAACACAAGCACAGGTGCTAGTAATTAACTAATCAAGCATAGTATATATACTAGGTTAAGAAATGGAGTAATTCATTTTCAAACAAACCGGGAAGGAGGAGGACGCCGTGCAGCTCAGCTACCAGTCACAAGTGAGTAAGAGGGGGGTCCCTTTGACTGAAAATAGTCCCTATGGTAATTAGGAGGCATGGAGACAGTGGCCAATAGGAGTAAAATATAAAATTCTATTTTTTCCTCTAGAGTGGAGAGCTTAATTATTTAAAAAAAAGCTCTAAGAAGTAACCCTCGTCGGTGTGAAGAAAAATAATACACCAAATGCAAAGACAATTTATTTTGAGCACAAAGGTAAGGTCCCCATGAAAATACTTACGTTTTGTGACTAAACAAAAGTAAACTAACTAAACTAAGAGACATAATTATTTCTTAGAAAAAGTGAAGAAAGAAATAATACAAGGTAGCTCCATGAGGCGTCCCCCCAATCTCCAAAGAAAATAAGAAGATAGGACCGGTAAGCCTTTCCAAGATCTCGTTTTAAAATAACTATGAACAAGGGGCAGCAATAAGTGTGGATAACACATTACAGAAACAACTTAAGTAAAGAAAAGGGCTGTGATTAACATGTAAAAATAGACCACTGGTCTATTTAATACCCGTCAACAGGGGTGGCTTAATATATAAAAAATCTTTTTTTTAAACCAACGTAAATAGAGAATCAGTAAGATCAAACTATGCAAACAACAAATAATTATACTATTTTAACAATGAATATGTATCCTTCCAACAGGATTGAAGTTGGTCCATTTTCTCCCTAAACCGAATGAAGTTTGAATAAAACCAAAACATAAGGTAAAGACCTGGGAGAGGGATCAGTAAAAGTATTATACCATGCATAGGAAATATAGCAGCCTAAAATAAGGTATATTCCTTTTCAGAATAGAAGAATAAGGGAATAGATGAGCTGATTCAACACATGCTCTCAAAGACTAAATTATTAGTACCAGGGAAGACCTTAACCTGGGTAAGTCAAACAAAATCATAGAACAGGATGGAGCACTAAAGAATGTTACAACCCACTGTTCACCTTCTGGGATAATGTTTATGAAAGAAAAAGCCCTATCTCGTTTAGCAAATAATAAGAAAATACTATATATTAACAATGAACCACTCAGCCTACTATACCTTGGCTTCAGTACCTCCAAAATGAGGGAATTAAGTAATAATATACTACAAGAAAGAACTGATGTTGGGATTGTATAAATGTTCGGGGTTACCAAATACTAGGACAGTTGTCAAAATGTCAAAGTAATCTAAGTGCAAATGATGTAAAAAATCTTTGGGCCTAATGATATGTATTGTGACATGTTTTATAGATAATATTAAACCAGTGAACAAGTCCTTGAAGAAGGTGCAGGATACAAAAAAGAGGCACCGAAACGCAGCGTCAACAATTTCGTTCCCCCAAAAATCTATTTAAAAAAAAAAAAATTCTAAAGAGTAATGATGATATTATCAATGTAATGTTTTTGTGAAACTTTGCTAGATCAGCAACTTTTAATGAATATTGTATGTTTTTATTTCTGAAACTGATTATAAATGTTGATGTATATGATTTTAAATATAAGAATGTACTATTAGCAATTTTTTGTAAAAATTCTCTTTTCAAATAAATGAATGAAAATGTTTTTATAAAATTGTTTCATGTCTTTCATGTCTTTCAACTATACATGTGGGCCATTTATAGATATATTAATTTGTGAATTTGGTAACCGTTGTAACATTATAATCCCTCTTATTGATGGAAAACACCCCTATCTGGGGACAGTAATACCATCTAGAATCTTTTTAACTCAGGAGAAGGAACCCTGTTTTTTAAGATTGTTGACCCAATCCTTTTCCTGGCAAAAAGGGTAGCTCCCTCCTTACAATTGTTGATATTTTGTTTCTCTTCAGTCAGAGGGAGGGGACGAGGGGCTCAGAGCAGTCAGTCTAGCTAAAAATATATGTAATGTGGTGCATATTAGTTACAAAATACATTATTAATATAATGTTACAGGTTTATATGAGAGGATTGCATCCGAGCAAGTCTCTTTTATACAAGTCATTGCTCCATCACCACCCACACCCCCAGCCCCTGCCTTGAGGGCCGGTCGAGCTAATTGCAAGGGCTGGTTTCAATTCCCAGTCGGGCCGTGGCAATGGGAACTCTCATCTGTGAACAGCCTGTATGGTTCTACTTCTGACGTGCTTGCTTTTCTTTCCCACATCTAACTGAGAAGTGTCAAACTCAAAATGTATGTCTACATGCTCTATACAAGGATAGTCATGCAATGCTCGCAGTGCAGGCAAGGTTCTAAAGTGACGTTTCTTTGCCTTGAGTATTCCATCAACCATGACTGAGGTGCAAAGTGTTGTGATGTGAAAACCAATTTCTGCATCCCTTGTGAATTAGGGATGTGATCCCCACTTGTTAGTTCTCAACTCAAGGCAAAGTGGACATTTCCTATAGAGTGCCCTTTATGATGTGTACATTAAACTACAAACACACAAGCCCCTTTTATAGATTGGGCTTGTCCTTCGTGCCCTCTTTTCACATGTAAGCCGCACAACTCTGTGATTCATGTCTAAGGCACTTTAGCAAGTCAACCAGGACCATTTCTCATAAGCTTATTGTAATGCCATCAAGAGACAATATCAGGTGATGTCTTGTTGATGTCATATTTTATGTTGCATTGATGTCATCCTTAACGTCATATGTGAGGAGGGAACCTTAATATTATCACCACATTTTCTTCTGCTTACTTTAACCCCTTGCATGCTGGTGACGGCTCCCGTCCGTCATGGCACACAGTGCTCGTGTGCTGATGACGGCCGGGAGCCACCACGCCCGCGATCGGAATGTGCCGCACAGGACTGGAATTCCGACCGCAGGCAAGGGGTTAATTGGTTACATATAGTTTTGAACAATTGTCTTCCTTTATAAGTCTGTATTTGGTGGATCTGCAACAAACAGCTGTGGCACTACTCTGTCCTTGATGGACGGGTCCAATAAACAAAACAATCACTAGTGAACCATTTATATTGTTATGCACTGTGCTTATTGTTTTTTATTATAGTTAATGGTTTATTATATATGCTTTTTACATATTATATATCATATATTGTATTTGTAATGTTTTTAATATTTGTCTAATAACATTTATTACTTGTATAAAATGTGTTTATTGACTTCTTTTATCATGAAAGATTTACAACATTGCAACATTAGTTACAGTATATTATTTGGAATTTCACATTTTAAGATAGTCGTATAGCTATATAAATATTTAAATGGCAATCAATTAAATAGCTATTAATATTGTTTTAATAATTAGTATTACTATTATTATATTAGTATAAAGAATAGTATTTTCCCACTTCTATGCGCGGTGTCTTTAAAAACTCCAAACACCCTATCCAGGCAATGAAACAGACATCTTTTTTCACAGCTCCCTCGCCATATGGTCCAGATTACCCGTGTTGCATCTTTCAGAGGTGTTTGCTCTGCTATTTTACAGTTTTCTTATCTCAAGATTATAGTCGATACATACCTTCTGACTACCATCATGTCTTTAACCGCATCGATGCTGATGACGGAACCGCTACCTCAACAGATGACGAAGCGGTTCCGTCATGGCCCGCCCGACGCACCTGCGCGGTGCGGATTCCGCGCCTGCGCAGGGCGTTCTATTGAGCGGGCGCGGCCATGATGGAACCTCTCCGTCATCAGCACAGCTCACCCGAGGCTGGTGACGGAGCGGTTCCGTCACCAGCGTGTGAGAGCCGCGCGGCCCCCCGCCCCCTTAGCGCTGCGGCGGAATAGCCGCTGCAGCGAAGGGGCTAGGTCTGAGGTGCCTTGTGGGGTTTATTGCTAGGGTGACAGAACCACAGCTGTCACATGTTACCAACAATCTTTCTCCCAAAACTCTGGTACACAAGCTGATTTCCACTTGCACCCACCCGCACCCTGGTGCAGGTCTTGGCATCTGCCAAGCATACCACGGATATGGCTCCAAAAACGCTTACTTAGGGTGGCTCGACAAAGATGCACAAGACTGGGCAGAGAACTTCTTTGACAAAATGACACATTTTATTTATTTATTTATAAAGTTTTATATAGCGCGAACTTGACACGTTATACTTACAACAAATGTTATTCACCATGATGTTTCTTTGGAAGTGCAAAGGAAGAACAACTAATGGAGGAATACATTGGAAAACTCTCATCCCCACGATGCCAGTATGGTGGCCACTTTAGTATACTACTCGGTTTACCGATGCAACTTCACGCACTTGCCAACGAGCGTAGTCAGTATACGATTAATGGGTGGGCCTGGAAGTCTGTTTATCCTACTTGGAACTTCCTGTTTCATATACAGCCAGTACAAAGCAAAGAAATAGAAGTGCCAGGGACTGCACAATGCATATTTTCATGTGGGACCTAAAGGTTGATTTACTACATTTTGTCACATGGTTGGCAAATGCTAGCATCAAACACCAAGGCTTTACTAGCTGGGACCTACCAACTTTATTTGACAAGTATAGATAAATAAACAATAAGTGCTGCCAGCCTGGATATTAAGGTGTTTCAAAAATATATTGGCATCATTGTGTTAGACATTAGTCTCACATTTATACTTTTTTCAAGCAACGCAGCAAGTCACCCTGCTGCGCTTCGTGTCAGGGGAAGGGCAGGACTACACAGTATTCAACATTATATGGTGCAATTGTGTCCTTTTGTAGCGCTGGTGCACTTTTCGCTGCCTAGCACCAATCCAGGGACCCTTGCGCCATGGTGCAAGGGTGCCTGCGTTGTAGGCAGGATTGGTATTGTGCAGTAAGGGACACCCTCCTGCACAAAAGCAATCATAAGAGGCATTTTCCCCTTTCTGTGTGTGCTGCAGAACGCGGTATACGTAGAAAGAGAAACAAGAATTTGCAATGCAATAAGTCTCACATTTGCAAGAATTAGAGCAATTAGCATTATAAATGACAATGTCTTTTACCTATCCATAAAATGTTAGGTTTAGTTTGATTACCTGCTTATAAAAATAAGATAAGTAAACTTCAGCATCTTATACGTGAAATAAAAAGTAAATGGTAAATGAAGAAGTTTTGATGTCACGAAGAGTCGAAAGGTATTTTACCATTAAGCACATCTAAGATAAGGAAAACAGACCAATGTATCCTTGCAAGAAGCTACATAACCATGCAAAAAATAAAATGCATTGAAAGGAGAAGTGCTTCCAAGTTCCTGAAGTGAGGGGAGGGCAAGAAAAGATGTACTCTGAAACCTTTGAATTGAAAATCAATTAAATCAAAATGGAGGATGGCAATGAAACCATTCAATGATAAACAGTTGAATGGCCCAATACACACTTGCATTTGTATTGAACAGAATAGGTCAATCCATAACAGACAGCTAAAGATGTCTGTATGATAAATACAACAATCATTTAACACTGGTGTTCCGTAACGTGAATCAGGGTGTTGGTGTGTACTTTTAGAGCGCTTATGGGAAACGATGGCCGCTTGAGTGTTGTGTCCGATGCGGGTGACACATTCATTTTGGGATGTATGACGTTACAACGCATACTATTACAACGCAGTACTTTACAACGCATTTTTTACAACGCAAATACTTTTACAACGCATGCTTTTACCACGAATACTATTACAACGCGAAATAGTGTTAATAATAGTAAAGTGCTATTACAACGAAAACATTTACAACGCATACCTTTACAACGGAAAATAACATATATTTTTTTTTTTGTAAAATAAAACCTGGAACGGGATAGAGGGAAACTAGGGGTTTGGGGTGGGGAAGTGTCTTAAAATGTTGAGAAAAACTAAACGTTAATGAAAATAAATGCAACGATTTTTCAGAAATTAATACCCGAGTATTAAAATAATACCCGAGTATTAAAAATTAATACTCATGTAATCTTAACTGTTGAAAATTTTACACAGGCAACGAAAATAAAAACAATATACTTAACATATATTAGAATGAGAGAAAATAATTATTCGTAAACAACAACATTATACATACACAGTCGCCATTTTAAACTGTGTAGTTGCAAAGTATGTCCTACAACTCTTTCCATGAAAATTATACCACAACACTACTTTCAAAATGGATGCCAAAACGGAACGGAAAAGTGAAAATAACATATCTTTACACAAAGTTTTAAATTATAACTTTCCACAGAAATAAAACGTATTTAAAATAATAATACCAACGCTGTGTTTCATTAAAAAAACAATGACACTGACCAAAACGTATAAATACGAGGCAGACACTATTTTTAAAACAGTTGATTCTCAACTCCCAGAGTGACCAGACGCCAAAAGCTGACCCTCTGACCTCTTCATCAAAAAAAAACCAGATTGGATCTCAGGAGCATTATTTTTCGTAATACAAGTGAGTTACTTAAAGTAATTTCAGAAATATTTTCTGAAACAATTACAACGCAGCACCTACTACGTTTGTTTTACCTGTTTAAAGAAAATATCATAGCACCAAGATAGTACTATAATTATGGATACATATATCTATACATTAAAAGCCGTACATATTTAAAGCAGTGAAAAATGTAATTAAAATAGCTTATTATTTGAAAAAATTTCCAATGAATAAAACATATATTATTTTTCAAACATCACAAAATGTTACATTTTATTTATTAGTCGAACTACTTTAAACAGTGACGAAAAAGCCCAGTTTAAATAAATAGGATTTTACAACAGAAGAAACACTCCTCTTCAAGAATAATTTGAAGGTACTTTTTTTAAACGACAATTCTAATCAAATAAAACGAAAATACATTTATTAATACACATATATTTAATCTGATTTTTGCAGAGAAATTCATTTGAGAAAATTAATAAATACTTTCTTCTTTGAAAATTGAAACGTCAACTTTTAAAGAAGGTAATTATATTATTAATAACAAAACTGCATTTTTAAAATGTAGTCATTAATGCGGAAAAGATTTATAAAGAATAAAAACTGTAGAGATAAAAATATTTTAGAGTAGTGAATAAAGGTACAGCAGTAACAAAAGTGTGAAATGGTGTAGGGGTACGAATAAATAATTGTATTCAGACTCCAGGTAGGTGCAGCAGTAGTGAAAGTGTGGGATGGTAAAGGAGTATCATTTTCTATTCTAAGTCCAGGTAGGTGCAGCAGTAGGGAAAGTGTAGGATGGTGTAGGGGTATCAATTACTAATCTAACTCCAGATAGGTGCAGCAGTAGTGAAAGTGTGGGATGGTGTAGGGATATCAATTACTAATCTAACTCCTGAAAGGTGCAGCAGTAGGGAAAGTGTGGGATGGTGTAGAGGTATCAATTACTATTCCAATATCAGAAAAATGCAAAAAGTGTGCACGGTTAGTATAGTATAAAAGATACAGTAAAGAGAAATGTAAATTATACACTGTAATGTTGACATTTTTATCTGCATCCGAAACATTTTACATTTAAATAACATTTCCTTTTCCCTATTCATTTTTTTTTTAAATTCACATTCATCTTCAGATCATCAAAGAACAATCGGATTTCCTAAAGGACAACAACCCAAAAGCCAACCAATAAACGAAATAGCAAAGCAGACACCAGACCACAAAGAAAGAATCCAAACCAAAAGGTATATAAAATACATACTGCAAAGGAAAGTGTTCTATGGTGCAGGGATATCATTTACTTTTCTATCTCCAGGTAGGTGCAGCAGTAGGGCAAGTGTAGGATGGTAAAGAGGTATTATTTTCTATTTTGAAAAAGAGCAACAACCCAAAAGCCAACCAATAAACGAAATATCAAAGCAGAAACCAGACGACAAAGAAAGAAACCAAACCAAAAGGTATATAAAATACATACTCAAGGGAAAGTGTTCTATGTTGCAGGGATATTATTTACTTTTCTACCACCAGGTAGGTGCAGCAGTAGGGAAAGTGTGGGATGGTGTAGGGGAATCAATTTCTATTCAAACTCCAGGTAGGAGCAGCAGTAGGAAAAGTGTAAGATGGTAAAAAGGTATTATTTTCTATTCTAACTCCAGGTAGGTGCAGCAGTAGGAAAAGTGTGGGATGGTGTACGGGTAGCAATTTCTATTCAAACTCTAGGTAGGTGCAGCAGTAAGGAAAGTGTAGGATGGTAAAAGGGTATACTTTTCTATTCTAACTCCAGGTAGGGGCAGCAGTAGGGAAAGTGTGGGATGGTGTAGGGGTATCAATTTCTATTCAAATACCAGGTAGGTAAAGCAGTAGGAAAAGTGTAGGATGGTAAAAGGGTATTATTTTCTAATCTAACTCCATGTAGGTGCAGCAGTAGGAAAAGTGTAAGATGGTGGAAAGGTAGCAATTTCTATTAAAACTCCAGGTAGGTGCAGCAATAGGGAAAGTGTAGGATGGTAAAAGGGTATAATGTTCTATTCTAACTCCAGGTAGGTGCAGCAGTAGGGAAAGTGTAGGATGGTAAATGGCTATTTTTTTGTAAACTAACTCCAGGTAGTTGCAGCAGTAGTGAAAGAGTGGAATGGTGTAGGGGTATCAATTTCTATTCCAACATCAGAAAAATGCAAAAACAGAGCACAGTTATTATAGTACAAAAGGTACAGTAAACAAAAATGTAAATTATACACAGTATTGTTGACATTTTTATCTACATCAGAAACATTTTACATTTAAATAACATTTCCTTTTCCTTTTTCATTTATTTTTAAAATTCACATTCATCTTCAGATCATCAAAGAACAATCGGATTTGAAAAAGAGCAACAACCCAAAAGCCAACCAAGAAACGAAATATCAAAGCAGAAACCAGATGACAAAGAAAGAAACCAAACCAAAAGGTATATAAAATACATACTACAAGGGAAAGTGTTCTATGGAGCAGGGATATTATTTACTTTTCTACCTCCATGTAGGTGCAGCAGTAGGGAAAGTGTAGGATGGTAAAAGGGTATTACTTTCCATTCTAACTCCAGGTAGTTGCAGCAGTAGGGAAAGTGTGGGATGGTGTAGGGGTAGCAATTTCTATTCAAACTCCAGGTAGGTGCTGTAGTAAAGTAAGTAAAGTAGTTCTTTATTGTTGGTTAATTAAAACCATTACAATATATACAATTCCACAATGTTTAAAATGAACATTTAAGTATATAAAAAGAGAAAAAGTATGTATTCTAAGTGTCCAAAAGACTGACGTGAGTTTCAGTGAAATTATTCAAGACACAAATTGTCTTTGGAAACAGGGTTCTTAAGTCAAGATGAAGGTCGGACCTGTGACAATAGGTCTTGTTTTTTCACGAAACTGTCCAGGAATTTAACTGATCTTCAAATCAGTTGAGGATCCGCAGTGCATAAGATTTGGATTATCGCAGTCCGGCAGGTACGAACTCCTTGCTCGTTGAGCTTGTCCTTTAACCAATACCGCCGACCTTGATACATAGCCGGACAGATGCAAACTATATGAATAATGTCTTGTTTACCTGCGCCACAAAGGTCACATTCCGTTGATTCTTGTGGTTTCCATTTTGGTTGATCAAATCTTGTCGGGAGGTTACCCAGCCTTAATTGAAGAAATTTACATTTGATAAAGAACGAGAAGGCCATGTCAAAATAAGCTGCTGGTATGGGCTTTATGTATGATTTGATGGTCATCCAGGCGTGGGTCCGGGCGCTGAAGGTTATTTTATCGTTGAGAAGCGAGTGTTTCTTGGCGATCCTCACGACCGCTTGTTTGAACGAAGAAACTGGCAGTTTTGTTCCCCACAGTGATCCCAGCTCGGTTGTATCCAGTGAGAGTTTTAGGTACTTTGCGTGCTCAGAGCTCGGGTTTGTGTGGATTGCTTCCCACAATGCCCCATTCATTTTGTTCTCCTTGTTCCTCCAAACGTTGTACCAGAATTTGATAGCCTCATATTTTTTCAGTAGTACTTGTGATTGTAATCCAAATTCAAGTCTTACTTGCGCTGGTGAGGAGCTGTTCGGTAGGGAAAAGACCCGTTTATAGACTTTAGTTTGTATTTTGTCTATGAGAGTAGCACTTTTCCCATGATGTAATACACTCCCATATGCTATTGTGGGTAACAGCTTTGATTTCATTGCGGTTAGCAAGGGGGAGACAAGAGGACCTTTTAGCTCTGCTGCCAAACTAGTGAAAGCGTGCAGTAAGGTGGACCCTTTTTTTTCCATGTCCTTAAAATGCACTTGGAAATTGAGGCGGTTGTCTAAATGTACCCCCAGGTACTTGTAGCTGTTTACCACTTCCAGTTGATCATTGTTTATTCGGAAGTTTGGTGAAGTTTTGCGTCGTCGCGTTATGAGCATTACCTTTGTTTTCCTGATGTTTATGGTTAACAGGTTCTTTTTTGTGTAGACGGACATGTCATGCAGTAGGCGTTGGAGGCCAATTTTTGTTTGGCTCAGCAATACCACGTCGTCCGCGTATGATAAGTGCGTTACACGGAGGCTACTTAACCGGGGAGGATGTGCGTTGACCTTGTCCAGGCTTTCTGTCAGATCACCCATAAATAGATTAAATAGATGTGGGGCCAAAACACATCCTTGCTTTAGACCATCGGCAGTGTTGATCTTCCGGGTTAGGCAGTGCCCATTGTCAATTTTTACCTGCATCCAGGTGTCAGTGTACAGGTTAATGATGGGCAAGAGAATAGAGTCCGGTAGGCCCAGTTTTTTTAGTTTTGCCCATAGCAATTGCCTGTTGACGCGGTCAAATGCCGCCTTGAAGTCCACAAAACAGGTGTAGAGCTCCTGGCGGTTCTGTAGGCTTTTCTCTGCGATCAGGCATAGGGCCATAGCATTCGTCATTGTTCCCATGCCACGGCGGAACCCAGACTGATTCAGTGGTATTTTATTGTTCTTATCTGACCATTGGGTCAGGTCTGCTAGTATCATTGACGCGTAGTATTTTGCTTCAGCGTCGATGAGGGCGATCAGACGGTAGTTATTTGGATCTTTACGGTCTCCACCTTTATAGATTGGAGTTATGATCGCCCCCCTCCAGCTCTCAGGGATACCACCTGTGTTCTTTACTGTTCGAAAGAGCAAATCGAATTTACTGGCCCAGTACTGTGGGTCCTCCTTGTAAATGGCTTGCGGAACGCCGTTTGGACCAGGGGCGCTTTCTTGCCTACTTTTCTTGATTATTTTTAATATGCTTTGCTCTTTGTCTTGCCTGGTGTGTGGTGCCAAGTTTTCCACAGCTTTTAGGCGGTCCCCTTGATGGACTTGGACAATGTGTTCTCCCACTGATTTAACTGTTACTTTGCTAAGCAAAGTTGCCGGTGTCATCCAATTATTTATTGAAAATGTTTCCATTATATGTTGGGTCCATTCCGGTTCGGATATACAGGTCATACTTATTGGTTGAGCTGTCCGGTTTATGGAGTTAACTTGTAACCAGAACGCCCTCGAGTCTGCTCTCTTTATATTATGCAGTAATTTAGACCAGAATTCATTTACAAGGTTTTGCTTTTCAGTCCATATTAATTTCTTATATTGTTTCCTGGCCCTACGTACTGCTTCCCAAACGCTGGAATTTTGGGTTTGACCATGTACTCGATGCGTTAATTTTTTCAAGTGCCTCCTTAATGATCGTGCTGAGCTATCGAATCTGATGTTAAATTTGAGAGGAGTTTTGGTTTTGTTGTTTGTGCTGGTCCTCGGGAGTTGTTTCAAATAGTCACTCCAAATTTCTGGGCTCAGAACGTTCTCTATAAGGAGCGCTTGTAATAAGTTCTTAGCATCATTGGCTATTTGAGGGAGGGATTTGCTCGTCCACTTAAGCCGCTTCAAATTAATAGTAGTGGTGCTGCCTGGTAGCATGGGCGCTGGTGCGTGTTTGGTTATGCCCGTCCTAATCTCAAGATGTTGCATTGAATGGTCACTGTCCAAGGAACAAATTATGTGGAAGTCTTGTACTTGACTTAACAGGGGTAATGTGACTAACGTGTAGTCCAGAATGGAGCTTGTGTTGTGACCTGTGTAGGTCATGGAGGGGGGGTTGTCTTGGTTAGATCTTCCATTTAGTACCCTAAGGCCAAGATTTTCTAGATCCCACATGAATTGTTTGCCCTCCTTGTCCCTCTTCCTGACTTGAGGAATCACCTGCGGCACAACATTCCAAAATTCATTAGCTGTGTTGATGTTAGTTTCATCTTCTGATTCTTGAAGCAGATTAGAGTTAAAATCACCAGTGAGAATTATCTCCCAGTTAGGGTGTTCCAAACGCAGGTTTGAGACCACTGTTATTATACGTTGGAAGAGTGCTTTTTTGGGAGTTTTTTTTGGATTAACATAAGTGTTTATTAAAATTAAAGTTCTTGTTATGGCCCTTATCGTGCTTTCCAGTTTTAGAATTTGCATGTCCGCCGTTGTTGCAGCCAGTTGTGATGCTTTGATGTTTAAGGCTGTTGAAATATAGATGGAGAGGCCCCCACTAGCTCGCCCGAAGCGTTGAGAGCGGGTCGCACTTACATGGTAGCATAGCCGGCCTGGAATGTCAATTGGCTCGATTAGCCACGTTTCTTGTAGGGCTATTATTGCGTATGGAGCCCAGGCGCAGCTTTGCCATTTTTGGTTACAATGTCTTTTGCGCCTGCAATATTCCAGGAGAGTACCTTTATGACTTGTCTTTCAGTGTTAGTTGACTTGCGGGAGATTCAATTGGGGGATGTCGATTGCGGCCATAGGTGCTCAAACTCAGTTACTTCGGGTCCCCTAGCACCATGAAGGACTGAGCGCGTTGGTCGGTTCGTCTGTACTTGATTTACGATCTCGTGGCTCCTTTTTAGGAGCGGGGACGGATACGCTGCCTTGGCCACTTCCTTCAGAACGATTCCCCATTTCTTAAATTTAGCCATCTCTGACAGAATGTGGGTCACTATACTTGCGTCCCTCCATGTTGTAACCGTGCATTCTTTTTTTGCCTCGTCATTCATTGTTATAAACTCAACCGAGAGAAGATCTGCTGAGGTGAGGTGACCAAGGCTTGGGATTGCTGATGTTAAACGAAGTATGTTCCCTCGGTTTAGGTAATCTTGTGAGCCTTGTAGTTCATATTCGGGGATAAAGAGAAGTTTCCCTATGTTAGTGGTTTCCTCCTTTATCATTTGCAAATTGTCACACGTTTTAACGGTTTGACGTTGTTTCGTTTGCATGCGACTTCCAGTGTCTATTATGTTAACGGTGTGCTGGTTTTTGAGTAAATTAAGCGCACCATTCTGGAGTCGTATTTGTGGTATGGTTAATGTTTTTGCTTCTTGTTCCACACTTGTTGTTTGCCTCATTGCTGCTAAGCACTCATTTGCGTCAACCGGATTCTCAGGGTGGTCTCTTCCCTTTACTTTGTTTGTTGTTTCAGCATTAGCTGCCTTTATGTCAGTGGGGAAGGTAACTTTGATGAGTTCCAAATTTTTCCTATTAACGTTTGTTACCAGTTGCCTGTCAGTTTCTATGTCCGCACTGGTGGTGGTGGTTAGAATTGTGGATGCCATGCAGTTATTGATTGATTTTTTGGTAACCTGACTGTAAAGCCTGTAATTACCAGATTTTCCATTGTTTTGCTCTTTCTCTAATATTAGGTGCCGCTTATTTGTACTCTGCAGACTAGGACTTTGTGTTGAGGCAAGATCAGGTTTATCTAGTTTGAATTGACAAGTCATTAATGGCATGCTTGATTGATCTTCAAGGCTGACTCCTTGTTCAAAGGAGGAACTTGATCCAATAGAATTACATTGGTCAGTAATTGGAAGGTTCCCAGTATCCAAGACTTTTGGGGAGGTGACTACTGCTGCATGTAGGGGTCTGCTGGACAGATTTTTCTGTGCTTGTTTGCTAAGAGTTTCTGTCCTGCAGTCAAGTTCATTCTTCTGATCGTTATATTTTTTGTCTTTCATTATCGTCAACTGTGGTGGATCATTTTTGGTGACACTCCAGTTTTTTATTTTTGATTTGGCTTGATCAAAAATGGGAAAGTTTGCTATGCTCTGTTTGTTTTCAGGTTCGCATCTAGGTTGTTGATTTCTGTTTTTTCTGGCCCTTTTTTTCTGGCGTTTGGTGAGTCTTGTCCCATTGTCGATTTTGGTAGTTTGATCGATTGTGGGGTTTTTAGTGGTGGTGGGTTGACCTATCAAAAGAATGTTGGATTTTACATTTGTGGTACCCATTGCTTCGTCTATTATTATGCCTGAGTTGATTTGATTATCATTTCCTTCTGTCGGCTGTTGTAGAGGAACAGCTTTGTGAGCTGCCTCTACGTTCCTAGACTTGCTTGCGTCGCTTGGTTGGGTCACTTGATGGTCAAAGGAGATCAAATCGCCACTTAGTTGAATATTGTTAGTAGATTGACTTGCCTGCTTGCATTCCTTCAGGATATCCTTTAGTAGGTGCGGCAAGTCCTGCAGTTTGTCTAGTATTGGATAACAGGTGCAAGGCTGGGTTGGCATACTTGGGCAAACTTGCTCCATGAAGCTGTTAAATGTGCCAGCCATAGTGTCAAGTTTTTTATTTATGCCAGCTATATGTTCAGCTATTGAGCCCATTAAGTGTATTTGTATGTCAAGTTTATCTGATTGCATATTGAGGGTTTTTATGGACGTTTCCAATATGCACCCCAGCGCGCTATGGAGAGTCAAAATGGCTTCTAGATTGCTTTTTACGTCCTGATCAACTTCTGGTTGGTTGCTGTGGTTTTTATTTTGGCTAGTACAGATATCCAGGTGCGCCTGTTCGCAGAACAATGTTTCTTGTTTCATTGCCTGGATTCGATTTTGTTCAAGTTTTGGGTTGCTTACTTTTGATGCAGTGTCTGATGAGGATAAGCTTGATATTTCTAATATGGATGCTTTCTTTGGACCATCCTTGTCACAAGGTCTTGCATATGTAAGCATTTCGTTATCTGATGCCGGTTTTGATCTACTAAGGGTCTTTACTATGCTTTTGTTCATTCGACCTGTATTTAATGAGACTTCTGACTGTGAGTCATGAATCGTTATTACTTGGTCCTCCAGTGCCACAAGGAGTAGTTTATCGCTTGTACTGGTTTGGTCCATGTCACTTCTGGTTGCATTAATGGAAGAACAGCTCCTGTGCCTTGCAATGTTTTCGTTGTTATTCATTATTATGTGTGGTTTACTTACCAGATTTTGGTCTTTTGTTTTTGCTGCACTAGATTTTAGATCTTTGTTTGGGCGTGGAACCGGTCTTGGAGTTGAATGGTTATTAGGATGAGCCTTGTCCAGGGAGTCACTCCAATTGATTTTGTGAGGGCTATTCCTCTCGCAAGGACTATCCCTTGTGCTTACTGAACACTTACTTTCAATCATGGGTAAGTTTGTTCCACTGTTGTTAGGTATTACTTTGCTTGTGTGTCCTTCCAGAGAGGTGTCGAGGGGTCTTTTTGATGCTGGCATTGTTGTTAATGAATTCTCATCGTCAAGTCCTTTTGGCGGGTTGGATGTAGTGTTATTCCTGTGGACTTGGGCTTGACATTGCATCATGTGTATATTTGTGTCATGGGTTAGATCCACGCAATTGTGCTTCAATTCAACTCCGTTCGGCGTTGTGCTTGAGGCTGGTTTAGGAACCGTCATGTTTGTTTTCTCTGACTTTGTTTTACAAGTGTTCGGCGTCATAGGTTTTTGTAGACCATTTGGGGTTGCCGACATAGAGTAAATCACCGACATTGGGTCCTTCATAAATGCAAACTTCCCGGAATGTTTCGGTGTTCCAAAAATTGGATAGGTAGGGGATGTTAGACTGGGAAGTGGGCCAGCTTGTTGAAGGTGAGTGGGCGATTTGGTCTTGACTTTCTTCCTGGTGGTTCTAAGTGGAGTTGTTCTCAGCTTCCCAGATCTCATCTTTTTGTTTCCCAGGTGGTTTACTTTGTTAGATATTTAATTAGTTGGTGTTTTCTGAGATTTCCTGGTACTGGCTTGGGTGCTTACAGCCTCGCACCTTGTTTAACACTGAGGACCTTGAGAGGGCACGCAGGTCACCCCCCGTGGCTTGCCCACCCTGTACCAGGCGGGGTGCAGTGTGTATCACGACCTTACTGCTGATTCACGTTTTGATCCTCTTTCCCTATTCAGCAGTAGCTATCTATGAGGCAGTTTGGACTTGCCACTAGTGTAGATTTTAGTGATGGTGGGAATACAAAGGACTTTCAGGGTCTTCAGGGAGTGTTGTCACAGCGCTATGCCTTTACTTCCTGCGCTCACACCACCTGCTTGTCAACTGGAGGGCTGTGGTGCACTGTGGGGCACTGGAGAAACCACAGGACGCAGAGCACTCAGTTGGGCACTCAGTTGCGCACTTCCGGAAGGCTGTCGCTGCTCTAGGGCTGTTAGAGATAGTCTGGCAGTTGTCTTGGGTGGAGGGTGGTTTTGCTGTTAATAGATTGTTAAGGTTGAGTAGATTAGGTGCTGGCACACCACAGCCTCCCCTCTCTCTGCAACTCTCTGCCACTCGTTCGCTCTCTGCTACGCTCGCCTTTCCCAGTGCCTGTCCTCTTCTCCCGGCACCTGCACCTGCCTTGACAGCTGCTGCCACTGCTCTCTGCACCAGATTTTTAGCAGGGACGCCGGCAGCCGGCAGTGGCTCTCCCAAGCCGCACAACAGGACACAGCAGGGCACAGCGGAACACAGCGGGACGCAGCCAATCCACTCGCTCCGGACCACAAGACCCACCTGGCCCCGGTGGACGGCGGTGAAAGAGGAGCCGGCGAAGATCCCCGGCCCCGGCAAGGACCACGGCCCCGGCAAGGACCACAGCAGGCTGCTCGAACAATGAGCAGCGGTCGTCGCCACGACCCCCTCGCTCTCTGCAGGCAGGCAGGCAGGCAGGTAGAACGAGGCGAAGCAAATTGCTGTGGTCTGGAGCCTGTTTTCCGAGGCTTGCTCGCCACTCGGCGTTTCTGGTGTTTCTGGCGTTTGCTGTCAGTTACAGCTCTCTTGCTCCCTCTAGCGACCAAGGATTGCTTTCCACGAGCACAAAGAGATGGTGAGCCTCTAGTCAGTAACTGTAGTAGGGAAAGTGTAGGATGGTAAAAGGGTATTATTTTCTATTCTAACTCCAGGTAGTTGCAGCAGTAGGGAAAGTGTGGGATGGTGTAGGGGTAGCAATTTCTATTCAAACTCCAGGTAGGTGCAGTGGTAGGGAAAGTGTAGGATGGTAAAAGGGTATTATTTTCTATTCTAACTCCAGGTAGGTGCATCAGTAAGGAAAGTGTGGGGTAGTGTAGGAGTATCAATTTCTATTCAAACTCCAGGTAGGAGCAGCAGTAGGAAAAGTGTAGGATGGTAAAAGGGTATTATTTTCTATTCCAACTCCAGGTAGGTGAAGCAGTGGGGAAAGTGTAGGATGGTAAAAGGGTATTACTTACTATTCTAACTCCAGGTAGGTGCAGCAGAAGGGAAAGTGTAGGATAGTAAAAGGGTATTACTTTATATTCTAACTCCAGGTAGTTGCAGCAGTAGGGAAAGTGTGGGATGGTGTAGGGGTAGCAATTTCTATTCAAACTCCAGGTAGGTGCAGTAGTAGGGAAAGTGTAGGATACTAAAAGGGTATTATTTTCTATTCTAACTCCAGGTAGTTGCAGCAGTAGGGAAAGTGTGGGATGGTGTAGGGGTAGCAATTTCTATTCAAACTCCAGGTAGGTGCAGTATTAGGGAAAGTGTAGGATGGTAAAAGGGTATTATTTTCTATTCTAACTCCAGGTAGTTGCAGCAGTAGGGAAAGTGTGGGATGGTGTAGGGGTAGCAATTTCTATTCAAACTCCAGGTAGGTGCAGTGGTAGGGAAAGTGTAGGATGGTAAAAGGGTATTATTTTCTATTCTAACTCCAGGTAGGTGCATCAGTAAGGAAAGTGTGGGGTAGTGTAGGAGTATCAATTTCTATTCAAACTCCAGGTAGGAGCAGCAGTAGGAAAAGTGTAGGATGGTAAAAGGGTATTATTTTCTATTCCAACTCCAGGTAGGTGAAGCAGTAGGGAAAGTGTAGGATGGTAAAAGGGTATTACTTACTATTCTAACTCCAGGTAGGTGCAGCAGTAGGGAAAGTGTGGGATGGTGTAGGGGTAGCAATTTCTATTCAAACTCCAGGTAGGTGCAGTAGTAGGGAAAGTGTAGGATGCTAAAATGGTATTATTTTCTATTCTAACTCCAGGTAGGTGCATCAGTAAGGAAAGTGAGGGATAGTGTAGGGGTATCAATTTCTATTCAAACTCCAGGTAGGAGCAGCAGTAGGAAAAGTGTAGGATGGTAAAAAGGTATTATTTTCTATTCCAACTCCAGGTAGGTGCAGCAGTAGGGAAAGTGTGGGATGGTGTAGAAGAAGCAATTTCTATTCAAACTCCAGGTAGGTGCAGCAGTAGGGAAAGTGTAGGATAGTCAAAGGGTATAATTTTCTATTCTAACTCCAGGTAGGTGCAGCAGTAGGGAAAGTGGAGGATGGAAAAGGGCTATTATTGACTAAACTAACTCCAGGTAGTTGCAGCAGTATAGAAACTGTGGAATGGTGTAGGGGTATCAATTTCTATTCAGACTCCAAGTAGGTAAAGCAGTAGGAAAAGTGTGGGATGGTAAAAGGGTATTGTTTTATATTCTAACTCCAGTTAGGTGCAGTAGTAGGAAGAGTCTTGGATGGTGTAAATGTATCAAATACTAATCTAACTCCATGTAAGTGCAGCAGTAGGGAAAGTATAGGATGGTGTAGGAGTATTATTTACTATTCTACCTCCAGGTAGGTTCAACAGTAGGGAAAGTGTGGAATGGTGTAGATGTATCAATTACTCATCTAACTCCAGGAAGGTGCAGCAGTAGTGAAACTGTGGGATGATGTAGGGGTAACAATTACTAATCTTACTCCAAATAGGTGCAGCAGTAGAAAAAGTGTAGGATGGTGTAGGGGTATCAATTACTAATCTAACTCCAGGTAAGTGCAGCAGTAGAAACGTGTTGGATGGTGTAGGGGTATCAAATAATATTCTAACTCCAATTTGGTACAGCAATTGTGAAAGTGTAGGATGGTATTGTAGAAAAACACACTATTTCAACTCAATTTAAAAAAGCATTAGAAGGAAAAGTGTGCTAAACTATAAAAGAAAATAGACTATTTCTACTGCAAAGAGGAGAAACATTATTAAAATACAAGAATAAAGTTACTGGAGGATGAACAATTTTAATTTAAGAAAAATTCAGAAGCGGAGAAACTGTTAGATATAATTCTATATTTTTTGTATATTTGCAAACACATATTAAAATATTTTTTTTCTCCCAACAGATAATGTCTACACAGGAAAGGGCTTCCTACATCAAATCAAAGAAAGGAAACAACCTACTTAACCATACAGGATACATATATTGTAAAGAAAGGATACGTTTTCCTAGAAATCATTGGAGATGTGTGCAATACTACACATCCCATTGCAGCGGCAGAGCGGTTACCCATGATGATTTCATTGTAAAAACAACTGATCACAACCACTCTGCCTCTGCAATGGAGATTGGTGTAAGGGACACCATTAACGAGATGAAACAACTAGCAAGCACCTCCAATGATTCAACAGGAAACATTTTAAGAGAGGTTGCACAACATGTCCCCTCTCATGTTGCTAGTAATATGCCTATAATTCCTAATTTGAGGCGAATTATTCAAAGACAAAAGCAGGCAAGTAACACTCAAACTACCACACCTCATACTTTTTCTGACATTATTATTCCACAAGAACGAACTAATTCTTTTGCTAATGAACCCTTCCTTCTCCATGACAACGAAAACCCTCAAAAACGTATTCTAATTTTTAGTACTCCCCGCAACCTTGTAAAGTTAGAAAATAGTGAAATTTGGATGATGGATGGGAAGTTTAAAAGTACACCCCATCCATTCTTCCAAATTTACACTATACACGCTAAAATTAACCATAATGTGATCCCCTTAGTATATAGTTTGCTGCCTGATAAGACTTCTGCAACCTACACTGAACTTTTATCAGTTATTAAAAATACAACAACAAAAAGTCCTAGGAAAATTAGTTGATTTTGAATTGACCATGATCAATGTGATCAGTAAAACGTAGACGGATACCCAAATTCAGGGGTGTTTTTTCCATTTTTCCCAGGCATTCTGGCGTAAATTACAGAAAACATCCCTGGTTACAGAATACTCCTCAGACAGCAAACTCCAAGTTGAATTAAAAAAATTAACAGCACTTTGTTTTGTTCCTCCCGAAAGTGTAGACGAGTACTACACTGCCATTACTGAATCAGATTATTACAACCAAAATGAAGACAAATTGGCACCCATCCTAAATTATTTTGAAGACACATGGATTGGGCACCTAAGCAGATCGGGTCATAGGAGGAAGCCACGTTTTCATGTGGACTGGTGGAACTGTTACACGAGCTGTTTAGAGGGAGAAGCTAAAACAAATAAGGCCATTGAGGGATGGCATAACTCCTTCAACCGTACAATTGGAAAACCTCACCCTAATTTCTACTCTTTTTTTGGAAACTTTGAAGAAGGAGCAAAGTTTCCAAGAAATGAGACTTTCCCAAGCATTAAGTGGTAGTCTAAACTCACGAGTTACAAAAAAACAAAAGAGATTTCTGAAAGACTATTGGGTATAATGCAACAGTTTTCGTTGTGTGTGGCTCTAGACTACCTCGAAACTGTGGCTAACATTCTAAGTTTCTAATAAAAATATTTGACCTTACTTTCCTGCTTTGCCCTAAATTTAATAAAACCCTAATTACAATTGGCTTAAATTTAAAAAAAACCTTTTCCCAAAAATATTAATCGGGTCAACCTACTTTTTTAAACTTATTTTTTCTTTTTTTTCCTGCCATAAGAAATCCTTTTTTTACCACATCTATTAACCCCAAGTATTCCAAATTGCAAAAGAAAAAATAATGGTATTTTTTTTTCTAAATTTAAAAAATCCATTCCAAGTTTGCTAAGAACTTTATACATATTCTTGTTTAAAAAATGCATTTTGAACTAAAACTATTTTTTTCGAACCTTTCAACTAAAGAAATATTTGTAAAATGTTTCTTTAAATTTAGATACAATTTCCCAAAAATTATTTGGTTAGAAATACAAAATAATTTTGAAAATTAATGTTATGTTTTTTCCAAAAATGTCGAAGTAAATTTTTTACAAATACAGCCTTAAAAAATGAAAGCTTTTCGAACTCCAGAATAATCAATTTAAACACTTGGAAAAAATAAATCAAAGTAAATTGCATTATAAATTAATGCAATAAATGTTTTTTTAAATATGACTATACTATAATTACATCCTAAATATTTTTCTACCTCCTACCAGAACAATTTCTCACTATACAACCCTAGCTATTTCCAAAATTTGATGGTAAAATAACAGCCATTATTTATTCCATTCCAAAGAAAATTACCAACCAAACCAAACATATTCACCGATTACAAATAACTGCTATATTTTCTTTTCAGCAAAATATTTTTTTAAAAACCCAACAGAACAACCAAGTGTAATTTACCAAAGATTCTCTCCTACCTTTACATAATAGAAACTATGTCATAATTAACACTTTTTAGAAACAATTCATATTTTCGAAATTATTTCTGGATCGTGTTCCTAACCAAAATAACAGTAATAAAATGAAGAAGCATTTTTCATTAATGTACTAACAACATTTATCACATTCACAGTTGAAAGGAAATCGATTAAATATATAACAAAATGCATTTACAATTTTTGTTTTCATTTAAAAAATATTACTGTGAAACAATCTAGAAACATTGTTTCATTTTTTTCGAACAAAAACTAAACATGATTTTTTTAACTCTTATACATTTAGCGACCCGACATAGGCATAAACTAGTAACACGATAGTCGACATGTTGTTTTAAAAGTTAAACATTACATTCTAAAACGGCAACCTCCCCTTATCCTTTCTTTACAATATATGTATTCTTTTTAAAGAAAAACATGTTAATTTAAAGTTAGAAATGTTTCCTACCTGGACGTAGATCAGCTTCCAGCTGCTTCCTGCAACGATGCTCTTCAAAATGGCCGCTTACGTTTACGTGAATACGTCATAGAAAGCTGCAAAGATTGAAAAAGGACTATTTAATACTTTAAAATATTGATTTAAGTATTAATTGTTTATAAATAATATATAACATGTAAAAAATGACAAATATATTGAAAAATGAATTAAAAACATTTCAATTTTTATATATATTTTGAATAATAAAAAAACAAAAATGAAACTATGTTACATTTATTTTATTAATGTATTTAATTTTGCTTTACATCTTTATTATATTTATTTACTTGTAAATTAATGATTTTTTATCCTTACCTTCATCCTTATTCCTTTTCCTTTCAAATATTTCCCTTTCTTCTTCTTTAACACCTTCCTTTTCTTTTCCGCGGGATGACCAGCTTCAACTATTGATATAAATGAAGGACAATTGCTTCCATTAGAGTCAATGCAAAACCGTGGGAACTTTTCTTCCAAAAGTAATGTAAAATTATAAGACACCTTTAAAAAATAGCAAATATTTTTTTACTTATATGTTATGTCACCTAAAATAATTAAAAATAATTTTGAAAAAAAATTACATTTATTTTTAAAAATTTACATTTTTAAAAATTATCCCAAAAATAAGAATAAAGTTCTATAAATTTATGTATTCCTCATATTAATCAAATAAAATTAATAAATCATTTTTTAATTCTTATTTAATATTTAATACATATTTGATTACTTTTTCAATTTTTAACTTTAAAAAAAATAGAAATAACATTATTTAATTTTATGTAAATATCTTTATAATTACAAAATGTTAAAACATTTCTTTGTTATTATAAAAATCATATTAAATATTAATTTGATTACAAATTAAAAAAATACTAAAGCAATAATTTTAAATTAATAATTATATTATCTTTCAAAGTTTGAGAAAAGTATAAATTCTCTATAAAAAATATCTACATTTTAATTAATATATTTTGTAACATCAGAAAATATTTATTAATTTTAATTATAAACATTATCATTAGCTTTTTAAAAAAAATATTACTAGAGTATTTTTTTTGTTTTATAATTAATATATATATATATAAAAAATAATACTCTTAATAAAAAAAATATTAAAATATCATTTTTTAAAACTCAAAATAATAATTCTACTACTATAAATAAACATTTTTTCAAAATTTTTCTAATTAATCTATAAATATTTAATATACAAAATACTCTTTTTAAAATAATAATATTAAAGTATTATTTCTAAATACTCAAATTAATATATCTAATACAAAAATATTTTAAAAAATGTATAACAATAATGTAAAAACAATTACAATATTAAATAATATTTCAAATAAAAAATTTCATTAATATATAAAGAAACATAATACTTACGATGTAAAGGTACCTGCGTTGTAAAAGTCCTTGCGTTGTAAAAACATGCATTGTAAAAACATGCGTTATAAATACACTTGCGTTGTAAAAGTTTCTTTGTAATGGTAGTGCGTTGTAAAAGTTGCATTGTAAAGGTTGTTCACCATTCACCTCAGCTGGCTAACGTCTCCCTGGTGATGAGAGAAAGCATGAGGTGGCGGGTCTGAGTGCTTTCAGTCGACGAGGAGCGCAGAGACCATGGGGCGGATTTACAAGAAAAGTGACTCAGTGAGGAATAGCCATCAATATGTCGCATCTCTGTGCTTCCCCCTGCGCTGGCGCACAAACTGCTGCCATGCGCCCGCGCAGGCACCCTTGCACCATGGTGCAAGGATGCATGCGTCATGGGGAGATTGTTTTTGTTCAGGAAGGGTTCACTTTCTGCACAAAAACAATCTGAAATGCAGTTTTTTTCAACTTCTATGTGTGCTTCATTAGCACACATAGAAGTTGAAAAACGTCATTGTTTCAATGATTGTTTATGCGCCGGAAGGGAACCCTTCCTGTACATAAACAATAATTAGAGCTGATTTCATCTTTCTATGT
Source organism: Lissotriton vulgaris (assembly GCF_964263255.1). Taxonomy (NCBI): domain Eukaryota; kingdom Metazoa; phylum Chordata; class Amphibia; order Caudata; family Salamandridae; genus Lissotriton; species Lissotriton vulgaris. The sequence continues at coordinate 153,075,154 of NC_141698.1, read as the reverse complement.
GTGTTGCAGCATGCAGCATGCATGGAAAGAGGATCTTTCAAACGAGGAGAAATTAATACATTTCTCCTCGTCGCGCCTCCCTACACTTCCCCTGGGGAAGCGTAGCATTCACATGCATTTCCAGATTTATGATTCCTCGTAAATCTGGAAATATGTCTGGTTATGTGTCTGGTTCCATGGGTGTTGCGTGGGAACACCCATGGAACACCCTTTTCATGCAAAGTGCTGCGTGCAAAGGGGCCATATTTACAAGGACAGGAAAAGCCACGCTTTCTTGTCCATGTAAATATGGAGCAGTAAAATGTGCCACCGGTACGACAAAAAAAGTGACATACAGATGGCACAAGGGGCTTGTAAATCTGTTAGGGCCAAGTGAAGCACACAACCACGTGGATTGGCAGCAGGCTCACCACCTTTATTCTCAGGGCATTGGAGAGGATAAGCAGAAAACAGCAATGGACGGAGGAAGGAAAGAGGGTCACCGAAGTACTGCCTGTTACTTTTTCTGCTAAAATAACAAGATGGAAAGAACACAGCACAACCCATATCACTCAGCATTTTAAAACAGCAGTAAACGGAAGCCATTTTAAGCAGCCTGCTTTATGTGCGCCCTGCCCACTAGGGGTTTTACAGATGCGACTCTAAAGCCTGGGCTCTGGGGAGAGACCTTCAGTGTTATAGGTGTAATAAGCTTCGGGCGCCGTGCCGAACAAATGAAAGGCGCTTGACCGCCATGAGTGACGAAGCGCGGCTGACTGTACTAAGCATGAATACAAACTAAAAAAAGATGAGCCAAAGTAACAGAAGAGCGCCAAAACAAAATAAATGCCCAGAAGTGACATGATCCATGTAGCAGGGTTTCTCTCCAGAGAGGAACAAAATGCCCATAGGTGGGACAAATGTATGGTAACGTGAATGAAAACAATGGTAAGTGCTCTGAGCGTGTTCAACGCCCACAGACTGAAAACCACATGTCTCGTAGACAGCGCAGGCACTGCCTAGGCAAGACCTAAAAACTAGGATAAATAAAGATATTTCTCCTCATTACACCTCACCTGGGGATGCGTAGCTTTTTTACGCAGGTCTACTACTAATGGTAAATATGGGAATGTGCCAAAATCCATTGGTGGATGCGTAGGGATACCCAAGCTCCACCCATGGAACGCCTCCCTGGGGCAGAGTAATGTAACGCAGCGATTTGTGCTGCCTTGCGTTACCTAAGATTTATCAAGCCATGCAGGGCCACGCAAGGTGGGTTTTCATGGCGTGATAAATCGCACGTAGGTTTTGAGTCACCTTTCCGCCCCCTTGCAAGGGCGATGCACAACCTTGATAAATCTGTCCCCTAGTGTTCCTATGTTTGAGTAAATATTGCTTAGTTGATTTAACCGATTGGATTATGGCAAAGGGCTTACAGTGATGAACTTACTGTGAACACTTAGCATAACAAATGGCAAAGCAGAAGCTTAGGATAGAAAAGTCTGTTCTTTCTTGCTAGAAGTGAATGAACCTGAAGCCCCTCATCTCGATTTTTTTTAACAGTAAATTGTAAATTGATACTTGTATAGCGCACTACTAACCGGCAAGGGTCTCAAGGCGCTTGTACGAATACCGCTGTGGAACCCATCCTGGCTTTCCCTGTGAGACGTCCACTCCTGGGCACCCCCAAGGTGGAGGCCAGGCATCCTTAGCGTTGTGGGGGCCGTTGTGGAGATTAAGCAAACTATCGCCCAGAGTTGCAGAGTGGGACTCCATGATTGGAATAGGCACCGAGGCGAGAATTATCAGGCCTGTGGAATTTATGAGCCCAAGACCCGCCGAGGCAGGGAATTGAACCCTGGTCCCAGGCTAGACCTCTGCATCAGGGTCTGCCGCTCTAATCATTGAGCCACACTTTTGTGTAACTATGCCTCTCGATAAGCTATCTGGAGGCCCTCCACTAGGCTTGTATTTTGTGCCTGAAGAGAAGCAAACATCAGGAGTCACAGATTGTACTTGCCCACTGCCTTAAAAGTAAACATTCGTGAATACAGTGTGCCCGTCATGAGACACAGAAAACAAAGAAAAGCAGATACCTACAGTCAAATTAAGCTGACACATAAAAAAGTAAAATGAACTATAGAAAATGAGGAGGCACTCATGGACACAAGGGCATGCGGTACAGAGCCGGGTGGAAACCAGATATAGCCCTCAAAAACAATGCACCAGCCTCACTGGATTGAGCTAGCCTGAAACCCACGAGGGAGGTTTGAGGGGGTATTCTCCTCCACCCCAGAAAGAAGGTTAAAATTGACCACAATTGTGCATTTTATTACACAGTTTTTTTTTATCTATTTCCATATTTATTTTGCCAGAGCAGCTGAAATAATGAATTGTTCACTTCAGAAAATGCCCAAGTATCCACAAACAATAATTTACTAACTAGAAAATAGAGCACCTGATACAAACATTTTATAGACCGCAAGCAGCGTCTACCTGATACTATGTGCCCTACTGAAACTAGCAGGGATCTCACTAAATAGCACTATTCTGACCTACATGCTGCATGGAACGCGCACTACTAAGGACTCCATAGGGCTCACACAAAGCTCCTCTGTTTTGTCTTGCAGCTTGCACTGATATCTCGAAATTCACTTTCAATTTGACATGCACCATGTGGGCCCCATCGGCCTAGAATGCGAATGAGCACTATTATGCCAAGCCCTACCTAATAGCAGGTATGTGCATGCCTACAGTCCTATGGAAATAGTTAATAGTGCAATAAAATTTGAATAACGTAGTATAGCATCATAAAATATGTCGCAAAACACAAACATTATGCCAATGGTGGGTCTTAACATGGCAGAGATGGCTTCAGAAGAAGAAGTCTGAAGGTGCCACAAGCTGGTCAGAGTTGCGAGTGAAGAGATTGCCACCAGGAAGGGCCATTGCAAGCCTTAAGAAACACAACAAAAGGCAAAGCCTAAGTCACTCCTTCCTTCACATCAACCAGCCCCTCGCCAGCATTTGAGAACATTCTTTTTACGTACCCACCTCTTCCACTTCTGACCCACGCAGAAAGAATTCCTAAACTGCGAGGAGCTCAAATACTCGCTCTGCCCCACTTCTACTAACCCTCAAAAAGAGGGGTTATGCTTCCCTGTCGCTAACATGTATTCGTCTTGCTGGTCTAAGAGAAATTAATCTGAGGAACCACAATAACCAGTGATGGCAGAGTTGACCGAAGAATTTCCATTTATGAGCAGGTTTTGCTCTAAAAACTATTGGGGGCTAAAAATTGAACTCCAGGCAACTTCCCTTGGCTCTCCAGAGAAGGCCATAATATTGTGTCTTTGTTAGAGGTCGTTCCTCTAGTAGAGGAGAGAACCACAGCAATCACAATAACGGGTGGTAGCAACCTCCTCGTAAATTGTTTAAACACCAACCAATCAATCAATCAGGAGTTTGTTAAAGCGCGACTACTCACCCGTAAGGGTCTCAAGGCGCTAGGGGTGGGGTGGGGGGTGCAGGTTCCATTCCATCAAGGAGGGGGTCTGTCGAAGAGCCAGGTTTTGAGGTTTCTTGCGAAGATGGGGAGCGATGTTGTCTGTCTGAGGTGGAGCGGAAGGGCGTTCCATGCTTTGGCCGCGAGGAAGGAGAAGGAGCGGCCTCCCGATCTGGTCTCTCTGGTGCGGGGGACCACGGCGTAGGAAAGCTGGGCTGATCGTAGGGTCCTTTGGGGTGCGTGGAATTTGAGTTGGCTGTTCAGGTATGCTGGTCCGGTGCTGTGGAGGGCCTTGTGTGCGTGGGTGAGCATCTTAAAGGTGATTCTCGCCTCGACGGGGAGCCAGTGGAGTGTGCGCAGGTACTGGGAGATGTGGCAGTGTTTTGGCAGGTTGAGGACCAGTCTTGCGGCGGCGTTCTGGATGTTCTGTAGCTTGCGGATGAGGTTTTTGTTTATTCCGGCGTAGAGTGCGTTGCCGTAGTCGAGTCTGCTGGTGACCAGGGCGTGAGTGACTGTCTTTCGGTGTTCGAGGGGGATCCATTTGAAGGTCTTACGAATGAGGCGGAGGGTGTGGAAGCACGAAGATGAGACAGAGTTGATCTGGCGGTCCATTTTGAGCTCGGAGTCCAGGATGATTCCCAGGTTGCGTGCGTGGTCTGTGGGGGTTGGCGGGTACCAACAGTGTCATGTAAGTGCTGGTTGTCGGTAACACCAGGGCCAGGGCCTGAAACATTCTCTGGTCATCATCATCATAAAGCTTTATTCGATTTTTACAATCATACATTCTCTGGGCCTCTGGTCTTCCATTGGGTTGCTCAGCTGACCAAATGGCCAGTTCCACACTGTTAGGGATCCCCGCATTGTCAAAGTCATGTTAATCTGGTGTAAATTTTGTCATGTGGTAAATGGATATAGAAGGAAGGGGCTGGCAGTGTTTCTTTCCTTGAGTAGCAACTTCAGTAAAAGAAAAAATATAACTGCAGAGGTGGACTGAAGTGTACATAGTGCTTTAATAAAGTCAAAGTCAACCACGTGTCTGACAAAGGCTGATGTGTGATTGGCTCTAACCCTGCCCCAGTTGAGCTACCAGCCTGTTATTAAATCTCTGAGTGGCGGTTCCAGGGTTTGTTTATGTTTTTTTTAATGTTAGGGTTTTTCTTTTTTGTTATTCCACTGTTTTATGAAGGTGTGACTCCATAACTTTGGTAGGTGGATAGTCAATTTGTGAGACCGATAAATGTGCACCTTCTCTTTTTCCGACCAATATTGTCTGTGGTATTGACACCAAGCTAAAACATGTTTTTACAACAAAAGTAAATTTGCTACATCAGGAATTGAATTAGGGCAAAAGGAACCAGGACAGAAATCCATGAGAAGAGAAACAATATAGAAGTAGAATTCATCCACATAGACCAGGCCACCCTCCTGATTGGACAGGCTACAACGATATCCCGAGATAAAGCCGATCTAGTCAATATTTATCCACATACTGACTTTCATTAAGAACTCTTGATATTTGAGCTCTGCAGTGGGATGAGGCCTACCAAACAGTCCTTAGCCCCATGTCCTTTACAAAAATGGTATGCCTTTGTCTGCTCTGTATAACTTCTAGTAGGCCTTTACTGACTTCATTAGCACTTATGTCTGACCTTGAAATCCACCAGAACATTAATAGCTCACTTCTTGTAATTCTGTAATAATTAGTTCACAGCTGATCCCCCAGTGTGTGAGGGGTCCATTTTAAAAACTGTTTCACGGTAAACTATCTCCTACTACCAATTTGGATCTTCACTTTGGTAAATTCACCCAACGTCAAAATTAGATCCTCCGTGTAGTTTTGCCTTCATTAAGGGAAATCCTTAACCAGGTTTGAGCTATCTATTTTGTTTTGTAACTTCTGCTTGGAACAATTTGTTCAGAGTGCAACAATAATGCCCTAATGTGATGCACGCTTGAACTCAGTCCATTTTACATCTCCTAAGGGAGATGCCAGTTTCCTCTTACATCTGTTTGCAGTCTTCCTAAAAGACATCTAGGCCCAAGAATCAAAAAGAACACACACAGTGGCTGGGAAAGGAGGGCTGTTGGTATTAGTGCACAATATCAAAATCTTCTATTTAAGGGTGAGGCTTCTACGTCGGTTTTTCCAAGGAGCAGTTGAGGTTTCTGAGGAGAACAGGTTTCACCCAGATAGGCTGAGCAGGGATATGGGCTGATTACATGTGCTCCAGTGATATGGGGCTGGAGATGGAGAAATCAGCCCCCAGAAACCCTTGGGGGTCGTTTGAGAAGGGAGGTTGAAAGACAGTGTGAGAAAAGACGGCTCTCTAGGCTTTTCTGTTAATGGAACAAAAATAACTGTTCGAAGGTTTTTGGCTTTCAGTTTCGGCCTGACTCGAGTCTGAATCGAAACCTATATGCAGCTGGGAGCCACCAGTATCCACTTCCGGTGCTAAGGTCCTGAGGCACTGGGTGAGCGAGGTCAGAGTGCTCTGTTATGTGCACTGTGCCAAGTGCTGAGCTGAAACTCACCTGCTCCTCTTCACTTGCTGTCATGCAGTCTCACAAGCACACAGCCTCAGCTGAGATGGCACTGAGAGCATGAAATAAAAGGCCCTTTTTACTTTTTTATTTAAATTTATTTCACACAGCATATTTTATGTATCAAATAGATTGCACAGTGAAAGCTGGAAGCATGCCCCAGCACTGCCTCTCTCTACTCCCTGCTAATGTGTTTGAAAGTAAAGCCTCAAGGCCGCATAATCAGGAGGGCTCCCAGGGGCAATAATGAAATTACAGTGACAATTAAAAGGTGACTTCAGTCTGTCACTGTGATCTTCTTATGTGTCCCAGCCCAAGGGATCTCGTAGAGGTAATAGACTGTCAAGTGACTGTCACTGCTCATTCGCATCTACACTTCAGAGGCGCCTACGTTAATAACTTGACATGCAGGTGACTGGCTGATCCAGCCTTAGTTGCCTCTCGGAAGCCCTTGCCTGACATTTAAGTGACTTGGCGGTAAACCTTTAGATTCACAATAGTCGGACATTTTGCAGACTTGCCTAGCTCTACCGGGCAATGGCCGACCAGCGGTACAAGACTGTAGTGGGACTGGCTGTTTGACAGCCACACTAGCTGGGGTGTCCTGCTTGTCGGGCTACCCAATGATGTCAAGGAATGTCAGGGTTATGAGGGATCCCTGGAGAGAGGTTTAACCAGACAGATCAGGGCTGAGAATCTAACTACATCTGTTCCTGGTGGAGTAATTTATATCTCCGTTGCATTAGACAAGGGTTTATTGTAGTTTGAACTTACAAATGTAGTGAAGGTTACAAAGGGATCTCAGCAACATGCCCATTACTCCACCCAGGGATATAGTTCACTCGATACATCAGTATAGAACTGTTCAGACCTTCAGAAGAAGCATGACATAGAATGGGCTTTGCTCTACATCAGCTGGTGGTGAGCAGATTTATCAAAACCTGCTTCTGTCAGCTTTGGGAAGATTTTGTGGTAACTTCTTATTTTTGGAAGTTAGTAATTTATAAATCTGCAAAATGTAAGGGTTATAGGAGAAAACCTTCACAAAGCATATGTGTGTTGGTCAATTCTAGCTCAAAACAAAGGTTTTTCCATGAAAATGTACTCCGTGTTTTGCAGGCGAAGGTTTGCAACAGTGGCAAACTTTGCATATTCGCAAACTTGCAGCGTTTCCAAATTTGCTCAATCCTCTCAGAAATTTGAATTATCCACATCGTACCATCAGCTGTATTGTCATCGGAGAGACTTTGCCTGACCTTCGAAAATCCAGTGATTACTCAAGGGCAGCCACGCCCAGGATTTAAGGGGCATTCAGAATGAGCCCCTGTACCCCTAAAAGTGTCGAAATCGGTAAGAGAGGCCAACGGTTAAAAAAATATATCAACTGAACTACTCTGTTTCCAGAGATTACTCCAGGGCAGCAACTTGAGACTTCATTTCCCACCCTGAACTTTGCTTGTAAGAGAGCCCAAGGGTTGAATACCTAAATCAGCTTAACTGCCTACTCCACACACAGATGATTCCTGCAAAGAGTGCCCAGGCTTCACTAGGCGTGGAGACAGAACTCCCTTTTGAGGCATTGGGTTGAGTAAGTAATGGGATTGAACTCCTCTTCCACAACAGATATTACTCAGTTTCAGCCTAAGGCTCCTTGTTGCTTCCTTTGTGCAAGAACCAGGAGTTCCTGGGAAAGCAGGCTGAGTTGCCCTGGATATGATCCAGTTTCAAGTTTGATGCTATGCAGGTCTACCCATTCATTTGTTTAATCTACAACGTTGCGGGCTAGTACGCTGTCTGACATCTGCTTTTGTAAGATCAGTGATGGTAGGATAGTGCCTGAAGCAGTCCTAGCACCAGCAGCAACTGCCCGGTCTGGCAGCTCCCGCCCTGGTACTACAGACAACCCTCTGGCACAGTGAGCAGCTATGACCTGTTCAGGAGCCATTTATCAGGGACAGTCAGGCGTGTTTGCTCTGACATTGTGTTGTGGGGTTGGTATGATGTAGCCTTTCCTGGGTTGTTTTTTGTTCCTTATCCATACCTGTCAAGGAGAAGCCCCAGGCAGGCAAAACGTCTCCACTGCTCAGCATGATTTCCTAGGACAGTGTTAGCAGAAGATGCTGGAGACCTTTTGTAGTAAAGTGAACTGGAAGGATCAGTATAGTAAGTGGGGAAGAACATCTAAGCCTTACTGCAGCTCTCAGCCACCCTGGTGTGGCTGATGGGAGACTAGATAATCCCAGTGGACAACCAAGCTTCTGTGTAGCTTACTTCAAGAGCTTTGAATTGCACTAATGGACCGAGGCAACAGACACCAGACAAAATAATAATAATAATTCTAAATCCTTCCCTCTTCTATCCCTCCACTCTCCTTTTCGATCCAAATAACAGACTATCATGTCCACCACTTAAATTAATTTCATATTTCTCTACACTAATTCACCACTAATCCTTTATGGGTTCCAGACTAGTGTGCTATTTGCTGAAAAAGCGCTTCAATACCTCATCAGGGTAGCAAGCGCTATATAAATGCAAACCTTTTTCCTCTTCTATCCCTCCACTATCCTTCTCAATCCAAATACCTGACTAACTTATCCACCACTCAAATTACTTTTATATTTTCACAATACTAATGCACCACTAATCGTTTATGGGTTCCGAAGTAGCGCACTACTCACCGACAAAGCACTTCAACACCTTATCAGGGGTAGCAAGCGCTATATAAATGGAAATCTTTTTTCCCTCTTCTATCCCTCCACTATCCTTCTCAATCCAAATAACTGAATAACATATCCACCAGTCAAATTACTTTCATATTTCACTATACTAACTCACCTCTAATCCTTAATGGGTTCCGAACTTGCGTTCTACTCGCCGAAATAAAAAGCACTTTTACGCCTCGTCAAGGGTAGTAAGCGCTAAATAAATGCAATTACAATACAATACAATTCTTAACCTGTGCCTCCTATGCCACCATCAGTCAATACTCTACTCCTTCCAAGTAAGCAGTGTACCTGTGTAGGAGCAATGTGCTTGAATGGATGAGGTATCGCCTCCATGTTTTTTTTTGTTTTGTGAGAAATGTGCCTATGTGAATGAAAGATTAATATTGTCTTTTGTGAGTGTAGGGCAAGTGGTCTATGGGTTGAAAGTTGTGCCTGTGTGAGTGCACACTGCGGCATGGGCTTGTGTAAGTGCAGAATGAGGGATGTGCCTATTTAAGGTTGGTGGTGTGAGTGTGGAGTCCGTTCGTCTTATGTCTTTGTGTGCATGTCCTTTACAAGGGCCAAATCTATTGGCTTTGGTAATGCTTTTCAGGGTTATGGCTTTGACTTGCAGCAATGCAGTCCTGGGAGTGGAAACACAATAAATAGTGTGCATATGAGAATGGTAGTGAGTTTTGATATGGCAGATGTAGACTGTTGAAAGAGGTTGAGGTGTTTCGGGGCAGCTGACGGACTGAGGTTCCTGGTTACTTTGCTTGCACTAGGACCCATGGCAACCTAGCTACACTGAGAATAATCTAAGGATTCCACAGTCAATAGCAGTTGCACAAACAGCCAAATGAAAATGCACCATAAACTGTACATCTAGTCCTGCACAATCGTGCTAATTGTCATTCCGGTACTCATCCTGTCAAAGGAGGGCCTACTTGGTACTGTATTCCGAAATTGATTGGCTAAACTCTGAAAATCACCAATATTTGGACAGCAGATTATAATTCAGCAGATAACACCCTCAGAAGAGCCTACTAGACTAGTGCACATGGGACAATAATTGTTGCATTTATATGTCCATTCTTGTAACCAGAAACAACAAGTTCCAGAACGCAAATACTATACTATTGCTAAAAAGCCAGGACAAACTAAAGGTGTCACATATGCCAGGTATGGTTTAGCCTTAAGTGCCCATAGCAAGCTCAGAGGCCCAGGTAGGCAGAGCCCTCAAACTTACATTTTAAAAAAAACCTGTGATGGTCAGTCAGTGCAACAGCCAGCAATAGGGCAGTGTAGAAGCGAGGCCCAGTTGTGAGTGTGTGGGCAAGGAAGATTCCACTCATTGAGTCTCCAGAGAGCCCGCTTGTTGCCACACGTGAAATTTAGGCTGGACAGGGCTCGAGTTCAAGTCTTGTTGCTGCTCAATCTCCATTTACAGATCACTATTGCTTCCCTTCGATCTAACCATCTCTGCTTCCAAGGAGTGCTCCATCGTGCCCTTCCAGGGTTCTGACACAGGCCAACCCAGTAAAGTTGTCATCCACTCCCCTCCATATCTGAGCAGAGCCCCTCCTAACTCCAGCTCTCCTTACCAGCATGGCCCCAGGAGGGAGGGGAGAGGGTAATAGAGAGATCGGATGTTGCATGCTCCCTCCTCATACACAGTCTCCAGCTGAAATGGAAGGGCTTGTTCATGTCCTGGGGTCTTCCCTCTTTACTGGACGGTCTAGTAGAGTTCAATGATAAGGCGGCTGCCTGGAGGCCAGTGCCTGGCTCCTTGTTTGCGGCAAACCCTCGTCTCAGGGTCTCCCCGAGTGCGGTAGTCGTACCCCAGGGGGTGTATTCGGTATCACAGCAGCGCCAGGACCCCGCGTCGCATGTCTTCAAGGTGGGGGCTGTTGCCCATTTCTCCTTTGCCCCTACTTGTCCTCAACAGCACTCCAGGTTGTGATGGGGTAGAAATGCTCGTTGTCTAGGGGGCTCTTGCTTCAGCCATGGGCTGCTATTACTGACCTTCAGCGGGGTGAAGCTGGGAAGCTTAAATGTATGTGTGCCAGACCATGCACAGCTGCTCAGGCCATTAGGACTTATGCATATCGTCGGTTCTGTATAAAGAACCCGGACCAGCTGCAAGTAGGTATCACCCATTCCTACTTGACTTAAACATAAATACTCAAACAAAGGAGTCAAAAGCTTTCCCTGCATCTAAAACAATTGTGGGGTGCGGACTTCAAGGTCAATACGTGATATCGCTCCAAAGAGACGGCGAAGATTATATATGAGAGAACGGCCAGGCATAAAGCCGGATTGCTCAGGACCCGCAATGTTGGGGAGCACAGGCGTAAGCTGGCTAGCCAAGATCCCGGCAAAGAGCTTAGTATCCGTATTCAAGAGAGACAGTAGCTGGTAGGACGAACATTGGTCGGCTGGTTTACCCGGCTTGAGTAGAGGGACCAGTAACGCCTGACACATTGTCGCAGGGATACATCCGTCTCACGTCATCTTCTTGAAAAAGTTGACCAGATGTGGTATAAGATTGTCCAGGTAGGCATTATAAAAGGCTACAGTCAAGCTGTCTGAGCCCGGCACCTTCCTGCTTGGCACATCTTTCAATGCAGCAGAGATTTTGGTAGGGTGAAGAGGTGCCATTAGCCACTCTATCTCTGAGCATTAGTCAACTGCTTAAAGGTTATATGTGTTAGGTAAGTCAGTTGTAGCTTGTTCATCATGCGTGACTTGCAAAGTGTAAAGATCGGTGTAATAGCGGTGGAACCGATCTGCCACCCGGTCAGCCCCATGCAAGGGCTCACCCTGCTCATCCATGACAGTTAGCACTGCACTGGTTTCCCAGCTAAGTTGAATAAGGGGAGGCAAGAGTATTACCTGGTCCCTTACCCTCAATTAGATTCTGGACATAGCATACCTGCCTAAGTGCGTGACTTCATTCCGAGCCAGCTCAGTGTCTTCCTCTAGCTTAGCTCGGATGTCACTCAATGGTTTCCGCTCTGCCGTCTCACCATGAATTGGCTATAGATCAGCCAAGTCCTTTCCCAACCTTGCAAGATGGTCCTGAACTGAACAGAGCACGTCAGCATGCTTTAAGAAATTAACCCTATAGAAAGAGACTTTAACGGCCTCCCAGATAGTGGTGAATTTTGCTACCGAGCCCAAGTTGGAGCGGAAGTAGTCATCAATCGCCAGCGCCAGTTCCTCGCGGAACACAGCATCCAGCAATGAATACTGCGGGAAGAACCAGGAGAATGCCAGTGGGTGTCAACCCTCCAGCTCAAAGACTGATCTTACCGGGGAGAGGTCTGAGTAGGTACGAGGTAGATGATCACACTGCCGGACCGTGGATATCAAACTGCGCAGGACAAGCCAGTAGCCAATGCATGTATGTATGTCGTGAACAGTGGAGTAATGTGTGTACTCCCTACCCTGTGGAGCGTGATGGCATCATACACCTACCAGGCCACAACACTCAGCTATAGTTGCAATGGCACAGGCTGCCAATGAGGGACGCTAGTGCACGTCCTGGGAGCAATCCACGTCAGGCGACTGAACTCAGTAAAAGTCATCGCCCCATATCTGAGGTAGACTGCCTTAGTGGGCCAGCTTAGTCTGAAGTGCATGATAAAACTGTGGGTCTTCTTAGTCAGGCCAATAGAATCCCACCAGTAACACGTCACAGAGTTCTTTACAGCAACGCACCACCACGAAACGCCCACCAGGGTCCACACACATCCTGCAATTGTATCCTTGAACCGCATTTGGCCCAAATTAGGACCCGACGGGCATGTGTAGTGAAATCCAGAGTGTGACATGCTCCCTCATGCACCTCTTTGTAAGCACCCCACTGTTGGGAGTGTCTCCTGCAATAAGGCTACATCGGTCTGGTGACACCTTAGATACATTACTACTTTGCGGATCTTTCTGCTACCTTTCAGCCATCTAACAATCCAAGTTATGAAATTCAACAGTGAAGGGCACCCACGAGAAGTGGTAGTGTCCCCCCCTCCATCAGGCATTTCTACGCTGTGCTATGGAAAACAGTAGTCCAGCTGCATCGCATGTACCAGTGTCTGCCCTTGTCTGTGCCTCAAAGCTAGTTGGATAAACGACCCACCTCCCCTACCCACAGCATTTCCCCCAACATGTGACATGCCAATGTGCTTCCCACCTCAGGCCCACCCATACCCACAAACAGCAAACCCCAACAAGAACAATGTGGGGCACGGCACACATGGAGGCAGAGAATGCCGCTGAGCACCCCTGTAACACAGAGTCATGGGCCGCATTAAAAATATACCATGCGCCAATCTTTCAATAAACAAACTTGAAGAACAAGTTACTTACCTTTGATAATGATGTATCTGTAAGAGACATATGTTAGTTGTAGATTCCTTACCTTGGAATTTCCATCAGGCGTCAGTCTGGGTCCGGAGAGTTTTCTTTAGCAGTACCCCTGCGCGTCGGTAGGTGGTGTCAGTCGACTCTGCGTCAGTCATCGGCATTGTGGTTGCCGGGATGACGTTGCAGATCCTACTTAGACGCCACCCTGCGCACTGAACTTGATCATCTGAAAGAGACTGTTAGTTGTAGATTCCTTACCTTAGAATAAATACCCCAGCAATACCAACCCCAGAGGAGGGTCTGAGAACCAAGTTCTGATGAGAAAGTCCTGGAGGACAGAACGGGCAAAATAGCTGTCCCTCTGGACTTCGCTGTCCAGGCAGTAATGTCTGGTAAATGTGTGTAGAGATGCCCACATTGCTGCCTGGAAGATATCAAGGAGTGGGACTTCACATGCCAATTCAGTGGTTGCTGCTGTAGCCCTAGTAGAATGAGCACGCAACCCCACTGGAAGATCCTTCTTCGCTAAAGCATAGCAGATCTTTATGCAAAGGACAACCCATTGAGATATAGTAAATTTTTTACTAGCCCGGCCTTTCTTGGCATCTACATATCAAATAAAGAGCCGATGATCCACCTGGAAATCTTTGGTGCAGTCAAGGTAGAATGACAGCACACATTTAGGGTCCAGACGGTGGAGTCTCTCCTCCTCCTTGGAAGGTTGCGGAGGTGGGAAAAAGCTGGGCAAAGTGATAGATTGTCCTAAATGAAATGGTGTAACCACTTTAGGCAGAAACAAACGCCTTTTTCTAAGCACCACTTTGTCCAGATGCACAGAGAAGAAAGGGGACTTGGAAGACACAGCTTGAAGCTCACTCACCCTGTGAGCAGAGGTAAATGCCACAAGGAAGGGAGTTTTGAGAGTAAGAAGCCCGAGAAGACAGTTATGAAGAAGCTCGAAGGGAGCACACATAAGATATGTGAGAACAAGATTCAAGTCCCACTGGGGCATTATGAAAGGAGATGGGGGAAACAGATGAGTAATGCCCTTAAATAATATATTAACAATAGGGCACTTGAATAAGGATGGCTGATCGGGCAGCTGAAGAAAAGCAGAGATAGCAGTAAGATAGCCTTTGAGAGTGCCCAGAGCGGAGCCCTGCTGTGCCAAAGAAAGTATACACAAAAGGACCTCTGAAAGAGGGCAGAAAGGGGATACACAGCCTTTGTTGTGGACCGTGCCACAAACTTATTCCATCTACAGGCGTATATCGATTTAGTGGAGGGACGCCTGGCTGTCACAATGACATTACAGACTTCGGGCGGAAGGTCGAAAGTGGTCAACTGTCGCCGTCAATCTCCACGCAGGAGGTACAGACTGGACATGTTTGGGTGAAGAACTGTCCCCTGCTTCTGCAACAGGAGATCCTCCTGAAGGGGCGGTCTGATCGGAGGATTGATGGGCATGAGCAGGAGCTCGGCGTACCAGAATCTTTGTGCCCAGTCCGTAACCACAAGAATAACTTGGGACTGGTCGTGCTTGATATTCTTGAGCACTCAGGGCAGAAGTGGTACAGGCAGAAAGGGGTACCGGAGGCCGCAGTTTTGCCTTGGAAACCCCAACCAGCAATACTGCTTACATTGTGCGTTTTTTTCGGTGGCAAACATCTCTAACCAAGGCTCTTGCCACCGCTGAAATAGACCTTGCACCACCTCCGAATGAAGATGCCATTCGTGATCCACCAAGCACCGACGGCGGAGTTTTTCCACCCTGGCATTCAGAGAACCTGCTAAGTGTTGGACCACCAGGGTCATGCTCTGATGTTCCAGCCATGTCCAGAGGCGAAGAGCCTCCTGACAGAGGGTTCACGACCCCACCGGCTCTGTTTGTTGAAGTACCACATGGTACGTAATGTTGTCGGTGAACACCTACACTACTTTCCTTTTGAGAGAGGGAAGGAATGCTTCAGTGTCAGTTGGAATGCCCGGAGCTCCAGCATGTTGATATGGAGCGCGAACTCCGCTGGTGACCAGACGCCTCTGATCTCCGTCCCTCCCAGATGGCCGCCTAATCCCAGGAGTAAAAAACAACAGGGGGCTGGCTCTGATCAGTAAGGCTGAGCCGAATGATTAACTAACAGATAAAAAATGCCAATACTGATATAAATATTTAAAAAACCAATATCCAACCAAAACCCGAAAAGAAATTCAAGAGTGGGAATTGCTACTCAATAGCGTTTTATTCAGAAAAGTTTTTCATAGAATTAATTTCAACATTTAATTCATAGTACAAAAAAGGTTTTTATAGCAAACACATAGGACATTGAAATATTAGCCAAACACTCAATCTTTCATTCAAAATTTCAAGCATATCACAAGCATCCATATCACATTCACATACTAAGGGAAAGAAAGAAATATTGTGCAAATTATGAACAATTGAGGGAAACCCAAAAGTGGGGGAAAAAATGGACGTGAAGAAAGCAAAAGCAACCAAGGTCTACAATTGTTTGCCAAGAATAATATAACAAGCTGTTTTTTGTAGTACATTCCTCTATTTCTAGCAGATCAATTGAAACTCATTGTAAATTAATACTGCGAGGTAATGTACAGAAAAGAGCTCCGGGTTCAACTAATTAAATGCCCAGATGCTCCAGTAGACCGGTTGAGGAGGGGCCTACGCGTTGCAATCGTTGGGGATTCTCTTCAGGGCCATGTACAATATCTGTGACAAATAAAAAAAGATAAAAAGAAAGGAACAATTAATGACGCATATTGGACCGTTTTTTGGACAACCATAAGATTCAACCATGGACCACATCAAGCACACTGCTTTGCGACACTGTTTCCAGTCGATGTAAAGGCTTACCAATTGCGGGGGGTCCTAGGTGTTTATTAAGAAGGATGTCCTTTCGTGGCTAAGTCCTATCCTGTGGAGTAAAGAATATTCTGTATGAGGATATGACTGGGTAAATTATTTGACGTGGGGTGGATTCGGGCGTGATCTAAACCACGCAGTATTCTCAGGATGCTCATAATACTCACCTTTAACTCAAAGAGGGCGTGTGTTCTAATCCCCATCCAAAGGTGTCCCAATTCCTATGCACTGTGAACTGGACGGCTGCCTGGGAATAGAGGCTTAGATTAGACTAATGTGGCCAGGACAGAATGACATCGTTAGATCGAAAAAACTAAATACTGTCGTATGCTGTGTAAGAAAATCACGGGTCAATAGGCGTCTGTCTGCATCTGCCTGTTCACTGGTGGGCAAGGTCTATACTAAGTGCCCATAAGAGTATTAGTTAGGGCTTCATAGAACAGTACTAAGGGCTCAGAAGAACTAAGCATGGGCTGTAGAACTTCAGCAACTACATTTGTTTTGATCTGAACAGAACTAAGTTGAATACCCAGGACCTTAGCAGCACATCTGATGACTACAACAAAGGAAGCACTCCATTGGCAGCCCAGGGAGGGAAACCAATGATGGATCAAAAGAAGTATCAAGCCTACCGTGCTCCTGTACATCCTATATAAATTGTTATTATTACAATATAAGGGCCCCATTGTCATTTCCATTGTCATCTCCTAGTGGTGGCAAACTCTGGTCAGAGTCGGAACCGAAAAGCTAATGGAGCATCTATGGATGGCTCCGTGGTAGAGGGTGTTGTTTTGCAGGACTCAACTGTACAGGAACTGGGTGCTATGGAGTGGAGTTGCAGTGCAACCTTGGTTGGGGTTGAAATCAAAGTATCCAGAGAATCCCACTCCAGTGCTGGCCACGTTAGGATTGTTGTAACAAAAAGGGAATGGTGCAGAACTTGGAGCCTGAATTGAAGTTGGCACAGAGTTGGGGCTAAATCTAAAGTGGTTTCTACGGGCTCAAGCAGCGCTAAGGATGGATTCACCGGTGGTAACCTGACTGGAGGTCCCTGTGGATCCTTGGGCCCGGAGGCACGCTAGAGGCAGCCAGAAGAGTACCAAAATATAAGCACGGACTACTTAAAGGCCTCGACTTGCTGCAGCATCACAAATGTACTAAAGAACTCGGGGCGAATTGGGATCAACTGTGTAATGTGCCCCTCAATTGGAGATTGTGAGTGAGATTGAGCAACAATCTGATCCCCTTGCAATTTCTCTTTATGTAAACAATCGCTGATGGGGTTCAGTCCTGCTTCATCTTCTTGTGTTTCCATTTCGATTTGGACTTCAACTTACCGGGTTATCTCAACTGTGAAGAGGATCTATTACAAAATAGCCCTCCAGAGCAGGAATGGATCGGTTCCCTAGAGCAGGTGCAGGACTTGCACAGCTAATTTCAATGTTCGGTGACGTACAGTTTTGCTTTATGGCACCGGATTGCCTTTGTGTGCAGGCACATTCCTTACATAACTTGGAGTCATTCCCAGAGTCCAAAAACCAGAAGCACAGATAACTGTTGATGACCGTTGGTGCATGATTTGAACTATGTAGTTTTAGGCAGGGCATTATTACCTTGCATACTGGAATTCCGTTTGATAAACGCATCAGACAATGAAAAGGGTAGTGGAGCTCCGAAAGAAGCTAACTTTGGGGCACCGGGGTGGCGATTGTATGTGGTTTCGATCCATGACTCTGTGGCAGAACAAAGCCAATGTGGAGCTGAACACCGCTACCTGGTGGCATGCCGGAGCACTGCTAATAAAGCTTCCAGATTCAATCTGATGCCTGGGGAATATTCTAATGGTGAGTAATACGCGGTTTCAAGTATCTATCAGAAGTGTTATTTTTCTAAGTGCGAGAATGGTAAAGAAGATGCATCTAATCCACTGATATAACCTGCACCTCCATCCTTAGATTCAGTCCCAGCATCCCGCAAAAGTTATAAGCTTCCATAAACTTTAAACAGAAACAGACATCCACTCACACAGTGTGTAAGATCCTCAACAAATTCCAGGTTCTATTCGCAATAGGTGAGCAATTTTGTTTCAAAATCTATAAAATGGCCTACATCGATTGCCCGCCAAGAGAAAAGCATGAGAACCAGCTCACTCTATCCCCCAAGAACTGAGCATTAATCAAATAACCCAATCATCCACACCAAGAGTATTATAGGAATGAATGGTTGTATACATAACGTATTCACCAACATGTTTCCATGTCCAAGAACTTCTTGGAGTAGCCAACAGTTTTTTAAGCAAAAGAAAATGTGAACAGATTTCACCTTGTATGACCACATGGATTTTCTCAAACCAGAACTGAGATATTTGGCAAATAGTAAAAAATTACTTTTTCAAATGGCTTTTCAAATAATAAAAAATGTTGTTTCAAAAATTTGAATTATCTGAAGTGCGTATTTATTTGCTTATATCACGTATTTGTGAATGACAAATTAAAGGGAAAAAAGCAGACAAGGTGGTCACAGCATATGAAGTGTTTTTCAATGCTTTTCTATATGAGTAATGAAATGCCAGTCGGTTTGGAACCAGAGCTTAACCATCTTCTCTGCCAAGTGCTAAAATGGAATGTATGGCTCATCCCATAAGGCCACAGCTTCGCAGCAAGACTGAAGGAACTTTGACATGTTTGGTGGACAAAAGGAACCTTGAACATAAAAACTAACAGACTATCATCTACAGTCAGCTTAGATGCAAAAAAAATACTTTTTTGAGCATCTAGTTTAATTATATTTTCCTCTTTTGACATTCCCGTCCCTCTTCGAAAAAGCCACTGTTTTAGGCCATTTGTAACAAACTGGTTGGATCCTACGGCAATTTGAATTACAGTCTGCTGCTAGACACATTCCATTTACAAACCAGCTACCCACAATAATTTATTTAGGTTTTTCTATACCACAAACATAATCCCAGGAGGGTGTTTTACAATAAAGGCATTAACTGTTTCAGTTATTTAAAGACAAGAAAAAAGCCACATGCATCTGGCAGTTTTGGGGACTTAAGCACAACAAGGTTTGACATTTTTCGGTTATCCCAATTCATACTTTATTCAAGAACCACACTTTCAAAAAGCAGCCAATGACTTGTTTCTAATATTCAATGATTTGTGACAATAGAGTGAGAAGAAGACATGCAAACCTTTTAAATATTGTGGTCAAAACACCATATGTGAACACATGTTCAAAAGGAAAATCTACATTTTATAAAGCACGCTATAAACAAGGACATTACATACACATACAGAGGTAATATTCCCCAAGCTTCTTTTCAACATGTGAATTGCTAAAAAGTTTGAAACTGAACACAATGGAAGGTATATTTAAGACATAAGAATGCTAATAAGTAGAAACAAAAGATATAGTGAAGTCATCAAATGAGATAGCTTTAAAAAATCTCTTTCATATGCAAAAATATTTCTACTCACAATGTAGTTTATCAGAAAAACGAAACTTGTGATAGGAAAAAAGTGTGTTTAATGCAAGGAAGTACAGTACAAATTAATATCCTATTGTAGTTAGGGTCACTGAATTGCCTGCTTGCATTCTTTATTATGATTATATTAATAATTTACGTTTTTGACATAGAACATCTTTCTTCTGTAGTTTAAAACAATGTCACCAATGAACTAGCAGGGATTACCACATAATTATGTATTCATTGACAATTAAAAATTAAACTCATCACTATTTAACATGTGTTACAATGTTTTCACAGGGAAAGTATACTGAACTAACTATTAATGCAAAAGGGTTCAAAGGGACCTACCCACCCAGGATTAGGTTTCATACATCTACTGATTACCAGTGAAAACGCGTTTTTTAAAGATTTACATGCCTGTAGTTATACCCACTTCTCAATTTATTTGTGTTTTAGCAAATACTATGAATACCTAAAAAGTCTGATTCCTAGAAGCAGCAGTTTAAATACACGCTGTTACAAAGAATTACACTAGTAATTTTCAGTATGGAACAGTGTACAGAGCCATCACAAGCTGGAGGTGATGTCTTCTAATTGTACTGGAAACAAGAGAACACATTTGGCATACATTTGGTAGTAGGCATTCATGTCCATATTTATAATTGGAGATTTACCTGTGAATCATCAGTCTGGGAGGTTGAAGGAGGACATCAATGCAATATTAACATGCTCACAATTTCAAACTTTGTGCTAGAGGAAGAATGAGCACTTTTCTTTTCTAATGCACACAGAGATATTTATGTTATGTTTTAAGGTTGATTTGTTTGACTATGTACTTATTAATATGCCACATGCAAACTGTTCCAATATCAAAGTTGTTACCATCCTGTAAGTAAAACATGTTTTGTGGAACAATTTTCCGTGAAGTGATGCCAACCTTCAATGTGAAAGTTTAAGGTGTGCAAAAGTTAATTAGTCACATAAGTGATTTAAGCAGCACTTCCACCCAGAAAAGCAACTATATATGGTGTTATGAAATTCAAACTTCAATTTTTCTCATGGTGGATACAAACACATTCTAGCTACAAATGTTAGAGGTGCAAATGACAAACTCTAAACAATCAAACTATGGTCATCCATGGCTGCCTGAAAAAAACATGGTTTGAGCATATACATTTGCAATTGTCCTTTGATTGCTGCACTTTGAGTACTTTATTACAATAATACTTGTGATTGTTTCAATGCTTAGCCACTACTTGAAACCTTCATACCTATATGTTATGCAGCTAAAACAATATTCTAAAATAAGTTGACTCTGGTGTACTTCCACCTTCCTTGAGTGGACAGTCTTGATAACAAAATAGCCCTGTAGCATATACATGACTAAAACTTAATTTACCGAACTTAAGGGCCAAAAATTAAATTTCTGTCATTGTATGCTTTTTCAAACTATTACAGCACAAGTTAGCAAGTAAAATGTTCTAATTTTTAATAACAATCACTGGATTACTATAAGTTTGAGGACATGATTGCAACTAATTTGGGGTATCGTCAATGCAAACAAAATGTTCACTTTTTCATAGGAAAAGAGACTTCAGTATAACATATTTCTAACAAACAATTTAATAAATGGCCCTCTTAAAATATTTGAACCCTTATAGCTGGAATTTAACCCATTCCACTCATATTAGTCAAATGGAAAAATAAATACCAAGTTATTTTCTAAAAACATTCTACTAATAAAAACATTAAGTATGGTTAACAGAGTAGTAGACTTGAAATGAAGAAGACGATTTAAGACAAAATGTAACAATTGCTTATTTGAAAACCTTAAAGATTTTTTTCGAATATCAGTTTCTACTTTAAATACTGAACTAGCAATAAACGGGCTGGGTGCATTGTCCAAGCAAATAATAAAAGGCAGTGAGATTTCCAAGGGGTGGGGGTATGAAATTAATTTCCAATACAATTTACCATATGTACATTTTTCTGAATTTTAGCATTTAGTGGATCAATACTTGTAGCAGCGAATTTCATTCTAAACCACCATGTACATAATCAGTAGTCTTATAATGTATAACTTAATAATAATGCAATAAATATATCACTTCCCAGAAACCCACTTTACAAATGTCCTTAACACAACACCAAGCATCACATTAAAAAGTGCTACAAGGGTTCAGATTCTCTCTGAACCCTTACTCATAAATATTGATTTGTAAACAAGAAAGTACTTCTCAGATGTATATTATTATGCATAAAATACCACCTAATGGTCAATTTAAATAAATGCCCTTTCAACTGTTACCTACAGTTGGAGTAAACAGTGTTTGGAACCTAGAGAGTGAGTTTCTAGCAATGAACTGCATTCCCACTGAGATTCTCATCTTCGACAAACAAGTTAGTTCTAGGCTGGAATTCTTTTCCCTTCATTTCTTGATCATCAGACTCAGTCCCTTTAGAAGACTGTTCGTTGTTATCCTCCTGTGTGACAAGTTTCAGAGCCACCGTTGCATTTCCTCGCACAGTGATATGCTCCCATCCTCCCTGTAAAGGTTAATTAACAGCGTAAGTAGTTCACAGATGTTTGTGTTTTCATTATTTCTAAATTAATTCCCCACATATATTTTTTGTCACATTATTGCTTAGTGTTTGCTCAATCGCATACGATAGAATCAAAATCATGTAATCTAAATATATTCATTCACAAAAACCTAGTGCTGGCGAGCTGCAGGAAAACTCTGGCAATCTTCTTACTACCTTTCTGTTTACATTCTAAGATATTATCATGGCATTAATTCTGGGTTGAGCTGAACCATACAAATGTGCTGCAACTTTACAAAATTCTTCCTAAACAAGTAGAAATACTAGTTAGCAAGAGAAAGAAAGGAAAAGTATGGACACCCTGACTTCATAACAAACATAACATGTGTATTTGCAAAGCGCACGTTCACCCAGAGGTCTTTTGGCCCTGAATAATAGATGTTCATTGTTACCCAACTCAATGGTACTCATTTTATCGACCTCAGATGGATGAAAGGCTGAGAGGACCCGCCGGGATTTGAACCTGTGACCATGAGGTCGACACAGGCCCATGCAATGGACGCATTAGTCCACTGTGCCACCAGACCCGGCATATTGTATCAAACAATACAATGTCAGAGAAACCACTAATCTCCCAGGACCTGGCAGAAACATCTTAGCCATCTTTTTAGCTCCCCAATCATTCAGCTTCTGTGCAGTTTACTACTGCCTCAACCCTAGTTTACACTAGTAGTATCACCATTAACTTTGTAATTCTTGTAAACACCTATCTCCAGCTCATAGGAACCATCTAAACAACAAATGCCTTGATCATCTTACGTTGGCTTTTTCCCCATTACCGCCTTTTATATTTATAGGTGAATACCAACATCATAGATTCTATTTTCCATTACAAATAAAATCATATTAGTACAACAGGCAGCTATATATAGATAGGAAATTCCAAGACAAGATCCAACATAAAATCATGTATCAATTTTTTAACTGTACAAAAGCTGCTCCAAAGAAAGGCTGGTAAGAGGGAAGCTAGTGAAGAACTACAAATCAATATAGGGTAACATAGATAAAGGAGAAAAATAGTGGGTACAGCAGTCAACTGCGCAATATAAATACTCCAGTCCTAACAGAGCCTATAATTTTTAACTTTGTAAAAGGCCTGCTCCAGGCTAACCAACTGCACCATATCCTGAAACCATGCTCCTGTCAGACTCAATGCTTTACCTGTACAACCATATACATCTAAACTTGTATCTAAAGTAACTTGCTTACTCAAACTAATTTCCATGATTT
Organism: Lissotriton vulgaris; assembly: GCF_964263255.1. Taxonomy (NCBI): domain Eukaryota; kingdom Metazoa; phylum Chordata; class Amphibia; order Caudata; family Salamandridae; genus Lissotriton; species Lissotriton vulgaris. The sequence goes on along the minus strand of NC_141698.1, from coordinate 153,051,875 downwards.
CACTCACTTTTTTTAACTGGGGTGGCGAAGTGAGCTAAAGAACGATGATGGATTAAACCCAGATCTCTCCATTAAGAAAGAGAAGGTACCCCCGAAACAAAGCAAACTAGAATACACTCCTACAGGACATGAATTGCTTCATATTAGGCTAACAAGAGCTCTAACGGCTGTCCATCATGGAGATTATTGTCATAAGTATAGCCCCAATCATTTTAGTATTGTTATTCATAATCTTTTCTACTTTAAGAAAGAATATTATTAAACTAATTTATATGGACACGAAAAGGAAAAATCTGATTATATAAAGTTAAAAACATGTTTGTGAAACTATAAATTCATTACAATACATCAAATATTTTTACCTAGCATCCTAAAACACTTCTGAAAGTTATACATATGTAGTGAGACTAATAGCAGTAGTAATTTCTGATATGCCCCCTATGCTATTATTCACAAACAGCCATTCTAACCTCATATACAGCAACACGCTCACACACTCATATCTCACACTAAGAACTTCCCAACCCCACAAACATGCATCGATGGAAGTGATGAATAAAAATCTTCAAAGAGTATCTGCACTAGTGTTGCCGTTTGGGAGTTCAAAACGGGCAGATCTGTGACTGGGGGTGAGTGGTACCCCGAAACCGGTCCCAGGATGCTTGTTTCCGGTCCAGGAAAGACCTGCTTGGAAAGTTCGGACCGGACTGTTCCCACGAGGAATAGGATCAAGACTGATTTGCATATAGCTGGGTCTGAACTGGGGTGGCGAAGTGAGCTACAGAACGATGATGGATTAAACCCAGATCTGTGACTGGGGGTGAGAGTGTGAAAAGTTTCAGCGCTTCGCCCATCATCTCCTTGTGATTGATTTGTTAGCCCTAAGTTGGCAGGGTATGCCCAGATGTGGGTCACTTGTTCACTTTGTCACTGGATTTAAGCTAGCCTGGCGGGATGAGGGGCTTTACCCCAAAACAGGTCCCAGGAGGCTTGTTTCCGGTCCAGGGAAGACATGGCTTGGCATTTCGTTCTGGACTGTTCCCATGAGGAAAAAGGTAACGGCTGATTTGCATATGGCTGGGTCTGAACTGGAATGGCGAAACGAGCTAAAGAATACTGATGGATTAAACCCAGATCTGTGACGGGGGTGGGATAGGTTGGGAGTGTCTGAAAAGTTTCAGTCAGCGCTCCGTCCATCATCTCCTTGTATTTGCTTCATTCACTTTTTGCCAGAGAATATAGACTTAAGATTGGGATCCAAACATATGATTTAATAAACTCTCCACTTTCTTTAACCCAACAAACACTAGCAATCCTTCATTTACTACTACCCAAATCTCCCATAAATGCCCCTAAATAGAGTATGGGGTACCCCAAAACCAGAACAACAGATTAGTCTACCTGGGAACCGAAGAAGGATAAAGAAGAGCCGTCACTGCGAGAACTGTGGACCTTCACCGAACTTGGCGGCAAACCGTGCCTGTTGGCTCATACCTCACAAATTGCAAAGACCCTACTTTTCCACAAGCTTTACATCCTCCACAACACTTGGAGGGCTGTTCAGCACTTTGCCAACCATCTAGTATCAGCATTGGGGTGGAGTAGCCACCTCCCTCGATCCACAGGCACCAGCCGCATCTGTCTGGAAGAAAGTGTAGTTGGCCATCGGGCCCACCGAAGTAGCAGTGCGCCAGAAGAAAGTCTTTGTGGCTCTTGGAGGTCAGCCCCGTCTCACTGCTGAGTTTCGAGATGCTAGACCCTCCTGGATCCCATGTGCACCAATACCCTGAGTACAGGGGCACTTGCCCCAACCAAGGCTTGTTTTGTATCCAGCACAAAAACCCACCTGCACGGCAAGGGACTTCAGGAACGATAAGACCCAACACACAAGATTGGGCCTTCTGGCTTTTTTTCCTCCCCTCTGTTGGTAATTCAAGAACCATGAGAGCCTCAAACACCAGTGGTCAGCCAGCGAAACACCTCTGCGCCAGAGCCTCACAGCCCTGGTTCACGACTCCTGACTGTGTCCCTTTGGTCTAGGGGTCCTGAGGACCTGAAACACGCCTTGGATTCTTCTGGACCTGTCCCTAAGTACCCCCTTGCAGCCTCTTTGTTTCAGGTACCATTGACTTTACCAGTGTAGCGCTCGAGGATACCAACCCAGCCAGCACCTCTGCACCTGGACACCCCTGGGTAGGTAAACTCAAACTGCTGGAGGTTCTTTGAACCTTGGCCCCTAGCACCATAGGTCCTAAAGGGCACCTCTGTACATTGACTGAGAGTATATGTTTGCTGTGTGTTTTCCTCCCATAGGATAACATTACTGCGTTAGAGGATCAAACATAAAAACTGTTATTTGAATATTTTCTTTTGTTTGCTTGTCAAAATGAACAACTCCGAAAGTGCTTACCTCATTCTGAAGATTTTGGTCTCTAAATTCACAAAAAATAAAAATGTGTTATTTTTCTTAATTGGTCTCGGATTTCTTCTTGAAAGTGTGTCTCATTTATGGACTGTGTGTACAACAAATGCTTAACACTCCTCTATGAGAAGCCAAAGCTGCTCGACCACACTACCATAAATAGAGCCCTCTGGATTATTAAAGTAAGCCCTGTAAACCAATAAGGTCGTCTGGACATTTTTGCATGGTGTGCCCTTACATTGACACTACCACATAAAAAGGCTGCTTTCTACACCATGACCAGATTTTTCAATAAGCCCGGCTAAGTCTTTCATTAAGTGTACGATCAACTGTAGTGGCATAGCACCCTCCAATTGAGTTCCTTTTAGAGAACATGAGTTGGAACTAACTCAAAATTGTTTCCCTAAATACTTCTTTCCGTGATTCAGAGTGTTAACTTCAAGAAATGTGTCTTAGTGATGGTTAAAGGGGTCTCCAGGAAAGCCAGAATGAGATATGTCCAGATTAATTACCTTCATCATACATATTTTTTATTTTTTTATTTTTTTTATTTTTTGCGCAAGACCTTTATTGAAAATCAAGCATTTGACACAGCAAGAGCCTACAACCCGGAGGCCGGCTCGCTACGTTTATTCCATTAACCATCATTGTAATCCAGTGTTACACATATTCCAGAATATTGCAGAGTATCGCACGTATGGTTAATAGCTGGCATTCGAAACTGAGTCTCACTTTTTTCACTTTTTATAACAAGAACATTAAACCAACATTCCCCAATTCGGCCGTATCGTGTAATCCTAATGTACTACCCAGCAGTCGCGTCGATACACCTAGGGTCCCTCTCCCCCCGCCTCCATCTCACACCTGTCCCATCAGCACTCATGCCGTCCTGCAACCCATTCAGTCCGTGTGTGGAAGTTCCTCATTATCCTGCTGTGAGGTCAGATAATCTTCTAGATAAACCCACATGTTTTTTGGTCATGACTTAGCTGGCATCAGTTCTTCGTAAGTTTGTAACTTGTCACGGCAGGTGGACATGTCATGTAACCATGTTTTTAACTTCGGCACTTTGCGACTATGCCAGCATTGTGCCACTTGTCTCTTAGCCAATAAGAGTGCTATCGCCCAGAACTTCTTTTTCAAGGCTCTGAACTGCGGTACTATCCCCAATAAGCAGACTTTGGGTGTGCAGTGTACCTCCTCCTCCAGCATGACAGATAAAGTAGTAGTCACCTGCCCCCAGTATCCTCCCACCTTGGCGCAGTCCCACGCTAAGTGTGCAAAGTCCGCCCCCTCCCTGTTGCACCTTTTACATCTGTCCTCCTCTTGAAGCCCAAATTTAAACAATTTCTCTGGTGTGTAATATACTTGATGGAGGAATTTAAAGTGAATCAGCCTCAGATTACCATTCAGTGTGAGTATGTGTGTCAGAGCGCATGTGTTAGCCCATTCTTCATCAGATAATGGCGCGTCTAGTAGTGCATCCCACCGCCCTTTCGCTTTCAACACTTGTCCATCCAGTTCCAATTGTGCGGCTGAATACAGCCTAGACACCAGGTGTGATAAATCATTAGTTGTGATTAACAGTTGCAGTGGTGCAAGGCATTGCGGCTCTGAAGGGAACGTAGGGTAGTGCTCCCTCAGGGCTCTAGTGAGTCTGTAATACGTGAAGCGAAACATGGACGTTTGGTTATTTACATAACCCAGGTCGTCTAAGCCCACGAACTCCCCATCTCGGAACACGTCACCCATCCTATCGATACCGGCTTTGGCCAGTAGAGACATTCCGACGCTCTCCCCAGTTACCGAGAGCTCCTGGTGGTGGTGTAGCATCATGGCTGGTGCATATAGTGGGGTCTTGTGTGCTAGTTGCCCTAATTTATGCCAGGCGTTGACCGTGGTATCTACCGTGTTGATATCTCTAGCATGTAGCGGGGGGCGGGTGTGTGAGATGATTGCCGTGAGTGGAATAGGGTGTGTGTCGCTCTCCTCTATAGCGGTGTGGGTGAGGTAAGGAACTGCGTGATACCAATACGCCGCATATTGTGCCTGTGCGCACAAGTAATACAGGAGAAAGTCAGGTACCCCGAAGCCGCCTCTTGCAAGTGGAAGTTGCAGAGTCCGTAGATCCACACGTGCCTGTTTACACGCCCAAATCAAGGTCCGCACCAAGGAGTTTATATGTCGGAAGATAGCCTGCGGCGGAGTGATAGGTATGTTGTTAAACAGGTATAACAGCTTGGGCAGTATGTTCATTTTAACAATCGCTATCCTGTCCGCCAATGAAAGGGGCAGACGTATCCAGCGTTGTACACTGTCTTCCAGTTTCGTCAGCACCACTCCGTAGTTTGCCCTGAGCACCTCATCCGGATCTCTGTGGTACATGACCCCTAGGTATCGTATAGGGTCCTGTTGCCAACCCAGCGGAAAGTCCACCACAAACTCAGAAGTGGTGTCCGTGAGGGGTATTATGGACGATTTGGACCAATTTATGGCTAGACCCGAATGTCCCCCGAACCTTATGTATTCCCTGAGTATGGCGTTCAAATGAGTCTCCGGGTCCCGGACGTATAGCAACATGTCATCTGCATATAAGGAGATGTGAAGTGGCCTGGCTATGAAGTGCAGTGCCGATTCCCTGTAGTTCTGTCGTATCAGACACGCCAAAGGTTCTAGTGCTAATGCAAATAATAGCGGCGAGAGTGGGCAGCCTTGCCGCGTCCCTCGCTCAATCGCAAATTGGTCCGAAATGTATCCATTAATTCTGACCCTAGCATGTGGTTTCGTGTAAAGCAGGGTGACCCATTGCACAAAACGTTTCGGGAACCCCATTCTATTGAGGACAGTGATCATATACCTCCATTCAATAGAGTCAAACGCCTTCGCCGCGTCTAGCATGACCGCTACAGCTTTGACTGAAGGTTGTAGATAGTGCGATAGTGCAAATAGTGTCCGGGTATTATGTGCTGTTGATCTGGTGGGCACAAATCCGGACTGATCCGGTAGTACCAGACTAGTCATCAGTGGTGATAGCCGCTTGGCTATAAGCTTAGCAAGAATTTTCGAGTCTACGTTGATTAAAGATAACGGTCGGTACGAGTCACACTCCTCCGGATCTTTAGATGGTTTCAGAAGAGCGATAATCATGGCTTCGCGTAGCGTGGGGGGAAGTATGCCTTTCTCAAAGGAGGTGCCATACATATCTACTAAGTGTGGTGCTAGTATGTCTGCATATTGTTTGTAAAATTCCGGGGTGAACCCATCCGGGCCAGGCGCCTTGCCATTCGGAAGTGAGCCTATTATCTCTTTAACCTCATCCGCCGTGATAGGCCTTGCTAAGTACTCTCTGTTTGCATCTGATAGCCACCCTATCGCTACATCGTGCAGGTATGTGTAGGTGTCATCCGCCGGAGCAGTGGGTTGGGATTTGTATAGGGAACCAAATGAATTCACAAAGCATTTCAGTATGTCATTAGCATGAGTTTGTGTGTCGCCCTCCTCGTTCTTTACCCGAAGTATCGTTGTCTGGCCTCGACCTGTGCAGATCTTCCTAGCCAACACAGCCCCCGGCCGACCTCCTTCCCCAAAAGCTCTAGCCACATGCGTGCGGTTTAAATATTTCATTTCAGAGTCTAGAAAGGTCTCGTGTTCTGTGTGTATTTCGCGAAGCTTGGCCAGGTGCGTGATATCCTGAGTGGATTCATATAGGGATTCCAGGTCTCTCATTTGCTGTTCGCATCTGCGTATCTGAGTTCTGATATCCTTCAGAACCCCTACTGTGGTGCCTATACAGACCCCTCTTATCGTGGCCTTGAATGCTTCCCAGAGGATGCCAGGATCATCAGTCGATGGGGCATTAAGGTCAAAGTAATCTCTAATCGCCCTCAGAATCGTGTCGGCATAAATGGCATCAGTCAGAGCACGTGCGTTAAAGCGCCATTGGAAAGGGGGGGGTGTGTATCGTGGAACGTCCAGCTGTAGTAGGACAGGATTGTGATCAGACAGCGTGCGAGGGAGCACCTGCAGGTGTCTCACCCATAGTGCCAGATCAGAGGAGCCTAGCCAGTAGTCCAATCTTGACCAGCTGTTGTGGGAAGCATTAACGTGCGTGGCCCCAGGCGCGTCAGTGTACCTCAATCTCCAAAGATCCGCCATACCCAGATCCTTCATCATGTGTCCCACCATTGTGCGTGAGTGCTTGTGCTGTTCCACCGAATTGGTTGACCGGTCTAAACCATCACAGAGTGTCACGTTCCAATCCCCACCACATAATATATGTGTGCTATTGTGTTCCTGTAGGTGTCCCCATACCTCCCTGAAGAAATCCGGGGCATCTGTGTTAGGACCGTATATATTCAGCAATGTAACTTTCTGCCCCCTCAATGTACCTGAAACCATTAAAAACCTGCCTTCAGGGTCCTGTGTGACTGAGTGACTCACAAAACCCACCCCTCGTTTCACCAGAATGATCACCCCTCTAGAGTAAGAAGAGTACGAGGCCCTGAAAACCTCCTCCGCCCATCTTGCCCCCAGGTGTGCTTGTGAGTGTGGGGCCAAGTGAGATTCCTGTAGGAATGCTATATCCACATTCCACCTCGTCAGGCTTACAAAAATCTGTCGTATTTTACGCGGCTGTGAGAAACCTCTAATGTTCCAGGTTAGTATGTTTAAACTGCGTCTACCCACTTCCCTAGTCCCCATCAATTACCAATGACATAATGCATGAGCGTTCAATACAAGTCAATCGCATAAGGATCAGGAGCATTTCCCTATTAGGTGCTCCAGTCGTTCCAGCAGTAGCGGGGACCAACTCGGAATCAGTACAAAAAGACATTACACATTCTGTCGGCCTAACAGTACAATCATACATCCCGCCCCCCCAAAACCCACCCACTCCAGCAACCCCAACCTGCCGAAGCCATTCCCGTCCAGTGCACCAATGCAGAACTCCCATAAACAGTAACATAGTGCCAGAACCAAACTCTTATTGGGTAATACCCTTGTAGAGGTCCGCCAGGGGCACAACTCACCACCTGGTGTACAGGTGTGGGCGATGCTAAAGAAGCTGTAAGAAGCGCAGTTCAGGTGTATACCCGCCGTCCCCCTCTCCCCCACCCCCCGAACAACCAACAACCAAGCCACCGGCTGAGCAACATGTCTGGCACAGTGTGTCCCCATTGCAATGTCAACAGTTCGTCATCAAGGTACATTATTCCTCCCTTCACACCCTTACTGCTCGCCGCACAGAGTGCATTGGGGCTCACCCACAGTCAGCGACTGAGGCCTCCCAGAGTTCAATCATACCGAGCAGAGCGCTTCAGATAAAGGGGCAGTTCCTCGCCAATCGTGCATTTGCCTGCATTAAGTAATCGCCTCCGGGTGATAGTGTCACTCCGTTGCGTATGCCAACACCGCCCTATGTGATGTGCATGAGTTGCAGTGCATTCCCAGCCTCCATACTCCTACCTACGACAATCATGCAGACAGTGCTGAGCCAGTTCTACAGTCGCACCCCCAGGAAAGCAGAGTAGTAACCCACTGAATGTGAATCGAACTGCACAGCATATCTGCCAAATGGCACCAATGTTGCATGTCAATGTTGGGAGGTACAGCACACCTGATGAGGCATGGGCCGCGGGACATTTACAATGCAAAGACAGGAACGTCCCTGTATTACCAAGCAATAGTCTCTGTGTCCCCATATTCCCACTCCAGACAATCATGCAGACAGTGCTGTGCCAGTTCTACAGTCGCACCCCCAGGAAAGCAGAGTCACGTGAGCCGTATGGGTGTGGGCCACATTGGTCATGCTAGCTCGCACATCTGTAGCTAGAGCAGGAAACTCACCAGTGACCAACCAAGAGTCCATCAGTCGCCTTCATTCCGAGTCATGATGTCTCTCGTTCTGTGAGTTGTCTCTCATCTCGCGTTTCACCTTTTTAATAAATTCCAGTGCTGCCTTCGGTGTCGCCAGGATAGTCGCTTTTTCTTTCCACACCACTCTAAGGCGCGCCGGATACATCATAGAATACACAATGTTCAAATCACGCAATTTGGCCTTTACTGCGGTGTATTCTTTCCGGGCCTGTTGGACCGCAACCGTGTGGTCAGGATAGAACTCTAAGGCGTTTCCCTGGTGCTGAATCTTTCCTTTCTCCCTCGCCAGTCGCAGGATCGTGTCCCTGTCTCGGTAGTTGAGGATTCGCGCCACAATCGGTCTTGGCGTGGCGCCAGGAGGCGGTTTCGGGGCCAATGATCTATGAGCTCGTTCCACGATGAACAGGGGCGACAAGGCCTCAGCACCGAACAGATCCTTACATAGCGTTTCCACGTAGGTCTCCATTCGCCCTGTGTTGGTGGTCTCCGGCAGGCCTGCGATTCGAACGTTGTTGCGTCTCGAGCGCGCCTCCAAATCCTCCTCCTTCGCTCTGATCACCTCCAGGAGTCGTTCCATATCGGCGCACTTTGAGGTGGAGGCTCGCGCCTCATCTTCGACCGCAGAGATGCGTGTCTCGGCCTCATCCAGTCGTTCGCCATGTTGTTCCTGCCGTGCTGCCATTCCGTCCATTCTGCAAGTAAGGTTATCCAACTTGCCATTAATGTCCTGCAGATTCGATTGTATCGCCAGCAGGATCTTTTCTATGTTATTGCTGGGCACCGGCCCCACACCATCGCCTCCACTGACCCCTTCATCGCTAGATTTCTGCGTCTTTTTAGCCTCAAAGGACAGTTTCTGTTGTTGCTTGTCCGGTTTACCCATGGTGGAGGTCGGGGACACAGTCTTCCTGCTCGTGGGCCCTGATGCCCTCGCCGCTCTTGTCGCCGTCGCCGTGGTGGTCCCACAACAGACACGTCAGCCGTGTGTTATGCCGCCCTACAGTGTCGTGCTGATGGCAGAGGCGAAACTGGCGCAAACGTGATATTATGTGCGTGAGCGCCGACTGATTCGTCGTACCGTAGCTTCACTCGGCGTGACCGGTCAGTGGCCTCCCAGTAGTACAAAATGCGCGAGAGGACGTGATAGTTTACCGTGTGAAAGAGCAGCCTAGTCTCTCCGTCCCGCGACGCGGCTAGCGGGACGCACACTGTGTTCAACTTCGTCAGCACTGCAGCGTAGATTGTATTTCCTCTGCGCGGGCACAGCTGTGTTTCAAGCAGTAAACCTTCTCAGCCTGGATAGTCCCCCGGTGACTGGAGCAATGTTCGGTACCCTCTCGGCTCTTATCCAGCCTTTCCCACCTTTGCAGTCGCCAACCCCGGCTTTCTGGAAGCGGCGCGCTGTTTCTCCGCAATCTGAGGGGGCAGGACAGTGGGAGCACCAGGCGCAGAGAGTAGGGCCTCACCCCAGGAGCACTGTACTCGGCGCAGACGACGGAGCGTGGACTGTTCGCTTCACTCTGGCCGATCTGCTCACATCCAGCGCTAGTGAGCCCCCAGGCAGTCAAGAGCAGCGAGATTTTCACCAGCTGGCAATCCTGTCGCTACTGCTGTCACCTCTGCCTCCTACTTCCGAGAGTCAGCAAAGCCGCGATGTAAGCGCGATGACCGGTGAGGGGCTCGCCATGCCCGCGCTTTCATTGAGACAGCCGCCATATTGTCAGGCATGTGTGTTGCGTGTTAAAGGCGATCCTCGGTACCCCGTAGCGTGGCAGATCAGGGCATTTGGCACCGGAGGGTCCCAGGAGCTAGACCCTACCTCCGTAGCGCGTTTCGTGGCGTGGATGGACCCCTGAGGCTCGCCTGTCGTCCTCACCTTCGCCGTTGTCCGGTTGCGGCGGCCATCTTGTCAGGCATGCCGATCCACCTTCGTTTCCACCGGCGATTAAACCGGCATTTCATGCAGTTCGGAGGGTCCACAGCCGCTCATTCTCTGCAGCACCAGTTCCCATAGCAGAGGATGTGTTTTGGAAGCGGGCAGCTCGGGTGAATCCGGCGGGATCACACGATGTTAGTGATCGCCCGGCGGAGCTGCTGCTCAGGCAGCCATCTCGCTGTGCGCCCCCTAGCGCCTCCCTTCATCATACATATTTAACCCCCCATAGAATAGGTCGTGTGTTCCCAGCAGCTGGCTCAAAGTGCCCCAGATGTGGCAAAGATGATACTGACTTCTCGCATATGGTGTGGCAATGCACTGTTATAGTGGGATTTTGGAATGCAATATTGAAAAACATAACACATCACGGGCAGACTACTGGCTAGAGATGCCTCAGTGTGTTTGTTGGGGGTAATCATCAACACGAAAAAGCATAAACACATGCTATAATTTATTGATCTAGCATTGGTGCTTGCAATGCAATACATTGCACTTTCATGGAAGTCTGCACAGGCGACAAAACTTGGCGACTGGGTGAAAGATTTACGGAAATGGGCGCAAGCCGAGGTAGATGTGGTGTCAGGTACCCGTGGTTGGGGGGCCGAGGGGTGCACTATACGGAACGGGATACTTACCTTGACAAACTGGGACCTTAGATAGACGATCACCCACCCTGAGCATCGGGCACAGTGGAGTGGTGGATCGGGCACTGGAGGTTTGGGGGAAGGTGGGTGCGGGCACAGGGGGATAATTTTGCATGAGGAGGATGGGTACCACAAAGCGGGCCATGACATGATGCTGGTTGGCATACTCGTACTTCAATGTCATCTTTAAGAGTTGCTACTCCTAGAGCACAGTGCACTCGAAGGGTTCTTGCTTTTGTTGAATTTAAAGCAGTGCTGTGGTTGTTTTGCCGTTAAGGTCAAAAGGGTGCTACAAGGGGCTTGATTCTAGAGGAAAAAATCTACTCAGTTAGGAGTGGTATTCAAAATATCACACTCCAGTGTATCAACAAGATATCACATATAGACAAACAACTTTGAATATAGAATAAATCAATGGAAGGAGAAAGAAACACGGAAATAATAAAAAGATGTATTCAAAGAAAATTTGATAGGTTTAGTGGAATAATTCACAAAGTAAAAATATGGGGACATGTCAGAAAATCAATTTAAGCAAGGAAGTTATGAACAGAAGTATGGACAATATAAACACAACAGTTCATAACTAAACATCAACTCCTGAATAATTACGACAGACAACCAGAATAATTAATAAACAGTGGTTGTAAGTTTGTTCAAACGAAACGTTGATGGAGATGATGAGCGTGTTGACGTTTTGGTCTATGATGCTGCCGTCATTTACACCATCTTCAGGACCAAAAAATTCACTGCTGGTAAGACACCCCTGAAAATTACACTTGAAGCTTTCTCTTTAAAATGAGAAGTGGCAACCATTGAAGGCGGGAAAAAGATCTTGATTAAAGCGTTTAATTAAGTGGACGCTGTGTAGTAAGTTGTCATAAGAGAGTCGGCTTGTGTCAAAAATTTAGTTCTGTTCATTTCAGCGATTCTCAGTATATCGGCCGGAGACGGGTAGGGTTTGTAAAAAGTTGTTTTGCAACTGTCAATAATGTACACAATGTTGTTGTTACTGTCCTATCTGTACTGCCCCGATCACCTGGAAGCGGAAAGGGCCGTAATTGCTTATAGTCATTAATGAATGGTCTTGAAGCATTGTGTGATGATATCTTATGAAAATGAATAAAGAACTATGGCAAACAAAACGTCTTCAAATGTTTGATTCCCTTGAATGCGGTTGGACTGATATTCACAAATACAAACAGGCAAGTCAAAATCAAAGTTAGTGATAAAAAAAAAGATTAGTGGAAAGACACATTGTGAAGTGCTGCTGAGCTTCTCTCAGTTCCTGAGGTAAAGCATTTTGCAGGGCTGGTGCCACAAAGAACCTGTCCCCAACAATGTATTTTCTGAAGAGGAAATCATCACAAGTTCAGGAAACGAGGTACCCCGTGTCCTTGCGTTAGTCCAGACTGCCCGAGTGCTGGGAGAGTCAAAAGCACTCGGGCAGTCTGGACTAACGCAGGGACACGGGGTCCCTCGTTTCCTGATGACTTTGACACCATTTGCATGCCTCGAGGGGCTTTGACTACAATTGTTACAACGAGACTACTTTCAGTAAGACGTACCCGTCCTTCTCAGACCCTTGATTGGCGTTACTGTGCCCAATGATTTTCATTCAGTGGACTAACGTTACGGTTGATTCCTGATTGGCACACTCAGCTTTCCTATTTTGATTCTGGTAATTGAACTTGGAATTATTTAACTTTATATAGCTAAGAACCTCGCATCTTCATTGTTATTACGATTACATCTTCACTCACCCAGACCCCGACCGGTCTTGGGATTATTGATGCCATCTATTATGACTTGGCCCTGAAGAGTCAGAGTTGACTGTTCTCTGATGAAACACGTGTCGACTGGTCTCTGTGCAAACAAGCATTAAAAGCAACAAGAAAAGACGTGGCGATTTCTTGTTTATCATATTAACATACTCTGTGTTGTGATCTTATGTGTGCACAGGTCCTTGGTTATTATTGTACAGGTTTGGAGATCCAAACTCTAGCTTAGGGGTTATTAGGGTCACCCCTTACCTGTTAGCACCATATTACTCGGTCCTAGGTAGACCTGACAGCCGGTTATTCTGCTGAGCGCAACTGTTCCCTTTATACTGAAAAACCCTTTTCTATGGATACAAGTGTCTCCTAGAGTGCTTTGAAGTGGGTACTCCAGTGAGTAAAAGGCTGGGCATTGAGACTTCTAGCAAATAGTGAACAAATTTACTGAGGATGCCTCTACTGCATGAATACACCCTGAGCCACCTCTAGAAGTAGACTCCACTTGATGATTCCTGAAGAGTTTGCGAGTACTGATGTCCAATGAACCTGCCAAGTGACTGCCTGCCAGTGATATCCTGTAGAGCCACAGCCTCGGAGCCTCTAAAAAGACAACAAAGGACCCCAACTTTGCTCTGCTTTTTGTAGCATCACACAGTGCTTGTTGTTCCATCCAAAACTTAGACTGACCTTCCCTTGATGGAAGGCAGAAAGGCCTTGAGGGACAGGAGCATGGTGTGCAGCTCCAGAAAGTTGATAAGTGAACTGCTCCATTAGAGATGAGAGGTCATTGATCTTCTGGTCGTACAGGTGAGACCTTTCCAGCCCAGATAAGAGGCATCCATCAATACCATGATTTCTGGAAGGGGAAGAAAAATGGTCAGCCACACATCAGGTTAGAATCCACCATCTATCCTTAAATGCGTTGGGCTATAACTTCAGATGTGAAGATGTTGCTCAAGCAACATCTCATACCTTGGGCCCACTGTGGGCAAAGGTTCCATGGTAGAGCCAGCATGTGTCAGCTGACATGAAGCATTAGCAGATTGCACAAGGCCAGGAGACCAATAAGCCTTAAAATGATCTCCGATAGAATCAAAGCATGAGCCTGAAATATCTGTATCTTAGTCAGAATATCCCTGACTCACTTCAGTGACGGAAAGAGTTTCAACGCCACTGTGTCCAGGATAAAAGGAATCCTTTTCATTGTTTGAAGATGGGATTTTGACTCACTGAATGAAAATCCGAGGGTGTACAGCTATTAACCTGTCACTTTCAAGTGGTCCAAGACTGACTTAGGTGAGCTCCACTTTAGCCGTCAGTCATTGAGGTACAGGGTTACATGTATTCTTAACCTACAAAATTGAGCTGCAACCACCTTGGTGAACACACAGGGTCCGAGATAAGGCCAAATGTCAAGTCAGTGCACTGGAAGTGCTTAGGCTTCATGACACACAAGAGGAAATATCTGAAGGACTGCTGGATCAGTAATTGAAAGTAAGCCTCCTGCAAGCCCAAAGACACTGTCCAGATTTGGAGATCAAATGCTACCAGGACCTAATCCAAAGTCTGCATTTTCAATTTATCATTCATGAGGATCAAGAATTATTGAGAGTAGCATCCTGGGTCTGCAACTTTGCGCAGCATTTTCATTGTACATGCCAGCTAGACAGGCAAATTTGGACTCTGCCTTCTATTGGTACCACATGACCCAAGGATGGGGAAATAAAGTGGCTTGGTAGCAGCAGCAGAGGGTGAGGAAGATGATGAGGACTGCTGCATTCGCTCTTGGCCTTGGCCTCTACCAGCACCGCTCCATCTAAGTACGAAAAGGCTGGATAGGCTTCTAGACATGCTGTCGGGACCACTGGTTTGGGTGTGCAAGAACCCTTGAAAAGCCAGGACTTTCCAGCACTGTTGGTGGAAGTGGAGAAGCTTAGGAAAGTAATTCCTGGGAGTGAGCCACAGCCAGGCTATTCTTAACGCATTGCAGAATCCCACTTTGCCCTGTACAGCCTGGCTGAGCCTAAAAGCACATCCATCAATGGCGCCTGGATATTTCAAGAGCCCAGCATGAGATATCCAATCATATTGTTTAACGATGAGAGACGGGTGTTGCTATCAAAGCTAAGAAGGACTCTGCAACTGTTTATCCAATGAGCTGCTATGGCCAACAAAACCCTAGTATACATTCTTGCCAACAGATAACATGGCAGTCATGCCCTTATTAATCTTTCTTGAACAGGGTAGATTTGTGTGGAGTATGTCTATGAAGAGCAATATGTGGATGCTATTCATCACACACACCCAGAACTCAGGCCACAGAGGTGCTCTTTGAAGTAGAGACAGCGTTTAACTTGCTTGAGAGGTCGTTCCTCTTTGCGGTGCTTTGGAAGATGGGGGTCTATTTTATTAGGCTACTCGCAGTGCTCCATGATCCAGCTGTAGCTCGTTTTAATGATAATATATCAGACTCCATACTCCCTATAAATAGCCAAAAGGACTCAAGAGGGCTGCAAATAGTCGCTGCTTTTTGGTTTTCTATAATTGCGGCATTGGTATTCTCACACATGGGGTTGACAATTAGCTGTAGACAGGTTCTGATAGGCTATAAACTGAAAACACGCCACGGCGAGGCCCCACGCTACTTGCTAAACAGACTGTCTCCATACATCCAAGAGAGGGTACTCAGATCCAAAAACAAGCCGCTTTTTGCGGGTCCCTAAATTCTTGTAGTCTTGTGGTGGCCGCTCCTTTAATGTTCTCACCGCTCAGCTATGGAACAGTCTCCCGCCCAATCTTCGTTGGGCGGAGTCTCAGACAACCTTCAAAAAACAACTCAAAAGCTGGTTATTTGACAGTGTTTAGCTTGTATGTTAGGCTGGTTGGCCTATACTGTCTGATTGTGCGCCGGGACGCTTCTGCTTGAAGCAGCTGTGCGCTTTATCAAATGCTGTGTGATTGACCGATTGATTGAACACTTTGCTGGGATTAGGGAAGTCAGCACACGCTTTTCACCTATACATCGAAAGTTTTAGAGATTTTTTTTTTGTCCCTGTTTACACATATCTTGGAGTAGGCTTGAAATGTTTCCCTTGACTTTTTGCACTCAAGACTCGAGTTAGACTTTCTCCTGAGGTCAGACAGGCGGGATTTTTCATGCATGTTTTACTAGTGAGCAGACTATCTTTCCCTCACTTTAAGATATGCAATATTCATAAATTCCTCCACTACCCACATACACAAGGGTAGAAATATCAGTCTGATGAAGATGTACACTGATTTTGTCCGTGCGGGAAACCGGATTGTTTAATTAGGCGAAAAAGATGATGCAATCTTTACTTATACTGTGGCGGAGTCCCCACTAAGCCAAAACAATCTAATAAATAAGAGGCGAATAGGTTTATGTGAGGAATCCCTGGCACACCGTCGGTAGGTTGGCTCAAAGAGCAAAGTCCTCCTCAAGAGAAAATTGCACGCAGTGCCATAGCAACACAAACACACTGTGACAGCTAAGCTAATTAATTTAAAAATTCTAAACTAACTTAGTTAAACGAGAAAAAGTTGTAAACAAAGGAACATCCTGGTCTAACGTATTGAACACCGGGGACCTGGGCATGCATCCCTTGCCAAGTTTGCTTAAGGATTGATGGTCCGTCACAGTCAAAATGTGTATATTTGTAGTTTTGAAATCGTCCTAGAAGTCACATATCTTCAAGAAAGTCAAGGCCAGAAGCAGTAGCCGAGCAGAGAGCCACAATGCAGTTATTTCTTTTTGTTGTAGTCTTGCAGTGGCCACAGACTGTTACGTGGACAAAATCTCTGAGCAGTACAGACTTAGACATTGTACCCTTTAAGGCAGTTTGTTTTGGACACCCATGGCACCTCGTCAGAGTGGGTCTTCCAGGAAGAAAGTGTTTAAAGTCTCAACACTTGCTGAAACGTATGTACTGGTTTCCAAATGTCTACAACTTCCTGGAAAGGTTTCTTGGAACCAGAGCACAGGGTCAAGGTATGAAAAATGTGCCTGAACCCAGTCAGGCCCATAGCAAAATGTTCAGGTGCTTTGAGTAGGGGGAAATTGTCAGTGGTAGGGCCCGGGAGTATGGGGCTTTAAGGGCGCTAGGCAGGGTGTTGTCTGTTGGGGAATATATATAAATTCGGAAAAATATATCCTAGAAGTGTAACTGCCTTTATTTATGAATGTAGTATACGCCAAACATGGGTGACATTCACCTAGGTGTCAAATAAATCAATGTAATCATTTTTAAAGAAGCTGGCTTGTGGCTAGAGCTACCTAGAAGGGAAGAGCTGCATTCATCTCCAAATACCAGATGGCTAAAGTAAATAAACAAGCATTGGCAAAACCAAGAGGTCTCGCCTTTGGGATTTATTGGCCTTTGTAAATGGTCTGCTGTGCAGCTTGGCTAAAGAATTAACACACAAAAAAATGAAAAACGTCTGACACAATCAGCCATGTCAATTGTGTAGGTGCATGCAACACTAATGCGTCTGCCTAAAAAACATGACATGCCCATTTATTTTCCTTTTAGATATCAATCTGTGTTGGGTTGTTAACAAAAAAGAAAAAAACGAGTGAAACAAAACAAAAAGAAAAAAGTAGCGCTTGAAAAGTAAGCAGTGGAATGACAAGTTATGCATTCATGTTACAGGGGGCGATATAAAAGTACGAAGAACAAGGTAAGTCCACACGATCTAGAGAATAAGCAAGCAAGCAAATGAGAGTGACAATAAAGTTAACCAATGGTAAGCAATGTGCAGACTGTAAAACTACTGCAAACTAACAATATGTCTAGAGACTATGAGACCTTAAAAGGCTATTGGCCCACACAGTAACAAGCACTGGCAAAGTCAGCAGCTCTCTGTCTGCCTTTTATCTCGAGCCACAGTTGTTCTGCTTAGACAGAGGTCTGTCTAACTTTGCTTTTGGGGGAGCTGGGCGTTCCTCTGCAAACAAAAGACAAATATTAGCTGTAAGCAAAAATATTTATTTGGACTCATAAAACACCTATTACCATAACAGTATTCAGGGATGTGGAATTCCTATAGCCCGACGCCCAGGACATATTGTTTGGGGTCAAGGGCAACAAGTTGTATTGTGTATTTTGTCCTTGGGACAAGTAGGCCCAACCCCCTGCAGCACAAACCCTTTGGCTGCCAGTTTGCAGTATCACATTAAGGATCAGGGAAGGGCACTGTCTGCAGTTAAGTTAATATTTGTGTGCATATGTTAATGCTGTTCAAACTTGTGTTTATGGTTCATTAATTGAAAGCCTTTATTATTAAGGTGAGCGCTGTAAGTAAATGTAAGTTCTGACTGCACTAGTGACAGTGGTTCCAGTATAAAAATGTGTAACATATGGTTTCAAATTTTAGCAATATGAGGCTATGCATAATGCCCTCAGAATGCTTTCTAATTAGATGCAAATATTTGCAGAAGCTTGAAAGCAAGACTAATGATTCTTTGCTTTCAATATAAAGTGTTCCTAAAAAAATGAAAGTAGGAATTTGTTTTTGCTAAACTACTGTAAAATTTCAGGTACTGTGTCTTTGCAGCGTCATTCAGTAAAATGTGTTGATGCATGCTAGTATTTCCCAAAAATATTCCTATTGAGAAATCAGTTTAACCAGTTTCAATAAGATTATGGGAAACATACAAATAAACAAGCATTGGCAAAGCCAGTAGGTCTGAAATGGGCGGTCAGCTTTTTAGTTTTGGCAATGCGTGACTTGTTATGGCATTAGTTACTGACACTGAACAAAACTGAGAGAAGAGATTAGAGAATTTTAATAAACACAAAAGGACATGGTTAACGCCAGACCAAATTTGGGGCCAAATTTTTAAAGAAAGTCTCAAAAGTGAACCCTTGTTATATGTCCTTGCATTAAGTGCAGCTATTTGGCTTTCGTGATATGAGCCCTAGCATAATCAGAGAGGCTATACAAGAGCTCTTATATAATAAGATTGCTGCCATACTTTGTCGCCACACTGCATGGCACCAAAGAGACAAGCGGATTTTGTTACAGGACAAGTAGATTTAGGAAGCAACTTGCCCCATGGACAAGTAGATATTTTAACCCTTTCGATCCTGATGACGAGCTCAGCTCGTCATCACCCACGGGTGTCGTGTGCTGATGACGAGCTGAGCTCGTCATGGTGCCACTAAAATGGCATTTTCCAGCACAGTGGGGGAAAACGCCCAGCAGCCATGTGGTTAATAAATTCCACACCCCTGGTTACAGTATCAGTAATGAAGGGAACTACTTTGTCCGTGGAAATGTTCTTGTGAACAAAATGAACAGGGACAGTCACAGTGAAATCAGCAAATAGTTGAAGGGGCTAACCCACTGCCCGTTGTTTGATGAAGTGGGCGGAAGAAAAACTGAAGGACAACAACACATCAATGAAGAGGGCTGGCCAAAAGCCCCAATAAATGTATTACACGTATAATTTTAGCAAAATCAAAGGTCTTTGCTAACACCAGGCCTAAAAAAAGCCCATCAGGCCCATCAAGGTGTGAGACGATAAAAGACCACTCCATTATTATAGGCAACTTGCAGTAGGCCGATCTGGTCCAAAGAGGCATTTGACACACAGAGTCAAAAAAAAAACAATTGTTTCTTCTAGCACAAAAGACCACTATGCTTAACATGTAGATTAGGTTATAACATAGAAATTAGCTGGCCTCCAACTCACAATACTGCTTATTTATTCAGCAGATTTTGAATACAACACATTTAGTTATTGTACCATACTAACAATTGTAGTCCATTAAAGTCACATTATAGCAAGAGTTGTACATATTTCATGCATTCAAGGTGTACACATTTCATTTTTCAGAACATAATACTCTTGTCAAAATGCAAAAAATGATAATGCAAAAAACATTACAACCATATTAATGCGATAGACCATATCAATACAGTGATCCTTTTGAAGTTACACCAGTCAGTCTACCTAATAATCAGTCTGTAGTGTAGTTCCTATTTTCCCAATAGGCCCTGCGCATTGGAATAATATAAACAGTAGTATCGACGTAGAAGTGCGGATCTTCCAGGCCTCTACTGACTATGTTAAACTTAATTGGGTGTGTTACCAACTAGCTCAGAGGTCACTGGAAACTTTCTTGACTGAATAGGAAGTGATCAGCTTCCCTGGCACAGCCAAGAAGGGATTCAGTTTTCCAACAACCGTGCAACATGACAACTTTGCTCCTCAGATAAAGAGTCAATCTCTAGGGTCGTGTGAAACAATAGACAGTTATTTTACTCAGTCAGTGGTTGTGCAGTTTACTTTCACAATATGTAGAGAATAGAGAGACGGGCGTTGTCAATAAAGGGTAACATTTATTGAACAGTCTTTCTTCTCGTACAAGAGAAATGAATTGCCACAATTGCAAGACTTGTTATTATAAAAAGTATGTACAGTAAGATAAGTATTGCGAAATAATACTGTAAAAGCATTGATATGGTTTCTTAGCCATACAATGGTTTAAAATGAATAAAACATATATACATTCATATATACATTA
This sequence comes from Lissotriton vulgaris, assembly GCF_964263255.1. Taxonomy (NCBI): domain Eukaryota; kingdom Metazoa; phylum Chordata; class Amphibia; order Caudata; family Salamandridae; genus Lissotriton; species Lissotriton vulgaris. The sequence continues at coordinate 153,031,671 of NC_141698.1, read as the reverse complement.
GGCTAAAATACTCAACTGGTGCTTCTAACTACGCCTACCCCAGTGTACCTGACCTAAGCCTAATACTTGGGAGGGGAGTAAGTAAGTAGCTTTAAGTTAAGTTGGTTTTGCCAAGGTTTGCTTCAAGAATTCTCTCTAAGGGTTTAGTCAACACCATACCTCTGGAATAGAATGATGGAGGTCTGGTATCTCCTTCAGGGGGTCGATATCCCAGTCACCCGCAAGGGTAGACTAGAAACGCCGGAGCTGGATTTCTCTGCAGGAGAAAGACAGCGTCTCTTCTCAGCGCGTCGAGGAGGAGGAGGGGCAGCGTCCGCGGGCAGCTTGCATCTGCTGGGCTCTTGCAGGGGACGGCTGTTCAGCTCCTAAGTTCACCACACCATCGTTCGCTAGTTAGCAGCGATAGCAGTAGCGATAGCAGCTATGGTATCATCAGCATGACAGCTTCTTCAGCAGCAGCGAGATAGCTAACAGCATCAGCTTCAGCGAAACGGCAACGAGACAGCGTTTGCTTAAGGCAACGTTGGTAATATTTATACCTGAAAGGTGCCTTGTTTGACGTAAGTTTTTGGACATAAGACGTCAATAAAGATGTCACTAGGAAGTGATCGTCTATCAGTGCTCATTAGAGTTCTATTACTAATCAAAACATAGCAAGCGGGGATTTCCAGGTTGCTGAGTTTTTATCTTGTTGAAGAACTCGGAGTGTTAATCTAGGAATCTCAGATAGTAACTTCTGCTATGTCATTGCACTAATTGGTTGCAAAGGAAGTGGCAGAGAAAGCGATTCTGAAATGTGGCTCTGTTCGTGTGAGGCCAGAGACGAGTTTCTGAATATTGCACTTGAACGGTTATGCCAATATAGGGAATAAATGGATTTATAGCCGAATAGGGGCATAAGGTCACAGTATCGATCAGGGTCCTAGATTAGAACGCGACACCCACTCCACGAATTCATGTCCATCAAATTACTAAAACTAGAGCAATAAGATGCATGTGTAACATTGCCCACCACAAAATACATATATGCATTTGAAATAGGCGTATTTGTAATACGTGAAAATTTAGGTACTGTACGTTTTTGAAGCATAGAAATCATTCAAAAATGATAGCCTATGAAATCAATGAACGATTATGCAAAAAGAATTACACATGAAATATCTCTGAAACAGAAGAGGGGCGAGATAATTTCATCACATATACATGCATTGCAGTAAAATGTGCTAGAGGCTGGTGTAAAGTCATTATGTCTCTAGATGTATTTAGAAATAGAAGTTGAAGCTTCTGTTCTCTAAGAATAGTTTTTACTTTAAGCAAAGAATTTTTCGTGCCAAAAAAAGGGTGAATATTAAAAAGTGTTCAATTCAAAAGAATTCTTGCTGAACAGGGAAATTAGAGTTCCAACGCTTTTAGCAGTTTTTGTTGTTCAAAACTGAAGGCCGAATTCAGAGTTCATGGGAACGCTGTGTGTCGGAATGCTTCTCTAAAGTTATTGTTTCTGTTCGGGTGAGAACATGATATCAGACAGGCTCTCAAAGAATTGGTCTACAAAATCAGGTGATAGTTCGACCAAATTCGATAGTGCTGTAACTTGGCAGGTGTGAGAATGATTGCTGTCATCAAAGGCTGGATCAGCAATGCTCACAGAAGGTCGTACCTGGATGATGTTGCTTTTGTCACTCGCTCCACTGTTACCACCTAGTCGTAGCACAGGAGTCTCAACGAATGCCGTCATCAGGATTGGTAGCCGCTGGGGACAACACAATGCGTGAGCCGTTATCGGACTTAGCAAAGTATCGATATCCATTGGTACTGCTGATGGAAGTGAAAGACAGGTGTCCAACACGCACTCATCTCCGCATAGCATACATCGTAGTACAGGTAAGATGCAATTTTGCCATATCGGTCTGAATGAAGGGAACCAGGTCATGTTTAGATCTCTCAGCCTGGCCAATCCAAGGACTCTAGTTATTCTGTCTCGGTAGCGCACTGCTAGGATTGTTTCTTCCATTCCCATAGGAGTTATGTCTGAGCTGTGGCTTGCCATAACGAAGCAGGAGGGTCAAAAATAAAATCCCTGCTACAAGTCCCAAAAATAGGGGTATGCCGCCAAAAACAGAGTGGACAAAATTTGGAACGATTCCCAGAATTGCTTGAAATGGTGTTAGCAGTCCCGTAAAAATCGTCTTAAATATGCCTGGGATGCCTGTGGCACTAGACATGTTAAGGAGTTGGCTCAACATTTCTACGAAATGCACTGGGCAATTTGTTGATAAAAGGTCATGAACCTCCGTAGCTGTCCTTGCAACTAGGAGATCATACGTCTCTTTTGATGACGTTATGGGCACTGTTGTTTGCAAAAGCACAGACTTCATTTTGCTTAAAGTATCAATTCGTATAGAAGAGAAATGCAGACGATGCCAGATGGGAGTCTCTATGTCTCCAGGGCCGCTCGGGAACAATGCTTGCATACAGCATTTAACCATGGAAGTTACGCTAACGAGAAAACTTCTCCCTGGAACAAGGCCACAACATCTGTGATCCGTTCTTAGAATGTAACTCCCATTCGCGAGTTGCATAAAGAAGGGCTCTATCTGCGTTGCAGGTGTGACAAGCTGGTGGCATGAAAGGTTGTTAGAATTACCTTCACAGGCTCCGTGTAAATTAATACCCTGGCACAAAAGTATACCGCTTAGTGAACGTTTACAGTTTTCCCCACTAAGAAATACATTTTTGTCGCTGTCACTATAGCATGAATGTGTGTATGGTATTTTCCATGCTGATTTAACATATCCTTTACCCAATCGTTCATACTGGCCAGTAGGTATGTATTCAAGGCACTTTTTAAATCGGAAAGTTGTTATCGGAATAGTGATAATTCCGTGTATTATCCATTCAATGACAGGACTTTCTGACATTGTCAATGGTAATCTCTCAAGTTTTTCGATGCTCAGGATTGTATAGTCTGCTCCTTTCTGTGCCAAGCTGATTTGTTTATCAGTAAGGTTAAAAATGGAAAATAATGACGTTGTGTTGATTAAACGCCAAGGCACATAGCATGAACGAAGATTTTGCAGCGTCCAGCCTAATTCTACAATAGAACGTAATTGTGACTGGCCATGCTGTAACATTAGCAAGTCTCTGTCTATTATGTCAAAGGCAGAGGATACAATATTGTCCAACGAATATATTCTGGAGGACAGAGTCATTAACCCATTGTCCACTACAGAAAGTGTTTTTTCCAAATTAATACGATCAATTTCTCGTATTTTCTCAGCTGTTTCAATTTGTGTGACTTTCCAAGCCTCGTTTTACGCAGCATAGATGCTGCCCGCTATGAAACGCTTTTGACGCTGTTTGCGTGGTCCCATAATAAAATCGCGCAAATCAGCACCATCTTTTAGTAAAGACAAGTGTTGCTTAATTTCAGCCAGTGTGGATGATCCTAGCCATTCGAGGCAGAGTTTCCCTACACTGTATGTTGTTATTATCCCTGGATGTTGTCTCTGGGAGTATCTAGGGTCTTGTCTGGTCATTTTTAACTCCTGTGTTTTATTCAGGAATCTATCTTGACAGTTGTTTATGTCAGTAGGCCAGATTAACCACTTTTTCCAATCAGGATGTGTTCTGTTAAAATGTAAAATTTTTGTTACGTCTATCTCAATATCTGTTGTTGCATTATCAGGTATTGGCTTCGGAATAGACAGTTTGTTTAGGTCTTTGATCTTAGCTAGGCCAAGACAGGATGTTTGATGAATTGTGTCATTTAAAAACATCATTTGTTCTGGTATCATGCAGGTTCTGAATAGTGCTTCTAGGCCTTGTACCTGCCACTCTTTCGTACACCAAATGGTTTTTGTTTCAATGTTATTTTTCCAATAATCAAAACCAAATGTCATCATTTTTTCATAAAATGCTTCTGAATATATTAATTTAGTGTTTGTCAGCATTGTTTTCATTCCTGTTTTATCTAACAGTTTATAATAAAACGTTTCTGCATCACTGGTGTTAAACCCTGAGAAGTACTTGAATTTCTCAAAGAATGTTTTAGAACTGCTTTTAGGTGGTGTAGCAAAATGTTCCCATTGATTATACTTAAAAACATTTCTAGGCTGTGCAGATTTATGCAAATAATGATTGCCATAATGTGTAAAACAGAACAACTGTTCATAACTAGATGAACCTTGTAAATAATCATGTTCTGTGAATCTAGCCGACATTACTAAATCAGACATCATGTCATTAATACTGTTAAAGTCCCAATCATCAGAGAATGTACTAGGTTTTACAAAATCACTTAAGGAAACCTTCAGTTGATGAGGATACTTCAGGATCTCGACCGGACCATAGATCTCATAGTCGGTTTTCTCCCATACTACCCCACCGGGTATTGGAATGGCTGTGACATTTACTGTTGACAGTTCTCTTTTCTTCATGTGGGATGATCTGTGTGGTTTGAGGACTAAGTTGATGTTCTGACTTGCTGTGTCCATTCAATTGTAATAAACTTTCCTAAAATTAAAACTAAAATTAGGCATAGTAGGAGTATGAGTACCCCTGAAATAATCCAATGCTCAATCAACGGTGTATCCAGATATAATTCTTTGATTAGTTGAAGGAGTTCTGTTGTATTTTCTTTAAAAGTCATTTTTATTTCTGGCATCACTTCGGGGTTACTTTGATCCTCGGAAAAGTTGTCGAAGTCGATGAAATAACCAGAGGCAGTTCTGTCAATTGTTGGGATTGTTCTTTCAATCTGTCTTTCGGTAGCACTTTCTGATGCCACATTATTGTAGACTGGTGTTTCTTGACGAACTGTTTCAATCTGTGTCTCAAGAGGCACGAGTTCCATGGCATTATTGCATAGTCTTTCTCTGTGCACTGCAGGCTGATCGAATGTGATTAGTCTTTCAGTTTGAACCTCTTGGATTGTTGCAAGTTTGGGTATTCTGTTGTTTCTTGGGAGTCCACTGGGCCTACTGTTGATTATAGGCCACATGCTTGTGGTTTTACCAGGTCGATAGATACTACTCTGTTCTCCTTTTTACCAGCAAGGGGCGGTAGTACTACTGATCTTGTTCCGGTGACTGCCAAGACAGGTACTGCTTTTCTGTAAGAAGGCCCAAATTCCTTCTTCACCGCGATTTTTTCTCTGACTAGATCCCCAATCTTTGGAATCCAGACAGGCCTTGCTGGGGCTGTTGCTTGTGGTGCCTCGTCAGTGGTATCTGGCTGTTGTTTTAACTTTATGTTGCTTAAGGATTTTCTTGTTTCATTCAAGTCCTGTAAAACAGCCAAACGATCTTTGATGTCAAAGTCTGTTTTATTATCTTGTACCACTGATACTTGACTATCTAAGTCCTGAATTCTCATTCTAATTCCGAACAATAGTTCGTATGGGCTGAAACCTTTTAGAGAATTTCTTGGCAAATTGTTAAGACTGGTCTGGACACTTATTAGATGTTTGACCCACCCAGCGCCTGAACCTAATACCTTCGCTGTTATAGATCGCGTTATGTCCCGTTTTTTTCTTTCTACCACACTATTCCCTTCGGGGTGTGACGGACAAGAATACCGCAACCCAATTCCCATGCCGGCCATGGCCTCCTTATAAGCTCGAGAGCTGAAAGCAGGACCCTGGTCAGAATGGAACGTGGCAATTGCGTATGTGCCGATAAAGACTCGCAGATCTTTTATAACCGTTCTAGCGTCAGCCGAGCGCTGGGGGCAACATTTTTTAAGTGTGTTTAGCCTTAATAATTAATAGGACGCAGGATGGGGTGTAGACAGCGTTACGCTGTTTCTGATTGGTAGCCGGTAGCATGGTTCACCACTGCGATCCCTATTGCAGTTTTCACAGTTGTTTGCATATATTTGGTGTTGTACACTCATTCCCGGCCACCAGTATACTGATTGTAATTCAGTCAGGGATTCCTTGATCTTTCTGTGCCTAGGACCCAAACCCATGTGTGCGTCTGCTATTAAAAATATTCTCCTGTTCGTGTTTGGAATTACCCTATCCCCCACTCCAGGGATTCGAGCAAAAGGAACGGAGTTTGCATCGATTACGTATGCATAATTGAGTGGATAGTTCACGGGCAGTGCTGCACAGTCGCCTTTTACGGTCGTTTTTACTGCCAGCATGGTTTCCCCGTCTATGTATTTTTCTGCACGCTTTTCTGTGGCTACGGAAGCCGGTTTAGTTGCTTCCGCTGTGGCTGTGTTAGCCAATGAATTCCCTGCAACGTGAACGCCATCACGTTGAAGACTCTGTGCGTGTATCACGTGAGTCTTTTGTAGTTCTTTCTGTAAAAGAGCTACCTGTTTCCAGAGCAATTTATGCTTTATTGTGGCACCTGTGTCATCTTTGTAATCGTTTTCAATCCAACTCTGCAGTTTAATATTGTAAGAGTTGACGCATAAATGAGAATCGCACACGATTAGTGTCGGGAATTCACGTTCTGCATTTTCGAGCGCCATCTTTAAAGATCTGATTTCAGCTCTCTGAGCCGAACAGTTTCTTACTGATTCAGTTTTTGTTACTTTTGGTCTGAATTTACCGCACAGCCAACGACCTTTAACAATCGCACAGGCTGCATCGTAGGATTTGATCTCTACGTTGAAATGCTGTACAAATCTATCTGTATAGATTATACAGGCGTACTGTGGGAGAGGCAGAAGTTCGATTGGCAGAGGATATTCTTCTTCATATTCTAAATCATTCAGTTCTTCAAATTGCGGGGCGAAATAGTATTTCACATCTTCCGCTCCTAGAGAATCTACATACTGTATCCATTTCGGATCCAGTGACACTGTAGGCAGGTTTACTGGGCTGAATAGCGCCTCGAAGGCGGATTCCGCTGTGAGGATATTAATCCTTTTGCCGTGTGCTAGTTCTCGGTCATTGGCTAATGCAATTTGCACTACTTTCACAGTTCTTTCTGTGTGACTGAATGTTTTTTCTACTTGTGTGTACAAGTGAGATTTAATTGAAATTGGTACCTTTTCTCCCTCATTAGAGGTTAAGTACGTGAATCCGCATCTTCCTGGGATGACTCGGATTACAAGATCGCGTGTGTTGTCACGTGTATCTAATTTTGTTTTTGCTAACATGTCTGTTTGCAATGATCTCAAAATTTCTGTGTGTTTTTGAGTCCAATTGATTTGTTTAAAATCAGGTTTTATTAGTTCGTAGAGAGGTTTAACCCTGTCTGCGTAATTTAGAATGTATGTTCTTCCGAAAATCAGAAAACCTAGTATGGATTGTAAATTCTTCAGCGTTTTTGGAGCTTGGAGTACAGCGCACTTCTCTAAGAAGTTATCCGCTAGGCTTTTTCCTTCACTTGATAATTCGTATCCTAAAAATAATACTGCCAGATGGGCAATTCGAGACTTTTTAAAGTTGAATTTGTAACCCTCTGCTGCGAACCCAAGTATAATGGTGTTCACTCTTTTCAAGTGAGTATCCAAGTCGTCGTCTGTGAGATAGATATCATCTACGTAAGATAATGCCTCATCATCATATATTTGTAGTAACTCTGTTACTCTAGCTGAGAATAGTCCTGGGCTGTTCTTGAACCCCTGTGGGAGTCGACAGAAATTTTTCTGAGACCCATTACAGAGAAAGCGGTCAAATACCTGCTTTCTGGTGCAATGTTTTGACAAAAGAAACCATTAGATATGTCTAATGTCGTTTTATATTTTTTCCTAACTATGTTGTTCATTAGGGCTGCACTATGCGAGTTTTGTACTGCAAACGTTTTGCAACATGCATTGTGGTGTCTGTAGTCCAAAACTAGACGATATGAATTGTCTGGCTTGGAGACAGGAAACAAAGGATTGTTCATTTGAGAGCTGCATGTTTCAATCACCCCCTGGTATTCAAGTTGATCTAAGATCTCCCTGACTTGTTTTTAGCTTCTTGCTTAATGGGATACTGCCGTTGGGCAGTTGGTTCACTTTTTAACTGGATTTTGTGAGGAGGTGAGTCCTCATCCCATCCTACATGATTTTTATATAATGCCGGTGCCTGGGCTACTGCCCATTTCCTTGCATAAGTATATTTTTTGTGAATCGGAATGTGATTCGAGAAGGCAGGCATAATCATTTCTTCGCCACGAGGGCACTCCCTGACAAACTCTGGGGGCCAATCTTTTTCAGCTAACAGAATATCATAGCCTTTTGAGAGTTTATCCCAAAATAGACCCTTTATTTTCCTAGTCTTATCACCCTCTATACACAATGTTATTTCGTATATTTTATGGGGCTCGCTAAGTCTGGTGTCGGCAGTTTCAACCTGAATGTATTAATTCGTGTCCACTGTCTCCAGATGACTCATCAAGATCTTGCGGGCTATACTGATTTCTGCTGCACTGTCCAGCATTGTCTGTGCCCACTCCCCGTTTTTCAACTGTGTCCTCAGTATTCTCGGCATGGTTGATTACTCTAATACTGGCTACCTTCTTTTTTGGAAATTGAGATTTTTTACTCTGAACAGGTTCCTTGTCTTTGGACTTGGTGTGCTCTCCTGGGTCTGACCGTCCTCTTCTTTCCGATTTCTGCAAAAAAGATTGAGAGGGACGTGTATCAATACTTTGATATCTATCAGGTTTTTTCAAATTATCCCTATTTCTAAGGTTATATCTTTTCTCAGAGGGCTCCCTCTGGGGAGACTGGTGTTCTCGAGTCGGAGTTCTTTCCCTCCGTCGAGGAGACCTTCCTCTGGACTGGAAAACATTTTCCTTGGGAGTGTATTGTTTATTTCCATCCCAGCTCTTTTTAGGAGTATTTCAATTATTTTTAATAAATAATTTTTCAGGATTTTCGAGCAGTTGGGGCTTTACTGGTTTCCCACCCAAGCTGTCTCTACCTAATTCTTCATAGCATTTCTCTATGATTTTGGCAAGCTCAATTGGCTGATCTGTTATATCTGTTTCCTTCAACTTCTGGCGGATCGCCACAGATGCTGCTTCTCCTTTTATGTTGGCTAATAATATAGCCGAGACCTGCTTGAAGTCTTTCAGTAATTTCATACCCAGAGTTAAAGCAGGTTCTGGACCGTATTCATTTTGAATCTGTCTTAGTACATCTGGTATTACCGCCATAGACGGAACACCATGTGTTTTTGTGTAAATGGAAGCAAAGACTGTACCCCAAGTGTCACAGTCCTCCACGTGTGGTGCGATTCCCATAGGAAGGCAGATGGTCAAGATTCTGTGTTTCTCGATAGGGGTAGTATCCGGAAATACTGCCTCTATTTGAGTGATTTTTTGCGCTAACCAGAAAGGAATTTGTTCCAGTTTTATGGGTGTTTTACCAAGACATGACTGTATGTTCTGTGGTGTAATTTTATTAGTGTTCCCCTGATGAGGGGTCAGCTGTGGTACATTAACAGCTGGTTGGACTGTTGCAGTCCGCATTACATATTGGACTAATTGCCTATGTATTTTAATAAGTGTTTTTAGCTGTACTAACAGCTCTTCTTTTGACATTTTTGCAATGTCCGGGTGTGGTGTGTAGCTGGCTAGAACCGGCCACGTTGCTCCTGGTCTACCTAGTGGACCGAGCCTGGTAATATGATCATTATGTTTTAGGGCGCCATTAAACCAGAGCAGGTGCTCTTGGAATTTTAGTAGGATTTCAGTCTTCTCGAACGGAGCGTACTCATCCGGAGGTTTCTCTATTTTGTAATAGTGAAACTCTTTTGTTCTAGCGTTTGCCGCTGGAAAGTTTATCCATGAATAGAATACCTCTGTCTGCCGATATTCGTGTGCCTCTATCACGAAAATTACTGGACCACCTTGTGGTGTCAGTCCGTTTTCTATAAGTTTTAAAGTTATAGACTTTCTTAAATGTACTGGGATGATTATTGCATCCGGTTCAGTAGTCCCGTCGGGACCCTGCTGAGTCGCATCTGCTGCGGCATCAGTTCCGTTGTTTTTGACTGACATTTTATAAATGCAGGTTTTGCAGAGTAGGTCTCCAAGGAGACAAAGATTAGGTGCACAATAATTTGGAACACTGTATCCTTCAACGTTGAATAAACAAGAGCTTTACATAGGAATCTCTTCCTACTGAGTTCGGGCGGATTTTAACCTTTCACCCATTCCAGACGTCTATTGGAGTATTTACGGGAGAAAGGGGTCTGTGTGAAATATGCACGACTGAGTTACTCTAACGTCTTGCGTTAGTTTATCGCCTTACCAAACGTTGGGCGCCACGTAGTGTAGTTCCTATTTTCCCAATAGGCCCTGCGCATTGGAATAACATAAACAGTAGTATCGACGTAGAAGTGCGGATCTTCCAGGCCTCTACTGACTATGCTAAACTTAATTGGGTTTGTTACCAACTAGCTCAGAGGTCTCTGGAAACTTTCTTGACTGAATAGGAAGTGATCAGCTTCCCTGGCACAGCCAAGAAGGGATTCAGTTTTCCAACAACCGTGCAACATGACAACTTTGCTCCTCAGATCAAGAGTCAATCTCTAGGGTCGTGTGAAACAATAGACAGTTATTTTACTCAGTCAGTGGTTGTGCAGTTTGCTTTCGCAATATGTAGAGAATAGAGAGAAGGGCGTTGTCAATAAAGGGTAACATTTATTGAACAGTCTTTCTTCTCGTACAAGAGAAATGAATTGCCACAATTGCAAGACTTGTTATTATAAAAAGTACGTACAGTAAGATAAGTATTGCGAAATAATACTGTAAAAGCATTGATATGGTTTCTTAGCCATACAATGGTTTAAAATGAATAAAACATATATACATTCATATATACATTAGGCTAAAATACTCAACTGGTGCTTCTAACTACGCCTACCCCAGTGTACCTGACCTAAGCCTAATACTTGGGAGGGGAGTAAGTAAGTAGCTTTAAGTTAAGTTGGTTTTGCCAAGGTTTGCTTCAAGAATTCTCCCTAAGGGTTTAGTCAACACCATACCTCTGGAATAGAATGATGGAGGTATGGTATCTCCTTCAGGGGGTCGATATCCCAGTCACCCGCAAGGGTAGACTAGAAACGCCGGAGCTGGATTTCTCTGCAGGAGAAAGACAGCGTCTCTTCTCAGCGCGTCGAGGAGGAGGAGGAGGGGCAGCGTCCGCGGGCAGCTTGCATCTGCTGGGCTCGTGCAGGGGACGGCTGTTCAGCTCCTAAATTCACCACACCATCGTTCGCTAATTAGCAGCGATAGCAGTAGCGATAGCAGCTATGGTATCATCAGCATGACAGCTTCTTCAGCATGATAGCTAACAGCATCAGCTTCAGCGAAACGGCAACGAGACAGCGTTTGCTTAAGGCAACGTTGGTAATATTTATACCTGAAAGGTGCCTTGTTTGACGTAAGTTTTTGGACATAAGACGTCAATAAAGATGTCACTAGGAAGTGATCGTCTATCAGTGCTCATTAGAGTTCTATTACTAATCAAAACATAGCAAGCGGGGATTTCCAGGTTGCTGAGTTTTTATCTTGTTGAAGAACTCGGAGTGTTAATCTAGGAATCTCAGATAGTAACTTCTGCTATGTCATTGCACTAATTGGTTGCAAAGGAAGTGGCAGAGAAAGCGATTCTGAAATGTGGCTCTGTTCGTGTGAGGCCAGAGACGAGTTTCTGAATATTGCACTTGAACGGTTATGCCAATATAGGGAATAAATGGATTTATAGCCGAATAGGGGCATAAGGTCACAGTAACGATCAGGGTCCTAGATTAGAACGCGACAAGTCTGCCTGTGCTAAGATCATTTGCACTTTCTTATTTTACAATGCACATAAACAGACTCGCTACGGGGAAGCAAGCATTTTAATTCTCTCTGGGGGTTTATTTTGGTATTAGTACACCCTCTTAAGAGTCCCGCTCAATGCGTCTCCCTCGTAGACGGCAGGTAAAAAGGCTGACGCGTTTCCAATCCCACTCTGAATTTGGGGATTATCATCAGGGCTTGAACCATGGTGTAATCTGTATATTTAAAGAAAAAGGGGGGAGGGGGAGGATGTGTGACATCACCATAAATTAAAGATTGTTTTCTACCCTTCTGCTCTATATTTAATGGATTTTTAAGGATGGCTTGTGTACCATGTGTTCGTTAAGTTAGCTCACTCTTGTAGTTCACATTCTTTTTCCTTTTTCACTTGTACCTAAACATATTGAAATGAATAATATGAGTAAATGTATGGGTCTGGGAACATATGTATTGTATTACATTAACCCAATTGTTATTAAAACAGTCTTTCAATCAGGCCAAATCAACATTGGGTACTCCTCTTACTTGGAAAGAGCTTGCTCTCTTCTCTGCTCAGATACTTGTTGCTGACGCGACGTATGCTTGGTTTAAGCCATCAGGCAAGTTAGCATGAACTCATCGTTGCTTGCTGAAACAATTAAAGTGCGCTTACATTCATGTTTACGTCAAGGCCTCTGTTTGGAAGATTAAGGCATGTTGTGCATTTGCTTGTGGGAATGGTGTACTGCTTCCCACCGCTTGCTGTCGGTGCGCGGCTATGCGTTCCCTGGTTTTTGCACGGTTTAGCTTGCGCGTGTCTATTATTCCGAGGAACGTAAGTGTCAATGCGCAATCATTAATGTTAGTTCGCACGCGCCTTTCCCATAATGATTGCAAGGTTTCGCGAGTGCTTATGGATAGTTCAAAAAACGTGAGCTTAATCGCTATTCAGCAGAGATTTATATGTATTTCACTCGCCTCAGCACGATGGTAAATCAGCTATTGCTGGCAGCTTGCGATAGTGTATAGTAACTGCACACTCCCTTTTTGCTTCGAATGTAAAGTCTCATAGGAGCCATTTGCTTGACACAATGTTTGCTTGCATGTATAAACGCACTTACGTTGGGCAGAAGTTCGAGCTTCTAACCGTATATACCGCTGAGCAAACGCGCATCAATCTTTGCTTGTGCAACACAACACAACACTTTGCCCTTGTAACACACGGTTGCTACCTCTCACATGTTTTTACCTTTGATACTTGCACGAGTGCCACCTTGCCTACGTAACGCCTGTTCTTGTGCCTAGCACTTATTGCAGTATCATACCTAAAAATTATACTCTGTTTTCTCTTATAACTGCACACTTGTCACTTTTCCTCTTGTGCACTTTTGACTACCTCATGTATTTTTGGTTGTTCACAATTTTTACTACCTCAAGTATTTTGTTTGCTCACAATTGTCACTATTACCTTTACTACCTCATGTATTTTTGGTTGCTCACAATTTTTACTACCTCAAGTATTTTGTTTGCTCACAATTGTCACTATTACCTTTACTACCTCATGTATTTTTGGTTGCTCACAATTTTTACTACCTCATGTTTTTGTTTGCTCACAATTGTCACTATTACCTTATGTAAGTAACGTATGTTTTAGTAATCTGCTCTTTTGTAATGTTTCTCATTATGTTTCATTTCTGTTCCTAATGTGAAGCGCTCTGACGCCTTCGGGTAAAGTCCGCGCTATATAAAAATGCATAAATAAAATAAAATAATAAAAATAAAATCTCTTCCTTTATGAAGTTCGATTTCACTGGAGTACTTTAAAAGCATTGTAGGACTTGAAGTCCTGATCCATTACATCAACGCTTCATATAGGGGCCGATTATGATGGCGGACGGACTTGCGTCCGTCCGCCACCACTGAGTGTGAGGGAACGTCCGCATGGGTAGCGGCGGTCCCTCCATGACAATTAGGATGTGACCGCCACCCTGGCGGTCACATCCTGTATTGTTTACATTGCGGCGGGGGCTGCTTGAAGCGGCACCCGCCGCAATGTAAAAAATGATAACAGTGCATTTGCATGCACAAAGCGGCAGGCACCTCGCGGAGCCTGCCGCTTCGTGCACGCAAATGAAGGAGGGTACCATAGGTACCCCCCATGTGCACCCCCCACCCCCCCCCCTTCACCTAGGGGGCCCGCAACGGGCCCCCGCAGTGCAGAACCGTATGCTTTTCCACGGCGGAAATGCCGCCGTGGAAAAGCATAGTATTGCAGACATCCTAATATGCCTGGCGGTGTCTGATAGACACCGCCAGACATGTTAGTGCTTTTCCACCGCGGTGGGAAGGCGACCGCGGCGGAAAAGCTGCGGACATAAAAGCAGACCCACCAGCCATCCTAATTTGGCGGTGGGTCTGTGGAGGCTCCGCAGCGGATTTCCCGCATCCTCCGGGCCGGCGGTGGCTTCCGCCGGCCCGAAGGATGCGGGAACTCCGCAACCATAATTAGCCCCTTAGTTCGGAGATTTCATTTAAACCCTTTGTTGTGCAGTGGAATTTCAGATTGAGATAAACTTCTTTCTTGGATAGGAGGCTGTCCAAGTTCCCTCCACGTGGTGGCAGTTTCACGCCAGACAGAATAGTCCATTTAAACTCCCTTTCAGTGTGATTGTGCTCAATGAAGTGCTGTACCATTGGTGCCGTTATTATCCGATTCTTAATGCGTGAGCGATGCTGGACTATGCGTTGGTTTATTTGCTGTGTCGTTTTACCAATATATATTTTGGAACAGGGACATTTGACTGCGTTTACAATTCCCCTGATTGGTGAGAAGTGAAACTCCTTCAGCTGCTGCCATGCTGCTGAGTAAGGTTTCCCAGGCGTCACACACCAAGATAGTTCTGCTCTCCAATAACAAGTCAAAGGTGTTACATACGTTAAAATGCCGCCATGTAGGGCGGCCTGCCTATGCGAAAAAAATATAAAGAGCCCTCTTATGTTAATTGATGCTTCAGAAAAGCGACTTTAGAATGTATACATATGAATCGAGATGCAAGTCAATTTCATGTCTAGGAAAGAACCATATGTTACACCCTGACATTAAAAATGTGCTGAAATGTCATTTCCTGCAACAGAAAGTCCCTTAAATTGGGAATTGAGACCACATGGGCACAATTCTCACCTCTTTAAAGCTGAGTACGGTAATCTGCAGGTGAAGCTGACGAACATTTTCAAAGTGTTTGGTATTGTGCTCAGCCGCGTGTACAGAGTGTGTCCTAACCATTGTCGGGTCCGAGACTGAAAGCGGGTTTCTGTGGTTATGGAAGTCGGGTATTATGCAGCAGACAGTGGGGTAAGGGGCAAGTGTGAGAAATCCATAAATATGAGGACAATGGAATGCAAATAACTTAGTCAAAGCCCTAAGGAAACATCCAACTCGAGACACCAAAATTCACATAAGGTACAAATATCATTACACAGTTTATATTAATGATGTAAGTATCACATGACCATTTGAAGTGGGTGATGAAGTACATTTATTAAAATACAGAGAGACAGCACAGAATGCAACAACTAACATAGAACTTATGTGTGTGTGCTTGATATTATTTGCAGAAAAGTAAGACGTGTGGCCTCCGACAGCATAGCTAATCACAAATTTACACAGATGCTACAGGCCTACAACTTGGATGGCAGAGGTGTCTCAGGGTTACAGGGTGTTATTATTATCAGTAATATGCATCTTATAGAGCGCACGGCTACCCCCGATGGGAGTGTCCCGGTGCTGAGCAGAAAAGAGGGAAAAGCAGCATAGTATAACCCGACTGAACTACAATTGGCTGAAGAGCCGCGTCTTCACTAGTTTACGGAAGTTGGGTTCAGATGGGGCAAGTTTGATTTGTAGCGGCAAGAAGTGCCACAAGGAGGCTGCTTTTACTGAGAAAGACCGTTCACCCAGTCTGGCTTTTAGAAAGCGGGGGATAACAAGGAGTTCTTGGTAGTTCGACCTTAGGTTTCTTGTGTGTCTTAGTTTTTGGATGCGTTTTCTTAGATAGCATGGGCCAGTGCCATTTATTGCTCTATACGTGATAATGAGTGCTTTAAATTCTGTGCGTTTTATTACTGGGAGCCAGTGAAGAGCACGCAGGTGTGGTGAGATGTGATGCATTTTGTATTGTCTGCTGCTTTCTGTGCAAGTAGGCTGGCAGGCCAAGATATAGACTATTAGCGTTGGGATGCCACTAATGCGTGTACAATTGTTTTCCTACATTCAGCCGGAAGCACATGAAGGAATTTACGCAAAGCTTTTCGTTTCCAAAAGCATGTGGATGAAACCTGAGCTATCTGGGCTTTGCATGACAGAGTCTCATCAATTTTAAAACCCAGATTTCTTGCTGATGGAACAGGACAGGGAGCTGGATTGAGTGCCAGGGGTCACCAAAGATTAGAACTAGGAGGTGATGGTTGATTAAAAAAAAGGGCTTCCGTTTTTTCGGCGTTCAGCCGCAGGCAGTTTCTAGTCAACCAGGTGGATGTTTCAGCCAGATATTCCCGAAATTTGGTAAGGGCTGCTTCCGAATAATCCTTGAACGAAAAAATCAGTTGAGTGTCATCAGCGTATGACATGACACTAACATCATGCTGTTCAATGAGTGGGGCTAGTGGTGCGAGATAGACATTGAAATAAATAGGAGTAAGGGCCGATCCCTGAGGGACTCCACAAATTAGGGGGCGAGATGATGAGACAAATGGCTGTAATCGTATCTTCTGGACCCGACCTTCAAGGAAGGATTGGAACGAGGCCAGCACAGTCCTGGAAATCCCTAAATGCCTGAGCCTGTCAAGCAGAATTTTGTGCGACACAGTGTCAAATACTGCTGACAGGTCGAGCAGCACCAGCATTGTACAGCAGCCTTTGTCAAGAGATTCTCGGATAGATTCGGTGACTTCCAGTAGAGCTGTTTCGGTGCTGTAGCCAGCACGAAATTCAGATTGTGTGTCATGCGATAGTTTGTTGGATTCCAGAAAGTTAGACAGCCGTTTTTAAACCTCCTTCTCAAGAACCTTAGCTGGGGCTGGTAGAAGGGAGATGAGTCTAAAAAATTTTAAAATGGCTGGGTCAGCATTTTCTTTTTTTAGGATGGGTTGTATGAAGGCTGTTTTCCATAAAGATGGAAAAATGCCAGTCTCTAGTGAGGCATTCCAAAGTTCATTTAATAAAGGGTTAATCAAGTGTGCTAATGTGCTAAAGAATCTGTCCGGGAGGGGATCCAGGGGGGAGCCAGGCTTAGTTTTTTGCAATAGTTTGAGCGAGTCTTCCGTACTAAAAGGGCCAAAGTCTGCCCATGTTTCTAAGATTGGGGACCTTGATGTGACTGGGCACCCGCTCTCAGTGAATGAAGTATATATATCTTCAATTTTTTCATGAAAGAAACTTGCTAGGTTCTCACAGAGAGTTTCTGAAGGGGTTATATTGATTTTCAAGGGCTCTGGCTTCATAAAACCTTGAACAATTTTGAAAACTTCTTTTGTGGAGTTTTTGGATGCTTTAATTTGTCTGGCAAAGTAATCTTTTATTGCTATATTTTTTTGGTTATGAAATTGATTCACTGCCTTCCTATAGAGGGTTTTTGCTTCAATACTGTAGGGTTTTCGCCATATTCGCTCAAGTCTTTTGCACCGGCTTTTCTCTAGTTGAAGATCCTGTGTAAACCAGGGTGCAGAAGGTTTATGCCTAGATGATTTCGTTTTTTTCAGGGGTGCAATGGAGTCCAAGGCAGTAGTGACCCAATGATTAAAGGTTCTTGCATCACTATCAGGTTCACCCAAGAAAACATGAGGGGTATTTTGAAGTATAGGGCCAAAAGTTTCTGGGTTGATTTTTCGCCAGTTTCTTCGTATCTCATGTTTGTTCACCCTACTGTCTAGGTTGGTAGTGAAGCTAAAATTTAATGGGACTAAATAGTGGTCTGACCATATCACAGGGATAGGTTTCTCGGCCACCAGAGAAAGGATATTAGTGAATACTAGGTCTAACATATGTCCAGCTATGTGTGTTGGTGTTGTAATTATTTGATTGAGATTTATACCTTTGAAGGAGTCCATTAGTTGGGACGCTAGGGGACAGTGAGCGTTGTCTATATGAATATTAAAGTCCCCTAAGACCAGGTAGTTTGTATACTTCAGCGAGTGGTCAGCTATTAGGTCGCAAATGTTCCATAAATCACTGGGTTTGGAGCCAGGAGGTCTATAAATAAGTATTCCTGCTATGCGGAGTGTGGGGGTGATGGTGATCTTAAAAGAGATAGCTTCCAGCACATCTTTGGTTACTATTTTTATGTGTGATAGTTCCCACTCCTTTTTGACAATGATGGCTAAGCCACCTCCTAATTTATTCTCATCTCTATTTTCCACTACTATTTTGTAGACATCAGGGATGGCCAAGTTGACAGCTGGTGTTGTGCTGTCCCTGAGCCATGTTTCGGTTAGGAAAATCATATACCAATGTTTTGTTTCCAAAAGTAGCCATATATCATTGGCATGCTTCGGGAGTGACCTGCAGTTTATTAGACATGCTCTGATATTTGTATCTAGTTTAGGGGAGGTAGTTATATTCAGTGCTTTACATCTAGTATCTTTGTTCTCTGTGAGGTTAAAGGTGCAGTTGTTACAATGGGGTATCTGTACATCATGATTGCATGTCCATACCGCGAGATTCCTCCGGATGGGATTAGAGCAACCTTTAAATCTGAGTGCTAGGATTTGCTCCCTAGTAAATACTACTCTAGGAGCTGCTTGTAGTGGGGCAGCGTGGCTGGCGCTGGACGCGAGCCATGCGTCGGCGGGCGCCGACGGGTTTGCCTTTGGCGCGCCCGCTGCGCGCATGCGCTGGGCGTCCTCTGACCCCTGTGCTTGATATAGGGAGTATCCGGAATCAGATCCTCCCCTTCCTTTCCCCCCATTGTGTGGCCTGATTGACAGGAAGGAAAATATGGCCCCACCCTCCACTCAAACGGCTCCTGCCGTGGTGGACCGGGGCTGTGGTCAAAGTCCTGAGGTGGCAAGCGTAGTGCGCTAAGCGCTGTGCAAAAATACAGGTAGGGGGGCAATGTGCAAGGTTAAAAATCGGGCGCAAGTAAAAACAAGTGTTCCCCAGCTCTTAGCAGGACAATGTGGGAAACAGTAAGCCTCGCTGCGTTCAGCGCGGGGAGAAACACCACTGACCATCTCCCTGAGCTTGCACCTTAAACGGCAGCGCTGTCTCTCAGATTTATAAGATGATACCGCGGGAGCCAATGAGAGGAGAGCTATGCTTCGGGATGCACAGGAGTTAAAGGCTTGCACCTAAGACAACATCTCTTGGCGGCAAATAAAAGTGAAAGTTATAAACTGCATTTAGGAGCTCTGTAAAGCGCTGCGTGTACCTTTTAGGTTACTTAACAACGCTAACGTGGGTTTTAAAAGTACATAAAAAGAAAGTAGGCTGATGGCCTAAGTATGGCGAGGGGCTCATGACGTGTAGTCAGTCTAGGAGCTACGCATGTGAAGGTAATGGGCTACAGACCGGTTGGATTGGATGTTCTTTCTTTGCCCATCAATCTACGCAAAGCACCAGCCCACCCAAGTGAGCAGCAGCTTACGTGCACTCATGCACGGTTCTCATGCGAATTACTGCACTGTTTGCACTTTATAATCTATTACATTTTTTACTGCAATTCCTTCTACTTACAGTGTCTCAAACCCTCTAAAGAGGATAAAGTGCAACACATGGGCAGCCAAAACAACTAAATAAACCGAAATATAAATCCGCTTAAACACAACAGCATTATCATTGCTACACAGTAAATACAACTTTAAAGCTCAAAATAACTAGGGGGAGGGGGAGCGAAGAGAAAGAGCTGCAATAAAAAAAGCTCCACAGCTTCTCAAGAAAGGGGAGTGGAGGGAGAGAACGGGAGCAGCCTCCCGCTTTTCTTTCTCAACCTGTTCTTGCTCTGTGTTCCAATCTCTACTTTAAACAAGGCGTCATTTCCCTGATAATATCAAATAAAGTGTAGGTGCACTGCCTTCAGTTGCTGAAATTTGAATTCCAAGGTTGTAATGTTTGATGTGCTCCTGGGGTATCGCTTTCTGGTCAGAAGCAATGCTTAATATATCATCGATAGATCAGCCCTAGAATCTGGGTGGAATCCCCCTAGGCACTATCTTTGAGCATATAGAAAGGGTATACTGTCACTTAATATGCGAGGTTAAAAAACCCAGTAGTCAAAATTTGTAATCCATGAATTTGATGATTCGGACTTTACTTCAATCCATCACTGATTTGGTTCAATGACAATTATCATTCAATAATTGTTTCTTAATGCGCTCCAATGCATTTCGGGCATGCGCCCTTCGTCAGGGAATGTTCTCTAAATCATCGCACAATCACCTCACAAGTGACTTAAAAAAAAAAAGATTGTGTCTAGGGGGATTCAACCCAAGTTCTAGGGCTGAACTATCGATGTCATTTCCCTGATGGCATCGGAGCTTGGGAGCAGTGATGTATTCCATGACTGAGCACAGCCCGGATGGCTCAAGTCAGGGCTGAGTACCAAACAGTGTAAATGTGCACTGGCGGCTCGCCACACACTCCTTGTGTGACAGTTGTGACACTTTAAATTTAATGAAGTGATACCTTGCTTTAAACAAAGCGCTAAGACGCGGCCAGCGTTGACCGGGTCATAGTGCTTTTCTTTCTTAAACCACGTTTCGGCTGTGCAATGTTTATAGAAGCAACAAGCAATGACGAGGGGTGGAGAGAGGAGTGGAGAGAGGGCTAATGCAACGACAAACAGTAGCGGGAATCAATGAATAAAATAGTCCCCCAAAACGAACATCATCATCTCATATGCAGATGACACGCAGCTTATCATCACGCTGTCACAGAATACAGCCCACATGGCCTCCGCCGTGCCCCTCTGCCATGCAGAGGTTGCTATGTGGATACATCTGAATTGTTTAAAGCTCAACGCAGGGAAGACCGAAGTTCTGACTCTGGGCATTCAAGCAGATATTTGGGCCACTGCTTGGTGGCCTCTGGAGTTAGGACCAGTTCCTGCCCGCAAACCTAAGGTGAAGAACCTTGGTGTGTGGTTTAATGACAACATTTCGTTTGATAGTCAAGTCAGGGCGGTGGCAGGAAAATGTTTTGGATTGTGCAAGATGCTAAGTAAAATCTTGAGCCTGTTGCCGGAGTCAGCAAAAAAACAAGATTATCAGGCCTTGAATATTTCAATGGATCCCTAGTGAAACCATATGCACCTTCTAGGAATTTAACATCCGCAGGGTAGGTGCTGGCAATTGTTCCAAAGGTAAAAACTGGTGTGCCCAGGTGGAAGTTCTTTCCGCTATTTCGCACTAACACTGTGGAATGCCTTGCCCTTATTGGTTTGTCAGGAGCAATCGGAAAGCTTTTTAGGAAGAAACTTAAAACTTGTATTTATGGAGCAGGATGCTCGGGAGTTTGAAAGTGGTATGTAGGATGCAGAAACATGCTTCCAGCACTCGGACGCCTAATGTGAGGTAGCTAAGCGCTTTATAAACTGTATTATTATTAAAAGCGTAAAGATAATAGTAATTGAGAGGTGCTCCATGGGAGAAAACAAAACACAAAAAGGAGGGACAAAGAGGAAGGATTACCCACTAGTAAGCAAGCATTTCTGAATGATAATCGAAGGGATGAATAATGGGCGGGCTTTAGGTCTACAGAGTAAATACAGCATATCTCGAAGAGATAGTGCATGCACTGCCTTGGCTTGACCTAAAAAAACTAGGAGAAACAGCAAAAAGATGGATTTTATACAATCAAGTAGAGGGGTACAGGTGATGTTAGGTTCTCGTACAGGAAGGGTTTTGTATGTATTGCTTTGCAATGTCGAATCAGCCCTGCTCACCTAGCATTGCTGCCTGGCAGACCCACCGAAGATACATACGTACTCCAGTGACCGTGCACTTAGGAGACAGGTACATTTTGGTGTGCAAGAAAATACTGTTAAAGGTCCCTTTTGAGATGTACAACTAGGAAAATGTAAATGTATCTTTCGTAGTTATGGCAATCTCTACTGGCTTCCAGTCAATGGGATCTTCCATCAAAGCATTATAATTTAATGACAGCGTACTCGTGGTTTGATAATATTCCCCCTTTTTTTATCAGAAAATATTTCAGGATCATAGTGCACTATTTATGTTTGATATTTGTTATAGCAGGTCAAATTAGTATGTGTTCCCTAGAGGTTACGATCACCAGTACATCAGAGTTTTTTCCCCATGCAAGTGCCACTTTCTGCTGGCTGATATTGCGCAACATATTGGGGGGGGGGCGACATGCCCAGACTCACTGACTCACGAAAATTAGCAGGACAAGTGAACCCAGATATTTACCACTTGAAGCCTCCTGAATGCCCTTGTGTAGTGCTGTTGGGTTCCATTTTAATGTGGTTAATGACACATTCCAGTACTTCATTGTTAGGCATTATATGGCTCTTTTTTCTGAAACAGTGAAAGAAGTTTAACCCACAGAAGCAAACCCATTTAGTTTCTCATTATATCATGCTATGAAATCTACCAGTGCTTGCAAGGAGGCCACTCTCAAATAGTGGTTCCTATGTTACAGCCTCTTTTCCTAAAAGCTTGTAATTTTGCTAGAACTTCTCCTATCAGAAAGATCCAGCTAGACAGGCAGGCGCAGAAATGTATCTTCCAAAACATTCTGATTGTTGGGATAACAGACCTACCTCAGAATGCTAAAACAGTGAAAGTCTTTGACAGAGAACATGTTTCACTACCACCACTTTCTCATGCTGGAAATGCTGTTTTTTTTTGTTTGTTAATGGATATTCACTAAGTGCACGTTCATTCACAATAGTTAGCGACAGAAAAGTCAGCTTTTATTGACTTTCTGAACACCAGGTAATGCAAGTGGCGTGGATCGCTACAGAAACGTTATTTCACAGAGACTCCAAAGTCCTCTCGAAGTCATACTTAGGGACAACAAATAATAAAGCAGCGTTAGGTAAGAGCTGATATGCCGAACATTATTTAAAAAAGGCTTCATTAAGAGGGAGTAGAGAAGCGGTTTTTCACATGCATTGCTTCAGCGTCCCAATATCTACATAATAATCAAAGAGAGAATTATCCCACTGTTTTGAGCACTAGAAGATCCCTGGGTTGAATTTGGGAACCCAAAATTTTATCTCTGGCCCCTGAACGATAAGCGTGGTTGGATAGGGCCGGCTTTAGGGCAGTGCTTGGCGCTGACCTGTGGAGGGGGGCGCTGACCTCAGGATGGACACTCAGGCACATGCATCAATGTTGGCTTTTGCGATTTCTTAATTGCGATTTTTAAGGAATCGCAAAATCCTATGCGCGTAGTAATCACTTAAAAAATAGCGATTTCTAAACATTCCTTAATTGGGACTCGCAAATTGTGAGTCGCAATTAAGGAATACCTACCCATTCATTCCTATGGGCCTTGAGGCCCATAGGAATGAATGGGAAGACATTCTCAATTTGAAATTCTCAATTAGAGAATCGCAAATTGAGAATGCAATTTCATGGGTGCCAGGGTGTCAAAAGGACATACTGTTCCACTCCTGAAATCTGCACATGAGTACAACTTGAACACACACATGCCCCAAGGAAAGTTCAACTTCATGGTAATTTGCGCCCCCTAGTAGCGAAATCGCTACTTTAAAGTGGTTCTTGAATTGCATTTGGGGATCGCAAAATACCTCTTTATTTACATACACTTT
The DNA here is from genome assembly GCF_964263255.1 of Lissotriton vulgaris. Taxonomy (NCBI): domain Eukaryota; kingdom Metazoa; phylum Chordata; class Amphibia; order Caudata; family Salamandridae; genus Lissotriton; species Lissotriton vulgaris. The sequence goes on along the minus strand of NC_141698.1, from coordinate 153,008,162 downwards.
ATTAATTTGTTCATTTTATTTAATTTTCTAAGCAATTGCAGACCCCCTGAGAAAGCTTTGCGGACTCCCTAGGGGCCGCCGGACAACAGATAAAAAAACTACTGCCTTAGAGGTTAATGAGAAATGTGAATGACTGATGAGACAACGAAGGGCGCAGTGCAAGTTGGGAGCACACTACGTCCTCTGGACATGCATGATTGCCTTGCACTGGAATGGCTGCACACATTTGGATTGTAACAAAAAGCACAGTTAGAAAGAATTCTTACTCCTTTTTTTCTACCTACAGAATACTTAGACGTTATCCCAGACCCGTTTGAATGAATGTTTGAAGTGACTGTGCAAAATTTGGTGGTTAGAACAATTAATTGCATAAGGATTCTGGGAAATCTAGGTATCAAATCGGATCCTGAGTAAAGACACATGACCATGAGTTGGTGGAAAAGGTGACAAACATTTATATTGCAGTAGATGCTGGAGCAATAGTACCTCAAAGGGATTATCTTTTGTTTTTAATCTTGCCATTAAAATTCAAACCTAGAGCTCTATTCAGACAATTTTAGATACCAAGATCCCTCCCATTATACCTAGTGCTCCCCCGAGGGTTGAGGTCGTAAGCACGCCTTGATACTGTTCATATCGGTGGGAACTCTATGATGAGGCATGCCACTGTATTAATCAGTGGGTGAGAGTTATTTTACAAAAAAAGAAAAAAAACCTCTCCTAGTTGGATTTAGGGAACTTCTAGTGGGCTAAACGGTGAGTTGACTCTCTTTGATTATTACATAATTTAAAAAATGTATGGCAGGAAATCTGGGACCCTAAACATAGAAAGTTCACCTGGCAGACATAAAGAAATGAACATAATCCTCTTTCGAGCCGGATAACAGTGAAGCTGGTCAAACCGGTCAGTTATCTGATCATATTCCTTCAAACAGAGCCCTAGCCATCGCATTAAGAATCTGATGCACCTGTTAAGTACTTTTCTTTGGCAAGCCTAAATGAACAGCAATCCAATAAACAATGCAAGATTGGATCAGAGCACAAGAACCATGAGTGAAAAAGATAAGAAAGGAAAAACCTGGTGCACCACTCAAGTGGAAACAGGCTTTAGCCACTGACCTGATCTAACGCAAACTTGAAATCAATTAAGATCTCTCAATTTTGAATTTGAATTTAAAAAGACTTATAAAGCGCACGTACACTGAATCAGTTTCATGGCGCTGGTGAGGTCCCTGGGTGAGAACGAAAAAGAGAGCTAGGTGCCGAAAGCCTGCTGGAATAGGAGCGTTTTTAGTGACCTCCGAAACTCCATATAAGAAGAGGAGAGTCTTAAAGGTAGAGGAAGGTCATTCCAAAAAGTGGGTGCAAGTACAGCAAACTTCTGCCCCCCTGACCGTTTCTTTTTAAAACAAGGCATAGTTAGTAAGGCCAGGCTGGAGGAGCGAAGGTCCCTAGAGGGAACATAGGGAGAGATTGCCGAGTTGATAAACGCAGGGGCAGTGCCCGCTCTTGCTTGAAAAGTCAAACACCCCAACTTGAACCTGGCCCGTTGTTTTATAGGCAACCAGTGTAGGCTCCTGAGCAGAGGGGTCGAATGATGGGATCTGCATAAACCAAAAACCAGGCGGGCCGCCTGTTCTGTACCAACTGTAGGCGCTGCAGGGCATAAGCAGGAGCTCCATTATAGATGATGTTGCCATAGTCAATCTTTGACAGGACCATGGCCATTAGGATCAGCTTTAGTGCAGAGGAGGAAAAAAAACCTGGCAACTTTCTGAATAACTCGTAGAATAATCAAGTCCCAGAATGTTTCAACCATATCAAAATCACAAATTCGTTAAATCTGTACAACAAACTAACTAGTGATTAGCAATTCTATCACATCCTGTTTGGTTTGACCATATTCGCCAATGAAAATAGACGCTATGTTTATGCCAGAAGTATATTGCGTATAAGCTGACATTTGTTGTACACCTCCCACCCAAAGAAATATGCCAATGTTTAATTTGATTTTGGACATCTATTTGCTTTGCACATAGTTATCTGCCAGGTGTAAGTTTGTTCTGGCTGTGTCTCTGAGATTGGAATTGTATTCCAAATGTTTGTTCCTGGCATATAAGTGGAGGAGCATGTAGAAAACCAAGGATTTGTTTTCACTGGTCACAAAATTATCAAACAGAAAACATAAAATGTATCGGATATACATGGGGTCTACGCAGAAAAATGCTTCAATTCTACTAAGCACCTGATATGCTTTGATGCAGCCTTAGTGTAAGCACACTCTTTTGTGTGCCTCTCCACGTCTGGTTCTCACACTCGACCCAAGAGTGTAGAAAGGTGGGTGATGAGCTATCTGTACTAACTAATACCAGTGAAAATTCTGAAATGATCACAAGGTCCAGTTCGTGAAGATGTGGCTCCCTTCCACCCCCTTAATGCTTTCTGGGAGGCTGACAAGGTGGCTTCAGCTAGAAAATCCTGTTCAAGTGATGATAATTCAACTCAAACTCAATACTGCCTCTAGCAGCAGCAATTTGTAGACTTAGGCCAATTAGAACAAAAAATAATTTACCTACAACCAGGTTTTAAGATCTTACCAACAGGACGTTACTCTTTTTCCTGACTGCTTCCCCAACATACCCACTGCTCTGTCTGTCCCGTCTTTAACTTTGTAGTTTTAGGTTGCCGTTTTGTAAACAATTTACAATATCTCAAGAGTCAGTGACCATTTCCCCTTTCTCTTACAGTTGATCTTATGTTATCTTCGTACTTGTGCTTAATTTACCCCAAAAACACTTTATCCATGTTTTATATTTTCCTGTTGCATCTTGTTTGACTCACCAGACCTTTAAGTTTCAAAAGGCTACCACTAGTTCAAAATCACCAAGCCCTTCTTCTTTTCCCTTTGGATGATGGACACACAATACAGCAAGCTGGCTTACTTCGTTCACCATCTCACAAGGATGTTGCTGGGCATGGTTTTTCAGACATGCCATTTGAATGCTCCTTACCAGTTCACATGGTTCTCTTTGCTTCAGGCCAAGCATGTATGTCCTCTGTAATCTGATGGCTCAGACATAAAGGACGCTCAAGATTTATGCCTTCAGAATGTTTTGGAGATTCATTCAGGGCACATTGGAAATCAAGGGTCCTTGGAACATGGGGTTTGCTGCTTTAGACTGTGGGAGCATGCAGTCTCCTTCCACCTTGAGGAATCTCTTTGGGTGTCTCCATTTTAATTTCCTTAGTGGTGATCACTTTCAGCACACCAGCCCTACTGGACAGCTTCATGTTGATGCTTCTTTTACAGTCTTTGGGTCATGTGTGGACCCTTCAACCGCGTTCCTTGTGACATCTTACAGGTTCGCAGAGAAATGAGGAACAGACGCTACTGGTTTTACTGAATAGTCTTTTTGTGGCATTACTTCCTAGTCTAACGTTCCTATGCAACCGTTTGGCTCACTAGGTTGAGGCAGTTACCGACACTCCAGCTTGGTTTTGTGACTATGAATATTTAGATTCTGTTTTCCTCAAGAGCATGGGACTTACAGCAGGCTACTATCATCACAATTAATTCTTCCCAAATACTTTCCTTCAGTGGGTAAAAGTTTTGGAATGGGCTTCTCTCCATGATCATCTAAATATCTGAATATCTTATGAAGGTTCTTCAAGGAACAGTTCCTTTGATGTAGCAACAGACTGGCCTTCAGATGAATATATCTTTTAACCCAGGTTTCATAAGGCACCAGTGAACAATTGTGTGCTTTCATGTTGCCCTTTTCTTTCTCTTACTACATGTGGTTCGGGCCTCCTTTGGTGCAATTTGCCTCAGGTTCAGATCATTCCTTGTTGGAGTGTGCAATAAATCTATGTTATGCCGCAAATCTAAACTGGAATTCCACTCATATACCTGGATAGGTGTATTTTCCACCCTTAGGTCTCAGCATGGCCTCAGTTCTTTCAGCTTTCTGTTATTTTCATTGGGGGGTGCAGTATCCGGGATGTTAGTGACAACCACAAGTTCTATCTGTGAGTTTATGATAGACAGGTATCTTCATTTGCAGCACTCCTTAGGAGCTTTGACTGCAGAAGGTCTCTAAAACATTTATCTACCTGCTACTTTATGTACCTTCACTGTGGATTGCGAAATGTAGGTGATGATTAGATGTCAAGTACCCCAAACCTTTTATGTACTGTTCAGGTAACATTAGGGATATTTGACAAAGAAGTTCCCTTTTGCACTAGTTAACTTTCCATTGTTACTAATGGTTATCACAATCTTCTTCAAGTAATGCATCAAACTATAAATAATTTCAAATCCTACATTTTTAATAAACCTACTGGAGAGGAAGTAACCAACCAACTGACAATTAAAAGACCCTTTTTTAGACTCTGGCGTACAGGGCTGTAGTGGGCAATCACCATTCTATATATTCAAGGGTTAAAATATTAAAATGCTTGACCGGTAAACTCAAACCTCCGAAGAGAGGTGGATGAGATAAACAAAAAATATAAAGAGTAATTAGAAGCATAGCCAAGGCACAACACATGGGGCAGATGGTTACTAGTGTATAACTGCATTAGGATTTCTCGACTGTAGTTGTACCACTTTTGGCAAATTTCTACAAAACTGCTCTAGAGATGGATTCCATATCAGATTCCAGAAAGAATTTGCTTACAATGTTTCCAAGGACAGGGAAAGGTCGCAGAAGTACATTGTACTGACCACTTTAGCTCCTAAATTGTGATACAGTGGAGAAGTGTGGCTCAGTGGTTAGAGGCGGCAGACCCGGAAGCTGAGATCGGCCGTGGACCAGGGTTCGATTCCCCGCCTCGGCGGGTCTCGGGCTCAAAAATTCCACGGAGTCGACAATTCTCGCTCCGGTGCCTACTCGACTCACGGGGTCACACTCTGCGACTCTGGGCAATAGCTTGCTTAATCTCCACTACGGCCCCTCGCGGCGGGATGCCTGGCTTTCACCTTGTGGATACCCGGCCGGGGTATCTCACAGGGGAATACCAGGACGGGTTCCCTAAGCAAGCGCCTAGAGACCCCTGGGTTATAGCGCGCTATATAAATCGAAACACATTTACATTTACATACACATATTAACAGAAGTTTTAGCTAATAGGTTAACACACTTACTTCTACACCCAACAGATGGGGTTTAAGCTGCTAAGAACCCTGAACTAAGTCAGTGTAAAGTTTACTTAGTTATGTTGCCGGATAGAGGGACCCTCTAGAAAAGGCAGTATTTACACTGGAATAACACAACGCTTTTCACGCATTAACGCGGATCATGACTGTATAAGGTCATGAGCAGAATGAGAATGGCATAGCAAAGGAGCAAAAACTGCTCTGTATGTCTACCCAGTTGTTGCTACTGGATACTATGGATGGCTTCTTGAGACTTGTAATACTGCTCTCTCCCGACGCCCCATTTTCTGTCGTCAGTGACCATAAACAACCATGGTTAACTGTGAACATAGTAAGTACACCGAATATGCGGATCCCTAAGCTGCCTTGTGCATTGCCCTGCAAACTGCAGTGGTTCCCATGTGAGCAAACACTGTAATAATAGACACTTGATGTCAATTTCGTCTGTTTCTGGCGTAAAAAAACGTGGTTTAAAATTCAATGGATGAACATCAACAAAGTAACACTTACTTATCTCATAGGCCCTGATTACGAGTTGAGCGTTTAATTCCGACCCTTGGTTAAATTCCTGTTGAAACACAGTTTGGAATTTCGAGTTGTTCTGTATTCAACAAATCTGATAATTATCAGATGTGCTTAATAACTCAACCATCGTTTAATTTCAGCAGGTCAAAACGGATGAAATTTAACAGGATAAAAAGCATGGGTATTTACCGTATTATGCGGATTCTCGTGTGTTAAACACCAAAACTGGCTTGATATTCCCCACTTATTCGTAGTAGGAGTTAATTACCGCACCTAATAAATAACATAGCCCGTGGTAACGTCATTTATCATGTGTGATAAATAACCTAAACTGGTAATCAGGGCCTTAGTTGGAAAAAGTTGGAAAACACCTGCGGATGACATGGTAGCACGCTGAAACAAAATATCTCAAAATCCTCCTCTAGGTAAGGAATTTACAGTAATAAATGAAGTTATTTTAGGAGACATTGGTTAGACCGGGTAGTTTACCATTATCAACGATGGGGAGGATTGCTTTGTTGAATATGGAAGAATTGCTAAAAGCCGGGCACCCACAGCGGGCTTGTGTGTGTGGGGGGGGGGGGGGGGGGTGGGGGGGGGAGGGGGGTCAAAACTATATCTCTCTCTCTGAGTCAGCCCTCCTGATCCACTGGTCTGTTGAACTGTCATTCACATTTTGCTTCTGCTCTCCACAAGACAGAGCATGAGGCAATGGGCCAGCCCACTTTAGCCATCAGCTCTCTTTCGTTGGGTGTGATGGTATATTTCCTTATCACATGAGCTTATGTGATTTATCCTACTGTTTCTTTACCATTGTTTTACAATAGTAAGCCATGTTGTCTTGAGTTGTGCATTACAGCTCAAAATTGTCTCTATACCTGTTCGGTGTACACTATCCTGCTAGGTAACACCTGCCCTATATTATTAACATTACATGCAATGTTTACTTTTTTTATTATTAAAAAAATGTATTGCAAGTTTTTATCTGCCATGTTTAAGTGGAGGGTTGCTTACATTTTTCATAGTTTTTTTATTTTGAAGAATATGCTTGTAATAAAAAATGAATTAACCATCACATGGGTATTAAGGTCAGACCTACTGGCTTTGCCAATGTTTGTTTCAGTTTTGTTACAACAGTACTGTACATGAAATTCAGTGGCTAGCCAAACTGTTCCCCCCTTGGTAGGAAAGACACAGCAAGGGTGAATTGATTAATGTTTATTGAACGCATTCATAATTTAAAGTGAACATGCAGATAGTGCTGGAAATGGCAGCTTTGATTGTTAAACATTTGTAAAGGCATATATTCCCTTTTACACACATTTTTCTTGCAACAGGGAAAATCAAGGCAACCCGCAGACATTTCACATCTTCCGCATCAGAAATGTGATAATTGTATCATAATCCTGTTCCTTTGCCTTGTCCCACCTCTGCTCTTTCATCAAAACACTTCTATGGCTGGACAGTGACCTCCAGCTCTGATAATCGAAATTGGGTGGAACAGGAGACACAAGATATCCAGGGAGATAACATGGAAAGTATACCAAGGAGGTGAACTAGAGGGAGAAGGAAGGTAGAGATAGACATGTGGTAGACATGGGCAAGGTGTAAAGAGACACAAGGTGAAGAGGACAGAAAGAAAGATGCAGGAAGGTACAAAGAGAAAGATGTAGATGGAGACAGAGAGATATGTATAGTTTAAGAAAGATTTTCAGAGAGCTCGAGATAAGGAGAAGGAAATGTGAAGTGGAAGAGAGATGGGAAATATCGAGGGGTGAGAGATGAGAGAGAGAGAGGTAAGGTAGAGACAGAAAGTAGTGGTGGTGGGCAGGTAGAAAGGGGAGGTGGTGAGAGATTATTAGAGAGATGCAAGGTCGAGAGCAAGAACTCAGTTAGAGAAGGGGCGATATGAGAAGCGAAGTATAGAAAAACCAGTCAGGTAAGGAGAGTCAGAGAGAAAGGCGAAGGGTAGAAATAGATGAAGAGTAGCAAGATAGGAGGTAAAGTAATAAAACAGGGCATATATGGTCAAAGAGAGGTGAGGCTTATGCAGTAGGAGAGAGACAAAGAGATACAGAGAAAGAGGTGATGTAGAGAGAGAGAGGTAGAGAAAAGAGAAAGACAGATGCTTAAAGGGAAAGAGTGGGAAGAAAGGGTGATCTAAAAAAGAAAAGGACAGAGAGAGGAGGTAATGACAGAAAAATGCTGAGGTTGTGAAAGTGAGGTAGTGGTAAGGTAGTGAGAGAGGTGAGGTAGAGGGATTAGAGATGAAAAAGGAAAGGTGACGAGGAAAGATTGGAAATGATTGGTGAGGTATACCGAGAAATTAGAGAGAGAATGAAATAGGGTTGAGAGACGAGATTGAGAGAATCATGTGAAGTACAGATACACATTATAGATAAAGTTGAGGAAGACAGAGGTGTGAGATATATAGAGATGCAGACAGACAGGTAAGGTACAGAGATAAGTGGTTTAGTGAAAGGTGAAATACATACAGGAGAGCCACAGGGACGTGAAATGGTTACAGAACATTGAGATCCAAAGCGCTGGTCGGGAAGGAATCAGTAGAGAGGTAGGCACAGAGACTGGTAATGAGAGAGGTGGAGAGGTGACATTGTGAGTGGATGGAGAGAAGTGGTAGATAGAGGTGTACTGGTATAGAGGTGAGGTAGAATGAGGATAGATGGGTGTAGGTACAGCCTAAAAGATAGATGAGAGGGAAATAGAAAGGGGTGTTTACAGAATGTAGGTGGAGAGAACAGCGAGTAATGAGGGAGTAGTGAGGAAGACATAAGATACAACAATAAAGAGGGGATAAGAGATGAAATATAGAAAAGTTAGGTAGAAAGGAAAGAGGAGAGAGAAGGGCAAGGCAGACAAGAAGGTAAGAGGAAGTTGGCGGGAGATAGAGAAGTAAAAAGAGAGAGAGAGAGGCAAAGAGGGTGAAAAAGGTAGGGGGAGAGAGATGATAGATCAAGCTATATGTGAGGTAGATAAAGAGGTGGAAACAAAGGTAGAGAGTGTTGAGGTAGGGACTAGGCAGGGAGAGAGAGATGTTTAGAACGAGAAAGTGACAGCTGAAAGAGAGAGAGAATCTTCTAACTCTCCAAAATACTTTACAAGGGAGCCTGTTGGATGGTGGGGGCCGTGAGCAATTGCCTCCTTCGCCCATGCCTTCAAACAACCTTTTCTGCCAGCACATAGGGAAAAAAACCTGCCTGCAATATTTTTAAGTAGTCTCCAGTGTTGGTAGGGTCTTTTTGCTGAACGCAGCAGGAGCAATACTTGTCGTGTAAGCTGGCATGCTGCTGTGGCCTGATCAGAATTTTTTTTTAATATTAAAAAAAACCTCACAAACCTGGGATTTGTTCCTCAAATACAAAAAAGCAATGGCCCTGCCATGGATGGAGTTTTCGTCCTGTATTTTAAACCCACTGATGATTTTAGAATAAGGATGTCCTTCCAACACAGTAATGATGGAAGCCCTTTCATGTCATGGCTAGGGCTGCCAGGACAACCGTTTCTGGTGGTAGACACAGCTGAGGGTTGCAGTTACAAACCTACTAGTTCCCCACCTCCAAATGAAGCTGGGGTGCTTCCAGTTTGGCGGACATGTTCACTAAAATAATGATCACGTCATCCCAGAATGTGAGCACCCTATTCATAAGCGCTAGCACATACTGGGGGATTCATGGCTCTCAACAAGCAAGAACTGTAGAGAATATAGCTAAATATATGACAGAAAGGAAGACTCAATGATACAAGGTATATCGCCATAGTACTTAACTTTATTTAGTTCAATGTATATAAATATATTATGTATTAACCAAGCTTTGACCCTAAATGTATTATGCCATTTCCAATGCAAAGCAGGAACAAACTATAAGAACAAAAGTCCTAGTTAAAATACTCAAAAAGTTACAGATTGACGAAAACCATAGGATATCACCTTCGAATTGAAGCAAAGTGCAGAAGATTGGTAAATGTTCGTCGAGGGAAGGGACAAATAACCACTCCAGGAATAGAGGACGTCTCAGGCAGGAAGTCTAATACTACCCCCAAAACAATAATTCAGTTAACATAAATCCTGTTAATATAAATCACTGAAAATTCAAGATGAAGATAACCTGAGCAAAATTGTATGATCCTTTTTTCGTAAAATCCTGGTAGACTTATATCTACAAACTTTGAAGTCTGGTTTAGAAACAAATTGCCATAGTTGCTATACTGTTCTTTGAAGAATGATCTTGGTATTGCTGAAGGGAAGACAGTACCTGCAATTGAAGTGGCAATTTTCCACTGTGAATCTATTGTACTCGGAAAACAAAATTCTTAGAGTAAGGCTCCACGTCTAATTCTTTGCTCAGTTTTAGAGAGTTGTTAATATAAATTTCTTAATCTAAATTTAGGTAATTTTCTCAAGTACAGAACAGTTTAAGTGTGTTACCTTGTCCCTTCACGTATGAAGGGAAAAAAAGCAAATGCATCCTTTTAAGGAAAAGATTTTTATTATTTAACGAGTCAATATGATCTACAGCAGCGTTTTTTAAACTTTTGACTTCTATGATCCCCAGTAAATCACTATGGGAAGCCCAGGACCTCATACATGCTATTTCTATGATTGGAACCTCAAACCACTACTCAAAAATAAATATACATTAAACAGATACCCAAATTAAAGACATTCCTTAATTCACAAACAAAAAAATATATGAAAACTGAAATTTTGATTGGAAAGTTGGAGCTTTTCACAATCCAGTTTCATTTCTAAAATGCAAAGTGATATGCTATTCTCTAGCATATCGCTTTGTCTACTTTTGCTCCTTAAGCATGCTCCCTTTTTGTCAGGGTATACCATTAGTGCTTCAATTAAGGCCACAATTAGTCCATACTAGATTCCGCTTGCAGTACTTGCAATGTGTCCACAAATCAAGAAAATGATACCAACTTCATTCTGAACTTTCAAAATCACTTCTTCACATATAGAGAACGTTTTAAAATATTCTACATATAATTTATTAATCAGCTAATACTATTTTATTTTAGCTGGACCACCTGAGTAGGCGTTGTGGTGCCCCAGGGGTCTTCAGACCACAGGATAAGAACAACTAAACTAGACTTTTAAGGATAGAAAACAGCCTGTTGTAAGATGAATATCGAAGACCAACGGGATTAAGGAGGAAATAATGAAGAGCAAAGCTTTTACACCAAACTAAAGAAACCATCAATCTTTCTTGTAATGCATTTCCTTATTTAGCAAATAAATAATCTAGAAATTCTAGAGGAAGGGAAAGGAAAAAAATACAACTTGCTTTCTTATCACTGGTGAAAAGCTAGAGAAATACTGGAAATCAAGGAAATTGCAGAGATGGATTGTGGAGGAGAATATTGCAACAGAAGGACGTAGAACCCAGCTAGTAACACTGCAGCTTTAGTTCTTGAAAGCTACACACAAGGATTTTGATTAATTCTCAATACTGAACCAACAGTACCAAGCATCACTACTTGTGATTAAAATTGCGCAAGATTTCTTGATGAAATTAGTTTTACTAAGGTTAACAATCATCAAGTTTGAAATGCTGGCTACAGACTAAACTTCAACCCTTCTTTAAGTTTCCACTAAGCCTTTTCCAGGAATGGGTCTGGGTCCTCAATATTAGACCCACGATGAAGAAGCAGAGAACAATTTTGGAGTACAGCTTCCTGACAAACTGGGCACTTTAATATGCCATAAGCCACTAAATGGACCTGCAAATCCCTGAATCTAGGGATCAAGAACATAGCCCTTGGATGACTGGTATTCACAACACTCGCTGGAGTTGGAATAGTTAAGTCTCAGAAAGAAAAAGTTTTCTTTCTTGAGTCCCCTCACTCACCAGGGTTTCCCCACTGTGACATTCATCATCAGTGGGGCCATCCCAGTCCTCTACGGACTGAGGCGTGCTACGACTTGCGGATTTACATAGGAGCACTGAAGTGATGTACTATGTGTAGTGCAGTCAGTGTAATGACGTGGAGTGGGTTTAGAAGTGAGTTAAAACTACCTATCTAGTGGGGGACGATGATTTATTCTTGCTCCTAGAAGGTATGATTAAAAACGGGGTAGAACACTAGGGGTCCTAATTACAATGAGTTAAGTGTACCTAGTAATTCGAGTCAACATGTTTCGAGCGTTCCCCAAGCTCTTCGTCAGGACTTCACAGGGCCCAGCCCTGTGTTCGCCACTCCTAGTTGTGCTCAAGTGAGGTAAAATCTTAATAATAAAATGCTGCAACAGTAAAGCATACGTTAGTACATAAGTATATTGATAGTCAGGTAGTATATTAATGGTGACCTAGCTTTGCCCCATGGTCGCGGAGAGTTGTTGGTATATCTTGAATTTGCTCATAAGATACGCTGGCTTAGCCACCTACACTGTAACCTCCGGACGGCAAAGTGGTCCGGAGTGGCGAACACAGGGCTGGTCCCTGTGTAGTCCTGTCGATGGACGACCCCACTGTTGGAAAATATCTGCCACCACCTCGTCGTGTAGCACCCAGTCTGGCTGATCTTCGAAGTGCCGACTGAGCGCGTCTGCTTGGACGTTCTGCTCTCCCGGAAGGTGCACTGCCACTAAGGAGAGGTTCCGAGCCAGAAGCCAGTGCCAGATCGCTTGAGCCTCCAGGGAGAGAGCGCAAGAGCGCGTACCACCCTGCTTGTTTAGATAATACCAGGTGGTCGTGTTGTATGTTTGGATCAGGACCGAGTTGGACGTGATCAATGGCAAAAAAGCTTTCAGAGCAAGATGGACTGCTCGTAGCTCCAACATGTTTATGTGGTAGGACTGTTCTTTCGTGGACCACTGGCCCTGCATTTGAAGGCACCCCATGTGTGCCTCCCATCCTTGCAGAGATGCATCCGTTATCAACAATTGTTGTGTGTTTATCTAGGTTCCTGATCGATACTGTGTGTTTATCTAGGTTCCTGATCGATACTGATCGATACTGTGACCTTATGCCCCTATTCGGCTATAAATCCATTTATTCCCTATATTGGCATAACCGTTCAAGTGCGGTTTTCTGAAAAGTCATCTCTGGCCTCACACGAACAGAGCCACATTCCAGCATAGTTCTCTCTGCCACTTCCTTTGCGACCAATTAGTGCAATGACAGAGCAGCAGTCACTATCTGATATTCCTAGATAACACTCCGAGTTCTTCAACAAGATAAAAACTTAGCAAACCTGGAAATCCCCGCTTGCTATGTTTTGATTAGTAATGGAACTCTAATGAGCAACTGATAACTATCACTTCCTAGTGACATCTTTAATTGACGTCTTATGTCCAGCAAACTTGCGTCAAACCCGGCACCTGTCAGGTATAAATATTACCAACGTTGCCTTAAGCAATGTGAGCTGTGAGCTGTGAGCTGCAAGCTACTGTTGCTGATGCTGGCTGCCTGCACGACCCTGTGTTGGTAAATCTAGCACTCTGTCGCTGCAGCCTGCTATCCTGTGGTGGTGAAGCTGCTGATACCATTATCGCCGCCAAAGCGCGAACTATGGTGCAGTACGCTTAAGGAGCTGAACAGCCGTCCCTCTGCGAAGACATCCAGCAGATTCCAGCTGCCCGCGGACGCTGTCCCCCCTCCTTCCTCGACGCGCTGAAGAGAAGCCGCTGCCTTTCTCGTGCAGAGAAATCCAGCCACGGCGTTTCCGGTTTACCCTCGCGGGTGACTGGGATATCGAGAGAGACCCCTGAAGGAGATACCAATCCTCCATCATTCTATTCAGAGGTATGGTGTTGACTAAACCCTTAGACGAGAATTCTTGAAACAAACCTTGGCAAAACCAACTTAACTTAAAGCTACTTACTTACTCCCCTTCCACGTGTTAGGCTTAGGTCAGGCACACTGGGGTAGGCTTAGTTAGAAGCACCAGTTGAGTATGTTAGCCTAATGTATATATGACTCTATATATGTTTTATTACTTTTAAACCATTGTATGGCTAAGAAACCATATCAATGCTTTTACAGTTCTATTTCGCAATACTTATCTTACTGTACGTACTTTTTATAATAACAATTATTGCAATTGTGGCAATACATTTCTCTTGTACGAGAAGAAAGACTGTTCAATAAATGTTAACCTTTATTGACAAACGCCCGTCTCTCTATTCTCTACATCTCGTGAAAGTAAACTGCACTAGACTGACTGAGTGAAATCTATGTCTATTGTTTCACACGACCCTAGAGATTGCCTCTTGATCTGAGGAGCAAAGTTGTCATGTTGCACAGTTGTTGGAAAGCTGAATCCCTTCTTGTCTGTGCCAAGGAAGCTGATCACTTCCTATGCAGAGAAGAAAGTTTCCAGTGACCTCTGAGCTAGTTGGTAACACAACCCAATTAAGTTTAGCATAGTCAGTGGAGGCCTGGAATATCCGCAGTTCCACGTCGATACTACTGTTTATGTTATTCCAATGCGCAGGGCCTAGTGGGAAACTAGGAACTACACTACATGGCACCCAAACGTTTGGTAAGGCGATAAACTAACGCAAGACTTGTAGAGTAACTCAGTTGTGCATATTTCACACCCCTTTCTCCCGTAAATACTCCAATAGACGTCTGGAGTGGGTGAAAGGTTAAAATCCGCCCGACCTTAGTAGGAAGAGATTCCTATGTAAAGCTCTGGTTTATTCAACGTTGAAGGATACAGTGTTCCAAAATATTGTGCACCTAATCTTTGTCTCCTTGCATTATATAAAAATCATGTAGGATGGGATGAGGACTCAACTCCTCACAAAATCCAATTAAAAAGTGAACCAACTGCCCAACGGCAGTATCCCATAAAGCAAGAAGCTAAAAAACAGGTCAGGGAGATCTTAGATCAACTTGAGTACCAGGGGGTGATTGAAACATGCACCTCTCAAATGAACAATCCTTTGTTTCCTGTCTCCAAGCCAGACAATTCATATCGTCTAGTTTTGGACTACAGACATCTTAATACATGTTGCAAAACTTTTGCAGTACAAAACTCGCATAGTGCAGCCCTAATGAATAATATAGTTAGGAAAAAATATAAAACGACATTAGACATTTCTAATGGTTTCTTTTGTCAAAACATTGCACCAGAAAGCAGATATTTGACCGCTTTCTCTGCATTTGGGTCACAGAAAAAATTCGGTCGACTCCCACAGGGGTTCAAGAACAGCCCAGGACTATTCTCAGCTAGAGTAACAGAGTTACTACAAATCTATGATGATGAAGCATTATCTTACGTAGATGATATTTATCTCACAGACGACGACTTGGATACTCACTTGAAAAGAGTGAACACCATTATACTTGGGTTCGCAGCAGAGGGTTACAAATTCAACTTTAAAAAGTCCCGAATTGCCCATCTGACAGTACTATTTTTAGGGTACGAATTATCAAGTGAAGGGAAAAGCCTAGCGGACAACTTCTTAGAGAAGTGCGCTGTACTCCAAGCTCCAAAAACGCTGAAGAATTTACAATCCATTCTAGGTTTTCTGAATTTCGGAAGAACTTACATACTAAATTACGCAGAGAGGGTTAAACCTCTCTACGAAGTAATTAAACCTGATTTTAAACAAATCAATTGGACTCAACAACACACAGAAATTTTGAGATCACTGCAAACAGACATGTTAGCAAAAACAAAATTAGATACACGTGACAACACGATCGATCTTGTAATCCGAGTCATCCCAGGAAGATGCGGATTCACGTACCTGACCTCTAATGAGGGAGAAAAGGTACCAATTTCAATTAAATCTCACTTGTACACACAAGCAGAAAAAACATTCAGTCACACAGAAAGAACTGTGAAAGCAGTGCAAATCGCATTAGCAAATGAACGAGAACTAGCACACGGCAAACGGATTAATATCCTTACAGCGGAATCCGCCTTCGAAGCGCTATTCAGCCCAGTAAACCTGCCTACAGTGTCACTGGATCCGAAATGGATACAGTGTATAGATTCTCTAGGAGCGGAAGATGTGAAATACTATTTCGCCCCGCAATACGAAGAACTGAATGATTTAGAATATGAAGAAGAATATCCTCTGCCAATCGAAATTCTGCCTCTCCCACAATATGCCTGTATAATCTATACAGATAGCTCTGTACAGCATTTCAACGTAGAGAGAAAATCCTACGATGCAGCATGTGCGATTATTAAAGGTCGTTGGCTGTGCGGTAAAATTAGACCGAAAGTAACAAAAACTGAATCTGTAAGAAACTGTTCGGTTCAAAGAACTGAAATCAGATGTTTAAAGATGGCGCTCGAAAATGCAGAACGTGAATTCCCGACACTTATAGTGTGCGATTCTCATTTTTGCGTCAATTCTTACAACAATAAACTGCAGAGTTGGATCGAAAACGACTACAAAGATGACACAGGTGCCACAATAAAGCATAAATTGCTCTGGAACGAGGTAGCTCTTTTACACAAAGAACTACAAAAGACTCACGTGATTCACGCACAGAGTCTTCAACGTGATGGCGTTCACGTTGCAGGGAATTCATTGGCTAATACAGCCACAGCGGAAGCAACTAACCCGGCTTCCGTAGCCACAAAAAAGCGTACAGATAAATACATAGACGGGGAAACCATGCTGGCAGTAAAAACGACCGTAAAAGGCGACTGTGCAGCACTACCCGTAAACTATCCACTCAATTATGCATACATAATCGATGCAAACTCCGTTCCTTTTGCTCGAATCCCTGGAGTGGGGGACAGAGTAATTCCAAGCAGGAGGGGCTTCCTCTTACTGGAAGCACACATGGGGTTGGGTCTGAGACACCAAACAATCAAAGCCTCTCTGAAAGAATTGCAATCAGAGTACTGGTGGCCGGATATGAATGAAGGAATTCATGACTTCGCAAAGAAGTGTCCGGACTGCAACAGAGATCGCAGTGATGAACCGGCAAGTATAGTTTCAGAAATCCTGATAGACTGCATAACGCGATCTATCTGCGCAATCAAAGAAGAGAAGCGCGTCCCAGTGTACACCATTAAGACGAAAAGCACTTAAAAAATGAGGCCTCCAGCGCTAGGCTGACGCTAGAACGGTTATAAAAGATTTGCGAGTCTATATCGGCACATACGCAATTACCACGTTCCATTCTGACCAGGGTCCTGCTTTCAGCTCTCGAGCTTATAGGGAGGCCAAGGCTAGCATGGGAATTGGGTTGCGGTATTCTTGTCCGTCATACCCCGGAAGGGAATAGTATGGTTGAAAGGAAAAACCGGGGCATAAAGCAATCTATAACAGCGAAGGTATTAGGTTCAGGCGCTGGGTGGGTCAAACATTTAATAAGTGTCCAGACTAGTCTTAACAACATGCCAAGAAATTCTCTAAAAGGTTTCAGCCCATACGAACTATTGTTCGGAATTAGAATGCGAGTTCAGGACCTCGATAGTCAGATGTCAGTGGTACAAGAAGAAACAACGCACTTTGATGTAAAAGATCGTTTGGCTGTTTTACAGGAACTGAATGAAACAAGAAAATCATTAAGCAACATAAAGTTAAAGCAACAGCCAAGTACCACTGACGAGGCACCACCCGCAACAGCCCCAGCAAGGCCTGTCTGGATTCCAAAGATTGGGGATCTAGTCAGAGAAAAGATCGCGGTGAAGAAGGAATTTGGGCCTTCTTACAGAAAAGCAATACCTGTCTTGGCAGTCACCGGAACAAGATCAGTTGTGCTACCGCCCCTTGCTGGTAAAAAGGAGAACAGAGTCGTGTCTATCGATCTGGTAAAACCACAAGCATGTGGCCTATAATCAACAGTAGGCCCAGTGGACTCCCAAGAAACAACAGAATACCCAAACTTGCAACAATCCAAGAGGTTCAAACTGAAAGACTAATCACATTCGATCAGCCTGCAGTGCACAATGAAGGACTATGCAATAATGCCATGGAACTCGTGCCTCTTGAAACACAGATTGAAACAGTTCGTCAAGAAACAACACCAGTCTACAATGATGTGGCATCAGAAAGTGCTACCGAGAGACAGATTGAAAGAACAATCCCATCAATTGACAGAACTGCCTCTGGTTATTTCATCAACTTCGACAACTTCTCTGAAGATCAAAACGACCCCGAAGTGATGTCAGAAACAAAAAAGTATTCTAAAGAAAATAATACAGGACTCCTTCAACAAATCAAAGAATTATATCTGGATTCACCGTTGATTGAGCATTGGATTATTTCAGGGGTATTCATACTCCTACTATGCCTAATTTTAGTTTTAATTTTGGGAAAATTCATTGAAGGAAAATATATTACAATGGACACAGCAAGTCAGAACATCAACCTAGTCCTGAAACCACACAGATCATCCCACGTGAAGAAAAGAGAACTGTCAACAGTAAATGTCACAGCAATTCCAATACCTGGTGGGGTAGTATGGGAGAAAACTGACTATGAAATCTATGGTCCGGCCGAGATCCTGAAGTATCCACATCAATTCAAGGTTTCCTTAAGTGACTTTGTGACACCAAGTACATTCTCTGATGATTGGGACTTTAACAGTATTAATGACATGATGTCTGATTTAGTAATGTCAGCTAGATTCACAGATCATGATTATTTACAAGGTTCATCTAGTTATGAGCAGTTATTCTGTTACACCCACTATGGGGATCATTACTTGCATAAATCTGCACAGCCTAGAAATGTTTTTATGTATAATCAATGGGAACATTGTTCTACACCACCTAAAAGCAGTTCTAAAGCATTTTTTGAGAAATTCAAATACTTCTCAGGGTTTAACACCAGTGATGCAGAAACGTTTTATTACAAACTGTTAGATAAAACAGGAATGAAAACAATGCTGACAAATTCTAAATTGATATATTCAGAAGCATTTTATGACAAAATGATGACATTTGGTTTTGATTATTGGAAAAATAATATTGAAACGAAAACAATTTGGGGTACAAAAGATTGGCAGGTGCAAGGCATAGAAGCACTATTTAGAACCTGCATGATACCTGAACAAATGTTGAATTAAATGACACAATACACCAAACATCTTGTCTTGGCCTAGCTAAGATCAAAGACCTTAAAACACCGTCTATACCAAAGCCAATACCTGAGAATGCAACCACAGATATTGAATTAGACGTGTCACAAATTTTACATTTCAACAGAACACATCCTGATTGGAAAAAGTGGTTAATCTGGCCTACAGACACAAATAGCTGTCAAGATAGATTCCTGAATAAAACACAGGGGTTAAAAATGACCAGATTAGACCCTAGATACTCCCAGAGACAACATCCAGGGATTATAACAACATACGGTGTAGGGAAACTCTGCCTTGAATGGCTAACTACGTCCACACTGGCTGAAATTAAGCAACACTTGTCTTTACTAAAAGATGGTGCTGATTTGCGCGATTTCATTCTTGGACCACGCAAACAGCGTCAGAAGCGTTTCATAGCGACCAGTATCTATGCTGCTTACAACGAGGCTTGGAAAGTAAAGCAAATTGAAACTGCTGAAAAAATACGAGAAATTGATCGTATTAATTTGGAAAAATCACTTTCTGTAGTAGACAATGGGTTAATGACTCTGTCTTCCAGAATATATTCTTTGGACAATATTGTATCCTCTGCCTTTGATGTGATAGACAGAGATTTGCTAATGTTACAACATGGCCAGTCTCAATTACGCTCTATTATAGAATTAGGCTGGACGCTGCAAAATCTTCGTTCAGGCTATGTGCCTTGGCGTTTAATCAACACAACGTCATTATTTTCCAGTTTTAACCTTACTGATAAACAGATCAGTTTGGCACAGAAAGGAGCAGACTATACAATCCTGAGCATCGAAAAACTCGAGAGATTACCATTGACAATGTCAGAGAGTCCTGTCATTGAATGGATAATACACGGGATTATCACAATTCCGATAACAACTTTCCGATTTAAAAAGTGCCTTGAGTACATACCTGCTGGCCAGTATGAACAATTGGGTAAAGGATATGTAAAATCCGAATAAAAATTACCATACACTCATTCTTGCTATAGTGACAGCGACAAAAATGTATTTCTTAGTGGTGATAACTGTAAACATTCACTAAGCGGTATACTTTTGTGTCAGGGTATTAATTTACACGGAGCATGTGATGGAAATTCAAACAACCTTTCATGCCACCAGCTAGTCACACCTGCAACTCAGATAGAGCCCTTCTTTATGCAACTCGCGAACGGGAGTTACATTCTTAGAACGGATCACAGATGTTGTGGCCTCGAGCCAGGGAAAAGTTATCTAATAGAAGTAACGTCCATGGTCAAATGTTGTATGCAAGCATTGTTTCCGAGTGGGCCTCCAGACATAGTGACTCCCATCTGGCCTCATCTGAATCTCTATTCTATACGAATTGATACATTAAGCAAAATGAAATCTGTACTTTTACAGACAACAGTGCCTATAACGTCATCTAAAGAGACGTATGATCTTCTAGTTGCAAGGACGGCGACTGAAGTTCATGACCTTTTATCAACAAATTGCCCCGTGCATTTCGTAGAAATGTTCAGCCAACTCCTTAACATGTCTAGTGCAACAAGCAACCCAGGCATATTTAAGACAGTCTTTACGGGACTGCTAACACCCTTCCAGGCAATTTTGGGAATCTTTCCTAATTTTGTGCACTCCATTTTGGCGGCATACCATTATTTTTGGGACTCGTCGCAGGGATTCTATTTTTGACCCTCCTGCTACGTTATGGCAAGCCTCGGCTCAGACATAGCTCCCATGGGAATGGAAGAGACAATCCTAGCAATGCGCTACCGGGACAGGATAACTAACGTCCTTGGATTGGCCAGGCTGAGAGATCTAAACATGACCTGGTTCCTTTCATTCAGACCGATATGGCAAAATTGCATTTTACCTGTGCTACGGTGTATGCTTTGCGGCGATGAATGCGTGTTGGACATCTGTCTTTCACTTCCATCAGCAGTACCAATGGACGTTGATACTTTGCTCAGTCCAATAACGGCTCACGCATTGTGTTGTCCCCAGCGGCTACCGATCCTGATGACGGCATTCGTGGAGACTCCTGTACTACAGCCAAGTGGTAACAGTGGAGTGAGTGATAAAAGCAACATCATCCAGGTACAACGTTCTGTGAGCATTGCTGGTCCTGCCTTCGATGACAGCAATCATTCTCACACCTGCCAAGTTACAGCGCTATCTAATTTGGTTGAACTATCACCTGAATTTGTAGACCAATTCTTTGAGAGCCTGTCTGATACGATGTTCTCACCCGTACAGAAACAATAACTTTTGAAAAGCTTTCCGACACACAGCGTTCCCATGAACTCTGAATTCGGCCTTCAGTTTTGATCAACAAAAACTGCCAGGAGCTTTGGAAATCTATTTTCTTTGAATTGGACAATTTTTTTAATATTGACCCTTTTTTTGGCACGAACAATTCTTTGCTTAACGTAAAAACTATTCTTAGAGAACAGAAGCTTCACACTTCTATTTCTAAACACATCTAGAGACATAAACAACATTACACCAGCCTCTAGCACACATGTTATTACAATGCATTTTTATGTGATGATTTATCTCGCCTTTCTTCTGTCAGAGATACTTCATGTGTAAATTCCTTTTGCATAATCGTTCATTGATTTCATATGCAATAATTTTTTGAATGATTACTATGCTTTAAAAAAAAAAACGTACAGTACCTAAATTCCATGTATTACAAGTACGCCTATTTCGAATGCATTTATGTATTTTGGGGTGGGCAATGTTACACATACATCTAATTGCTTTAGTTTTAGTAATTTTGATGGACATTAACCCGTGGAGTGGGTGTTGCGTGTTTATCTAGGTTCCTGATCGATACTGTGACCTTATGCCCCTATTCGGCTATAAATCCATTTATTCCCTATATTGGCATAACCGTTCAAGTGCGGTTTTCTGAAAAGTCATCTCTGGCCTCACACGAACAGAGCCACATTCCAGCATAGTTCTCTCTGCCACTTCCTTTGCGACCAATTAGGGCAATGACAGAGCAGCAGTCACTATCTGATATTCCTAGATAACACTCCGAGTTCTTCAACAAGATAAAAACTTAGCAAACCTGGAAATCCCCGCTTGCTATGTTTTGATTAGTAATGGAACTCTAATGAGCAACTGATAACTATCACTTCCTAGTGACATCTTTAATTGACGTCTTATGTCCAGCAAACTTGCGTCAAACCCGGCACCTGTCAGGTATAAATATTACCAACGTTGCCTTAAGCAATGTGAGCTGTAAGCTGCAAGCTACTGTTGCTGATGCTGGCTGCCTGCACGACCCTGTGTTGGTAAATCTAGCACTCTGTCGCTGCAGCCTGCTATCCTGTGGTGGTGAAGCTGCTGATACCATTATCGCCGCCAAAGCGCGAACTATGGTGCAGTACGCTTAAGGAGCTGAACAGCCGTCCCTCTGCGAAGACATCCAGCAGATTCCAGCTGCCCGCGGACGCTGTCCCCCCTCCTTCCTCGACGCGCTGAAGAGAAGCCGCTGCCTTTCTCGTGCAGAGAAATCCAGCCATGGCGTTTCCGGTTTACCCTCGCGGGTGACTGGGATATCGAGAGAGACCCCTGAAGGAGATACCAATCCTCCATCATTCTATTCAGAGGTATGGTGTTGACTAAACCCTTAGACGAGAATTCTTGAAACAAACCTTGGCAAAACCAACTTAACTTAAAGCTACTTACTTACTCCCCTTCCACGTGTTAGGCTTAGGTCAGGCACACTGGGGTAGGCTTAGTTAGAAGCACCAGTTGAGTATGTTAGCCTAATGTATATATGACTGTATATATGTTTTATTACTTTTAAACCATTGTATGGCTAAGAAACCATATCAATGCTTTTACAGTTCTATTTCGCAATACTTATCTTACTGTACGTAGTTTTTATAATAACAATTATTGCAATTGTGGCAATACATTTCTCTTGTACGAGAAGAAAGACTGTTCAATAAATGTTAACCTTTATTGACAAACGCCCGTCTCTCTATTCTCTACATCTCGTGAAAGTAAACTGCACTAGACTGACTGAGTGAAATCTATGTCTATTGTTTCACACGACCCTAGAGATTGACTCTTGATCTGAGGAGCAACGTTGTCATGTTGCACGGTTGTTGGAAAGCTGAATCCCTTCTTGTCTGTGCCAAGGAAGCTGATCACTTCCTATGCAGAGAAGAAAGTTTCCAGCGACCTCTGAGCTAGTTGGTAACACAACCCAATTAAGTTTAGCATAGTCAGTGGAGGCCTGGAATATCCGCAGTTCCACGTCGATACTACTGTTTATGTTATTCCAATGCGCAGGGCCTAGTGGTAAACTAGGAACTACACTACACCACCTACACTGTAACCTCCGGACGGCAAAGTGGTCCGGAGTGGCGAACACAGGGCTGGTCCCTGTGTAGTCCTGTCGATGGACGACCCCACTGTTGGAAAATATCTGCCACCACCTCGTCGTGTAGCACCCAGTCTGGCTGATCTTCGAAGTGCCGACTGAGCGCGTCTGCTTGGACGTTCTGCTCTCCCGGAAGGTGCACTGCCACTAAGGAGAGGTTCCGAGCCAGAAGCCAGTGCCAGATCGCTTGAGCCTCCAGGGAGAGAGCGCAAGAGCGCGTACCACCCTGCTTGTTTAGATAATACCAGGTGGTCGTGTTGTATGTTTGGATCAGGACCGAGTTGGACGTGATCAATGGCAAAAAAGCTTTCAGAGCAAGATGGACTGCTCGTAGCTCCAACATGTTTATGTGGTAGGACTGTTCTTTCGTGGACCACTGGCCCTGCATTTGAAGGCACCCC
Source organism: Lissotriton vulgaris (assembly GCF_964263255.1). Lineage (NCBI taxonomy): Eukaryota > Metazoa > Chordata > Amphibia > Caudata > Salamandridae > Lissotriton > Lissotriton vulgaris. The sequence continues at coordinate 152,984,649 of NC_141698.1, read as the reverse complement.
ATGTGTGCCGCCCATCCTTGCAGAGATGCATCCGTTATCAACGATTGCACTGGCACTGCTTGATGGAAAGGTACTCCCACCAACTGATTCTGCACTTGGTAAAGACTCATGGGGCAGATTTCAGTCCGAAGGGTAAGACCTTGAACTGATAGTGTTTGTCGCCAACCACAAACTGTAGATACTTGCGATGAGGTGGAGTAATAGGTATATGGAAGTACGCATCTTGGAGGTCCACCAAACACATCCAAACTCCTGCTTGCAGATGTGACATATTTGATGAAGGGCCAACATGCAAACTTCTTCTTCATGATGACTCTGTTCAGCAAGCTAAGGTCCAGGATAGGTCTGAACTTGTGCTCCTGATCTCTTTTGGGCACGAGAAAGTACCTGGAATAAACTCCCTTCCCTTGCTGTGCAGAAGGAACCTCTTCTATGGCCTTTTTTCGCAGACGGGTTACCACTTCCTGCCGGAGCAACTTTAACTAGAGGGGACGAGATCTTTTTGGAGGAATGTCCTTAGGAAGCACACAAAAACGTAGTGCGTATCCATTGCGCAGTATACTGAGCACCCAACGATCTTTTGTGATGCTGCACCACTCTGCCAGATGATTTGAAGCACTTCCTCCCACTGGAGCGGGCAACGGCGCTAGAGGAAGCTCCCGCTCATTGATTCCCTGCCAATCTGGCCGTGTTAGAGGGCTGCTGCTGGTGACCACCTCTACCTCTGTTTGATTTACGGCCTTGATACTGCGACTTGCCTTGGCTTTTGCCCTGGGAGCATTGAGGGGTTTGAAGTCTCTGCTGGTATCCCTTGCGGTGATTGGGTCTGTACCGATGCTTGAACTCCTTCTTCTTCTCCAAGCCGACGGCTTTGAGGGTATCGAGCTCTGCATTCATCCTGCCCATTTCCTCATCCGTATGGGTGCCAAACAGGAAGGAGCAGGAAAACGGGAGAATCAGCTCTCTGCTGAACATCCGGCTTGAGGGCTGTCAGCCTCAACCAGGAGGATCTCCTGACGCAAATCCCATGGGCATATGAATACACCAATAGTGTAGCACCATCCGCTGCCGTGCTGATCACTTGGTTGGCAACAAGCGACCCTTCTGTGATGACCGCCTCAAAGTCCTTTTGATCCTTTTTTTGCAACTTCTCTTTGAAGCGGTCCCACAAGGCCCTGTCATAGCGACCTAATAAGGCTGCTGCACTGGAGACTTTCAGTGACGACGCTGCAGAACCACACACTTTACGTCCCCAAGAGTCCTGGGACCTACTTTCTTTATCAGGTGGGACCGATGAAGAAGCAGCTACAGCATGAGTTTTCCTCGCTGACGCGATTATATCAGAATCTGCAGGCCGGTCTGTCTTCAAGAACACAGGGTCTGTGGAGGCAGACTTGTACTTCTTCTGAATCTTAGCCGGAGCGGCTTTAATTGCAGCTGGAGTCAGGAAAATGTCCATTACGGGCTCCAGAAGTCGAGGAACCAGGGGAAGTAACGGACGAGAGGCTGCTCTCTGATGCAGAGTCTCAAAGATGACCGTTGTTGTCACCTGAGGTGTTGACATCTTGAAGTTTCGCTTCTGAGCCCCTCTCTGAAGCACATCATGGTAGATGTTGATGTCATCTATTGAAAACACTATAGACAGAGGGCTGTCCGATAGGGTGGGAGAATAGTCCCTCTTCGAGGATCGAGTTGAAGAAGAAGAAGACCACGTAGGTAACCGTATTCTTTTACGATGAGAACTATGTTTGCGCTCCCGTGATCTGCCCCTTCGCTCCTCTAGCCTGGGCGAATTAGATCTGTCCACTTCCTGTACCAGTCTCTGTAAGGGTGACCTATGAAGAGGACTGGCGTATTCCCGCATCTGCTGTGTTGCTCCTGTATCCTTACTCCAGTGATGCAGGGGAAGGATCTATCTTGGAGACAAGTGCACAGCAGGGGACGCTTCCCTGTGCTGTGAAGGAGACCCAAGACTTGGTCTGCTTGAGCGCCTTTCTGGAGAGGCAGATCTTGCTGAAGATTGTCTAGATGAATGAGAGGAAGAATGGTGTGACGCTGATACCGTTACCAAAACCACCGATCCTCCTCCAGACCTCACAGAAGCGGGTCTTGACGTCGGGCATGCGCCTCTCGACGCCAACCTGGACCTCCTTCTCGACGTCGATCTCCGGCCTGTTCTTGAACCCGGTCACAACGCCGTTTCCCTGTTCCTTGACATCAAGTGCCTTGCGGACGACGCCTGAACATCCCTTCGTATCGACGTCGAACTGCGATGAGCCGACGACGGCGGAGGGGTTCTGCTCCTCGACGCCGAACGTCGTGAAGATGAAGGGCCTCTACTCCTCTACGCCAATCGTCGCCGTGTTGACGACGGCGGAGGGCTCTTCTTCCTCAACGCTGATCGTCGTCGAGATAACAGCGGAGGGCTGCGAATCCTTGACGCCGATCGTCGTCGAGACGATGGCGGAGGGGTCCCGATCCTCGACACCCTTCGTCGCCGAGTTGACAATGGCGAAGGACTCCTGACCTTTAACGTCGATCGTCGATGGACTGACGACGACGGGTGGGTACCTGCCCTCGACGCCGAACATCGAGCTGATGACGGCAGAGGGTATCTACTCCTCGACGCCGATCGTCGCCAGATTGACGACGGCAGAGGATCTCGATTCTTCGACGTACCTGAATGTCAATGTCTTGTCGACTGCGAGCCCGCCGTCAACAGCCTTTTCTTGGATAAATGACCCAGTGGTGGTAGATTTTTCAGCGCTGAGCCCGGCGCTGAAGTAGAAGGGCGAGGGACCTTGCTTCTGGATGTCGATCTTGCCCTCTTGGAGCCCTTCTTAGTCGGTGACCTGCCTCTGGAAGTCTTTTCTGCCAGCCCATGAAGACGAATCCTTTCTCTGTCCTTTAAAGTTCTTTTGGACGGGGTCTGGCAATGAGGATAAGCCTTAGGGTCATGCTAATTAGGCAAACAAAGAATACAGACCTCATGAGAGTCTGACCTGACCTTCTTTTTTCCGCAAGAAGGGCAGGGGTCAAAAAGAAAAGGCATTCTGGGTGGAAAAAATGCCCAAAAACTGTCAAAAAAGACAAAAGCTTACTTCAAGAGATGAAAGACGTTGAAGTAAGTAAAGAAATTTCAAAAAAGTGAATCTTATTTACGACTAAAATCAGAAAAAAGTGGAGCTGTGTAACCAGGATCCTTCATGAAGGAGCCGGAAAGAACAACTGACCTAACTGTCACCCCTGAGGCATGATGGGAAGCTGGGGGTCATGACTGCTTTAAAGGCACAGTGTCAGTTTATCTCTGTTGCTATGAGGTAGCTTTTCAGCCTTTTTAGGCTATGTTTCTGCAATGCAGCCTGGGAGTTGTATATGCGTTCAGTCCTATCTGAGAGTATTCTTTTATGATATAATGGTGAGTCCTTACAGCATTATTCAGCTCTAGTATGTGTAAGGCTGCATTTGCTTTTTTCTTAATATATATATATGTGGAGAAGTGTGGCTCACTGGTTAGAGCAGGCAGACCCTGAAGCAGAGGTCAGACCCAGGACCAGGGTTCAATTCCCGACGCGGCAGGGTCTTGAGCTCAAATGTCCATGGACTCGATAATTCTCTCTTCGGTGCCTGACCTAATCATGGGTTCACACTCTGCAACTCTGGGCATTAAGCTTGCTTAATCTCCACAATGGCCCCCCCGTGGCGGGATGCCTGGCTTTCACCATGGGGATGCCCTGTAGGGGCTATCTCACAGGGAAAAGCCAGGACGGGTTCCCAAGGCAAGCGCGGAGATACCCCTTTGGGGGTCGATTCTGATATATATATATATATATATATATATATATATATATATATATATATATATATATATATATATATATATATATATATATATATATATATATATATATATATATATATATATATATATATATATATATATATATATATATATATATATATATATATATATATATATATATATATATATATATATATATATATATATATATATATATATATATATATATATATATATATATATATATATATATATATATATATATATATATATATATATATATATATATATATATATATATATATATATATATATATATATATATATATATATATATATATATATATATATATATATATATATATATATATATATATATATATATATATATATATATATATATATATATATATATATATATCTCTATCCGAAAAGCGGAGGTGGAACCGCTTTAAAGATCAACAAACACATGGCAACCTCGGTACACACACGGGGCATTAGTGGGCTTAGTCGTATCCGCAGACGCGTTTCTGGCTTCTGCCTTCATCAGTGCGGAAAAGCCATCGATGATTGGCCACAGTCTTTTAAACAGTCCTGCCATTTGATAGGTGTATCCTTGGCCAATGAACGACCAGCAATGGGGCGTCTTCATTCCCGTTATTTCTTGCCAATCGTAATGTTCATGGCGCACCCATCGTCGAAATCAAATGACAGCTGCACTTGCTGTGGTCCTGTGTCCCCTCGCCTGCCGCTCCACACCTGTGAGTGCCCCACGTAATAGAGAGACACTCCTGCTTTGTATAAGCAACGACCTCACTCGGTCGACAGTATCTGTTAGCGGCGTTTCTGGCAGCCCAAATTAATAGAAAGACACCATTCCACCCAGGGCCAGCCGAACTCACGGCGGGTGCAACCGAAAAGCGGAGGTGGAACCGCTTTAAAGATCAACAAACACATGGCAACCTCGGTACACACACAGGGCATTAGTGGGCTTAGTCGTATCCGCAGACGCGTTTCTGGCTTCTGCCTTCATCAGTGCGGAAAAGCCATCGATGATTGGCCACAGTCTTTTAAACAGTCCTGCCATTTGATAGGTGTATCCTTGGCCAATGAACGGCCAGCAATGGGGCGTCTTCATTCCCGTTATTTCTTGCCAATCGTAATGTTCATGGCGCACCCATCGTCGAAATCAAATGACAGCTGCACTTGCTGTGGTCCTGTGTCCCCTCGCCTGCCGCTCCACACCTGTGAGTGCCCCACGTAATAGAGAGACACTCCTGCTTTGTATAAGCAACAACCTCACTCGGTCGACAGTATCTGTTAGCGGCGTTTCTGGCAGCCCAAATTAATAGAAAGACACCATTCCACCCAGGGCCAGCCGAACTCACGGCGGGTGCAACCGAAAAGCGGAGGTGGAACCGCTTTAAAGATCAACAAACACATGGCAACCTCGGTACACACACGGGGCATTAGTGGGCTTAGTCGTATCCGCCATTTGATAGGTGTATCCTTGGCCAATGGCAGGCGAGGGGACACAGGACCACAGCAGGACTGTTTAAAAGACTGTGGCCAATCATCGATGGCTTTTCCGCACTGATGAAGGCAGAAGCCAGAAACGCGTCTGCGGATACGACTAAGCCCACTAATGCCCCGTGTGTGTACCGAGGTTGCCATGTGTTTGTTGATCTTTAAAGCGGTTCCACCTCCGCTTTTCGGTTGCACCCGCCGTGAGTTCGGCTGGCCCTGGGTGGAATGGTGTCTTTCTATTAATTTGGGCTGCCAGAAACGCCGCTAACAGATACTGTCGACCGAGTGAGGTTGTTGCTTATACAAAGCAGGAGTGTCTCTCTATTACGTGGGGCACTCACAGGTGTGGAGCGGCAGGCGAGGGGACACAGGACCACAGCAAGTGCAGCTGTCATTTGATTTCGACGATGGGTGCGCCATGAACATTACGATTGGCAAGAAATAACGGGAATGAAGACGCCCCATTGCTGGCCGTTCATTGGCCAAGGATACACCTATCAAATGGCAGGACTGTTTAAAAGACTGTGGCCAATCATCGATGGCTTTTCCGCACTGATGAAGGCAGAAGCCAGAAACGCGTCTGCGGATACGACTAAGCCCACTAATGCCCCGTGTGTGTACCGAGGTTGCCATGTGTTTGTTGATCTTTAAAGCGGTTCCACCTCCGCTTTTCGGTTGCACCCGCCGTGAGTTCGGCTGGCCCTGGGTGGAATGGTGTCTTTCTATTAATTTGGGCTGCCAGAAACGCTGCTAACAGATACTGTCGACCGAGTGAGGTCGTTGCTTATACAAAGCAGGAGTGTCTCTCTATTACGTGGGGCACTCACAGGTGTGGAGCGGCAGGCGAGGGGACACAGGACCACAGCAAGTGCAGCTGTCATTTGATTTCGACGATGGGTGCACCATGAACATTACGATTGGCAAGAAATAACAGGAATGAAGACGCCCCATTGCTGGCCGTTCATTGGCCAAGGATACACCTATCAAATGGCAGGACTGTTTAAAAGACTGTGGCCAATCATCGATGGCTTTTCCGCACTGATGAAGGCAGAAGCCAGAAACGCGTCTGCGAATACGACTAAGCCCACTAATGCCCCATGTGTGTACCGAGGTTGCCATGTGTTTGTTGATATATATATATATATATATATATATATATATCTGTGGGGTACATAGGTACATATATGATTGTGTTTCCGGGGTCCCGCGCACGGGCGGGAATATTCTAGTGCTTATGACTATTAATGAGGATCCCCTGGTAGAGAACAGTTTTTTTTTACTATTCGTTTGTGTCACTGCTTTCCATAAAATTGGGAACGCCAAATGGCCAGACAAGGCAGTACTTTCTAAATGAGGAGAAATGCACTTGGGTCCCCATGTACAAAGCACGTTTGCGGCTGCCAGGCTTAAAATTCACAAAAATGCAGGCATTGTATGGCATAAAAAATATTTTGTTATGCCCAATAACTCTAATAAAAGTCAAGAAAGAATTTTCAAGAGGTTTTGCAACCCATTACGAACCATAAATAGGAAGTTGTTTAAAGGAGATTCCCAGCCCCACTTAGGAGTTGCAATTGAGTACATCAGTTCTCTGTGACTACAATGTGTAGTCGCAAATCATTGGTCAGATCCCAACACTTCAAAGGGAATTGTATCTAATTTAAAAAAGGGAAAGCTGTCCCCAAATGGAAGAGTGCCAAGCAGCCTCAGTAGGGTTCAAAGAGGTGGAGTTGTGGTTGAGGCTTGATAGAGGCAGGAAGTGCTCCCGGGTATAACAACTTGTGCTCCTTGGTGCGTTCCCTGACAGAATATTTTTTAATGGGCACATGCTGCTCTTAAAAATAATTTCCTGTTTGGAAAACCAAATGCAAGGAGGGTAGTCTGCTGTTTCCTGCAGCCACCGTCCTTGCATTCTCAGGGGATCGCAAATAGGACATTGCTTAATTATTACTGATGACATCAGGGCCTTAGTCAGACTAAGAAAATAAGTGTTTTGTTTTACTATCTCTTACAATTTACGTTTGTTTTAAATTTTTTATAACCAACTTTATTGAGGTTCTACAGCCTGACAGCTTATCACACAGTGTAAAATACGAGCAAAATACATGAGGGGCATTGTGGCGGGTTGGGTACATGCGCCTGCCCGAGGCCACGCAGTGGCCATCAAGAGGGCGGGTACCTAGTCAAGGAGGACGGTCCCGCCCCCACTTGCCTGTCCGGCACATCCGCCTCACCGGTTGGAGGAGGCGGCCTGCCGAGAATCTCGTCCGGGCGGCGGGGAGGGGCTTCTGGGGTACTTATGCTGCAGTGCCCCTATCCTAAGCCTCTTTGCCGCCCGGACGCCGTACGATCTTGCGGGACACTCTTTTCGTTTCTCTCGAGGTGAGCGTGGCCTCGGGCCTACCCCATCCCCCCCCCCTTCCTGCGTTGCCGCCTGCTCCCTCTAGGTAGGTTGAGCCTGGCGAGGCGGCCCGTTGTAACGGGCTGCTGTGGGGGGGGGACGACCGGGGCCGTTTCGGTCTTTGTCCCCATTCGCAGTGCGGGTCCGGCCTGTACTTGTCGGGCCCCGCTGCGATTCCTAAGTCGGCTAGCCCCGTTTTTCACTGTTTCGTGCCTTTTGGTAAATTTGGGCGGCCTAGCAGGAGGGGTGAGGGTGCAGTCGCCGCAAGATGGGGCCTGTATTCCCCGGGGGCACATTACCTCCGTTCTCCTTCCTCGGCCCGTCTTACTCCCGTCTGGGTGGCCATTTTGTGTGTGGCCGGCGTGCCGTTCTTGCTCATGGGGGGGCTGCACGCGGTGGTCACGGTAAAATGTTCTGTTTGTGCGCGCGCGTTTTTCAAATTGCCTGCTCAGTCGCTCATGATATGTTGCCGCGCAATGTTTATTTAAAAATACTATTCTAGGTCTGCTGAGTTATTCATGTTTGTAATTTCGAGTTGTGCATCTGTGTCCAATGTTTAGGCAATATGCAGTACCCATGTAGTTCAGTAGCTTATTACATTTATGATGGCGGGGTATGTTTTCGAAGGGATGCGGGGAACTAGCTTTCAGTCTGCAGGCTGCTTCGTGATTCGATTGTCGTTTCATTATGATGTGCTTACGTAGATCCATGTTTAGCAGTACCGTAGACACGCTGGTATTGTAGGCTTATCGCTATAACGGGATGCCATGTGCTACATTGCTGAAGGGGCGGAGAATGTTTCCAAAGGGATGCAGGGAACAACGTAACTGTATTCAATGTATGTAGCGGTGCGGGGGGGAGGAGCGCTTAGCTTGCGGTGTCCGGTCCGTGTGGGCGCGGGATCCGACGAGCAGATCTGGCGGGTCTCCCTTGCGGCCTCACGCTTGCTGATATTTCATTTATATGGTTTCGCCAGTATTTTCAGTGTCTATTTTCAGTGTCCCTCGCTGGCTATGTTCTTGTGCATTAATTGGCCGAAGGTTTCCTTGTATCGATAGGCCCTCGGGCCCTCCAGGCCTCTTTCTTCCGATAGGGCCAGGACGTTGAGCGTTGTGGGGGGACCCGGTGGGCGTGCGCGAGTCCGTAATTTCGTAAGCCCCCTTCCCGAGGTCGCAGAGTGTTCGCGCTGGCTGAAGTTTGCTTTCTTGTGGGGGGGGAGGAAGGTGGGGCCTGCGTTGATGGGTCCCGGGCCTGTTGGGGTGTTGTTGCCGGGTGCCGGCCTTTCTCCCTTGCCTAATGTACTAATATTGTGGCTTCTTTCCAGGAAGTGTCGTCAAGGCTGACTCATGGGCCTTTCTTTCTGTGTGGGCGCGCGCACCGGCCATTGCGGCCTCAGCGGCGCCCGGTTATTTACGTGCCTGTTTTATTTTCTTACAGATTCCGGCCGTTGCGTGCAGTCGCTTCCGCACCCAGGCCTTCCGGGTTTGCCAGGCATCAGAGCATCTAGCGCGCGCTTTTCACTCGCACCTCCGCTCGCCATAGTGCGCCCACACCTAAGCGGAGTCAGTGTAAGGTATGTTTATGTGCGTGCGTTTGGGTGTTCACGTGGAGGACTTCTCAAGCTTCCTGCCTTCTCGGGCCCGCCCCCCCCCCCGGGACGTTTACCGGCGGTTTAGGTGCATGGGTGCTCATTGTGTCCCGGTAAGGGCATTTTATGTTTGAATTCAGGTGTCTCACAGCCCACTCTGTTGTTTCAGGAATTTACTGGTTTTGAGGACCGCATCGGTGCGTTACTTTCGATTACAGTCACGAGGATATTCGCAGAGGTATGTTGCGCTACGAGTGGGTTTTTCCCCAGGAGGTGTTTGTTAGAGGGACAAGTCTTTTCCATCCTGGTATAGTGTCTTAGCGGGCCTTGGGGTGAGAGCTTTCAAGGGGTGAAAGGTGTCTGCTGGCTTGTCGAAAGTCGTGTGTATGCGTTGCTCACGGTCATCTCTTTTGCAGGATACTTTCGAGGCGGCATGGAGAGTCAGGGGTCCCCCGCTCTTTTCTCTCAGACATCCCAGGTTGAGGATTCTGGACTAGGACCGTCGCAGGACCCTCAGATGAAAGCCCTTTTGGATGCGATAAAGGCCAATGGGGTGGCGTGGGCGAGTGGACTTTTACTGGCCAACCCCCCTAAAGCACCAGGGCCGGCCCCTGCCCCACAAATATCTGAAATTGAGGTGGCAGAGGACACAGCCACAGGGAGGTCTAAACGCACGAGGAAGCCAACAGTCAAGGACTTCCCACCGGAGCCCCCCGCAAAGTCCAGGGCGGCTGACCCGATCAGAAACGTGATAGTGCACGCCCCGGCATCCCCCCCAGCGGTGGTCCGGGTGTGCCCCCCCTCCCCTCCTCGCTTGGCGGCCTCTAGTGCGGAATTCGCTACCCGGGCGGACCTGGGTAAGATTACTGACTCGCTGGCGTCTTTTATGTCTGAAATTAGAGCCAGTTTGTGCCCTGCCCAGTCACGATCATCTGTTTCTGTGCAATCTGTGATTTTGCCACCTTTAGCAGTGGCCCCGTTGTCTTCTGCCGGGGAGGCAGATGTTGTCCAAGTGTGGGGTGGTACTCCTTCACAAGGGGGGGTTGATGCAGGTCCAATCTGTTTGCCTATTGTCCCGTCGGTCAGCTCTCCCAGCAGTCTGGTGCCGGGAGCTATTCTTCAACAGGTTTTGCCGCCGGTGCAGAGTGTGCCCCAGGAGGCCCTCTTGCCGGTGGTTGTCGCAGTCCAGCCACTGGCGGGGGCATCTGCCGGTCCTACACCCTTGCCAACTATCAGTGCTGTGGCTCCACCGACAGCTTTGGTGCCCATCCCTGCGCCCACAGCCCTCATGACCATGGCGCCCCTTCTGTCAGGCAAATGCTCCCTGGCCTGGCAGGTTCCTCAGGCGGCGAAGGAAGGCATTTGGAGGAGGGAGTTCATAGACATTTTCTCGCTCCTCATGCTGGGGGCGGATGGGGTAGATGTGCGAAGGATGGGGTCTAAAGATGAGGAAAAGAAGGCTCGCTTCCAATCCTGGCCTGAGAAGTCTATTAAAAACTGGCGTCAGGCCTTCGCCATTTTGGCAGCTGTCATAACTGAGCGTTTCCCGGATCAAGCACAGGGCCTTTTCCAATACAACAGCGTCATAGTTAATGAAGCGGAAGCAACATCTGGGATGGGGTGGTATTCATATGACTGCGAGTTCCGGAAAAAGATGTCTGTCTGCCCCGAGCTGGAGTGGGATCAGGTCGAGGTCAGACTGTGGATTGCTCATATGGGCAAAAGTAAAGTAGAAAGTAGTAACAGTGTTGTCCAGGCCAGGAAGACGGATAATGAGAAGCAGTTCTCTCAGAAGAAGAGTAATTTTCGCCAGTCCTTTCGTGGGGGGCGTGGGGGGGGCGGTTTTAACAAACAATTCACCAAGAAGTATGCCCCTTCCTCCTGCAGGATGTTCAATGCGGGAAACTGCACCTGGGGGAAAGCCTGTAAGTTTGCCCATGCGTGCAACAGGTGCGGTTGTTCCCACCCTGAGTCTTCATGTGAGAAGAGATCCCCCGCCCCCAATGCTGCCAGCAAAGACAAATAGTATCTCCGGGGACTCCCCCCTCCCTTCCCCTGTTTCTGAGGTACCCCAGCAGCCCGACCTTCTCATCCCCCCCCTTTGTCCACCTGTGTTGCCCGTCAGGGACCCCCCCCCCTCTTAGGTCCAAAGGACCATCCCCAATCATTTTGCCTAGGTTGCTTGCCCTCCTTCATAAATACCCCAATGTGAAAGATAGGGATATCCTGTCCCATGGTTTCCTCGAGGGCTTTCAGATCCCCTATCAGGGTCCCAGAGTCAGCAGAGATGCTGAAAACCAAAAATCAGTGAGGGAGCTCCCAGAGGTTGTCGACAAAAAGATCACCAAGGAGGTAGTTTTGGGGAGGGTGGCTGGGCCTTTCCTGTCCCCCCCCTCCAGGACTTTGTCGTGTCCCCTTTGGGCGTGGTCCCTAAAAAAGAACCTGGGGCCTTCAGGCTGATACACAACTTGTCCTTCCCAGAGGGGAACTCTGTCAATTCTTGGTTGCCTGAGGAGGCCTGTTCGGTCTCCTACTGTTCCCTGGACATGGCCATAGATTTGGTGAGGAGGGCAGGAGAAGGAGCCTGGCTGGCCAAGGCAGATATAGAGGCGGCTTTCCGCTTGTTACCGGTCCACCCTGACAGTCAGCATCTCTTGGGCTTCAAATGGAAAGGGGGGTACTACTTCGACAAATGTATGCCCATGGGTTGCGCTGTCTCGTGTGCCTTCTTTGAAGCATTCAGCACCTTTCTGCAGTGGGCCCTCACAGAGGAATACAATGTGGCTGCGGTGTCCCACTACCTTGATGATTTCCTTTTCATTGGGAGGGAGGGCACGCAGGAGTGCCAAGAGGGCTTGGATTGTTTTGTGGAGCTGGCTGGTCGCTTGGGGGTGCCCTTAGCGCCGGGTAAGACCGAAGGCCCTGCTCAGGTGCTGACTTTCCTGGGGGTTGAGCTTGACACTGTGCAGGGAGTGTCCCGTCTGCCAGCAGAAAAGGTGGTGGCCTTGAGGGGGGACATTCAGGCCTTGCTGGGCAGAGACAAAGGCCTCTGGGGGTCATTCAGAGCCTACTAGGTAAGCTAAACTTTGCTGCGCGAGTGATTCCTGTTGGGCGCGTCTTTGCAAGGCGCCTGGCCAAAGCCACTGCTAAGATTAACAAACAGTACCATTTTGTCAGGTTGACCTCAGCTCTCAAGAAGGATTTGAGGATGTGGGATGTTTTCTTGGCAGAATTTAATGGGACCGTGAAGTGGAGGTCCCTGTGGGTGGAGAGTCCAGAGTTAAACATGTACACTGACGCCTCGGGCCGCGAGGGCTTTGGGGCCATTTTGGGAGAGCAGTGGTGCGCGCAGGGTTGGCCCAATTCTTGGCGCAAGCGGGGCATTACTTCCAACATTGCTGTCCTGGAACTCTTCCCGATTGTCATTTCCTTACACCTGTGGCCTGAGCTCTTGTCCCACAGAAAAGTCTTGTTCTGGTCAGATAACATGGCAGTGGTGCAGGCGATCAATGGGTGGTCTGCCAGCTGCCCCTTGGTGCTGTCTCTACTCCGGGAGCTGGCTAGCAGGTGCCTGTTTTGCAATGTCGAATTTAGAGCCAGACACATTGTGGGGGTCACCAATGTCGCAGCTGACGCTCTCTCTCGTTTTCAGCTGGAACGTTTCCGGGCAGCTTGCCCTCAGGCGAGAGAGGAGATGACCCCCTTTGCGCCAAGGCTTTGGCACATCTTGGAGTGGAGCAGCACATGAGGGAACTGGGCGAGAAATCATTAGCGTTGAGTACACGTAAGCGCTATGCAAGCCACCGTGCTACATTCACGAAAGTTATCTCTGACCTGGGTTTGCAAACGTTGCCATTAGAGAAGAAAGTTCATGCCTTTATAGTGTGGGCTAAAAAGCAGTTGAAATCACATTCTTGGGTTTGCGGCCACCTAGCGGCCATTGGTCACGAGGCTAGACTGCGTGGGGGGCAAGACCCCACTTCTTCATTTGCAATTAGGGCAGCCTTGAAGGGTTGGGCGCGGGAGGATCCGAGGGCCCCAGATGACAGGTCTCCAATTGATTTCCCTTCTCTCCAGGCCATGTTGCAGATGTTGCAAGCAGTTGTGCACTCCGGGTACGAGGAGGCCCTCTTCGCTGCTGCTTTTGTCATAGCTTTCTTTGGTGCGTTCAGGAGCAGTGAGCTGGTGGCTCGTTCTAAGTCAGATACCTCTATGGATGCCCTGGGTGTGGCGGATATTAATTTCGAGGGTGGGTTGTCGATTAAGCTGAGAAGATCCAAAACTGACCAGTCTGGTAAGGGGTCTCTTATTAGACTCTCCCCCCTTGGGGATTCCCGTTACTGCCCCGTGGCATTGCTGCAAGCCTTCCTAGCATTACGCCCGTCGGGGCCTGGTTACCTCCTAGTGCATGCCGATTTCAGCCCTTTAACAAAATATCAAATGGACAAGATCATGCTGGCTTGCCTTGACAGGGCTGGCTTGTTGGTTTTAGGGAAGAAGTTCTCGAGTCACTCCTTCCGCATAGGGGCGGCCACTTCGGCCTTCCGCGCTGGGATGTCCCCAGGGCAGGTGCAGTCGGTGGGGCGTTGGGAATCTGCCTGTTATAGGCGTTATGTTAGGCCGTGATCCCCACCCTTTTTCCTTTTCAGTTTTGTTGATTTTGCTTGCTGTGCCTCGTATATTTGTATAAACATGTGTATTGAATAAACACCCTTGAACATATCGCGTCTTTCTTTGACAGGTAATCGCGTGTGGGTCTTGGGGCATTCTATGGTCAGCAGATTGGCTCGATGGGCTGCCATCAGACAGTGGATTGGTTCCTTCACAGAGATAGAGTGCGTGTGGCTGGGGTACCCTGGAATGCGCTGGCATAGCCTACTCTTTCGGCTGAAGGAGATCCTTGCCCGGGGGGGGCCTCTTCCCCAGCATTTAATAATCCACTTGGGTGGCAATGACATTACCTCTGTGGGGAAGTCCGCTTTGCTTCTCAGGATGAAAACAGACCTGGGTATCATTGGCAGCATGTTGCGCGAATGCGAGGTCTGGTGGTCTGAGTTAGTGCCCAGAAGACACTGGCGGGGTGCTAAGTCCAGTGAGGCAATCGAGAAAACTAGAAGGCGCATAAACGCGGCCATGAAAAAGTTTACGCAGCGCAGAGGGCTGGGTTTCATTAAACATGACTTGATTCAGGAGAAGGTCAAGGGGTACTTCGAGGAGGATGGTGTTCATCTCACGCCTGTTGGCTTAGACCTCTTTTTGCTGGACTTAAAAGAGGCACTTATGAGCAGAGGATGCAGGTAGAACAGGTGACTATTGGTGGGGGGCCTGTGCGGCAGCGGTGACCACCGCACAGGCTGTGGCGGAGTTACGGGGCGATCCGGAAGAAGAGAGGTGCAAATGATGTACTTCAGCGGGCACATAGGGGTGCCAGAGCCTAACCTGTAACCTCATGGGAGGTGCAGGAATCCGTGTCGGCGCCCCAGTAGTCCTTCGGGCGGTTGTGGGCCTGTGCAGCCGGGGGTTTGCCTAGTCACGCCCAGCAAATGGGTGTGTCAGTATTTAATTATATTATACAGCAGTTGGGTGGTTCGCCACTGTGCTGTTTGGCTCAAACAGGCGGACAGGTGGCGAGAATGCGGCCTGTCCTGGATCGCCCGTAAGCTAACCCACCATCTTTACATATGTTGTATGTAAATAAATCCTGCAGCTGTTTTTTTACCCAAACTCTAATTGTCTGTGTTTCCTTTGCGGGTTTGGGTATGTGGGGCGGGGGAATGTTATGTAGCCCTGAGTTGACTATGAGACGTACAACATTACCATTTCAAATCGACAGGCCATAATAATCACACAATTTTCTCTATATCTGTGAACGACTCTGGGAGCAGCCACGTGCCTCGAAGACTGGCTTTGCAATATTTAAAACATTTTAAGCATTTGATTATCTGTATCAAGCAACCCACTCGAGTACTGCTTGGTTACAGTGCTTCTCGGCGGGCACGCTGACGAGTATCTCTTCACTATTGAGCTCTGGAAACGAACCGACTTTTCAGAACATGAGACCTTGGCAAAATGACATTTCCAAAACTCGATTGTGAAGGCATGGATCCTTCTCCCCACCTCGATGGAAAAAAAAGTATGCGCACCATTTGGAAAGTGACATTGGAAAAATACGAATCTATTCCAACGTAAATACCATATTAGAGCGCGTCTTCAATGTTTGCTTTTGTATTTTGCTCTGTTTACCTAGTCTCTTCTCCAGGCTTAGGATTGAAGTTTGTTTAACTGATCCTTCTTTACGCTTAGCGTTTTGTTCTTTTACTCTTTACTTTTCCTGTCTGGTTAGCTTTTTTGTCTTGTTTCATGTCACTCAGATCTTGACCGTCAGCTCTGACCTTAGACTATTCCCTGATCTATTTGCGTCTCTCCTACTACTTTCACCGAACCTAGTGATTGTCTTAAGGAATAATGGGATGAGACCCATAAACTAGAACAGAAATTCTTGAATTCTGTAATTTTATTTCTTTTTGCATAAATGAATGAGTACACTTGTGAGGCACACATCATAGTAAACTATAGCTCAGAGATGAGCAACTGATGGCAAGTAGAGCAATGTAAACTTAATATCAAGCGTTAACATGTGGACGCTGTGAAAAGATGTGGCACATTTCTAGTGGAAGAGAATTCCACAATTATTGATTATGAAAAGTGAAAGTCCAGCTGCCAGGACATGTCAGGAGCACCTGGCCCATGGTCTGCAGCCTGTGGAAGAATCATGGGGCTTTAACACAGTTTTATAAAAGAGGGGCACAATTGTGTAGAAGGCATGGACTCTCAGGTTTTAATGAGACCGCCAGCTCCACTCAACGAAAACTGTTTCGAGCTGTGGACATGTGATCTCTCTTTAATTTGCTCGTAAAAAAGTCTCCTACATTGAATTAATGTCTTGCGTGATTCAAACATTTGCATTAAAGTCCAATCTGACCAAGAAACTCATGCAGAACGTGGTTTGAATTTCAACATTTGCCACTTTTTTTGCAAACATTCTTGACAAGAACTACCGTGAACTATCTTAAACTCTAATCTGTTTTGACCATTACATTTAGAGGTGATCATCATTTTACTTCCTCAAGTCACTGCCGATGCCCTTTCCCCACTGATTCTGAAATTGTTAGAGTGTGCCAAACAGGCACATGCTTTATTGGCAACACTGACTAGGTAACTCAAATAAATGATTGACTTTCTCCATTGCCTTCATGCAAAAACAACAAACATTTCTTCCAAAGAAATCTGGAACAGAGGGATTTATCCAAGATGCGATGCTAGGCAGGCAAGACTCAATTATATTTTCCCCTCAAGAATCCCAATACTGACCACATTTCTTCAAGAGCCCGGTGCAGATTCTCCAACTACTGAGAAGTCCAGTCTGCGCATTTAGAGGATTTTGTGAAAAGGAACTCCAGTCATGTAGGCTTTCTGGTACCATACTTTCTCCAGGGGGAGCCCGGAGTATGGTTGCACTGAATGACTTGCAGCGTTCTACAAAGAGGACGCTGTGAAGATTTTACCCAAAGGAAGCGGCATTAGTTGAAATTAAGGGCATATACCTGAAAATGAGTGTGATGAGAAGAGCTCGGATAGTTGAATACGAACTTTAAGAAGGCCTAGCAACACACCGACACTAAAACTCAATCAAGCAATCAGTCAATCAATCAATTCACTTTATTCGGTTTTTGCATAAAACCATACAAGTCAAATAAAAAAGTATATACAAAGAAGTCTATCATTAAAATAATCTACCAAATAACATCAAATGCTGTACACCATAATAAAATATGGTATTATGTGAGTGTATAAAATAGGGTTTAAAATAAAAAAAAAAAGAGATCAAAAATCGTTACAAAGACTAAGTACAAGGTGGCGATACTTCCAGGATCACATCTCAGCCATCCCTTGTATCCCTGAGACAGTTAATCGCAACTGGCTCGGAGACAAACAGCAGATTTAAAAAAGCTAAGAACATAAAAACAATTTTGCCAGATAACATTTGTAAAAAGGTAAAAGCAGGGCGCATCTGCTGAACTTAAGCTTTTTCAAAATGGGGATAATAAAAGTCTTCCGGGGAACCTCATAATAACTACAGAACATTATAAAATGGAGCATGTCCTGCAGAGACTTACCGCCGCAGCCACAGGACACTAAGCTCTGACCCCTACTACACCCACATGGCTGCGCAAGCAGAAGATAAAAAAGATCGAAACGAAACCTGGTCAATAAAAAACGATTGTAACCACTTAAAAAACCCCAGAAGATATTGTTCAAAGGTTTGCACAGTTTTCTAGGTGACAAATCTGCGCACACTAGGCTTCCTTAGCTCCCAGTCTTTCCTATCTAAGGTCCACTGTTTAAAGAAGGACTCCTTTACCAACTCCAGGTCCTTATTGACTAAAACTTACAGAAACCAGAGAGTCCAATATTGTGGGCATGCATCCTTAACCAAGGTGAAAAAAAGATGGAATTCCTGGAAAATAAAGCTTTAAAGTTTCTGGTGTGATGTTGGAAACTTGTCCTTTCTGCAGGGTCACTCAAATGTTTTGCCTCTTTGTTGAACCCTATTTTTGTTGGTTGTACAACTCAGTACCCTTTACTCCTGCTAACCCAGTTTTAATGTGCAAGGGCTCCCTAACAGAGATATTTAAATTACCATGCAATATATATTGTATGTGGTACTAAAGTGTACTCTGGGCCTGTGAGTTAAGTTGAATGCAGCACCCATTATGCCATCCACTAGAGTGACAATGCAAACATGGCTGAAGAACTACTCTGTGTAGCCTGCCTGTGCAGATTTAAACTACACATTTGATACATAAAAATAACGCCTTTGGACTGGAATAAACCTTCTTTTTAAATATCTATGAGTCACCTCTAAGTAGGCCTTATTGAGCGAAAGGCAGGGAATATGGAATTTAAAAGTGGGACATGTCAATGCTTAATGTAACACATGTCCTTACAATTAAAAGGCCACAAAATCTATTTTCACTGTAGCAAGGCTGGCTGTTTCAAAGGAAAACACAGGGATGCAATATTAGATGCTAATACTGTATATTGAGAATGGGACTAGCTAGAAAAACATTTAAAGAACTACCCCTGACACACTGTGAGTCTTCCAATGCTCAGTTGAGGCCCTGTGGGGGGGCTTTAGAAGTGTTCACCTGTTGTGGATTGGGATTTGAGGACTAAAGTCAGAAGGAAATATCTTTGGACCAGGACAAACCTAGTAAATGTACCTGACTAGCCTGCCATCGTGGTCAGCATCAAACTGCACCTAAGTCCTGGTAGACCGGCAGGTCATCCAGCGCATTGCTATACATTTCTTTGCCACGGCTAAACCTAATTCTATCACCTTTTCTACATATTTAGTATGTTTGGATTGGGTCACCAAGCCCAAAAGGCACAGCCATATTGTAGGCAACAATTGTAATTCAGTCAATTCCCCAGCACCGAGTCACCTCGCCCTAGAAAGTTCCCACTGTAGGGCACATCCACCACATATAAATATAGGTCCCGCGGACGACCGGCATTTGGGGCAGTTTTCCTGTTTGGTCGGGTCTAATCTGTGTAACCACTGTAGCGTGGCATAATCTCTTTGTATACATTTACAATGTATAAGCTTCAACCGTGCATTGTTTCACCCAACTGCAGTTGCCCATCACAGAGGCTCAGTCACGCTCACTCAGCATCTCACCCACGTCTGTCTCCCTTTGTGTTTTCAGTGACATGATGCGGTTAGCTGTGTGCGGAACAAGAGGCATACAGACGGGAAATAAGCCTACGTTCTCCACTCATGTCTGGTTCAGTATGAGTGTGCCCGGTTCCGGTGGGAACACCAGTCAAGCCTTCCTTACGGCCGCCGCCAACTCAGCATATGCAAGGAAGCAGCCACCCATGACGTCCCATTGGCTAAAGAAGTCTACATATCCCAACATCCTACCATCCACATACGAATCCCCTAAACAGATCGGGCTACTGCCCTTGACCAGTGACTCAGGAGCGGTAGTAGTGAGGGCTTATGGCTGTGTACCATGGAACTAACTGCTCTAAGCAGATGTATTCCTCCTTTTCCCGCTCCGTTGTGCTTTCCCAGCTGGTAAATAATGTCTGAACCTGTCTGGCCGAGTCGATCTATATTTGCGCATTGCCGTGGCAGTGCCAAGAGCTTTCAAGCCTGGTCATTTGGGCTAGCATTTCTGTGACAGGGTCTGTTCCCCCTTCCTGAAACCATTCTATTGTGTTCTGGATCTGAGCTGCCCAGTCATACACCTTAAAGTTTGGTGCCTGTAATTCCCTGCTATCCCATGGGAGTTGTTGAATTTCCAAGCTTATCCGCGCTCTCCTGTGTCCCCAGTGTAACAGCTAGAGAAGCTCGTTCAATCCACCTAAGCAGGACTCAGGGATGTGCACTGGCATATGTTGTAGCACATAGAGTACCCTCATGAGCATTATCATGTTGCTTAACACTTTTCGTCCCATCAGAGGCATCGGAAATCACAGCCAATTCCATATGCTTCTTTCTAGGCAATCTAGGAGACCACATTTGAAGTGTAGGTTTCAGAAATATCTGAGCTTAGGTATATCCCCTGATATTTAACAGGTGTTGTGTGTTCATTTATACTGGTTAAGTTCATCCCTGAGGATATTGTCATCTGGATGGGGTAGATTTACTCTATATTTCTAATTCATTGTGGGATTTCTATTGTTTTGAATTTTGACTTTATTACGGTTTTAGTACTGCATACTTGACACAATGCCTCTAAGGAAGGCCTGTCTGCTCTGTGCCATAGGCTACGGGGATAAGCTCAGGTTAATTTAGTGACTTACTTTGAGGCTTCACCCTGACAGAGATTATGATTATTACTCGAGGTGGGTCCCCACCCCATCAACTAATATCCCAATTGCTTACATATGCCCATCAGTATCCCTAATAAAGTCTTCAGGCTGCAGTACAGCATTATCTTTTGACAGTGGTGTTGGAGAGGTCCCAGGGTAGCCCACTGAGTGTTATGAAGGTCACATGAATCCCCCTAAATAAGCCTTCTGGCAAGGAGTCGGTATACTAACAGCAGTGTTGTGTGATACTGAGCAATGTGAGTGGTGGCTAGGACCACACAGAGGAAGAGAGGCATGCCAATGATCAAACCCAGCATGCATGTTTATAACAGTCTGAGCAAAGTCATCCCTATAAGGAGACAAGAACTGCAGACCATTAAAAGGGAGATGACTTCTGAGTGTTAAAGGTCACCTTATTGTTCTAATTCCAATTAAGACTGAGGTGTGGGCTAAGGGACATTTGTGTTCTAAAATCCCAAGGCTGACAGCTTTTTAACTCAAAAGGAGAGAATGTTGAATGGACTGTGGTGGGAATTCCTATCATTCACAGTCTCTGATTACGATTCAGTTAAGGATAATGATGGGACACGCACTAATTTTTCCTGACCCACGTAAAGAAAAAAAGAGGTGGTATGTGGACTTAGAGTTGGCAAACCTTTGCAATTACCTGTTTTTTTCGCTCTAACAATGCCCAACCGGAGTATGTTTCCAGGCCTGTATCTGTCTCCTCTACTTTCCTCCGCCTCTAAAGGGCTCTGGGCTTTTAAGAGTTTTGACCGAGAGGTTTAAGCGGCTTTTGATAATTTTCATTTGCTATGTTTCAAATCAAGCTTTGAGAGGAAAGTTTATGTTGTCTTTGTAGACATATTTAGAGTCTGCTGATGATTTAGGTTGACTTACTTAAGCACACAGACTGGCTCTGCACCCACACTTACCCAAACACACAACGTTTTCTCTACATACACACCTCCCCTCCCCCACATAATTGGTTCATATTTAAAATTTGCTAATTCTTTAAAATGTACATAGGTAAGCATTCTAACTTTCAGTTCATAATTCTGCTAGGAAAAATGTTTTGTGAACAGCCCTATTGTTTCGATTGTGTCTCTACTTTTTATAGTTTTATTGTGATTCTGAGTGGCCTTACATTTAGTTATAATCTCATCTACAAACATTTTTTGGAAGAGTACCTTTAATAATCCTTGTCATGCCCTCTTAAAATAGCAGCTGATAACTTTAACTCATACTGAAAGCCAAGTCTTAAATGAAAATTTACACTATCAAGATTCTGCCCTTCAAATTATTTCACTGCTCTATGATTACTAGCCTTAGAAAAATGCATATAAATAAATGCACATTTTCAGTATTTGCAATATCAAATGGGTCTTCTGGTAATCCTGATTTTAATTGACCTTTCTCTGCTTCACTAAATGTTTTTTTCTTGGAAAGAAAGAAAATAGTCAGGTGACTGCTCACCCCAATTCCATAGTCCCACGACTGCCCCTTCGGTTCCAGTGGCTGTACCCCTGTTCGATGGCAAACTGTTCCACAACTGAGACCGTGGCTACCTTGAACTTTGTCTGCAATTACCCAAACCTATACGAAAAAATAAGAGAATATAAGACATGTTTATGAAACAGTAAAGCATAATGGTGCCAACGAGTAAAGAATAACACAACAACAAAATTGATAATATATCATATTGTCAAGTTTTTATCTTTTGTATGTTATTCTTTGTTTTTTATCAGAATCACACGTTTTCCTATCAAACCAAACTTTCATGCATTTCAATGTTCTAACAATAACATTTACTTTAAATAGCACAGTGCATTTTCATGAATGATTTTATATTAGTTTGCGTGTAGTACGTGTGATTTGATTATCAGTTTAGTTGGTAAGGGCCTTAATACCGTGGCCAAAATATAGTTACAGCACAAATATTTAGGAACATATCATTCAGGGCATGTATTTCATTTTTTATTTGGAAGAAAATATTGATGTTGAAAATATTTCTTACTAAAATATGGTATGTTATATACTTTTTTAATGTTATAATTTGAATGTTTCTTAACATATTTTTAACTAAATAATGTTGTTATGTGCTTTTCTGATATATTTATATTTTATGTGCTTATCTTTTAAATTATTCATTACAAATTAGTAGGTAATTATATTTTAAATAATCTCTGTTAACATGGAGATAACCTTTTTTATTTAAAAAAATGTATAATCATTTAAGAATATAAACCCTCTATTTTATTTATTGAGAATTTATAATAATTATACAATTTATATTGTACGATTATAGATAAAAAAATGTTTGGCTGTACACAGTTTTAACATATATATTGCAAAGTATTTACATTTTATTTTAGGATTAGATATTATACGTTTTTTATTTTTTTATTTTTTAAGTTATAGATTCTTTTTTTTTAAGACAATTTTTTTGTAGTAGATATGTTGGTAATGTATATATAACTCTATTTTTGACTGTTAAGTATAGATTTTTGGGGGCCAGTTTATATGGTGCTAGAAAGGTTACTCCACCAGCATAATGGTCTGCCCCCCTGATTTATATGCGGGTGGACCTTTAGCGTTACAACACTTGAGACTACTCTGCTTCCTCTGTGGTTACAACTCTCTGATGGCCCGACGGGGTAAGGGCCATCGGAGGTTGACCTGTATGTCTGTGCACCTAATTTAGATCGGCGGACATACAGTTTCCAATGCCTGTTACTGCCAATAAAAACCCTGGTGATAACATGCAGTGAAAACTGCAAAATTCTCCCCCTCGACAGGACATGAATCCCATGGCGAAGTGGACTTTTTTTTTATTTTTAAAAGCAAAGTCTCAGTTTAGGGGTTTTGTTTTAGAAAATTAAAAACAAATTAACATATTTGCCTGATCAGGAAGGAAAATGTACATTAGCAGGAACCGCCATGACACTGGTTTCTGTCAAGGGTTGAAATGTTTACTGTCCCGACTGACATTTCTAAATTTGGTCGTCGGGCCCCAACCAAGGCGACAGAGAAAATTACTTTGTCGCCACTCTGTCTCCCTGGAGGAGGATGGCCTGACCGCAAATGTTAAATCGGGCTCATAGTCATGTACATTATAGGATGGAATATCGATATTTTGGCTATTGGTATTTTGACATCAATATAATAATAGTTTTGAGATCGAAACTGCGACATACAACTATGTAGTTGTCCAACATGAAGTCTAAGAAACAGACTTTGCAAATATTTTAATATTTGTTATAACATGGTATTATGCAAACGTTTATATAATTTACACAAACTCATAGAAGACTAAACAATGCATTCTGGGAACACCCTTGAAACACCCAATGTAGGGTGTATGTTTCAGCAGTTCCCTGTAAAACAGGCTCTGTGTCTATTGCAGGCATCTCCAACCAATTTTGTAGTAAAAGCTACTAATGTTCAATTAAAACCTCCCAGAGCTACTAATATTATTAGTGTTGTAATGATGTCCATAACAGACAAGATTATGTTAGTGGTCACCATTGCAAGATTACCAGTGATCATCTTAGTTCAACAAGCACAGTTGCCAGCTTAATGTAAAAAAAGGCTTTGACATTGTGACATTCCTCTAAGTGGGTAATACGTAACAACTATAGCTGCAATTCCCCTGGCACCATGGTAATAATATTAGTAATAAACCTCTCCAATGCCACTTGATTTATCACTCAAATATCAGCTTCAACTATATATTGAAAATTCAACCACATTTATCCAAACATCAGCTATTGAGTTCTGCAAATACACACATTTTCTTCTCAAATACACACTTTTAAACTGTGGTGTACATATGATAAATCAATGGAGAACAAGCTTATAATTTAGTATGCCAGGCTGCACAAACAGGAAAGCTACTTATAAGTATACTCGTTGGAGAAGCCTGCTCTAAAGTGTCCATGATGGAAATGTGTCCTTTCTGCAGGGTCACCCAGGATTTTATTTTTGCATTTTTACTGAACCCTATTTTTGTTGGCAGTAGAACTCTGTGCATTTTACCCATGCCAACCAGGGAATACGTGCTTGTGCTTTTCTCCTTTTTAAAGATAGTCAAATTGGCATACACCTAATTGCCACATTTCCTTTACTTATAAGCCTCTAGATAGAGGTCTCCAAACCGGTGTGCACCTGTTACAACGCATTTTTTACAACGCACTACTGTTACAACGCATCCATTACAACGCGGATACTGTTACAACTCATGTTTTTACAACGCATTTTTTTACAACGCAGGTACCTTTACAACGCATACCATTACAACGTAAGTATTGGTAAGTATATAGTTATTTTTTTAATGTTATATGTTTGGGGTAAAGGGGTATTTTTAGGGTTCAGGGTCAGTTTTCAGTTTTTGGGTAAAGGGGTATTTTTAGGGTTCAGGGTCAGTTTTTAGTTTTTGGGTAAAGGGGTATTTTTAGGGTTCAGGGTCAGTTTTTAGTTTTTGGGTAAAGGGGTATTTTTAGGGTTCAGGGTCAGTTTTTAGTTTTTGGGTAAAGGGGTATTTTTAGGGTTCAGGGTCAGTTTTCAGTTTTTGGGTAAAGGGGTATTTTTAGGGTTCAGGGTCAGTTTTCAGTTTTTGGGTAAAGGGGTATTTTTAGGGTTCAGGGTCAGTTTTCAGTTTTTGGGTAAAGGGGTATTTTTAGGGTTCAGGGTCAGTTTTCAGTTTTTGGGTAAAGGGGTATTTTTAGGGTTCAGGGTCAGTTTTCAGTTTTTGGGTAAAGGGGTATTTTTAGGGTTCAGGGTCAGTTTTCAGTTTTTGGGTAAAGGGGTATTTTTAGGGTTCAGGGTCAGTTTTTAGTTTTTGGGTAAAGGGGTATTTTTAGGGTTCAGGGTCAGTTTTCAGTTTTTGGGTAAAGGGGTATTTTTAGGGTTCAGGGTCAGTTTTCAGTTTTTGGGTAAAGGGGTATTTTTAGGGTTCAGGGTCAGTTTTCAGTTTTGGGGTAAAGGGGTATTTTTAGGGTTCAGGGTCAGTTTTCAGTTTTTGGGGTACAGGGTAAAAATAAATTAAATTTAATTTTAAATTAAATTATTTAATAGTAAATAAATTAAATTAAATTACATTGCATTTTTGGGGGGGTTGAGGGTCAGTTTTGAGTTTTAGGGGTACAGGGGTACAGGGTAAAAATAATGTTATATTTTTTATTAATTTACAATAATTAATTTAAATTATATTTAATAAAATTACTTTAATTTATTTTTGGGGTTTAGGGTCAGTTTTCAGTTTCTGGGGTACAGGGGTACATGGTAAAAATAAAGTAATATTAATTTAAATTTAAAATAATAAACGGAAATTAAATTATTTAATATTACATTAAATTATATTTTTAAAATTAAGTTACTATTATATTATTAATATTAACATATACTTACCTATACTTACGTTGTAATGGTATGCGTTGTAAAGGTACCTGCGTTGTAAAAAAATGCGTTGTAAATACATGCGTTGTTACAGTATCCGCGTTGTAAAAACCGCGTTGTAACAGTATGCGGAGTAAAAGTCCGCGTTGTAACATCATATATCCCTCCAAACCGGTCCTGGAGGGCCGGATCCATGCTAGATTTTTGGGATATTCCCATTGAGATACATGTAGGTATTTTAAAAATCTGGCATGGATCCGGCCCTCCAGGACCGGTTTGGAGACCCCTGCATGTGGTACTATCTGCCCCTAGGGCCTGAAATTAAATGCTACTAAAGGGCTTTAGCACTTATTGTGTCACCGACTAAAGAAGCACTGTAAAATATGTCTCCAGGCTGGCAGCCAGCTTGTGCAGTTTTAAAACGCTATTCCGACTTGGTAAAATAAACATTTTGCCAGCCCTAATATTTCCTTTTTAAAAGTTATGTCACCCCTAATGTAAGCCTTAAAAGCCAAAAGGGCTAGGTACATCTTATTTAAAAATTGGACATGTATACATGTAATGGCTTACATGCCCTGGCAGGGAAAGTCCTCCAGTCGAGTTTCACTTTGGCAAGCCTGGCTCTCCCACAGGTAAAACTAGCTTACACTATTACAATGCTAAATTCAGTTAGAAAGTAGCTAGAAACATATTTCAAGAACTCATTTTAACAGTAATTTCAAATTCAACATAAAGGTCAGGTCGGATTTAACATTACTATTTTGAAAATTAGCGTTTTAAAGAAAGTTGTAATTTTCCAGCCTAAAACCAAAAAGCTTCCCTGCCAGTGGTCAGCTGTCACCTGACCTCAGATGGCACCCCTGTCGGGAGCTGTCTATTTTTCCCAGGCAGTGGACAAAGGATTGTGGTTGTGCAGAGAGGGACTTCTCCCTTGATAGGGTAGCCAGAGGGCATTGCCCAGCCCCTTCATGAGATTCAAAGGATGCTTACCCTGTCACAGGTAGATAGCGCTCACACCTAGGCCTGCCTTCCTTTTGCCTTCCCATTCAGGGTGGCAGTGGGAGGGGAGGAACGGACCAAAACTGGTTTAGCAAGTGGACAAATGATTTCCCCCCTCCATCCACAGGCTGGCACTGGGCATAAAATGTGTATGCCACATGGCTTTCCTCAGAACACTCCTGGACCTAAGAAGATTTAGAAGGACTGCCCTGCTCTCTGAAGAACCAGAAGCAACATTGGACCTGCTTAACTTCACTCTAGGACACTAGAGGTGACTCCAAAGATCTATTGGCTGACCTCCAGTTTCAGCAGCGGGATTGCAACAAACTTCCAGAGGCATTTTTCTGATTTCCAGACGACCAGCCCTAACTGGGAAAGTGGGTAGGAACACACTGCTTGTATGTAACATTTGATAAAAGGTTCTCGTGAGCCACCCACAAGCTGACGAGCTTTGGAACGCCTGCACACTATGAGTGGGATTATACCTGAGAAAATTGGCAGCATGTCCAGCAACCGGTAAATATTGTCTACTGATGAGGGAGGAAACCCAAAACAATGGTGTCTAGAGATACAATTTCGAAAGGCAGCATTAGCTGAAAAATAATATGTACTTTGAGGGAAAAACTGAACTACAACTACCAAGATGCTATGGGGTAATGGCGCTGTTACATGCAAGCAGTGTGCTTCTATCCACTTTCACCAACAAGTCCTAACTGGACCTGTTCTGGTCCCCTCTACAGGCATCCGTGGAATTGAATACTGAAATACAGTCCTCAAGGTCCTGGACCCTTGACTGTGGGTAGAATGCATTCCTGAATCCCTAATTGAAAGCTTCAATCTTCATCGACAGCTTCACCAGACTCAATCACTAGCAGCGTTTGATCAACAGCTTCACCAAACTAGACGGCAAGCAGCATCCAAGCATCAATGTCGAGTTCCTTCCTCAACAGCTTCACCATGCCTGATGCAGAGGAGCCTCTTATCAACTATGAGACCTCAGGCAACATCTCCACATCGTCAAGGAGTATGTCCTCGGATCCAGTTGGCTGCCTGGCTCCACTGAAGAGGTTCTACCTCCATGAAAATGCTTTATGTTTGATGGCAACTTTCTGACTGGGACAAACTTGGATCCTGTACCCTAGCCATGCTCCATTGCGGTCAGCCTTAAGTTTTGACATTGATCCTGTCAAGCGTGACCATATAACTGTGGCTGGTACATTGTGTATTTTGAGGCAATTTTTTATTAAAAATTAAACCAGGTATCCACCTTTATTCATCTTCACATATAGCCTAAGGGATGACACAGCTTCTAGAGGACGTCCATAATATCTCTGCCTGGTTGATAATTTCAATGTCCACATTTCCAGTATATTAGTAACCTGGCCCAAATCATCTCCCTATGCCATTAATTCACGCACTAACCTCCTTGGCCGTGACCTGCTTATCCATCTGGCTTCACTAAACATGGAAAACATGATGGCCATTGTAACCTCAATCTACAATGAGACCCCCACATATAAAGATAGAGGATGCCCCTCTATAATAGACTATGTTTTTGTTACTGGTAACTTGACTAGACAGTTGCTAAATGGCATGGTAGTCCCCACAACCTAATAGAAATCAAATTAATGTCACACCACAGGGAGGAACCCGGAAGGGACACAGCTCTCTACAATTTCCAATCCTCATCAGATAAACTAAGAGTAGCCTGGAAATTGCAAAACCCTACACAATACTTCGACTCCCCTGCCTGGGCTGAATCTGTCCTCAATAATGAAATTATAGGGGGGAGGAGCCAAGACGGCGGCCAAAATGGCCGCATAGACGCCCGGCTCTGCAGCTCGCCCTCAGCTGCGGCGATCTCCTGATAAATATCCTGCACCCCAGCCACGGATTATTGCAGCGGAATCGTGGTCGATCCCGGCCGCGTTCCTCCGACGATCCTACCGCCTCAGATGGCCGCGCACTGCCGCCTGTAAATTTCTGGCCCTCCCAGCTGGCCACGCCGGGACCTCGGGTAGCACGATAGCCACCCAGCAACGCGTCAACAACGGCCTCACCCGGCTGCCAGGTGCCGGTGCCCGTGAAGCGAAACCGAAACGGCTCCCGACGTCGCTCCCTGGATTCCTCGCTGCAGTGCGACATCGATCACCGTGATATGACACCCTACTGGCGTCTGTGATCTGAAAGGGGCCCGGACGGAGGAGTCGCTCGCCTCGGCAGACATCGCGCCGCAATTCGGTAAGAGAGTGCTGTGTCCCCCGGGCTCCGATTCCTGCAGCGTGTTGCTTACTGTCGCTGAACAGCTGCTGTGACAGATTCCTCGCCGTGTGAGCCCCGGGGTCCATAGGCGCTGGCAGTGCGATGATGGAGCCCACAATAAAGGACATCTGGCTGGCTCTTCTGGATTTGCGCGCTGAAATGCAGGGTTTGCAGGCGGCTGCACCCATCTTACAGCAGCCCTCCTCCACTGCCGAGGCACCACAGGACGCAGCAGAGTGCACTACAGAACGGGACTCTGTCTTTGTCCCGATAGCTGCAATGGTCACCCCCCGCATGTGCTGGACACTTGGAGCTGGCGCCGTGGAGCGAGCTGATGCGAACTGTGACTGTGCTCCCAAGACTGCCTACCCGCCGGCGGGTAGATGGCCGTACTACCTTCGCCTTGCCTCTTTGTGGAACTTGTGCGTGCCCTGGGACATTGCTCCTGCAACTTCGCTTTGGTCTTTGTCTCGACCCGGGATGGCCCAGCCTGCCACTGCTGTCTTGATGCTGCTACCTGGAAGCTGGTGGGACCGATCGCTACCCTTTCTTCGTACTGGCCAGGGCTGATTTCTGCTTACCTGGACTACCTTCCTGTGACTTTGGTGCCGAAGTGGATTGTCGTTCATACTGGTGACTGTTTATGGTTGGGGTGACCGTGGGTTGGGGCCCACGTTCCTTTTGAGTGGGCCTCCGTTTCTGGGCTGGGGGTGTACAAGGGGCCGGTGCTATGGCCCTCCTCCGCTTTCCCTTTTGTGGGGTTCTTTTCGGGGCGACAGGCATGCCTATTGGGGGGGGTGGGCCGTGGCCTTCCGCTGGTATGCAGGGTGGGTTTCAGGGATGGGAATGCTTTAGGTTACCTTAGTTCTATGGCCCTCTGTTTTTTTTTCTCCTCTCTCTTTTCTTCCTTCTATAATATGTCTTCTTTAGTGGGATTGGGTCTAGTGTGATCGGGAAGTCTTATCCACTGTGTCTTAATGCGGACTGATTGTATTTTTAGCCTCCTGACTGTGGACTATTGTTTTTTGAGTATCATTTGTGGTTCAATGTACCTCCTGATCCGTGCCCCTTCCAAGACGGTTTCTGACTGCGGCTAGGTATGGTTCTGGCGATGTTCTGTATAGTACTCTGATTAATCCTGTTTCACGAGAACGGAACCAATGTACTGTTTTTTGATCTCCTGATGCTAAATATCCTTCAGATTTAAATTGAAAATTAGACCACAATGCTCCTGTTTTTTGATCCTGATGGACTCGCCTTATTGATTTGTATTGCACTCTTGAGCCTTCGGGCTGCGCATATGGTTGTATATATGTCTTCCTGTCAATAAAGGTCTTCCAAACATTAAAAAAAAATAAAAAAAAATAATGAAATTATACTAACTGAGCACAGGTTATCACTGGAGCCTCTTAACTCGCATGGCAGGTTTTCTCTCACTCCTGCTCTCCCCGAAGCTCTGCTGGCTCTAAACCGGGATATGCTGCTAGACCGGTTGAGTCAATCATTACTTGCGGACCCAGTAACACCGAATATTTCATTTTCCTCTACATCCGTGGAGCAGGAACCCAGCCCAGTTAAATCTAAATTGAGATCTAGAGGGCCGAAAGCAAAAGCGAAAACCAACCGCCCCAATAACTGTTGCAACAAGGAAGACTCAGGGAACCTTAAAGCCAAAAAAAACCATACTGGGCACAAAGGGGATGACTGAGGTTGTTGCTACCTCTACAGGTGATAGTAGCAAGGGCAATCTCATTATTTTAAATGAGAATACGGCAGGGCCATCATCTGTTAGTATACTGGAGGGGAACTTCTGGGGTAGGTTAGAAACTATGTTGACTACCATAATAGACCACATATTCCAGAAAATAAGCTCAGTCGAAGATAGGCTGTCCAAATTAGAAAAGTAGGTGGTGCATGCCCCTCATGACAAATCAACAGTAAGTTCTTACAAGCTTAAAGTCCATGTAAATACTGAACGTGGAAGAGCTGGGCGGGATAGAGAAGGGAAGCCTCCAGTATGAGGCAATCACCCAATAGCAAGGCTCCAGATAAGAACTGCTTTACTAGTATGAGGCCTCCAAGTACAGATATTCCAGTTCTTAGACAGCAGTCATCTACAAGAACAGGGCCCCTTATGCTGCAGAGGGACAAGAGACAAGAAGATAGGTCTCCTCAGGTGACGGCTCTCCCGACTATTGATCTTCCTCGTGATTCCACCCCGTATGTAGTGATCTTGGGGAGTGTTCCTGCTCTCCCGCCTGGGAAGAGTGAAGATTATGGGCAGCTTTTAAATAAAATTAACCATTGGTTCACACATAACACAACCATGGGTGCTCATATATCTAATAATATACTTATAGCCCGTAGGGTTAACTGGATTGAGAGTTCAGGTAAACAAGGGATAGGCGACTGCATTATTATAAACTTTGACAATCCCTGCACTGCAGGTTGTATATTCTCTAGGTATAATAGTCTTACCCCTCTAGTGGGCTCTGTTATTAAGATACTACCCCTGGGCTATTTTTACAGGCCGCCTAACATTAGGGACAGGGCAGCAGTTGGCCTAGGAACCCCTTTTTGGGGGTGACCAGATATGACCATATCCCAGCCATCACTCTATTCCCTTGGTGCAATCACTGTTAACTGCAGATAGGCATTTTGGTATTGATCATAGATTGGTTTTAAACAACAAATTTGATACCTTGACAGGTACGGAGGAATGTGATTGACTGCGGGGCCCGGTAACTGTAGGGCCTGAGCTGGCTGCACTGCCCCAGGATTTCAGGGACACAGCCGTAGGGTCTCCAAGGCTGAGTTCTAATACCTTCCTATCCTGGAATATAGCGGGTTTGGCAGCAAAGTTACCGGACCCTAGATGAGTAGCCTACGTTAAGCAATTTTCGGTAATAAGCCTACAGGAAACGTGGTCAGTAGATTACGACCTTTTCCTGGAAGGCTATAAGGCCTTCTTCGACCCAGCTAGACCATCTTTGAGTGGGAGACCAAAGGGCGGTTTAGTCACTTATATTTCTGTGGCTATTGATTGTAAATTGCAGGTAATGCCTACCACACACCCAGGAATTCTAGTGTTAAAGGCCCGCAAGGGGGCTATCAGTTGGGAAATTGTTAATTTTTATAATTCAATCTTTCCCCCGTCTGAGCCTAGTAACATAACAGCCCTGGGAGAAATTATAAAACAATCCTTGAGTCAAAGCCTTCATAGCCTCCTGGTCGCTGGTGATTTCAATATACACCCTTGTGGTGAGCCACTAGCGTCCTGTATTTCTGAATTGGGTTGTCCACGTATGTATGGTTTTCATTTCGAACATACTGTTCAAGGAGAGCTGCTAAATGCTATGACCAACGAACTAGATTTGGTGGCTATGATGTCTATAAATGACCCATGCACTAACTTTCCCGTCCCCACTTTTAAGGGACACAGGAAGGGGTCCTTCATTGATTTTATCTCAATTTTGTCCTCTCTACAATCTTCAGTGAACAACTTTAAAATTATAGAGAGTGAATTTAGCGACCATAATCCCTTAACGCTTTGTTTGACAGGTCCATTGGCGGAAAAAGTGGAGGATGCACCAAAGCTGGGCTTACTGCGCCCAACTGATGGTAAGCGCAGATTAAAATGGTCTCAAGTGTCACCAGATATATTTTATTCTAAGTTTAAAACGGTATGTGCTGATGAACTGTCTCCTTGTATAATGGAGCGGTCCACGCCAAAAGAGATTTTAGGTGCTTTTAAGTCTATTTCACAAAAGGTGGTTGAGCTATTATCTGCCCCAGCAAGAGGTCAAGCCTTACCTGGTCCTAGATGGTTCGACTCCCATTGCTCTAAAGCAGCGAGGAGGTTGAGGGATGTTTTGTCAATCAAACCCAAAATTCAATCTGATGTTGCAACCTGTCGTAGGGAATATAAAGCCGCCCTTGCTGCACGAAAGGGAGCATTAAAGGATGAAGCGTGGAGGGAGCTGCTTGATTCTAGCACCCTCAGAAATAGCTCGAAATGTGGAGCATTGTGAATAGACCTCTGTTTAACCAGGAAGCGGGGGGACCTTGAATCCCAAATAACTGAGGAGGAGTGGGTACTACACTTTGAAACCATGTTTGATTTTTTGCCTGAGCACAGTTACAGGGAGTCTCATGACACTCAGGAGGCAGTAATAAGATTTGAGAGGGGTGAAATCATGGAAGGTATAACAGGTTTAACTGTTGGTAAAGCACTCGGCCCTGACGGGATCCCCCAGATCTTTTTAAGTCAGACCCCTCCTTCTGGGCCCCGATACTGGAGTCGGTTTTTAACACGGGCAGCACAGTATGGCTGTCCTCAGTCGCGGGCAACCTCTACCATAGTTCCTGTTTTTAAAAAAGGTGACAGAAGCAGTACCCATTGTTACAGACCCATTTCACTTATACATTCAGTGGTAAAAGTGGTGGGTAGGGTCCTCCTTCAGAGATTATCATCCTGGGCAGAGGATATCAATATTTTGTCAGAAGCTCAGTATGGATTTCGAAGGGGACGGTCAACTGTTGGTCAGTGTCTTAATTTTATTCTGTAAATATACTGTAGCTCGCTCTGGGACCATTCACCTTGCCTTCATGGACCTGTCATCGGCATTTGATTGCGTTAACAGGAATAAGCTCTGGCAGTCCATGAGGGCAATGGGAGTTAAGAACAGTGTTGTTAATTTTTTGGAGGACCTGCACAAGTCCACTAAAGCCAATGTCAGGTTCTCACAGGATTTGCGTGTTGAACAAGTTACTTACCTTCGGTAACAATATATCTGTAAGAAACAGTAGTTAGTATTAGATTCCTTACCTTAGAATATCCCCAGGCGTCAGACTGGATCCGGAAATTTTTGCGTAGCAGTACCCTTGAGCGTCGGCAGGTGTCGTCCGCGGCTCTGCGTCCGTCGTCGGCGTCATGGGCGCCGTGAAGACGTCGTCGGAGTACTTAGATGCTGCCTCCGCATGCTGACGTCAGTTCTTAGACACACCTTTTCCGCGCCAGAAACGCAGAGCCATGTTAAAAACCAACACTGGTGCCATTGAAACTAGGGCCCTGAAAGGGGATGACCTTAACCCTAGATATCGGTTCGCAGAACGGGGAGGATGGGTGGGGCGGTAAGGAATCTAATACTAACTACTGATTCTTAAAGATATATTATTACCGAAGGTAAGTAACTTGTTCATCTGAAAGAAACAGGTTAGTATTAGATTCCTCACCTTAGAATAGATACCCCAGCAATACCAACCCCGGTGGTGGGTCTGCGAACCAATAATCACACCAGAAAGTCCTGGAGGACAGAACGGCCAAAGAAGCCATCCCTCCCAACTTGGCTGTCCAGGCAGTAGGGTCTAGCAAACGTGTGCAGCGATGCCCACGTAGCTGCCTGACAGATGTCCTGCAAGGAGACACCCCGGCCCAGGGCAGTGGTAGCCGCCGTGGCCTGAGTGGAAAGGGCCCTCAGCCCAACAGGAGGCTCCTTCTTTGCCAAGGAGTAACAAGCCTTGATACACAAGACGACCCACCGAGAGATGGTCGGCTTGTGCACCGCCCGTCCCTTCTTAGCGCCCACGTAACCAACAAAGAGATGGTCATTCACCCGGAACTGGCGAGTGCGATCCAGACAAAACGAGAGCGCACGTTTTGGGTCCAGACGGTGGAGCCGCTCTTCCTCCTTTGAGGGATGCGGAGGCGGAAAGAAGGTGGGCAATGTGATAGACTGCCCAATGTGGAAGGCCGTGACAACCTTGGGCAGGAAAGAGGGTCTAGTCCGCAACACAACCTTGTCCGAATGGACAGAAAGGAAAGGAGGTTTGGATGAAAGAGCCTGGAGCTCACTCACTCTCCTGGCACAGGTGATGGCAACCAGGAAAGCAGTCTTCAGAGTAAGAAGGCGGATAGGACAGTTGTGAAGTGGCTCAAAGGGACCGCACATCAGATAGGTAAGAACCAGGTTCAAGTCCCACTGAGGCATCACAAATGGAACAGGTGGAAACGTGTGTGTGATGCATTTCAGAAAACGAGTTACAATAGGGGACTTGAACAAAGATGGTTGATCAGGCAGCCTTAGAAAGGCTGAAAGGGCAGAAAGGTAGCCCTTGATAGTGCCCAGAGCAGAGCCCTGCTGGGCAAGAGAAAGAAGGAAGAGAAGAACCGCAGAGAGAGGATCCACAGGCTTTGCTGTGCACCATGCCACAAATCTGTTCCACCTACAGGCATATACCGACTTTGTGGAGGGACGCCTGGCTGCAAGAATGACATTACAGACTTCAGGAGGCAAGTCAAATGGCCTCAACTGTCGCCGCTCAATCCCTAAGCATGGAGGTGGAGACTGGACAGGTTCAGGTGGAGGACCGTCCCCTGCTGCTGCGACAGAAGGTCCTCCTGAAGAGGCAGACGTACCGGGGGATCGACTGACATACTGAGTAGCTAGGGATACCAGTAACTTCGTGCCCAGTCCGGAGCCACAAGGATGACTTGGGCCCGGTCGCGTTTGATCTTCTTCAGCACTCTGGGCAGAAGTGGTATAGGCGGAAAGGCGTACAACAGACCGCAACTCCACTCGCGACGAAAAGCGTCTCCGAGCGAGTGCCGCCTTGGAAATTCCAACGCGCAGAACTGATGACATTCTGCGCGTTCTCTTCGGTGGTGAATAGATCTAACCAAGGCTCTCCCCACTGCAGAAAGAGACCTTGCGCCACAGGCGGCTGAGTTCGTCCGCCCTGGCATTCAGAGAACCTGCCAGGTGTTGAACCACCAGGGTCATGCCCTGATGTTGCAGCCACTGCCAGAGGCGCAGAGTCTCCTGGCAGAGGGTCACCGACCCCACCCCGTCCTGTTTTTGCAGTACCACATGGCGGTGGTGTTGTCCGTGAACACCTGCACTACACTCCCCCGGACAGAGGGGAGGAATGCCTTCAGTGCAAGACGAATCACCCACAGCTCCAAAAGGTTGATACGGAGCCGGGACTCCGCCGGAGACCAGAGGCCTCTGATCTCGGCCTCTCCCATGTGGCCTCCCCAGCCCTGGAGGGACGCGTCCATCACAACTACGTGCTCCGGTTGGGGAAGGGAGAAGGATCTGCCGCTGACCCAATCGCGGTCCGTGAGCCACCACTGCAGCTGTCTCGCAGTGCCCTCCGAGAAGAGGACATGGTCGAACAGGTTGCCCTGATGCTGGGCCCACTGAAACTTCAGGTCCCACTGCAGAGCCCGCATCCGCCATCGGGCGTGATGCACCAGAAGGATGCAGGAGGCCATCAGCCCCAGAAGCCGCAGCGTCAACCTGACCGAGACTCGGGATAAAGGCTGAAAGATCGGAATCAGAGCCTGAATATCCCAAACCTGCTGTTCGGGAGGATAAACCCGAAACTGCGCCGAGTCGAGAACTGCTCCGATCAAGAGGAGCTTTTGAGAGGGACACAGGTGTGACTTCGGCACATTGATGGAGAACCAATGCAGGTGCAGGAGGTCGGCCGTAGTCTGGAGGTGGCTGACGACTGTCTGGGGCGGGCCCGCCTTCAACAACCAGTCGTTGAGGTAGGGGAAGACTGAAACCCCTAACCTGCGCAGATGAGCTGCGACCACCGCCATCACCTTCATGAACACCCGTGGGGCGCTGGTAAGGCAGAAGGGGAGCACGGTAAACTGAAAGTGCTCGTGGCCTACCGTGAACCGCAGATAGCGCCGGTGGGCCGGTAGGACGGGGATGTGAAAATAAGCGTCCTGCAAGTCCAACGCTACCATCCAGTCTCCTGGGTCCAGGGCAGCTAAGACCTGAGCCAGTGTCAGCATTTTGAACTTCTCCTTCCGGAGGAAGCCGTTGACGTTCCGTAGATCCAAGATAGGGCGTAGGCCCCCTTTGCTCTTCTTGGGTACCAGAAAGTAGTGGGAGTAGCAACCACACCCTACTTCTGGTCCAGGAACGCGCTCGATGGCCCCCTTGGCCAAGAGGGCCGTAACTTCCTCCTGCAGAAGTCGCAAATGATTCCCCGACACGCGGTGGAATTGCAGTGGCATGGGTGGAGGGGTCGTCTCGAAGGGTAGGGAGTAGCCCCTTCGGATGATTTGCAGCACCCACCTATCCGATGTGACAGTGCGCCAGTGGGAGTGGTGATGGCGAACCCTGCCCCCCACTGGCATCACATGGGCCTGAAAGCACGGACTAGGAGGGTTTTGAGGCGGATGCTGCAGGGGTAGGTGTGGACTGGCCTCGCCGTTGTCCCCTACCGCCGCCACAGCGGTTTCCATGGCCGCCACCGCGTTGGTAATTAGTCTGCGGTGCGTGGCTGGCAGCATGTGTGGGGGCGCCCCTTCCTTGGCTGCGAAAGGCACCTGATTGCTGGCACGGGGCCGAGAGGCCCAAGGACTTGGCCATAGCCCTGGAGTCCTTAAAGCGCTCAAACGCATGGTCTGCCTTGTCGCCAAA
The DNA here is from genome assembly GCF_964263255.1 of Lissotriton vulgaris. Taxonomy (NCBI): domain Eukaryota; kingdom Metazoa; phylum Chordata; class Amphibia; order Caudata; family Salamandridae; genus Lissotriton; species Lissotriton vulgaris. The sequence continues at coordinate 152,947,345 of NC_141698.1, read as the reverse complement.
AAGGCGACGGCCATCAAACTGCATGTCCATGAGGGTATTCTGGACATCGGCCGAAAAGTTGGCGGACCTCTACCAGGCGTGGCAACGAATCGCCACCGTCGTTGCCATCGCTCTGCCCAGGGAGTCGGTGGTATCCAGCCCACACCGGATGGAATAGCGTGCTGCATCTCAATCCTCCACAAGGGCTTGGGTGAGTTTAGCCTTGACCTCCGTCGGGCATTGTGGCAGCACGTCCGCGACCGTGTCCCACAGAGAGTGGGTGTAGCGGCCCAAGAGGCATGCGATGTTGGAAACCCGCAGTCCCAAACTCAGGGAGGAGAATACCTTCTTGGCATACTGCTCATACCTCTTGGATTCCCGATCGGGTGGAGCTGACGGAAATGCGGTCTGTGAGTTGGAGGCCTGGATGACCAGGCTCTCGGAGGTGGGATGGTTGGACAGGAAACAAGGGTCGCCCGGGGCCGGGCGGTGGCGTCTGGCCATGTTCCTATCTACAGGCGCACCTGTAGCAGGCCTGGACCAAGTGCCCAAAAGAACGTCAGTCAAGGCCTCATTAAACGGCAGCAGAGGCTCGGCCGAGCTTGACTGCGGGTTAAGGACCTCAGTGAGGAGGTTAGTCCTCACGGCCGAGACAGGGAGCTCAAGGGCCAAGGCCTTGGCCGCCCACGTCAACACCACACTGAAGGTTGCCCCCTCCTCCGTAGCCACGGTAGGGGGTGAGACAAAACCAGTGTCTGGCGAAGTGTCCAGACCACTGGCATCCCCAAGTTCACCTGTACAGTCCTGCTGGGACTGACACTCACGTGTCAGAGGGTCCTCAGACCCCTCTCAACACTCCTCATCACCCATGTCCTGAAATTCAGGGTTGTCAAAAGATGGGGCCGGTTCATTGAAGTAAAACTCTCCAAGCGGCGTCGAAAGCGGCGCTCAGCGGCGCCGTTCCAACGCCGGAACCGGACCGAGGGAGGCATCGGGGACGGCGTCGCCCGAAGACGGCGCAAGAGGTGACACCCTAGGGACCGGCGCCGGTGAGGTCGTTAGGTCAACCGGCGACGACCCGGATCCGGAAGCGGATCCACGGGCCCGAAGGTGTCGGCGGCGTCAGGGCCGAAGCACCCGCCGGCGTCGGGGGCAAAGCACCCGACCCGCCAGGGCCACCAGACGGGTCCGCTGGGCCCAAAGGCGCCGCGGAGCCCATCGGAGGAGAGAGGTACCTCATGGCCATGTGGAAGAGCTCGATCTCCTCCGGCGTCGCTTGCTGCCCAGGGACCGGAGGGTATGGGGCAGGTCGCGACGCTCGCAACTCCGTCGGAGCCGCGTTGGCGGTGTCACCCGAACCCCCGGCGCGCCACGCGAGCGGCGGGGGAGTCGGAAGAGCGATGACGTCTCTTCGACTTCTTGTGCTTACCTGACGACTTCGAGCCTGAAGAGTGATGTCGACTCCCGGAGCTATGATGGCTCCGACCCCGCGACCGGTCCCTCGACCTCCGTCCGGACCGGGACCTCTCACGGCGCAGGGCCGACTGCCGGAGCTCGAGCCTCTTGCGGGACCGCTCCCGCCTAGCTTTCGAAGTCAGGGCTCAGCAGTCCGGGCAGGCCTTGTCGTCGTGGTCGACGCCGAGACAGTGAAGACACCGGCGGTGAGGGTCGGTGACCGACATCAGTCGGTCACAGTCCTCACAGGGCTTGAAACCTGGCAACCCTACCGGCACCATTCAGAGTCAAAGACTCGAAAGGATCAAAAAGGATCGTAAAAAATGTTTTGTCAAAAAGTGACTAAGGTACCACTTTTTTCCGGATCTGCGCTGCTGGCACGGAAAAAAGAAGAACTGAAGCAGCACGCGGAGGCGGCGTCTAAGTACTCCAACGACGTCATCACGGTGCCGACGACGGACGCGAAGCCGCGGACGACGTCTGCCGATGCGCAAGGGTACTGCTACGCAAAAATTTACGGATCCAGTCTGACGCCTGGGGATATACTATGGTAAGGAATCCAATACTAAACTGTTTCTTTCAGAAAAGAGGGATTTTAATATTTAAAAGGGTGTCCGGCAAGGCTGTATTTTGGCCTCTTTTCTATTTAACCTTTATATTAATGAACTGGATAGCGTTTTAAGGGCAACAGAGGTTGATTACCCCAGTGTTGGAAGGCGTGGGATCCCCGTCCTGCTATATGCGGATGATGCCGTTCTTATATCCAGGACTGAAAAGGAGTTACAAACACTTGTATGTGGGAGATTTTAAGATTCCCCGTACAAACGTGTTTTCCTATCTAGGGGTCCTCTTTGATGACAAGCTTAATTGGGGCCCTTTATTACAGAAAAAAGGGGACTTGGTCAGGGTGAATCCAGCAATCTTTAATTTTTCTTCCAAATTAGGGAAAAAACCCACAGGAGCTATGCTGCAAGTGTATCAGGCCGGGCCATAGCTTCGTACCGCTGCAAAATATGGGGATATAAGGCTGGTGATACCCTCCAAGTAGTTGAAAACAATTTTCTGAAACGCTTATTATGTGTTCCACTGGGTACATCTAACCTAGTGGTCCATGAGGAGCTGGGGGTCCCTTATGTAAATGATGTACTCTCTTTGCGACCTTTGATTTGCTGGTTAAAATGTTGGTTGAATATAGATCTCCCTCTCACCCAACTGATTATAAAAGATTGCATGTCTCTTGATAACTCGGCTCGTATTCCATGGCTGAGTTATGTTAAGAAAAGTTTTGAAAGGTTAGGGCGGGGGGACCTATTCTCCAATCCTGAATGTATCACCAAGAGGGATGTGGAGGTAACAAAGGCAGCTTTCATGTCAGATAGGAAAATGGAAAGGGATAGTAAGGAGGTACAGAAACCTAGTGTGTGGACATATATACTACTTATAACAACCCTGGGGTAGAGCCATACCTCATGGGGTCTCTGTCCACACATGAGAAATTTTTATTAACTAGGTTTCGGCTGAACCTTTTTCACCTCTTGCTTGCCAGACCCAAAAGTTTTACTAGAGGCAATGTGGCATCTCCCTGTGGCTGCGACGGACAGTCTCTGCAGGATACGCTGCATTTTATGTTTTTATGTAAATTTTATGATTTCCCTCGTAAACGCTATCCAGTTCCAATCTTAAAAAGAATGAATTTTAGACAGGCTCGTTCTGCATTGGTGTATCTGCAACTATTGAAAGAGGACTGCTTATTTTTTATAGTGGGATTTTTATAAGCTACTGTTAACTCTAGGAATAATATGGATTTGTAAAGTGTGTTTTCCTCAGGCCTTTTTAGCTATTTATTAACTATTACTGCTGTTCTGGTTGTCATCTCAACATATGTACTGTCTCTTATATCGTTTTTTTGTTGTGCAACTTTTATGGTTTGAATTATAAACCGAATAAAGTTTTCTTGAACTTGACTCACCTGCCTGTCTGAGGAGGCCTACGGCTCACAGGTGGGGGAGGCTTTCATTAATTTGTGCCACAAAATTAAGAAGATATACCAAAGGAGATGAAGGACAGAGCGTTTGAGCAAATCAAACACTCGCCCCCAGTCAACTGATCTGGGTTTAATCCATCATCATTCTTTAGCTCACTCCACCACCCCAGTTCAGACATGGCCATATGCAAATCAGTCTGACCCTGTACCTCATGGGAACAGTCCAGCCCGAACTGCCAAGCCATGTCTTCCCTGGACCAGAAACAAGCATCCTGGGACCAGTTTCGGGTTCATAACTCCTGTTCTGCATTCTGTCCATCAACTGTTGTTTTTGCATTTGTCACCCTGAGTGGGACGGGTATGCTCAGTTGTGAGTCCCAATGCTCTCCATGCCACTGGAATTAAGCTATCCTGGCTGGCTGATGAGGGCTGAAAGCCCGAAACCGGTACTTGGATGCTTGTTTACAGTCCAGGGAGGACATGGCTTGGCAGGTTGGGCTGGACTGTTCCCATGGGGCACAGGGTCAAGACTGATTTGCATATGGCTGGGTTCAAACTGAATGACATGGTGAGCAAACCAAAAAAAAGATGGATTTAGGCCCATATCTATGTACTGGGGTGAATGTATGACTTTGTTCTGCATTCTGTCCATCAACTGTTGTTTTTGCATTTGTCACCTCAAGTGGGACGGGTATGCTCAGACGTGAGTCCTGTGCTCTCCATGCCACTGGAATCAAGCTATCCTGGCTGATGAGGGCTGAAAGCCCGAAACCGGTCTTAGGATGCTTGTTTCCAGTCCAGGAAGGACCTGGCTTGGCAGTACGGGCTGGACTGATCCCATGGGGCACAGGGTCAAGACTGATTTGCATATGGCTGGGTTCAAACTGGAATGGCATGGTGAGAAAAAAACCGATAGATTTAGACCCAGATCTCTGTACTGGGGTGAATATATGACATTGTTTTGCATTCTGTCCATCAACTATTGTTTTTGCATTTTTAAAAAAAATTAAGAAGGGTTTAATAAAACCAGTTAAACCCTCGCCTAATATGTAAAGGTGATTTAACATTGCCTGCTCAAAAGCTAATAGGATCCTCGCCTCGCACTAACCACCAAACCAAGAGATCATTAGTTGGTGAATATTCTGCATAAGCAATACAAAGAAAAATAAAAACACACTGTCAGGAAGTTGTAAGCTCTTGCTGGGATACACTCTTATAAATATCCAAACAGGGCTGCATTGAGACATTTCGGGCTACTGTTACTGAACTCAAATCCAGTTTCAGGCCCTCATTCACAGTTTGTCCTATTACCAGTAGCAACTGGGAGGAACATTTTAAGGGAATCTATGCTGCCCCTCATCTAGGAGGCACTTTTAAAGTTGACTAAATATGTTAGTGGGATGTTTTTAAATAAATCTGCCAGAGGTAGAGGTCGCAATCCACCCGAGCTCAGGCCACCAATTCTATACTCTATAGCTGTCGGTACGGCTTCAGACATAAATTAGGGCCTATCGAGCAATACCTTAATCTTGACCTGGTGCTAGGTAAATATACCGTGGCCAAATGATCTGCGCTTTACCTAGGATTCAGGGGCCTGACTTTGGCATTCAACTGTGTAAACAGGGGGAAATTAAGGCGGATTCTTATTTCTTAAGGGCTTGACACTGTTTTTGTCCGTTTTCTGGACCATTTACATGAGAGAACAAAGACTAGAGTCAGCATTAGCGAACAGGGAGAAGCCACAGGAGTAATACAAATTCCGCGTGGCATCAGGCAGCGATGTGTGTTAGCCCCTCTTTCATTTATTTTGTATGTGAATGATCTCCATCCCTCACTTTTAGACGCTACTCAGGACGTCCCAGTAATCAGGGGCAACAGATTCCCAGCCCTCTTGTACACGGATGACGCAGTGCTCACTGCACGTACACCTAGGGCACTGCCTCTCCTAGGACATGCCTTTACAAAATTCATGACCTTCATTGACCTGAGAACTAATTTTGTCAAGTCACGCTTCATGTCTTGTGGCCCTATGTGCAGGCCCCTATCAACCCTGTCAAGCGGCCCCAACGCTCTGACCGGTACTTATTATTATTTCTGAATTTGTATAGCGCCTGGTTACACTGTCAGTGTGTCCCCGCGCTGTCAGAAGAGCCAGTTACTCCGTCAGTCAGAACAAGACGGGCTAATCTTTAGGAAAGAGGAATGTTTTAAGTTTCCGGCGGGAGATGAGCTCCGATGTTTCCACTCTTAAGCTCAGGGGGAGAGAGTTCCATTTGTGTGCCGCCAAAGTACGAAAGGATCTACCTCCCATTCTGGCTTTCTTGTGTCTGGGGACAGCGAGAAGGCCTGCTCCTAATGAGCGGAGTTGTCGGGTGGGCGTATAGGGGCAGAGAAGGTTCCGAAGGAAGGCCGGGCCCTTGCCATGTACGATCCTGTGACCAATACATAGGACCTTGAAGTCGATCCTTTCATTGATCGGAAGCCAATGTAAAGTTTGTAGGGATTTTTTAGAGGCGGCTCTTCTGGGCAGCCGGAGGACCAGGCGAGCGGGCAGCATTCTGGATTGTCTGCAGTCGCCGCCGACTAGTGGCGTTGGCGCCTAGATACAGGGCATTGCCGTAGTCCAGTCTTGACGTGACAAGGGCGTGGACCAGGGTCTTCCTTGAGGATTCTGGGAGCAGGTCGATGGTTTTGCGGAGTTTCCGTAGAATCGAAAAGCACGTACCAGCTACCCGTCTGGTGTGGTAGTCGTAGTCAAGCTTTGAGTCCACCCATACTCCAAGATTCTTGACCTGATCACTGGGGGTAGGGAGGGGCCCCAAGGTCTGCGGCCACCAGGCAGATGACCAGACTGAGGGGGGTTTTCCAACAATCAGCACCTCAGTCTTGTCACCGTTAAGACGGAGGCAGTTCTTCGCCATCCATCCAGCCAGCTCCTGGAGGCATGCTGAGAAGTTCGCGGCGGCTTGTTCAGCAGGTTGGGTCAGAGCGACCACCAGCTGGGTGTCGTCTGCGTATGTCACTACTTCCACCCCATAGCGTTCCGCAGTAGTAGCCACGGGGGTGACATATAAATTGAAAAGGGTTGGACTGAGGCTTGATCCCTGCGGCACTCCTTGACCGAGGTCAAAGGTGTCGGAGCGTGCTCCTCCTTGCTCCACCGAGAAGCTACGGTTGGTAAGAAAAGATTCCAGCCATAACCAGTGAAGGACTGGGTTCTTTTGGACCCAGCGGTGCCAGGGCACAACACCTGAAACCTTCGTGGGTAACCTGCTCCGGCGTACAAGTCACAGAGACACGGGACACTTCCTTCGGCGTCAAAGATTCAAGGTTTATTTACTGCAGGGAACACAGAGATCACAGGAAGTACATCAAGTGTAGTTCGGGGAGACTGCTTCAAATTGGTTCTGTGGATCGCTCCTTTTATACAGTTTTTACCCATAGGATAACATGATACACAAAAGTTTACAACCCGGTTCCCACAATTAGCCCCCAGAGGGGTCGCTTTGGTCACTTTGAAACACACAAGGTCCGGAACATAAGTGCGGAAACATTTGGCGGTTCCCAACTGTAAAAACCCATCTTCCCACCATTAGCAAATTCCAATCAGCAGTAAAGTAGATCGAAATAGGAACGAAGACAGGTGCAGAGGAAGACGGAGACAGTGGGGAGATCGGAAAGGGTGTAAAAGGGGAGGTAACGGGAAACACGAGATACAGGCATCAAAGGGACGTGCCTAATGAGATGCACGGCTGAGACAATAAGTCCGTGCGGCAAGATGAGCCTCGAGCGGCGCCATCTGCCTTACAGCACCAACCCCCTCGTCATAAAGACACTTACAAAGAACATGTGTCTTCCGCAAATATCTTGGGAGTCCCAGGGTCGCGAAGCGGACAGCGTCCGTTCGCTGGCTACTTGAGGGCAAGAGACAAAAATGGATGCCGTATCTAAGATGGAACCCGTGGGTACAGATGAAAAACCCACATAACAAACGAACGGTTTAAGTTAGCACAGCGAAACTGCGCACACTTACTAAACTCGTCATTTGCGGTTCATAGATACTAGACTCGACCATATTCGTGCGAGTCGAAAACACCACTTACGATTGTCACGGAACCTCAGACGCTCCTTTTGCCCTCATGTAGGCAAGCACTAGTCGGAATCATATTCGATATTCATCAGACCATCGAGATGTTGTTGTAGCATAGCTCTGTCCAACCGAGTCCCCTTGGTAACAGATGGTTGTCTCATACACGTTGTAGCACAAAGGCCACATAAGGCAGGACCACACTGCACACAAAGGCAACACGTGAACAGGAACACTACCACAACTCCGATGATCATCAGAATTTTCCAACCCCAAGTCGACATCAGGCCCCAAAACCATCCAAGTAGCGTCCAATCCCCTACATCCACGTGTACGGATTCAGAGATCTTATGCAACCTCGAGATGGCTTGATATACGGTAGGAGCATTATCTGGGATGAAAATGCAGCAGCTCGAATGGATCACCTTACATACCCCACCGCGATCTGCTAAAATGACATCTAAAACCATACGGTTTTGTAACGTCATAAGTCTCTCCGCCTGAAGCTCTGTGGTGATATTACCAAGGGCACTGGCAGTAATATTAGCTGTCGATTCTACCACTCGAGTCAACTGTCTCAGGTTCCTACTATTAACCATAGGTCCCCAAAACGGGAGGAAACCCTTGAAAAAGTCTCCTGCCTCTTGACCGGCAGTGTCTTCTTCGCTAATTACGCCTCGTACAACTCTAGTCTTATGATAATCGGCATCTACAGTGAACGTCGGAGGCAACAGATTTGCAATAAAACATGTGCCCATGAAGTCAGCGGGCAACCATGTGTATGCACGATCATAACAGATAAAGTATGTACCCTTGGCAGCCAGAAACACAGGGGACGAGAACATCGGCAGAATGTAATTTTCAGTGCAAGCACTTGCTCCAAGTCGGGCTTGCGATCTTCGACCACGACCCATAAGACAAAAATTACCAGTGTGGGGTACGACCCATATTGGAGGCGAGCTTTTAAGCTGCTTTTCACTAGTGAACACACTATATTCACCTCTACTTAGGACCTTATAAGCTTGTACCTCTTCTTCAGGGATGAGCGAATAGTCATGGATCTCACTTTCCATATCCTCTATTGCTATCGATAAAGGCTTCTGATACGAGGTAGGACCAGAGTAGGGGGAATGTGGTTCTCGAATGGGGTGGAAACCCAGTGCGCTTCGAAACATTGTTTGGAATGCTCGAGCTGACCCTTGGGAACTATACGGTAACACCAGATATGGAATTCCCTTATCCGTAGTATGTGGCATCAGCCCACACACCCAACAATTAGTAGTGTTGACCACTAACTGATGCTGATGGAGGAGCTGAATAAAGGAATTGTTGCGGAATTCTACACGTCTAGCCTGCTCGTGTTCCGGTAACATGTGAAAGGAATGGGGAGAAGCAGTAGAGGTAAGGTTAGGGTAAGGAGTAGGAGTAGGTGTAGAAGGTAAAAAGTAAGACATCGTGTAATACACCCCACCCGCCAATAATGCAGAAGCAGTCAAAAACAACACAAACAATTGAAATATGAAACATTTGGTACGACTGAGTTGCTGCAGCTTGAATCTATACGCCTGAGCTCCCTCCAAATCATTCAGCTTCGAGAATGCCATTCCCTACGACCGTCCGCAACGTTTCTTGACGCACTTCGTTCTGTGCAGCAATAGTCAATCCCCAGGAGTTCCTAGGAACCGACGGCCTTTAACCTAGCGTCAAGACCTACTGTCCAGAAGGAAGTACGCGCGCGGCCCTACGGCCTTCAATACACAATATGTATTATATATAAGCACAATGTCTCTCAGCTGTGGAAGTAAAAAGATACAAGGAAGGAAGCTTGATATATGTACAAAAAATTTTCAATGATACGAATGTTCAAAATTGATCACGGGAAATCGGGGATAATGCAGTTGTCAATTTAGCAAAGCAAAAATATTTTATTTGTCCTTAGTGTGAGATCGCAAAGAATATCGATGTTTCCCGGGACGTGTCTGCTCGTCGAACAAAGGATCCGTTGAAGAGACAGCGTCCTGCTGATCAGTTGATTGTTCTGGTCTTGAGTCTTTTGCTGATAAGTGTTCAACAGTGGCTTTCTGCTGCGCTGAGTGTTCTCCAACAGGCTGTGCGTCGCTGAAAGGTACAAACGCCGGCAATGTTTCTGTTTCTGTTGACGCAATGCCTTTCCTTACCCACGGGTCTGCCGACAAAGGAATAGGGACTCGCTTACAATGGGTAGCATGTACCCAATTTTTCCGCCCCTCAAGACGAACGGCAGTCCTCGTGGCCAGGAGTACCTGGAAAGGTCCGGTAAATCTAGGGTCCAGATTGTTCTTTCGTGAAAAGTTGCGTGTCACCACCCAGTCTCCGGGCTGGAGCTGGTGGCCTGGACCCTCCGTCTGCGTCGGCAATGCGTCGTAAACCTGTTGGTGAATTAACCTCAGTTTAGCAGTCAAGTCATGTAAATAGTCAATCAACATTGGATACTCAAGATCAGAGAATATTCCTGGCCTAGGAACCCCCCACACATTCGCAGGACGGCCGAACACTATTTCATAGGGACTAAGCCCTATTCGGGAGTGTACAGTCGCCCTAGTTGACAGTAATGCTAAAGGCAAAGCGTCAGGCCACGAAAGACCAGTCGTAGCCTGAATCTTTGCTAGTTTTAGTTTAAGGGTGCCGTTGTACCCCTCAACCAATCCAGCTGACTGAGGATGATTGGCGCTGTGGAATTTTTGATTAATTCCAAGGCCCTTACACACACTCTTCATCACACTTCCAACAAACTCACTTCCGTTATCTGACCACACGACTCTAGGCATTCCATACCGAGGAAAATATTCCTTCAGTAGGATTTTCGCAGTAGACAAAGCAGTATTGTCTTTGAGGGGATAGGCCTCGATCCATCGGGAGAATGCGCAAACCACAACCAAAACGTATTTCAGGTTATTGCATCGCTCCATATGGATGAAGTCCAATTGAATCACCTCAAAGGGATACGAAGGAGGAGCAAAACTGCCAGGGGGAGTTGGGGTTCCTTTGCCAGGATTGTACATTATGCACACCATACAATTCTTCACCAGACGTTCAGCACATTTCGTAATACCATCATTCTTCCACACAGCAGCCAACAACTTGCAAATACCTTTCGCGCTAATATGTGCTAACCCATGTGCCATTGTCACAACGGCCAGCACATACGCATCAGGCAACAACCATCTTTTCTGATCCGACAAATCAATCCAACAACCATTCGCATCCAACTTTCCCGTACTTTCTTTCCACTTCATCTTTTCAGTGTCGGTGGCCTCATTCTGAATTGCTTTCACACTCTCTATAGTATCCTCACACATACTCGATTCTGTAGGCCACCTGACCGAACTCGTCACATACATTCGAGTGCTAAGGTTCCGGGCAGTCTCCTTAGCAATCTCATCTGCAAACGCATTTCCACGACCAACATCATCCGTCACTTTACGATGCGCACTACACTTAACAATCGCAACTTGTGTAGGCAAAGTCAAAGCATCCAAAAGATCGTTCACCAACTGGCCATGCTGAATCTTCGTACCGTGCGACGTCAAGAAACCACGCTCTCGCCACAATCGTCCAAAACTATGTGCTACACCGAAAGCGTACTGGCTATCGGTGTACACATTCACGCGTTTCCCTTTTGCTAAAACACATGCTCTAGTGAGAGCAATCAGCTCTGCAGCCTGGGCAGAATTCTGGTTTAATCTTGCAGTCTCAACAACAGTATTCAATGTTACAACAGCATAAGCAGTAGTCACATCGCCATTCGGCAACTTAAAACATGACCCATCCACATACAGAGTGCCATCCGGATCTTCCAATGGGGTGTTTTTAAGGTCCACTCGACCTTTCGTTTCCTCTTCCGTCCGCAAGTAACAGTCATGTTCTGCTACTTCATCTGACTCTGCACTAATTGGTAACAAAGTTGCCGGATTTAGGACATTACAACGTTTTATCTGAATATGGCTTGCCAAGAGCGTCAATTCGTACCCAGACAACCTCGCACTCGTCAAGTGCTGAGTTTTCGTTCGATTCAAAAGAGTATCGACTGCATGCGGAACCATCACCGTAAGCATATTATCCATGACCAATCCTGCTGATTGTCGGATGGAGACCGCAGCTGCCGCAGTTGCTCTCAAACAACTCGGCAATGCTCTAGCTACTGGGTCTAAGGTCGAGGAAAAATATGCACATGGACGTTGCTTACCACCAAAAGGTTGCGTTAGAACACTCAAAGCACAACCTTCCCTCTCGTGAACATATAACGTGAATGGCTTGCTGTAATCAGGGGTACCTAACACAGGAGCCGAACACAATGAATCACGCAGTTCAGAAAAACTTTTCTGACATTCTTCCGTCCATGGTAAAGGAGTTGAAACATCCTTGCACGTAAGAGCCACCAATGGTTTCGCTAGCAATGAAAAATTAGGAATCCACTGCCTGCAGTACGACGTGATACCTAGAAAGGCACGCACATCTCTTTGGGTTATTGGCACAGCCATTCGCGCAATCGCTGCAATTCTCTCTGGGGTCAATCTCCTTCCCTCCTTTGACAATAAGTGACCTAGATAGGTTACTTCTTGACAACAATATTGGAGTTTAGAAGGTGACACCTTGTGATTTAACTCACAGAGATGTTGCAGCAACGACACTGTAGCAATTTTGCAAATGTCCTGAGTATCGGCAGCCACCAATAAGTCATCGACGTATTGGATTAAAGCCGCACCAACCGGCAACCTAAACGCATCCAGTTGACCCTTCAAGGCTTGACTGTAAATCGATGGACTTTCACAGTAGCCCTGAGGAGCGCGTTTGAACCGGAAGCTACGTCCACCGAGAGAGAAACCGAAAAGGTCCCTGCTCTCTTCGGCAATCGGGATGCTGAAAAACGCATTTTTCAAGTCAATCACCGAAAACCATGATGCAGTAGCTGGAATCAGAGTCAGCAGCGCCGTGATGTCAGGCACAACAGGAAATTGAGGAACCACAATTTTATTTACCTCCCGTAAATCGATAACAAAACGATAAACAGGCGGTTTTGTAGGATCAGTACGTTTAAGAATGGGCAGTACAGGGCTGTTGCACACGTTTCCCCTGGTCTCTTCAATAACATCTTTCTCGATCAAGTCATAGATGATCGCTAACAAAGCTCGCTCACCATCAAGGGAGATACGGTATTGGGGAATACGTGGCAATCGCACATTCGATTTCAACTGAACAACATAAGGGGAGATATCAAGTAGGCCCACGTCATTTGGACCCGTCGCCCACAAAGATGCAGGAAGTGAACTCAATTCCGGTGGTAGCTTATCGAGGGACAAATACATGGGAGAGACTACTCTCTCTCCTAGCGTAAGCTTTACACCCGCAGGAGAACAATACAAAGTTGCATACAAACGTTTAAGCAAATCCAGGCCCAAAAGATTTTCACCACAACCAGTGGTCAAAATCAACGGAGCTTGGAGCTCACGCGACCCAATTTGAAGGGGCAAAGGGCGTGAAACTGGATTGCTAACGGGGGCGCCAGAGAATCCAACGGAAACATTTGTTAAGCCAGACAAAGGTGCGCCAGGGAGTTTCGAATGCATGATAGAACTTTTCGCTGCACCAGTGTCCAACAGAAAAGGCTCAACGACGCCCGATGTAGCAACTGCGACGTAAGGCCCTCTCTGATCAACCGGAACTGATACCACTCCCTCTCCTTGTCTTTGGCTGTCCTAGTAATTACTGTCGTCAGTTCCCTGATCGACGTAATAATCGTCTACATTGTACTGCGCAGATCGTCCTTGCGATGATCCACGTTGATCGAAACAGTTATTAGAATTTGATGAATTGTCAAAGCGGTCGTTCTGAGCACCACGACCTCTACCACGTGATGCCTGTTGTGAACCACCACGACCTCCTTTAGACGCATTACCGCTATTACGTCCATTTAAAGCAGGACAATCAAATTTAATATGTCCCTCCTGTCTACAATAAGCACATTGATTGTACCCTAACGAAGATCTTTGGAAAGAGGAATCATTACGTGGCTGCGATCGATTCGATTGCGACTGCGATCTATTCTGTTGAGGCGCATTCTGATTAGAACGCGGCGGATACGCTTGTTGCAACAACACTTTAGTTTTTAGGTCTTTCGTCTTTTTATCAGCACGGTCATTCTCCTCTTTCTCTCTATTCTCATAATATTGCGCCGTAGCCAATATCTGAGCTGAAGTAGAAACAGCCCATGCACTTTCCGAATTCTTCAATTTATTGCTCAAATCAGGCGATAAATTTGACACAAATTTATCTACAAACAACCTCTGTCCACCCTCAGTACTCATATCTTGCCCACTATGATCAATGAACGCTTCCTCGAACCTCGTAAAGAAGTCGGAAACACTCTCATCTTTCTTTTGCTTACAAGCTGACAATTTGTCCCAATTTACTCGCATAGCTGGCATAAGAGTTTTCATTAATGTTATTATTCTTTGAGGGAGAGCAGCAATCAACTGGTCAGGCTTAGCACCACCGACTTGCAACCCATCCGCCGCTACAATGGCCGCCCAATCACCACCCAATTCATTTGCGTGATTTTCCTGACGAATCTTAGCCCATACCGGTTGCGGTACGACATTACCGAACAACATGTCGATATCGGCAAGATTCATTACCGTAGCATCTACGAGCTGCGATAATTCCTTATAATACCCTGCAGGATTTTTGCGAGGGTCAGGCAAAGATTGCTTCACCTGTAACACTTCCGAACGTTTCCATGGGAGATGTATCCATACTCTCTGGAAATACGGCAGAACCGGAGGGGCAGCATTAGGATCGCCTGGCATCCAAACCGGCGGAACTTCACGCATGGGGTACTGGCCAGACTCGTCTTGTCTTTCAATATCCTCAACAAACAATGCATGAGGTATGGGAGCGGGACGAAGAGATAGCAATCGCTCAATAGCACGTCGAACATTAGTATCTACTATCAGTCCAGTTGCGAACTGAAGTCGAAGCTCAGACAGGGCGGTTAGCACCTCGTCAGGCGCATCGGCCGCTATCTGATCATGTAGGAACTTGCACATTTCGTCAAACACATATCTCTGAGTTGGTATGTTGAATTGACTAAATGTTTCGAGAACAACACGGGGTGGATTTCTAAGGGGGTTTACCATCCAACCCATCGCCATATTATATAGCGCAACACGTTCTCTGTTTCCAGGCAGCTGACTACGTCTCTGAGGACCATCAGAACCAGCGGACCCATGAACAGGTCCGAGCGACTGAGAGAAGCTTGTCGCAAGGGGAGAATTACGATTACGGGTAGAGGGAGAAGAGTAAGACACAGGACTAACAAGAGAAGGAGTAGAAACAGTAGCAGCGACAGGGGTTAACAACACAGGAGCAGTAGCGGGAGCAGGAGTATGTGGAAGTGGAGGAGCAGTAGGAATAGAAACAGACAAAGGAGCAGGAACAGTTGGAAGAACGGGTGCAGGTTGAGGAACAGGCGGAGGAACAATAGGTGGAAGAACAGGTACGGCAGGGACCACAGGAACTGCGGTACCCTGTACGTACGGAGGTGGCGACTTCATAAGATAGGACATTAAAGGATCCTCAACTGCCTCTTCCTTATTATCCGACTCCGTAGGCAAAGCGGGATAACATTTATCTATGGACATACGCTGTAGCCTCTCAAACACTTCCTTATCCTTATCCTCCTTATCACGCTGGAACTGCTCAGCTTTCTTTACTATAGTAGCAACAGTATCTCGCTGACTACGTTTATTCTGTCTGATTTCTTTCTGTCGGGCTTCTTTGCGCCACAACCGAAAGGCATCAAACATGGCCGGCCTTGATTTACGTTCGAACAACTTTATTTCAAGATTATCTAAGATCGACGCTTCGAAGCTACCGTGAGGTGGCCAACGAAGGTCGCCGTCTTTCTTCGTATATTTAATCCAATAATCGTTAAAAGCAATCGGGCCTAGCCCATGTTTGCTATATAAGTCATAAGTAGGAGTTCCAACCGGAGGTATCGGACACGAGTCCTCCAGCAGGGAATCCGCACCACAAGGTCTGAAACAACTGAACAAAGTACTGCGACCAGGCATCTTGCACACTAGCCGAGTTTCACAAACTTCAAGGGTTACGGGATTTACCAAGTCCCAGCAAAGAACAAAACCCTCGGTTTTTGGCGGCTGCAGTCGTCAAATAATACAACAACAAAGTACGCTAGCAAAGTGTCACCGACAAAAACACTCACACAGCGTGAACAACAAAAACACTCGCTAAAGTGTCAACAACCAAGAACTCTGGGAGCGACCCACAAATACTTAACTCAAAGATCGATGGCGTCACCAGGAAGGCCCGTCAATCGTCTCGCTATACCAAGGTCTACGCCAGGCGCCAAAACAGGTCTACAGTCAGGGCAGCAGTCCGTCGCAGCCGTCAGGAGGCGGGAATCTTCGCGGGAAAAGTCTTCGGGCCACTTATTTCGACAACTGGATCGATGAAGCGGGGTGCACCTTCCCTCGGAGATTTCACACGAAGTTCCTCACGATCGTCGGGCTTGGACCGGTACCACTGATGCAGCCCCACGTTGGGCGCCAACTGAAGGACTGGGTTCTTTTGGACCCAGCGGTGCCAGGGCACAACACCTGAAACCTTCGTGGGTAACCTGCTCCGGCGTACAAGTCACAGAGACACGGGACACTTCCTTCGGCGTCAAAGATTCAAGGTTTATTTACTGCAGGGAACACAGAGATCACAGGAAGTACATCAAGTGTAGTTCGGGGAGACTGCTTCAAATTGGTTCTGTGGATCGCTCCTTTTATACAGTTTTTACCCATAGGATAACATGATACACAAAAGTTTACAACCCGGTTCCCACAATTAGCCCCCAGAGGGGTCGCTTTGGTCACTTTGAAACACACAAGGTCCGGAACATAAGTGCGGAAACATTTGGCGGTTCCCAACTGTAAAAACCCATCTTCCCACCATTAGCAAATTCCAATCAGCAGTAAAGTAGATCGAAATAGGAACGAAGACAGGTGCAGAGGAAGACGGAGACAGTGGGGAGATCGGAAAGGGTGTAAAAGGGGAGGTAACGGGAAACACGAGATACAGGCATCAAAGGGACGTGCCTAATGAGATGCACGGCTGAGACAATAAGTCCGTGCGGCAAGATGAGCCTCGCGCGGCGCCATCTGCCTTACAGCACCAACCCCCTCGTCATAAAGACACTTACAAAGAACATGTGTCTTCCGCAAATATCTTGGGAGTCCCAGGGTCGCGAAGCGGACAGCGTCCGTTCGCTGGCTACTTGAGGGCAAGAGACAAAAATGGATGCCGTATCTAAGATGGAACCCGTGGGTACAGATGAAAAACCCACATAACAAACGAACGGTTTAAGTTAGCACAGCGAAACTGCGCACACTTACTAAACTCGTCATTTGCGGTTCATAGATACTAGACTCGACCATATTCGTGCGAGTCGAAAACACCACTTACGATTGTCACGGAACCTCACCAGGCCGTGCCTGTCACCCCTCCTTTCTTCAGACACTGTAGCAACGTATGATGTGCTACAGTGTCGAAGGCTGCGCTGAGGTCCAGGAGCACTAGTGCCGCCACATGCCCGGCGTCCACGTGCTTCCTCAGTGCCTCAGTCGAAAAAAGGAGGGCTGATTCTGTGGAGTGGCGGGCCCGGAAGCCCGATTGGTTGGTATATAGGAGGCCTCTGGACTCTATGTGTGCTGAGAGTTGTTGGTTGACCAGTTTTTCCGCCAGTTTAGCGAAGAAGGGTAAAAGCGAAATGGGGCGAAGGTTGCTAAGCTGGGACGCACTGATGTGGGTTTTTTTCTTAAGAGGCAGTACGACTGCCTGTTTCCACCCGTGAGGGACCTTGCCAGTGTTAAAAGAGGTAGACAATATATGGCCAACATAAGGTGCCAGAAGACTCATGGCACTGGCCAGGAATTTGGCAGGGGCAGGATCGTGAGGGGAGCCTGATTTGATTCCTTTAGCAGTGGCTATCAGGAGGTCCTCCGCCCTCCCACCGTACAAGCACCTTCCCTCTTCTGGGTATTTATTTCTCCTCCCAAGGGTCATGGTCTTTTAACATCTCTCATCGTGCAACAACATTTTCTTCGGCCAAAGGGCCCCTATGCTCTTTTTCCTAACCCCTGGATGGTAGATGTCTAGAAATATTGTTAAAAATGTATAAGTGCCATCCAATTGCTATGAACGGTGCAGAGTTATGAGGTATTTCCAACTGTAAGGTAATCCAGCAAGTAGAAAATAGATTTCTAAGGAGACTGCTGGCATTTCCCATCTCTGCTGCCAATGACATCAATCATAAAGAACTTGGGCTGCAATACCTGGAAGACTTGATCCATGTCCGGCCGGCCCTGCTCTGGTTATCATTATGGAAAAAACCTGAGTAGGCCTTAACAAGAGACATAATACTGGACTGCCTCTCCCTGGATAAAGGTTTGCAAATCTCCTGGAGTGGTTATATTAAGACCGTTTATAGTCGTATAGGGATGGACTATTTTTTTCCGGCAGGGGTGGCTCTAGGCTCATGGGGGCCCTGGGCAGGGAGCGTAGGTAGGGGGCCCCGGAAGAGGGAGTCCAGGCATAGCGGAGCGCGGAGGCCAGTGAAGAGGGGGAGTCATGGTGTTTGGAAGTGGAACGGAGCCGGAGGCCGCCAAATCCCTGCCAGTGGCCGCCACGCAAACATGTATCCATCCTCAGAGGATTATTAAATTAAGGAAATATATTGGTGTGGTGGCCCCTGGGGTTTGGTGGCCCTGTGCAGGTGCACAGCTTGCACATGCCTAAGGCCGCCCCTGTTTCCGGGATCCCTCGACCTGTGTTTCATTAAGTAAAAAGAGCGTGAAGGAGGCTTTTTTCCAGCTCGATGAGTCTAACAGCTCAGGAGTATCCAGACATGTTCTACTGTCATAAGATAATTGGACTTATATGATACTGATAACGTCACTAATTATCTAGGGACTGCTCGCAGCAGATGGGAACATTCACTTTATTTCATTTTAGATAAGGCACTGTTAAGTACCTGTTATGCTTTCCCCCTGGGCTATACACAGCATCTTGATTGGGGAGAGGTGTGACACCGCGGCCAGGGCGACCAACGCTGGAATCTGGGGATCACGGTTCGATCCCCAGCGCCGGTGGCAGATTAGCCAAGCACCATGTGACGCTGGGCAATAGCTTGCGTAATCTTCCCGACGGCCCCAGCGCCTAGAGACCCTTACGGGTGAGTGTTCGCTCTTTACAAATGTGGATTATTAATATTATTATTGATTCCATATCTTGCCCGTGTGACGATGCTTCATTTTATCTTTTTCTGCAATGAATATTCCAAGTGGCTTTTAACCCCTATTTTAAAGAAGTATTGTTATGGCCTAAATCAATGAAGACCCGCTCTTATAATCCTATTGGTCGTTTAATGTGGGCGCATTTTTAAAGGCCGTCACGCGGGCATGAACTTTGATGCACTGATGAGATATGATGTTGCAATTTTGTACTGTACGAGATATTTAATGCCTTTAGCTAAGGCTTTTTAGGTATTGGTTAAATCTTAATTTAAATTGTTATGATGCAAAAATGTTTTTATCATTTTCTGTTCGTGAATAACTTTAATGGCTGCTACAATGCTGCTGATTGAAGTTTTGAATTAAATCGAATTAAAAATGTAAGGGCCAGATGTACTAAGGATTTTTGCAGGCGCAAATGGGTTTTAGATCTGTTTGCGCCCGCAAAAAACCTGTGGCCCATGTACTAATCCTATTTTTGCAAGTCACAAATCCATTTGTGACTCACAAAATAGGATAGGCAACTTGCTATTAGGAAGGGGCGTTCCACGGGCAACGCTTCCTAATAGCCACTCCTTAATCTATGTATGACTATTTTGCGACCGTAAAAACAGTTGCAGTTTACCAACCTTCTCAGAACGGGGGTAAATCACTCGTAAACGGGAATGGGTCCCCAGGGGATCCCTTCCCCTCTGTGATTGGCTCTCAAAATATTTTTTAAGGGCAGGCAGTGCTCCCAGGGACCACTGCCTGGCCTTAAAAAAGGAAACTGAAAATTTTCTGCTTTATTTTTTAATTGTGTCCAGTTTTCCTATAAGGAAAACGGGACAATAAAAAAAAAATCTGCTTTGTTTAAAAGCAGTCCCAGACATGGTGGTCTGCTGACCCCAGCAGGCCACGATCCCTGGGAGTGCCTGCCATTCCCAATGGGGTCACAAATTAATCTTGCCTCATTAATATGCATGAGGCATGCAATTTGCGACCTCATTGGGAATCCCAAACAGTGTCTCAGACACTGTTGTGCATCCCAATTTGTGAGTCGCAAATTTACAGGTTGTACATCTGGCCCTAAATCTCCAGTTCTACTTATGGGATT